>NC_053037.3:354213293-355463293 GCF_002575655.3 Aegilops tauschii subsp. strangulata
TCCAACCCCCCATCGGGAACTGTTCATCCAAACCCCCTCAACAACGCTCAGTGTTCATCCAGGGAAGGAGGCAGCAGTGTTCGATCGGCTTCAGTTAGCAGTACTAGCGAAGGAATCACTCGGGTTCAGTTAACAGTAAGGGATCGATCGATCGCTCGGGTTCAGTAACGCGTAGCCTACAGTGCAATCGCTCGGGTTCAGTTAGAGCCTGTAGTGCAATCGCTCGGGTTCAGTTAGATCCCAACGCCTCGCACACACGCGCGTACGTACAAGAGAAACGTGCATCGCTCGGCCCCCGACTAGCCACCGTAATCGGGAACTCCCCGAAATTTTCCTCGCCCCCGCTTCTACCACAGTTTTTTCCGTCATGGATGGCCCAAAGAATGTCATGCAGCTGCGTCTCCGGCCCGCCCAGGACGAAAATCCCATTTTCTGTCATGATTTTTTGTCATAGAAGTAGGACCCCACCACATCTATGATGATATCGGGTTTTGTCACAATTATCGGCATAGAAGTGTCATAAGTATGACATAAAAAAATTCCATTCGGCCCAAAATGTCACGGATGTGTCTTTTTTTTGTAGTGCACGCTTCATCGGAGAGGCAATGGTGTTGATGTAGAAGCCCTCAATGATCAATTCCCCCTCCGACAGGATGCTGGAAAAGGCCCCAAGATGGGATCTCACGGGTACATAAGGTTGCAGCAGTGGAAAAGTGGTTTCATGGCTCCCGTGGATGTTTTTGGGGTATAAGAGTATATATAGGAGAAAGATCTAGGTCAGCAGGTCGCCGAGGGGCCACAATGTTGGGGGCGTGCCCTCCACCCTTGTGGCCGCCTCGCGGCTTTTCTAACTTGCACTCCAAGTCTCCTGGGTGTCTTCTGGTCCAATAAAAATCATCGCGAAAGTTTTATTCCATTTGGACTCCGTTTGGTATTCCTTTTCTGCAGAACTCTAAAACAAGGAAAAACAGAAACTGGCACTGGCCTCTAGGTTAATAGGTTAGTCCCAAAAATCATATAAAATATCATATTAATGCATATAAAACACCCAAAATAGATAATATAATAGGATGGAACAATCAAAAATTATAGATACGTTGGAGACGTATCAATAATTATCCCCTTATACAAATCCATTGTATTATAATATAATGTGCAAAGATTTGCCTTTAGGATGATTAGATTGTTCGTTTGGTATGTGCAGTGCAAACACAGAAACTTTTGCTGTAGTGCGTGAATTTACATTATTTACTGGAACATGCAAAACTTATGAAATTTTTACATAGTACTTATATGCAAATTTTCTATTTTTTCCTAATTTTTCAGGATTTTTGGATTTACAAAAGTATGGTTAATGTTCAGATTGCTATAGACTGTTCTGTTTTTGATAGATTCTGTTTTTATGCATTGTTTTGTGTGTTTTGATGTATATATGGATTGTATAGGTGATATAAGCCATGGTGAAGTTAGAGTATAGTAGTTATAATGCAAAAATAAAATATGAATGGGTTCGCAACAATACTTAAAGTGGTGATTTGCTTTATTATACTAATGGATCTCACGAGAGTTTTGTTAAGTTTTGTGTGATTAAAGTTTTCAATTTTTGGGTGAGATCATGATGGATGAAGGAATAAGGAGTGGCATGAGTGTAAGCTCTAGGATTCCCGAGGCACCCCAAGGTAATATTCAAGGACTTCCAAGCAACTAAGCTTGGGGATGCCCCAGAAGGCATCCCCTCTTTCTTCTAACGACCATCGGTAATTTTAATTGGAGCTATATTTTTACTCATCACATGATATGCGTAAATTCTTGGAGCGTTATCAGCTTTTTTATTTTTATTTTAATAATGCACCATGCTGGTATGAGATAGTCCTTGGTTAATTAATTTATAGAATGCTTCATGCACTTCACTTATATCTTTTGAGTATGGTTTTATAGAATGCTTCATGTGTTTCACTTATATCATTTGAAGTTTGGATTGCCTATTTCTCTATGCATAGAAAAGTGCCATTTGTAGAATGCTCTTTTGCTTCACTTATATTTTTTAAAGCGTGGGCAAATCTTTTGTAGAAAGAATTAAACTCTCTTTCTTCACTTATATCTATTTAGAGAGTTAACATGAATTGGTCATTCACATGGTTAGTCATAAAATCCTAAATAAAACTTGTAGATTACTGAATATGATATGTTCGATTCAAAGCAAGAATTTTGCGATATAGAGATGGTAATATGTGGGCGGTACTAGTGAATTATTGTGGTTTAGTAAGTATGTTGGTGTTAAGGTTTGTAATTCCTGAAGCATGCACGTAAGATCTCTCGTTATGCTATGAAATTGGATTATGATTTATTATTGATATTCTTCCTTATGAGTGGCGGTCGGGGACGAGCGATGGTCTTTTCCTAACAATCTGTCCCCCTAGGGGAATGCATAGTAGTACTTTGCTTCGAGGTCTAATAAATTTTCGCAATAAGTATGTGAGTTCTTTATGACTAATGTGAGTACATGGATTATACGCACTCTCACCTTTCCGCAATTTGCTAGCCTCTTCGGTAACATGCATTTGCTAACCTCGAGAGTTGGTGCAAGCTTCGCCGGTGCATCCAAACCTTGTAATATGATACACTCTATCACACACAAGCCTCATTATATCTTCCTCAAAACAGCCACCATACCTACCTTATGGCATTTCCATAGCCATTCCGAGATATATTGACATGCAACTTCCACCATCATCATATACATAACTTGAGTATTCATTCTCATATTGTGTTGCATGATCGTAAGATAGCTAGCATGATATTTTTCATGGCTTGTCCATTTTTTGATATCTTTGTTATGCTAGACCATTGCACATCCTGGTACACTGCCAGAGGCGTTCATATAGAGTCATATTTTGTTCTAGTATCGAGTTGTAATTTTGAGTTGCAAGTAAATAAAAGTGTGTTGGTCATCATTATTAGATCATTTCCCCAGTGAGGAAAGGATGGTGGAGACTGTAATTCCCCCACAAGTCGGGATGAGGCTCCGGATGAAAAAAAACTAAAATAAAAAAAGAGGCCAAAAGGAGCCCAACAAAAAAATAAAGTAAAGAGAAAATAAAAGAAAAAACAAAAAAAGAAGAGAGAAAAAGAGAGAAGGGGCAATGTTACTATCCTTTTCCACACTTGTGCTTCAGAGTAGCACCAATGTTTTTCATATAGAGAGTCTCATATGTTTTCACTTTCATATACTAGTGGGAATTTTTCATTATAGAACTTGGCTTGTATATTCCAATGACGGGCTTCCTCAAATGCCCGAGGTCTTCATGAGCAAGCGAGCTAGATGCACACCCACTTAGTTTTGAATTTGAGATTTCATACACTTATAGCTCTTAGTGCATCTGTTGCATGGCAATCCCTACTCCTCGCATTGACATCAATTGATCGGCATCTCCATATCCCGTTGATTAGTCGCGTCAATGTGAGACTTTGTCCTTTTTTTCCTTCTCAACACAACCTCCAACATCATATTCTATTACACTCATAGTGCTATATCCATGGCTTTCACTCATGTATTGCATGGGGATTGAAAGAGTTAAAGCGCGTTAAAAATTATGAACCAATTGCTCCGCTTGTTATCGGGGTTGTGCATGATAAATACTTTGTGTTAAGAAGATGGAGCATGACAAGACTATATGATTTCGTAGGGATAACGTACTTTAGCATTGATATTTTGGAATACATGATTGTTTGTTCGGATGCCTAAGTATTGATGTCTTTATGTCAAATTATAGACTATTGATTTGAATCACTCGTGTCTTAATATTCATGCAATGACTAGATTATATGATCAAGATTATGCTAGGTAGCATTCCACATGCAAAAATATCTTTCTTATCACTTACCTACTCGAGCACGAGCAGGAATTAAGCTTGGGGATGCTGATACGCTCCGTCGTATCTATAATTTTTTATTGTTTCATGCCAATATTCGACAACTTTCATATACTTTTGGCAACATTTTATATTATTTTTGGGACTAACATATTGACCAAGTGCCCAGTGCCAGTTTTTGTTTGTTGCATGTTTCTTGTTTCACAGAATATCCATATCAAACGAAGTCCAAACGCGATAAAATTTTATGGAGAATTATTTTGAAATATATATGATTTTTAGGAAGTGGAATCGGCGTGTGACGATGCCCGAGGGGCCCACAAGCTCAAGGGGCATGCCCCCTACCAAGGGCGCGCCTGGCAAGCTTGTGGCCACCCCATAGGTCGGTTGGAGGTGTCCTTCGGCCGCAAGGAAGCCTATATCAGGATAAAAAATGAGTTAAAATTTCAGTCCAATCGGAGTTACGGATATCCGGATATTTAAGAAATGATGAAATGCTAGAAAACGGGAACGCGAAACAGAAGAGAAACACATAGAGAGATACAATCTCAGAGGGGCTCTCACCCTTCCGCCACCATGTTGGCCATGGAACAGATAGGAAACCGTCCTCCGATCTATGGGGGGTCAAGAAGAAGAAGAAGAAGGGGGGGGCTCTCTCCCGGTGGCGCCGGAGTGCCGCCGGGGCCATCATCGTGACGGTGATCTACACCAACAACTTCGCCGCCATCATCACCAACTCTCTCCCCCTCTATGCAGTGGTGTAACCTTTCTTTTACCCATTGTAATCTCTACTTGTGCATGCTCAACGCTATATATTATTATCCCATGATATGTGGCCATCCTATGATGTTTGAGTAGATCTGTTTTGTCCTATGGGTTAATTGATGATCGTGATTGGTTTGAGTTGCATGTTTTACTTTAGTGTTGTCCTATGGTGCTCTCCCTGTCGCACAAGCATGAGGGATCGTCGCTGTAGGTTGTTGCAATATGTTCATAATTCGCTTATGCTAAGTGGCATGAGTGATAGAAGCATAGACCCGAGTAAGTGGGTTGTTGCGTATGGGAGTAAAGAGGACTTGATACTTAATGCTATGGTTGGGTTTTACCTTAATGATCTTTCGTAGTTGCGGATTCTTGCTAGAGTTCCAACCGTAAGTGCATATGATCCAAGTAGAGGAAGTATGTTAGCTCATGCCTCTCCCTCATATAAAATTGCAATAATGATTATAGTCTAGTTATTGATTGCCTAGGGACAAATAACTTTCTTGTGACAAAAAAGACTCTAGTAAAACTAACTTAATTGTTTCTTTATCTAAACAACCCCTGGATTTTATTGATGTGTTCTTTATTATCTTGCAAACGTATCCCTTTACACCTACAAAGTACTTCTAGTTTCATACTTGTTCTAGGTAAAGAGAATGTTAAGCATGCGTAGAGTTGTATCGGTGGTCGATAGAACTTGAGGGAATATTTGTTCTACCTTTAGCTCTTCATTGGGTCCGACACTCTTACTTACCGAAAAGGCTACAATTGATCCCCTATGCTTGTGGGTTATCAAGCGGAATGCATCCACATCATCCTCCACCCATTCCGCGAGGGCGTCGCGGATCACCTCAGGCATGGGGGCTATCACGGCTTCAAAGTCTAAGTCGGAGCAGAAGAGAGGCTGAAGACGTATGTGGAGGACTGGGCGAGGAGGTCACGACGTTCCTCTTCGACGAGCTCGCCCACCTTATTCGCTCCCCCTTCAAGTCGCTCCACAACCTTGGTGAAGAAGGCACGGTAGCCAGCATCGTCGTGCACTAGCGGGCTGGAGATGTCTTCTTTGCAGATGGAGCCACTACAAAAAAAGACACATCCGTGACATTTTGGGCCGAACGAAAAAAATTATGTCATACTTATGACACTTCTATGACGATAATTGTGACAAAACCCGGTATCATCATAGATGTGGTGGGGTCCTACTTCTATGACAAAAAATCATGACAGAAAATGGGCTTTTTGTCCTGGGTGGGCCGGAGACACAACTGCATGACATTCTTTGAGCCGTCCATGACAGAAAAAACCATGGTAAAAGCGACGGCGAGCAAAATTTCGGGGTGTTCCCGGTTACGGTGGGTGGTCGGGGCCGAGCGATGCACGTTTCTCTAGTACACGCACGCGCGTGGGTGCAAGGCGTTGGGCTCTAACTGAACCCGACCGAGGCGTTGGGCTCTAACTGAACCCGAGCGATTGCACTGTAGGCTACACGTTACTGAACCCGAGCGATCGATCGATGGCTGTTAACTGAACCCGATCGAGTGATTCCTTCGCTACTGCTGCTAACTGAAGTCGATAGATGTTGCCTCTGGATGAACAGTGAACGTTGCTGGGGGTTTGGATGAACAGTTCCCGGTGGGGGTGGATGAATAGGACCCTGTGGTGTTGCCTCTCGATGAACAGGACCCCGATCGATCAAGCCGGTTGGGGCTGGATGAACAGGACCCCATGGAGGGCTGGATGAACAGGACCACCCCGTGGAGGGCAGGATGAATAGTAGACGGTGGAGGGCTGGATGAACAGTAGCCTGTGGAAGGGTGGTTGAATAGGAGCCCGTGGAGAGGGCTGGTTGAACAGTAGCCGGTGGAGTAGCGCGCGGTGGAGGCTGGATGGACATGAGCCCATGGATGAACAGTCGCAGGTGGAGGCTGGAGGAGGTCGACGGTGGATGAACAGTAGCCCGTGGAGGCTGGAGGGGGTCGACGGTTGATACGTCTCCAACGTATCTATAATTTTTGATTGTTCCATGCTATATTATCTTCTATTTTGGACATTATTGGGCTTTATTATTCACTTTTATATTATTTTAGGGACTAACCTATTAACCGGAGGCCCGGCCCAGAATTGCTCTTTTTTGCCTATTTCAGTGTTTCGCAGAAAAAGAATATCAAACGGAGTCCAAACGGAATGAAACCTTCGGGAGCGTGATTTTTGGAACGAACAAGATCCAGGAGACTTGGACCGTACATAAGAGAAGCTTCCAGGAGGCCACGAGGTAGGGGGCGCGCCTACCCCCCAGGGCGCGCCCTCCACCCTCGTGGGCCCCCTGTTGCTCCTTCCTCCTATATATACCTACGTACCGCCAAACGATCAGAACAGGAGCCAAAAACCTAATTCCACCGCCGCAACCTTCTGTACCCAGGAGATCCCATCTTGGGGCCTGTTCTGGAGCTCCGCCGGAGGGGGCATCCATCACAGAGGGCTTATATATCAACACCATAGCCTCTCCGATGAAGTGTGAGTAGTTTACCTCAGACCTTCGGGTCCATAGTTAGTATCTAGATGGCTTCTTCTCTCTTTTTGGATCTCAATACAATGTTCTCCCCCTCTCTCGTGGAGATCTATTCGATGTAATCTTCTTTTTGCGGTGTGTTTGTCGAGACCGATGAATTGTGCGTTTATGATCAAGATTATCTATGAACAATATTTGAATCTTCTCTGAATTCTTTTATGTATGATTGGTTATCTTTGCAAGTCTCTTCGAATTATCAGTTTGGTTTGGCCTACTAGATTGATCTTTCTTGCAATGGGAGAAGTGCTTAGCTTTGGGTTCAATCTTGCGTTGTCCTTTCCCAGTGACAGTAGGGGCAACAAGGCACGTATTATATTGTTGCCATCGAGGATAACAAGATGGTTTTTTTTTTATCATATTGCATGAATTTATCCCTCTACATCATGTCATCTTGCTTAAGGCGTTACTTTGTTTTCATGAACTTAATACTCTAGATGCATGCTGGATAGCGGTCGATGAGTGGAGTAATAGTAGTAGATGCAGGCAGGAGTCGGTCTACTTGTCTCGGACGTGATGCCTATATACATGATCATACCTAGATATTCTCATAACTATGCTCAATTCTGTCAATTGCTCAACAGTAATTCGTTCACCCACCGTAAAATACTTATGCTCTTGAGAGAAGCCACTAGTGAAACCTATGGCCCCCGGGTCTATCTTCATCATATTAATCATCCAACACTTATTTATTTCCTTTGCTTTTTTACTTTGCTTTTATTTTACTTTGCATCTTATCATAAAAATACCAAAAATATTATCCTATCATATCTATCAGATCTCACTCTCGTAAGTGACCGTGAAGGGATAGACAAACCCTTATCGCGTTGGTTGCGAGGATTTATTTGTTTTGTGTAGGTACGAGGGACTCGCGCGTAGCCTCCTACTGGATTGATACCTTGGTTCTCAAAAACTGAGGGAAATACTTACGCTACTTTGCTGCATCGCCCTTTCCTCTTCAAGGGAAAACCAACACAGTGCTCAAGAGGTAGCAACGGTGAAGATGAACAGTATCCCGTGGAGTCCCGTTTTGCGGTACGCCACACCCCTCCCGATGAACAGGACCCCCGTTTCGACCGTAGCGCTCCAACACAAGTCCGTTTCCTCCGTTTTGCGGTACGCCACACCCCTCCCGATCAACAGGACCCCGTTTCGACTTTAGGAGGTCCGTTTCCTCCATTTTGCGGTACGCCGGACCCCTCCCAATGAATAGGATCCCATTTCGAACATGGCCGGTCGAACACAAGGCCATTTCCTCCGTTCTGCGGTACACCAGGCCTCGTTTCCATCGGCTGTTCCGTCCAAGCCCTCCCGATGAACACGATGACGCATTCCGTTCTGACCCAGCCGGTTCGCTCCCCATGAACACGACGACGACGCAGTTTCTCCGTTCCGACCCAGCCATGTACACGAGCCCTGACCGTACGTATGAGCGAGTAGGCGTTCGAGACCCTGCCCGTATGTACGTACGTGGCCGTATTTTCTTTCTTGCACACTTGCCGCTGTATGTACGTGTACATGCTACGTGCGCACCTCTACTACGACACGTGCGCGCCTCTACATCGACCAGTATGTACGTACACGTTCGCGACCAGAATGACAATGCTACGTACGCTTCGACCAGGTGGGTCCTGACTGTCAGGCACTTCCTTGCCTGCGAAGATGTAGCTGGTGGGTCCCAGCAGTAAGGGGGGTGAATCCTTTTTTTTGCCCAAACGCACTTCCTTGCGTGCGAAGATGTAGCTGGTAGGTCCCAGCAGTCAGGGGGAAAAGTTTTTTTTTGCGAAATACAGTTGCCCGTCTGGTGGGTCCCTGCTGTCAGGTGGAGGAATAATTATTTTGCGCGTAATAAGGAGGCACTTCCTTGCGGCCGCCGTGGACCCAGCTGTCAGCCTCTCCACGTACAGTACTCTTCCGATGGAAGTCGTTCCTTGACCACGTTGACGACGCCGCGCCGAGAGCACCAGGGCGGTGGATGAGGGCGAGGCCTAGGAAGGGGACGACGCGGAGCCGGGGAAGACGCGGCAGTGGAAGCCCGCGCGGAGAGGAGTACGAGGGTTCACTGGTTCGGCTGCGGTGTGAGGCTGCTGTCGGCGTTCTGGGAACGGGGGTCCCCAGACTTGCCTGCCTGCGGCCCACGGCGTGGCTGTGCAAGCAGGCCTGTACGGCCCATCTCCATCAACAAGGCATTCAAGACCGTCGCCAGGGCCAAGACTCGCGAGGCTGATGACGCAAGACCTCTTCAGGAGTGGCCTAACCAGACAGGCTCACGAGGGGCGGAGAGATCAAAGCAAGGAAAACCTCGCGAGGTTCTCGGGACGTGAGCCATGACGATCGATACCAGGCGAGCGCCAGCGCGCGCAGCGTCCTTGTTTCATCTTTGGTGCTAAGGAGGCAAGCGCAGGCGCGGAGTACTGAGGCATCAAGCAAAGGTTTCCATATCGGTGCAACGAGACCAAGACCAGCGGGACGGCAAGACGGAGGTCACCGTGGACCCAAGGCGGCGTCACCACCATAGCCTTTGGCAGGCGAAGACTGCTTTTGTCAAGATAAGCTATACTAGCTATCCCCTTTCAAATTGGCTGTTGTTGGCTCCCTTCCCGCTCAATATTTGGGGAGAGGACGAGGGCATCTATAAATAGGTCTAGCCGCCAACGTAGAAGATAACTCATTCAGAGGCATCTCAGCTAATCCTTAGCCACACATCGAGCACAAGAACACCTCAACCTCAGGAGGTTGTTCTTCCCCCTGTATTGTTCATCATCAGCCCAAGAGGCAATCCACCACCAGCACACTGGAGTAGGGTATTACACCACAACGGTGGCCCGAACTAGTATAAATCTTGTGTCCCTTGTGTTGTGAGTTCGTCGAGTTCGTTCTTCAGATCTTAGTTAGTTAGGACGCAGATCGGTAGGGAGGAAACCTTCGCGCACACACCAGTGTTCGAACCTTAAGGGTTTTTCCGGAACCCTTGATCCGACATTTGGCGTGCCAGGTAGGGGTGCACCAGAGTCTCTTCCCCGCCAATCGATCCAACGACGCTCCGCGGTCCTGATGTCCGGCGACCCGAGGGTCGACGCCGACCGCTGGGCAACCTGGCCCGCCCGAGCGGCGCCGCCCGCCCAGGAAGACCTCAACCTCGTGCTTCAGGCGACATGGGCGCCACCTAACGCTGTTGGGCGCAGGCGGCGTGGCCAAGCGCCGTCCGCCCTTACTCCACGACAAGCGCGAGCCGCTGCAAGGGCCGCAAGCCACACCGCAGCGACGGCGCCACACACCCGGCGGGAGCAGGCGAACATGCGGGCCGCACTCACAGTGGCGCGGGAGCTAATGCGGTGCCGACTGATGGAGAGCGGCCGGGATGCATTGCTAGAACGCGTCGCCGAGCTACTGGACGCGGCGGCCACGGGAGCGCCGCCCTTCTACTATCGGCTCATGCCTCAGGCGGCGGCGGGGTCCCACGGCGGGCCACGCAGCGCCCACGTATTCTCGGGTGCGCCTGGGGGCCTCGTCAACGTCAACATGATCCATGGTGGGGGGCGCCCTGCTGCGCCCGCACCGCCCCAGATGGGTGCGGGCACGAGTAATGCCGCGTACGGCCCCATCGGAGCACCGCCCTGCCATCCTCAAGACGGCGTGGTCGGCCGAGCAACATGGTGCGTCGGGCACTTCGGCGAGGTCTTCGGGGCAGTGGCCACGGAGGCCTACGTGCCATGCATGATGGACCAGGAGTACATACCAGAGGACGACCCTCGCTCGTTCCTCGGGCCAGGCTGGGAGGAGGAGGTGCTAGGAGCTGAAGCCTTCCAGGAGCTGCCAGAGAGCCCCGCCAACCGCGCCGTCGACAACAGATACAGGGTACCACTAATCCCTCAGGAGCAAGCTTACGCTAACCATGAGTCACAGGGGGATCGGGTCACCACAACGGCTGGCGGCCCCAGCTCAGCGACCTCCCTTCCGCCAGGGGGATCGCGCTGGGGGCTGCAGGAGAGGGGTCGGGAGCCAGATCCCTCCCCGCGTCGCACGGAGCAAGGTGCCCCCCGGAGGTAGGCCCTCTGCTGGGGAGGTGCTGAAAAGCCTATCCGCGGCAGAGGACACGTGGTCACCGAGGGCGCCGCTAGCGTCCCCTTTGCCCCTTTGGTGGCGTCTTGGTTTCCGGTCGCCCCCAACGGTGGCCAAGGGAGGCGCAAGGCGGGGCCCTCGTCTGGCGATATGAAGTAAGGCTCACGCCTGTGAAGATCTCCGCTCGTGACACTCTCACGTAATAATGAGTGGGGCTGTACACGCCCCGGAGTCTCCGGAGAGCCGCCCACGGGCCTCGGGGGCTCCCTACCACACCCTAGTGGCAGCACTTAGCTCCGCGCTGGTGAGAAGACTTTAAGACAAGAAAACTAGGCTAGGTGCCGGACGCGGCCATTTGCTTTGGATCCCTTTTTTGTAGCCTTGCCTTCTGGATTTGGATTTAAGCTGAAGTTGTATTTTTATCGTTGCGCGCGGGGGTGCCTTTTCTCGTTCAAGCGATTTCTTGCCATTTGGTTCTTGCCTTGTTCTGAAGCTCGCGCTTGATGCCTCCCACTCACAGGCCCCTCGCGAGCGGGGCAGGGCGCGGTGCGCGCACCACGTGCGCCAGTCGGCGCTAGATCCTTGCGAGGCCCTCTCGGGCGGATCAGCAGAGCCTTCAGGAGCTCCGCGGCAACTCACGACCTTACAATCCAGTTCGGGGCCCGCCTCAGCTATGGTAAACCGCAAGAACAAAACTTGCCGCCGGACTCATGGATCTACGAAGGCGCACACTTGGCTTGGCACATAAGAGTAAAAATTGCGATTTGTTTACATAAGGGACTCCCCCTCTCAAAATGCTCTCACAATCTTTAGGGGCCACGCCCAAGTTTTTGCATACAGGGTGAAACAGTCAGGAAACATGGGATCAGCCAGATATGTCGCTCGCCGCGTCCTCCGCGTCGTCTTCAGACGCACCGCTGGCGTCACTGTCACCGTCGTTGGCATCGCCTCCACCTTCACCGACGCCGGCATCGCCATCATGAACCACGTCGCCTTCGTCTGCAGCGACCACCACCGCGTCGTCTTCAAAAGCAAAGGCTCTGACCAGCGCATCCATGTTGTCCTCCACCCATGGCGCCAGATCGCCACGGATGGCTTGCGTTACGGGGGCAATGGCGGCGTCGAAGTCAAAGTCAGGGAAGGTGTTCCGAAGATGGCTGAAGACACGGGAGAACGCGCGCCCGAGCAGCCCTCGGCTTCTCTCTTCCACGAGCTGCGAGCTCTATTGTACCAAGCTTCCACGCGCGTCACCACGTCACCAAAGAAGTGCAGATGACTGGCGTAGTCATCTGAGTGTGGGTACGGAGCGTTCTCGTCGCAGACATGGCCCAACTCCGCGTTGGCCATGACCCTGAGGTCCTGGAGCATTGGGGCGTGCTCGCGCTCCAGCGTCCGCCGTTGAAGCACTTCTTCCCGACTCTGTCGTGCAACAGACTCGGCGTCATCAACCCGCTTCTGAAGCAAGAGCAGCTCGGCGCGGGCGGAGGCCAATTTCGCCTGCGCCTGCTACCTCTTGAGCACTGCATTGGTTTTCCCTTGAAGAGGAAAGGGTGATGCAGCAAAGTAGCGTAAGTATTTCCCTCAATTTTTGAGAACCAAGGTATCAATCCAGTAGGAGGCCACGCTCAAGTCCCTCGCACCTACACAAACAAATAAAAACCTCACAACCAACGCAATAAAGGGGTTGTCAATCCCTTCACGGCCACTTACGAAAGTGAGATATGATAGATATGATAAGATAATATTTTTGGTATTTTTATAATAAAGATGCAAAGTAAAATAAAAGGCAATAAAAATAGCTAAGTGTTGGAAGATTAATATGATGGAAAATAGACCCGGGGGCCATAGGTTTCACTAGTGGCTTCTCTGAAGAGCATAAGTATTACGGTGGGTGAACAAATTACTCTTGAGCAATTGATAGAATTGAGCATAGTTATGAGAATATCTAGGTATGATCATGTATATAGACATCACGTCCGCGACAAGTAGACCGACTCATGCCTGCATCTACTACTATTACTCCACACATCGACCGCTATCCAGCATGCATCTAGAGTATTAAGTTCAAAAGAACAGAGTAACGCTTTAAGTAAGATGTCATGATGTAGAGGGATAAATTCATGCAATATGATATAAACCCCATCTTGTTATCCTCGATGGAAACAATACAATACGTGCCTTGTTGCCCCTACTGTCACTGGGAAAGGACACCGCAAGATTGAACCCAAAGCTAAGCACTTCTCCCATTGCAAGAAAGATCAATCTAGTAGGCCAAACCAAACCGATAATTCGAAGAGACTTCCAAAGATAACCAATCATACATAAAAGAATTCAGAGAAGATTCAAATATTGTTCATTGATAAACTTAATCATAAACCCACAATTCATCGGTCTAAAAAAAAACACCGCAAAAGAAGATTACATCGAATAGATCTCCACAAGAATCGTGGAGGACTTTGTATTGAGATCCAAAGGGAGAGAAGAAGCCAACTAGCTAATAACTATGGACCCGAAGGTCTGAGGTAAACTACTCACACATCATCGGAGAGGCTACGGTGTTGATGTAGAAGCCCTCCGTGATCAATGCCCCCTCCGTCAGGACGCCGGAAAAGGCCCCAAGATGGGATCTCACGGGTACAGAAGGTTGCGGCGGTGGAATTAGGTTTTCATGGAGGCTTCTGTTGGTTGGGGGGTATGTAGGTATATATAGGAGGAAGAAGTACGTCGGTGGAGCAACGTGGGCCCCACGAGGGTGGAGGGCGCGCCCCCCTACCTCGTGATCTCCTGGTTGCTTTCTTGACGTAGGGTGCAAGTCCTCTGGATCACGTTTGTTCCAAAAATCACGTTCCCGAAGGTTTCATTCCGTTTGGTTTCCGTTTGATATTCTTTTTCTGCGAAACTCTGAAATAGGCAAAAAAGAGCAACTTGGGCTGGGCCTCCGGTTAATAGGTTAGTCCCAAAAATAATATAAAAGTATATAACAAAGCCCATTAATCATCCAAAACAGAATATAATATAGCATGAAGTAATCAAAAATTATAGATACGTTGGAGACGTAACAAGCATCCCCAAGCTTAATTCCTGCTCGTCCTCGAGTAGGTAAATGATAAAAACAGAATTTTTGATGCGGAATGCTACTTGGCATAATTTTTTAATGTAACCGTCTTAATTGTGGTATGAATATTCAGATCCGAAAGATTCAAGATAAAATTTAAATGTTGACATAAAAGCAATAATACTTCAAGCATACTAACTAAGCAATTATGTCTTCTCAAAATAACATTGCCAAAGAAAGTTCATCCCTACAAAATCATATAGTTTAGTCATCCTCCATCTTCGTTACACAAGAATGCTCTCATCATGCATAACCCCGATGACAAGCCAAGCAATTGTTTCATACTTTAGTAATCTCACACATTTTCAACCTTCACGCAATACATGAGCGTGAGCCATGGATATAGCACTATGGGTGGAATAGAATATAATGATGGGGGTTATGTGGAGAAGACAAAAAAGGAGAAAGTCTCACATCAACGCGGCTAATCAACGGGCTATGGAGATGTCCATCGATTGATGTTAATGCAAGGAGTAGGGATTGCCATGCAACGGATGCACTAGAGCTATAAATGCATGAAAGCTCAACAAAAGAAACTAAGTGGGTGTGCATCCAACTTGCTTGCTCACGAAGACCTAGGGCATTTGAGGAAGCCCATTGTTGGAATATACAAGCCAAGTTCTATAATGAAAAATTCCCACTAGTATATGAAAGTGACAAAACAAGAGACTCTCTATCATGAAAATCATGGTGCTACTTTGAAGCACAAGTGTGGAAAAAAGGATAGTAGCATTGTCCCTTTTTATTTTTATTTTTATTTTTATTTTTTGGGCCTTCTTTTTTTTCTTTATTTGGCCTTTCTCTTTTTTTATTGGACAATGCTCTATGAATGATGATCATCACACTTCTATTTATTTACAACTCAATGATGACAACTCGATACTAGAACAAGGTATGACTCTATATGAATGCCTCCGGCGGTATACCGGGATAGCAATGAATCAAGAGTGACATGTATGAAAAATTATGAACGGTGGCTTTGCCACAAATATGATGTCAACTACATGATCATGCAAAGCAATATGACAATGATGAACGTGTCATGATAAACGGAACGGTGGAAAGTTGCATGGCAATATATCTCGGAATGGCTATGGAAATGCCATAATAGGTAGGTATGGTGGCTGTTTTGAGGAAGATATAAGGAGGTTTATGTGTGAAAGAGCGTATCATATCACGGGGTTTGGATGCACCGGCGAAGTTTGCACCAACTCTCAATGTGAGAAAGGGCAATGCACGGTACCGAAGAGGCTAGCAATGATGGAAGGGTAAGAGTGCGTATAATCCATGGACTCAACATTAGTCATAAAGAACTCAGATACTTATTGCAAAACTCTACAAGTCATCAAAAACCAAGCACAACGCGCATGCTCCTAGGGGGATAGATTGGTAGGAAAAGACCATCGCTCGTCCCCGACCGCCACTCACAAGGAAGACAATCAAAGAACACCTCATGTTTCAAATTTGTTACATAACGTTTACCATACGTGCATGCTACGGGACTTGCAAACTTCAACACAAGTATTTATCAATTTCACAACTACTCAATTAGCACAACTTTAATATCACTACCTCCATATCTCAAAACAATCATCAATCATCAAACTTCTCCTAGTATTCAGCACACTCATAAGAAAGTTTTTTACTTGTCTTGAATACTTAGCATATTAGGATTAACTTTCCTACTTAAGAAAATTACCATGCTGTTTAAGACTCTCAAAATAATATAAGTGAAGCATGAGAGAATAATAGTTTCTATAAAACAAATCCACCGCCGTGCTCTAAAAGATATAAGTGAAGCACTAGAGCAAAAACTATATAGCTCAAAAGAAATAAGTGAAGTGCATAGAGTATTCTAATAAATTCCGAATCATGTGTGTTTCTCTCAAAAGGTGTGTACAGAAAAGATGATTGTGGTAAACTAAAAAGCAAAGACTCAAATCATACAAGACGCTCCAAGCAAAACACTTATCATGTGGTGAATAAAAATATAGCTCCAAGTAAAGTTACCGATGGAAGTAGACGAAAGAGGGGATGCCTTCTGGGGCATCCCCAAGCTTTGGGTTTTTGGTGTCCTTAGATTATCTTGGGGTGTCATGGGAATCCCCAAGCTTAGGCTCTTGCCACTCGTTGTTCCATAATCCATCAAATCTTTTACCCAAAACTTGAAAACTTCACAAGACAAAACTTAACAGAAAATCTCGTGAGCTCCGTTAGCGAAAGAAAACAAAACACCACTTGAAGGTACTGTAATGAACTCATTATTTATTTATATTGGTGTTAAACCTACTGTATTCCAACTTCTCTATGGTTTATAAACTATTTTACTAGCCATAGATTCATCAAAATAAGCAAACAACACACGAAAAACAGAATCTGTCAAAAACAGAACAGTATGTAGTAATCGGTAACTAACGCAAACTTCTCGAACTCAAAAACTTCAGCCAAAATAGGACGACCTATACAATTTGTTTATTGATCAGCAGCAATTGGAATCAATATTTTATCACGTTCTGGTGATTTTTAACAATTATTTTCGTGAATATAAAGTTTCTGGAATTTTCAGCAAGATCAAATAACTATCATCCAAGAAGATCCTATAGGTTTAACTTGGCACAAACACTAATTAAAACATAAAAACAAATCTAACCAGAGGCTAGATTAAAGATTTATTCCTAAAAGAAGCAAAAAGCAAAAAACTAAAAATAAAATTGGGTTGCCTCCCAACAAGCGCTATCGTTTATCGCCCCTAGCTAGGCATAAAAGCAAGGATAGATCTAGGTATTGCCATCTTTGGTAGGCAATCCATAAGTGGCTCTCATAATAGATTCATACGGTAGTTTAATTTTCTTTATAGGAAAGTGTTCCATGCCTTTCTTTAACGGAAATTGGAATCTAATATTTCCTTCCTTCATATCACTAATTGCACCAATCGTTCTAAGGAAAGGTCTACCAAGAATAATAGGACATGAAGGATTGCAATCTATGTCAAGAACAATAAAATCTACGGGCACATAGTTCCTATTTGCAATAATAAAAACATCATTAATTCTTCCCATAGGTTTCTTAATGGTGGAATCCGCAAGGTGCAAATTTAAAGAACAATCATCAAATTCACGGAAACCTAGCAAATCACACAAAGTTTTTGGAATCGTGGAAACACTAGCACCCAAATCACACAAAGCATAGCATTCATGACCTTTATTTTTATTTTTAATAGTAGGTTCCCACTCATCATAAAGTTTTCTAGGGGTAGAAACTTCCAACTCAAGTTTTTCTTCATAAGATTGCATCAAGGCATCAACGATATGTTTAGTAAAAGCTTTATTTTGACTATAAGCATGAGAAGAATTTAGCACAGATTGCAACAAGGAAGTAAAATCTATCAAAGAGCAATTATCATAATTAAATTCCTTGAAATACAAAATAGTGGGTTTATTAATATCTAGAGTTTTGATCTCTTCAATCCCACTTTTACCAATTTTTGCATCAAGATCTAAAAACTCCGAATTTTTGGGACGCCTTCTAGGTAAAGGTGGCTCATATTCAGTCCCATCATTATCAAGATTCATATTGGAAAACAAAGATTTAATAGGGGACACATCAATAACTTTTAGATCTTCATCTTTATTTTCATAGAAATTAGAAGAACACGCTTTCATAAAGCAATCTTTCTTAGCACGCATCCTAGCGGTTCTTTCTTTGCACTCATCAATGGAAATTCTCATGGCCTTGAGAGACTCATTGATATCATGCTTAGGTGGAATAGATCTAAGTTTCAAAGAACCAACATCAAGAGAAATTCTATCAACGTTCCTAGCCAATTCATTAACCTTAAGCATTTTTTTCTTCAAGCAAAGCATTGAAATTCTTTTGCGAATTCATAAATTCTTTAACACTAGTCTCAAATTCAGAGGGCATATTATTATAATTTCCATAAGAATTGTTGTTGGAATTATCATAATTATTAGAGGAATTACTAGGGTACGACCTAGGATTAAAGTTTCCTCTATACGCGTTGTTACCAAAATTATTCCTACCAACAAAATTCACATCCATAGATTCATTATTATTCTCAATAAAACTAGACAAAGGCATATCATTAGGATCAGAAGAAACACTCTTAGTAGCAAATAATTTCATAAGTTCTTCCATCTTTCCACTCAAAACATTGATTTCTTCTATCGCATGCACTTTTTTATTAGTAGATCTTTCAGTGTGCCATTGAGAATAATTAACCATAATATTATCCAGGAGTTTAGTAGCTTCTCCTAAAGTGATTTCCATAAAAGTGCCTCCCGCGGCCGAATCTAAAAGATTCCTAGAAGCAAAATTCAATCCTGCATAAAATTTTTGTATAATCATCCACAAATTCAAACCATGTGTAGGGCAATTATGTATCATTAATTTCATCCTCTCCCAAGGTTGTGCAACATGTTCATGATCAAGTTGCTTAAAATTCATAATATCGTTTCTAAGAGAGGTGATCTTATCGTGAGGAAAATACTTAGAGATAAAAGCATCTCAGGACTTATTCCAAGAATCAATACTATTTTTAGGCAAAGATGAAAACCAAGCTTTAGCACGATCTCTAAGCGAAAAAGGAAATAGCTTCAATTTAACAATATCATTGTCCACATCTTTCTTCTTTTGCATATCACACAAATCAACAAAGCTATTTAGATGGGTAGCGACATCTTCACTAGGAAGGCCGGCGAATTGATCTTTCATGACAAGATTCAACAAAGCAGCATTAATTTCACAAGATTCAGTATCGATAAGAGGAGCAATCGGAGTGCTAAGAAAGTCATAATTGTTGGTATTGGTAAAGTCACACAATTTAGTATTTTCTTGAGCCATCGTGACGAGCAAACAATCCAACACACGAGGAAACAAGAAGCGAGCGAAAAAGAGGAGAACGGAAAGAGAGGGCGAATAAAACGACAAAGGTGAAGTGGGGGAGAGGAAAACGAGAGGCAAATGGCAAATAATGCGGGAGATAAGAGTTTGTGATCGGTACTTGGTATTTGACTTTTGCGTAGACTCCCCGGCAAAGGCGCCAGAAATCCTTCTTGCTACCTCTTGAGCACTGCGTTGGTTTTCCCTTGAAGATGAAAGGGTGATGCAGCAAAGTAGCATAAGTATTTCCCTCAGTTTTTGAGAACCAAGGTATCAATCCAGTAGGAGGCCATGCTCAAGTCCCTCGCACCTACACAAACAAATAAAAACCTCGCAACCAACGCAATAAAGGGGTTGTCAATCCCATCACGGTCACTTACGAAAGTGAGATCTGATAGATATGATAAGATAATATTTTTGATATTTTTATAATAAAGATGCAAAGTAAAATAAAAGGCAATAAAAATAGCTAAGTGTTGGAAGATTAATATGATGGAAAATAGACTCGGGGGCCATAGGTTTCACTAGTGGCTTCTCACAAGAGCATAAGTATTACGGTGGGTGAACAAATTACTGTTCAGCAATTGATAGAATTGAGCATTGTTATGAGAATATCTAGGTATGATCATGTATATAGGCATCACGTCCGCGACAAGTAGACCGACTCCTGCCTGCATCTACTACTATTACTCCACACATCGACCGCTATCCAGCATGCATCTAGAGTGTTAAGTTCAAAAGAACAGAGTAACGCTTTAAGTAAGATGACATGATGTAGAGGGATAAACTCATGCAATATGATATAAACCCCATCTTGTTATCCTCGATGGCAACAATACAATACGTGCCTTGCTGCCCCTAATGTCACTAGGAAGGGCACCGCAAGATTGAACCCAAAGCTAAGCACTTCTCCCATTGCAAGAAAGATCAATCTAGTAGGCCAAACCAAACTGATAATTCGAAGAGACTTGCAAAGATAACCAATCATACATAAAAGAATTCAGAGAAGAATCAAATGTTGTTCATAGATAAACTTGATCATAAACCCACAATTCATCGGTCTCAACAAACACACCGCAAAAGAAGATTACATCGAATAGATCTCCATGAGAATCGTGGAGAACTTTGTATTGAGATCCAAAGAGAGAGAAGATGCCATCAAGCTAATAACTATGGACCCGAAGGTCTGAGGTAAACTACTCACACATCATCGGGGAGGCTATGGTGTTGATGTAGAAGCCCTCCATGATCAATGCCCCCTCCGGCAAGACGCCAGAAAAGGCCCCAAGATTGGATCTCACGGGTACAGAAGGTTGCGGCGGTGGAATTAGGTTTTCGTGGATGCTTCTGTTGGTTTGGGGGTACGTAGGTATATATAGGAGGAAGAAGTACGTCGGTGGAGCAACATGGGCCCCACGAGGGTGGAGGGCGCGCCCAGGGGGATAGGCGCGCCCCCTACCTCGTGCTCTCCTAGTTGCTTTCTTGACGTAGGGTCCAAGTCCTCTGGATCACGTTTGTTCCAAAAATCACGTTTCCGAAGGTTTCATTCCGTTTGGACTCCGTTTGATATTCTTTTTCTACGGAACTCTGAAATAGGCAAAAATGGCAATTTGGGCTGGGCCTCCGGTTAATAGGTTAGTCCCAAAAATAATATAAAATTTATAACAAAGCCCATTAATCATCCAAACCAGAATATAATATAGCATGAAGCAATCAAAAATTATAGATACGTTGGAGACGTATCAGCGCCGTGACCAGGGCGGCTGCCGTGGCCTCCTCGTGCCTCTCCACTGCAGCCAGCTTGGGCTTCAGGGCAGCGGCCCTACCCGCATCCTCTGTCCCCGCAAGCTTCAACCTCAAGTCATACCTACCCTCAAGATCCGCGTGAGCCTCGGCCACCAGGCGATCAACCTCCTCCTGAGCCCTGGCCTCGCGCGCATCGACGGCTTCCTCCACTTGGATTACCTGGCGCTCCCTCGTCTCCAACTGCTCTAGCTCGAGGCTGCGCTCCACGGCTTCCAACGCCATCGCTTCCCCAAGCTTTCGGATCTCTTCCTCCTCGGCAGGTGCCCCCCTCATTGACGCAAGGGCGGCTTTGCGCGCCTCCACCAGCCGCTCCAGGGACGCACTCCATGCCTGGAGCTCTCACGCGCGCTTCTCTACGGCCTCACGACGGCGGTCAGCCTCGCGAGCCTCCTCCAAAGCTCGGGAGCAAGCATCACGGGAAACCTTGAGGGACGCCTTGGCCTTTGCACTATCCAGATCAAGATGGTAACGGCCAAGGTTGATGGCCACCTTCAGCTTACGTCGTTCCTCCGCCGGCCGAAGGCCCTCAGCCTTGAGGCACGCATCGACGTCCGCGAGTTCACCACCGAGTCGGTTCATCACGCCCATCGCTTCCTGGAAGAGCTCATGACGAACAACGCTCCGCCTGTGCTTGAACTCAAGCGCACGGCCCATCTCGCCCTCCGCCGCTCGGGCCGTGGGCGAAGCCTGGAGCGGTGCGCCCCCTCTCAGTAGGGGGCTGGGGGCTGGCGCTACCCCAGGCGCCAGCCGGACCTCGTGAGGGGCATGAACCAGACGTGGCCCGCTCCCTGAAGAGGAGCCGAAGACCGAAGCCAGACAACTGTTTTCCATGACCAAAGGAGGGGCCCTGGGCACGCCCGCCAAGCTCCACGCCAGGCCATGGAGGAAGGACGACGAGACCACAGATTCAAAGCGCCGTGGAGGTAGGCGCGCCTCTCCAACTGTAACGCCCACGATGCGGCTATATCTCCCACGTGTCGAGGCACGACTTAGAGGCATAACCGCATAGTGGTTTTGTCGCAAGAAGGGTCATCTTCACACAATCCCATGTAATGAACAAGAATGGGATAAAGAGTTGGCTTACGATCGCCACTTCACACAATACATAAATATAATTCATACATCATCCAAAAATACACACAAATAGACCGACTACGGTCAAGATCCAGATGAAAATAAGACAACCCCAAATGCTAGATCCCCGATCGTCCCAACTGGGCTCCACTACTGATCATCAGGAAAAGACACATAGTAACGACCACGTTCCTCGTCGAACTCCCACTTGAGATCGACCCCATCATCTGCACTGGCATCGTCGGCACCTGCAACTGTTTTGGTAGAATCTGTGAGTCACGGGGACTCAGCAATCTCACGCCCGCGAGATCAAGACTATTTAAGCTTATAGGAAAGGGAGGTGTAAAGCGGTGGAGCTGCAGCGACAATAAGCATATATGGTGGCTAACCTGCGCAAAAGGGAACGAGAAGAGAAGCAATGGAACGGTCGTCATCTAGCAATGACCAAGAAGTGATCCTGAACTCCTACTTACGTCATTCATAACTCAAACCGTGTTCACTTCCCGGACTCCACCGAGAAGAGACCATCACGGCTACACACACAGTTGATGTATTTTAATTGGGTCAAGTGACAAGTTCTCTAAAACCGGACATTAACAAATTCGCATCTGCCTCATAACCGCGGGCACGGCTTTCGAAAGATATTACCCTGCAGGGGTGTCCCAACTTAGCCCATCATAAGCTCTCACGGTCAACGAAGGATAAACCTTCTCCCGGAAAAACCCGATCAGTCTCGGAATCCCGGTTTACAAGACATTTCGACAATGGTAAAACAAGACCAGCAAAGCCACCCGGATGTGCCGACAAATCCCGATAGGAGCTGCACATATCTCGTTCTCAGGGCACACCGGATAAGTCAAGCTACGAGTAAAACCAGACCTCGAGTTTCCCCGAGGTGGCCCCGCAGGCTGCTCGGTTCGGACCAACACTCGAAGGAGCACTGGCCCGGGGGGGTTAAAATAAAGATGACCCTCGGGCTCGCGAAAACCCGGGGGAAAAGGCTTAGGCGGCAAATGGTAAAACCAAAGTTGGCCTTGCTGGAGGAGTTTTATTCAAGGCGAACTGTCAAGGGGGTCCAATAAATCACCCGACCGTGTAAGGAACGCAAACTCAAGGAACATAATCCCGATAAATCAGTAACTAGGGCGGCAAGAGTGGAACAAAATACCAGGCATAAGGCCGAGCCTTCCACCCTTTACCAAAATATATAGATGCATTAATTAAATAAGAGATATTGTGATATCCCAACATATCCATGTTCCGACATGGAACAAGCTTCAACTTCACCTGCAACTAGCAACGCTATAAGAGGGGCTGAGCAAAAGCGGTAACTTAGCCAAACAACGGTTTGCTAGGAAAGGATGGTTAGAGGCTGACATGGCAAATGGGAGACATGATATAGCAAGTGATAGGTAGCGCAGCATGGCAATAGAGCGAACAACTAGCAAAGCAAAGATAGAAGTGATTTCGAGGGGTGGTCATCTTGCCTGCAAGGTTCTCAGAGTTGTCGAAAGCTTGATCCTCGTAAGCGTACTCAACAGGTTCCTCGTTCACGAACTCGTCTCCCGGCTCTACCCAAGACAAGAACACAAGCAACAGAACCACAATCAATCACGAGGAATGCACAAGCAACATGATGCAAAACATGTATGATATGCAAGAAATGATATGCGATGCGTATGCGTGCTCCGGGAGGAAAATGATGAACAAGGCAGTAAATTGGCAAACCAAGCATGCCACTGAAAAGATGAGATGATTTCAATCGAAATCGATATAAAGATCACCGGAAACGGATGCACATTTGCAAATGGCAAGCAAAACAAGAATGACACGAATCTGCGATTAACAACAAGATAGCACTTAAAATGCAACAAGCAACAACGCTACAGCACTCCAACATAGCAACAAAGCATATGAAAATAATCTACAGGAGATGCTTGACAAAAGATGAACGCTGAGCTACGGCTAGTTCACAACATAACAAGCTCAAACAAGCATGGCAAAAGTGCAAAAGATAACAGGATCACAGACTTAGTGAAAAACTGGACATGGCAGAAAACAGCATCAGGTAGCAATGTTCAGAGCACGAAATCGACATGCTACAGGAACATAACATAGCAAAACAAGGCATGGAAGTATTCTACTAAATGCATCTGACAAAAGTCCCTTACTGAACATAAGCCAAAAAGGACCATAAGGTATGATGGCAAGCATGTAAACATAGCAAGTTTCGTTTTCAAGTTTCAGACTTGGCAGAAAACAGAGCATGGCAGAAATAATAATATGTAGGCCTCTTTGTGAGCCTGATGCACTCACTACAGAGCAATGCATGACAAACCAAGCACATCTACAGCAAGCTGGCATGTTTAAGAAGCTAACCATGGCAAGAACAAATACATAGCATGTATGGAACAACTACAATAAGCTTGGCAAAAGTGAATATCATGTTAAGAATCTGCCAGAAATATTTTCTAGCAAAAGTAGAGCACAATTGAGTCATGCTATGGCACTCCATAATTGCAAACAACTGCAGGAATGGATCAATTACAACTATAGCTACAAAACATCCTTACTGAACATCTCCAAAATATGCATGGATCTCTCTGTAGCGTCAAGTTTACATGGCAACAAAATAACAGCAGACAAGGACTTAGAGAAATCACTAAGTCCCTGAAATCAGAAACATTACGGAGCCTATTTGCATGCTTTTGCTAGTCACCACAGAGATCACAAAAATACATGGCATACACCCTTGCAAAGATGGCATGGCATATAACAAAACACATGTAGAGCTCATGCCCATAAGATGCACAGATTTAAAGATACAAAAATGACAAATCTCCAAGTTCTGTTAAAACCAGCAGATAACAAAACACATGTAGAGCTCATGCCCCCCATAGGATGCACAGATTTAAAGATACAAAAATGACAAATCTCCAAGTTCTGTTAAAAACCAGCAGATAACAGCAACTAGCCCTCTTCCAACAGAGATTTGGGCATCAAGATGAGCTCTAATGAACATGGTGCAATTGAACAAAATGTAGAGCATCACGAGGCGAACAATTTGACATATTACACGTGCGAATCGAAGCTACATGCAAGAATTTATGCAATGAGGAACATGGCAATATGCTGTAAAATCCTAAGGACTTAGAGGAAAATCGGGCACGGGAAAAAGTCAACGCGTACAGTGTCGAGCGGATCCAGATCGGGCCTGCTCGAGGGAGCTCGAGCTCGGCCGGAGGAGGAGAGGTGGCCGGCGATGGAGGTCGACGAGGAGGGGCCGGAGGGGCACGCCGGCGCGCGGAAGGACGGCGGGGCGCAGCGGCACGGGGCGGCGGGCTTGCCGGAGTTCGTCGCCGGCGGGAGGAGGCGACGCGGCGGCGGCGGCGAGGCGGCGTCGGCCGGCGAGGAGAAGGCGGCGGCGCGGCGAGGAGAAGGCGGCGGGGCACGGCGGAGCAACGGGCGGCGGCTCAGGGCTCGGTCACGCGCGGGCGGGCCGCGGCAGCGCGGGGCGCGGTGGCGTGCCACGTGGCGGGCGCTAGCTGGCCGGGCGGCGGCGGCGGCTTCGTCCAACCGGAGCGGACGCGTCCGGCGCGGCGCGGGGTGATTTTAGGGTTTCGGGGACTGCGAATGTATACGGGAGGGGATGCTCTTTTATAGCTAGAGGGAGCTAGGAGGCTCCAAATGAGGTGCGGTTTTCGCCCACACGATCGTGATCGAACGACCTAGGGCATGGAAGAGAGTTTGGTGGGTTTTGGGCTGGTTTTTAGGGGGGGTTTGCTGGACACTCAAATGGACTTTGCGTATGCCCGGTTAACCGTTGGATTACCAAACGACCTCCAAATGGAACGAAACTTGATCGGTGGTCTCCGGGTGGTATACTAGGGCCACATGACAAGACTCGGTCCATTCCGAGAAAGTTTGACACCCGCACATGAAAGAAAACAAGAGGGGTGCACCGGAGGAGATAGGAGTGCCGGATTGCAAAACGGACAACGGGGAAAATGCTCGGATGCATGAGACAGACACGTATGCGAATGCAATGCACATGATGACATGATATGAAAATGCATGACATGATAAAATGAAAAAGGAAAGACAAAACCCGACCACGGAGGGAATATCACAACACATAGCCGAAAATCGTAAGAGTCGGAGTTACAATTATGGAAAGTTACATCGGGGGTGTTACAACACTCCACCACTACGAGAGGATCTCGTCCCGGGATCTAGGACTGAAAGAACTCCGGATATTCGGAACGGAGATGGTCCTCGCGTTCCCAGGTGGCTTCCCGGTCGGAATGGTGCGACCACTTCACTTTCAGGAATTTGATTGACTTGTTGCGAGTCTTGCGCTCAGTTTCTTCAAGAATAGCAACGGGGTGCTCATGATAAGACAAATCTTCTTGGAGGTCAATCTCTTCAAAGTTGAAAGTGCGCTCGGGCGTCTTGAAGCACTTGCGGAGCTGTGACACGTGGAACACATCGTGCACGTTCGCGAAGTTGGAAGGAAGCTCAAGTTGATAGGCGAGGTCGCCTCTTTTGCCAATGATCTTGAAAGGACCCACGTATCTAGGGGCAAGCTTCCCTTTGATACCGAAACGACGAGTGCCTTTCATTGGAGAGACGCGGAGGTAGACATGGTCTCCGATCTCGAAAGCCAAATCACGGTGCTTACTATCATAGTAACTTCTGGCGCGATTGCACGGCTTTGAGATTATCACGGATGACTTTACACATTTCTTCAGCTTCAGTGATTAAGTCATTGCCAAGAAGTTGGCGTTCACCAGTCTCTGACCAATTAAGAGGAGTACGGCACTTTCTGCCATAGAGAATCTCGAATGGGGCCTTGCCCGAACTCGCTTGGAAGCTGTTGTTGTAGGAGAATTCAGCATATGGAAGACAATCTTCCCATTTCATGCCAAAGGAAATGACACAAGCCCTGAGCATATCTTCAAGAATTTGATTGACTCGCTCGACTCGGCCACTAGTTTGAGGATGGAAAGCTGTGCTGAAGCGAATGTTTGTGCCCATGGCCTTCTGGAAGGAGTCCCAGAACTTAGAGGTGAAGATGCTTCCACGATCTGAAGAAATAAATTGTGGAATGCCGTGCAAGGAGACAATTCTGGAGGTGTATAGCTCTGCCAGCTGAGCAGCTGTAATGGATTCTTTGATTGGAAGGAAATGAGCCACTTTAGATAGCTTGTCGATGACAACGAAGATAGCATCATTTCCGCGCTTGGACTTTGGAAAACCAGTCACGAAGTTCATTTCGATATGATCAAACTTCCATTCTGGGATAGCGAGAGGTTGGAGGAGAGCAGCTGGTCATTGGTGTTCTGCTTTCACTCTTCGGCAGACATCACATTCATTCACGAATTGAGCGATTTCTCGCTTCATTCGAGTCCACCAATACGACTGCTTGAGGTCATGATACATCTTCGTACCTCTAGGATGAATGGAAAGAAGAGAATTGTGCGCTTCGTTCATAATGACTTTCCTTAGATCACCTTTAGGAACCACAATTCGGTCCTCGAAGAATAAAGTGTCTCTGTCATCAATGCGATAGCACTTGTATTTGGAAAGACCCTTGTCGATACCACGTTTCACCTTCTTCACCATGGCATCAAGGAGTTGTGCCTCACGAATTTGATCTTCCAAAGTAGGAGAGACTATGAGGTTGGCAAGAAAGCCTTGAGGAACAACTTGGAGATTCAGCTTGCGGAAAGCTTCACAAAGATCCGGTTGGAAAGGCTTGAGAATTAAGCTGTTGCAATAAGCCTTCCTGCTTAAAGCATCTGCAATGACATTGGCCTTTCCTGGAGTATATTCAATACTCGGATTGTACTCTTGAATCATTTCGACCCATCGAGTCTGCCTGAGGTTGAGGTTGGGTTGAGTGAAGATATACTTGAGACTCTTGTGATCGGTGAATATGTCCACTTGTCTTCCCAACAAAAGATGTCTCCACGTTATTAATGCATGGACAACTGCCGCCAACTCAAGATCGTGAGTGGGGTAGTTCTTCTCATTGGGCTTCAACTGACGAGAGGTATAGGCCACAACTTTCTTCTCTTGCATTAACACAGCACCGAGACCTTGAAGAGAAGCATCACAGAAAACTTCAAATGGCTTGGATTCATCAGGAGGAGTTAAGACAGGAGCGGTGACGAGTTTCTCTTTGAGAGTGTTGAAAGCAACATCACACTCAGGAGACCAGAGATACTTCACATGCTTCTGGAGGAGGTTGGAAAGAGGCTTTGCAATCTTGGAGAAATTCTCAACGAATCTTCGGCAATAGCATGCAAGACCAAGAAAACTGCGGAGCTGCTTGACATTCTGAGGAGGTTCCCAATTCACAATTGCGGACACCTTCTCGGGGTTAACAGCGATGCCCTTGGCAGAGATGATGTGACCAAGGAAAAGAACTTCATCGAGCCAAAACTCACATTTGGAGAACTTCGCATAGAATTGATACTCTCTGAGCTTGTCGAGCACTAATCGCAAATGTTTGGCATGGTCCTTCTTATTCTTGGAGAAGACCAAGATATCATCGAGATACACCAGGACGAATTCATTGGTATAGGGGTTGAAGATGAAATTCATCATCCGAGAGAAAACTGGAGGAGCATTGACAAGGCCGAAAGACACGACAGTATATTCATAAGAACCAAAGCTTGTTCTGAATGCTGTCTTGGGAATATCTTCTTCACGAATGCGAATCTGATGATAACCCATACGAAGGTCAAGCTTCGAGAATACTTTAGCACCTTTGAGTTGCTCAAATAGCTCATTGATGTTGCGAAGTGGATACTTGTTCTTGATTGTCTTCTTGTTCAATGGACGGTAGTCGACACAAAGTCGGTCCGTGCCATCCTTCTTCTTCACAAAAAGAACACCACAACCCCATGGAGATGAACTCGGTCTGATCAAACCCAGACGCTCTTGTTCATCGAGCTGTTTCTTCAATTCCTTCAGCTCGTTGGGTCCAAGCTTGTATGGAAGCTTGCAAACGGGTTCGGTGCCAGGCTCTAGTTCGATAACGAACTCAACTGGCCGGTCAGGAGGCATACCCGGAAGCTCTTCTGGAAAAACATCTTGATACTCACAAACAACTCGAATCTGAGAGATGGCATTCAATTCGTCCTTCTCATTGAGAGAGAAAAACCGAATGGTTTCATCACGAGCGGCATAAATAATCACATCCTCAGACGAGTGTGTCAATTGAATTTCCCTGGCAGCACAATCAAGTTGAGCCTTGTGCTTAGAAAGCCAATCCATCCCGAGAATAAGATCAATATCCGAGTCACCAAGAACAACTGGAGAAGACTGAAATTTATAGTTGCCCATCTTGATGGAAACATCCGGAACCATCATACTAGAACACAAACGTTTGCCCGGAGAAACGACATCCATGGGTTTACCCAGATGGGAACAAGTGAATTCATGCTTGGCAAAAAACGGTCTTGACATGAAACAAAGAGATGCACCAGTATCAAAAAGAACTTTTGCAGGAATATCGTTAACAGGAAGATTACCCATTATCACATCAGTAGATTCCTCTGCTTGAGCTGCATTCATCATGTTCACCTTTGCAGACTTTGGATTATGCTTGACCACTGCATTGCTGGAAGATCTGATAGGAGGAGGAGGCGGAAGGCGCCTTTGGTTGAAGCACTTGTTAGCATAGTGACCTTTCTGCTGACACTTGTTGCAAGTCACCTCTGAGAGTGGACGGTGATAAGGAGCATTGGACTTTGGAGCTTGATTCTGAGACTTGTTCTGATAGCCAAAGTTGGAAGAGTTGGAAGAACCATGGCCACCTTTGTTCTTCTGCTAGTAAGGCTGACGAAACGGAGGAGGAGGAGGCAACCAGAACTTCTGTTGCTTAGCTGCCACAAGTGAGCAAGAAGAAGACTGAACTGTGTCTCTGACTCTTTTCTTAGAAGCCTCACACTTGAGCTGAGTAGCCTCTTGCTTCAGTGCCATATTGTAGAATTGATCAAACTGAGTAGGCTCAACAAGAACGAGAGCTAACTGCAGATCCTCTTTAAGGCCACCTCTGAAGTGATAGATCATGCTTCTCTCATCAGGAACGTCTTGTTTAGCGAAGCGAGCAAGTTTCTGAAACTGGATGTTGTATTGATACACAGACATGTTGCCTTGCTTGAGACTGCGGAACTCCTCACGCTTGCTCTCAACAACACTTTGTGGAATGTGGTGCGCTTTGAAGTCCCGACAGAAGTCAGTCCAAGTGATCACACGACCTCCTCTGGAATCTTTGTATTGTTGAAACCAATCAGCAGCTTGGTCCTTGAGCTGAAAATAAGCGAACTTGACATAGTCCTCAGGCCTGACATTGCTACATTCAAAATGCTTGTTGATGTCCACGAGCCAATCATCGGCATCTGTGGCCTCGGCACAGTGGCTGATTTGCGAGAAACTGGTTGAGTGTAGCGAAGTTAGGCTGATTGTTGCCTTGACCTTGATTGCCTTGCCCTTGAGTACGTTCTTGCAACAGTTGCAGAATCATCTGAGCATTGGCGTTGGTGGCTGCCATGATAGCCTGCCATGCCTCCGGAGGTGGAGGTGGTGGCGGAAGGTTCGCTTGACTCGCTTCATTGCGATCCGGATTCTGACGCGTTGGCGGAGCCATCCTGGAGAGGGTGACATCCGTTAGCATCTTGATAGATAAATAGATAAGTAGAATCAACGGATAGAAATTGCAACATATAGTCTTCACAATAAACATTCGAACGAAGATGAACGAATGAATTCCGTAGTAAATCATCACACTTCCATAAGTTGAGAAGCCACATGAAAAAGATATGGAATCAACATATGATTTCGAAGCGACTCGAATACCACAATACAAATCAAAACAAACTATTGGCTTGCAGAATAAGCCGGAACAAACATATGATAGAGATTTCGTCCGAAGTTTTCGTGGTGGGGCCCACACGGGCTCAATCATACAGCACCATCATGTACAAGGCTGTGCACATGACATACGAAGCGTCCCCGAGTCGGCATAGCCATGGACTCTTTAAGACACTACGAGACCACTGTAAAACCAACCGTGGAAAGGCGGACCACTAGACGTCGAACCCCAATCTCATATCATGCGTCTGCCGGAAAGATATCCTAAGGCTACTTGAATTCCCACTTATAAACTCCCAAAACTTTCTGGTTATGCAATCTGGTGTTGGGGATACAGGGGACACAAAATATATCACACAAACTAGCAATCCCTAGATCCAGTTGTATCCATCCGTCAACACATAACCAAGAAACCTTCGAAAATCGTTTACCTCAACCTTCGAAAAACATCCGTTATACTAGTTATGGCAATACTCCCGAACTCCCGCCCCAGTACTGGGTGGCGTCGAGGTGATCTCACCAACAACTGCATAAAAGAGATTTCGACGTCCGCGAAACTCAGGTATTCCAGAACTGCAACGATAAAATTGTGATGACAACACCTCGGAGCTCAACTCCCCGGGACACTGCCACAACCCCTAAATGTCAGGAGGCACCAAGAACAATGTTCTCGTCACAAAACCATCGGAACGATTCCAAGATACCCGCGTGATCCTAAATTTTTTTTTGTGAAATTTGAGGAGAGAATAGTCAAAACTTCTACGTCAGGAGACCTCACCAGAGCGACGAAGGGACTGAGGAGTAAAAAGAATCCTACTCTCCGATATATATAATCCTAAGACACAAAACATTTTTGTTCTAGACTCAACAACGCCAGTGATTCGATCAAGCAGGGGGCTCCTAAGTCGGGGATGGCTCTGATTACCAACTTGTAACGCCCACGATGCGGCTATATCTCCCACGTGTCGAGGCACGACTTAGAGGCATAACCGCATAGTGGTTTTGTCGCAAGAAGGGTCATCTTCACACAATCCCATGTAATGAACAAGAATGGGATAAAGAGTTGGCTTACGATCGCCACTTCACACAATACATAAATATAATTCATACATCATCCAAAAATACACACAAATAGACCGACTACGGTCAAGATCTAGATGAAAATAAGACAACCCCAAATGCTAGATCCCCGATCGTCCCAACTGGGCTCCACTACTGATCATCAGGAAAAGACACATAGTAACGACCACGTTCCTCGTCGAACTCCCACTTGAGATCGACCCCATCATCTGCACTGGCGTCGTCGGCACCTGCAACTGTTTTGGTAGAATCTGTGAGTCACGGGGACTCAGCAATCTCACGCCCGCGAGATCAAGACTATTTAAGCTTATAGGAAAGGGAGGTGTAAAGAGGTGGAGCTGCAGCGGCAATAAGCATATATGGTGGCTAACATGCGGAAAAGAGAGTGACAAGAGAAGCAACGGAACGGTCGTCATGTAGCAATGACCAAGAAGTGATCCTGAACTCCTACTTACGTCATTCATAACTCAAACTGTGTTCACTTCCCGGACTCCACCGAGAAGAGACCATCACGGCTACACACACAATTGATGTATTTTAATTGGGTCAAGTGACAAGTTCTCTAAAACCGGACATTAACAAATTCCCATCTGCCTGATAACCGCGGGCACGGCTTTCGAAAGATATTACCCTGCAGGGGTGTCCCAACTTAGCCCATCATAAGCTCTCACAGTCAACGAAGGATAAACCTTCTCCCGGAAAAACCCGATCAGTCTTGGAATCCCGGTTTACAAGACATTTCGACAATGGTAAAACAAGACCAGCAAAGCCACCCGGATGTGCCGACAAATCCCGATAGGAGCTGCACATATCTCGTTCTCAGGGCACACCGGATAAGTCAAGCTACGAGTAAAACCAGACCTCGAGTTTCCCCGAGGTGGCCCCGCAGGCTGCTCGGTTCGGACCAACACTCGAAGGAGCACTGGCCCGGGGGGGTTAAAATAAAGATGACCCTCGGGCTCGCGGAAACCCAGGGGAAAAGGATTAGGCGGCAAATGGTAAAACCAAAGTTGGGCCTTGCTGGAGGAGTTTTATTCAAGGCGAACTGTCAAGGGGGTCCCATAAATCACCCGACCGTGTAAGGAATGCAAACTCAAGGAACATAATCCCGATAAATCAGTAACTAGGGCGGCAAGAGTGGAACAAAATACCAGGCATAAGGCCGAGCCTTCCACCCTTTACCAAAATATATAGATGCATTAATTAAATAAGAGATATTGTGATATCCCAACATATCCATGTTCCGACATGGAACAAGCTTCAACTTCACCTGCAACTAGCAACGCTATAAGAGGGGCTAAGCAAAAGCGGTAACTTAGCCAAACAACGGTTTGCTAGGAAAGGATGGTTAGAGGCTGACATGGCAAATGGGAGACATGATATAGCAAGTGATAGGTAGCACAGCATGGCAGTAGAGCGAACAACTAGCAAAGCAAAGATAGAAGTGATTTCGAGGGGTGGTCATCTTGCCTGCAAGGTTCTCAGAGTTGTCGAAAGCTTGATCCTCGTAAGCATACTCAACAGGTTCCTCGTTCACTAACTCGTCTCCCGGCTCTACCCAAGACAAGAACACAAGCAACGGAACCACAATCAATCACGAGGAATGCACAAGCAACATGATGCAAAACATGCATGATATGCAAGAAATGATATGCGATGCATATGCGTGCTCCGGGAGGAAAATGATGAACAAGGCAGTAACTTGGCAAACCAAGCATGCCACTGAAAAGATGAGATGATTTCGATCGAAATCAATATAAAGATCACCGGAAACGGATGCACGGTTTGCAAATGGCAAGCAAAACAAGAATGACACGAATCTGCAATTAACAGCAAGATAGCACTTAAAATGCAACAACCAACAATGCTATAGCACTCCAACATAGCAACAAAGCATCTGAGCTACGGCTAGTTCACAACATAACAAGCTCAAACAAGCATGGCAAAAGTGCAAAAGATAACAGGATCACAGACTTAGTGAAAAACTGGACATGGCAGAAAACAGCATCAGGTAGCAATGTTCAGAGCACGAAATCGACATGCTACAGGAACATAACATAGCAAAACAAGGCATGGAAGTATTCTACTAAATGCATCTGACAAAAGTCCCTTACTGACCATAAGCCAAAAAGGACCAGAAGATATGATGGCAAGCATGTAAACATAGCAAGTTTCGTTTTCAGGTTTCAGACTTAGCAGAAAACAGAGCATGGGAGAAATAATAATATGTAGGCCTCTTTGTGAGCCTGATGCACTCACTACAGAGCAATGCATGACAAACCAAGCACATCTACAGCAAGCTGGCATGTTTAAGAAGCTAACCATGGCAAGAACAAATACATAGCATGTATGGAACAACTACAATAAGCTTGGCAAAATTGAATATCATGTTAAGAATCTGCCAGAAATATTTTCTAGCAAAAGTAGAGCACAATTGAGTCATGCTATGGCACTCCATAATTGCAAACAATTGCAGGAATGGATCAATTACAACTATATCTACAAAACATCCTTACTGAACATCTCCAAAATATGCATGGATCTCTCTGTAGCGTCAAGTTTACATGGCAACAAAATAACAGCAGACAAGGACTAAGAGAAATCACTGTCCCTGAAATCAGAAACATTATGGAGCTTAATTTGCATGCTTTTGCTAGTCACCACAGAGATCACAAAAATACATGGCATACACCCTTGCAAAGATGGCATGGCATATAACAAAACACATGTAGAGCTCATGCCCATAAGATGCACAGATTTAAAGATACAAAAATGACAAATCTCCAAGTTCTGTTAAAAACCAGCAGATAACAGCAACTAGCCCTCTTCCAACAGAGATTTGGGCATTAAGATGACCTCTAATGAACATGGTGCAATTGAACAAAATTTAGAGCATCACGAGACAAACAATTTGACATGTTACACGCGCGAATCGGAGCTACATGCAAGAAGTTATGCAATGAGGAACATGGCAATATGCTGTAAAATCCTAAGGACTTTAAGAGGAAAATCGGGCACGGGAAAAAGTCAACGCATACAGTGTCGAGCGGATCTAGATCGGGCCTGCTCGAGGGAGCTCGAGCTCGGCCGGAGGAGGAGAGGTGGCCGGCGATGGAGGTCGACGAGGAGGGGCCGGAGGGGCACGCCGGCGCGGGGAAGGACGGCGGGGCGCGGCGGCACGGGGCGGCGGGCTCGCCGGAGTTCGTCGCCGGCGGGAGGAGGCGACGCGGCGGCGGCGGCGAGGCGGCGTCGGCCGGCGAGGAAAAGGCGGCGGCGCGGCGAGGAGAAGGCGGCGGGGCACGGCGGAGCAACGGGCGGCGGCTCGGGGCCCGGTCGCGCGCGGGCGGGCCGGCCTCGGGCCCGGCGGGCCGCGGCGGCGCGGGGCGCGGTGGCGTGCCATGTGGCGGGCGCTGGCTGGCCGGGCGGGGGCGGCGGCTTCGTCCGACCGGAGCGGACGCGTCCGGCGCGGCACGGAGGGATTTTAGGGTTTCGCGGACTGCGAATGTATACGGGAGGGGATGCTCTTTTATAGCTAGAGGGAGCTAGGAGGCTCCAAATGAGGTGCGGTTTTCGCCCACATGATCGTGATCGAACGACCTAGGGCATGGAAGAGAGTTTGGTGGGTTTTGGGCTGGTTTTTAGGGGTTTTTTTTGGACACTCAAATGGACTTTGCGGATGCCCGGTTAACCGTTGGAGTACCAAACGACCTCCAAATGGAACGAAACTTGACCGGTGGTCTCCGGGTGGTATACTAGGGCCGCATGACAAGCCTCGGTCCATTCCGAGAAAGTTTGACACCCGCACACGAAAAAAAACAAGAGGGGTGCACCGGAGGAGATAGGAGCGCCGGATTGCAAAACGGACAACGGGGAAAATGCTCGGATGCATGAGACGAACACGTATGCGAATGAAATGCACATGATGACATGATATGAAAATGCATGACATGACCAAATGCAAAACGAAAGACAAAACCCGACCACGGAGGGAATATCACAACACATAGCCGAAAATGGCAAGAGTCGGAGTTACAATTATGGAAAGTTACATCCGGGGTGTTACACCAACCGACCCTGCTCCAGGGAGCATGCAGGCTCAGGACGCTCGAGGCCAGCGGGGGAGTCGAGGAAAGAGGAGGCTGCCCCTCAGGACATGCAACGGCCTTGGTGGGAGGGACCCTGAAGGACCACCATCAGGAAGAAAGTAGCACTAATAATATCACTAAGGTTCGGTACTTACTCGTCGACGGCGATGTACTTCCTTCGCTTAAACGACCCAAAGATACCGCTGCTGCTCGGGGATCCTTTCCTCTTGCGCAGCTCCTTGAAGTCCACGCAAAGCCGACCGAAGCACTCGACGTGGCGGCGGGCATGTCGGCGTTCATGGAACGGGGGTCCCAGACTTGCCTACCTGCGGCCCACGGCGTGGCTGAGCTAGTAGGCCTGTACGACCCATCTTCATTGACAAGGCATTCGAGACCCTCGCGAGGGGCCAAGCCTCGCGAGGCGGACGATGCAAGACCTCCTCAGAAGCGGCCTCGCCAGGCAGGCTCACGAGGGGCGGAGAGATCAAGGCAAGGCAAACCTCGCGAGGTCCTCGTGACGTGAGCCATGGCGATCGAGACCAGGTGGGCGCCAGCGTGTGCAGTGTCCTTGTTTCCCCTTTGGTGCTAAGGAGGCAAGCGCAGGCGCGAAGTACCAAGGCATCAAGCAAAGGTTTCTATATTGGTGCAACGAGACCAAGACCAGCAGGACGGCAAGACGGAGGTCACCATGGAGCCCAAGGCGGCGTCACTACCAGAGCCTTTTGCAGGCGAAGACTGCTTTTGTCAGGATAAGCTCTACTGGTCGTCCCCTTTCAAATAGGCCGTTGTTGGCTCCCTTCCCGCTCAATATTTGGGGAGAGGACCAGGGCCTATTTAAGTAGAGCTAGCCACCACCGTAGGAACAACTCATTCAGAGGCATCTCACCCAACCCTTAGCCACACACCAAGAACAAGAACACCTCAACCTCAGGAGGTTGTTCTTCCCCTTGTACTGTTCATCATCAGCCCAAGAGGCAATCCACCACCACCACACTGGAGTAGGGTATTACACCACAATGGTGGTCCGAACCAGTATAAATCTTGCGCCCCTTGTGTTGTGTTCGTCAAGTTCATCCGCGAGATCTTAGCTAGCTAGGGCGTGGATCGGTAGGGAGGAGATCTTCGTGCGCACCCCAGTGTTTGAACCTTGAGGGTTTTGCTGGAACCCGAGATCTGACATTTGGCGTGCCAGGTAGGGGTGCGCCAGAGCCTCTTCCCCGCCAATCGACCCGCCGACGCTCCGCGGTCCCGATGTCCGGCGACCCGAGGGCCGACTCCGACCGCTGGGCAGCCTGACCCTCCCAGGCGGCACCACCTGCCCATGAAGACCTCAACCCCGCGCCCCAGGCGGCACAAGCGCCACCTAACGCTGTTGGGCGTGGGCGGCGCGGCCAGGCGCCGTCCACCCTCACTCCACGACAAGCGCGAGCCGCTGCAAGGGCCGCAAGCCACGCCGCAGCAACGGCGCCACACACCGGGCAGGAGTAGACGAACATGCGGGCAGCACTCACGGTGGCACGAGAGCTGCTGCGGTGCCGACTGATGGAGAGCGGCCGGGATGCGCTGCTGGAATGTGTCGCTAAGCTGCTGGATGCGGCGGCATCAGGAGCACCGCCCTTCTGCTATCTGCCTCCTTCCCGGGCCGCTACTGGATCTCACGGCGGGCCTCGCCGCAACCATGCGCCCTCGGGAGTGCCTGGGGGCTTCGTCGATACCGGCATGGTCGGCGGCGCCGGGGGCCCTGTTTCCCCCACGCCGGCTCCGATGAGCATGGGCACGAGCGTTGCCTTCCATGGTCCCAACGAAACGTCGCACTATCATCCTCAGGACACCGTGCTGGGCCGGGCAACGTGGAGTGTGGGGCACTACGGCGAGGTGTTTGGGGTAACAGCCCCGGAAGCCTACGTGCCCCGCATGATGGACCAAGAGTACGCGCCGGAAGATGACCCTGGCTCATTCCTCGGAGAAGGATGGGAAGAAGAGGTGCCAGAAGTTGAGGCCTTCCAGGAGCCGACGGGGAACCACGACGACCGCGCCTGCAACAACAACTACAGGGTACCGTTAATCTCTCAGGAGCAGGCTTACGCTAACCATGGGCTGCAAGTGAATCAGGTCACGATGTCGGCCGACGACCCCGGCACAGCAGCCCCCCTTCCGTCAGGGGAAACACGCTGGGGGCTGCATGGAGGGAGCCAGGAGCAAGGCCCCTCCCCACATCGCGCGAAGCCAGGCGTCACCCGGAGGTAGGCCCTCTGCCGGGGAGGCGCCAGCGAGCCTTCCCCCGGCAGAGGACCGATGGTCGCCGAGGGCGCCGCTGGTGTCCCCTTCCCCCCCTTTGTGTCGTCCTGGTTGCCGGTCGGCTCAAAGGTGATCGAGGGCGGCGCAAGGCGGGGCCCTCGTCTGGCGATAAGAAGCAAGGGCGGTACCTATGAAGAAGGCCCAGTGCCTGTGAAGATCGCCGCCCGTGACACTCTCACGTAATAATGAGTGGGGCTATACACGGCCCGGAGTCTCCGGAGAGCCGCCCTCGGGCCTCGGGGGCTCCCACCCAGGCCTAGTGGCAGCACTTAGCTATGCGTTGGTGAGAAGACTTGAAGACAAGAAGACTAGACTAGGTGCCGGACGCGGCCATTTGCTTTGGATCTCTTTTCTGTAACCTTGCCTTCTGGATTTGGATTTAAGTTGAAGTCGAGTTTTTATCGATGCGCGCGGGGGGTGCCTTTTCTCGTTCAAGCGATTTCCTGCCATCTGGTTCTTGCCTTGTTCTGAAGCTCACACTCACTGCCTCCCCCTCGCGGGCCCCTCGCGAGCAGGGCTGGGCGCGGCACACGCACCGAGCGCGCCGGTTGGCGCTAGATCCTCACGAGGCCCGCTCGGGCGTATCAGCAGACCCTTCAGGAGCTCAGCGGCAACTCTCGACCTTACAATCCGATTCGGGGCCCGCCCCAGCTAAGGTAAGCGGCAGCAGCAAAACTTGCCGCCAGGTTCATGGATCCACGAAGGCGCCTACTCGGCTTGGCATAGAAGAGCACAAATTACGATTTGTTTACATGAGGGGCTCCCCCTCTCAAAATGCTCTCACAATATTTAGGGTCCACGCCCAAGTTTTTGCATACAGGGTAAAATAGTAAAGGGACAAGGGATCAGCCGGATATGTCACTCGCCGCGTCCTCCACGTCGTCTTCAGACGCACCGCTGGCGTCGCTGTCAACGTTGTTGGCGTCGCCGCCACCTTCACCAACGCCGGCATCACCATCGTCAACCACGTCGCCTTCGTCTGCAGCGACCACCACCGCGTCGTCTTCAGAAGCGAAGGCTCTGACCAGCGCATCCACGTTGTCCTCCACCCACCGCGCCAGATCACCACGGATGGCTTGCGGTACGGGGGCAATGGCGGCGTCGAAGTCAAAGTCAGGGAAGGTGTTCCGAAGATGGCTGAAGACACGGGAGAACGCGTGCCCGAGCAGGCCTCGGCTTCTCTCTTCCACGAGCTGGCGAGCTCTATTGGACCGAGCTTCCAGGCGCATCACCACGTCACCAAAGAAGCGCAGATGACTAGCGCAGTCATTTGAGTGTGGGTACGAAGCGTGCTCATTCAGATATGGCCCAACGCCGCGTTGGCCCTTACCCTGAGGTCCTGGAGCATGGGGCGTGCTCGCGCTAAAGCGTCCACCGTTGAAGCACTTCTTCCCGACTCTGCCGTGCAACGGACTCGGCGTCATCAACCCGCTTCTGAAGAAAGAGCAGCTCAGCGCGGGCGGAGGCCAATTCCGCCTGCGCCGTGACCAGGGTGGCTGCCGTGGCCTCCTCGCGCCTCTCCACTTCAGCCAGCTTGGGCCTGAGGGCGGCGGCCCTACCCGCATCCTCCGTCGCCGCAAGCTTCAACCTCAAGTCATACCTACCCTCAAGATCCGCGCGAGCCTCAGCCACCCGGCGGTCAACCTCCTCCTGAGCCATGGCCTCGTGCGCATTGACGGTGTCTTCCGCTTGAACAACTTGGCGCTCCCTCGTCTCCAGCTGCTCAAGCTCGAGGCTAGGCTCCATGGACTCTAGAGCCAGCGCCTCCTCGCGCTTCCGGATCTCTTCTTCCTCAATGGGCGTCCCCCTCAACGATGCAAGGGCAGCCTTGCGCGCCTCCACCTGCTGCTCCGGGGATGCACTCCAGGCCTGGAGCTCCCACGCGCGCTTCTCCGCAGCCTCGCGACGGCGGTCAGCCTCGCGAGCCTCCTCCAGGGCTCGGGAGCAAGCTTCGCAGGAAACCTTGAGGGACGCCTCGGCCTTTGCTTTATCAAGATCACGCTGGTAGCGGCCGAGGTTGATGGCCACCTTCAGCTTACGCCGTTCCTCCACCAGCAGAAGGCCCTCAGCCTTGAGGCATGCGTCGACATCCGTAAGTTCACCGCCGAGTCGGCTCATTGCGCTCATCGCCTCTTGAAAGAGCTCGTGGCAAACGATGCTCCGCTCGCGCTCGAGCTCGAGCACGCGGCCCGCCTCGTCCTCCGCCTCGTCCTCCGCCTCGGGGGCTCCAGGCCAGGCGTGAGGTGGCGCGCCCCCTCTCAGCAGGGGGCTGGGGGCTGGTGCCGGCCCAGGTGCCAGCCCGGCCTCATGAGGGGCCCCGGCCAGTAGGGGACCGCTGCTTGAAGAGGAACCAAAGACCGAAGCCAACCAGCTACTGTCCATGACCAGAGGAGGGGTCCCGGGCATGCCCTCCAAGCTCCAAGCCAGGCCCTGGAGGAAGGACGATGGGGCCGCAGAGTCCAAGCGCCATGAAGGCGAGCACATCTCCTCGGCCGACCCTGCCCCAGGCGTGACATGCAAGCTTGGGACGCTCAAGGCCAGCGGGGGAGTCAAGGAAGGCGGAGGTTGCTTCTCGGGGGACACAGCGGCCCTGACGGAAGGGGTCCTGGAGAACCGACGTCAGGGAGGAAAGCAGCAATCAAGAAATCATAAGGAGCAGTACTTACTCGTCGACGGCGATGTACTTTCGTCGCTTCAATGGCCCGAAGATACCGCTGCCGCTCGGGGATCCTTTCCTCTTGCGGAGCTCCTCGAAGCCCACGCAAAGCTGACCGAAGCACTGGACGTGGCGGCCGGCACGGGGTGCAGCCGAAGAAGTGCTCGAGAGGACAACTTCATGGGTGCCTGGCTGTGGAGAACAGTAGGGCGCCGTCTCACCGCGACCTCCGGAGGCCTCCGGAGTTTCGGCCTCGGGAGCCGCGTGCTGCATCGTCTCAGCAACCGACGTCCTAGAGGAAGAATCACGGGTTCCTGAGGACGACGCCCCAGGAGCCCCAGGCGGCATCCGCACATCAGCACTCGTGCCGCCAGCCTCTGGCGGCGCTCGCCCCCCCTCCCCGCACCCACATTCGGGACAAGCTCGACCCCTGCGACGAAGAAGGGAACCACGTTGACAGGGTTCTCGCAGGACCCCACCAGGCCGTCAGGACGCATTCCCGACTCATCAAAGGGAGGCATGCTCCCTGCAAATTAGGAGTAGTGTTGATGCTCCATAACACGGAGGGTAACTCCTCCACCCAACAACCCGGCGTCCGTTGCAAAGGGACCAAAAGCCGAGGCTTAATGCCTTTCAAGATCTCCTGATTAGCTCTCTCAGCTTGACCATTGGATTGAGGATGAGCCACTGATGAAACATCAAGTCGAATATGCTCTCGTTGACAAAACTCCTCCATGGCGCCCTTGGACAGATTGGTACCATTGTCAGTTATAATGTTGTGTGGGAAACCAAAGCGAAATATCACCTTTTTCATGAAGTGAACTGCTGTGGCCGCGTCACACTTGCTAACTGGCTCTGCTTCAACCCACTTTGTGAACTTGTCAACTGCCACCAAGAGGTGGGTCTTCTTATCTTTGGACCTTTTAAAAGGCCCAACCATATCAAGCCCCCAGACTGCAAATGGCCAAGTGATTGGTGTCATCCTCAGCTCCGGAGCCGGCACATGAGCCCGTCGTGAGAACCTTTGGCAACCATCACATTTACTGACCAAGTCCTCCGCATCAGCATGATCCGTCAGCCAATAAAAGCCATGACGAAAAGCTTTGGCCACAAGGGATTTTGAGCCGGCATGATGGCCACAATCCCCTTCATGAATTTCACGCAAGATCTCTTGGCCTTCCTTAGGGGAGACACAACGCTGGAACGCTCCCGTAACACTGCGGCGATGCAACTCACCATTGATAACAACCATTGACTTAGACCGCCGGGTTATTTGTCTGGCCAAAGTTTCATCCTCAGGCAAATCTCCCCGGGTCATGTAAGCCAGATAGGGCACTGTCCAGTCCGGGATGATGTGGAGAGCCGCCACCAACTGTGCCTCCGGGTCAGGGACAGCCAAGTCTTCCTCTGTAGGCAACTTAACATAAGGGTTATGCAAAACATCCAGGAAAGTATTAGGCCGCACCGGTTTTCGCTGAGAGCCCAGCCGGCTTAAAGCATCAGCCGCCTCGTTCTTCCTGCGATCGATGTGCTCTACTTGGTAACCCTGAAAGTGTCCAGCAATGGCATCAACCTCACGGCGAGAAGCCGCCATAAGTGGATCCTTGGAATCCCACTTGCCCGATACTTGTTGAGCCACTAAGTCCGAGTCGCCGAAGCATCTTACCCGGCTCAAGCTCATCTCCTTAGCCATCCGAAGACCATGGAGCAAGGCCTCGTACTCAGCCGCCTTGTTAGTGCAAGGAAACATCAACCGTAGTACGTAATGGAGCTTGTCACCTTTGGGGGAAGCCAATACAACTCCAGCCCCCGAGCCCTCCAATTGCCTGGACCCATCGAAGTGAATAGTCCTATATGTGTTATCCGGCTTTTCTTCGGGCACTTGTAACTCTGTCCAATCATTAATGAAATCCACCAAGGCCTGAGATTTAACAACAGTGCGTGGTACGTATTTCAGACCATGAGGCCCGAGCTCTATAGCCCACTTAGCCACTCTCCCTGTGGCCTCTCTGTTTTGAATGATATATCCAAGGGGGGCAGAACTGACCACAGTGATGGGGTGACCCTGGAAATAATGCTTAAGCTTCCGGCTTGCCATCAACACACCATAAACAAGCTTCTGCCAAAGTGGATACCGCTATTTGGACTCAATGAGTACTTCGCTGACATAATAAACCGGCCGCTGAACCGGATGCTCCTTACCCTCTTCCTTGCGCTCCACCACCACAGCCACACTGACGGCTCGTGTGTTAGCAGCCACATACAGCAATAAAGGCTCCTTGTCAACCGGAGCAGCAAGGACTGGGGGCTCTGCCAGCTGCCTCTTCAAATCCTCAAAAGCAGTATTAGCTGCATCATTCCAGACAAAGTCATCAGCTTTCTTCATCAACTAATATAATGGCATGGCCTTCTCCCCCAAATGGCTTGTAAACCGGCTTAAAGCAGCGATACGACCTGCCAAGCGCTGGACGTCGTTTATAGACGCCGGTTTAGCCAGGGAGGTGATGGCCTTGATCTTCTCCGGGTTAGCTTCAATGCCTCTGTTAGAAACCAAGAAACCCAAGAGCTTGCCTGCAGGAACACCAAAAACACACTTTGTCGGGTTAAGCATCATCTTGTAGACCCGGAGATTATCAAAGGTTTCCCTTAGATCATCTATCAAGGTTTCCTCCTTCCTGGATTTAACCACAATATCATCCACATAAGCATGAACATTGCGCCCAATCTGGTTATGAAGACAGTTCTGCACGCAACGCTGATAAGTCGCCTGTGCACTCTTGAGTCCAAAGGGCATAGACACATAGCAGAAGGCTCCAAAGGGAGTGATGAACGTCGTCTTATCCTGGTCCTTAACTTCCATTTTGATCTGATGATATCCGGAATAAGCATCCAAGAAACTTAAGCCCTCACAACCCGCCGTAGCATCAATGATTTGATCAATACGGGAAAGGGCAAAAGGATCAGCCGGACACGCCTTGTTTAAATCCGTGTAGTCCACACACATCTGCCAGGTGCCGTTCTTCTTGAGCACGAGCACCGGGTTAGCTAACCATGCTGGGTGAAAGACTTCAACAATAAACCCGGCCGCCAAGAGCCGGGCCACCTCTTCACCAATAGCTTTCCGCCTCTCATTAAACCGCCGAAGGAATTGCCTGACCGGCTTAAATTTTGGATCAACATTGAGAGTGTGCTCAGCGAGTTCTCTAGGTACACATGGCATGTCAGAAGGTTTCCATGAAAAAATGTCCCTATTATCACGGATGAACTCGATGAGCGCGCTTTCCCATTTTGGATCTGGATTGGCACTGATGCTAAACTGCTGAGATGAATCACCTGGAACGAAATCAACAAGTTTAGTCTCATCAGCCGACTTAAATTTCATTGCCGGCTCATGCTCCGTAGTCGGCTTTTTCAGAGAGGTCATATCTGTTGGGTCAACATTGTCCTTATAAAATTTTAACTCCTATGTTGCACAAACAGATTCTGCATAAGCTGCATCGCCTTCCTCACACTCCAAGGCCACCTTTCGGCTGCCATGAACCGTAATGGTCCCATTGAGACCCGGCATCTTGAGCTGTTAATACACGTAACACGGCCGTGCCATGAACTTGGCGTAAGCCGGCCGCCCAAATATGGCATGATACGGGCTTCTTATCTTGACCACCTCAAAGGTCAATTTTTCCACCCTGTAGTTGTGCTCGTCTCCAAAGGCCACTTCCAACTCGATCTTGCCGACTGGATAAGCCGACTTGCCAGGTACTACACCATGGAAAATAGTGTTTGACTGGCCGAGGTTCTTATCAATCAACCCCATACGACGGAAAGTCTCATAATAGAGGATGTTGATGCTGCTGCCTCCATCCATGAGTACCTTAGTGAACTTATATCCTCCCACCTGAGGAGCCACCACCAAGGCCAAGTGACCCAGATTATCCACCCGGGGAGGGTGATCCTCCCTACTCCACACTATAGGCTGCTCAAACCATCGTAAATAGCGTGGAACCGCCGGCTCAACAGCATTCACAACCCTCTTATGAAGCTTCTGATCTCGCTTACACAGACTGGTGGTAAATACATGATACTGTCCACCGCTAAGCTGCTTTGGATTGGTCTGCTAAACCCCCTGCTGCTGTTGATGACCCTGGCCAGACTGCTAATTAAAGCCCCCTTGACCGTTCTGAGGATTAGAATTTGAGCCGCCGCCCGGGCCATGAAAGCCGCCGGCGCCTGAGCCACCGCCTGGGCCATTGTTGCTGTTAAAGGCGTTGGAATTCTTAAAGGCCTTCATGATTGCACAATCCTTCCATAGATGAGTACATGGCTTCTCTCTAGAGCCATGCCTTGGACAGGGCTCATTCAACAGCTGCTCCAGCGTCGGGCCTGACCCGCCGGCTCGGGGAGGGGGCCTCCCCTTGCGTCTCTGGCTATTACCCTGTGAACTGGCGTTGGCCACGAACTCTAGGCTGCCGTCGGCCTTACGCTTGCCACCTCCTTGGTTCCCTGGGTTATGCTGAGGACCCTTGCCATTGCCGTTCTTCTTTCCCTTCCCTGTCCTTTCATCATCTGAAGCGGGGTCCTTGGTACTATCAGAATCGGCGTACTTGACGAGAGCCGCCATCAGCGTACCCATATCATTGCAGTCGCGCTTAAGCTGCCCGAGTTTCATCTTCAGGGGTAGAAAACGACAATTTTTCTCCAACATTAAGACTGCAGAGCCGGCATCCATCTTATCCGATGAATGTATGATCTCTTTGACCCGGCGAACCCAATGTGTCGTAGACTCACCCTCCTGTTGTTTACAGTTAGTCAAATCCACTATTGACATAGACTGCCTATAGGTGTCTTTGAAGTTTTGTATGAACCGGGCCTTCAGCTTAGCCCAAGATCCGATGGAATTCGGCGGTAGCCCTTTCAACCAAGTGCGGGCAGTCCCATCTAGCATCATGGTGAAGTACTTGGCCATCGCCACTTCACTGACCTCCAGCAGTTCCATGGCCATCTCGTAACTTTCGATCCAGGCTCCGGGTTGTAAGTCAGCCGTGTAATTAGGCACCTTCCTAGGGCCCTTGAAGTCCTTGGGTAGACGTTCATTGCGGAGAGCTGGCACTAGACAAGGGACACCTCCAGTCCTCGTAGGGATACCCACAACGACGGAAGTCGTCGGATAAGCCTGGGGAGTCTGGTAAGCCATCAACTAAGGTACCTGCTCCGCCTCTTGCTGCGCTCTGTCTTGGTCTGCTGCGTGAAAGGCTCGGTTATGAGCCGGGCCATGGCGAGGGGGTGGGTCATGGCGTCGGACATTACTTGAGCCGGTCGCTGAGACCATGTGCCTGCTATAACTCGGGCTCCGGCCTGGACGAGGGGTCGAGTGGATCCTGTCCCGGCTGTAAGAGTACGCCTCTTGCTGCGCCAGTGCTGTCTGAAGGAGTTCTCTGACCCGGCGGGTTTCAATAGCCGTTGGAGAGTCGCTGTCAATTGGGAGGGCCGCCAGTCGTGCTGCTGCGGCGACCATGTTCTCCAGCGGGTTAGCATAATGACCCGGTGGTATTGGCTCATACTGAGGCGGGGCAGGGTTCACCCGGGGAGGCCCCATCACTTGTGGCTGAACAGGGGTCCCAGACCTGGGCACTATGATCCCTGGAGGGTTACTAGACCCTGCACCTGGCGTGTTGAAGCGGTTTCGAGGATCGTAGACCGGAAGGAGTCGAGATTGGGCCTTTTGATGCCTCCTTCTCATGACCTCATTGGACGCGTTCTGATCCATTGTGAGCCGGAAGGACTGCGCCTGAATCAACTGAGTTTGGGCGTCGAGAGCCGCCCTCTCCGCAGCCATCCTGATCCACTTGTGGCTGAACAGGGGTCCCAGACTCGGGCACTATGATCCCTGGCGGGTTACTAGACCCTGCACCTGGCGTGTTGAAGAGGTTTCGAGGATCGTAGACCAGAGGGAGTCGAGATTGGGCCTTTTGATGCCTCCTTCTCATGACCTCATTGGACGCATTCTGATCCATTGTGAGCCGGAAGGACTGCGCCTGAATCAACTGAGTTGGGGCGTCGAGAGCCGCCCTCTCCGCAGCCATCCTGATCCCTTCCGCTGCCAGATCCTCTTTGGCTTTCACTAAATCTAACTTTAACTGCGCCACCTCCGCGTCATGCTGAGCTTGATCCGCCGGGTCAACCGCGGCGGTTAACATGGCCGTCATCTTGTCCGTGAGATCCATCAGCACCTGAGCCGGCGAGGGCACCGGGTTTCCCGCCCCAGCAGCAGGGTTCTGAACAGGTTGCGCACCGGCCATGAAGATTCCAACCCGGCTCGGCGGCTCAAACGGGTCCGGAATACTGTCACCATCGGAACAACCCATGAGCCTACCATCTTGAAGTTGATACAACGAGTTTGACTCATCTGTGGACGACTCGCCGTCAGAGCCGGCGGCCGTCTCATCACCAGATCCAGATCCATCAAAGAGCCCTCCATGGATACATCCCACAAAAGCATGCTTCAAAGCAGGCAGGGCCTGGGCGGGTCGTGCGCGCTGAGCCGTCTCGATGACATCGGCACAGAGATCCGGCTCCGGACCCGGCTCACCAATCTTGCCAATGAAAACATGAATTCCGCCGAAGGGGACCCGGTATCCGTACTCAATTGAGCCGGCGTCGGGGCCCCAGTTTGCATCGTCGATGTAGAGCTTGCCGCGACGACTCTTGGTCATCCGGCCCACAGCGTATCCCTTGAGCCCTTCGAAGCTGCCCTTCAAGAACTCAAATCCACCGTGCGCTGGCCCCACGGTGAGCGCCAACTGTCGTGGAATTGTCACGGCAGATGTCCTCAAGCTAGGACTTAGTCGTGGAGCCATCGCCGCTAGGAAGCTTGAAGGGGTTAAACGGGACAAGGAACACGAGGGTTTATACTGGTTCGGCCCCTTACGGTGAAGGTAAAAGCCTACGTCCAGTTGAGGTGGTATTGATTAGGGTTTCAATGACCGGGGAGCTTAACTGCTATGCCTGGCTTTCGACGAGATCTTTCTCACCCCTAAACCGATGCCGGGTCGTCCCTTTATATAGAGAGGTTGACGCCCAGCAGCTCTCAGAGTCCCGGCCGGTTCATAAGAGTGTCCGGCTCGGACTCTCAACTATTCTTGCCTTACACTACAAGCTCTACCATAATGACGGTTGTAACTACGGGCCTTAAGCCACTACGGGTCTTAAGCCCATCTTCGGTCCACCGTCTTCGAACTTGGTGCCGGGCTTCAGGCGATGACCATTATGAATAACCCGGCCCCTCCGGGCGGGTGACTCTAAGGTTTATATCCTCAACAGCAGGCTTGGTAGATTTGTCAAGGCTTGTGCTGCAGTGGGATGCATATGCAGTGACTTGCATGGGCATGGGCATGGGCTGATAAAGCAGCAAAGGCAAGCAGCAGCAGTAGCAGTAGATGCCAACTTTTGATATGCATGCATGCATTCTTTGCTTGTTTATATTCATTCTTGTAAATTGAACATGCTCATCTATCTATCTATCTATCTACCTGCTTTAGTATGTATGTATGCATTGTATTTTTATTTCCTTTGGAAAGTAAAGTTAATGTGAAAGGAAGAGAGAAAAAGAAAGGGAGGAAGACAGATGCTTCAGTCAGTCTAAGCCCAGCTTAATTTGAGTGACAATCACCTGCGTGGCTGGCTGGCATGTTGATCCATCAATTGATCACATTGAGACAGACTTGTAAAGATGATGATCATCTTTTACAGAAAACAATTTCTGTAAACACGTCAGTAACTTTGCTAGTTTGCTGGGTTTTGTCTTCGACCATCGTGTCGTGATGATTTTGCAGGTACCCCGAGAGGCCCTTGAGTTTGCTGGAATGTCGATTAACTTCCGTTCCGGCAAATTCGGGTACTCCATATGTCCTATTTTCAGCAAAGGTCATGCTGAAATTTTCCGTGAATTTTAGCATGACTTTGCTAAAAATAGGACATATGGGGTACTTGTGACTAATGCATGGACCGGGGTATCTTAGTACTTAAATTAAGTAGGATCAACTACCTCTTGTGTTATACATATAGAAGTGTGATATGTTTACTGTCTCTTGGTGTATTAGAATTCTCCTTCCGTTTTCTTGATAGGGTATATTATTAGAAGATACCCATATATATCAATCAACCTAGGGTGCCTCGGCATCGATAAACCCTAAATGATGAAAGCTTAACTTAGCATTTAGGGTTCCTCAGCGTCGACAAACCCTAAATTATGAAACCTTGGCTTTTAGGGTGCCTCGGTGTCGATAAAAACCTAAATGATGAAAGCTTAGGCTTTTAGGGTGCCTCGGCGTCGACAAACCCTAAATGTTAAAAGCTTAGCTTTTAGGATGCCTCGGTGTCGACAAACCCTAAATGATGAGACCATGATCTTGTACCTTGACAATAACCAACTTTTTGATCAAACTTTTTTCCTATTTAGAGCGAAACATGGCCCACAACGATGAGGCCGGCGGTTCGGGCGGCAAGGCATTCTGGGAGCTGTCCCAGGAGATGGAGGAAGAACCTCACCGCTATGAGGATGCCGCGAAAGACACCAATCCTGACTACACAACCCCTAGTGGCGTCGGAGATGACACCAGTGATGGTGCCGCCGAGGATGCCACCACTGATGATGGCAGCGCACGCACAGATGGCAGCCAACCGAAGAGGCAACGGAAGGACCGGCGCCCGAACGTGCTCGGCACCGTCAAGGAGGAATTTACTGAAGTGAACTCCGACGGGCATCCAACGACGCCCAAAGAATTAGTCAAGGGGTACTCGGTTCAGCTCGGGTGCATTCTCCGGAGCACCATCTCGATCAACACCGAGAACCTAAGGCATAAGGACCGAGGGAATTTGCGCAACCTCCTCTTCACGAAGCTGCACGAACGATACAAGTTCCCCGCTGACTTTGCAAACACACGCCTCTCAGGGAATAAAGTGAACAGTGCCGCCCTCACGAAGATGAGCACGGCCCTGTATACTTGGAGAAGCGCGGTGAAGAGAATGATTGACAAAGGTGATAGTTATGAGAAGATCAAGGCGAAAAATCCTTCGATCAGCGAAGATGACTACAAGGAGTTCAAGATCAAGTGCGAGAGCAGCACAACCGTGGAATCAAGTCAGTGGGGGAAAGAAATGCGGGACTTGAACTTAGGGGTCCACCAACTCGGTCCCGGCGGTTACAGAGTGGTGGAGCCTATATGGGACAAGGAGGACGCGGAGCGTGCTGAGCAAGGCCTACGGCCCCGCTTCGAGAAATACCGTGACAAGGAGACCAGGAACTATGTCAGGGCCCAGTACAAGGAGGACCCGGTAACAAAGGAGCTTACCACGGATTCGAAGACCAAGGCACTTGAGCGTGTTCTGTAAGGAATACACCCCCATGTAATTAGCTCCATATGGTTGCATTCTAATTAATGAAGCCAAATTTCTAAATGGTTCACGTTCCTTCCGCAGGAGACTGAAAGCAGTAGCGCGGGGTCGGCTCAGAGCTCACCTTGGGACAACACTTTAAATAGGGCATTGAACATAATGAAAAACAAGGATAAGTTCACTAAGCCGTCGTCAGCTGGTCGTGTGGCCGGCAAAGGCTTGTCCACAAAATGGTCGTTATACTATAACGCTGGTGGGCGAAAGGAGAGAAAGACCAGCTCGGAAAGCCAGTCGCGCGAGGTTCAAGAACTCAAGGCACAAGTGGCGCGGATTCCGGAGATGGTCCAAGAGCAAGTGCAACAACAACTGGGAACGACGCTCACCGCCATTGTGCCTACCTTGATTCAGGGGCTGCAGATGTGGATTGCGGGCGGCCAATAGGGGCCGCCCCCGGTTCCCAGCTTCACGGCCAACAACTCGCACAACGCGCAGGCGGCGCCATTGGTGTCTCCGGCGGAGGCGGTATTGGTGTCTCCGGCGCCGACACGGGCATTGGAGCTTAATGCACCAGGGTGTATGCCGGCCGGCACCTCGGCAGCAAGCGGCCCCTATGTCAGTTGCACGCCCGCCGTTGGCGGTGCCTCGACATTAGCCGAGCTCGACGCCATCACGGTAACTAATTAAGCCTCTCGGTCGATGAATTCATCTCCTTGCCTTTGACTGGGCATCCCTGATGCCCTACATGTTTCCACAGGGCGCGGCCGACATTCTGTGCATTCTCCCGCACTTCGTGAACAACGAGTTGGTCGATGTCGCCAAGGGTAGAATCATTCAACCGGGCAGCCGCGTGTTCCACGGTAATCAGATGCCACCCACCGTTTATAGGGTTCAACTGGTTCGGGTGCTGCCGGGCTTCGACGACATATTACCTCTGTATCGACCCCATGGGGCCGACGAAGATGATGTGATGACCCTCAGCGCCTGCATAAGCTGGCCCATGCTTTGGCCGAAGAGCCAGATTCGTTTGGGGGCGGGGGACACCACCCCACAGACAACACCGCCAGTCGTGCCGGCTCCAAGCCATGGCAAGACCCCCGCAACGCTACCGGATATGCCGGACATGCATATGGCACAGGATCCGGACATGCATATGGCACAGGATCCGGATGACGATGACGACGACGACGGTACATTTACCAACGTCGATAAGTACTTCAACGAACATGGGTACGGTGACGAATTCTTGGGGCCTCCTTCTCAAGAACCCAACCCTGCAAAAGACGATCTAGCTGGTACCGCGGAGAAACCCAATTGCAACAGGCGTCGTTTGGCGTTCATTTCTCAGGAGACGCCTCCAGCTGCCGCCTTCGCCGAGCCTCAGATAGCCGAGGTGTGAAATATTATCAGCCCCAGCACACTCAAGAAGGCAGTCTGTGAGCAGAACTCGATCCCATTACAGCAGAAGAAGAAGGGACGGAAAAGAAAGAGTAACAAGGGTGCGAGCCAGCTGGCACCGAGTATGATCCGTGCTCAGGACGGGCCACCTTCACCTAAGGATATCTCGAGGATGGTGCATGTGGCGGGTAGGCCGATGCTACCGACTAATCTGCTCAATGCTGCAACCGGTGCTATGCGGAGTCTGCATGACAGTGTTCTTTCTTTGGAGAAGCGGCGTCTCTCCGAGAATGATGTGGCATACCCGGTTTTCGTGGCCAAGGTGCCAGAGGGCAACGGCTTTGTCGATAGCACCACCGGGGGTACGATCGTCCTGCGGTTTGATGACATCTTCGCTATGTTTAACCTTCATCCGCTGCACTACACCTTCGTTCGGCTATTTTTGCTGAGTATGGAGATGCGAATCATTAGAGACAAGACCCCGGACATTGCGATAGTCGACCCCTTCTATATGCGTGCCAAGATCTTGGGCAGCGCTGGGGACCGGCAAGTCACGAGTTCGTACCTCGAAGGTGTCATTCTGGCAAACCCAGATAAGGATAACTTCCTCGTGCCTTACTTTCCCGAGTAAGTCATCCCCTCACCGCCCCGTAACATATGATTTCTTAGATTTCGATCGTTCTTTTTTTCTAACATTCCGTGTTTTGTGCAGTGACACACATTGCACACTCATCCTCTTAAGCCCGAAATATTCCGTGGCCACGTATTTCGACCCGGACCGTCAGTCGAAGAAAGACTACACAAATATCAAGAAAGTTCTTGATGAAGCTCTTCCTGGCTACGCCAGATCTAGAGGCACCTTCAGCAGGCCAATTCGTAGGTACGGCAAGCACATGTTCACCCACAATACGACGTTCCCCTGCGTCAAGCAGCCGCCTGGCGGTCAGAAGGATGCCTACTACGCCCACCATCACATGCGGGCGATCGTACTGGACCATAATCACCTTCTACTACCAAATAATCTCAAAGGTTGGGCCACACGCTTGTCGGCAATCCAGGACGCGGACATCAGACAAGAATTCTTTCGCATCGAGTCGGAGTTTGCGGAAATCATCCATCAAGATGTCCTTCGTACCTCAGGGTAGTTCTACCTCAGATCTCAACCGTCCAACAGTGAGATAGAAACAACGCTACAAATGCAGGCTGACAACGCCCGCGATTTCATGACCATCACGAAAGACGGCGGCTTCATCCACGCTCCGGTCCCTGAGTCGAGTCGAAAGTAGTGATGCTACGCAGTTCTGAAATGTCGATTGGCTCATGTTGTAATATTAAACTTTAATGAACTTGTATGTCTCTTTGGTTTGGACAGTCGTTCAACTTATATGTAATCGATGCTATTTATTAGTAGGACCATGAATCGTGCTATTAATGTGTTGATTTTCTCTTCCGATCCTTTTGTTGCATACTTATATATTGCTTATGTATTGTGTGTATTGCTACTAACGTATTGTTTGGCTAGTGCATATATAGAGATGCCGTCGTATGTCGTGTACAAGGGTAAGGTTCCCGGGGTCTACGACGACTGGGAGGAGTGTCAGAGACAGGTTCACCGTTTCAGCGGTAACAGTTACAAAGGGTACACCACTAGGGCGGAGGCGGAAGTTAGATACGCGCGCTATCTAGCGGGAGAGAGGAGGGAGCGTTGGAGGAACCGGATGAAGACCAGTTTCATCGCGATTATGCTCATCGTGATGACCGCAGCTCTCTTCTATGTGATGGTAGTTTAGATGATCGATATCGACTTGTAATGTGAAGACAAACTCGCTACTCGCGGTCTCTAGACTTTTAATGTTCTAACTTTTTTGGTATTTTAAATTCGGAGACTAATATGATGAATTGTATTCAGAGACTAATCTTCTATTGTATTCGATAAATCTGATGTTTATATGTTGTGCTGTCTATATTCTATGCAGTAATATGTTTTGTAACCTGTGCAAATATCAGGAAAAAAATCGCTAATATTCATACTAGTGGCGCACCACCCAGCACTTTAGTGGCGCACTGCAAAATGCACACTAGTGGCGCATCATCAACAAGTGTGCCATTAGTAAGCCAGAGCACATGGGTAAATATGGCTCCCTGGGAGGCATACTAATGGCGCACCGTATGATATACTAATGGCGCACTCCCTGGTGCGCCATTAGTATCTGGTATACTAATGGCGCACCAGGGGTGCGCCATTAGTATTAATTACTAATGGCGTGATGCTAGTGGCGCACCTATAGTGCGCCATTAGTAGCCAAAATAGGTGCGCCACTAGCAGGCCTTTTCCTAGTAGTGGCGGGCTCGACAGCCGAAGGCGCGCCGGCAGAAGATAGAGGCTTCTTCCCCTTGTCAGCTTGTTTCGGCGCCATGGCGATGGAGTGGGTGGAGCGCAGGCCAGATTAGGGAGGAGTAGCAGAGTCTCGGGGAAGCAGAGGAATCGGGGAAGAATGGCGCGGGCGATGGAAGGATAACTATGTAGCTTGCGGGGGCCGCATAGCCAGGCGGATTCCAAGGCAGCGTGGGGAAGCGGAGACGCCCACGTCCAATCAACCGCCACGCGTCGACCAAGGCCGCAGGCTTTTGGGGACCGCGACGCTCCGTACTTGACCTTTGGCTTCACCTCAAAGCCAAGCACGAGCGCGCCTTTGGCCCGGGGGCTATTGTCGGTGTTCTGGCGTGGCTGTGCGAGCAGGCCTGTACGACTCATCTCCATGAACAAGGCATTCAAGACCCTCGCTAGGGGCCAAGCCTCGCGTGGCTGATGATGCAAGACCTCTTTAGGAGCGGCCTAACCAGGCAGGCTCACGAGGGGTGGAGAGATCAAGGCAAGGCAAACCTCACGAGGTTCTCGTGACGTGAGCCATGACGATCGATACCAGGCGGGCGCCAGGCAGATGCCAGTGCACGCAGCATCCTTGTTTCCTCTTTGGAGCTAAGGAGGCAAGCGCAGGCGCGGAGTACCGAGGCATCAAGCAAAGGTTTCCATATCGGTGCAACGAGACCAAGACCAGCGGGACGGCAAGACGGAGGTCACCGTGGAGCCAAAGGCGACGTCACCACCATAGCCTTTGGCAGGCGAAGACCGCTTTTGTTAGGATAAGCTGTTCATCGAGCACAAGAACACCTCAACCTCAAGAGGCATCTCACCCAACCCTTAGCCACACATCGAGCACAAGAACACCTCAACCTCGGGAGGCTGTTCTTCCCCTTGTACTGTTCATCATCAGCCCAAGAGGCAATCCACCACCACCACACTGGAGTAGGGTATTACACCACAACGGTGGCCCGAACCAGTATAAATCTTGTGTCGCTTGTGTTGTGAGTTCGTCGAGTTCGTTCTTGAGATCGTAGTTAGTTAGGACGCATATCGGTAGGGAGGAAACCTTCGCGCGCACCCCAGTGTTCGAACCTTAAGGGTTTTGCCGGAACCCGTGATCCGACAGCTGTCGTCGCCGCAGGGCCTGGCCAGCGGTGGGAATAGTAGGGGGCGGGGAGGCCTCTGCGGCAGCACAGCCGGCCATGGGAGGCAGGAGCATGCGGCACGACCGGCGCTGCTTTGGGCGACTGGAGCAAGAAGACCAGAGGTTGAAGAAGCACTACGGTCGTTGGATGGACATCATACGGTCACTGGAGCTAGAATCGTTTATATTGACTAAGTTGACAAAGCACTCCGTCCCCGTCAACTTAGTAGACCCACAAGTCAGCCTCCTGCCAAGGTGGGTCCCAACTAGCAGGGGGAGTATTCATTTTTTTGTGTGTAATAAGGAGGCACCTCCGGTGGGTCCGAGCTGACAGCTGGGGGAACATTTTTTCCCGAAATACATTGGCCCGTCCGGCGGGTCCCAGCAGTCAGGGGGAAACATTTTTTTCGCCAAATACGGTGGCCCGTCCGGTGGGTCCCTGCTGTCAGGTGGAGGAATAATTATTTTCCGCGTAATAAGGAAGCACTTTCTTGCGGCTGTCGTGGACCCAACTATCAGCCTCTCCACGTACAGTACTCTTCCGATGGAAGTCGTTCGTTGATCATGTTGACCACGCCGCGCCGAGAGCACCAGGGCGGTGGACGACGGCGAGGCCTAGGAAGGGGATGACACGGAGCCGGGGAAGACGCGGTAGTGGATGCCCATGTGAAGAGGAGTACGAGGGTTCACTGGTTCGGCTGCGGTGTGAGGCTGCCCTCGCCGCAGAATAACAGGGGGTGTGGGTGAGTGGAGGGATGCCCTGGCCAGTGGTGGGAGTAGTAGGGGGCGGTGAGGCCTGCGCGGTAGCACAGCCAGCCACGGGAGGCAGGAGCAGGTGGCATGACCGGTGCTGCTTTGGGCGGTTGGAGCAAGAAGACTAGAGGTTGAAGAAGCACGACGGCCGTTGGATGGACTCGTATGGTCACTGCAGCTAGAATCGTTTGTATTGACTAAGTTGACAAAGCCCTTGATACGTGTCAACTTAGTAGGCCCACAGGTCAGCTTCCGAAACGGGGCGCCCAGATGTCAGGGGGAGGAATCATTTTTTGGGCGGGTGAAGCTAGAATATCTGAGATTGAAGAAGAAGCACGGCATCCGTTGGATGGACATCCAACGACCAGTGCTGCTAGAACCGTGTGGTGACTATAAGTTGACAAAGCCTTGCATACACATCAACTCTCTTTTTTTAGGGGACGCGTCAACTTAGTAAGGCCACAAGTGTGTGGCAGAGAACTTATAGCCCATTTGAGATTTGTAAGAATGTGCAGCCAATTTTTGAATTCTAATGGAATTTACTTCAGCCCATTTACAGTTTGTTAAAAGTACAACCCATTTCAACCAACCGTTCAAAACAGAATTCAATAAAATTTCCCACATTTTGATGGGATCCGAAATATTTTTATCCCAAAATTTCTAGTCAGATTAAATACAATTCAATATAAATTATATTACGTAAAAATCCAACGAAACATTGCGCTCGCAACAATTAATGAAATTAAAATTTTCAATACCCAAAAATCATATTTTATAAAGTAATTACGTCTTTGGTGCATTTTTTATAGTTACTGCCTAGTTTTTATAATTACATCCCATTTATTATTTCTTCAAGCCCATTTTCTTGTTAAGCCTAATGCATCCCTCCAAGGAAAGATTTGCAGCCCAGCGGGGCGGAGAATAACAATTTGACCTTGCCTGGGTATTCCTAAACAAAAGTATAGCTGGGCTAGCCATTTTCAGGTTGAAAAAAATTAATATCTGGGCTGGATATCTGGCCTGGGCTAGACGGGCCACAGCCCGCCTAGTTAATAGCTGCAGCGATGTGTTCATTGTTGTTCAGAGGAGAAAATTTAATATCTGGGCTAAACATCGCTCAAGAAAAACTCTGCAGTGCTCACACCTCAAAAACACAAATACTGCTCGAGCTGCTTGGTCCCAGCTGTCGGCCGCTTATTGTGCAATTCTCTCGTTTATTGACTACATAGGTTGACAATGGTGTGGGTCCGTGATGTTAGGAAACCAGGAGGAAGCGAAAAAATTTATAGTTTTATATACTAATATGGAGGCACTTGCGTACGTGCGGCTATGGCCCTGGTGGGTCCCCACTGTCATCGTCTCCAAGTAAAGTCATCTCCTCATCCTCATGTCCGTTGACCATGCTGACAACGCGATACGGCGGCGCCAAGGCGAGCGCAACAACTCGAAGGACAACGGAGAGGGCCTCGCGGGCCCTACAGATGGTCTGATACAACTCCCGCTTCTCATTCGGGAAGCCAGGATCAAAGGGCCACATGTCCACGACGGCATTGTCGTTCGCTTGTTCACCGGTGCCAGTTGAGGAGACGGAGGTTGCAGCACAGGTCCTCATGTGCTGGTAACTCTTCCGGCATTAGGGCGTCGAAGTGCGGCCGCACCTGCTCTATGGTGAACATGGCATGAACCGGCTTGGACAGTGGCGCCGGCTCCTGGTCGGAAGCTACGTCCATCATCTGATTGTCATCGCTCATCTCGGCGAGGTAGCTGGCGAGCCAGCATGTCCGGCTGCTGGACCGACCCGCTGCCAAGCACGAGTCTGACTGCCCTGGCCCACCCAGACCACCTCCCTCACCCGCGCGCGCTTTCTGCCTGAAACGGTCAGCGCCGCCCGCCCCGCTTCCCGGTGCATGCGATTGCTCCGCCTTCAAACGACACTAGTGCCGTCCGTCCTTCTGCCGCCCACATTAATGATACACGGTTGCCGAGGCGGCTACTCCGGCGCCACACGTCCGTCCCTCCGCCGCCCGCCATTGCTTTATAAACTGCTGCGCCGGCCATAGCCGCAGTCATCCGCATCCGTTCCTATTCTCCTGTCCACACCACTACTGCCCACCATGGCTTCCTCGCGCTCCAGCGCTCTTCGGGACAGGCGGACGACGGACCACAAGGAGATGGCAGCCATTGCAGCCGACTGGCTGGCCGGCAGGCAGCCGGAGGATGACGACATCCCAATGGAGAACACGGTAGTCAACGATCCGGCGCCAACCCCCTCCTGCGCGCCATCCTCGCCGGTGCATTGCACCATGACCATCGGCCAGGCCCGTGCACAATATATGGACACGGTGAGGCAGAAGCGTGAGGAGTAGTTCCGGGAGGCGCAGGCCGACGCCGCCTACAACCACCATCTCCTCGAGGAGCACATGCAGGCAGAGGAGCAGATAGCCGCGGAGCGGGCGGAGCAGGAGGCCCTGCTCGACTCATACCGCTCCGCCCGCGAGGGCCACCTCGAGCGCTGGCGGTACCGCATGCGGGTGGTGGAGGCTGCAGCCGCCTACAAGGATCGAGGACGAGGCAGAGGACAATGCCGGCTCCGACGAGTCCCCGCTCCGCTAGCGTCCATGAGGCGCTGCTCCGCCGAGGCCCCGCGACGCCAACAATGAGGCAGAGGACACCGCCGGCTCCGCCGAGGCCCCACCCTGCCGAAAACGAGGGGGAGGATTTCCCCCGCTCCGCCAAGGCGCCTCCCGCGGGCAACGAGACAGAGGACATCGCCGGCTCCGCCGAGGCCCCGCCCCGCTGCCAACGAGGCCGCGCCACACAGAAAACGAGGAAGAGTAGAACACGGTAGGTCGCCGTCGCTCGGGTCAAAGTAAGGCCACCACTGCTACCCTCCGGTTGCTGGCACTGAGCTGTACATCATGGAGCAATTCTATGATTACAGGATGATTGAAGAGCTTTCCGTGGTTGAGCAAGCTCATGAGATACAGTCATTTTCTAGAGAACTTGAGCACTTCAGTTGTATGTGTTGACGTATAATGTGCTGCCTAGTCTCTTCCATCAGATCTTGAGTTCAAGACCCGGTTGGCGCAATTAAATTGCAGCCCACTTTCGGTCCATGTTTAGGCCTGAGGGAGCCACACGTGAGGGGGAGTGTTGACGTATAATGTGATGCCTAGTCTCATCCATCAGATCGGTCTTTTGGTTGCATTGGCTTGAGCATGCACTTCTACAGTATGCTACCGGACAAGTTTGTTGCCGGAGGCACGTGCTCAAGGAATTGAGGGAGGATCTAGTGCCAATCTGGTACAGAAGAAGAACTTCCAGCCCCACAAGTTCAAGAACAAGGGCAAGTTTGATGGTAAAGCAAAGTTTTATGGGAAGAACAAGGCTGTGCAACACACGAACTTCAAGAAGAAGAAAGGTGTTTGTCATGTGGGGATCCTGATCATTGGGCTCCTAGTTGCCCTAATCTCTATGACAAGCTAGGTGGGTTGACCACTGACGGCCGGTTAGCTTCTTGGCGGCGACGTGGAGTCGGAGAGCTATGTTGGAGAAGGACGCTGCTTCTACTTAACTGCTGGTGCAGTTGGCTGACTGACACGTGGGCCCAACAGGCATCTGGGCCACATGTCAGTTACGCAACTGCACCTGCAGTTAAGTCACTGAAGCTTCTGTTCGGCTCAGCCGGACACAGGTGGGTAGCTTCGGTTAATTAATTATACCTCCAGTGCACCCCTTTTTAGTTGAAGAATGTATGAAATGTAATGAAATCCGGCATGTTTATATGAAATCCTACCGTGTATGAATAAATTTATTTTGATTAGCTTGAATTCTTGTGTCACTGGCATTGGATGAACGTGCAAAACAATACGTACTAGCATTATTCCCAGGGTGATCACCTCGTTTGCAGCAGTTTCACATGTACTCCCTCCGGTCCTTTCTTAGTCTGTATACAAGTTTTGTCTGCAGTCAAAGTATCTCTACTTTGACCAATCTTATAGAAAAAAGTATGCACTTTCACAATGTGCAAAGTAAAAAGGAACAGAAGGAGTACAAAGAATTTGAGCAGCTTTTTAGCGTTCCAGTACATTGCAATCAAACACATAGGCCTGGCAATTCATAGAGAACATTCAAAACAATCGATGATTATGCATCTCAGCGATTCACATGTCAGAGCCAATAATTACTTCACAACTAAAGAATAAAGAAAAAATGGATCGATGCTGCTGACAGCAAAGGGTGTCCCATTCGAAAATAACAAACGCATGTCTTCTTGCTAAAATAAATGAGCAAAATTTGACAAGGTTTTCCCATTCCAAAATATCAAATGCCTACGATTGTGGAATGGGCAGGGTTTGCCATCAGTTCAGACATTGACATGGCACCTCGTGCTAAATAAACCAGCTATTCATTTTGTGCAGCTCCACCAAGATCAACCAAATTCGCGCGTAGCTTGTATGATTTTGCCCTTATATGTTGCAATGTCTTGAACTTATCGGCACCTCCTTTCTTGTGGTAGAAATGAATGATTTGATGTATTAATGAACATTTTGTACAGTTCCCATTGAAATCAAGCTGAGCACCCCTGTTTGGACAAATACAAAAAAAGTGATTAGTATAAAGCAAACTGTACTATGAATTGACAGTTTAAACAGGCACCTACATGGTCCATGTAGAGCACACTTTTAGAAAAATGGAACTCACCGGAAAGAATCCTAGAACAACATTGTCTCGCGCATCACAACAAGAAAATGGAGATTTGTCAGTCCTTCTGTGTCACACCCTAATTCTAGTAATGCCTAGTGCTAGTATCTGGTGTTGCATCATGTTTAAATTTTGCCTAAACTTGAAATGGGGATGTTCAAACCCTAGCACCAAATGAAATCCAACTAGGATCACAATGAAATATTTTCAATGATCCCAAAATGCCTTTGGAAATGTTCATCATTTCTGATAAAGGTAAAAACCTCTGCCAAAAATGATAAACATATTTCTAGGTCATTTCTGGATTTTTGAATTAACTCATATTGTATTTGAATTGGGGCATTTAAATCCTATAAATATTTAAATGCTTTAATAATTCTGAAACTAGTTGAGGGCTGCTGGGAATAATTTCAACAGTGCCCACAAATATTTTCAGAATTTTTGGAAATGCTCTGGCATTTTTAATAAAGCCAAACACAATTACAGTAAATAGAAAACAGAAACAATTAAAGAAAAGAGAGACAGAGGAATTACCTGGCGCTCCAGCCGGCCCAACACTGTGCAGCCCAGCCAGCGCAGCAGCTTCTTCGACCTTCTGCCAGAAGGCGAGGCAGCTGCGTGGAGAGCGCACCGCGGAGCCGCGCCACCCCCTGCTTGCCACCTCCTGCCTCCCCCTCGCGTCTGGCGACGCCACGAACCCCCTCGGCCTCTCCCTCGAGCTCTCCCCCTCTCCCCTGGCTCTCTCCCTCGCCGTTCCCCCACCTCACCGAACGCTCCTGCCGCCGCCGACTAGCACCACCGCGGCCATCGCCCCTCCCTCGTCCCCTTGAGTAGTCCAGAGGCTCCGCCTTGACGCCCTCGCCCTCTCCAGCGAACTACACCCCGCCGGGAGGCCTGCTCTGCCGTCACTGCCATCGTCTTCAACCTCGGGCATCCGAGATGCCGCCGGCCGATTCGTCTGCCCCAGTTCATCCACGAGCAAGCCGAACCCCTCCTCGTGATCACTGTGAGCTCCTCCGTCGACTATCCCTCTTCCCCGACTTCTCCACGCTCCCTAGCCACGGCTCCACCTCCGGCCGAAGCTCTGCTCCGCCATGGCTGCAGCCCGCGTGCTCCCCGTGCCCCGCTCGTTGCCCCCTGCAACAGGCGTGCTCCGGAGCACCTCCCCTCATAGCTGCCTTGCTCAAACCCCTCGCCCGTGAGCTCTAGCCGCAACGCCGCACCTCACCGAGCCCCGCCGCCGCTAAAGCTCGTCGCCGGCCATTTTCTGGCCACCCCGGCACCACCCGTCGCCACCACTAGAAGCGCCACAACACCAGGAACCCGTAGAGCCCTCCCGCGCACCAAACCGTCGCCGGAGTAGCGATTCCGGCGTGCCTCCGCCGTCTGTTGACGTCGCCGGCGGCTAGTCCGCGGCCGAGTGATGTGGCTGGCTTAATCAGCCACTAAACACCGCCCCGTGCCACTGACACTGGGCCCCACGCTCTAATTAACCTCGGGATTTATTTCCTGTTTAGTTTAGATTAACCCTAGTGGCTTCACGTGTCAGTTTTGACTTTGGCCAAGTCAGCGTTGACTGGTCCCACCTGTCATCCACCCAAACCAGCCTGAGACACTGACGTATGGGTCCCACAGGTCAGGTTTGACCTGGGCTAGGCGCTGTTGACCGGCCGACGTCAGCATGACCTAGTGATGCGCAGTAATGCTTTTCTGGATTTCAAATGAATCGAAATGGTTTATTTATATTCAGAAAATGTTTAAAACGTCAAAAAATCATAGGAAATAATCTATAACTCAGATTGAAATAAATTATATATGAAAAATGATCAGAAAAATCCAAGGAATCTGAATATGGCATTTTCATGCATGTTTGAACAACTTAACCTCACTATTTAGTACAAAACATGAGAATGCACTATTTGAATTCATAGTTTAAATTTGAATTTGAACCTTGAGTTCAAATCAACCCAAACCTTTCTGTTACTAGTTGCATTAGCTCAAATCACAACATATTGTCATGTCATGATCATGCATCATATTGTGCATTGCATTGATTGTGCTCTTCCTTGTTTGCCGGTAATTGTCCCCTCTCGGTAGACGCTGCTCCGACGCTGTGATCGTTGACACTAATGAAGACTCAATGTTATCTTCAGAAGTGCCAGGCAAGCAAAACCCCCTTGTTCATTCCGATACAATCCCAATCTCTCGCTCCTGCTCTCTTTCACAGCATTAGGACAACAGCGATTCAATTGTTACATGCTGCGGTAGTTGAACCCCTTTCCTCTGCATGACCTGTCATTGCCACAGTAAATAGATGAAACCCACTAGCATGAGTAGGAGTTGTTTGAGCCCTGATGTGCCTACTCATTCATGCATGTTTGTCATGCCTGCTATTGCTTAGGGTTGTGTCAGGTCTGATTCATCGGGAATGAATTGGAATGTGGTGAACATGTCCTACTATTGAGAGCTAAGTGTGTGAACACGATTTGGTAAAGGTAGCGGTGAGAGGCCATGTAGGAGTACATGGTGGGTTGTCTCATTGCAGCCGTCCTCAGGAACTGAGTTCTGTGTTTGTGATCCATGAACAGTTACTACCACACATTGGAATGCTTAAGTGCCCCTCTCGACTTATTAATCAACTTGATCTCTGTCCAGGAGTTGCAACTAGTTTCTGGTGTTTGTAGGTAGTGTTAGTAGTCTACCAAATGGCACCCGGTACAGGTGGGCTTGGGACAGACTAGGCACGCGTGGCCTAGTGTACCGAGTGGCACCCGGATGGTGGGCTCGGGAACCCTGCACACATCGTTTGGGGTCGTGAGCGACACCCCGGCCGGATCTCCTTGCGGATGGAACCCGAATAGGCGATAAACCTGGACGAGAGACTTGTGTGGTTAGTCAGGTCGTGGCTGATTCCCTCGTCAGGTTTCCGCTTGAAGGTTGCCGAGGTACACGACATGTACATGGTGGTAAGTGGCGAGAGCGTGTATGACGAAGTACACCCCTGCAGGGTTAATATGATCTATTCGGATAGCCGTGTCCGCGGTAAAGGACTTCTGGGTTGCCTATAACGGTTCATAGACAAGTGAAAGTGGATACTCTAAAATGCGCAAGATAAGCGTGAGTGCTATGGATGGCGTTCTCGTAGGGAGACGGGAGCGGATCCATAGTGGTGTATTGATATGGTGAATATGTGGACTCGTGTGCGCCACCTCAAAAGAGTTACTTGCAGTCATAGTTCAGGATAGCCACCGAGTCAAAGCTGGCTTGCTGCAGTTAAACTCCACCACCCCCTTTGTTGATACCGATGCATATATAGATAGTCCTGATGTAAGTCTTGCTGGGTACATTTGTACTCACGTTTGCTTATTTTATGTTTTGCAGAGAGACGTCAGTCTCGCTAGTAGTTCCGTGTGGACTTCGACGTTTAGCTTGATACCTCAGCTACGATCTTGTGCCCTCGGCAGGATCTGGTAGATAGTCAGGCTTCTCAGCCTTTTTCATTTGTAGATGTCTGTACTCAGACATGTTAAGCTTCCGCATGTGCTTTGACTTGTATGCTCTGAATGTTGGGTCATGAGACCCATGTTTGTAATATCTGGCTCTTTGGAGCATAATGAATAAATACTCTGAGTCGTAGAGTCTTATTGTGATGCCATGTTGTATTTGCACATATCGAGCATATTGTGTGTATGATTGAAATGCTTGGTATGTGTGGGATCCGACAACCTAGTTGTTTATCCTTGGTAGCCTCTCTTATGGGGAAATGTAGTCTTGTGCTTCCATGAGCCATAGTAGTCCGCTACAGCCCGGTTCACCGGAGTCCTGCTAGCCCAGCACTACTGCTCCGGAACACTTGACTGGCTGGCATGTGATTCACTTCGTTCCTGTGTCTGTCCCTTCGGGGAAATGTCACGCGGTGACATCCGGAGTCCTGCCTAGCCTGGTACAGCCCGGTTCACCGGAGTCCTGTTAGCCCAGTGCTACAGCCCGGATTCGCACGCTGCTGACCGACATGCTCGATGTTGATTCATGTATGCCTGTCCCCGTAAGTTAGTGCCACTTTGGGTTCACGACTAGTCATGTCGGCCCGGGTTCTCTGTCATATGGATGCTAGCGACACTATCATATACGTGAGCCAAAAGACGCAAACGGTCCCGGGCCATGGTAAGGCGACACCCATGGGAATACCGTGCGTGAGGCCGCAAAGTGATATGAGGTGTTACCGGCTAGATCGATGTGACTTGGAATCGGGGTCCCGACAGCTTTGGTATCAGAGCCTCACTGCCTGTAGGTTTACGAAGCCAAACTGGTCGAAGTTGAGTCTAGAAATGCTTTAGTTATATAAGTGAATTGATTGTGGAGGGAACGTAAGGCTCTTTTTACTTCTTTACCTTATGCCCTTCTGATCTGAGTCATCCTCTTCTCTTCTACGGGATTAAGCACTAGGCTTCTCATCTTTCTATCAGGATCACGTGTTACTAATCCGTAGACTCGTAGGATTGTTGGTCTGAAGCCTCAGTTCAGTTTCTACTACTTCCATGTGTTCTTAGTTGATCTCCGAACACTGATAATGTGATGTTAAGTGGTTATGCCACCAATTTGCAGGATGTCTCAAATCTTTTGAGCATTTACAGCCGTTATGCTGTCCGAGTCACCCCAAGTTTCTAAATAGTCTGATGCATTTAAAAATCCTTTCCGTCCATTCTCGATGTTCCTTGGGGCCAGATTAACGACACTAATCGGTCTGTTGAGGTACTCCATTGCCCCGACATGTATGTTGGAGCTATTATTATGACCCTAGGTGTTTTAGGGAGTCACCCAGTAATCTAGCCATGTTCTGTGTTCCCGGTGTGACGATTCTGGCCATCTTTCTCGAAAGCATCCCGTGATGCCATTTAGTTAGCAGGCATTCTATTCTTGGGTTCTTGACCCAAGATTCACTCTACTTACCTCGTGTTGATACTGTTGCTCGTACCTTTAGGATATTAGTAACCTTGCGACAGTCCTTGAGGTCCATGGTATATCATTCTTCCAATACCATGAACCATTCCTGGCAGGAGTTCGTTTGAACCAAAAGATCACAACCAGGGCGCTCTTGAGGAGTACTCCATTCATATTGTGACTGCAGTCCTTCCTCCTCTGCATGGGTTATCCGGAAGAAATATGTTGAATTTGTTCGACATACTAATCCATGCATCCACAACTTAGAAAAACATATGTTCCTTTGGGTTGTCCCTCTTTAGTTATTTTCTGGCCCTTGTCTATCAATTGATAGTCAGGAGTAATTGTGCATTTGTGTTATCGATGCCTATTATTCTTGTGGTCTGTCAAGCCATTCTAATCCGGAATGACTAGGAGAAACAAACTCTAGAACCTCGTCCATATCTAGGATGGGTCAAAGTAGTTGTATTCCGCAGATCAAAATGCCAATCCAGCTTTTGATTCTGTTCCACCTGGAGTGTTACCATCTTTATGTCAAGAATGTCATGGGAATTGCACCACCTCTTATGGATTCTTGACGCAGTGATACTTCTCGCTATCATTATTCATTCCTCGGTCCCGTGTTGTTGTAACCGAAATGCCGACAAGTGAACTGTGATGTGTGAAATCAATACTCTGAGCAACTCGTTTCTTGGTGGTTAATGGACTATAATCTCATTCTTAGTGTGCTGGTTATTAAATCATCATCCTAAGATTGATCGTGCTACCTAGTCCTTATTTCTGGTGCACTCTTCGATCAATGAGTTAGGATTTTGTCAAACCCTTACTCTCTTGATCATATCGTCTTGCTCTGAAAGGCGAGATTGTTCTCGAGCCTAGTAACATATCGGTGGTACGTGATTTTCCGAATATCTTCTCGGAAGTATCACCAGGTTGTCACCTGACCGCTATGTCGAATTCGTGATCAAGTTGGTTTCCTGTAAACCACCCCTTCTCCAAGAATCCGTGTTGGATACCCCTGAGCTAGTTGGTCAAGCTAAACAACAACTTGGAGAGTTGGAAGATAAAAGCTTGCCTGGCTTAGTTATTTTAAGGGATATCTTTTTGTGAGTGTGTTGAAGAAAGATGATATCTTCATTGATTGATCCTCGTGATCAATTGCTGGATCTATTGTCTTGTCTAAACTTTGATTTGAGTGTGGGCTATCCTTAAATCAAATCAGAGCCAACGATATTCGTAATGTTGTCTTACTCGTGGTGGTTTCCTCGAGCATACACCATTATATTCTTTGGGTCTGACCACTGCTATTCCCGTGTTTACTTAATTTTGGAATTCCATCTATATGGAAGCCTGGATGGTTTGTTGCTGAGCCCATTGACAACATTTTCATCTTGTCCATGATTTTGTTGAGCATTAAGCTAGTGTTGGAAACTTTTATAAGCACTATCTTCATGTCCCGTCCATGAAGCATGTGTTCGGATGAAAGAAGTGACTCTCTCTAATTTACGTGCACTTGGTGTACGTTGCCGCCGTGGATCCGAGAAAGATTGTTTGCTTCCTCTGGAATCATCCCAAGTCAGTTATGCCTGTGTGAAGTATTCTATGGTCTGATAGACTGATCATCTTCATTCCATATGTATTCCCTAGCACACCAAGCCACTGATTGAATTGTTCAAGGAGAAGAAGATCCTTCCTAAGAGCTAACCCGGGCTTATAGAAGGACTTCGATATCCTCAATGATGGCTCCCTACCAGAACTCGGTAGTGTTTTATTATCTGACTACTACGTGGTCATGCTTGTCTTGGACAGCGTGTTTACATGTGTGTAGCAGAACCAGCTCATATTTTGGAGCTTGCTATCGTAGTTCATTTCCCGAGAATCTTGCAACGTCATCTCGTCGATTTGTGTTGCAACCTTTCACTTTCAGACATGCTGAGTCTGGATATCCTGGCGCCAACCAGATCTGAATCTCAGGCAGATGTGGTGGTTGAACGTTTCCCAAGAACTATACTAATGGTCTCTCTGTTACCGATAAGTGGATGTCGTGGCCAACACACCCAGCCGGAAGACCTATTATTGTAGTATCTTGATTGAGAAAGTTGGCCACATCCCCATAAGGATTTCGTAGGATTTACTTCCGTAGTTTTCCTTATGGATTCTTGTGCTCCCGAAGTCCGACCTTTACTTGATGTTCTAGATATCAAACCATATCTATGAATGGGATATGCTAGTGCATCAAGGAGAACATTAGAAGCGGAGTCCTAAATGTCTCTCGGTCGATCATCCAGATTTGCCTCTTTGGCATTGCTAAGGAAAAATCTGAGAAAGTGATGTCCTCCTTTGCACCTGATCCTCCATCACCGTTCATCATGGTAGTATGTTGTGTTGCCAGGATCCTCGACACGGATAATGGTAAAACCTTGATGAATATGGAAATGCTCAAGTTCTTGAGAGCACGTGCAAGCAAAATCATCCATCGCGTTGTCTTCAACAAGGTAGTCCACATCATCCATTCTAGTCCGATTATGACATTCTTTTGAATTCTTTCAAATGATCATTTGTAAATTGCCTTAGGCTGGTATGAAGAGTTTCATTGACCTTTGAATCAAAAGTAATTCATTTTTCCACCTAAGGGATATTTCTATGAGCCACCTTCCCTAAGGTGCCCCGTTATGGAATCGTGGCAACTATCTCCTCGCTACTTTGAAACCATGCACCATCCTACCTAAGCGTGGGATTGTTGCCCACCAAGTCAAATCTCATCGTTTGTTCTTCCATCCCTCTCGATGTGTTTTGTGTCTCAACTCGAGATGTTTCAACATCTCATTCCGCGAGTTGATCTTGTATAGCTCGATCTTCGAGAAGATCAATCCTGTAGAGTTTCCCTCTCTTCCGTCATCATAGTTGGATGAAGCTCTCGAAAGAAGATGTCAAGATCAAGATGATGCAATGAATCAACATCTTCGAGAAGAACAATTGGATCGTGAAGATTGTGTTAGCTTTTGTGTTCCCTCTTCCTCTTACCCTACGCCTGAATCTCGGGACGAGATTCTTGTTTAGTGGGGGCGAGTTGTCACATCCCTAATTCTAGTAATACCTAGTGCTAGTATCTGGTGTTGCATCATGTTTAAATTTTGCCTAAACTTGAAATGGGGATGTTCAAACCCTAGCACCAAATGAAATCCAACTAGGATCACAATGAAATATTTTCAATGATCCCAAAATGCCTTTGGAAATGTTCATCATTTCTGATAAAGGTAAAAACATTTGCCAAAAATGATAAACATATTTCTAGGTCATTTCTGGATTTTTGAATTAACTCATATTGTATTTGAATTGGGGCATTTAAATCCTATAAATATTTTAAATGCTTTAATAATTCTGAAACTAGTTGAGGGCTGCTGGGAATAATTTCAACAGTGCCCACAAATATTTTCAGAATTTTTGGAAATGCTCTGGCATTTTTAATAAAGCCAAACACAATTACAGGAAATAGAAAGCAGAAACAATTAAAGAAAAGAGAGACAGAGGAATTACCTGGCGCTCCAGCCGGCCCAACACTGTGCAGCCCAGCCAGCGCAGCAGCTTCTTCGACCTTCTGCCAGAAGGCGAGGCAGCTGCGTGGAGAGCGCACCGCGGAGCCGCGCCACCCCCTGCTTGCCACCTCCTACCTCCCCCTCGCGCCTGGCGATGCCACGAACCCCCTCGGCCTCTCCCTCGAGCTCTCCCCCTTTCCCCTGGCTCTCTCCCTCGCCGTTCCCCCACCTCACGGAACGCTCCTGCCGTCGCCGACTAGCACCACCGCGGCCATCGCCTCTCCCTCGTCCCCTTGAGCAGTCCAGAGGCTCCGCCTTGACGCCCTCGCCCTCTCCAGCGAACTACACCCCGCCGGGAGGCCTGCTCTGCCGTCACTGCCATCGTCTTCACTCGGGCATCCAAGATGCCGCCAGCCAATTCGTCTGCCCCAGTTCATCCACGAGCAAGCCGAACCCCTCCTCGTGATCACTGTGAGCTCCTCCGTCGACTATCCCTCTTCCCCGACGTCTCCACGCTCCCTAGCCACGGCTCCACCTCCGGCCGAAGCTCTGCTCCGCCATGGCTGCAGCCCGCGTGCTCCCCGTGCCCCGCTCGTTGCCCCCTGCAACAGGCGTGCTCCGGAGCACCTCCCCTCATAGCTGCCTTGCTCAAACCCCTCGCCCGTGAGCTCTAGCCGCAACGCCGCACCTCACCGAGCCCCGCCGCCGCTAAAGCTCGTCGCCGGCCATTTTCTGGCCACCCCGGCACCACCCGTCGCCACCACTAGAAGCGCCACAACACCAGGAACCCGTAGAGCCCTCCCGCGCACCAAACCGTCGCCGGAGTAGCGATTCCGGCGTGCCTCCGCCGTCTGTTGACGTCGCCGGCGGCTAGTCCGCGGCCGAGTGATTTGGCTGGCTTAATCAGCCACTAAACACCGCCCCGTGCCACTGACACTGGGCCCCACACTCTAATTAACCTTGGGATTTATTTCCTGTTTAGTTTAGATTAACCCTAGTGGCCCCACGTGTCAGTTTTGACTTTGGCCAAGTCAGCGTTGACTGGTCCCACCTGTCATCCACCCAAACCAGCCTGAGACACTGACGTATGGGTCCCACAGGTCAGGTTTGACCTGGGCTAGGCGCTGTTGACCGGCCGACGTCAGCATGACCTAGTGATGACGCAGTAATGCTTTTCTGGATTTCAAATGAATCGAAATGGTTTATTTATATTCAGAAAATGTTTAAAACTTCAAAAAATCATAGGAAATAATCTATAACTTAGATTGAAATAAATTATATATGAAAACTGATCAGAAAAATCCAAGGAATCTGAATATGGCATTTTCATGCATGTTTGAACAACTTAACCTCACTGTTTAGTCCAAAACATGAGAATGCACTATATGAATTTATAGTTTAAATTTGAATTTGAACCTTGAGTTCAAATCAACCCAAACCTTTCTGTTACTAGTTGCATTAGCTCAAATCACAACATATTGTCATGTCATGATCATGCATCATATTGTGCATTGCATTGATTGTGCTCTTCCTTGTTTGCCGGTAATTGTCCCCTCTCGGTAGACGCTGCTCCGACGCTGTGATCGTTGACACTAATGAAGACTCAATGTTATCTTCAGAAGTGCCAAGCAAGCAAAACCCCCTTGTTCATTCCGATACAATCCCACTCTCTCGCTCCTGCTCTCTTTCACTGCATTAGGACAACAGCGATTCAACTGTTACATGCTGCGGTAGTTGAACCCCTTTCCTCTGCATGACCTGTCATTGCCACAGTAAATAGATGAAACCCACTAGCATGAGTAGGAGTTGTTTGAGCCCTGATGTTCCTACTCATTCATGCCTGTTTGTCATGCCTGCTATTGCTTAGAGTTGTGTCAGGTCTGATTCATCGAGAATGAATTGGAATGTGGTGAACATGTCCTACTGTTCAGAGCTAAGTGTGTGAACACGATTTGGTAAAGGTAGCGGTGAGAGGCCATGTAGGAGTACATGGTGGGTTGTCTCATTGCAGCCGTCCTCAGGAACTGAGTTCTGTGTTTGTGATCCATGAACAGTTACTACCACACATTGGAATGCTTAAGTGCCCCTCTCGACTTATTAATCAACTTGATCTCTGTCCAGGAGTTGCAACTAGTTTCTGGTGTTTGTAGGTAGTGTTAGTAGTCTACCAAGTGGCACCCGGTACAGGTGGGCTTGGGACAGACTAGGCACGCGTGGCCTGGTGTACCGAGTGGCACCCGGATGGTGGGCTCGGGAACCCTACACACATCATTTGGGGCCGTGAGCGACACCCCGGCCGGATCTCCTTGCGGATGGAACCCGAATAGGCGATAAACCTGGACGAGAGACTTGTGTGGTTAGTCAGGTCGTGGCCGACTCCCTCGCCAGGTTTCCGCTTGAAGGTTGCCGAGGTACACGACATGTACATGGTGGTAAGTGGCGAGAGCGTGTGTGACGAAGTACACCCCTGCAGGGTTAATATGATCTATTCGGATAGCCGTGTCCGCGGTAAAGGACTTCTGGGTTGCCTATAACGGTTCATAGACAAGTGAAAGTGGATACTCTAAAATGCGCAAGATAAGCGTGAGTGCTATGGATGGCGTTCTCGTAGGGAGACGGGAGCGGATCCATAGTGGTGTATTGATATGGTGAATATGTGGACTCGTGTGCGCCACCTCAAAAGAGTTACTTGCAGTCATAGTTCAGGATAGCCACCGAGTCAAAGCTGGCTTGCTGCAGTTAAACTCCACCACCCCCTTTGTTGATACCGATGCATATATAGATAGTCCTGATGTAAGTCTTGCTGGGTACATTTGTACTCACGTTTGCTTATTTTATGTTTTGCAGAGAGACGTCAGTCTCGCTAGTAGTTTCGTGTGGACTTCGACGTTTAGCTTGATTCCTCAGCTACGATCTTGTGCCCTCGGCAGGATCTGGTAGATAGTCAGGCTTCTCAGCATTTTTCATTTGTAGATGTCTGTACTCAGACATGTTAAGCTTCCGCATGTGCTTTGACTTGTATGCTCTGAATGTTGGGTCATGAGACCCATGTTTGTAATATCTGGCTCTTCGGAGCCTAATGAATAAATACTCTGAGTCGTAGAGTCTTGTTGTGATGGCATGTTGTATTTGCACATATCGAGCATATTGTGTGTATGATTGAAATGCTTGGTATGTGTGGGATCCGACAACCTAGTTGTTTATCCTTGGTAGCCTCTCTTATGGGGAAATGTAGTCTTGTGCTTCCATGAGCCATAGTAGTCCGCTACAGCCCGGTTCACCGGAGTCCTGCTAGCCCAGCACTACTGCTCCGGAACACTTGACTGGCCGGCATGTGATTCACTTCGTTCATGTGTCTGTCCCTTCGGGGAAATGTCACGCGGTGACATCCGGAGTCCTGCCTAGCCTGCTATAGCCCGGTTCACCGGAGTCCTGTTAGCCCAGTGCTACAGCCCGGATTCGCACGCTGCTGACCGACATGCTCGATGTTGATTCATGTATGCCTGTCCCCGTAAGTTAGTGCCACTTTGGGTTCACGACTAGTCATGTCGGCCCGGGTTCTCTGTCATATGGATGCTAGCGACACTAACATATACGTGAGCCAAAAGACGCAAACGGTCCCGGGCCATGGTAAGGCGACACCCGTGGGAATACCGTGCGTGAGGCCGCAAAGTGATATGAGGTGTTACCGGCTAGATCGATGTGACTTGGAATCGGGGTCCCGACATTCTGAGCTGAAGTTAGTTTGGTCTTGTGGGGGGTAATGTAACCATCCTTCAACCGCTCCTTCTGATGAGAAGATAGATAGGGCTTCTTCTTCCTGGCATAATCGGAACTAGTCACTTCACGTACCGCATATTCTTCTTCAGAGGAGGATGATCATGTTGTGCAAAGACAAGAGGATAACTAAGTGCTAGCATCCCTGTTTGCTCGAAAAAAAAGGAAAGGAAATATTTAAAACAGCACAGATGAAGCACTTCTCAAGGACAATACCACTTTTTGATGACAGTATCTAAACAGTAGCACAACACCAATAGAGATGACAAAGCTCAATCATATGGATGAAATCAGTGGGCGAGTACCAACCTTTGTCGGGAGGCTTATTGTGTAGAGCATATAGATGAAGCACTTCTCCGGAATCATCTGTTGCTATCTACTACGGTGGCCATGCTTACTATATACTCCTCGATTATATTAATGTTTCCAACATCTTCTTATGCAGTTCCACTAAAATATATGGTATCTTCAAAGAAGATCCCTGTTTGCACAAGTAGAGATAATTACATATTACATTAAGAGTGGCATCAAATCAGTGGCAAAACAATTGCTCGTTCCAGCCATAGCAATCAATTAAGATGCAAAACTATATCATTACTTGTGTCATCACAGTTCTAGTGCTTCTTTACAGCACCAGGAGTTGATTTTTGTTTTTCTTCCGCTTGTTCTTCCCCTTCATCACTTGGTTCAATAACAGACAAGCTTCGCCTTCAATGTAAGATTTGGCATGTCAATTAGGTTGCACAAGTATAGCACTAAACAATGACGTTAATTTTCTGATGAAAGTGGCAAAATACAGGCCAACAGTTGTGAAATATCCTTATCTTACCTCAATGGGATATTGCGGTGCACATACAGATTGGAAGTCTTGTCTCCATTTGTGCAGTTCACTAAAATCAAGCCACATTATCGTACAAGTAGCACAACATATGAAAGCACACTGCAGAATCATGTGAAAGAAGGCTAGTACTGACCTCTCATGACGCGGAATTCAAACAACTCACAAGAAGAAGATCTGAACGAAATTTGCCAACACGGATAGGAAGTAAGATCTCCTCTTGTGCAGTTCCACTAAGATCAAGAAACCAAGCAACGTTGTCGGTGTGACATTTCGGTTGAACTGCACAAAACACTCTTAAAACAAAAGTGTTTTGTGCAGTGCAACAAAAGGTCAAAATGGCAACGAGGTGATGTAGATAACCCTGTTTACACAGAGGTGCAAAGGAAACAGCTAGTGGTCAATAACGGTGGATGACACAGAAGCCAACAAAAAGAAGCATCTACCTTATCTAAATGGGAAAGAAAGCAAGACAGTAGCATTTCTCAAACGGTAGCATTGATTAATATTAACAGAGAGATTATATTAACAATAAAATTTATTAAACATGTAATTTTCTTTGAACTATGGCATTGCATCAATTTTCCAGCGGCATTATTAGAGGGTGCTTGTTTACAGGGACATTTTGGTGGAGGGACTAAAAAACTCCGTGTCAGTCCCATCTAAACCAAACAGGAGGGACTTTTAGGGACTAAAAGTGGGCATTTGGGACTAAAGAAAGACGACCCCGAGGGAGAGTCTTTTTGGGACTTTTTCCAACAGTTGCCCCTGCCACGCATCGCACGTTGTCTCTATTAGTTCATTACTAGGGGTAACATGGTCTTTTAGCATGTCATTTAATAACCTCTAGTCCATGTTTAGTCCCTGTAACAAAGTAGGTAGGGACTAGGGAGTTTTTAACCAAACAGGGTCTTAGATTAACAACAGCTAAAGAGTTGCACGGGACAGTGGACACACCAGCACCAGGTGCATCTACCGATGTACTGGGGTGATGCACAGTTTGTTGCAACAAAGAACAAACAACCAAGGAGCATATTTGTGTTGGTCCCAATTTTGTTATCTTTAGACACCTTTCCCTATGTGAGCGCAGCAAATCTAGTCCTGCTCAAACTCTACAGCCTTGTCCCCCAAAACAAAAGATCAGTTCGTTACAGATGTGCGTACTGTGTTTGTCATTGTTTTCCCTTTTTGACCAACATAGGTGCTGGATAGCCAATCTGTACTAGTACTTTCCCCACTTCCTTTCCTCTGTGAACCACGTCCTAGATTTATGCTATACAACTTTCCCCACTACTTTCCCCCATTCCTGTCCTCTTTGAACAATGTCTTAGATTCATGCGATACAACTTTCCCCACTACTTTCCCCCTTCCTTTCCTTTTTGAACCACGTCCTAGATTCATGCTATACAACTTTCCCCACTACTTTCCCCCTTCCTTTCCTTTTTGAACCACGTCCTAGATTCATGCTATACAACTTTTCCCACTACTTTCCCCCATTCCTTTCCTCTTTGAACCAATCCTAGATTCATGGTATACAACTTTCCACACTACTTTCTTGTTTGATCCAACACCTAGATTCGAGTGCAGAAGCGGAAAAAGCTCACATGCAGCTAGAGCAATGCATGTGGAATAAGTAAATTATACCTTAAGGTTCTTGGGGTGTGGTTCGGTGGGCGACTAGAGGCCGCTCGACCCACACTATGTACGGCGGCAAAGAAGAAGGGGTCGGAGGCCCTCCCACGCCGCCGCAGGGTGAAAGTGAACAGTTGCGCAGGTAGTGGATTCCCTCCCTCGCCGGCGGCGATAGCGTTAGGCCTCCTTCCCTTCCCGGTGGACGGATCCTGCCGGCTCTTTGACCAGCAGTCAGGGAGAGAGAGAGGCCAACGAAGTCTTGCTTAGATCTAGAGAGGGTGAGAGAGTGTGAAGAGAGCAACTACAAGCAGACCAGCAGTGAGGGGAGAGAGAGAGGCCAACGAAGTCTTATTTAAATCTGGAGAGGGTGAGAGAGTGTGAAGAGAGCAACTACAAGCGCTGAGGCTCCAGCGTGTATATATATACTGGAGAGAGTGTGAAGAGTGCAAACCCTAGAAAACCAGCTCCGAGGCTGTAGCTTATACGTGATGAGGTGATTATACGGTCACTACGAGATCGTATAGCTCCGTATCCATCCATTTTGACCAGACAAAGAATCCTCCTGGCACGAATTATGCTCAAGTGTAGTTATCGAACCCGAGACCTCAAGTTTGACGAGCAAACGGGCTAACCAGCTACACAACCCTCCCGTTATGTTCAACGAGAGGAAAATAACCTTTTATACATTCCTGCATTCGTGTGACAAGCATGCCGTGTTTTTTTGTGTGTGGGAGTCATTGGGATTTAAATCACAATCCTGTCATGTGGCTTTGGTGGTAAGACTATCCACAGTGGTGTAGAAATAATGCAGCCTTAGTCACCTTACCTCTCTCCACCTAGTACGTTGGGTCCCACCAGTCAGAGGGTGAAACAAACAAATTAATAAGAAAAATTAAAAGCGCCAGCGGTGTATCTTACCTCACAGATCTCGCTACTGCTCGGGAACACTGTCCAATTGATCCCTCTGTTCGCTCACGTACTATTTTAAGTGAATCCTTATTATAACATGCACACAATTTTGGGCACTTGTATTCGACCTAAGTTAGTGTGCCACCGTATCTCGTACGACTCCCTCTGTCTATGTGTAATAGGTCATGTTAGAAGGTGCAGCGGGACCAAGGTGCAAGCAGATTGGAGGAGAAGGAGAAACTTGACCGGTCATTCCTCCAATCAAAGCCCTGATTTCTGTCTCTAAACGCAGCAATTAATCCAAACAACTAAGAGATGTCGTTTTAGCTACCATGCAGGGCCACGTATTAACTCGCATGCAAGCCGACTTTAATTTCTTGACTGATCAACGCGTAGTTGCGCTCCATGCATTGGGTTCCTAGGGGAGATAACAAGGCAGAGTAAGGAGCGTTCTGTTACATTGCTTAGGCTGGTCATAGTGGTGAGTAACTTGGACTAGTACAACATGCATATGTTACTAGTCTATGTTACTACTACGCGAAGTTTGCCGTCGGAAGCGAGCCGATCTAGCTCTCTTGAGCTAGCAAGGTTTTTCTAGCCCACCCAAGCTAGCTGGCCGAAAAAAGCTAACATATTTTAACAGTTACAAACGCCTAACCTTGCCAGGCTATGCTATAAGCTATTTGTAACACCCCGGATGTAACTTTCCATATTTCTAACTCCAACTCTTGCCATTTTCGGCTATGTGTTATGATATTCCCTTCGTGGTCGGGTTTTGTCTCTCGTTTTACATTTTGTTCATGTCATGCATCTCATATCATGTCATCATGTGCATCTCATTTGCATACGTGTTCGTCTCTTGCATCCGAGCATTTTCCCCGTTGTCCGTTTTGCAATCCGACACTCCCACGTGCACCGGCGCACGCCCCCTCTTGTCTCTTTTCATGAGCGGGTGTCAAACGTTCTCGGAATGGACCGAGGTTTGCCAAGTGGCCTTGGTATAACACCGGTAGACCACCTGTCAAGTTTCGTTCCATTTGGAGGTCATTTGGTGCTCCAACGGTTAACCGGGTAACCGCAAAGGCCTTTTGTGTGTTGCAGCAAAAAAACCCTCCAAACAGCCCAACAACCCATCTAAGTCACCTCCATGCTCTCGGTCGTTCGATCATGATCGTGTGGGCGAAAACCGCACTCCATTTGGAGTCTCCTAGCTCCCTCTACCTATAAATATGTGCTCCCTCCTTCAAATTCCGGGTCCCGAAACCCTAGATCCGTCCCTCCGCGCGCCGGACACGTCCGGTCCGCGCCGGACGAATCCCCGCCGCCGCGCCCGGCCAACCGTGCGCCGCCACGTCAGCACCACCGCCACCCACCGCCCACGGTCCGGCGAGCCCGAGGAGGGCCCGACCGAGCCCGTACGCCGACCCCCGCGCGCGCCTTCGTCTCCTCCCGCGGACCCCGCGCCTCCTCCGCCGGCGCCGCCCGAGTTCGCCGCCATCGCCGCCTCCCGCCGTCCTCCGCTGGTCGACGTCCGCCGCGCCGGAGCAGGCGAGCTCCGGCGCCCCGCCGCCCGTCCGCCGACCGCGCCTCCCCGAGCTCCGGCCGGCCATCTCCCTCCTCTCCAACTCCGGCGAGGTCTGGCACCGAGCTCCGGCCGCCCCACGCCTCCCCCGAGCTCTCTCCGGCCGCCACCGTATCCCTCCGTCTCCGGCAGCCGCGCCATCCCCGGCAATCCTCGGCGACCGCGCGCCCGATCCGCGCTAGATCTAGATCGGGGCTAGGTTGACTTTTTCCTCCCCTCGATTTCTCCAAGTCCTGAAGTTTTTGCATAATATTGCTCTGTTCATTGCATCATATCTCCGTGCACATAGCTCCGTTCGTGCGTTTAATGTCTCGAAATGATCGCCACGAGATGCTCTTCACTTTGTTCCATTGTGCCATGCTCGTTTGAGACCATCTTGATGCCCAAATCTCTGGTGCAAGAGTGCTATATGATGTTTACTGCTGTTACTTATCAGAACTTGGTGATTTGTTATTTTTGTTGCAATTGATGTGTGCATCTTATGAGCATGAGCTCTACAGGTGTTTTGATCTATGCCATGCCATCTTTACAGAGGTGTTTGCTATGTATTTTTTTGATCTATGTGGTGACTAACACAAGCATGCAAACTAGGGTTCGTGATGTTCTCTGTTTTCAGGGACTTAGGATTTTCATATGGCTATGTATTTTGTTACTGCTGTTATTTTGTTGCTATGTATCCATGTGGCTACAGAGAGATCCATGCATATTTTGAGATACTTCATTAAGGATGTTTTGAACATATGGTTATGCTCTATCCATCCATGGCACTGTTTGCATTATGGAGTGCCCTAGCATGTCTTAATCTTGCTCTACTTTTGCTATAAAATGTTTCTGGCAGAATGTTAACATAATATTCAATTTTGCCAAGGTTGTAGTAGTTGATCCTTTCATGCTATGAACTTGCTCTTGCCATGGTTAGCTTCATAAACATGCCACCTTGCTGTAGGTATGCTTATTTTGTCATGCATTGCTTTGTGACGAGTGTGTCAAGCTCACCAATATGCCTTCACAATTTCTGTTATTGCCATGCTCTGTTTGCTGCCAAGTCTGAAACCTGTTAACGAAACTTGCTATGTTTACATGGGTGCCATCGTATCTTCTGTACCTTTTGGCTCATGGTCAGTAAGGGAATTTTGTTCTATGCATTTAGTAGATTCATGCCATGCCTTGTTTTGCTATGTTATGTTCCTGTAGCATGTGTTTTGCTTGCTCTGAACATTGCTACCTGATGCTGTTTCAGCCATGTCCAGTAATTTCACAAAGTCTGAAACTGATAACTTTTGCACTTTTGCCATGCTTGTTTGAACCTGTTATGGTGTGATCTAGCCGTATCTCAGTGTTCATCTTTTGTCAAGCATCTCCTGTATATTACTGCCATATGGTTTGTTGCGATGTTGGAGTGCTGTAGCATAGTTACTGGATGTATTCTAAGTGCTATCATGCTGTTAATCGCAGATTCGTGTCATTCTTGTTTTGCTTGCCATTTGCAAACCGTGCATCCGTTTCCGGTGATCTTTATATCGATTTCGACCGAAATCATCTCATCTTTCCACTGGCATACTTGGTTTGCCAAGTTACTGCCTTGTACATTCTTTTTCTTCCGGAGCACGCATACGCATCACATATCATATCTTGCATATCATGCATGTATTGCATCATGTTGCTTGTGCATTTCCCGTGATTGATTGTGGTTACATTGCTTTTGTTCTTGCTGTGGGTAGATCTGGGAGACGAGTTCGTGAATGAGGAACCTATTGAGTATGCTTACGAGGATCAAGCTTTCGAAAACTCTGAGAACCTTGCACGCAAGATGACCATACCCTCGAAATCACTTCTATCTTTGCTTTGCTAGTTGTTCCTTCTATTGCTATGCTGCGCTACCTACCACTTGCTATATCATGCCTCCCATATTGCCATGTCAAGCCTCTAACCATCCTTTCCTAGCAAACCGTTGTTTGGCTAAGTTACCGCTTTTGCTCAGCCCTTCTTATAGCGTTGCTAGTTGCAGGTGAAGTTGAAGTTGTTCCATGTTGGAACATGGAATTTTGGGATATCACAATATCTCTTATTTATTTAATGCATCTATATATTTGGTAAAGGGTGGAAGGCTCGGCCTTATGCCTGGTGTTTTGTTCCACTCTTGCCGCCCTAGTTTCCGTCATACCGGTGTTATGTTCCATGAGTTTGCGTTCCTTACGCGGTTGGGTGATTTATGGGACCCCCTTGACAGTCTGCCTTAAATAAAACTCCTCCAGCAAGGCCCAACATTGGTTTTACCATTTGCCACCTAAGCCTTTTTCCCTCGGGTTTTCGCGAGCCCGAGGGTCATCTTTATTTTAAACCCCCGGACCAGTGCTCCTTCGAGTGCTGGCCCAAACCGAGCGATGTCCGGCGCCCCCTGGGCAACCAGGCTCTATGCCAACCCGACGTCTGGCTCATCCGGTGTGCCCTGAGAACGAGATATGTGCAGCTCCTATCGGGATTTGTCGGCACATTTGGGCGGCTTTGCTGGTCTTGTTTTACCATTGTCGAAATGTCTTGTAAACCGGGATTCCGAGACTGATCGGGTCTTCCCGGGAGAAGGTTTATCCTTCGTTGACCGTGAGAGCTTATAATGGGCTAAGTTGGGACAACCCTGCAGGGTATTATCTTTCGAAAGCCGTGCCCGCGGTTATGAGGCAGATGGGAATTTGTTAATGTCCGGTTGTAGAGAACTTGTCACTTGACTTAATTAAAATACATCAACCGTGTGTGTAGCCGTGATGGTCTCTTCTCGGCGGAGTCCAGGAAGGGAACACGGTTTGAGTTATGCATGAACGTAAGTAGTTTCAGGACCACTTCTTGATCATTTCTAGCTTCGCGACCATTGCGTTGCTTCTCTTCTCGCTCTTGTTTGCGAATGTTAGCCACCATACATGCTTAGTGCTTGCTGCAGCTCCACCTCATCACACCATCCTTTCCTATAAGCTTAAATAGTCTTGATCTCGCGGGTGTGAGATTGCTGAGTCCTCGTGACTCACAGATTCTACCAAAACAGTTGCAGGTGCCGACGATGCCAGTCTAGATGATGCAACCGAGCTCAAGTGGGAGTTCGATGAGGAACGTGGTCGTTACTATGTTTCGTTTCCTGATGATCAGTAGTGGAGCCCAGTTGGGACGATCGGGGATCTAGCATTTGGGGTTATCTTATTTTCATTTGGATTTGACCGTAGTCGGTCTATGTGTGTATTTTGGATGATGTATGAATTAATTTATGTATTGTGTGAAGTGGCGATTGTAAGCCAACTCTCGTTTATCCCATTCTTGTTCATTACATGGGATTGTGTGAAGATAACCCTTCTTGCGACAATACCACAATGCGGTTATGCCTCTAAGTCGTGCCTCGACACGTGGGAGATATAGCCGCATCGTGGGCGTTACACTATTCTTGCTAAGGATCCAAACGCTCCCTAAGTAACAACGCTCGCTAGCAACGAGGCCAGGAGGGGATTGAGATGCGAAGTTAATGGACGATGCCTAAACATTTTGGGAATATCTGATTTCCGTAGGATGACTTAACACCTAGACTGAGGGAGTACTACTCCTCAGTCTAGGTTTGATGGAATATTCGTCACCTCTTCTCTTCTTGTACATACTCCATTTGTATCTCACTTCCTGTGGCTTCGCACTCGCACGATTTTCCTATTCTATGAACCTGTGCGTGCATGTGCGTGTGTGTGTTTAACAACATGTGTGTGTTAGAGAGAGTGACAGATCGACCTACTCCTACAGAGAGATGGTGTGTAGTGTACGATTTTAGCCGCGAGAGTCGGTGCATCCTCTCATTTCCGGGCGTCCGGTAGGGACAGGCGGACAGCTGCCATGCCCGCTCCTGACCAGCCTGGCCCACCCAAAGCCCCTCCATCGCCCGCGCGCGCTTCCTGCCCGAAACAGTCAGCGCCACTCCAAAGAATCGGTGCCGCATTCATGCCCGGGTAGAGCGGACGCGACCTCTCACTGGCGCCTGCGTTGAAGGGAGAAGCAGATTCAAGAGTGATGGTTGCTTCGTCCGTCCAACTTACTGCTGGGTCTATGTGATTTAACGGCTCATTGGTCATTATTACTAAGGTGGTAGGACTGCTGGATGTCCCACGCTTTCGGCGAAAGGAGGTACTGCTAGATTACAATTTTCTCCATTCTTACGGCGGAGGAGTGCAAGAGCAGTGAAAACACGCAGGCTCAGTGATTACATGGCCCACCTCACATTATCACCATATTTTCTGGACACAGTGCGACACCTAATTCTTTACATTGTACTCCCTTCGTTCCTAAATATAAGTCTTTGTAGAGATTCCACTAGGTGGACTACATACGGAACAAAATGAATGAATCTACACTTAAAATGCATATATATACATCCGTATGTGGTTCATGGTGAAATCTCTAAAAAGACTTATATTTAAGAGCGGAGGAAGTACTTGTATAGTATGTACTGTAATTTATCAGCGAGATAGTATAATGCTATGAAGCTTCCAGCTTCTGTTACATGTATCTTGCGTCCAAGGTTGCCTGTTGCAACATTTCATCAAATACAAAGGATACTAACATGCATGCTATTGCATCTCAATGATTGACAGATCGTAGCAAATATGTACTCCCTCCGTTCCAAAATAAGTGTCTCAACTTTATGCTACATATGGAGCAAAATGAGTGAATCTACACTCTAAAATACGTCTATATACATCAGTGTTTGGAGTATGTACTAGTAGTTCATATTGAAATCTACTAAAGGACATATATATTCCAAACAATATGATAATCTCTCTAACCAAGGTAGTAGGGACGAGGAGTAAACGGAGGGAGTAGTAAAATTTTCTCCTCGTCCTACGAGCCACCGCGCGCGTGGGCGAGGGAGCGGGCGTAAGGCGTACAATACTACTACTACTCATGCAGTCCCTACCCATTGAAATAGAGACAACTAAAGAAAAAAAACGATCCATGCAGTCCCTAGCCCTTGAACCGTAAACCCTAACCAGGCTTTAATTTGCTGGCAACATGGGCGCTTCCTAAGAAATGAAGTTTGCAACCCTTTAACCATTGGATCATTTTGTGCAGTTTCACCAAAATCGAGATGAGCATCCCTGTGGCAAAGAAATTGAAGAAGCGTGATTAGAATAAGATTACTGGGACTATTTGATGAGACATAAACTCATCACAAATACAGTACGTAGAAGCCAGTAGAGGTATGTGCGGGGCAAAGAAGTAGAGAAATATCCACATGGAGTGATGTGGGCAGCTGGAGCAGTGGTGCAAGCCGGCTGTAAAGGGAGTTGTACCTGAGGGATGTCGGGACGTAGCTCAACCTAGAGGAGGGCAGAGGGAGGAGGCAACTACCCACGTCGCGGCAGTGAGCAATGGACGAAGGCAACCTCACCGGCTTTGTGAGAGAGAATGGCGGGGACCCCTAATCGGGACGTGCCGACAGTGGGTTTTCGCTGTCAGCGATGACGACCGCATCTACACTAAGCATCCACCCCTTCCCCCGGCGGACGTGATCCGCCGGGATGTTAGAGATGTGGCCACAGTGGGTTTTGTGCGAGAGAGTGTGAAAACTGAAGAGAGCAACCCCAGCAAGCAACTGTGTAGGCTGGTCCTGCCTATGTATATAGTGGAGCGGTTTCCTTTTCTCTCCATATGAACCTATTTATATTGCGTACGTGCCACTGAAGAAAAAAAACTTTATTTATAAATGACGCGGCACCTACTACTCGTTCCCCTATAAACCTTGCGCTTGGCATCTCCAAACTATTAACCTTGCGATTGGCTCTTCGCCTCTTCGGGAAGTCGAGCAATAATGGTACTGCGGTATATATCGTTCTGGCTATATGAGACCGAATGAATTGCTGCACGTACACCACGTGGTGAGGGTCGAGGGGCGAGGCAGAGTACGTACTATTACGTCTGTTTCAATATGGACAACATACGGAGCAAAATGAGTGAATCTACACTCTAAAATATGTCTATATACATCAGTGTTTGAGTATGTACTAGTAGTTCATATTGAAATCTACTAAAGGACATATATTCCAAATAATATGATAATGGTGCAGGAACTCGTATTAGCCTCCTGGGCTCTGATGTACAGAAGAAACTGAAGGCTGCGTACACTCTAATAGAACAGTTGTACACCGGCGCGCAGCGGATCATTTATACTGCTTCACACAATAATCCTCCTCCCACTTTGATCAAGGATACCTTAGAAAGGTTATCTATGCTTCCTGCCCGGGTAGACGAGCTAAAAAAGTCTGCCGCAAGAACGGGCGCTTTGACCGCACTAACCCGGGCAACAGCATGGGTACCTGACTTTGATCCAGTGGAAGCGGCCCAAGGCTTTCCCAGTTTGAAGGAAGACGGAACAGAATTTGGCAATGAGGATCTCCGAATCATAAACCGGGAAGTACGCCCATTGGCTTGTCAACTGGTTGAAGAGGCGGATCTCTCGTACTATCAGGCGAGTTATGATGATAAGAACAGACGGGTTCCTCCACCAATTCCAGAAGCGCGAAATCTTATCCCACCAATCCGTAAGCACACTTATGCCCCTGACATTGAACCGTCCACGCTTATAAGCGATGAAGCTATATTCCAAACCCTAACTGGGATCGACTAGGCAACTATTGACTTCCAGCCACTGGGTAGAGAGGAGGGAGTTGAACCGGTGCGAGATGATCCGCAGCCGTCAGGCCAAGCTGGTGACCAATCATGAACCGGAGGCCGGTTTAGTCTTCTACATGCTGCAACATGTATTTGAGAAAACAATTATCCTTTTGGGCACTGAAACGCCTTGTAATAGGCTAGTTAAAATACTTGGTCTGGTATGCCTTCGTGCATATTTATTTGCACTGATGCTTGCTTAATCCGACATGCTTAAGATATGATGTTCATAATCCATAGCCATTTATTCAAGTTGTTCCTGCCGATAAGAAGCTTAAAGCGCCTTGGCGGTTTACCACCGGGCGGGTCATGATACCCAAATATATATATGGCCAAGGTTTATAACCAAGGTTGTAAAAGATAACCAAAAATGGAAATATATAAGACATGTGACCTTTAGGCATAATGTTGGCTGACCAACTTTGTAGCGAGGGTCATAATCCTACCCTGGAGGATAAGTAACTCATGTTATATGATGCCGGTTTATAATAAAACCATTCCGGGTTGTGATAAACACCGGTCTATTCCATACTAGTGACTTTGAATCAAAACCAGACCGGGCTGATAGTCTCCAGATTATAATTTGATCGTGTACTGACAACTTGTAGTTGACAGCCTAACCGGGTTGATAAACCCCTGTTTGAAAACACCACAAATCTTATCAAAACAAAGAAAAACTTAGCAGAAGGCAAATAAAAACCGTTGTAGTCGAGGCTTTTCACGGCCTGCCAGGCCCAAAATTCGAGGCTTTTCATGGGCTGCCAGGCCACTGAGTTAAACCATTTTTGCAAAGCCTTTTAAGATGGTCCTCAATCCTTAACCAATCATCGTTTTAACTTGACAAGTTCAGGGTCTTTATTTTAGAGTAACTTGTCAAAGTTCGAAGGGTCATACCAGGTTTACCTGGGCGGAGTGACTTACTTAAATAGGCAGGTTAACCCGGGGTTTTAGGTGTATACACCAGGCTTCCAATCCATGGCTTGACAGCCTATTACAAGTGTAGATTCTTAGTTCATTTCGACAGCAAAGAATCCCCAAGTAACATTTTGAGCTATGCTGAGTGGGTGCCTATGTTTGAGTTGTTGTTTTACAACACTCTCTTTGGCCCCGGATTGATTTGGCTTTGAGCCGATCAAGAGGTGTGACTATGGTTCGGATACGACCAAGCCCCCAAGTGATGTTGTGGCATTGCGCCGATCAAGAGGTGTAGCTATGGTTTGGATACGACCAAGCCCCCAAGTGATGTAATATAAAGCTTTGAGAAGCTAAATCAAGGGGTAAACCGGATGCCGCTTTATAAACAGAAGCTCCATGTAACCACACATGATGTAAGAAAAACAACAGATACCCTGCTTTAGCTGAGGTTCCGGTTTATTATATTGATCACAATATATACATTGTCATAATATGTACATAAGCAGAGCCTATGGCTCAAGTATAGTAGGGCCGAAGATGAGCGATATTCCACAGCCAGTGGGTCTCCTCCTCCGATTTACGTGAGTCTTTGCGCTCTCAAACATCTATGAGGTAGTATGACCCGTTGTGTAGATTCTTGCTGACCACAAAGGGTCCTTCCCAAGGAGGGGATAACTTGTGCATATCTGTCTGATCCTGGATGAGTCGAAGCACCAAATCGCCTTCTTGAAAGGTTCTGGTTCTAACTCGGCGGCTATGATAACGATGTAAATCTTGCTGATAAATCGCCGAACGGGCTGCCGCCATGTCACGCTCCTCATCTAACAGGTCAAGAGCTTCCTGCCGTGCCTTCTCGTTGTCAGCTTCAACATATGCTGCTACACGAGGTGAGTCATGGCATATGTCACTAGGAAGAACTGCTTCTGCTCCATAAACCATGAAGAACAGTGTGTATCCTGTCGATCTGTTGGGTGTGGTATTGATGCTCCATAACACAGAAGGTAACTCCTCAACCCAACAACCCGATGTCCATTGCAAAGGAACCATAAGCCGGGGTTTGATGCCTCTCAAGATCTCTTGATTGGCCCTCTCCGCTTGACCATTGGACTGGGGGTGAGCCACTGACGACACGTCAAGCCGGATGTGCTCAAGTTGACAGAAATCCTTCATGGCACCCTTTGACAGATTGGTACCATTGTCTGTTATAATACTGTATGGAAAGCCAAACCAGAAGATCGCCTTTTTGATGGATTGAACCGCCGTAGCTGCATCACACTTACTAACTGGCTCTGCCTCCACCCACTTCGTGAACTTATCAACCGCCACCAAGAGGTGGGTCTTCTTGTCCTTGGATCTCTTGAAAAGCCCAACCATATCCAGCCCCCAAGTTGCAAACGGCCAGGTGATTGGAATCATCCTCAATTCTTGAGCCGGTACATGAGCGCGCCTTGAGAATTTCTGGCAGCCATCACATCTTTTGACCAAGTCCTCGGCATCAGCATGAGCTGTCAACCAATAGAAACCGTGACGAAACGCCTTGGCCACCAAAGACTTTGAACCGGCGTGGTGACCACAATATCCTTCGTGGATCTCACGCAAAATTTCACGGCCTTCTTCAGGAGACACACAGCGTTGAAACGCCCCTGTCACACTGCAATGATGTAACTCTCCATTGATAATAGTCATGGACTTAGACCGCCAGATTATCTGCCTGGCCAAAGTTTCATCCTCTGGTAACTCGCCCCGGTTCATATACGCCAGATATGGAACCGTCCAATCTAGGATAACATGAAGAGCCGCCACCAACTGAGCTTCCGGATCAGGAATAGCCAAATCCTCTTCACCAGGGAGCTTGACGGACGGATTATGCAGAACATCCAGGAAGACAATAGGTGGAACCGGTTTACGTTGGGAACCCAGGCGGCTGAAAGCGTCCGCCGCTTCATTCTTCCGCCAGACCACATGATCCACCTGATAACCTTTAAAGTGACCTGCAACAATATCCACCTCACGACGATATGCTGCCATGAGCGGGTCCTTGGAATCCCAAGTGTCGGACACTTGTTGAGCCACCAGATCCGAGTCACCGAAGCACTTAACTCGGCTTAGGTTCGTCTCCTTAGCCATCCGAAGACCATGGAGTAAAGCCTCATATTCAGCTGCATTGTTAGTGCAAGGGAACATTAAACGGAGAACATAACAAAACTTATCAGCTCGTGGGGAAGTTAATACGACTCCATCCCCCGAGCCCTCTGATGAGGACATAGACCTGGGGTAGGGTAATAGGCCTGACCTATACCTTCTACCTAAGGTCCTTGTCCTAGAAGCAAAGAGATTCAAGAGTAAATAGAGGGGACCCAACAAAGGTGTCGACTGCAATCCGCTCGACCTACCATTCACTCGGAGACCCCTTCTTATTTAGGTCACTCGACCACTAAACCACTCGACGTGCAGAAGACCTAAAGCCACTCCGCGCAGCAACGGTCGGGCATTTACTCTTAGACTTAATAGTCATTTATAGCACTTTACTACGGACGTTACCTGTAACGCTCCTTCTTTATGAACATTGAACCCTGTGTAACGGAGGGGAGTTGGGGTCCTGGCGCACTCTATATAAGCCACCCCCCCTCTTCTGGGACAAGGGTTCGCACCCCCTGTAACACACACGCATATAATCCAATCGACCGCCTCCAGGCTCCTAGACGTAGGGCTGTTACTTCCTCCAAGAAGGGCCTCAACTCGTAAAACTCGTGCGTACGACTTCTCCATAGCTAGGATCTTGCCTCTACATACCTACCCCCATTCTACTGTCAGACTTAGAACCACGACAGTTGGCGCGCACCGTGGGGCCTGTGTCTTAGCAACTTGTTGGAGAAGTTGCAATTTTTCCAATCCCCATCAGCATGGTTTCAGGCGGAGGATTGGTCGAAGGCCGCAAGATCCGTCTCGGTGCGCTCGTGTTCGTCGCCGATGACTCCGCTTGGCTCCAAGAGGCTCCACTCGACGTTTAGGCGCTCCCCGTCCGTGGGGCAACACACTTTCGCGCGTGCGTCCGCGGCGTCCTCCTGCGGCAGCCGTCGGGCCAGTATCGGTCGGCTCCTGTGGCATCTTCACTCCCTGCTGCCCGCCGGCGCAAGCGTTCCGGTCGGTCAAGGCTCCAGCGGTGGGTGAGGCACGCGGTGGCTCGCCAGTCGGCCACCCCCCAAGTCGCGGCAATCGAGCCCGACGAAACTCTCTGCGGCCTGTTCGACTGGCTCCGTTGAGACTATATCCGAGTGCGACAGCAGTGACCCTGCGGTGGAAGTCCTGATGGTCAACGGACCGCGCAGTCCTCCTGGCTTCCCCCGCGACGACGCTGCTGATGGCAGAGGCGATCTGTCGCGTGTCCATGAGGAGTACCGCCCCGAGCCCCTCTCTTCGCAGCAGAGGGAAGAGCTTCGCCGCCGTAACATGGATGCACTTCACACTCCTATCGTTGGAGAAACCCCCGAGGCTCGGGCCTTGGAGGAGGCGCGCCTGGCCAACTTGGCTGAGCGCACTCGACTGGAGAACCTCCGGCACGCACTCGACGAGCGTGCTCGGCAGCGAGTTCCTGAATCCAGTCGACGACAACTTTTTCTGCCTCCAACCCAGGTATATCGAACTCCGATCCAAAATCTCACTGCTGCTACCCAAATAGCAGAGTCGATTCAGCCTTCCCAGTCGGAGGGTGGTAGAGGTTTGATGCAGACCTTGGCTTTGCTCCGGGCGGCCGGGGAGCAGAACACAGCAGTGTCACAGTCTCGGAATAGGATTCATAGTAGATCTGTAATGGCAGACACAGTTCAGTCGGCTCACAGCCCAAGATCGCCTCCAAGGCGTGAGGGACGTGGAGATCGACAGGATCAGTACAAAAACCGTGAGCAGTATGATCGTCGTCGAGTACCCACGCCTCCCCCAAGGAGTGGGTCATACGCGCCTCGGCAACACGATGAAAGACGCCCTCACAGTGGTGGGCGAAGGATTCCAGTCGACCCCCGAGAGCCGGGCTTTGACGCGAGATCCATTCTTGTTCAAGGTCTGGTTGACAGGAAGAGGGCACACAGAGATGGCCACGATAGAGATTATCCGACCGGTAGTAGAGTGCATGTTTCAGGTCCCGAGTGTTTCAGCAGAGCCATCAGAGCAGCAGTGATTCCTCCCAACTTCAGGTTGGCGACTGGAGTCAACAAGTTCACTGGTGAGTCCAAGCCTGACACTTGGCTTGAGGACTACCGAGTGGCTGTGAAGATTGGTGGTGGCAATGATGAAGTGGCCATGAAGCACCTTCCTCTGATGTTAGAGGGCTCGGCCAGAGCGTGGTCGAATCAGTTAGCACCTGGCAGTATTTATAGCTGGGAAGAACTTGCTCGAGTGTTTGTCAGAACATTTGAAGGTACATGCAAATGGCCAGCAGGGCTAACAGAGCTACAATCTTGTGTGCAGAAGTCAAATGAAACTTTGAGGGATTATATCCAGAGATGGATCACATTGCACCACACGGTGGAGAATGTGTGTCTGCTCACCAAGCAGTTTGTGCCTTCAAGGAAGGCGTCAAGTATCGATAATTGAATCTGAAGTTCGGTCGGACCGGAGATATGTCTGTGAGTCGAATGACGGAAATTGCCACCAAGTATGCTAATGGTGAGGAGGAGGATCGGCTCCAGAGTGGCAAGCACAAAACAGTCGCCCATGAAACCGGGGGAGGGAACTCCAGTAGGAAGCAGAAGCGCAAAGCCGAGCCAGCTGCTCCCGGAGAAGCCTTAGCCGTGACTCAAGGAAAGTTCAAGGGGAAGGCCAAAGGGCCATGGAACCCCAAGAAAGTAAAAGATCAAGATGGAAATGATGTGTTGGATTTACCATGCCACATTCACACCCAAAAAAATGAGGAGGGTAATCTCATTTACCCGAAACATACCACTCGACAGTGTCGGCTCCTAATCCAGCAGTTCCGAGAGAAACAGCCCAAAGAAAAGGAGAAATAATCGGACAAAGTTGAGGATAAGGAAGAGGACGATGATGGTTACCCCCACTTCAATTCCACTCTGATGATTTTTGCTGATGTTGAGAGCAAGAGTCGACTGAAAGTCATCAACAGAGAAGTGAACATGGTCGCTCCGGCGACGCCCAGTTATTTGAAGTGGTCTCTGACTGCCATTACATTCGACCAGTCTGATCACCCGACACACATAGCCACCCCTGGGAGGCAAGCGTTGGTGGTCGACCCAATCGTCGAAGGCACTCGGTTGACTAAGGTTCTGATGGATGGTGGCAGTGGCCTGAGTATACTGTATGCGGAGACCTTGAAAGGAATGGGCATTCCGATGTCCAGACTCAGTGAAAGCAATATGAGTTTCCATGGGGTTATTGCTGGCAAGAAGGCTGAGTCACTCGGCTAGATCGCCCTCGATGTGGTTTTCGGTGATTCCAAGAATTACCGCAAAGAAAAGTTGACGTTTGAAGTCGTCGATTTCCAGAGTGCTTATCATGCTATTCTGGGCAGGCCGGCTTATGCACGTTTTATGGCACGACCATGCTACGTGTACCTCAAATTGAAGATGCCTGGTCCTAAAGGAGTGATCACTATCACTGGCAATCGGAAGAAGGCAGAAGAGTGCTTCCAGAAGGGCTCAAAGATCGCCGATGCGAAAATGGCAGTAGTGGAATTACAGGAATATCAAAGAATGCAGATCCGAGTGATTTGTTGCGAGCTAAGAAGCCTGCCACGGATTCAGCATTTCAGTCATCTGGTGAAACGAAGCCGATTCATATTCACCCGACCGATCCCAATGCTGCTCCGACTCACATTTCGACAACACTCGACTCCAAATAGGAAGAAGCGCTCATCCAGTTCCTCCGTGAGAACTGGGACATCTTTGCATGGAAACCTTCTGACATGCCTGGTGCTCCCAGGGGGCTGGCTGAGCACCATTTGCGAGTCGACCCAAAAGTGAAACCAGTTAAAGAACATCTTCGACGGTCTGCCGTACAGAAGAGAAAAGCAATCGGTGAAGAAGTGGCTCAGCTCCTAGCAGCTGAGTTTATCCGAGAGATTTACCACTCCGAGTGGCTAGCCAATGTTGTCATGGTCCCAAAGAAGGACGACTCACTTTGCATGTGCATTGACTTCAAGCATATCAATTGGGCCTGCCCGAAAGATCACTTTCCTCTCCCCCGCATCGACCAAATAGTCGACTCGACTGCGGGGTGTGAGCGCTTGTCCTTTTTGGACGCTTATTCCGGGTATCATCAGATCCGACTGTACGGACCCGATGAGATAAAAATAGCTTTCATCACCCCATTTGCGTGCTTCTGTTATGTCACCATGCCATTCGGCTTGAAGAATGCTAGAGCCACATTCATGAGGATGATTCAGAAGTGTTTACTCACTCAAATCAGTCAGAATGTGGAAGCATACATGGATGACATTGTGGTCAAGTCACGTAAAGGTTCTGACCTGCTGGCTGACCTTGCTGAAACTTTTGCCAACCTCAGAAGGTATGATATCAAGCTTAATCCATCAAAGTGCACATTCGGAGTTCCAGGCAGAAAATTACTCGGTTTTCTCGTTTCCGAACGAGGGATCGACGCTAACCTAGAGAAAGTGGGTGCCATACTCCGGATGGAACGCCCTGTGCGTGTGCACGATGTCCAGAAGATTACTGGTTGTTTGCCCGCCTTAAGTCGATTCATTTCTCGCCTCGGTGAAAAGGCATTGCCTCTTTACCGACTGATGAAAAAGTCTGATAAGTTCGAGTGGACTCCTGAAGCTGATGCAGCGTTTGTAGAGCACAAAGCCCTGCTTTCCACCCAGCCGGTGCTTGCTGCCCCAATCAGCAAAGAGCCTTTACTGCTTTACATTGCAGCCACTGGACAAGTTGTCAGTACAGTACTTACGGTCGAGCGGGAAGAAGAAGGAAAAGCCTATAAGGTTCAGCGCCGAGTATACTATGTTTCTGAAGTTCTGACTCCGTCAAAGCAGAGATATCCACACTATTAGAAGCTTGTTTATGGGATTTATATGACCACGAAGAAGGTTGCACACTATTTCTCTGACCACTCTATTACAGTCGTTAGCGACGCTCCATTATCAGAGATTCTGAACAACAGAGATGCAACTGGTCGAGTGGCAAAGTGGGCGATTGAACTCCTTCCCTTGGATATCAAGTTTGAGGCAAAGAAAGCTATCAAGCCCCAAGCAATAGCAGATTTCCTCGCTGAGTGGATCGAACAGCAACTGCCGACTCAAGTCCACTCGGAGCACTAGACCATGTTCTTTGATGGCTCCAAGATGCTGAATGGTTCCGGTGCTGGGGTGGTACTGGTATCTCCCCGAGGAGACAAGCTCAGATATGTTCTCCAGATTCACTTTGATTCCTCCAATAACGAAGCGGAATATGAAGCACTCTTATATGGGTTATGTATGGCCATCTCACTCGGCGTCCGTCGCCTCATGGTCTACGGCGACTCAGATTTGGTAGTCAATCAAGTGATGAAGGAGTGGGATGTCAGAAGCCCAGCTATGACTGGTTATTGCAATGCGGTGAGGAAGTTGGAAAAGAAGTTTGAGGGGTTAGAGCTCCATCATATACCCCGACTGAAAAATCAAGCAGCCGATGATTTGGCAAAGATAGGTTCCAAGAGAGAAGCCATTCCCAGCAATGTGTTTTTGGAACACATTCATACACCTTCAGTTCAAGAAGATCCTTTCACTGAAGAGCCCCCGCAGTCTAAGAGTGTTACAGATCCGACCGAAGTCGAGGTCCCAGCCGTGGTCGACCTGATCATGGAGGTTTTGGTCATCACTCCCGACTGGACAGTGCCATATATTGCGTATATCCTTAGGAAGGAACTCCCAAAGGATGAAGAGGAGGCTCGACAGATCGTCCGTCGGTCCAAAGCCTTTACTGTGATAAGAGGACAGCTGTTCAGAGAAAGTGTGACTGGAGTCATCCAGAAATGCATAACGCCAGAAGAAGGTCGAGTGATCCTCAACGATATCCACTCGGGGACCTGTGGCCACCATGCGTCCTCTCGGACCATTGCGGCCAAATCATACCGAGCCGGATTTTATTGGCCATGAGCAAATGAAATGGCGAAAGATATAGTTGACAAATGTGAAGGCTGTCAGTTTTACTCCAATATGTCCCACAAGCCTGCGTCAGCCCTGAAGACCATTCCACTCGTCTGGCCCTTTGCTGTTTGGGGATTGGATATGGTTGCACCGCTGAGGACTGGTAGGAGCGGCTTCACTCATGTGCTTGTAGCAGTCGACAAGTTTACCAAATGGATTGAAGCCAAGCCTATCAAGAATCTGGAAGCTAGTACTGCCGTCGGCTTAATCAGAGAGTTAACATTCAGATACGGGGTTCCGCACAGCATCATCACTGACAACGGGTCGAACTTCGATTCTGATGAGTTCAGAGCCTTCTGCGCTTCCCAAGGCACACGAGTCGACTATGCTTCAGTCGCCCACCCCCAGTCGAATGGACAAGCAGAAAGAGCAAATGGCTTGATTCTCAAAGGACTGAAACCCCGACTGATGCGTGATCTCAAGCACGCAGCAGGCGCCTGGGTCGATGAACTTCCATCAGTTCTTTGGGGATTGAGGACAACTCCCAATCGGTCGACTGGCCAAACTCCATTCTTCTTGGTCTATGGAGCTGAAGCTATTCTACCGAGTGACTAGCTTCACAATGCACCCCGAGTCGAGCTCTTCTCTGAAGATGAAGCAGAACAGGCCTGGCAGGACGCAGTCGATCTCCTAGAGGAGGAACGAGAGATGGCCTTAATCCGGTCGACCATTTATCAGCAAGACTTGCGTCGATTCCACGCCAGAAACGTGAGGGGCCGAGCCTTTCAAGAGGGAGACTTGGTTCTTCGAGTGGATCAGCAGAAACCACACAAGCTCGCCCCTGCTTGGGAAGGTCCCTTCATTGTCACCAGAGTTCTCCACAATGGAGCATACCATCTTTACAATGTCGAGCATCAGAAAGACGAGCCACGGGCTTGGAATGCGGAGCTGCTCCGCCCCTTTTATACTTAAGTACTCATTCGGATGAGATGTAATAAGAAATACCTTTGTAGTTTGTTTATCAAAGACAAGAGCTTTGCAGTCTCCTTAAACGATTGTTGTTGCTTTTGTTTGCGTCTGAAATCCCCCAGTGGGTGACTTAGCCACGAATCCGTTTCGCCTAAGTTTGAAAAATCCTACCGAGTGATGAGCAAGCCTCTCACTCGGGGGCTTAGCTGCAGTCCAGTACTCGCCTAAGTTTAAAAAATCCTACCGAGTGGTGAGCAACCCTCCCACTCGGGGGCTTAGCTGCAGTCCAGTACTCGCCTAAGTTTGAAAAATCCTACCGAGTGATGAGCAAGCCTCTCACTCGGGGGCTTAGCTGTAGTCCAGTACTCGCCTAAGTTTGAAAAATCCTACCGAGTGATGAGAAAGCCTCTCACTCGGGGGCTTAGCTGCAGTCCAGTACTCGCCTAAGTTTGAAAAATCCTACCGAGTGATGAGCAAGCCTCTCACTCGAGGGCTTAGCTGCAGTCCAGTACTCGCCTAAGTTTGAAAAATCCTACCGAGTGATGAGCAAGCCTCTCACTCGGGGGCTTAGCTGCAGTCCAGTACTCGCCTAAGTTTGAAAAATCCTACCGAGTGATGAGCAACCCTAAAATCCTACGGAGTGATGAGCAAGCCTCTCACTTGGAGGCTTAGCTGCAGTCCAGTACTCGCCTAAGTTTGAAAAATCCTACCGAGTGATGAGCTAGCCTCTCACTCAAGGGCTTAGCTGCAGTCCAGTACTCGCCTAAGTTTCAAAAATCCTACCGAGTAATGAGTAAGCCTCTCACTCGGGGCTTAGCTGCAGTCCAGTACTCGCCTAAGTTTGAAAAATCCTACCGAATAGTGAGAAACCCTCTCGCTCGGGGGCTTAGCTGTAGTCCAGTACTCGCCTAAGTTTGAAAAATCTTACCGAGTGATGAGCAACCCTCCCACTCGGGGGCTTAGCTGTAGTCCAGTACTCGCCTAAGTTCGAAACACGCCGATATTCGCAAGGACGACGAGGTGCAGGTCGACTGCAACCTTCTCCTTCGGAGCTGCGCCACAAGTACAATGTGTGCTCCCTCCCTATCCGCAAGGACGACGAGGTTCAGGTCGACTGCGACCTTCTCCTTCGGAGCTGCGCCACAAGTATAACGTGCGACGTGCGCTCCATCCTCATCTGCAAGGATGGCGAGGTGCAGGTCGACTGCAACATTCTCCTCAGAGCTGCGCCATAAGTACAATAGCTGCATCTCAAGTACAAAGATTATTCCAATTGAAGAGCAAATTCCACTCGAAGGCAAACACAAGCATATTCAGAGATAAACCAAGTTCAGATAAATCCTAAAGTTCCGGACGACGGATCAAAAGTATTCGAGCATCAAGCCCAAAGAAGTTTAACGATTACACAATCACTCGGCATTCTGAGGCAAATAAAGGTGGAGCATAACGTTTCTCGGTCACGCGTCAGGAGAAGGACTGGTTGGGTCGCAGAAACTATCAAGGTCTATGCTGTCTGCAATGCGAGTGGCGGCGTCAAGGAAAGTTTCCATAAAGGATTGGAAGGTGTGCCTCTTTGTGTTAGCAACCTTGAGCTCCGCCAGCTTGTCTTCTATGACGTCTTTGAAGTGCACTCGGACCAAGGACAACGCGACATCAGCGCCACAGCGAGCAGATGACTTCTTCCATTCTTACACTCGGTCAGGTATTTGATTCAGTCGAGCCATCAGAGACTCGAGGTCTTGAGACAGTTCCGCCTGAGGCCAGAGTTCAGTATCAACCCGATTCATCGCTGCCTTCAGGCGGGCAAGATAAGCAACCGCGCTGTCCATGCGAGATTCCAGCCGCAACACATTCATCGCAACATCATCCTTGATTGGACAATTTATGGGATCGAGATCCAGCTCGACCCGCCCAGTTTCCGCTTCAAAGTCTTGGCAAAGCTCTGCACAGTTGAGTAAATGGTGAGTCGACGATATAATCAGGCTTGACAGTCGACCGTAATAAGTCAGTCAATCATCAGTACCTTCAAGTTATAGGACCAGCTTTGCAGCAAGCTGGCCCAGATAAGACTCCAACTCGCCCTTCTTGGCCTTGAGGCTCCCAAGCTCGCCAGTCAGCTTGTCCTTGTCTTTCTTCAGTCGCTCGACCTCCCGATTGGCGTCAGAAACAGCAGTCTTCAGTTTGGAGTTCTCTTCTTCTAACTTGCCGACTGAAGCAAGCTTCTTGTCAGCAAGCGCCGTTTTCTCTCACGCTTCCTTCTGTGCAGCAGCAAGATCCAGATCCTTCTTCTCCAAAGCCTGCTTCATTTTCTGTAAAGAAATAACATTCTTCAGACGGGCTTGGAGTTGACAATTTTCACTACATACATCTGCTCGAGTGGAGTCACTCGGTTCAAAAATGGAAAGGAAAAGTGCCAGCAGTGAGATAGACAGTTGACGATTGGTTACCTCCCATGGCAGCTACTTCATCACGAGCAGTCTTGAGATTCTTCTTGGCCAATTCTAGATCAAGGCTGAGGCTGATTTGCTGCTTGTTCATTGTAGAAACCTGAGCCCCAAGATCACAAGATTTCTGCAGTATAAGCCATATCAGTTGACTGAGATAAAAAGACATCACAGTGATAGCTACTCTAAGACTACCACCGAATCAAACATTCAATGGCAGTCTCGGGGACTACACCCAGTGGGTGCACTTAGCGTGCCCCCACTGGTTTGAATAAACACTAGACATGGTCTGCCCAGCGCAAGAGTAAAAAAAAGCAGTTCTCAGACCATAGTCGACTGCACGCAGTCAACCACGGTCTCTGGGACTACACCTAGTGGGTGCACTTAGCGTGCCCCCACTGGTTCTGGTTTCATTCGACCTGGTCCGTCCAGACCGAGTGACAAAATTCAGATTCTCATACCACAGTCGACTGCCCGCAGTCAACTATGGTCTCGGGGACTACACCGAGTGGGTGCACTAAGAGTGCCCCCACTAGTTCAAAGATTCAATTCAAGACGACTCAAATAGACTTGTGCAACTTCAAAACAGTCACACCCTAGTGGGTGATCGGATGAGAAATATGATCAATCGGAAATCAACTAACCTAGACATTGGTCTGCAGAGCAGCCCCGGTGTTGAAGGCAACCTGACTGGCCTCATGCACCACTTTGATACGCAGTGAAAAGCGATGATGGCAAAACAGTCAGAGAAGCCACTGGGTCTGATGCATGGAGTTGTATTGGTGCAGCAGAAGTCTGAGCAGCTGATCCTGATGGGCAATCAGTCGACAGCGGGATAGCGAAAGAGACGTTGGTACGAGCCGGATCTGTCGATCGCTCGACCGCCGTCCTAGGCATCGCAGTCGACTAAGGAACCTGGGCCTCAGGCACTTTCCTGCTCAGTTCCTTGTCCCTCCTCCTCCTTCCCCTTAGCGGTACTTCTTCTTCATCATCCGGGAGCACAACAACGTCCCGTGCTGCTGCAACAAACAGAGAAAGTCAAAGAGATAGCTGACAAACAATCCAGTCGTCCAAATGAATTCGAGTCGGGCAGACTTACTGGCTTTGGAGGTGGCTGCGTCGTCGGTTTCCTTGTCGTCTGGAGTCTTGTCGATATCCATATCAGTCATAGCCGAGGCCGGGCTGTAAAGGTTCATCATCCACTCCGTCAGTACAAGAGAATCGGTCAGAACAAGAAAATACAGGAAGAACATTTACCCAGAAGCAACAGGAACGTCCATCTTGATTCTAGGCAAGGTCTTCCGAGCCTTCGAAGGATTGATCTTGGGCTGCTTGGTGACCTTCTCAGCCAATTCTGGAGTCGAAGACCGAGCGCGCTTTTGAGATGGAGCGCTCGAGGCCACAGCCTTGCCGCGCCTGCCCGCGGGATCATGGTGCTGCTTGGATCGACGTTCAGAACGAGGTGGTGAGTCGGCTACCTCCTCGTCGTCCGACTCATCGCTCTCATCTTCATCATCGTCGGCTGGTGACTCCCACTCGCCGCTCTCCTCCGCGATGTCCTCGCCCTCATGGTCCTGCTCCAGAGCTTGTTCGCCATTGGGCATTGAGTACATCTCTGTGTAAATCTACAAAACAAGGAGCTGAGTGGAAATCAGTCGGATCAACAAACAGTCAGAAAACACATCCAAATTCAATCAGTTGTAGTGGCCAAACCTTGTCTGGCTGGTTGCTGTCGCTGAAAGGGTTGACTCTCCTGGCGCCCCTGGGGTTGTCCTTGTTCTCGGTGATGCCCCTCAGCCACTAGGCCACTGTTTTGGCCACCACCTCCTCCGGATGAACCCGAGCGGTATCGCCAGCCCCGGAGTACATCCACATGGAGTGGTCACGAGCTTGGAGTGGTTGAATGCGCCGACTGAGGAACACCTCCAGCATATCCATGCCGGTGGCACCTTGGTTGATCAGTTGAACTACTCTCTCGACCAACATGCCCGTCTCCGCCTTCTCCGCGGCGGTCACTTTCAACGAACATGGAGTCTGAACACGATCAAAAGAGAAAGGGGGAAGTCCAATCGACTGGCCTGGGGTCACGATATCCTGGCAATAGAACCAGGTCGACTGCCAGCCCCTGACCGACTCAGGAAGAGTCATCGAAGGGAAGGAACTCCTCTTCCTCTTCTGAATACCCAGACCCCCACACACCTGGATAACATGGGTTTTCTCGTCGTTCGAGTTCACTTTCTTCACTGTTTGGGAGCGGATGGTGAAAATGTGCTTGAAAAGACCCCAGTGCGGTCGACACCCCAGGAAATTCTCGCACATGGACACGAATGCGGCAAGGTATGTGATGGTGTTGGGAGTGAAATGATGGAGTTGAGCCCCAAAGAAATTCAAGAAACCTCAAAAGAAGGGGTGTGGAGGAAGCGAGAAGCCGCGGTCGACATGAGTGGCGAGCAGAACACACTCACCCGGTCGCGGTTGTGGCTCCGTTTCCCCCTCCGGCAGCCGCGCAGACTCATGGACGATTAGCCCTAACTCGGCCATATCGTCCATGTCTTCCTGCCGAAGTGAGGATCGGATCCAATCTCCCTGGATCCAACCCGACGGCAGCCCCGAGCGCGATGAAGGTCCCCCCGATTCGTCTTCTTGCTTTTCGCCGCCCCCGTCGCCTTCTTCGCGCGTTCCAGCACTGCCGTTTTCTCCTTCCCCATGGCGGCGGAGCGGCGTCGTCGAGAGTGGAGAAGCTGAACGAGGTAAAGGAGCAAGAGGAAGAAGAAGGAGAATGGGCACGCACAGTGCGGACGCCTCGGCCTCGCCGCTTTTAAAGGCCTACCTCCGAGTGGCTGACGCGTGGGCCCGGACGATCCTGTCAAATCCCTTAACAGTCGCACACAGGATACGTGGCGAAAAAGGTGGCGCGGAAATCGAAACGTCCTATTTATCTACTCCACTTACCACGGCGTGCTCCGCCTGGCGCGCTTCCACCAAAATTTCGAATCCCGCGAAATCCGGGATCCTCTACAACCGATCACGCCAAAGATTCCATGTCAAGGATAACACTCGACGGATGACGTTATAAAAACCAGTCGGCCATTTCTGAATCGATCAAGGCGACTGAAACGAAGCCGAAGTTCCAACAACTGGCATCCATTTGGAGATGAAAGCAAGAGTCAAAGCCAGGTCAACTTCAACCTTCTTTTCACTCGGACCTCAATCCATTCGGGGGCTAATGATGAGGACATAGACCTGGGGTAGGGTAATAGGCCTGACCTATACCTCCTACCTAAGGTCCTTGCCCCAGAAGCAAAGAGGTTCAAGAGTAAATAGAGGGGACCCAACAAAGGTGTCGAGTGCAATCCGCTCGACCTACCATTCACTCGGAGGCCCCTCCTTATTTAGGTCACTCGACTACTAAACCACTCGACGTGCAGAAGACCTAAAGCCACTCTGCACAGCAACGCTCGGGCATTTACTCTTAGACTTAATAGTCATTTATAGCACTTTACTACGGACTTAACCTGTAACGCTCCTTCTTTATGAACATTGAACCCTGTGTAACGGAGGGGAGCTGGGGTCCTGGCGCACTCTATATAAGCCACCCCCTCTTCTGGGACAAGGGTTCGCACCCCCAGTAACACACACGCATATAATCCAATCGACCGCCTACGGGCTCCGAGACGTAGGGCTGTTACTTCCTCCGAGAAGGGCCTCAACTCGTAAAACTCGTGCGTACAACTTCTCCATAGCTAGGATCTTGCCTCTACATCCCTACCCCCCATTCTACTGTCAGACTTAGAACCACGACACCCTCCAATTGCCTGGACCCATCAAAATGAATAGTCCAATAAGTATGATCCGGCTTCTCTTCAGGCGCTTGCAGTTCTGTCCAATCATTGATGAAATCCACAAGTGCCTGAGATCTGATCGCCGTTCGGGGTATGTATTTCAACTCGTGAGGCCCAAGCTCGATAGCCCACCTAGCAATCCGGCCAGTTGCTTCCCTGTTCTGGATTATATCCCCCAAAGGAGCAAAGCTGACCACCATGATGGGATGACCTTGGAAATATTGCTTAAGCTTCCGGCTTGCCATGAAGACCCCATACACCAATTTTTGCCAATGCGGGTACCTCTGCTTGGACTCAATAAGCACCTCACTGATATAATAAACCGGCCGCTAAACTGGATATTCCTTTCCTGCCTCCTTGCGCTCCACCACAATAGCCACACTAACAGCCCGAGCGTTAGCTGCCACATATAGCAACAATGGCTCTTTGTCAACCGGAGCAGCAAGAACCGGCGGATTAGCCAAATGCCGCTTTAAGTCCTCAAACGCTTCATTAGCGGCGTCACTCCAGACGAAGTTATCTGTTTTCTTCATCATCTGATATAAAGGGATGGCCTTCTCGCCAAGGCGGCTGATAAACCGGCTCAACGCGGCAATCCGGCCTGCCAGGCGTTGAACATCATTGATACACTTCGGTTTGGCCAAGGAGGTGATGGCTTTGATCTTTTCCGGATTAGCTTCAATGCCCCTGTTAGACACCAAAAAGCCCAAGAGTTCGCCTGCAGGTACACCAAAGACGCACTTGGCCGGATTAAGCATCATTTTATAAATCGGCAAGTTATCAAAGGTTTCCTTCAAGTCATCAATCAATGTCTGTCTCTTCCTTGATTTTACCACAATATCCCCAACAGAGGAGATTGAAGGTGCGTGTGTATGTTGTAGGCGGACATCGCTGGAGAGGTTTATCGATCGGTGTGTGTTGGAAAGGAGTTGTGGAGACTGTGGGAGAACGACCTAAAGAAAATAAAATGAATGTGCATGATGGATAGAATGTTGAGGGAGGGGGAGGGCGAGGAGGGCATGTGCATCCACGAGAGGAAGTTAGTGGTAGCTACAAAGGTTAGAGGATTGTGTGGGTGTAAGAGACTAACAAAGATCATAATTTGATATGAAAGTGGATTCATATATTTGAACAGGACATCATAGTGTTTTAAACATATGCATGCATGAATATAGTGGTGATACGCGTGTTGTGGTTTTGCACATGTTATACCATAATGTGATAATGCATGGCGTTTGCAACTCACAGCTAAATGTCGAACAATCTAAACCATACTATACATCGAACAATCTCACATTTTATTTGAATTTGTGATAATGTGTGGCGTTCGCAGCTTACAACTAAACATCGAACAATCTAAACAATACTATATATCAAACATTCTCACATTTTATTTGAATTTGTGGTAATGTGTGGTGTTTGCAACTCACATCTAAATACTTGTAGGCGTAGGGGGCTGGGCACCATACATAATGTGATAAACACATTATACATATGAGACATGGTTTAGTTTGTGAAGATCTAGCTAGAGCTTGAAATGTACTATGATTTGAAATCAACATAAAGTGGATACAAAAAATCGAGTTCGAGTTCATATAGTACACATAGTTCATATGTAACTCGAGACTAATCATGTGGTGTGCTCTGAAGATAATACACAAATGATGGTTTAACTTGAGAATAATGACAATTGTGGATCTGACGAATTCAAATGCTTTGACTTCACAACAATCATTATTGTAGATCTTATTCAAATAGAGAAACGAAATCAAATTTAGTTCATATTGAAGCGGTAGTATATACGTTTGGAATGCACTAAAACGTTCATTTGAGTACTAGGTTGCATGCATTATACACGTAGCGAAATATTTTAATTGAACATAAAATGAATTCAAAGTTTTGAATGACATTTGTAGTGCGAATTGATTTGGTACAGTACATGTTAGGCTTGTCCAGAAATTTCAACCCGCGCCTTGTTAGCCTGAAAAATTTAAGATATATATTTGTCTCGTTGTGCTCCGACAACTACCTCCATCTCAACCCGCGCGTTGCTATTCCAAAATTACAATCCGCGCGAAAACTCCCACCTCCTATGAAATCCCGACACATGAAATGCCCGTGATACCTCTGAACCGAAAGAACCACCTCAAATCGGTGGGGGTACTTTCGTAACTTACCCCACATTTTGGACAAGCGCGTCCCTAAGCCATGGTTCCCCACTCCCATCCCATTTGTACACGGAGGCCGGCAAAACCCGCGAAGCCCCACACCCTCCTCCATCTGCCACCCAGCCGGAGCCTCTTCCCCGACGACGTCGTCCACAGCAACACCTCGACGTCTGTCGGTGTCAAAACCGGCGAATCTCGGGTAAGGGGTCCCGAACTATGCGTCTAGGATCGATGGTAATAGGAGACGGGGGACACGATGTTTACCCAGGTTCGGGCCCTCTCTATGGAGGTAATACCCTACTTCCTGCTTGATTGATCTGGATGAATATGAGTGTTACAAGAGTTGATCTACCACGAGATCGTAATGGCTAAACCCTAGAAGCCTCACTATGGTAATGAATGTCCTATCCGGACTATGTTCTCCGGTTTATATAGACACCGGAGAGTTCTAGGGTTACATGGAGTCGGTTACATGAGAAGGAATCTTCACAGCTGGTGGCCTAGCTTGCCTTCCACGCCAAGGAAAGTCCAATCCGGACACGAGTATGGTCTTTGGTCTTCATGTCTTCATAGCCCATCAGTCCGGCCCAATGAATAACAGGCCGGACGCCCGAGGACCCTTTAGTCCAGGACTCCCTCAGTAGCCCCTGAACCTGGCTTCAATGACGAGGAGTCCGGCGCGTAGATTGTCTTCGGCATTGCAAGGCGAGTTCCCCTTTCTTCGAACTCCAAGATAGTCTTCGGATGCGATGATTGTATCCGGACCTGTTACACACACCATACACAACTGCAGAGAGAATATAGTATTTGCACGAATCTAATATGTTGACAGCTTCTTTACAACACGGCATTGCGTCTGTCCGGTCATAATTTGGAACCGTTTTTCTTCTGCCATCCCACGTTTCGAGACGCGGTTGCTATTGGCATATTTTGTTAAAGCAGAGATTGTGTCCCCTTATTGCGGGATTCTCATCAATGCGGGCATGGGTAACCCAACCGTGCCATTTACACAGCCCTTGGGAATAGGCGAATCTTAAGGCGGGTGAGGAGGCGTCTAATGTTTGCTTCCTTTATAAGAGGATAAGGATTCCCTCTTCCTCTTCCCACGCTTTCTCTCTGTCTCCGCCTTCCTGATCTTGAGCTCCAGCGCCCATGTCGGGTGGTAGGTGCGACATATGCCAACGGGTGGCTTATCATAGTGGGTGCCAGTAAGACGTCGCCGGTGCCTGGAAACGGGATGAGGCGAAGACATGCACGCTGGCGGATCTTACCCAGGTTCGGGGCCCTCCGAGCAGATAACGCCCCTAGTCCTGCTCTGCGGGGTCTCCGCATGATCACTAGATCAGGAAAAGTAGCTACAATCGCTCCTAGAGCAGTTGGGTTCAAGGGAGAAGAAGAACAAGGCTAGTTCTTGCTTCTCTCTCTATGGTGTGTGTGTAATACTAAGAAGCCAACCTTTGCATGGGTGCCCTGGGGGGTTTATATAGGCCTACCTCCCGGGGGTACAATTGTAATCCGGCTGGGCGCTGGTCCCAGCCATTAGTGTCTACGCTTGCCGGCTTCTCCGCCGGCCGTTGGGGCCCGCCGACTGGTGGGTCCCGCCAGCCTCTTGGTCGACAGGCCGGCCCCACCGCCTAGGGTCTTGTCGCGGCTGCTTACTTTAGCCTCGCCCCTGATGACGAGGGCTCCGTCGAGGTAAGCGTGGCTACAGTGTGCCGCCTCGGGGGCTCTCACTGTAGCCTTACCTCGTCTTGTCTCCTTAATGTGGCACATGCTTCGAGGGAGGGGGTAGCCGGCTTCTGGGGGCCGGCTACGCCCTTGGCCGACTGGGGGAGGCCGGGCCGCCTTCGCACCTCTCTCTGGCTAAAGGGGCCCGCCGCCCGTGGGCCGTACTGGCGCCTGTCGTGGGTGACGTTGAGGCCAGCATGGCTACAGTGCCGAGCCGGACGGGAGATGGCCACCCCGTACAGCGTCCTGTGGCCATGCCTCGGGCTTCGGGGGTAGTGGGCCGCACTATGGCCACACCCCGTCTTGTCACCGTTATGTGGGTGTAGTTTTGGTGGTTGCGGTCTTGGCCGGCTTCTTGGAGTCGGCGCTCTTCGTGGCCGGCTTCGGGAGGTCGGCATCCTCTATGGCCGGCTTCCTGGAGTCGGCCGCCCTATGGTTATCCTGGGGGGGATGTTGCTGAGGCTGGGTTGCCTTCCGAGACTCGGCTTCAGTGGTAGCCGGCCAGGGAAAGCGGCCCAATGCTTGAAATGCTTGAAGGCCCAAATGGCCTGATAATTTTCTGAAGAGCCAGGGGCAGTCGGTTAGGCTACCCGTGGCTATTTACTCCGACAGTAGTCCCCGAAGCTGATTGGGCTTCGAGGTTGAGTAGGTGTCGAGAAGCTCGATCAGCTTCCCATCTTGACAAGCCGGCAGCTGGGAACCGGCTTTAGTTAGGCGCGCCGTCTTGGCCAAAAAAATTGGAGTCGGAGGGCGGGAGCTCGCCAGCGCGTGCACCGGGCCGCGGGCCGGCCACTCACCGCCTGCGGACCACGTGGCCTCTCTTGGCCAAAAAGCCTGCCAGCCCACGCGCGCGACGGGACGTCGCCGCAGGGCGGGGGCCCGCCACGCCTATGCCCGGGCCCAGGCATGGATTCTCTGCAGCCCGAAACCGCCCGCACGTCTCCCTGCGGCAGTTTCGGCACGCCTTTAGGGCGCAATAACTGCGAGGCCTAGGGGGAGTGGGTGTAGTTAATCCCACGTCTCACCCCACGTTCGGCCTCCCCGGCTTCACCTGGCGAAGCTATAAGTAGGGGGAGTGGGGAGAGCGGCAGGCTCTCGCACGCTCCTCCTCTTTCCACCATCTTCTTCTTCATGCCCTTTCTTGCAACAGCGCCTCGCCGCCGCGCTCTTCCACCACTGGTTCCTCCCCCGCCGCGCTCGTTTTCACCATGCCTCCCGCCACGGAGCAGTACGGCGGGGATTGCGACGGCTCCAACGTCCACGAGGATCACGTCGAATTCCTCCGCAAGACGCGGCGGCTGCCCAGCTCGGACAAGGTGGAGGTCCGTCTCGCGCCGGCGAAGGAGATTACGCCGGAGCCGCGGGAGGGCGAGCGGGTGGTCTTCCGCTCGCATTTCTTGTGCGGAATCGGCCTGCCCGTGAGCACCTTCTTCCGCTCTTGGCTCGAGTTCTACCAGCTCCAGCCACACCACCTCACCCCAAACGCGGTGGTGCTGCTGTCTGCCTTCGTCACCCTGTGCGAAGGCTACCTCGGCGTCCTCCCCACCCTCGAGCTCTGGGGGGAGTTCTTCCAGTCTAAGCTGGGCACGCGCCCGCAGGGCGTACCGGCTCAGACTGGCTCCTTCATCACGATGCGGAGGGTGGCCGCCGATAACCCTTTCCCCGTCATCTCGTTGATCCAGTCGGTGAAGATGTGGCAAAAGTCGTACTTCTACGTGCGGAACATCGCCCCACGGGGCGACTACATCAACCTGCCGGCTTACGTAGCCGGCCGACCTGCGGGCAGGCGGCCCCAGTGGTCATACCGGGCCGTGACGCTGACGCCGGCTGGAGACGCAGCCATCGCCCGAGTGCGGGTGATGATCCAGTCGGAGGGCTTGTTGGGGCCCGACCTGCTGGCCGCCTTCGTTACGCGCCGGGTACTCCCGCTCCAGAGCCGCCCTCATCTGATCTGTCAGATGAGCGGCCAGCTCGATCCGACCCGGATGTGTACCAAGGACATGCCGCACGACGAGGTGGCCTATATGGTGAACTACCTCGCGAACTGCAAACTTTCCGAAGAGTGGCAGTTCGGCAAGGAGCCATATAGCCGAGCCAATCCGCCGCCCACAGTATGTTCTCCTTGTCTCTTTCTCTTTCTCTCAGTTTCGTCGCCGAGTTCCTTTTGGCCGACTCTAACTTAGAAGGCTTGTTTTCGACAGAGCCCTCTTCTTCGGCCCGCCGGCGGGTCGGACGCGGAGCGCCGATTCATCCCCGACCGGACGGAGCACGATCTGGAGGACCCCGACTTGGGGGTGGCCGCTATGGACGACAACACCGAGCCAGGTGGTGGCCAAGCCGGCGGGGAAGCAGGCGGCTCCGGGCATGGAGTCACCTTCGACGACTGGCCGGACGACGACGAGGCCGAAGTCGTCCCGCGCCGTCAGCCGGCATCTGGCCGGGGCGCGGGTTCCTCCGCCGCACCGCCTGCTCAGGGCGGCGGGCAAAAGCGTCGCGCCGCACAGGGTTTGTTCGGCAGTCGGACGAAGAAGCCCAGGGGCGGGGCAGCGGCGACCAGGCGGGATAAGGCGGCCGCGAAGGCGGCTCGCTTCCGCAAGACGGTGAAGCAACCGCAGACGGTGTCGGCGTAAGTTCACACTCTTTTGTGTACTCTCTTTTCTTTCTTTTCTCTGGTGGTTCCTGAATCCTTGTTTTCTTCTCCAAACAACCAGAGCTCCATTGTCGCTCGAGCGGGCGGCTGCTGCCTCCGTCGTCGAGTCGCCGAGGGGGTCTGGGAGCACCACTCGCCGCATGGACCCCCGCGCCGACCTTCAGGAGGCGACGGAATGGAACGCACGGGAGGCGCGGGAGGAGCGGGAGGCGGAGGCACGGAAGGCGGCCGCCGCCCAGGCAGCGCAGGAGGAGGAGGCGGCGAAGGCGCGCGCCGACGTCGCTGCCAAGGCCCAAGCGGAGGCTGCGGCTGAGGCGGCGGCAGAAGGGGCCTTGTTGGTCACCCCACAGCGCGTCGCAGCGCCTGGGGCGCCGGAGCCCTCGCCAGACGGAGCCGGCAATGGCCAGCCAGGGCTGGAGAGGGATGACGACGTCGTCATCCTGGAGAGGGCGCCGGCGCCGACTCTGCCGACTGGGGCGGCTCAAGGCGGCCTGCCTGATCTGCCATTTGTGCAGTCGGCGGGGGGCGAGCCAGCCGCGAGGACCGAGCTGGCGGTCCGGATGCCGCCGAGCCGGCGCGCGGGGAAGGCTGCGTCAGAGCCACAGAAGGCCGCGTCGGAGCCGCAGCCGGCCGCGGGCTCCAGCTCGTCGGCCCAGGATGTGGAGGCGGCCAGCACTACCTCGGGTTGGACGCCGGGCGGAGGGACGGCCATGATGAACGTGGCTGCGCAGGACGTCCGGACCCAGCTCCAGGCCCAGGCTACGGCGCTGAGGCAGTATACCGACGAGTTCCTTGCGACGCGGGCGGCCATCCGGGTTAGTCTTTTTATCTTGCTTCTTCTTGATCTTGATTTCTTTCGTGCGGGCACGTCAGCGCACCCACTGGCTGTAGTCCCCGAGTTCCGAGTCGGCTGCTGAGCAGGCGGCTTGGAACTTCTTAGTGGATTTGGCTTTGCTATTCTTGTTCTTACTTCGGTCTTCTGTCTATCTTGCAGGACTACCACAATCTTCGTGCGGCTGCCTTCAATTCCCAGGCTCGAGAGCTGACCCAGAAGACCGCCGACCTTACTGAGAGTCGGGGCAGGTGCTTTGTTCTTTATCTCACGTGGGGGCGCTTCAGCGCACCCACTGGGTGTAGTCCCCGAGATTCGGGCCGACTGCTGAGCAGTCGGGTCGGATCTTCCTTGACGACTTCCTCTTATTGTTTCTTCTTTTTCCGCCGTCTCTGCAGCGGCCAACGCCGGTCTGAGGGCACAGCTGGGAGAGTCTCAGACTGCCCTTCGTGCCAAGGATGCCGAGCTCGCCGCCTTGGTGCAGGAACGCGACCGCCTGGCCAAGAAGTTGGCCGACCAGGAGGAGGGCCACAAGGCGGCTCTGAAGGCGGTGCAGGATCGCGAAGCCGCCCTCCAGGCCGAGTACGAGACGGAGGCGGCTGGCTGGGCTGAAGCAAGGCAAACTCTGATCACTGGCTATGGTCAGATCGAAGATCTGGTTGACGGTAAGCTGCCTACTTCTTCGTCCTTTCTTGCCGTCTGCCGCTTTTGGCTCGTTTTCTAACTTGGTGTTTTCTCTTCTTTCTCTTTCTTTCTTGCACAGAGTACTTCCCTGGCTATTCTACCGCCGCCAACCAGATCATCGAGGCCCGCCGCCAAGCGCGAAGGCAGGCTGGCTTTGAGATTTCGCCAACCGCTGGCCGCTCGCTGGAGGAGCAGCTCTTGGCGATCCAGGCCCGTCTCCAGCCGGCTCACCGACTGCTCCGCCGTCTTCAGCGCGCCGGGGCGCAAGTATTGGCCGCCCTCTGGCCCGGCCAAGTCGTTCCTCGCACCCCCAGTCGGACTGCCGACTGGCTGGAGGTGGCAGTCAGCCGCTTCGAAGCCTGGAAGGCCTCGGCGGCTCGGTCCGGCGCCAGGCGGGCGCTGGAGTTCGTCAAGGCCTGGTATCCCGGCCTGAGCCTGGATCAGCTGGCTACCTGGCGGCAGCAAGCCGACACGGAGCTGGAGCCGGCGCGGCCGACTATTATCCGGCGGGCTTCGGCGATCGCCGACTACACCGACACCAGCGTCTTCGCCCCTGAGGTAGATGACAACGGTGTCGCCCAGCCGGAGGAGTGGTTCGGGCTGAACCCGGCAGACGGTGAAGACTCGACGGAGGAGATCGACCCCAGCAACGAGGGCGAAGAGGAGGAGGAGGAGGGTGAAGACGCCGAGCCGTCTGGTGGAGCAGCCGACCAGCCTCAGCCTGACCGCGCCTCCAGCACCACGTCGCGCGCGAGTGCGTCGCCTGCCACCGGTGGTGACCCAGCCGAGACCCGCTAGGCGGCCACTCCTCCAGCCAGCGATGCCGTCTCCACCGACCAACCTGGCTCCCGCACCGCGCACTAGTCTAGTCTGCCATCTTTTGTTTTCCTGTCTTGTCACTTTTGGAACAATATTCTGTTAAGTTTGCACAATTCCACCCACTGGGGGTGTATTCGAACTTATGCCCGTTGCCAGCCTGTTGGGGGCTTTATATGTATATATAACTTATGCATGCATTTGGCTTTTCCTCGTACTTTGCTTTTCATCCTTCTGCTGTTTCCTTTGCCGCCCTCCCTTGGTTGCCGCCTCCCCAGTCAAACAGTTGCTCTGCAATCTGTAGCTGGAGGAGTGCTTGGCCAATTGGGGGGAGTACTCTAGCTTTGCTGGACTAGAGCTAAGTGTTTAGGAAGCCGGCCAGTCGGCTGTTCTGACAGCCGGCAAGCGTGGTTGGAGGCCGTCTTTTTGCTATATAAGTTCGTTGGTCCTGAGCCGTTTTTCGTGTGGGCATCCTTTCTGCCTTGCCTCTTGCTAGTCTGACAGTCGGTTCTTCGAGCTGCGACTGTCAACAAGAGAGGACTCGGGAGCCGGCACACTACTTGTCTGACTTCAGGTAGAACTTTTAATATAGCTCAAGGCGGCCAGTCCCCGGGCCGACTAGTCGAACCCGGTGCCCGACAAGAAATGAAATGTAATAATACATTCATGGATATGACACTCGTCATTCATAGATAAATAAAGGCAGTCCCCGAGTACTGTTCGGGGGGCCTGTTGGTTCGTACTTAGTACAAAAGGGTAGCTTGATACATACTGCTTTCAACTATAAAACCTTCTCAGGAGGTTCGCGTTCCATGGTCGCTCCGACTCCTTGCCGGAGTCGTCTCTCTTCCGTACTCTTGGTTTTTGCGCGTCGATCAGGTAGTAGGAGTCGTTGCCTAGTGCCTTGCTGATGACGAAGGGGCCTTCCCAAGGGGCCGAGAGCTTGTGCTGGCCGGCTGTTCGCTGGATCAGCCGGAGCACAAGGTCGCCCTCTTGGAAGGATCTTGGCTTGACCTTGCGGTTGTGGTAGCGGCGCAGCCCTTGCTGGTAGATGGCGGACCGACTGAGTGCTAACAGCCGGCCTTCTTCCAGTAGGTCGACGCCGTCTTCTCTTGCTTCCTTGGCCTCTGCCTCTGTGTACATGGTGATCCGAGGCGAGTCGAACTCGATGTCGGTTGGGATGACAGCCTCGGCACCATATACAAGGAAGAACGGGGTGAAGCCGGTTGACCTGTTGGGTGTAGTGCGCAGACTCCAGAGGACAGCCGGCAGCTCATCAAGCCAGCAGCCGGCCGATTGCTCCAGTGGTACAACTAGTCGGGGCTTGATGCCGGAGAGGATGAGTCCATTTGCTCGCTCGACCTGGCCGTTTGACTGCGGGTGGGCAACAGATGCTAAGTCCAGTCGGATACCCTGCGTCGCGCAGAAACATGCCAGTGCTCCTTTGGCGAAGTTCATGCCATTGTCGGTGATGATGTTGTGCGGCACGCCGTACCGAGTAGTGATGTCAGTGATGAATGTCATGGTGTCGGAGTAATTGGACACGGGTATCCCGAAGACGACGAGACAATATTTCAAGACATCGGGGCTAGCAAAGCCCCTCAGTCCGACTGCCCGGCCGCTCCTGCCGGCTCCTCAGTCCAACTGCTCCACCCGGCCGGCTGCCAGCTGACCGACTGCATCGACTAGCCGGCTGCCGACTGCAGTCCGACCCGGCATCGACAAGACATCGACGAGACGGTCGTACCCGAGCACTATTCACGTGTCATCCCCGCCATCATGTATAGTGTCACTTGTCCCCTGGCACTATTTATGAAGTGACCCAGGGGACAAGCATGACATGCACCATGCCTTACCCATGCCCACTAGCTAGCTTACATACTAAGCTACCCTCTCCTATAAAAGGGGACACACATCCATCCATCCATGGATGGACTCACGTACACAACAAGCAAGCTAGCTAGCAAGAGAGCTAGCTAGCCATCCATCCATCCATTCCCACGGGCATGCATGCCCAAGCACCACATACGGCCATGCTCATGGCCGGCCACTAAAGCATGCCTGGTGCATGCATATACGGAGCCAGATGCCCATAGCACTGCCCCCAGATACAGCTCTAGGAGCACTTTGTACTGCCCGATGTACACCCCAGATATATATGCTCAGACATGCAGGAGTAGGGGTATTATCTCTCCGGAGAGCCCCGAACCTGGGTAAACTAGCGCGTGCTACTCGCATACCCGCTCCCGGTCCTATCAGCAGCAGTCTTACCCTCACACAAAGCCCTTGTGGCATCTGTCGACTCACACCCCCCCGGTGAGAATACCACGACAGTTGGCGCCCACCGTGGGGCGGTACTATCTATGCTACCGCGCTGCTGCTGGTTTTGCAGTCCGGGCGGGACCATTTTCACCATCATCGCCGCAGCGTCGCGCCGTCTCTCCGATAGCGGTCGGGGGCTCGACATCGACGCGCCCCCGGAGTGGCCGCGAGGGCGGCGCGTCCTCACCGTCGGCCTCACCATCTTTATCATCACCGTGACGTCGCCTCCGTCTCTCCGGCACCGGTCGGGGGCTCGACACCGCCATGCCCCGGCGCGGCCGTGCGGGACGGCGCGTCCGCGTTGTTGGCCTCGGTACCGCCGGCCGTCCGTCACGGCTCCGCGGATACTCTCCACCGCGCGCCTCCCCGACAAGCGCCCGCGGCCCAGCGCCCCGCTGTCCAGGCAGCAGCGGCGCTGCTCAGCGTCGTTGCCAAGTCCGGCCAGAGCCCCTGCCGTGGCGACCTCCTCGTTGTCTCCAGCCCCGCACGGGAGCAGTCCCGCGCCCGTCCGCGACCAGCCGTCCGCGCCCCTGTAGCCCGCCGGCCGGCCCGGCCGCCTGCTGCTCCGCCCGCCTGCGGCGGCTCGTTCCCCCTCCGAGCGACGGTCCCCCACGTCGCCCCGCTCCTTTGCCTGCGGTCGGCTGGCCGTGCCGCCCGGCGACGGGCCCCGTCGCCTCGCGCCGTCTCGCCGCCACTCAAGGCCGGCCCTGCTTCGCCTCACTCCTCCGCGGATGAGCGCCCCGCGCTGGCTCCTCCTGGCCGCCTCCGACATCCGCCCTGCCGCCTCCCCGTTTCGGACCGTGCTGGCCCCGCGCCTCCGTCCGGCTCCGCGCGCTGCGCCACCGGATCACCGCGCCTGCCGGCCGGCTCCCGTGGACTCGGACCCGGCTCACCTCGTCCGCAGCCCCTGCCGGCCTCCACGCCAGGCTCCGGCAGCTTGCCGACTCCGCCCCAGCGCCTCCGTCCGGCTCAGCGCGCTGCGCCACCGGATCACCGCGCCTGCCGGCCGGCTCCCGTGGACTCGGACCCGGCTCACCTCGTCCGCAGCCCCTGCCGGCCTCCACGCCAGGCTCCGGCAGCTTGCCGACTCCGCCCCAGCGCCGGCTCGCCCACTCCGCCGGGCCGCCACCCCCAGCGCCGGCTCGCCCACTCCGCCGGGCCGCCTCCCCGCGCCACCTCCCAGGACCGGCTCCGCCGGCTCCGTCGGGCCGCCTCCACCGGCGACCGAGTCACCTCCTGTGCGCCCCCACGCTGGCTCCACCCCGCATGCGCGTGGCGCCTCCGGCCGCCGCTCCCCCAACCCTGCCGGCCTCCACGCCAGGCTCCGGCAGCTTGCCGACCCCGCCCCGACTCGGACGGCCGGCTCCGCCGCTTGCCGACTCCGCCCCGACTCGGACGGCCGGCTCCGCCGCTTGCCGGCTTCGCCCACCACCCGGCCGTCCTGGCTGGCCGCCGGCTCCCCGCTCGCCGCTGCTGGTTCCCACATCCGGCTGTCCAGGGCCGGCTGAAGAAGAAAAGAGAAAGGGCCGACTGCCCGAGGCAAAAAAAAAGAGAGAAGGAAAGAAAGAGGTCGGCTGGGACAAAGAAAAGGAAAAACTCCGTCTATCCGTCTGCCTGCTTCGTCACTCGGACGGCCGGACGCGACCTGGCCTGCCGGTCCGCCTCGACGCCTGGCTGGTCGAACCTCGGCCCGAATCTCGGGGGCTACACCCGGCGGGTGCGATGACGCGCCCCCGCGAGGAGAGAAGACAAAGTAGTCGCCGGGAGATCCGGCCCGACTGCTCAGCAGTCGGCCCGAATCTCGGGGGCTACACCCAGCGGGTGCGCTGACGCGCCCCCGCGAGGAAAGAAGACAAAGAAGTCGCCGGGAGATCCGGCCCGACTGCTCAGCAGACGGAACGCATCTCGGGGGCTACACCCAGCGGGTGCGCTGATGCGCCCCCGCGAGGAAAGAAGACAAAGAAGTCGCCGGGAGATCCGGCCCGACTGCTCAGCAGTCGGCCCGCATCTCGGGGGCTACACCCAGCGGGTGCGCTGACGCGCCCCCGCGAGGAAAGAGGACAAAGTCGTTGCCGGAAGATCCGGCCCGACTGCTCCGCAGTCGGCCCGAATCTCGGGGGCTACACCCAGTGGGTGCGCTGGCGCGCCCCCACGGAAGATTGCAGACAAGAGAAGAATTTTGTCCGGTTGCCAGCAGACGGCAGAAGAAGAAAAAGGGTGCTGCAAGACGCCTCGCCGGCTCGCCGCCTGACCGGCCGGGACCCTCCTTCGAGCGACCGGGGGCTCGAAGGCTACACCCAGCGGGTGCGCCGGCTCTCTTCGGCAAACTCCGCCTCAGCTACACGAAAACCAATGTGAGCTCCTCACCCGCAGGTTTTTTCACCGCGAGAGCACGGATAACCTCGAGCGATGCTCGGGGGCTATCTCCGCATTTCATTACAGTTGCATCACTGTTCGCCCCGGCGCCAGCCAGAGTTGGCCCGGGGGCTGGCCGCTTGGCCTGAGACGTTAGTTCCCGCAGACGGCTTAGTAGCGTGCGCGGTATGAAAAGCCCACTCTTAGTCACAGACCGCAGAGCAGATGTCCGACTGGCAAGAGTGAAAGCTGAAGGCCACCCACGCGAAAAACGTCCGGGAAGAAAAACGCTTCGGGTGACCCGACCGTTTTCTTTATGAGTATCTACTCGGTTAAATTCGCTCCCAGAGTCTGAGTATTGTACACTCCACGCCGCGGCCCACTCTCAGCCACAGACCGCAGAGCGGCTATCCGGCAAGCGAGAGCCCAAGCCAAAGAGCGGAGGGAACATGAAAGAGATGAAAGGGGGCTCGGACGAAACCGAGTCGGCACCCTCCGCATAAAACTTGCAGTGCTGAAAAGCAATCACTTGACATATCTGCATGGACTAACTTTCTCTTTTGCATGATCATTTCCATGAACACTCGCGAAAAAACCTCCGCCCGACTTTGCCAAGTTGCCCGGAGGCTTGGGGGCTACTGTCGGAGTAATTGGACACGGGTATCCCGAAGACGACGAGACAATATTTCAAGACATCGGGGCTAGCAAAGCCCCTCAGTCCGACTGCCCGGCCGCTCCTGCCGGCTCCTCAGTCCGACTGCTCCACCCGGCCGGCTGCCAGCTGACCGACTGCATCGACTAGCCGGCTGCCGACTGCAGTCCGACCCGGCATCGACAAGACACAGACGAGACGGTCGTACCCGAGCACTATTCACGTGTCATCCCCGCCTTCATGTATAGTGTCACTTGTCCCCTGGCACTATTTATGAAGTGACCCAGGGGACAAGCATGACATGCACCATGCCTTACCCATGCCCACTAGCTAGCTTACATACTAAGCTACCCTCTCCTATAAAAGGGGACACACATCCATCCATCCATGGATGGACTCACGTACACAACAAGCAAGCTAGCTAGCAAGAGAGCTAGCTAGCCATCCATCCATCCATTCCCACGGGCATGCATGCCCAAGCACCACATACGGCCATGCTCATGGCCGGCCACTAAAGCATGCCTGGTGCATGCATATACGGAGCCAGATGCCCATAGCACTGCCCCCAGATACAGCTCTAGGAGCACTTTGTACTGCCCGATGTACACCCCAGATATATATGCTCAGACATGCAGGAGTAGGGGTATTATCTCTCCGGAGAGCCCCGAACCTGGGTAAACTAGCGCGTGCTACTCGCATACCCGCTCCCGGTCCTATCAGCAGCAGTCTTACCCTCACACAAAGCCCTTGTGGCATCTGTCGACTCACACCCCGCCCCCCCCCCCCCCGTGAGAATACCACGACACATGGCAGTCGGCCCGTTCAGCTTCTTGATCGGCTTTGCTTCGATCCACTTTGTGAACTTGTCCACAGCGACAAGTAGATGCGTCAAGCCGCTGCGGGCTGTCTTGAAAGGGCCCACCATGTCCAGTCCCCAGACGGCGAAAGGCCAGGTGAGGGGAATGGTCTTGAGTGCAGAAGCCGGCAGGTGTTGCTTGGAACTAAAAACTTGGCATCCTCTGCAGCTCTTGACTATCTTTTTAGCATCTTCCAAGGCAGTCGGCCAAAAGAAACCATGGCGGAAAGCCTTGGCCACAAGTGATCTTGAGGCTGCGTGGTGGCCGCATTTGCCTTGGTGGATATCCTTGAGGATTGCCACTCCTTTTTCTGGCTCGACACAACGCTGGAACACTCCAGTGACGCTGCGCTTCACAAGCTCTCTGTTGATTATTGCATATGCTACGGCTCGTCGTTGCACTAGTCTTGCTGAGATCTCGTCAGCCGGCAGCTCTCTGCTGACTAGGAACTTGAGAATGGGCTGGGCCCATGATGGAGCTGTGACTTCTTCTTCTGTTAGTATAGCCACCATGACTCGGGTGGGTGGGTTGGGTGGTGTGGAATTGGAGTCGGCCACCGCTTCTTGTGTCGTTGCAGTCCCCGGGCTGACTGTTGCGGTCCCCGGGCCGGGTTCTGAAGTCCCCGTGCCGCCTGCGGGGTTCCTCCAGTCGGATCCGGCTGCATCTGGCGCAGGCGGTACGAAGATAGAGTCCGACTCTGGAGACGGCCTGATGGATGGCTTGTGGAGGCGCTGGAGGGAGACGCCAGTCGGTATGGCTTGTCGGGTGGAGCCGATCCGTGCTAGGGCATCTGCTTGGTCGTTGTCGGCCCTTGGCACATGAAGGAACTCGCACCCTTCGAAGTATCCGCTGATCTGCTGGACGAGGAATCGATAGCTCGCCATGTTCGAGTCCTTGGCGTCCCAGTCGCCAGACGACTGCTGGACCACCAAGTCTGAGTCGCTGTAACACAGGATCCGGCGTATGCCGAGCTCTTTGGCTAGCCGGAGCCCATGTACGAGCGCCTCGTACTCGGCCACGTTGTTGGAGGCGGCGAAGTGGATCTGCAGCGTGTACTTGAGCTTGTCGCCTTTGGGAGAAGTGAGGACGATGCCGGCTCCCAAGCCGGTGCGCATCTTGGACCCGTCGAAGTGCATCCGTCAATGGGTAGAGTCGGGAGCCGGCGGTAGGTACTGGGTCTCGGCCCAGTCGACGAGGAAGTCGGCCAACGCTTGGGACTTGATGGCGGTGCGGGGTTGGTAGAAGATCGTGTAGGGCACCAGTGCAATGGCCCATTTAGCCACCCGGCCGGATGCATCCCGGCTGCCTATGATCTCGGCGAGCGGGGCGGTGCACACGACCGTGATGGGGTGCTCTTGGAAGTAGGGCTTCAGTTTCTTGGCGGCGAAGTATACCCCATAGCACATCTTCTGGTAGTGCGGGTAGTTCTGCTTTGAGCTGGATAGCACTTCGCTTAGGTAGTACACCGGCCTCTGGACTAGCTGGGCTCGGCCTTCTTCCGGGCGCTGGACCACAACAACAGTACTGACTACTCGGCTGGTCGCGGCAATGTAGAGGAGCATGGGCTCCTTCTCAGTCGGCGCCGCCAGGACAGGCGGAGTGGTCAGCATCTTCTTCAACTCATGGAAGGCTTGGTTGGCTTGGTCATTCCACTCGAAGTGAGTGGACTTCTTCATGAGTCGGTACAAGGGCAGAGCCTTCTCTCCTAGTCGGCTGATAAAACGATTCAGGGAGGCCAAGCAGCCAGTGAACTTCTGCACATCTCGCAGTTTGGTGGGAATCTCCATCCTCTCGATGGCCTTGATCTTGACGGGGTTGCACTCGATGCCGCGTTCGGAGACCAGGAAGCCTAGCAGCTGGCCGGCTGGTACTCCGAACACGCACTTCTCGGGGTTGAGCTTGATTTGGAATCGGCGCAAGTTGGCGAATGTTTCTTTGAGATCTTCCAGCAGGGTACCGCGCTTCTCTGTCTTCACCACAATGTCGTCTACATAGACATGGGCATTTCTGCCGAGTTGTTTCAAGAGGCATTTCTGCATGCAACGCTGAAAAGTGGCGCCGGCATTCCTCAAGCCGAACGTCATAGTCAGGTAGCAGAAAGCTCCAAATGGTGTGATGAAAGCAGTCTTCAGGCGGTCTGCTGGGTCCAACTTGATCTGATGGTACCCTGAGTAGGCGTCCAAAAAACTCAACAGCTCGCATCCGGCTGTGGAGTCTATCACTTGGTCAATCCGTGGGAGAGAAAACGGATCCTTTGGGCAGGCCTTGTTCAGGCTGGTGTAGTCTATACACATACGCCACTTGTTATTCTTCTTCAGAACCAGAACTGGGTTGGCAAGCCACTCTGGAAAAAACACTTCCATGATAAAGCCAGCGGCAAGGAGCCGGGCTATCTCTTCTCCCACGATTCTTCGCTTCGCTTCTGACAGTCGGCGGAGGGGTTGCTTGACCGGCTTCGCGTCGGCGCGGACATGTAATTTGTGCTCGGCGAAATCCTTCGGGACACCCGGCATGTCCTTTGGGGACCATGCAAAGATGTCTCGATTCTCACGGAGGAAGTCGACGATCTCGCCTTCCTATTTACTGTCCAAGTTCGCCCCAATGACAGCGAACCTCTCCGGGTTCTCCAGGTCCAGAGGTATCTTCTTCGTCTCTTTGGCAGGCTGGAAGGAGCCCTGCGCATCACAATCTTTGGGGTTGGGGGACAAGGCCGGCTGCTTGCCGGCCATGGCCACAACCCGCTCCAGCATCTTCTTCTCTTCTGCCACCACGAGGGACTCGGCCAGCCGGCTACTGGCCATGGCACACTCGCTGGACTTCTTGTAATCGCCGGCTACCGTGATGATCCCCTTTGAGCTCGGCATCTTCATCTTCAGGTAGGCGTACTGGGGCACAGCCATAAACTTGGCCAGAGCAGGTCGGCCAAGCAAAGCATGGTAGGGGCTTTCCCGATCCACTACTTTGAACCAGATTGCTTCTCGGCGAAAATGATCTTTTTCTCCGAAGAGAACATCCATTTTAATCTTGCCGATTGGGGAGCAAGACAAGCCGGGGACGATACCATGGAACACGGTTCGGCTTGGCATAAGCTGCTTCGCCTTGATGTTCAGCTTCTCCATGGTGTCGCGGTACAGTATATTGATACTGCTTCCGCCATCTATCAGGACGCGGGAGAATCGGGCAGCTCGCCTCTCCGTCGCGAGGGTGACATCCAAGACCATTGCATAGGAGCCAGGGGATGGCATCACCTCTGGGTGGTCGGCCTGCCTCCAGCTGACTGGCTTTTCTGACCAGTGCATGAACTCGGGGGCGCTACAGGCGACTGCATTAACTTCTTGATGCTGTCGGCGCCGACTACGCTTGTCGTCGGCTTGACTGGTGAAGACGACGTAGGCGGCGTGCTCTTCAGGGAATTCATCTTGGATGGCTCCGACTGCCGGCCGAGCCGCCGGCTGCTGAGGGGCTGGAGGCGGCGGGCCGGGAGGCGGAGGCGGCAACAACCCTTCGCCCTTGGAGATGCGGGTGAGCCAATGGCATTTTCGGGTTGTGTGGTTGGACGGCTTCGCACCGCTGTGAAACTTGTAGGGGGCGTCGAGAGTGTGCTCGTAAGAGAAAGCCGGCTGCCAAGCCGGCCTGCCACCCTTCTTCTTGGGAGCGGGCCGATCTTCGGGCTGCTCATCTTCAACTATGGCCACCTGCCGACTGGTGGAAGTCGGCATGGGGGCCTTGCGCTTGTGATCATTCTGGTAGGGGCGCCGATTGGGGTCACCCGCCGGCGTCTTGGGAGCCGGAGCAATCACCTTTCCCGAGGCGTCTCCCGAAGCTCGGTCTTCATTGAGGAGTCGGCCGTGGCGTACTTATCCGCGATGACCAGCAACTCGTCAAGGGTAGCCGGCTTGTCGCAGAGGAGTCGGTGCTTGAGGAGGTTGCCCTCTCGGCATCCGGCGGTAAAGTACTCGATGGCCTGGACCTCGTGCACCCCCTCGCAGGAGTTGCGGAGCTCGGCCCAGCGCGTGAGGTAGTCTCGGGTCGACTCGTTGGGCCCTTGGACGCAGAGGGAGAGCTGGCGAGGCTTGGGAGGCCGCTTGTAGGTGCTGGTGAAGTTGCGGACGAAGACTTTCATGAAGTCCAGCCAACTGTTGATGCTGTAGGGCTTGAGGCTGTTGAGCCATGTGCGTGCCGTGCCTTGCAGCATGAGGGGGACGTACTTCACGGCAACGCTCCGATTGCCGTTGGCTATGCTGACAGCCGTGGAGTAGTCGATGAGCCAATCTTCCGGCTTCACTGAGCCGTTGTACTTGGGCGTGTCTCTGGGGAGCGAGAACCCTTTCGGGAAGGGCTCGTCGCGGATGCAGGGGCCAAAGCATGGCGGGCTGACATCGTCTTCTTCTTCTAACGCCAAGGATCGAGCAAGGCGGTCGATCCGGTGGCGGGCGTCGTTCTCGCCCACTCCTTCTCGGCGGCCGAGTTGGTCGCCAAGAGTCGGGTGCGTGATAGGCGGCGGGGTGAGACGTCTTTCTCTTCGAGGCGGGGGAGGAGGCAAATCTCCTTGGCATTCCACCGCTCGAGGGCAGCCTTCCGCGTCGCGCTCGATGGTGATGCGAGTCCGGCTGCGGCTGGCAGCCGGCTCCTTGTCTTTCTTCTGGCGGGCGCCGCTCGCAGTCGGTGAGCGGGACGTCGCGGCGTGCTCCCGGCGCGGGGGATGACTATCAGCACGGGCGCCGGCTTCGTGCCGTTCCGCAGCTGCATCGATCAGCTGCTGGATCCGTCTTGTCATGTAAGGGAGCTCATCGGCTCCCAGCCCATTGAGCTCTTCTACAGCCGCCTGAGCGGCTCGCAGATTCTCGAGCGGGGTGGCCTAGACGGGGCGATCTGCCCCCAGCATGCCAGCGATAGCCGCGCCGCGCTTCTGGACGAAGCCGGCACGGCTCGGGCCGCTAGGCGGCGGCGTACCGAAGGCGGCGCGGTCGACTTCGCACTGGTGGGCCTCGGTGAGGCGTCTCATGGAGGCTATCTTCTGGCCTTCCACGATGAGGGCGAGGCGGCGTGCCTCCAGGGTCTCGGCGTCGGCGTCGGCCGGGATGGGGACGGAGAGGTCGTGCATCGCCGCTTGCAGGGCGTCGTGGGCGTTCTCGCCCGAGTTGGCGACGTGGCTGATGACCAACACTTCGGTGACAGCGCTGCTGCCACTGTCAGCTCGAGGGAGAGGGTCGTCGAAGACCACCACGTCGGAGGGGTAGGCATCGAGCGATGTCGTGTCGGAGTCGACGAGCATCGGGTCGGTGGAGCCGACCGACTGCAGGCTCGCTAGAGACGTGAAGGCTGTCGAGGAGGCTGACGAGGCGGCTCTCGGGGTAGTCCGTGCCTGCGTCGGACGCAGGCTCGTCGGAGATGCGAGTCTTGCCGAGAAGATCAGCGAGGCGGCTCGCTGCGCAGGCGTCGTCGACGCCTTGCAGCGCGTCGAGGCAAACGCCATCGGGCGCAGCTGGCTGGCTGCGCTCGCGGGGGAGGAAGAGGGTTCCCGTCCAGAACAGGCCACCGTACGACGGTGCACCTGGCCCCACGGTGGGCGCCAAATGTCGGGTGGTAGGTGCGACATATGCCAACGGGTGGCTTATCATAGTGGGTGCCAGTAAGACGTCGCCGGTGCCTGGAAACCGGATGAGGCGAAGACATGCACGCCGGCGGATCTTACCCAGATTCGGGGCTCTCCGAGGAGATAACACCCCTAGTCCTGCTCTGCGGGGTCTCCGCATGATCACTAGATCAGGAAAAGTAGCTACAATCGCTCCTAGAGCAGTTGGGTTCAAGGGATAAGAAGAACAAGGCTAGTTCTTGCTTCTCTCTCTCTATGGTGTGTGTGTAATACTAAGAAGCCAACCCTTTGCATGGGTGCCCCGGGGGGTTTATATAGGCCTACCTCCTGGGGGTACAATTGTAATCCGGCTGGGCGCTGGTCCCAGCCGTCAGTGTCTACGCTTGCCGGCTTCTCCGCCGGCCGTTGGGGCCCGCCGACTGGTGGGTCCCACCGGCTGCCGGCCTCTTGGTCGACAGGCCGGCCCCACCGCCTAGGGTCTTGTCGGCGGCTGCTTACTGTAGCATCGCCCCTGATGACGAGGCCTCCGTCGAGGTAAGCGTGGCTATAGTGTGCCGCCTCGGGGGCTCTCACTGTAGCCCTACCTCGTCTTGTCTGCTTAATGTGGCACATGCTTCGAGGGAGGGGGTAGCCGGCTTCTGGGGGCCGGCTACGCCCTTGGCCGACTGGGGGAGGCTGGGCCGCCTTCGCACCTCTCTCTGGCTAAAGGGGCCCGCCGCCCGTGGGCCGTACTGGCGCCTGTCATGGGTGACGTTGAGGCCAGCATGGCTACAGTGCCGAGCCAGACGGGAGATGGCCGCCCCGTACGGCGTCCTGTGGCCATGCCTGCCTCGGGCTTCGGGGGTAGTGGGCCGCACTGTGGCCACACCCCGTCTTGTCACCGTTATGTGGGTGTAGTTTTGGTGGTTGCGGTCTTGGCCGGCTTCTTGGAGTCGGCGCTCTTCGTGGCCGGCTTCGGGAGGTCGGCATCCTCTATGGTCGGCTTCCTGGAGTCGGCCGCCCCATGGTTATCCTTGGGGAAGGTTGCTGAGGCTGGGTCGCCTTCCGATAGTCGGCTTCAGAGGTAGCCGGCCAGGGAAGGCGGCCCAATGCTTGAAATGCTTGAAGGCCCAAATGGCCTGATAATTTTCTGAAGAGCCAGGGGCAGTCGGTTAGGCTACCCGTGGCTATTTACTCCGACAGCCCAAGTTCTCATCTCCTTTCCACTCAAGCAACCATGTCCGGATCCGGTGGTCAGGGCAAGTGGATGGTCTCCACCGTCAAGGAGGAGGACATTACTGAGCTCCAAGCGGCCGGATATTTGGTGAAGGGAATCGCCCACCGCTTGCCGGCCGAGGGACAAATCGTCCCCACGCCAGAGCCCAACGAGAGGGTAGTATTCCTTCCTCATTTCTTCCACGGGCTGGGGTTTCCACTCCACCCTTTCGTCCGTGGACTGATGTATTATTACGGGATAGATTTCCATGATCTGTCCCCGAATTCCTTCATCAACATCTCAGCGTTTATCGTCGTGTGTGAGGCATTCCTCCGCATCCAGTCCCACTTCGGGCTATGGCTCAAAGTCTTCAGCGTAAAGCCGAAGGTGGTGGATGGCCAGCACGCGGAGTGCGGAGGAGCCATGGTGAGCAAGCTCTCCAACGTCTCCTGGCCCAAAGGCACTTTTTTGGAGACAGTAAAGGAATGGCAGAAGCAGTGGTTCTACATCACAGAACCTCGCGGCACCACCTGGGCCGCCGCTGCTGAATTCCGCTCCGGCGCTCCTATGCGACTCACATCCTGGGTCGAGAAGAGTCCGGACGGGTGTTCGCCTGATGAGCTGATAGCGCTGCAGACGCGCGTTCAAAGCATGGTGACCAAGAATGTCAAGCTCGTCGATTTTATCCAGGTGATGTTAATTCGCCGGATTCTTCCGTGCCAGCGCCGAAGCCACCCTTTGTGGGAGTTCAATTCGAAGAAGCACCAGACCTTGGTAAGGCTCTTCGAGATTACTCATGAAGGCGCCTGGAAGTTTCTTTTTAAGGGCAACGAGAAGCCACCGGCCACAGATTCAGACCGTGGTCACGATTGTACACACCCCGCCAGCAAGGTATGTTATTTCTGACGTTTCCCCAACCTTATTGTTTCGAGGATGATGTCTGAACTTTTATTATGGTTCCTTCAGGATTGGATGGAGAGGGCGAAGTAGATCCAGTGTCCGGCTCCGCTGCCTGAAGAACCAGTCATCCCGCGTCTAGCGAAGATGCTAGTGCCGGCGCCATATAAGGCGCCGGAGAAGAAGGCCAAGGGGGCCAAGAGTGGCCTCCGCCGTAAGGGCACTTCGGACGTGACGTCCGAAGATGACGAAACTCATTCCTCTGTCCCTGAGGACAATGGCGAGGAAGAGGAGGAGGAGGAAGAAAACAATCCTCCCCCAGAGGAGAGGAAGAAGAAGAGGGCGGCTCCGGCGCATCTGGAGGTGGAGACGCCCAAGAAGGGGAAGGGCGCCGCGTGGGATGTTGACTGCAGTCCGGAACGACGCCCCCGCACTAAGCCCCAGGCCGCATCGTAAGTGACAGGGCTCTCTCGTGCGCACATCCAGCCCTTCTTCTCCATTATCTTGATGTAGTTTAACTGTACTATTGCAGTCCGGCCCGCGACCTGATCCAGCAATCCTTGTCTGGAGGTTCGTTGGCTCCATCGGAGATGGCGAGCCAGTTGCCACCGCGTGCTTACTCCCCCGGGGCCAGGGACGACACCGAAGTGCTATGCCGGAGGGCCGATCCGAACCAGGGAGGAGCCCAGGACGCTGTTCGGGAGGCGCGACGAGGCGAAGCCTCCACTGCCGGACACATGGAGGAGACGATCCCCATGGAGACTGGCAAAGAGGGCCGCATCCAGTTTGGCCCTCAGCCGAATACGATTCCGGAGACCCATATGGCTCCGGAGTCGGGCGAGCAGCCCCCTTTGAAGGAGGGGGGTGCGCCGCTTCTGCCGGTGGTCCCTGTCCATCCAGCGGCACCGAAAAACCTGATGGAGGCACTACGAGGCGCCTCCATTAAGGACGAGCACCGTGTCCTTATGGGCGCGGTGATGAGAAGATTCAGTCCGCCAAGGGTGGACTGAACGAAGCCTGCAGCAACCTGTTGACACGTTTCGAGGTAGGTGACATAGAAAGAGAAAAAAACCATGTAGTCAGTAGCCCCTGAGACACTGGCCGGTGTTCGATGAGAAGAACCGGACAGAGGATCTATTGTAGGACACTAACACAGTATGTATGCATAAGCAGGCATCGCTGTTGGCCGCAACCTCGCATGTTGCCGAAGTCTCTGAATTGAAGCAGAGGCTGGAGCGGACCGAGAACGAGCTCGGCGAGGTTACAATTCGGCTTCAAGAGAAGCAAGGTGAGTATCGTCTTGCTATGTGTTCGGAAAGCATAGGCACTGTGTATTTGACTGTAATGTCGTAATATGTGGAGGAGCCGCGACCGAGGTTGATGCCTTGAGGAAGGCCTTGGGCGAGGCCAAGGAGAAAGCTGTCCAGCAGCAGGCCGCTCGTAAGAAGCTCAAGGCTCGGGTCGAAGAAGTCCAGCAGGAGCTCCAAGATGCGGTAAAAAATGTGAGACCTTGGAGAATGATGCGTCGGCTAAAGAGGCCGAACTGACCAAGGCTCGTCAGAGCGCGGAGACCGCACGGAATGAGGCCCAGGCCGCCCTCCAGGAGATGAAGGAGGCCAAGAAGATCACGGCGGGTAAGGCATTTAAGATGCAAAGCAAGTATGCGGAGAAGCAATACCTTTTACTAACCCGGGTTCGGAGTTCCCCAGGGGCTTTTGCGGATCTACCACGCAGCGTATCAGACGCTGCAGAGTTCTACCGAGCCGAAGGAGGAGGTTCGACGCAGAAGCTATTCTGGTCGCAGTACGCGACGCCAGAGCATCCCGTGTCCTTCACCGATCAGCTGAAGCAGGTGGTGGAGCTGCACAGGGTGGCCGAACTAGCCATGATGGATTTCACAATCCGGCTATGGCCAGCCGAAGCTATGCCCGACAGCTACTTCGGACTCGTGAGGCGGCTGCTGAACGCCTGTCCTCGGCTGGACGTCATCAAGCGCTCTGCCTGTATTGAAGGTGCCCGTATGGCCTTCGCTCGCTGCAAGATGTGGTGGGCGAAGATGAACGCTGTTGAAGTTGCCAGCGGGCCGCCAGAGGGCAAGGAGCACCGCACACCCGAGCGATACTTCGCGGATGTCGTAGAGGGGTCTCGACTTGTGGCGGCGCAATGTTCGCAGGACATTGTATTTGAATAAATGTATTCATGTTGCCCTTGCCTTGTATTATGGGAACAAAGCTGGTTTTTGTAAAATAATTTTATTATGCTTTGAATTGTGTACTCCTGTGCGGCTGTGTTATTTGTAATCTGAGGGTTGGCCTGTCGTCGGCTTCTGCCCTCGCGTAGGTAGTACGGAGGTGTTCGGGATGGATTCTAAACAATATTGATCCAATTATATGGTCCTTTGGAGGAGTTGTTTAGCGCAACGAACAAGGCAATCGGACTATACGGCTTAAACGCCCTCACTTAGCCATAGGAGTTTTATAATTAAGCAAGTGCGCAGCCCCTGCTCCAAGCCAGGGTGTTGTCAGCATCTGGTCGGGGAGTGCCGATCCTTCGAATGGCACGGAAAAAATCTCCAACAATTTTGTAACCCTCGAACAGATGACCGGCTCTCGCCAAATCATGACAGTCAGTTTTCGGCTTTCTCTACTGAGGTGCTCATCCGGTCAAGGCCAGGGCACAATCGCAGTAGTTCTTCCTTTACTACCCTAGCCGATGGAGCGGAATGTAGGGTAGCAAGCACATGAGCCGGGTAACCCAATTATTGACCAAAGACATGATTCAGAGCCAATGCATATAATGCTAAATTCGGGGTGCCGAACTTTTGTATAAGAAGTGTTCGGACTTTGCTGCCGTATTGTGGGGCGATAAGTAGCCCCTGGCAAATATGAAACGTTCAGAAGAGTATCGATGCGGCAAATAAGCAGATCGAAATAAAACGAAGTAAGAAGCAAAAACCACAGAAGGTGGGCCACGAACCATTTTTATTATAACTGGATGGATACGTCAAGGCATATCTTGTACAGATGGTGCAAGAAGTATCCGGGCTATTTAACATGCCGGAATCAGTAGGGCGCAACGTGCGGGTCCTGGGAAATAAGTATGAATACCGTCAAGAAGAACGTATAAAGGTTACCCTACACACCTGTGCTGCTTGCCTCCGTTGTATGCCAATCCTTCCAAAGGACTCGTGATCAGGCCCGTGGAAAGAGAAACCTGAAACAAGAAAAAGGTAAAAGTACGTGTGTCCGGGATCTGTCTGGCCGAACTGTAGATCCCGGGTTATCTTGTGCCTCCGTCGATGTCCATGGAATTTTGAGTGCGTAATTGTGTACGCGTGGTACGAATGGCACTACCTCATTGGAACTGGGACGGAGGCCGAATTGCCAGTCGAGCTCTTGATGAGCCGCGCCGTCCTGTTGCAGTGAAGTCCAGAACTTCTTAATGATGTCTGAGGGCTCGACAACCGTACTATGGTGCTGCTTGAGAAGGCCGCTCTGTACTTCTGCTGCTAGGGCAGCGGTGTGCTCCTCTGTTCGGAGGGAGCGTTCCGTATTGACATTGACTGTTATGACGCCGCGTGGACCGGGCATCTTGAGCTTGAGATAAGCATAGTGTGGCACTGCGTTGAATCTAGCAAACGCGGTTCGTCTGAGCAGTGCGTGATAGCCGCTGCGGAAGGGGACGATATCGAAGATTAACTCTTCGCTTCGGAAGTTGTCCGGAGAACCAAAGACCATCTCCAGCGTGATTGAGCCCGTACAGCGGGCATCTACGCCTGGTATGACTCCTTTAAAGGTAGTCTTTGTTGGTTTGATTCGCGAGGGGTTAATGCCCATCTTCCGCATTGTGTCCTGATAAAGCAGGTTGAGGCTGCTACCACCGTCCATCAGGACTCGTGTTAGGTGAAATCTATCAATAATTGGGTCGAGGACTAGTGCGGTTGAACCGCCATGGTGGATACTAGTTGGGTGATCCCGACGATCAAAGGTGATCGGGAATGATGACAACGGATTGAATTTTGGGGCGACTGGCTCCACCGCGTAGACGTCCCTAAGTGCACGCTTACGCTCCCTTTTGGGGATGTGCGTAGCGTATATCATGTTCACCGTTTTGACTTGAGGAGGAAATTTCTTCTGGCCCCCAGTGTTCGGCTGCAGGGGCTCTTCGTCCTCGTCCTCACTCTGTGATCCCTTTTCTTTGTTTTTGGCATTTAACTTGCCGGCCTGCTTGAAGACCCAACAATCCCTGTTGGTATGATTGGCTTGCTTATCCGGGGTGCCGTGAATTTTGCACGGAAGGTCGAGTATGCGGTCTAGGCTGGAAGGTCCTTCATTGTTTCTTTTGTATGGCTTCTTCCGTTGGCCGGACTTGGAGCCGCTGAATCCGACGTTGACAGTGGTGTCATCGGTGTTGTCGCCATTGCTTCGACGTTTGTGTCTATTGCGCCAGAGCTTGCCGGTGGTATTCTTGGCCTCAATGGGGTCTGCCTCGTTGGCTGTGTTTTTACTACGAGCCAGCCAGCTGTCCTCACCCGCACAGAAGCGGGTCATGAGTGTCGTGAGGGCTGCCATAGACTTTGGCTTTTCTTGGCCGTGGTGGCGTGCTAGCCATTCATCGCGGATGCTGTGTTTGAAGGCTGCTAGGGCTTCGGCATCCGGACAGTCAACGATCTGGTTCTTTTTGGTTAGGAACCTAGTCCAGAATTTTCTGGCTGATTCTCCAGGTTGTTGAACTATGTGGCTTAAGTCGTCGGCATCCGGTGGCCGGACATAAGTTCCTTGGAAGTTATCAAGGAAAGCCTCTTCCAAGTCTTCCCAGCTGCCGATGGAATTCTCAGGCAGGCTATTTAACCAGTGCCGAGCTGGCCCTTTGAGCTTTAATGGGAGGTATTTGATGGCGTGGACGTCATCTCCTCGAGCCATATGGATATGGAGAATGAAATCCTCGATCCATACTGTGGGATCGGTTGTGCCGTCGTATGATTCAATGTTGACAGGCTTGAACCCCTCGGGGAATTCGTGATCCAGTACTTCATCTGTGAAGCAGAGAGGGTGTGTTGCGCCTCTGTATCGGGTCGCGTCGTGGCGTAGCTCTGATGGAGTCCGTCTGCGGTATTCGGCCCGGGCGTGGTTAGATTTATCACGTCCGAATAGGTAGCCGTCGTCGTGCCTCGAGGCACGCCCTCGCGATCCGTAGATCGATCTTGTATGTCCTGCTCTATCATCCAGGATCTGCCGGAGGTCGTACGTGTGACCCCGAAATCTTCCATCTCTATTCTTACGAGGCGGTGGGGCAGGCTGCTGTTCGGCCTGAGGTGCCGCTTTATCCTGACCGTGGGGTGGCCGGTCGGCCGCCCTGTCTCGACCGCGTGGTGGTCGTTCCACATTATGCGAGGGAGATGTGTGCTCCGGTGCTTCCTCATTGAATTGAGGTAACAGTCTGCGTTTTGGGTAGCTCTTGGCTGGGCGCCTGAGGCCGTATTCTTCGGCTGTCAGGACATCCGTCCATCTGTCGACGAGCAGATCTTGTTCAGCTTGAAGCTGCTGCTGTTTCTTTTTCAGGCTCCTTGCAGTGGCTATAAGCTGAAGCTTAAAGCGCTCCTGCTCCAGAGGATCCTCAGGCACGATGAAGTCTTTGTTGCCGAGGCTTGTCTCCTCCTCGGAGGGTCGACGGTAACTGTCGTCCTCCTAGTCATCTTCTATGGCCTGTTCATCAGGGTTGTCTTGCCTGTTGTCATATTCCTCCTGTTCGGATGTAGCTCCGACAAGGTCTTCATTGTTTTCGGCGTCGCCTGGAGTACTATTCTCTCCGGTGCCGGTGTTGCCATCTTTTGAGCGACGAGGCTTAGAGCCGCGTTTGGGGCGCCGGCGCTTGGGCTGCGTCTCAGAGGTTTTATTCGCCTCTGGCTCTTCTTTGTCGTCGCCGGATCCTTTGGGTGTATCAACCATGTACACGTCATACGAAGAGGTAGCCGTCCAACATCCGGTGAATGGCGGGTCTTGGCCTTGCTCCTTATCGACATCGTCGTCCGTACCGTCGATGCCTTCGGAGCCATAGTCAAGCATGTCGGTTAAGTCATCGACGGTAGCTATGAAGTGGGTGGCGGGTGGGAAGCAAAATTCCTCGTCATCCGTCTCTAGCTCGAACCGGACGTAGTTCGGCTGTGAGTCCTTCTCCAGGGACAAATTCTTTAAAGATTTTAGCACGTCACCCAAAGGCGAGTGCTGGAAAACGTCAGCGGCGCTGAACTCGAAGATCGATAACTGATCTAGCTTGGTGTCCGCGGGCATACACAGTCCGGAACTTATAGCCGGAGACATGTCCGAAGTTCCGTTGAAGCGAATATTGCAGGGCGTTGAGTCCTTGTGCGGCTCCAACGCTGCGGACTCTGCGGCCTCGGATGGCAGGATCTGCTTTGGCTCTAAGGCCGTTGCAGTGGCAGGAACTATCTCCTGGGTGTGATCCGATAACAAATTTAAGTTACATTCATCGGGGTGAGGGGGAGTGATCGCCGCGGGCTCAAATCCCTTGAAGATCGAGTCTTCACGGATATCCACGATGTAGTTCAAGCTTTCCGAATCTGACTTGATGGCCAGGGGTGTATCTGTCGATCTGCTCCAAATGGCCAAGCGAGTTGGCCCGCAGTACGAAGCCGCCGAATACGAAGGTCTGTCCGGGGAGGAAGGTTTCTCCCTGGACAACGTCATTACTGACGGTCGAAGGGGCCATCGAGCCCTTTGCCGATGGCACGGTGGTACTCTCAATGAAAGCACCAATGTCGGTGTCAAAACCGGCGGATCTCGGGTAGGGGGTCCCGAACTGTGCGCCTAGGATCGATGGTAACAGGAGACGGGGGACACGATGTTTACCCAGGTTCGGGCCCTCTCTATGGAGGTAATACCCTACTTCCTGCTTGATTGATCTGGATGAATATGAGTGTTACAAGAGTTGATCTACCACGAGATTGTAATGGCTAAACCCTAGAAGCCTAGCCTATGTGAATATGGTAATGAATGTCCTATCCGGACTATGCTCTCCAGTTTATATAGACACCGGAGAGATCTAGGGTTACATGGAGTCGGTTACATGAGAAGGAATCTTCACAGCTGGTCGCCTAGCTTGCCTTCCACGCCAAGGAAAGTCCAATCCGGACACGAGTATGGTCTTCGGTCTTCATGTCTTCACAGCCCATCAGTGCGGCCTAATGAATAACAGGTCGGACGCCCGAGGACCCCTTAGTCTAGGACTCCCTCAACGTCCCTCATCCACCATACCGGATGAGGATCCGTCGTCGATCTGGTCATCCCGCCGGTTCAGCCACCCCGTCCTCCACCTCCAAGGACCTGCCCCGATGTTCCCCTCGTCTTTCGCGCCACCTCCATTTCCACACCGCCGTCCTCACCTACACCACCGGAAGAGCATAATCATCACCATTTCCTCAGATGAAGCTGCGGCCTAATCGGCACCACCAAAGAGGTTGTACACTAATCGCCGCATTTTCTTCTTGATTCGATCTCACTTTGCTGCCGGTGCTCGGTCCCGATCCGACACGGCGCGGCTCCATCCACGGCGGCGTCGCCGGCCACTTCCTCCACGGCGTCGCTCCCTCGGCGGCGACGTCCACATCAGTAGGAGCTGCTGCTGCTTTAGCTCTCGCTTGCACTGCTGCTCTGCTCTTGCTCTCGGTCCCCTGCCTGGTCTGCTCTTGCTCTTGCTCGCGCAGCTGATCTCGCTCTTGCTCTTGCTTGCGATGCTGCTCCAATTTAGCTACACTTCAGTCGACTGAATTGACTTTTGGGTCAGTCGATTTTTAGGGGGTGGGGGGCTCGCCGGAGTTAAGGAAGAACCAGCCGTAGCGGGGAGGGGGGCTCGCTGGAGAGGTACCCCACTATCTATCTTAGGGTTCAGGGTGGGGCAGTGGTCGCCGGCGGTGGTGGGGCGGTGGCATGGGTATCGCCGGAGAAAAACCTCGGCACAGGGGGGCCTACAGGGATGGCCGGGGCGGCGGCGGACCGGCGGTAGGGAGTGTTTTCGGGGAGGGCGGGGCAGCGCACCGCCGGCCGCGGGCGGCGGGGGGCGGCTGTTTGGCCGGTGGTGGCTGGTGGCTCAGGGGGGTGGAGGTTGAAGATGAACTGCAGGTCCTTGATTTCGTATCCAACGGCTGCAAAATCGACTGACCAGAGATGAAAAAGTCAGTCGACTGACGTGTAGCCTCACCCCTAGTGCATTCAGTTTCAACAGTAAAATTCAGTTTCGACAGCAAAATTCAGTTTCCATAGTTAAGTTCAGTTTCGACAGTTAAATTCAGTTTCGACAGTTAAGTTCAGAGATGAGCGGCTGATGTATACATCTAGCACTTTGTAGTTATGTATTTTACGTCATCTATTGGAGATGCTATTAGAATTCCACTCAGGTTAACGTTGTTTCTCTTGTCCTGCTTCTACCTCGGCGTCGTACAACTCACTGGAGCTGCTCCAACGAAAAACCCTCCATCACAGCGGAGCAGTACCTCGGGCTCCATCTCGAGACGCCTAAGATCTTCTTCCCCTCCTCCGACAGCCAAGTCAGCCAGAGCATCCTCACCGGCCAACCCAATCACGCTGAGATCGACATGGCTTCGCCAAAGAGGTTGTACACTTGTTGCATATCTTTTTTTACTCTACATATTATATATATTGTCCACTGAGCACACGAAGTAACGGGAAATACAATTATTTTATCCTACTATATGACAAGCAGTGAGGTACCAGGCAACTTAGCTATCCATGATGGACTCTCTTGAACGCCATCATTATTTATCTCTGCACGTTTGAGCTGTGCATTTGTCGATGGCCCTGGGAGTTGAGCTAGTAGGGCAGTGGCCTGGGTCCAAAGTAATAGAAGTAGCACAAAAACATATTTTTAGTGTAGGCTTTTCCTTGCTCAAGCCTGCCTACTGGAAGCGCCAGTGCTTGAAAGGAAAAGTGAATGAAAAACATAGGAATTGGAAAGTTTCTTATGGTACTACTTTTCATGAATTTGGTGCAAAGGAATGGAGCAAAGGAAACCTGTAGGATTTGTTCCTTTAGTGTCTCCTTGAAAGAAAAACCGTAGGAATTTTAATTTCCACTTGTCCTCCTTTTCAAATTCCTATTCATGAAGCACAAGACTAAGAGATAGTAGCATAATAGCATTATAACCATACATTTTCTTGTTGTTTGACTTAATCTCACCATGCTTCTTTGCATCATGTGATCTTCCAATTCTTGTGAACCAAACACCTAGATTGGCAGAAATCCTGTGTTTTTAAATTCTCTGTTTTGCACGTGCATTTCTATCCTATTCTTGTCTATTTCCTATCCCGACATTGTTAGAATCCTCAAATTCAAACAAGCTCTTACACAATTACTTCTATTATAGATATGTGTCAAAGAAAACCTTGTGTGGTTTGTCCTGCTCCTGCGGTGCTGTGTTCCACCCCAGCTCAGCTGCTCCAACGACGGAAGGGTTCACCACAACAGGGATCCGCTCTCCAGACTGTCTTTCACCGCCTCAGATCTTCTTCCCCGCTGCCGGCAGCCATGACAACTACATTACCATCATCAACTGAGCAGATGACCTTGAGGACTACACGGGTCCGCAAGAGAGGTCGCACTCTTCCGTGTCTGCTTACGTTATGCATCGCTTAATATGATGACATGCTACTTTATCGTCGTGTTCACCTATTAGACTCCGAGTCAGGTCCAAACTTATGTTGAAACTTGAGTTTTTAAATGGTTGTGGGGTACATATTGGGGCAGCAATCAGTACTATCTGTCTACTATCTGGTTAATCTCGGGTGTCTACTATGAGTTTCATGTTGGGTGCGAACAAACATTCAAGGAGCCATTATCTGTATTTTTTCACTAAAGCTATTATCTGCCTGCTATCATTGGTTTTGGGTCTATCCACAGTTTGCTACCATCACTCTGGATTTGTGCATGCACTCCTTACATAATCTCCCTATGTTTTATTCCTATGCATGTCAGTTATTGTACACAATGGAACTGAACATGTAGAGCAAAAGAGACGAGCCTTGCGTGGCAATAAAATTTCATGCAGACGTCGCTCCATGGTGGGCGCAAAGGCAGCCCCCCCCCTCCACCCATTTCGGATCGTAATCAAGAGGAAGATAACTGTTCTGAGGGGGATTCAGAAGCAGAAGACCACTCCTATTTACCACATGAGGTCTTCGCTCTAACTTGGCATGCTGATGTTGGTTATATCATGCATATGGTGCCTTGCATTGCTTACTTTATACATCAAATATGTCAACTGCTTAGTTTAGACATGCTTTGTGTGAATGCCATCTATTTAGTTTATTCATCGTTTATGTTAATTATGCAATGCCATCTTGTTTAGCCAGGCATCATATATGTGAATTTTGCAATGCCATCCTGCTTAGCCAGTCATCTTATATGTGAATTATATCAGGCCATCCTTTTTTCCGTTACGTATTACATTTGTCAACAATGTTAGTACATTCAACTACTCTTCGTGTGCATCAGCCATTTGACACGGTGATGGAAAATTCTGGAGTGGAAACAAGGTCTTCAGAGCAGACTATGCTATCTGACGAAGCGCATATCTCGCTGGTTATAGATAGCTCCTCAGAGGAGGATTCAGAGACAGATGACCAGTCCTATTTCCCCCCGAGGTGTATGCTCTAATTAACTTGGCAGGGTTATGTTCCTCATATCGTGCATGTGGTGTCTTGCATTGCCATGTCATTTGATTAGTTTAGACATGCTTTGTGTGAATGCCACCTGTTTAGTGTCTAATTACCATATATGTGAACTATGCATTGCCATCTTGTTGCAAGACATTATATATGATAATTATGCAATGCTATCTTGTTGCAAAGGCATTATATATGTGAATTATCCAATGCCATGCTGTTGAGCCAATCATCATGTATGTGAATTATATCATGCTATCATTTTTTTGTATTACGTGTTCCATTTGTCGACAACATTTGTATATTCAACTACTCTTCCTGTGCATCAGCCATTTGAAGCGGTGATGGAAGTATCTGGAGTGAAAACAAGGTATTCAGAGCAGACAATGCTACCTGCTGAAGCAGACATCTTGCTGGATATAGAGAGCTCCTCAAAGGAGGATTCAGAGACTGATGACCAGTCCTATTTCCCCCCTGAGGTCTATGCTCAAACTTGGCAGGGTATATTACCCATGTCATGCATGTTGTCTTGCATTGCTTAGTTTTTACATCATATATGGATTGCCATCTGCTTACTTGCTTACTATATAAATCATATATTTGAATTATATCATGCCATCATGTTTACATACACAAGATCTATCTGAATTATGGCATGGCAACCCATTTAATAAAGACATCATATAGTTATATCATCTCATCATGTTTAGTGTTTACAGTCATCATATTTTGAGTTATGTCATTCTATCCGGGAATTATATCATGCCATCATGTTTCCATAGGCGGCATGTATGTGAATTATGTCATGCCAACCTATTTAATAAACACATTATATAGTTATACCATGTTATCTTATTTACATAGTCATCATATTTTGAACTATGTCTTTACTCAGACCAACTATTTTCAAATTTGAAGGATGGAATTGAAACTCCAATGGCGCAACAGGTATGTTTTAAACTTGTTTCTTTAACTAGTTTGCTGTTGTAACTTGCTCTATATTGATTTCAGTTTCAATTGAATAAACAGTTATGTTCTCATGTCATGCACATTACAAGTGTCTCTATAGTTTCCCACACTTATATTCTGTCTATTCTGCTTTGTCTTGAACAAATATTATTTGAACTGTGTCTCTATCTTGATTTGGCAACAAAAACTAGAATGATATAGACCATAAAGTGACCATGGTACATAGATATATGTTTGTTTCATGCTGTTATCCTGTGCACTTTACTACTGAACTGATTTACCAAAATGAGTTTCATATAGAACATGGTAAACCTGTGATGTGTCTGCTTGTTTCTCTTTTAGAATGCAGACAAAATATTGGAGAACAGTACCCCGTTATGCAATGGTGAAGGAAGTAATGCAGATAAGGTTCAACATAGTGAGACATCCCTGTTGGTCTCCAAGAAAGCTGATAAAAACTACCTTGACGACAGTGAGAGGACCCAGAAGTCCTGTCTTGATGTAGTGTTCGAGTTACTGGCCACTACTGCTGGCACAAGCTCTTCGAACTCACTGCCTAAATCAGTTCGTCTTCCTGAGTCTCAGCTTCAAGTTGAAAGACATCGATCAGATGTCTTGCGATAGGAAGCTGAAGGACTGAGGAAGTCCCTGTAGAATTCAGATGCATACTTTCTGGTGCAACAGCAAGCGCTGGAGGATTTAAGCGCCAAAAAAGAGAAAGTTAATAAGGTTGCTAAGAATCTTGCCAGCATTATGGGTACCCAAGATATTGTTTCTTGAGATCTTCTGAAGTGGGTTCAGTTCAGAACTTGTCTTGCTGCAGCATTTATTTGCACTGGTCGCCAACTTTGACAACCAGTGTATATGATATGCTGCTTTGTTCCCTATATTTGCACTGGTGGCGAACTTTGATGCCCAATGGATGTAATATGTGTAATAGCCGTGATAGCCTAGCGTAAGTTGCTTGCTTATTTATTTCCTTGTTGTCTTGTGTATTTGTTTGCTTGTAGTCAGTGCTGTTCTTTTTCCGTGGTTTGCTAGTGGCTGCAATAACCTATTTTTACATATTTACTGTAGTGACACTGGGCCTTCTACGGGCCGTAGAAACAATGGGCCTTCTACGGGGCATAGAAACAATGGGCCTTCTACGGGCCGTATCATCAATGGGCCTTCTACGGGCCGTATCATCAATGGGCCTTATACGGGCCGTATGATCGATTGCCCAAACATGGGCCAATAACATACCGCTTTATGGCCGTAAACGGGCTAGAGTTGGAATGGAATCGTCCGTTCATGGGCCGACCATAATGGGCCGTCGTTAATCGGTCGTATTTGATGACGCTGTGAAAACAGCCCAACGTATTAATGGGCCACAAACGGGCCGACTATAAGCACGGTCTGAATTTGGCCCACAAGCTGAAAATGACAGTAACGGGCCGTAAGTAACCGAATGCTGGAAATGAGCCCAAGAATAAATGGGCCCTGAGAAGGCCGAAAGATAACATGGGCTGGAAACGGCCCAACGGAATAATGGGCCGTTAATGGGTATAAAGTGATACACTGTTCATTACGGGCCAGTTTTACCACGGGCCGTTAATGGGCCGAGGGTTACTAAGGGACTCATATGGGCCAAAATACGTCATGGGCCATACATGGGCCGGAAGTTAAAACGGGCTGGAATTATATTGGACGGCCCAGATGACACTACTGGGCCTAATTCGGATAGGCCGTAAACGGGCCCTGGGTTAGCGGGCTGTAAATGGGCTATATGTGAACATGCTGTTAACGGCCTTGCCGTGGACCGGCCCGCCACCTTTTGACCAAGTCAAATGGGCCGGCCTTTTCATAGGAACGGGCCTCTGTTGGGCCGTGCCACGTGTCAACGTATCATAGGCGCTTTGGGTCCAATGAGTGAATGACATTTGTCCCAACGGTGAGCCGACACGTGTTTCCTCCAGCCAATGATGATTTTACACATGGAAAATCCCCATTGGTCGGGGCTGTTAACGGGTTATCGGATCCAAAACCGGACCCGATAGCTTAACGGCGTTCCGTTACGGTGGATGCCACATGTCGGTCACCCTTGACGAAAGCACTTCTATGACGCGCGATTTATCGTCATGGAAGTGGACACTTCCATGATGATAATTTTGGTAATGTCATGGAACACTTCTACGACAGCACAGGTATGACTATCTTGATTCTATCATAAATTTTTCATGGATGTACATGCATGACAGAAAACGTGACCTACTGTGACAAACACGTATCATCACGGAAGTGTATTTTTTTGTAGTGAGCCCAGGGCACGGCGGGCCCTCCGCTCGAGGTCCTAGAACATCTTGGAGCATGTGTGCTACAGCTCCCGAGCCCGGTTCGCCTCGTCCACCGCCCGTTCCACAAGAGACGTAACGCCCCCCCACTTGCTCTTGAAGCGATGCCAACTCGGCCTCGGCGGCAGCTTGAGCTCCTAGCACGGCTTCGTGCCGCTCGTCAGCTTCAGCCAGTTTCTTCTTGAGGTCACCTATCTTACCTTGTAGCTCCCCACGCTGGGCACAGAAGCAGGTATCCTGAAGCTCTAAATTCTTGCGGTGATCGCTGATGAGCGATTGGTGGGCATTCGCAATCTTCTCCTTGGCCTCCACCTAGATCATCGCTTCCTTGGACGCCGGGGAAGCGTTGGCCTTCTCCATGCGCTGACCTAGGGAAGCTTCCACGACTGCCACCTAGCGGTCCAGCACCTCAAGCCGCTCGTGCTCCAGGCTCTGCTCTGACAATGTTAGCGCCAGCTCCCGCCTGAGAGCCTTGAGGTCCGCCTCTCGGGTCGCTAGTCCCTCGGCGCAGGTAGAGAGGGCGTCCATGCGTGCCTGGATCTGTTGCTCCAGGGCGGCGTTTCAGGCCAGGAGCTCTTGCTCGTGAGCCTCCGTGGCCTCACGCTGCCGGTCCGCCACCTCAGCTTCCTGAAGAGTGCCCTCGTGAGCTGTAGTCATTGTGGTGGTAGACGCCTCGTCCTTTGAACGAGTGGACTCGCCTTGGAGGCGGCCGAGCTTCACCGCGACCTCAAGTTGGTGCCACCCTCGCACCAAGTATGAATGCTCGTCCGCGAGGCGCGCGCTGACATTTTGAAGCTCCGCTTCGACATGATTCAGCGCGTCCTTTGCATTCTGCACAAGGTCCTGCCTGATGGCAGCCTAATCTCTCACAAGCGCCAGGTCTTGGCCGGGGCTGAGCCCTGCGCCCCCGTCTGTTTTCGTGGCATGGGAACTTCGGTCGCACCTTGCGATGGCTGGAAGCGGTCCGACGCTTCTTCCATTCCTCCTGACCAGGGCAGCACGCCCCGCGGGCTCGACACCCTCATGCAGGCGGCTGACAGTTGATACGTCCATTTTACATCATGCTTTTATATTGATATTTACTGCATTATGGGTTGTTATTACACATTATATCACAATACTTATGTCTTTTCTCTCTTATTTTATATGTTTTACATGAAGAGGGAGAATGCCAGCAGCTGGAATTCTGGACTAGAAAAGGAGCAAATATTAGAGACCTATTCTGCACAACTCCAAAAGTCATGAAACTTCACGAAGAATATTTTTGGAATATATAAAAAATATTGGGAGAAGAAAGCACCAGAGGGGGGCCACCTGCCATCCACAAGGGTGGAGGGCGCGCCCTACCCCCTGGAGGCGCCCTCCGGTCTTGTGGGCCACCTGGCAGGACCTCGACGCCCATCTTCTCTTATATGGTGTGTTTTGACCTGGAAAAAATCAGAAGGAAGCTTTCGGGACGAAGCGCTGCCATCTCGAGGCGGAAGTTGGGAAGAACCAATCTAGGGCTCCGGCGGAGCTGTTCTGCAGGGGAAACTTCCCTCCGGGATGGGGAAATCGAAACCATCGTCATCACCAATGATCCTCTCATCGAGAGGGGGTCAATCTCCATCAACATCTTCACCAGAACCATCTCCTCTCAAACCCTAGTTCATCTCTTGTATCCGTGCTTTGTCTCAAAACCTCATATTGGTACCTGTGGGTTGCTAGTAGTGTTGATTACTCCTTGTAGTTGATGCTAGTTGGTTTATCCAGTGGAAGATTATATTTTCAGATCCTTAATGATAATTAATACTCCTTTGATTATAAACATGAATATGCTTTGTGAGTAGTTACGTTTGTTCCTGGGGACATGGGAGAAGTCTTGTGATAAGTAATCATGTGAATTTGGTATTCGTTCGATATTTTGATGACATGTATGTTGTCTTTCCTCTAGTGGTATTATGTGAACGTCGACTACATGACACTTCACCATGATTTGGGCCTAGGGGAAGGCATTGGGAAGTAATAAGTAGATGATGGGTTGCTAGAGTGGCAGAAGCTTAAGCCCTAGTTTATGCGTTGCTTCGTAAGGGGCTGATTTGGATCCATATGTTTCATGTTATGGTTAGATTTATCTTAATTCTTCTTTCATAGTTGCGGATGCTTGCGAGAGGGTTTAATCATAAGTGGGAGGCTTGTCCAAGGAAGGACAACACCCAAGCACCGGTCCACCCACATATCAAATTATCAGAGTAACGAACGCGAATCATATGAGCATGATGAAAACTAGCTTGACAACAATTCCCATGTGTCCTCGGGAGTGCTTTGCTTTATATAAGAGTCCGTCCAGGCTTGTCCTTTGCTACAAAAAGGGTTGGGCCACCTTGATGCACCATGTTTCCTTTTGTTACTTGTTACCCGTTACGAATTATCTTATCACACAACTATCTGTTATCGATAATTTCAGTGCTTGCACAGAATATCTTGCTGAAAACCGCTTGTCATTTCCTTCTGCTCCTCGTTGGGTTCGACACTCTTACTTATCGAAAGGACTACGATAGATCCCCTATACTTGTGGATCATCAAGACTCTTTTCTAGTGCCGTTGTCGGGGAGTGAAGCGCCTTTGGTAAGTGGAATTTGGTAAGGAAACATTTATATAGTGTGCTGAAATTTACTGTCACTTGTTACTATGGAAAATAATCCTTTGAGGGGATTGTTCGGGGTATCTTCACCTCGACCGGAAGGGCAAAGAGTTACTCCTCAACCTACTGCACCTACTGAAAATATTTATTATGAAATTCCTTCGGGTATGATAGAGAAACCGCTAGCTAATCCTTACGCGGGAGATGGAACATTACATCCTCATATGCACCTAATCTATGTGGATGAAGTTTGTGGATTATTTAAGCTTGTAGGTATGCCCGAGGATGTTGTCAAGAAGAAGGTGTTCCCTTTATATTTGAAGGGAAAGGCATTGACATGGTATAGGCTATGTGATGATATTGGATCATGGAACTACAACCGATTGAAATTGGAATTTCATCAGAAGTTTTATCCTATGCATTTGGTTCATCGTGATCGGAATTATATATATATATAATTTTTGGCCTCGTGAAGGAGAAAGTATCGCTCAAGCTTGGGGGATGCTTAATTCGATGTTATATTCATACCCCAATCATGAGCTCTCAAGAGAAATTATTATTCAAAAAATTTATGCTCACCTTTCTCATAATGATCGATCCATGCTCGATACTTCTTGTACTAGTTCTTTTATGAAGAAGGATATTGAATTCAAATGGGATTTATTCGAAAGAATTAAACACAACTCTAAAGATTGAGAACTCGACGAAGGTAAGGATTCAAGTATAAAACTTAAGTTTGATTGTGTTAAATCTTTTATGGATACCGATGCTTTTCGTGATTTTAGCACTAAATATGGACTTGACTCTGAGATAGTAGCTTCTTTCTGTGAATCATTTGCTACTCATGTTGATCTCCCTAAGGAGAAGTGGTTTAAATATCATCCTCCCATTGAAGTGAAAGTAGTAGAACCTATTAAAGTTGAAGAAGAAACTACTATTTATAATGTTGATCCTATTGTTCCTACTACATATATTGAGAAACCACTTTTCCTGTTAGAATTAAGGATCATGCTAAAGCTTCAACTGTGGTTTGTAAGAGTTATACTAGAACACCTACACCCCTGAACAAATTTAAGTTGAACCTAGTAATTCTATGGTTAACGATATCTTGGTTGATAATATTGAAGGACATGTTATTTATTTATATGAAGAAGCTGCTAGAATTGCTAAACCCGATATTAAAGATAAAGATAGACCCGTTGTTGGCATGCCTGTTGTTTCTATTAAAATTGGAGACCATTGTTATCATGGCTTATGTGATGTGGGTACTAGCGTGAGTGCAATTCCTTTTACTCTATACAAAGAAATTATGAATGATATTGCACCTGCTGAGATAGAAGATATTAATGTTACTATTAAGCTTGCCAATAGAGATACTATTTCACCAATTGGGATTGTTAGAGATGTTGAAGTCTTGTGTGGGAAAATAAAATACCCTACTGGTTTTCTTGTTCTTGCTTCCCCACAAGATGATTTTTGTCCTATTATATTTGGTAGACCTTTCTTGAATACTGTTAATGCTGAGATAGACTGCGAGAAAGATATTGTTACTATTGGTTTAGGGGATATGTCTCATGATTTTAATTTCTCTAAATTTCGTAGACAACCCCATGATAAAGAATTACCTAGTAAGGATGAAATTATTGGTCTTGCTTCTATTGCCGTGCCTCCTACTGATCCTTTAGAACAATATTTGCAAGGCCATGAAAATGATACGTTTATGAATAAAAGAAGGGAAATAGATGAAATATTCTTTAATCAAGGGCCTGTTTTGAAACACAATTTTCCTGTTGAAATCCTTGGGGATCCTCCTCCACCCAAGGGTGATCTTGTGTCTGAGCTTAAACAATTACCTGATACTCTGAAATATGCTTATCTTGGTGAAAAAAATATATATATCCTATTATTATTAGTGCTAACCTTTCAGAGCATGAAGAAAAGAAATTATTGAAAACTCTGAAGAAGCACCGTGCCGCTATCGGATATACTCTTGATGATCTTAAGGGCATTAGTCCCACTCTATGTCAGCACAAAATTAATTTGGAGCATGATGCTAAACCAGTTGTTGATCACCAACGACGGTTAAAACCTAAGATGAAAGAAGTAGTAAGAAATGAAATACTAAAGCTTCTGGAGGCAGGAATAATTTATGCTATTGCTGATAGTAGATGGGTAAGTCCCGTTCAATGTGTCCCTAAAAAAGGAGAGGTATTACCGTTGTTCCTAATGATAAGAATGAATTGATTCCACAAAGAATTGTTACAGGTTATAGAATGGTAATTGATTTTCGCAAATTAAACAAAGCTACTAGAAAAGATCATTACCCTCTACCTTTTATTGATCAAATGCTAGAAAGACTATCCGAACATACACATTTCTGCTTTCTAGATGGTTATTCTGGTTTTTCTCAAATACCTGTGTCAAAAGATGATCAAGAAAAGACCACTTTTACTTGCCCTTTCGGTACCTTTGCTTGTAGACGTATGCCTTTTGGTTTATGCAATGCACCTGGTGCCTTACAAAGATGTATGACTACTATATTCTCTGATTTTTTTTAAGATTGTTGAGGTTTTCATGGTTGATTTCTTCGTTTACATAACTTCTTTTGATGATTGCTTAAGCAACCATGATCGAGTTTTGCAGAGATGTGAAGAAACTAATCTTGTCTTGAATTGGGAGAAGTGCCTGATGCGGCTTGAAGCTACGTTGGTATTTCCCCAAAGAGGAAGGGATGATCAGCACATCGGCGGTAGGTATTTCCCTCAGTTATGAGATCAAGGTTATCGAACCAGTAGGAGAACCAAGCAACACAATGTAAACAGCCCCTGCACACAAATAACAAATACTCGCAACCCGACGTGTAAAAGGGGTTGTCAATCCCTTCCAGGTAGCGGCGCCCCAAGAGAGGCAAACTTACGTGAATAAAATTGTAGTAGATTGATAGATCGAACGCCAAATAAAATAAATAAGAATAAAATGCAGCAAGGTATTTTTGTCTTTTTGGCTTAATAGATCTGAAAATAAAAGCAAAGGAAAAGTAGATCGCAAAGGAAAATAATAAGAGAAAGAGACCCGGGGGTCGTAGGTTTCACTAGTGGCTTCTCTCGAGAAAAATAGCAAAAGGTGGGTAAACAAATTACTGTTGGGCAATTGATAGAACTTCAAGTAATCATGACGATATCCAGGCAATGATCATTACATAGGCATCACGTCCAAGATTACTAGACCAACTCCTGCCTGCATCTACTACTATTACTCCACACATCGACCACTATCCAGCATGCATCTAGTGTATTAAGTTCATGGAGAAACGGAGTAATGCAATAAGAACGATGACATTATGTAGACAAGATCTATCTATGTAGACATAGATCCCATCGTTTTATCCTTAGTAGCAACGATACATATGAGTCGGTTCCCCTTCTGTCACTAGAATCAAGCACCGTAATATCGAACCCACTACAAAGAACCTCTTCCCATTGCAAGATTAAAAGATCAAGTTGGCCAAACAAAACCCAAATATCGGAGAATAAATACGAGGCTATAAGCAATTATGCATATAAGAGATCAAAGAAACTCAAATAACTTTCATGGATATAAAAAGATAGATCTGATCATAAACTCAAAGTTAATCTGATCCCAACAAACACACCGCAAAAAGAGTTACATCATATGGATCTCCAAGAGACCATTGTATTGAGAATCAAACGAGAGAGAGGAAGCCATCTAGCTACTAACTACGGACCCGAGGGTCTACAAAGAACTACTCATGCATCATCGGAGAGGTACCAATGGAAGTGGTGAACCCCTCCATGATGGTGTCTAGATTGGATCTGGTGGTTCTGGACTCTGCGGCGGCTGGAATTGATTTTCGTCGACTCCCCTAGGGTTTCTGGAATATTGGGGTATTAATAGAGCAAGGAGGTGGTCCGGGGGGCACCCGAGGTGGGCACAACCCACCAGGGCATGCCTGGGCCTCCTATGGCGCCCTGGTGGGTTGTGCTCCCCTCGGAGCACCCCCCCCCCAGGCGCTGCCTCGGCCCATTGGGTGTCTACTGGTCCATAAATATTCTCTGTAAAGTTTCGTTGTATTCGGACTCCGTTTGGTATTTATTTCCTGCGATGTAAAAAAATGCAGAAAACAACAACTGGCACTTGGCACTATGTCAATAGGTTTGTAACAGAAAATGATATAAAATGACTACAAAATGATTATAAAACATCCAAGATTGATAATATAACAGCATGGAACAATAAAAAATTATAGATATGTTGGAGACGTATCAGCATCCCCAAGCTTAACTCCAGCTCGTCCTTGAGTAGGTAAGTGATAAAAACAGAATTTTTGATGTGGAATGCTGCCTAACATGTCATCTCATATTTCTTTTCTTTATAGCACGGACATTCGGACTTTTATATATTGTTCAAAGCAATAGACTAGTTTTGGCATGAAACTTAAATACTCAAGCATATCAACAAGCAACCATGTCTTTCAAAATATCAGTGCTAAAATAAGCTATCCCTAGCCAATCATGCTTAATCATTGATCAATTCATGAAACACACTCGCATATTAACTACACCCAATGCTCAAGTACGATCATAGTGCCTCCTAGTTGGTGCTTTATAAGAGAAGATGGGGACTCAAATTCAAAATAAAAATTGCATAAAGTAAAAGAAAGACCCTTCGCAGAGGGAAGTAGGGATTTGCAGAGGTGCCACAGCTCAAAGCGAAAAACTTAGAGATAAAAACAATTTGGGAGGTGTGTCCTTCCCACCAACGAAAACGACTTAGAGTTCCCAACACTTTCCATGCTAAATATATCATAGGCGGTTCCCAAACAAAAAATAAAGTTTATTCATTTTTCCACCATACTATCACATTCCATGGCTAGCCGAATCCACGGTAGCCTTCCATACCAACACTTTCCAAGGAATTTATTATTTGATAACATAAAGTAAATTCATTTTTCATTTCGGGACTGGGCATCCCTAATACCTTTTCCTTACTCTCGTGCTATGACAATTGAATAAACACTCATCGTGAGAATACCACATCTAGCATGGAAAATATTAGCCACCCCTCACTGCCTCGCGAGCGGTAAGAACACACAAAAGAGAAGTTTATTTTGAAAATTAGAGATGGCACATACAAATTTGCTTAGAACGGCAAAAGAATACCGCATATAGGTAGATATAGTGGACTCATGTGGTAAAACTGGTTTCAAGGTTTTTGGATGCACAAGTAGTGATCATACTTAGTGCAAAATGAAGGCTCGCAAAAGATTGAGAAGCGACCAACCAAGAAACGAATAATCTCATAAGCGAGCATTAACCATAATTAACACCGAATAATGCACCACAAGTAGGATTGCATAATTATTGACTTTCGTGCTTGCATAGGGTATCACAAACCTTAACACCAATATTCTTACTAAAGCATAATTACTCATCAAGATGGCTCACATATCACATCATCATATCTCAAAACTATTACTAAGAATCAAGTTTATCCTGTCCAATGACCTTCATGGAAGTTTTTATTATATCCTTCTTGGATATGTATCACTTTGGAACTATTTTTCATATGTTGCTTTTGATAAGCTTAAACAAATATAAGTGAAGATCATGAGCATAATTTTTCTTTCTCTCAAATTAATTTAAGTGAGGCAAGAGAGAATTTCTTGAAAATTTTAATAACTCCCAAACAAATCTAAGTGAAGCAAGAGAGCATTTCTTCAAAAATACTAAAGCACACCGTGCTCAAAAAGATATAAGTGAAGCACTAGAGCAAGTCCATAGCTCATAAAGATTTAAGTGAAGCATAGAGAGCAATTCTAACAATTCATGACATAATTTTGGCTCTCTCAAATAGGTGTGTCCAGCAAGGAATCGAGACTTAAAACACAAAATAAAACAAGCAAAGACTCATATCATACAAGACGCTCCAAGCAAAACACATAGTTTGTGATGAATAAAAATATAGCTTCGAGTAAAATATCGATGGTCGTTAGAAGAAAGAGGGGATGCCACTCGGGGCATCCCCAAGCTTAGTTGCTTGCTCTCTTTTGGATAATAGCTTGGGATGCCAGGGCATCCCCTAGCTTAGGCTCTTCTTACTCCTTATTCCTTCATCCATCGTAAGATAGCCCAAAACTTGAAAACTTCAATCACACAAAACTCAACAAAACCTTCATGAGATCCGTTAGTATAAGAAAGCAAATCACTACTATAAGTACTGTAGCAAACCAATTCATATATTATTATTGAATTATATCTACTATATTTCAACTTTTCAACTTTTCTATGGCAAACAATGCAAAGAAAACAGAATCTGTCAAAAACAAAACAGTTTGTAGCAATTTGAATATTTCGGATACTTCTGAAACTCCAAAAATTCTGAAAAATTAGTAAGACCTGAGAAATTTCTATATTAACCTTCTGCAAAAAGAATTGGAATTTTATCACGCTCTGGTAAAAAATGAGAATTTTTTCGTGAGCGCAAAAGTTTTTGTTTTTCAGAAAGATCAAACAACTATCACCCAAGAAGATCCTAATGGCTTTACTTGGCACAAACACTAATTAAAACACAATCATAACAATAGCATAATTGTGCAAACACTCAAGAACAGAAAGCAAAAAGCAAAAATAAATTTTATTCATCGGGTTGCCTCCCAAGAAGTGCTATAGTTTTACGCCCTTAGCTAGGTATAAAGCAAGGATATAAGTTTTGTCATCTTTATCCTTTTGAAAGCAAAGAGAAAATTTCTAATCAATGGTATTTAATTTTCTATTTTGTGAAAGCACATATCCATTGATAGCAGAAGAAAGATTAAGCACGTTGCGAAAATTCGTATCTAAATTAGCCTTCATCTCTCTGATTATTTCATTTTGATGAAAGCACATAAGGGTAGTTGATTCAACCTTATCCCCGTTTGGGTGCCCAAATATGGTTTTCATCTTTTCATAAGTATCAATGGCATCCCCTCCAAGAAAACCGTTTTCAAATATAGAATCAGAAACTTTCTTGACGGAAGACGGTAAACCAACATAAAACCTTCTCCAGTATATCTCTATCTGATATTGGGGCACATAGCTAGCTCGAATTCTCAATAGCCTATCCCAAGCATCTTTCAAAGATTAATCAAGTAAATAAGAAAAAAAATCTGGGATCGTCTTCATCAAAATTGTTAAGATTTTGCTTAACAACCCCGGTAAGTCCTTCCATAGAATCATTGTTACGAGCTTAGAGAGGACAGAGGGGCTATCCAAAGCATTAAAACTCGGGAGAAAACCCTTAGACTTTTTGGGATCGGTCATGGTGATAGAGACGAGAACTTAAGAAGATGAGAAAACGGCGAGCGAAAAGAGGGGCAAATAAAACGGCAAAAATTTTGTGAAGTGGGAAAACGAGAGGCAAATGGCAAATAATGTAAATTGCGAGCAGACAAGATTTCCGACTAGGAACCTGGTATATGTTGAAGATCCTCCCCGGCAATGGCGCTGGAAATTGGAGAGTTGACGGGAGACTATCTTGACTTTATCCTCCCCGACAACGGCGGCAGAAATTCCTTTTTATGCGGCTTGAACCTACGTCGGTATTTCCCCAAAGAGGAAGGGAGGATGCAGCACAGCGGTGGCAGGTATTTCCCTCAGTTTTGAGACCAAGGTTATCGAACCAGTATGAGAACCAAGCAACACAATGTAAACAGCCCCTGCACACAAATAGCTAATACTCGCAACCCGACGTGTAAAAGGGGTTGGCAATCCCTTTCGGGTAGCGGTGCACAAAGATAGGCAAATGGACACGAATAAAATTGTAGTAGATTGATAGGTCGAATGCCAAATAAAATAAAAAGAATAAAATGCAGCAAGGTATTTTGTATTTTTGGTTTAATAGATCTAAAAATAAAAGCAAAGGAAAAGTAGATCGCAAAGGCAAATAATAAGAGAAAGAGACCTGGGGGCCGTAGGTTTCACTACTGGCTTCTCTCGAGAAAAATAGCAAACGGTGGGTAAACAAATTACTACTGGGCAATTGATAGAACTTCAAATAACCATGACGATATCCAGGCAATGATCATTACATAGGCATCACGTCCAAGATTGGTAGACCGACTCCTGCCTGCATCTACTACTATTACTCCACACATCGACCGCTATCCAGCATGCATCTAGTGTATTAAGTTCATGGAGAAACAGAGTAATGCAATAAGAACGATGACATGATGTAGACAAGATCTATCTATGTAGAGATAGACCCCATCGTTTTATCTTTAGTAGCAATGATACATATGTGTCGCTTCCCCTTCTGTCACTGGAATCAAGCACCGTAAGATCGAACTCACTACAAAGCACCTCTTCCCATTGCAAGATTAATAGATCAAGTTGGCCAAACAAAACCCAAATATCGGAGAATAAATACGAGGCTATAAGCAATCATGCATATAAGAGATCAAAGAAACTCAAATAACTTTCATGGATATAAAAAGATAGATCTGATCATAAACTCAAAGTTCATCGGATCCCAACAAACACACTGCAAAAAGAGTTACATCATATGGATGTCCAAGAGACCATTGTATTGAGAATCAAACGAGAGAGAGGAATCCATATAGATACTAACTACGGACCTGAGGGTCTACAAAGAACTACTCACGGATCATCGGAGAGGCAGCAATGGAAGTGGTGAACCCCGCCGTGATGGTGTCTAGATTGGATCTGGTGGTTCTGGACTCTGCGGCGGCTGCAATTGATTTTCGTCGACTCCCCTAGGATTTCTGGAATATTGGGGTATTTATAGAGCAAGGAGGCGGTCCGGGGGCACCCGAGGTGGGCACAACCCACCAGGGCACACTTGGGCCTCCTGGCGCGCCCTGGTGGGTTGTGCTCCCCTGAGAGCACCCGTTAGGCACTGCCTTGGCCCATTGGGTGTCTACTGGTCCATAAAAGATCTCTTTAAAGTTTCGTTGCATTTGGACTCTGTTTGGTATTGATTTCCTGCGATGTAAAAAAATGCAGAAAACAACAAGTGACACTTGGCACTATGTCAATAAGTTAGTACCAGAAAATTATATAAAATGATTATAAAACATCCAAGATTGATAATATAACATCATGGAACAATAAAAAATTATAGATACGTTGGAGACGTATCAGCATCACCAAGCTGAACTCCTGCTCGTCCTCGAGTAGGTAAGTGATAAAAACAAAAAAAATTATGTGGAATGCTGCCTAACATGTCATCTCATATTTATTTTGTTTATAGCATGGATATTTGGACTTTTATATTGTTCAAAGCAATAGTCTAGTTTTGACATGATAACTTAAATACTCAAGCATATCAACAAGCAACCATGTCTTTCAAAATATCAACGCTAAAATAAGCTATCCCTAGCCCATCATGCTTAATTATTGATCCATTCATGAAACACACTCGCATATTAACTACACCCAATGCTCAAGTACGATCATAGTGCCTCCTAGTTGGTGCTTTATAAGAGAAGATGGGGACTCAAATTCAAAATAAAAATTGCATAAAGTAAAAGAAAGACCCTTTGCAGAGGGAATTAGGGATTTGTAGAGGTGCCAGAGCTCAACGCAAAAAACTTAAAGATAAAAACATTTTGGGAGGTGTGTCCTTCCCACCGATGAAAATGACTTAGAGTTCCCAACACTTTCCATGCTAGATATATCATAGGCGATTCCCAAACAGAAAATAAAGTTTATTCCTTTTTCCACCATACTTTCACTTTCCATGGCTAGCCGAATCCACGGTTGCCTTCCATACCAACACTTTCCAAGGAATTTATTATTTGACAACATAAAGTAAATTCATTTTTCATTTCGGGACTGGGCATCCCTAATACCTTTGCCTTAGTCTCGTGCAATGACAAGTGAATAAACACTCATCGTGAGAATAACACATCTAGCATGGAAAATATTAGCCACCCCTCACCGCCTCGCGAGCAGTACGAACACACAAAAGAGAAGTTTATTTTGAAAATTAGAGATGGCACATACAAATTTGCTCAGAACGGCAAAAGAATACCGCGTATAGGTAGATATAGTGGACTCGTGTGGCAAAACTGGTTTGAAGGTTTTTTGGATATACAAGTAATGATCATACTTAGTGTGAAATGAAGGCTAGCAAAAGATTGAGAAGCGACCAACGAATAAATGAATAATCTCATAAGCGAGCATTAAGCGTAATTAACACCAAATAATGCACCACAAGTAGGATATAATTTCATTGCATAATTATTGAATTTCATGCTTGCATACGGAATCACAAACCTTAACACCAATATTCTTACTAAAGCATAATTACTCATCAAGATGGCTCACATATCACATCATCATATCTCAAAACTATTACTAAGAATCAAGTTTATTTTGTCCAATGATCTTCACAAAAGTTTTTATTACATCCTTCTTGGATATCTTTTACTTTGGAACTATTTTTCATATGTTGCTTTTGATAAGCTCAAACAAATATAAGTGTAGATCATGAGCATAATTTTTCTTTCTCTCATATTAATTTAAGTGAAGCAAGAGACAATTTCTTGAAAATTTTAATAACTCACAAATAAATCTAAGTGAAACAAGAGAGCATTTCTTAAAAAATACTAAAGCACACCGTGCTCAAAAAGATATAAGTGAAGCACTAGAGCAAGTCCATAGCTCATAAAAATTTAAGTGAAGCATAGAGAGCAATTCTAACAAGTCATGACATAATTTTAGCTCTCTCAGATAGATGTGTCCAGCAAGGAATCAAGACTTAAATAACAAAATAAAACTAGCAAAGACTCATATCATACAAGACGCTCCAAGCAAAACACATAGTATGTGACGAATAAAAATATAGCTTCGAGTAAAATACCGATGGTCGTTAGAAGAAAGAGAGGATGCCACTCAGGGCATCCCCAAGCTTAGTTGCTTGCTCTCTTTTGGATAATAGCTTGGGATGCCAGGGCATCCCTAAGCTTAGGCTCTTCTTACTCCTTATTCCTTCATCCATCGTAAGATAATCCAAAACTTGAAAACTTCAATCACACAAAACTCAACAAAACCTTCGTGAGATCCGTTAGTATAAGAAAGCAAATCACTACTTTAAGTACTATAGAAAACCAATTCATATTTTGTTATTGCATTATATCTACTGTATTCCAACTTTTCAATAGAAAAAACTCATCAAAGAAAACCATAGATCCATCAAAACAAGCACACGACGCAAACAAAACAGAATCTGTCAAAAACAGAACAGTCTGTAGCAACCTGGATATTTCGAAAACTACTGAAACTCCAAAAATTCTGAAAAAACTGGAAGACTTGAGAAATTTGTATACTAATCTTCTGCAAAAATGATTGGCATTTTATCATGCTCTGGTAAAAAATGAGAATTGTTTTCGTGAGCGCAAAAGTTTCTATTTTTCAGAAAGATCAAACAACTATCACCCAAGAAGATCCTAATGGCTTTACTTGGCACAAACACTAATTAAACACACAAAACACAATAATAACAATATAATAATTGTGCAAACACTCAAGAACAGAAAGCAAAAAGCAAAAATAAATTGTATTCACCGGCTTGCTTCCCAATAAGCGCTATAGTTTTACGCCCCTAGCTAGGCATAAAGCAAGGATCTAAGTTTTGTCATATTTGTCCTTTTGAAAGCAAAGAGAAAATTCCCTATCAATGGAATTTAATTTTCTATTTTGTGAAAGCACATGGCCATTGATAGCAGAAGAAAGATTAAGCACGTTGCGAAAATTCGTATCTAAACTATCCTTCATCTCCTTGATTATTACATTTTGATGAAAGCATATAAGGGTAGTTGATTCAACCTTATCCCCCTTTGGGTGCCCAAATATGGTTTTCACCTTTTTATAAGTATCAATGGCATCCCCTTCAAGAAAACCGTTTTCAAATATAGAATCCAAAACTTGCTTGAAGGAAGAAGGTAAACCAATATAAAATCTTCTCAAGTATATCTCTATCTGATATTGGGGCACATAGCTAGCTCGAATTCTCAACAGCCTATCCCAAGCATCTTTCAAAGATTAATCAAGTAAATAACAAAAAATTCCGGGATCGTCTTCATCAAAGTTGTTAAGATTTTCCTTAACAACCCCGGTAAGTCCTAACATATCATCATTGTTTATGAGCTTAGAGAGGACAGAGGGGCTATCCAAAGCATTAAAACTCGAGAGAAACCCCTTAAACTTTTTATGATCGGTCATGGCGACAGAGAAGAGAAGTTAAGCAGATCAGAAAACAACGAGCGAAAAAGAGGGGCAAATAAAACGGCAAATTTTTTGTGAAGTGGGGGAGAGGAAAACGAGAGGCAAATGGCAAATAATGTAAATTGCGAGGAGATGAGATTTGTGATTAGGAACCTGGTATATGTTGAAGATCCTCCCGACAACGGCACCAGAAATTAGCAAGTTGACAGGAGACTATCTTGACTTGATCCTCCCGGCAACGGCGCCAGAAATTCATTTTGATGCAGCTTGAAGCTACGTCGGTATTTTCCCAAAGAGGAAGGGATGATGCAGCACATCGGCGGTAGGTATTTCCCTCAGTTATGAGACCAAGGTTATCGAACCAGTAGGAGAACCAAGCAACACAACGTAAACAACCCCTGCACACAAATGACAAATACTCGCAACCTGACGTGTAAAAGGGGTTGTCAATCCCTTTCGGGTAGCGGCGCCCCAAGATAGGCAAACGGACGTGAATAAAATTGTAGTAGATTGATAGATCGAACGCCAAATAAAATAGATAAGAATAAAACACACCAAGGTATTTTTTTGTTTAATAGAACTGAAAATAAAAGCAAAGGAAAAGTAGATCGCAAAGGAAAATAATAAGAGAAAGAGACCCGGGGGATGTAGGTTTCACTAGTGGCTTCTCTCAAGAAAAATAGCAAACGATGGGTAAACAAATTACTGTTGGGCAATTGATAGAACTTCAAATAATCATGACGATATCCAGGCAATGATCATTACATAGGCATCACGTGCAAGATTAGTAGACCAACTCCTGCCTGCATCTACTACTATTACTCCACACGTCGACCGCTATCCATCATACATCTAGTGTATTAAGTTCATGGAGAAACGGAGTAATGCAATAAGAACGATGACATGATGCAGACAAGATCTATCTATGTAGAGATAGACCCCATCGTTTTATCCTTAGTAGCAATCATACATACGAGTCGGTTCCCCTTCTGTCACTGGGATCAAGCACCGTAAGATCGAACACACTACAAAGCACCTCTTCCCGTTGCAAGATTAAAATATCAAGTTGGCCAAACAAAACGCAAATATCGGAGCAGAAATACGAGGCTATAAGCAATCATGCATATAAGAGATCAAAGAAACTCAAATAACTTTCATGGATATAAAAAGATAGATCTGATCATAAACTCAAAGTCCATCCGATCCCAACAAACACACAACAAAAATAGGTACATCATATGGATCTCCAAGAGACCATTGTATTGAGAATCAAATGAGAGAGAGGAAGCCATCTAGCTACTAACTACAGACCCGAGGGTCTACAAAGAACTACTCACGCATCATCGGGGAGGCACCGATGGAGGTGGTGAACCCCTCTATGATGGTGTCTAGATTGGATCTGGTGGTTCTGGACTCTGTAGCGGCTGGAATTGATTTTTGTCAACTCCCCTAGGGTTTCTGCAATATTGGGGTATTTATAGAGCAGAGGCGGTCCGGGGGGCACCCGAGGTGGGCACAACCCACCAGGGCGCGCCTGGACCTCCTGGCGTTCCCTGGTGGGTTGTGCTCCCCTCGGAGCACCCCCCTAGGCGCTGCCTTGGCCCATTGGGTCTCTTCCGGTCCATAAAAAATCTCCGTAAAGTTTCGTTGCATTTGGACTCCGTTTGTTATTGATTTCCTGCGATGTAAAAAACTTGCAGAAAACAGCAACTAGCACTTGGCACTATGTCAATAGGTTAGTACCAAAAAATGACTATAAAATGATTATAAAACATCCAAGATTGATTATATAACAACATCGAACAATAAAAAAATTAGATATGTTGGAGACGTATCAATGCCACTTTATGGTTAATGAAGGTATTGTCTTGGGGCATAAAATTTCTGAAAGAGGTAATGAAGTTGATAAAGCTAAAGTAGATGCTATTGAAAAGATGTCGTGTCCTAAAGATATCAAAGGTATAAGAATTTTCCTTGGTCATGATGGTTTCTATAGGAGGTTTATTAAAGACTTCTCTGAAATTTCTAGGCCTCACACTAATCTCTTGCAAAAAGATGTTCCTTTTGTTTTTTATGATGATTGTGTAGAAGCATTTGAAATAGTTAAGAAAGCCTTGATTTCTGCACCTATTGTTCAGCCACCTGATTGGAATTTACTCTTTGAAATTATGTGTGATGCTAGTGATTATGTTGTTGGTGATGTTCTAGAGCAAAGAGTTGATAAGAAATTGAATGTTATTCATTATGCTAGTAAAACTCTAGACAGTGCCTAGACAAACTATGCTACTACCGAAAAGGAATTTTTAGCAGTTGTTTTTCCTAGTGATAAGTTCAGATCTTATATTGCTGATTCCAAAGTAACTGTTTACACTGATCATGCTGCTATTAAATATCTTATGGAAAAGAAAGATGCTAAAACTAGACTCATTAGATTTGCTACAAGAATTTGATCTGCATATTATTGAAAGAAAGGGAGCTGAGAACCCCGTTGCAGACAACTTGTCTAGGTTAGAAAATGTTCTTGATGACCCACTACCTATTGATGATAGCTTCTATGATGAGAAATTAGCTGTCATAAATGCTTCTCGTAATACTGATTACGCTAATTACATTGTTGCTAAATTTATACCACCTAGTTTCACATACCAATAAAAGAACAAGTTTTCTATGATTTAAGACATTACTTTTGGGATGACCCACACCTTTATAAAGGAGTAGATGGTGTTATTAGACGTTGTGTACCTGAGCATGAACAGGAGAAGATCCTACGCAAGTGCCACTCCGAGTCTTACGGAGGACACCATGCTGGAGATAGAACTGCACACAAGGTATTGCAATCCGGTTTTTATTGGCCTACTCTCTTCAAGGATACTCGTAAGTTTGTCTTGTCTTGTGATGAATGCCAGAGAATTGGCAATATTAGTAGACGCCAGGAAATGCCTATGAATTATTCACTTGTTATTGAACCATTTGATGTTTGGGGTTTTGACTATATGGGACCTTTCCTTCCTATAATGGGTATACACATATTTTAGTTGTTGTGGATTACGTTACTAAGTGGGTAGAAGCTATTCCAACTAGTAGTGCTGTTCATAACACTTCTATTAAGATGCATAAAGAAGTTATTTTCCGAGGTTTGGAGTCCCTAGATATTTAATGACTGATGGTGGTTCACATTTTATTCATGGTGCTTTCTGTAAAATGCTTGCTAAGTGTTATGTTAATCATAGAATTGCATCTCCTTATCATCCTCAGTCTAGTGGTCAAGTAGAATTGAGAAATAGAGAGATTAAATTGATTTTGCAAAAGACTGTTAATAGATCTAGACAGAATTGGTCTAAGAAACTTGATGATGCATTATGGGCTTATAGAACTACTTATAGGAACCCTATGGCTATGTCTCCGTATAAAATAGTTTATGGAAAAGCATGTCACTTACCTCTTGAACTAGAACACAAGGCATCACTACAAAAAAAGACACATCCGTGACATTTTGGGCCAAACAATTTTTTCTGTCATACTTATGACACTTCAATGACGATAATTGTGACAAAACCCGGTATTATCATAGATGTGGTGGGGTCCTACTTCTATGACAAAAAATCATGACAGAAAATGGGCTTTTCGTCCAGGGCGGGCCGGAGACGCAGCTGCATCACATTCTTTGGGCTGTCCATGACGGAAAAAACCGTGGTAGATGCGAGGCGAGGAAAATATCGGGGTGTTCCCGGTTACGGTGGGTGGTCGGGGCCGAGCGATGCGCGTTTCTCTCGTACACGCACGAGCGTGGGTGCGAGGCGTTGGGCTCTAACTGAACCCGAGCGAGGCATTGGGCTCTAACTAAACCCGAGCGATTGCACTGCAGGCTACGCGTTACTGAACCCGAGCGATCGATCGATGGCTGTGAACTGAACCCGATCGAGCGATTCCTTCGCTACTGCTGCTAAATGAAGCCGATCGATGCTGCCTCTGGATGTACGATGAGCATTGCTGGGGGGGTTTGGATGAACAGTTCCCGGTGGGGGTGGATGAACAGGACCCCGTGGTGTTGCCTCTGGATGTACAGGACCCCGATCGATCGAGCCGGTTGGGGCTGGATGAACAGGACCCCGTGGAGGGCTGGATGAACAGGACCACCCCGTGGAGGGCAGGATGAGCAGTAGATGGTGGAGGGCTGGATGAAGAGTAGCCCGTGGAGGGGTGGTTGAACAGGAGCCCGTGGAGAGGGCTGGTTGAACAGTAGCCGGTGGAGTAGCATGCGGTGGAGGCTGGATGAACAGGAGCCCGTGGATGAACAGTCGCAGGTGGAGGCTGGAGGAGGTCGACGGTGGATCAACAGTAGCCCGTGGAGGCTGGAGGGGGTCGACGGTGGAGATGAACAGTATGCCGTGGAGTCCCGTTTTGCGGTACGCCACACCCCTCCCGATGAACAGGACCCCCGTTTCGACCGTAGCGCTCCAACACAAGTCTGTTTCCTCCGTTTTGCGGTACGCCACACCCCTCCCGATCAACAGGACCCCCGTTTCGACCGTAGGAGGTCCGTTTCCTCCGTTTTGCGGTACGCCACACCCCTCCCGATCAACAGGACCCCCGTTTCGACCGTAGGAGGTCCGTTTCCTCCGTTTTGCGGTACGCCATACCCCTCCCGATGAACAGGATCCCGTTTCGACCGTGGCCAGTCGAACACAAGGCCGTTTCCTCCGTTCTGCGGTACACCAGGCCTCGTTTCCATCGGTTGTTCCGTCCAAGCACTCCCGATGAACATGAGGACGCATTACGTTCTGACCCAGCCGGTTGGCTCCCCATGAACACGACGACGACGCAGTTTCTCCGTTTCGACCCAGCCATGTACACGAGCCCTGGCCGTACGTATGCGCGAGTAGGCGTTCGAGACCCTGCCCGTATGTACGTGCATGGCCGTATTTTCTTTCTTGCACACTAGCCGCTGTACGTACGTGTACATGCTACGTGCGCGCCTCTACTACGACATGTGCGCGCCTCTACATCGACCAGTATGTACGTACACGTTCGCGACCAGAATGACAACGCTACGTACGCTTCGACCAGGTGGGTCCCGACTGTCAGGCACTTCCTTGCCTGCGAAGATGTAGCTGGTGGGTCCCAGCAGTCAGGGGGCGAATCGTTTTTTTTTTGCCCAGACGCACTTCCTTGCGTGCGAAGATGTAGCTGGTGGGTCCCAGCAGTCAGGGGGAAATGTTTTTTTGCAAAATACGGTAGCCCGTCCGGTGGGCCCCTGCTGTCAGGTGGAGGAATAATTATTTTGCACGTAATAAGGAGGCACTTCCTTGCGGCCGCCGTGGACCCAGCTGTCAGCTTCTCCACGTACAGTACTCTTCCGATGGAAGTCGTTCCTTGACCACGTTGACCACGCCGCGCCGAGAGCACCAGGGCGGTGGACGAAGGCGAGGCCTAGGAAGGGGACGACGCGGAGCCGGGGAAGACGCGGCAGTGGAAGCCTGCGCGGAGAGGAGTACGAGGGTTCACTGGTTCGGCTGCGGTGTGAGGCTGCCGTCGCCACAGGGCCTGGCCAGCGATGGGAATAGTAGGGGCGGTGAGGCCTCCGCGGCAGCACAGCCGGCCACGGGAGGCAGGAGCATGCGGCACGACCGGCGCTACTTTGGGTGGCTGGAGCAAGAAGACCAGAGGTTGAAGAAGCACTATGGCCGTTGGATAGACATCGTACGGTCACTGGAGCTAGAATCATTCATATTGACTAAGTTGACAAAGCACTCCGTCCCCGTCAACTTAGTAGGCCCACAACTCAGCCTCCCACCAAAGTGGGTCCCAACTAGCAGGGGGAGTATTCATTTTTTTGTGCGTAATAAGGAGGACTTCCGGTGGGTCCGAGCTGACAGCGGGGGGAACGTTTTTTTCACAAAATACGGTGGCCCGTCCGGTGGGTCCCAGCAGTCAGGGGGGAAATGTTTTTTTTGCCAAATACGGTGATCCGTCCGGTGGGTCCCTGCTGTCAGGTGGAGGAATAATTATTTTCCGCATAATAAGGAGGCACTTCCTTGCGGCTGCCGTGGACTCAGCTGTCAGCCTCTCCACGTACAGTACTCTTCCGATGGAAGTCGTTCCTTGACCACGTTGACCACGCCGCGCTGAGAGCACCAGGGCGGTGGACAACGGCGAGCGGCGAGGCCTAGGCAGGGGACGATGCGGAGCCGGGAAAGACGCGGAAGTGGAAGCCCACGCGGAGAGGAGTACGAGGGTTCACTGGTTCGGCTGCGGTGTGAGGCTATCGTCGCCGCAGAATAACAGGGGGTGTGGGTGAGTGGAGGGATGGCCTGGTGAGCGGTGGAAGTAGTAGGGGGCGGTGAGGCCTCCGCGGCAGCACAGCTGGCCACGGGAGGCAGGAGCAGGCAGCACGACCGGCACTGCTTTGGGCGGCTGGAGCAAGAAGACCAGAGTTTGAAGAAGCACTACGGCCGTTGGATGGACATCGTACGGTCACTGCAGCTAGAATCATTCATGTTGACTAAGTTGACAAAGCCCTTGGTACGCGTCAACTTAGTAGGCCCACAGGTCAGCTTCCGAAACAGTGCGCCCCGATGTCAGGGGGAGGAATCATTTTTTGGGCGGGTGAAGCTAGAATATCCGAGATTGAAGAAGACGCACGGCATCCATTGGATGGACATCCAACGGCCACTGCTGTTAGAACTGTGTGTTGACTATAATAAGTTGACAAAGCCTTGCATACGCGTCAACTTCTTTTTTTTAGGGGATGTGTCAAATTAGTAGGCCCACAAGTCTGTGGGAGAGAACTTGTAGCCCATTTGCGATTTGTAAGAATGTACAGCCCATTTTTGAATTCTAATGGAATTTACTACAGCCCATTTACAGTTTGTTAAAAGTACAGCCCATTTTCTAGCTAGGACAACGATTAATAATTTCAACCAACCGTTGAAGACAGAATTCAATAAAATTTCCCACATTTTGATGGGATCCGAAATATTTTTATCCCAGAATTTCTATTCAGATTAAATATAAATTTGTATTACGTAAAAATCTAACGAAACATTGCGCGTGCAACAATTAAAAATTAAGATTTTCAAAATCCATAAATAATATTTTATAAACTAATTTCGTGCTTGGTGCATTCTTTTATAGTTACTGCCCAGTTTTTATAATTACATCCCATTTATTATTATTTTAAAGCCTAATGCATCCCTCCTAGGAAAGATTTGCAACCCAGCGGGGCGGAGAATAACAAGTTGAACTTGCCTGGGTATTCCTCAAAAAAACGTATAGCTGGGCTAGCCATTTCCATCTTGAAAAAAAAATCTGGGTTGGATACCTGTCCTGGGCTAGACGGGCCACAACCCGCCCAGTTAATACCCTGCTCTCCTCTGAACAACAACAAAAACATCGCCAAGAAAAACTCTGCAGTGCTCACGCCTCAAGAACACAAATACTGCTCGACCTGCTTGCTCCCAGTTGTCGGCCGCACCTTGTGCAATTCTCTCGTTTATTGACTACATAGGTTGACAATGGTGTGGGACCGTGATGTCAGGAAACCAGGAGGAAGCAAAAAAATATAGTTGTACATAATAAGGAGGCACTTGCGTACGTACGGCTATGGCCCTAGTGGGTCCCTACTGTCAACCAGTCAAAATAAAGTCATCTCCTGAATCCTCATGTTCACTGACCATGTTAACAATGCTCGACGCCACGGTGAGCGCAACAACTCGAAGGACGACGGAGAGGGCCTCGTGGGCCCTACGGATGGTCTGATACAGCGCCCGCTGCTTATTCAGGAAGCCAGGATCATCGTACACCTATGAGCACCTTCGAGAGACTGAGATGGCATGAAACGGTAAGGCCGCGCTTGGGAGCTCTGGTTTATTTCACACCTGTATTAAGATACAAGTGTAATTTACTCGTCATCGGAAACAACGCGTAAAATACAGGCGTAATGAAACCGAGGGCCCGAGGTCTGTAAGTAAAACCAGCGGGTTACGCGTGTAATTTGAGAGACCAGTGTATATTTTACTAGTCGAAATCGACCAACCAAGCGCTTCGCCCAAAGACCATCTGCTTTTATTTACAAGCGTCTGTTTTACAAGCGGTTTTGCTTCGAAAACGACGATCCAATCACGGCCTAAGATGAAGAGTTGGTCGGAAGATCGTATGGTTTCATGTATAACCTACCCGACTTGTCGTATAGGCTATGAATGAAACATAAGACGATGAACTTCTTAAGCACGGAAACAACAGAAGAGGATGATCTTCCTAACAAGCAAATCACTGGCATTAGATCGACATGCAAAACAATATGAAGCATTATTCTCAGGAGGCACGGTGAACAGCTCGTGATGCCGCATGCCACAACATTCCAAGCTCAACTTTGCAATCAAACACAAGGCCTGGCATTACATAGAAAATATTCAGAACAAACTCTTAAAATATCTTACATAAGTCAACATTCATGTGACTATGCATTTCAGCAGAGTAAATATTTACTTCTGAACTGAAGACAGGAATAGGAAAAAACGATCGACGTTGCTCACAGCAAAGGGCGTCCCACTCAAAAATATCAAATGCATGTCTTCTGGCTAACATCAATCAGCAAAAATTGACAAGGTTTTCCAATTCCAATATATTAAACTAATGTCAACTTTGACAAGCTTTTCCCATTCAAAATATGTAATGCCTATGATTGTGGAACGGGCAGGGTTTGTCATCAGTTTGTCATCTGATAGTCCCGTGGCTCAAGGTGACGATGAATGATTAGAGAACCATTCGATGTATTGTGCATGATGAAGTATTATTATGGAGGACACGAACCATCTGAACATTTTGTGCAGTTCCACTAAAATCAAGCTGAGCATCCCTGTGGATTTCGTATTTATATGCTGCCAGAAAACAAAAACACATCAGCACACACATGAATATTGGCCCAGTGTCAACCTACCAATCGGTGGACTAACAAACTGAAAGTACGGTAAACAGATTACCATACCCAGATGCCCCATCATTGTTGCTTAGAGTGACATTGACAGACTTGGAGTCCTGTCCTGGCTTCTTGGTACTTGTTTGGGCACTTGTTTGCCCAGTATTCCTCCGAACCACAAGTAAAGCAGCCATCTCTCCTTTTGTCTTTCTTCTTACCCTTCTTAATGGCCGACGTTGGCAGCACCATTCAAACATATATCCGGTGGCTCAAGGTGACGACGAATGATTAGAGAACCATTCAATGTATTGTGCATGATGAAGTATTATGGAGGACACAAACCATCTGGACATTTTGTGCAGTTCCACTAAAATCAAGCTGAGCATCCCTGTGGATATCATATTTATATGCTGCAAGAAAACAAAGACACAACAACACACACATGAATATTGGCCCTAGTGTCAACCCACCAATCGGTGGACTAACAAATTGAAAGTATGGTAAACAGATTACCATACCCAGATGCCCCATCATTGTTGCTTAGAATGACATTGACAGATTTGGAGTCCTGCCCTGGCTTCCTGTACTTGTTTGGGCACTTTTTGCCCAGTGCACTCCACGTGTTGTAGAGTTTCCTATGCTCTCTGCAGACTAGTCATGTCACCAGCGTCTACTAATACTCTTTAAAGCTTCTCGATCATTCCTTGTGTAATGTAGCGCAAACAATGACTGCTTCTTTCTGCAAAGTGGTAAGACCAACTGGACCCACTAATGCAGCAGTTTGCCTTAGACACATGAGCTCCTTTTGTGCAGTTCAACTAAAATCAAAGTCGGAATAAAATCAAGCTTTAATTTTGATATCCCTGTAAGCAACAAAAGGTATAAGGGAAACAATTACTGAGAAATAACGGTTGATGACTTGTACTCCTAGAAGAAAAACATCTACTGATCTACCTTATCTTAATGGGAAACAAAGCAGGAGAGTAGCAATTCTCAATCAGTGTGATTCATTCATATTAACTGAGACATTATCTTAACAATGCCTTGTTTGAACATGTATAAAGAACGACAAAGCAGAAAAGTATCATTCCTAAAACAATGCGACTGATTCATTTTAACAGAGACATTATCTTACCAATACCTTGGTTAAACATGTAGAAAGAACTACAAAGCAGGATAGTACCATTTGTAAAACACTGTAACTGATATATAATAACAGAGACATTATCTGAACAATACATTTCTTAAACATGTACTCCAGCCGATCCCTAACAGAAATGGTACTCCCACCGATCCCTAACAAGTGTTGCAGTTTTGAACTAAGATTCAGTAGTTAATTCTGAGGAAAGTCGCTACTGACCTTTCAAGACCAATATTTGAAACAACTCGTGAGGAAGACCTCAGAGAGATCTCAACAAATATATGGAAATCCAGTCTCATTTTGTGCAGTTCCACCAAAATTAAGCGAAGCAAAATGTCGCAATACCAACAAGTTGAATAGATATCCCTGTTTTAACAGAGGCAAAAAAGGAATCAATTACCGGCCAATAAAGGAGGATGAAACATGTGGCCACAAAAATGGTAATCCCGCCAATCCCTAACAAGTGTTGCAGTTTTGAAATAAGATTCGGTAGTTAATTCTGAGAGTGGCATTGCTTATATTTACCAGCGGCATTAGATTAAAAAAGCATAAACTGTTCCAGGGGAGAGTGGGCGCAACAACAACATGTGCTTCCATCTACTTATAAAGGGGGTGATGCAGAGTTTGTTGTAACAAAGCAACAAGCATAATGTCTGGGTTGGTCCCATTTTTGTTCACTACTTAATGGGAAAAGACAGCAATACAATAGCTTCAATTCAACATTTATTTAAAACAGTACCAATACAAGTAGCACAACATCTCAAAACACACTGCACGATCATGTGGATGAAGGCAAGTACCAACCTGTCATGACGCACACAAGATCACGTACGAATCTGCCAACACGAATAGGAAATCCAATCTCGTTTTGTGCAGTTACTCTGAAATCAAGTAAAGTCGCGGTGTGACATTTAAGTTTGCTATAGCAACAAGTTGAATAGATATCCCTGATTTAACAGAGGCAAAAAAGGAAACAATTACTGCCAATAAAGGAGGATGAAACATGCGGCCACAAAAAGAAGCATCCACCTTATCTTGATGGAAAACAAAGTATAGGACAGTAGCATTTCTAAAACGGTTGCATTGATTCATATTAACAGAGAAATTCTCTTAAAATAGTTCAATAGTTAATTCTGAGAGTGCCATTGCTTAAAATACAATAGCTTCAATTCAACATTTATTTAAAACAGTACCAATACAAGTAGCACAACATCTCAAAACACACTGCACGATCATGTGGATGGGACATGCCAGCACCATTTGCGTCCACACGTATAAATGTGTGATGCAGAGTATGTAGCCAAGCAGCATATCTGCGTTGGTCCCATATTTGTTCTATTTGAAACTTTTTCCGATGTGAGGGCAGCAAATCTAGTCCTGCACAAACTACCCGACCCCCCAGTTTCTTTCCCTTTTCAACAAAGAGTGTGGTTCCTTACAAATGTGTGTACTGGGTTACCCCCTTTTTCCCTTTTCGACCAACAAAGCGGCTGGACAGCTAGTCTATACTACTTTCCCTCCCTCCTTTCCTCATTGAACCACGTCCTAGATTCATGCTCCACCCCACCGCACCCTTCTTTCCTCTTTGAACCAAGACCTAGATTCGACTACAGAATCGAAAAAATTCAGCATGCAGCTAGACCAATGACGGTTTCAAAGAAACTTATACCTTAGGGTCGTCGGGATGTGGCAAGGCGTGCGGCAGGAGGTCGGATCTGCCCACACTACTTACGGCAGCGAGGAAGAAGGGGTCGGTGGCCATCCCGCACAGGCGCTGGGTGAAAGAGAAAAGTGCAGCCGGCAGTGGATTGCCTCCCTCGCTGAAGGCGATAGAGTGAATGCTGCACCTCCTCCCCTTCCCGGTGCGATGGGATCCGGACGCCTTCTTCGCCAGCTGTCTGTGAGGGGGGTGAGAGAGACAGAGGCCACAACGCAGTCTTGTTTAGATCTGATGAAGAGGGTGAGAGACAGTGAATATAGCAAACCCTAGCAAAGGAAAGCTGAGCCTCCAGCGTGTATATATATATATATGTAGTGCGGCGAGAGTGTGGAGAGTGCAAACCCTAGCGACCAAGCGTTGAGGCTCCAGCTTATAAATATACTGTAGTACGGACTGAGCTCCGGTGCCTTAACTGCACCTGCTTTTGGTTGTATGACAGGTGGGCCATCCACATTTTGGGCCCACCTGTTATAAACCCAAAGGCAGGTGCACAAAAGTCAATGAAGCTGCGTCCATATAGTACTCGTGTATACGACTTATATATAGTGGAGTGGTTTCTTATTCTCTCCATAACAATCGTTTTTAATTGTGTAAGTACAAAACGAAAATCTTTATTTAACGTACCAGTGAAGAAAAGTACTACTCCCTTTGTTCCTAAATATTTGTCTTTCTAGAGATTTTCACAAATGACTACATACGGAGCAAAATGAGTGAATCTACACTGTAAAAAATGTCTATATACATCCGTATGTGGTAGTCCATTGCAAACCACTTGAAAGACAAATATTTAGGAACGGAGGGAGTACTTCCGATGAACTAACGATCCACACATCCTGGTCGCACTTCCTGTCCTTCACGTGCGGTACACTACCCTCCCTTAAGTGAACAACCACACATGTGCCAAATTATCGGAAACGTGTGAGAGTGTGTACAAATAAAGAATTTTAATTTCAATTATCGGAAAGGTTTGAGAGTATGTACAGTTTCCCTGTCTAATAATTATGGTTTGTTGTGTTTAGCCTAAACTTGGTCAAACATTACAAAGTTTGACTTCAGTCAAATCTAATATGCGGAGTAAATGAAAATGGAGGTGTCGGAGTAATTGGACACGGGTATCCCGAAGACGACGAGACAATATTTCAAGACATCGGGGCTAGCAAAGCCCCTCAGTCCGACTGCCCGGCCGCTCCTGCCGGCTCCTCAGTCCGACTGCTCCACCCGGCCAGCTGCCAGCTGACCGACTGCATCGACTAGCCGGCTGCCGACTGCAGTCCGACCCGGCATCGACAAGACACCGACGAGACGGTCGTACCCGAGCACTATTCACGTGTCATCCCCGCCATCATGTATAGTGTCACTTGTCCCCTGGCACTATTTATGAAGTGACCCAGGGGACAAGCATGACATGCACCATGCCTTACCCATGCCCACTAGCTAGCTTACATACTAAGCTACCCTCTCCTATAAAAGGAGACACACATCCATCCATCCATTGATGGATTCACGCACACACACAAGCAAGCTAGCTAGCAAGAGAGCTAGCTAGCCATCCATCCATCCATTCCCACGGGCATGCATGCCCAAGCACCACATACGTCCATGCTCATGGCCGGCCACTAAAGCATGCCTGGTGCATGCATATACGGAGCCAGATGCCCATGGCACTGCCTCCAGATACAGCTCTAGGAGCACTTTGTACTGCCCGATGTACACCCCAGATATATATGCTCAGACATGCAGGAGTAGGGGTATTATCTCTCCGGAGAGCCCCGAACCTGGGTAAACTAGCGCGTGCTACTCGCATACCCGCTCCCGGTTCTATCAGCAGCAGTCTTACCCTCACACAAAGCCCTTGTGGCATCTGTCGCCTCACACCCCCCCGTGAGAATACCACGACAGCTCGCGCCCACCGTGGGTCGGTACTATCTATGCTACCGCGCTGCTGCTGGTTTCGCAGTCCGGGCGGGACCATCTTCGCCATCACCACCACGGCGTCACGCCGTCCCTCCGATAGCGGTCGAGGGCTCGATATCGACGCGCCCTCGGAATGACCGCGAGGGGCGACGCGTCCTCGCCGTCGGGACCATCTTCGCCATCACCACCGCGGCGTCGCGCCGTCCCTCCGGTAGCGCTCGGGGGCTCGACTTCGACCCGCCCCCGGAGCGGCCGTGCGGGACGGCGCGTCCTCGCCGTCGGCCTCGCCTTTATCACCACTGCCGCGGCGTCGACTGCGTCGCCGCCGTCCCGGCCTCCTATGCGCCCTGCGCCTCGTCTCACTCCGGCGTGTGCGTCGGCACCTCCCCGCGTCGGATGACGCCCCAGCCGTGCGCCCGTGAAGCCCCGTCGCCCGCGTCCGCGCGTTTCCGCTGGCGCCCTGCGTGTCCGTGCACTGCGGGGTGGTTGTTGCTCTACCCACGTCCGTACGACCGTGCCTGGTCGCCTTCGCGTTGCGCACACGCCGGGCTCGCCTCTGCGCCCGCCCGTCGGCTCCTCGTCGCCGCGCCGAGTCCTCGACGCCGCCTCGCTCCCTCCCCGTGCACCCGGACGCCGAATCCCGTGCCGTCTCGCTCCGGCCGGCCGCTCCGCTCCGTGCGCCGCTCTACCGCGGCCGCACCCACTCACCGGCCGGCTACTCCGCTGCCGGCTCGCCGATGCAGCCGGCTATTGCCGCCCTCGCCTTGCCGGCTCCGCGTCCGCCTCCCGCGCGCTGGATCCAGCACCTGCGCCGGCCGCATGGGCCCTGTGCCCGGCCAAGGGTCCACTCCCATCGGCGCCAGCGCTCCAGCCGGCCGCGGCTCCGGGCCGGCTCACGCCCCACACGCGCGCAGCGCCTCCTCCTCCTGCCGACGTCCGCGCTCCCCTGCGCCTGACGACTCTGTGCCGACTCTCCCCCGCCGTGGGCCGACTGCCTCGCCTCCGCCTCCGCCCATGGCCGCCTGCTCGCTTCGGCCGGCTCCCGCGGTCACCGGCTCGCGGCTCCGCCAGCCGCCCCCGAGTCCTCCGCGGCCGACTCCACTGCGCGCCGGGTCGCCGCAGCCGCCTCCCTCCGCGCGAGCGCCCCCGACGGACCACGCCCGACTCCTCCGCGGCCGACTCCAGTGCGCGCCGGGTCACCGCAACCGCCTCCCTCCGCGCGAGCGCCCCCGACGGACCACGCCCGAGTCCTCCGTGGCCGACTCCCGTGCGCGCCGGGTCACCGCGGCCGCCTCCCTCCCCGCGGGACCGCCAGCCGGCTCCGAGCACCTGTCGGGTCGCCTCCGCTCGCGGCCGTCCGGCTTGCCGCCAGCCGACCCGCGTTGTGCCCGGTTTCCGGCCGCTTCCCCGCCTCGACTCGCCGCCTGCGACCTCGCCCGCGGCCGAGAGCTCCACGCCAGCTCGCCTCCTCGCTCAGCTGGCTTCCCGCATGCCGGCTGGCCAGCTCGTCGCCGCGCCCGCCCGCCCCTGCTGGCCCGCTGCCGGGTCGCCGCCAGCCGGCCCCGCACACATGCACGGGCTCCCCCTTCGATCGACTGCTTGGGCGAAAAAAAAAAGAAAGAGAAAGAAGTCGGCTAGGGCAAAGAGAAGAAAAAAAAAACACCCGTCCGGATGATTCGTCCGCCTGCTTCGCCACTCGGACGGTCAGTCGTGACCCACGCTGTCGGCAGTGCCAAGCCGGCTGGTCTGCCTCCTGCTCCGACGGCTATACCCAGCGGGTGCGCTGACGCGCCCCCGCGAGGAGAGAAGACAAAGTAGTCGCCGGGAGATCCGGCCCGACTGCTCAGCAGTCGGCCCGAATCTCGGGGGCTACACCCAGCGGGCGTGCTGACGCGCCCCCGCGAGGAGAGAAGACAAAGTAGTCGCCGGGAGATCCGGTCCGACTGCTGAGCAGTCGGCCCGAAACTCGGGGGCTACACCCAGCGGGTGCGCTGACGCGCCCCCGCGAGGAGAGAAGACAAAGTAGTCGCCGGGAGATCCGGCCCGACTGCTCAGCAGTCGGCCCGAATCTCGGGGGCTACACCCAGCGGGCGCGCTGACGCGCCCCTGCGAGGAGAGAAGACAAAGTAGTCGCCGGGAGATCCGGCCCGACTGCTCAGCAGTCGACCCGAATCTCGGGGGCTACACCCGGCGGGTGCGATGACGCGCCCCCGCGAGAAGAGAAGACAGAGTAGTCGCCGGGAGATCCGGCCCGACTGCTCAGCAGTCGGCCCGAATCTCGGGGGCTACACCCAGCGGGTGCGCTGGCGCGCCCCCGCGAGGAGAGAAGACAGAGTAGTCGCCGGGAGATCCGGCCCGACTGCTCAGCAGTCGGCCCGAATCTCGGGGGCTCCACCCAGCGGGTGCGCTGGCGCGCCCCCGCGAGGAGAGAAGACAAAGTAGTCGCCGGGAGATCCGGCCCGACTGCTCAGCAGTCGGCCCGAATCTCGGGGGCTACACCCAGCGGGTGCGCTGGCGCGCCCCCGCGAGGAGAGAAGACAAAGTAGTCGCCGGGAGATCCGGCCCGACTGCTCAGTAGTCGGCCCGAATCTCGGGGGCTACACCCAGTGGGTGCGCTGACGCGCCCCCGCGAGGAAAGAAGACAAAGTCGTTGCCGGAAGATCCGGCCCGACTGCTCAGCAGTCGGCCCAAATCTCGGGGGCTACACCCAGTGGGTGCGCTGGCGCGCTCCCACGGAGACAAGAGAAGAGTTTTGTCCGGTTGCCAGCAGCCGGCAGAAGAAGAAAAAGGGCGCTGCAAAACGCCTCGCTGCCTGGCCGGTCGAGCCTGACCGGCCGGGACCCTCCTTCGAGCGATCGGGGGCTCGAAGGCTACACCCAGCGGGTGCGCCGGCTCTCTTCGGCAAACTCCGCCTCGGCTACACGAAAACCAATGTGAGCTCCTCACCCGCAGGTTTTTTCACCACGAGAGCACGGATAACCTCGAGCGATGCTCGGGGGCTATCTCCGCATTTCATTACAGTTGCATCACTGTTCGCCCCGGCGCCAGCCAGAGTTGGCCCGGGGGCTGGCCGCTTGGCCTGAGACGTTAGTTCCCGCAGACGGCTTAGTAGCGTGCGCGGTATGAAAAGCCCACTCTTAGTCACAGACCGCAGAGCGGCTGTCCGACTGGCAAGAGTGAAAGCTGAAGGCCACCCACGCGAAAAACGTCCGGGAAGAAAAACGCTTCGGGCGACCCGACCATTTTCTTTATGAGTATCTACTCGGTTAAATTCGCTCCCAGAGTCTGAGTATTGTACACTCCACTCCGCGGCCCACTCTCAGCCACAGACCGTAGAGCGGATGTCCGGCAAGCGAGAGCACAAGCCAAAGAGCGGAGGGAACATGAAAGAGATGAAAGGGGGCTCGGACGAAACCGAGTCGGCACCCTCCGCATAAAACTTGCAGTGCTAAAAAGCAATCACTTGACATATCTGCATGGACTAACTTTCTCTTTTGCATGATCATTTCCATGAACACTCGCGAAAAAACCTCCGCCCGACTTTGCCAAGTTGCCCGGAGGCTTGGGGGCTACTGTCGGAGTAATTGGACACGGGTATCCCGAAGACGATGAGACAATATTTCAAGACATCGGGGCTAGCAAAGCCCCTCAGTCCGACTGCCCGGCCGCTCCTGCCGGCTCCTCAGTCCGACTGCTCCACCCGGCCGGCTGCCAGCTGACCGACTGCATCGACTAGCCGGCTGCCGACTGCAGTCCGACCCGGCATCGACAAGACACCGACGAGACGGTCGTACCCGAGCACTATTCACGTGTCATCCCCGCCATCATGTATAGTGTCACTTGTCCCCTGGCACTATTTATGAAGTGACCCAGGGGACAAGCATGACATGCACCATGCCTTACCCATGCCCACTAGCTAGCTTACATACTAAGCTACCCTCTCCTATAAAAGGAGACACACATCCATCCATCCATGGATGGATTCACGCACACACACAAGCAAGCTAGCTAGCAAGAGAGCTAGCTAGCCATCCATCCATCCATTCCCACGGGCATGCATGCCCAAGCACCACATACGGCCATGCTCATGGCCGGACACTAAAGCATGCCTGGTGCATGCATATACGGAGCCAGATGCCCATGGCACTGCCTCCAGATACAGCTCTAGGAGCACTTTGTACTGCCCGATGTACACCCCAGATATATATGCTCAGACATGCAGGAGTAGGGGTATTATCTCTCCGGAGAGCCCCGAACCTGGGTAAACTAGCGCGTGCTACTCGCATACCCGCTCCCGGTCCTATCAGCAGCAGTCTTACCCTCACACAAAGCCCTTGTGGCATCTGTCGCCTCACACCCCCCCGTGAGAATACCATGACAGGAGGGCTACTACGTCCATCCGGGTTTTTAGTCCACACCATTTTTTTAATCAAGTTAATAGCTGGACAAATAAAATTACCGGGGAGCTGGAGACAAAGTTGTGAGAAGGCTTAGAAATCAATACAAAACTTATGCTCTTAGTACCAACGGCGATCCTTCTTCGAGGAAACATTTGGTTCATATCCAATTGTGTGATAAAATTGCACCAACGTGAAAGACGACTGCGTCTCCAACGCAACCTAGTTGAACTGACGAAGGATATCATCTTTGCGGATAACAAGCAAAGAGCACTGATGGAAGACAACTTGCTTTTCATTTAAAATCGATCAGCTTCACCAGCCGACGCAACTATGAGGCGCAACCATGAGCATCGATAGGTCATCGTGGTGATGCATCATCCATTTGGCATCAAGTTTTGGTGAGGCACCTATGAAGTTCGACAAATCCTCACTGTGGTCTGTTTCTTCTCAGTAGTCAAGCTCGTGGAAGGAAGAACCACGTGGCAGAGGACAGTGAGGCGGAACAACAATGGCCATCCAATTTTGTGCAGTTCCACTAAAATTGAGGAATACATGCCCGGGTATGGAGATACGCATCGCTGTTTCCAAGAATATAAAAAAGGGATGTGTTGTTACTTTGTTTTACAAGATTAACAACGACATCTCAATTGTCAATAAGAATTATGAAAAGTACACCAACAAATAGAGGCATCATGATTATCTTGATGGGAACTAAACCAGGATACCCGAGAAAAAAAGCATTTCTTCATTTAACCAGTGATAGTATTAGATTAGCAGCAGCAATAGGAGCATATGGACAATGACCGCACAACCACCATGTACTTTTTGTCGAAACAAAATGTATACCTCCACCGAGGCATAAATCAGGACAACTTTTCGAGTGGCATTTCCTCTATAATAGTAGGTGATGTTGGACCAGCCGACGAACCATAGCTGTCCTCTATAATAGCATTTCCTCTATAATAGTAGGGGAGCTGGGGAGTAGTCGCATAGAATAAAACCCGCATGCAGCGACCTGGGGAGCTGGACCAGTACAAGAAGTTATACCTCAGGTGGGAAAGATGTCGCTTAGGCGGGTGGGCAGGATCTGCCCACACGACGGCAGCGAACAAGGGCACGGAGGACCTTCGTCCGTGCCAGCGCCGGCTCCGAGAGGACGGTGCGCATCGGCTTCCTCCATCGCCGACGGCGACAATGTCAACGCTGCACCTCCTCACCTCCCGCATCGGACGGGATTCGGCCGGATCTGTGACCACCGGTGAGGAGAGAGATAGTGTGGACACTGTCATCTTGTTTTGATACGGAGAGGGTGAGAGAGCGAGACGCGAGAAACTCTATCAAACAAGAGGCTATAATGGAGTAAAACAATCTCTCCATAGCAGTGGTTTTAAATAGAATACGTGCGTCCCCGGAAAAAAAGAAACGAAAAATGGCGGACAATTTTTTAACGTACCAAGAAAGAAAACTCGATCAAAAACACGCACCCGCTTCTAGGTCGCGAGAGTCGTCGTGCACACACACATACACATAGACATGCATATCCGTGTTTATGTAAAATTCCATTTCCATCTCCATCTCTAATCATATTTGTCCAACTGGCACATTATTTACGTTGTTAATTATATACGCGGCAATATTAACGTACAACATCTCGTGTTTGCGGGCGTCCGGACCGCTACCACGGCCGCTCCTGACCAACCCGAACCCTCTTCATCACCCGCACGTGCTTCCCGCCCGAAACGGTCAGTGCCGCATTCATGCCCGGCCAGAGCGGACGCGACCTCTCACCCGCACCTGGCGTCGGCATTGAAGCGGCGCGCCGACGGAGAGAGCGTCGCCCGCGCCGCTTCCTGGTGCACGCGACTGCTCCGCGCTCAAAGGTCGCAATAGCCGGCCACAACATGCATGTAAAAAGTTCTTGGGAGTCCGTGCTACAGCTAGCTGTCCTCCCCCAACTCGTCAATCTCTTCCAGTAGTACTAGTACTCCATGGCGCGATCCATCGACAAGCAGGCAGGAAAGTTATCGTATACTCGATTTGCGATGAGTGGCATGCCGAGCGACTGTGTGCGGTCGAGCCGTGGAGGAGGGTGAGACACGAACGCGACAGATGTGATTTAAATGTTGGTTTTGCTCGATGGCGCGATCCAACGAAACGAAACGTTGGTTTTTCTCCGTTTCCATTTTTTCTCCGGAAAAACGGAAACTTTCCACTCCATTTTCATTCCTACTCCAAGGTTGCCCCGTTACAACATTCCATCAAATACAAAGGAAAACTAACACGCATGCTGATGCATCTCAATGATTAACAGATCATAGCCAATATTTACTTCACAACTAAAGACAAAAGTTGTGAGAGCGTGTACGAAAGATAAACTACTGAGGGGGTCACTACAACTTAAACCCTAAACCCTAAACAGGATTTAATTTCCTGGCCAGGTAGAACCTGTCGAAGGAAAGACGGCTGGCACCCTCGGATCATTTGATGCTTTTCTACAGTTCCACTAAAATCGAGCTGAGCATCCCTAATGGCAAAGATATTGAAGAAGTGTGATTAGAATAATAGTACTGGCACTAGTTCATGAGACATAAACTCATCACAAGTAGAAGCCGGTAGAAGTAGAGAAAGATCAACATGGAGATGGAGCTACATGGGGAGCTGCGGCAGTGGAGCAAGCCAGCTCCAAAAGGAAGATGGAATACCTGGGACGTCGGGCTGTAGCTAGAAGGGTGGTTGGGACGCGGCATCAGCCCATACCGCGGTGACCCCCGATTGGGATGCACCGACTATGCCTCGCCGATGTCGACCGCGTCTATGCAGAACATTGTTCCCTTCCCCCAGCTGCGGGATCAGGCCGGATATGTGACCAACGGTGTGGCCACCGTCGTTCTATGCTTGTGAAGAGAGCAACCCAAGCAAGCAGGCTTGTAGCTTAGGCTCCTGCTAGTGTATATATAGCGGTTTTCTTTTTCTCTCCATATCAACCATTTTATATTGCGTACATGTCATTGAAGAGTGAAATGATGGTTGCTTCTTCCGACTAACTTACTGTGTGATTTGACTACTCCTTTAGTGGCCCCTACACGTACTCCCCCTACGTGTATGCAACAGTCACACGTACACATGGACGCAAAAACGCGCGCGACGCCCTAATGCATGCATGTCCGAGCACACGACGGAACACACACGGTCACGCTCAAGTGCTCAACCTACATGTGCATGCACACACATACTCAGCCAGGGTGAGCTAGTGACCGTATAAACACCGGAAAATGTATATATTGAGCGCAATGAGCGTATTATGAAGTCCACTGACCATATTTTTACAAATATACAGTGACAGACAGTGTATTTATCTCGTTTGAAATTAAGCCATATTAACCGGAGAGGAGGCAGTATGCACTAGCATTACTTTGTTGTGTCCCGTCAACTTGCGGAACGAGGAGAAGCTTGCAGGACGGTAGAAGCTTGCGCGCAGTGGCTCGCAGGACAAGGAGAAACTTTTGACTAATGCAAGCTGTCCTTCGGTAAGGCGGTGGACGTGCAACAGTTAATTCGGTGTCAGATTGCCAGAAGCATACACTATACTAGTACTCTTATTGTTGCACTTCCCGAAGAGGCGAACAGCCAAGCGCAAAGTTTACTAGTACTAGTACTACTACTATAGTCTATAGAGGTATGTACTATACTAGTACTAGGAACCGGATGGAGGAGCGTCTGCACTCTTATTATATTTTTAAAATGTGATAAAGCAATCTTCAACACATTTGGTTCTCTTCGAGGGTTCTCGCATGTGATAATGGAAGTTGATTGCATGGAACACTCGCCACAATTCTCGCTTAATTTTGGCTCATATCCTGTTACAAATAGGAGCGCTCGGTAATATTTCCTCTCCTTTTTGTTATTCAGCATGTAAACAGGTCAGCAAACCTTGCGGCGCATCTTTGTGCGAACCGTGCTTGCTGCACTTTGAATGTGGCCTAGAGCTGGCTTGATGAAACACCTCGCTTCCTACTTCTTTTTTTACGGGGTACCTCGCTTCCTAGTGACCAGTGTCTTGGCTGATCGTCCTAAGAATGCGTATATATGAATAAAGCTCTCTCATTTACCCGCAAAAAAGATTAAGCCATATTAACCGGAAAGGAGGGAGTATGGACTAGCACTACTTGTTGGTGTGTCCCGTCAACTCGCAGAACGAGGAGAAGCTTGCAAGATAAGGTGAAGCTCGCTCACGCCTTTTGACTAATGCAACATACCCTCGCCCAGGCGGTCGACATGCATCAGTTCATTCGGTGTCAGATTGCCAGAGGCATACACTGTAGTACCGAACATGCGGAGTACCATCATTGTTCGACTTCACGAAGAGGCGAAGATGCAAGCGCAAGGTTTAGTAGTACGAGTAGTACTACTACTAGAACCGCATGGTGGAGCCTCTGTACTCTTATTTTTCTTAATATCTGATAAAGTACACATTTACTCACGAGAAGGGCGGAAAACGGCAGCCCAACATGTAATGATGATATCGATCAACCATGCTCGAATATATCTTGGCCTACGTGCGAGCCCGTCTGTGTGTTCTCGCTCCTCGTCTCTCTCAAGGAACAGCGGGTTGGCCATTTTGCCGTCAATTGAGATCGATTTGCTCACACTCCAGTCCCACATGTCAGTGATATGCCAAGAGGAGGTGCGTTGACCGACTGGCCATACGCGTACTTGGTTTTGCACCTTCATACTACTCCTCCCTCTGTCACAGTTTACAGGGCGCACTTCATTATGATGCATTTCTCTCAATGCATTTCCACCACCAGAGAGACTTTAGACGCGTTTGGTTTAATGCTCGATTAATTAGGGCGTGGTAACCGCAATTTTCTCTCGATGTAGTACTACGGAGTGGAGTAAGTGCATGCATGTGTGTACCCGGGGTGGAAGCACTGCATGCATGTGTGTACGCATTATTTCCTCTAGTAATAGACGTCGTGCTATAACTACCAATGCTATTTTTCAGGCCGATCGCTAGTCGCCTTGGTCCCAGAGATTTTCTCTTTTTCTGAAGCACGCTCTATAAACAGTGACGGATGGAGTAGTATGAGCGGATTCAAAGAAGAGCGTATTGATGGTTGCTTCTTCTGAGCAACTTACAGTGGGAAAGGTGGGGCTTATGATTTGACTGCTCATTACTCACTATTAATGTGGCTCAACGACCGGTCTTGTCAGCGTTCTGGGAACGGGGCTCCCCAGACTTGCCTGCCTGCGGCCCACGGCATGGCTGTGCAAGCAGGCTTGCACGGCCCATCTCCATCAACAAGGCATTCAAGACCCTCGCGAGGGGCCAAGCCTCGTGAGGCTGATGACGCAAGACCTCCTCAGGAGCGGCCTAACCAGGCAGGCTCACGAGGGGCGGAGAGATCAAGGCAAGGCAAACCTCGCGAGGTTCTCGTGACGTGAGCCATGACGATCGAGACCAGGCGGATGCCACCGCGCGTAGCGTCCTTGTTTCCTCTTTGGTGCTAAGGAGGCAAGCGCAGGCGCGGAGTACCGAGGCATCTAGCAAAGGTTTCCATATCGGTCCAATGAGACCAAGACCGGTGGGACGGCAAGATGGAGGTCACCATGGAGCCCAAGGCGGCGTCACCACCAGAGCCTTTTGCAGGCGAAGACCGCTTTTGTCAGGATAAGTTGTACTAGTTGTCCCCTTTCAAATTGGCCGTTGTTGGCTCCCTTCCCGCTCAATATTTGGGGAGAGGACCAGGGCCTATATAAGTAGAACTAGCCACCACCGTAGAGGATAACTCATTCAGAGGCATCTCACCTAAGCCTTAGCCACACATCGAGCACAAGAACACCTCAACCTCAGGAGGTTGTTCTTCCCCCTGTATTGTTCATCATCAGCCCAAGAGGCAATTCACCACCACCACACTGGAGTAGGGTATTACACCACAACGGTGGCCCGAACCAGTATAAATCTTGTGTCCCTTGTGTTGTGAGTTCGTCGAGTTCGTTCTTGAGATCTTAGTTAGTTAGGACGCAGATCGGTAGGGAGGAAACCTTCGTGCGCACTCCAGTGTTCGAACCTTAAGGGTTTTGCCGGAACCCATGATCCGACATTTGTCGCTCCAGGTAGGGGTGCGTCGTAGCCCTCCCTCTGAAAACTAACGCTCTGCTGCCACCGCGCTCCGCCCTCATGGCAGGCGCCCCGCTACCGACTCCGCGGCCGATGCTGACGATGGGGCCAGAGGGCTCCGGGCCCTGGCCCCCGCCTTGCGGCAGGTGCAGTGGCCACCCAAGTTCAAGCCGGAGATGCTGCCGCGCTACGACGGCGCAGCGGACCCATCGGCTTTCCTGCTGGCGTACGAAGAGGCCGTCCTCGAGGCCGGGGGCGACGACAAGGCCATGGCCAACTGGTTTCCCATGGCCCTCACCGGCGCGCCGCGCGCCTGGCTGCTCAACCTCCCCGGATCCATGGTCGCATCTTGGGAGGAGCTCCGCGACCACTTCACTGCGTGCTACACAGCGCCGGTGCACCACGCGGTCCCGGCCCTGCTAGGCGGCTCTCAAGCGCCGCCCTCAGATCGCCATATCAAGCCATTCCTTCGCCAGATCAGCGCCGCCTCCAAGCGCTCGGGGGCTCCGCCGGGCTGGGCTGCGCCCGAAGCCGACCTCACCTTCAACTCAGAAGACCGCCTTTACCATAGGTGCCGGCCTCGACCCAATCCAAGAGGAAGCATTAGTGAAATTCTTGCGCACAAACAAGGATATATTCGCATGGGAGCCCAATCAGCTGGTGGGGGTCCCGAGAGAGGTAATCCAGCATCACTTAAGGGTATGCCCCAATGTGCGCCCTGTCAAGCAACGGGCGAGACGGCAGTCCACGGAGAAGCAGGCCTTCATCGTCCAGGAGGCCTGCAAGTTGGAGGCAACGGGTGCCATTCGCGAGGTTCGGTACCCCGAAAGGCTGGCGAGCCTTGTCGTAGTGCCGAAGAAAGGCGGGAAGGAGCGAATGTGCGTCGACTTCACCAACCTCAACAAGGCGTGCCCTCAAGATCCGTTCCCTCTCCCACGCATCGATCAGATTATCGACTCCACCGCCAAGTGCGACCTGTTGTGCTTCCTGGATGCGTTCTCAGGGTATCACCAAATCAAGATGGCGGTAGAAGATGTAGAGAAGACAACCTTCTTGACCCCGTGTGGGGTGTACTGCTACACCCGCATGCCCTTCGGACTGCACAACGCGGGCGCGACCTTTCAGCAGTTGATGCACATCGCCTTGGGGCGGCAGCTCGGGAGAAACACGGAGGCCTACATCGACGACATTGTGGTAAAGTCTCGGGAGGCAAGAACCTTGATCCAACATCTGGAGGAGACCTTCGCAAGCTTGCGCCAGGTGAACTTGCGGCTTAACCCGGAGAAGTGTGTGTTCGGTGTCCCCTCCGGCAAGCTGCTGGGATTCCTCGTGTCCCACAGAGGGATCGAGGCGAACCCAGAGAAGATCGAGGCCATTGAGGACATGAGCCCACCGCAGAGACCCTCAAGGAAATGCAGAAGCTGGCTGGTCGGGTGACTGCATTGGGACGCTTCATCTCCAAGCTGGGAGAGCGCGCCTTACCCTTCTTCAAGCTGATGAAGAAGAAAGGCCCATTCGAGTGGACCCCGGAGGCCAACCGAGCTTTTCAAGACCTCAAGAGATACCTGACAAGCCCTCCGGTGATGGTGGCGCCATGACCTCTGGAGCCTCTAGTACTCTATCTTGCCGCCACACCATACTCCGCCAGCGCGGCGCTGGTGGCGGTTCGGGAAGAGCACCAAGCCAAGGGCACGCTGCGCCAAGCTACAACCGAGGTAACGCAAGATCAGGAAGGCATAGCAAGAGCCGTAGCAGCCTCAACAGGGGACCAAGTTCAGCAGGACGACGCCGCCAAGGGCCAGGCAAATGATCATGTGCCGGAGGTTCCATCGCCTCAGGAGACGCCCCAACTCCCGCAAGATACGAGCCTCACCAATGCGCCCGCCCTTGTCGAGCACCTGGTGTATTTCGTCAGCACGGTATTGCGGGACGCGAGGGCACGATATCCCATGCCTCAGAAGCTCCTGCTCGCGCTCTTGGTGGCCTCGCGCAAGTTGCAGCACAACTTCCAGGGCCACCCCATCAAGGTCGTCTCAGCGTGCCCATTGGAGAGAGTGCTCAGGAGCCCAAACTCTCCTGGAAGGGTCGCCAAGTGGAACATCGAGCTGCAGGCATTCCAGTTGGAGTTCAGCACTACCAGGGTCATCAAGGGAGCCGCACTCGCCGATTTTGTGGCAGAATGGACGGATGCCCCGACGTTGGAAGTAGGCGAGGACCGGTCCACCTCGCCGGGGAGTGAGACGCCCGACGGCTGGGTCATGTATTTCGATGGGGCCTTCGCACAATAGGGTGCGGGGGCTGGAGCAGTACTCGTCTCACCCACCCAAGACAAGCTCTACTATGTTGTGCAGCTCTGCTTCCAGCAGGGCGAGAAGGTCTCCAACAACATCACAGAATACGAAGGTCTGATAGCCGGCCTGAAAGCCGCAGCAGCTCTGGGGGTGAAGCGCCTCACCGTTAGGGGCGACTCGCAGCTTCTCGTTAACTTCTCCAACAAAGTATACGAGCCAAAGGACGAGCACATGGAGGCATACCTCGCGGAAGTGCGTAAGATGGAGAAGTAGTTCCTGGGCCTGGAGTTGCAGCACGTGCCTCATGGCACCAACAAGGAAGCTGACGACATCGCCAAAAGGGCGTCCAAGCGGCAGCTCCAAGAGCTTGGTGTCTTCGAGGAGCGGCTCTTCAAGCCTTCAGCAATGCCACCACTTTCAAGGACAGCCCAGCCTCGGGAGGACCTCCCGCAGCCGCCTGCCACAGGAGCCCCAGCCTGTGGCCCTACTTCGGGAGCACGCCTACTCTTGGCGCTCGAGCCCCAGGAGGGATGCTGGACCAAGGAATTCAGGGACTATCTGACGCAAGGGGCGCTTGAGGGAGTCGTGGATTAGGGGGTCCTCGGACAGCCGGACTATATCCTTTGTCCGGACTGTTGGACTATGAAGACACAAGATTGAAGACTTCGTCCCGTGTCCGGATGGGACTCTCCTTGGCATGGAAGGCAAGCTTGGAAATACGGATATGTAGATCTCCTCCCTTGTAACCGACTCTGTGTAACCCTAGCCCCCTTCGGTGTCTATATAAACCGGAGGGTTTAGTCCGTAGGACGACAACAATCATACCATAGGCTAGCTTCTAGGGTTTAGCCTCTACGATCTCGTGGTAGATCAACTCGTGTAATACTCATATCATCAAGATCAATCAAGCAGGAAGTAGGGTATTACCTCCATCGAGAGGGCCCGAACCTGGGTAAACATTGTGTCCCCCGCCTCCTGTTACCATCCGCCTTGGACGCACAGTTTGGGACCCCCTACCCGAGATCCGCCGGTTTTGACACTGACATTGGTGCTTTCATTAAGAGTTCCACTGTGCCGTCACCGTATGGCTTGATGGCCCCTTCAATCATAGGCAACGATGCGATCCAGGGTGAGGTTTTCCTCCCCGGACAGATCTTCGTATTCGGCGGCTTCGCACTGTGGGCCAACTCGCTTGGCCATCTGGAGCAGATCGAGAGCTACGCCCCTGGCCATTAGGTCAGGTTTGGAAACTTGAACTATACTGCCCACATCCGCGGAGACTTGATCTTCGACGGATTCGAGCCCATGTCAGGTGCGCCGCACGATCACGACGAGCATGATTTAGCTCTGTCGTCGGACTTGGTTTGGGAGATCACACCTGTAACTACTCCGGCCTTCAATCCGGAACAGATTCGCCATCCGAGGACGGGTGGATAGACCCCGCCACGGAGGCCGCACTCTCAGTGGCGATAGAGCCGAATACTGACTTCACCCCTTACGAGAGTCGTGTTGCCGAACCATTGGACTTGTCCCCGGCCACGGGCTCCGAGCCGCCTGCGTCCGTGCCTATCGAATCCGATTGGGCACCGGTCATGGAGTTTACCTCTGCGGATATCTTTCAGCACTAGCCTTTTGGCAATGTGCTAAATTCATTAAGGTCTCTCTCCTTGTCAGGAGAACCTTGGCCGAACTATGTCCGGCTAGAATGGGATGCGGACGACGAAGAAATTCGCTCCCCACCCACCACCCACTTAGTAGCCACTGTCGACGATTTAACCGACATGCTCGACTTCGGCTCCGAAGACATCGACGGTCTGGACGACGATGCAGGAGACGAACAAGAACCACCGCCCATAGGGCGCTGGACGGCCACCTCATCGTATGACATATACATGGTGGACACCCCCAAAGAAGGGGATGGCGACAAGACAACGGAGGATAATCCCTCCAAGAAGCAACCCAAGCACCGACGTCAGCGGCGCCGCTCTAAGTCTCGCCATAGAAAAAGCAGCGGTACCGGCACAAGAGACAATAACGCTCCGGATAGTGCCAAAGACGACGATAATCCCCTCCAGCCAGACCTCGAGCGGGAGGATGAGCAAGCTAGCCCTCTGGAACAGGCAGCAAACGAAGAATCAGAGGATGACAATTACATGCCTCTCTCTGAAGACGAAGTGAGCCTCGGTGACAAAGAATTTGTCGTGCCTGAGGATCCCGTCGAGCAGGAACGCTTCAAGCGCCGGCTTATAGCCACAGCAAACAGCCTGAAGAAAAAGCAACAACAACTTCGAGCTGATCAAGACCTGCTAGCGGATAGATGGAACGAAGTCCTGGTAGCCGAGGAATACAAACTCGAGCGCCCAACCAAGAGTTACCCAAAGCGCAGGTTGCTACCTCGACTCAAGGAGGAAGCATTAAAACATACACCACCAGCATATGATGCGGCAGATCGGCCACCTCGTGGTCGAGACAGAGAGGCATACCAGCCCGAAGTCCAGCCCGCACCCCGCCGCCACTCAAACAAAAATACCAAGGCCCGGGGCAACACGCAGGACCTGCGAGACGTATTGGAAAACAAGGCAAAACATGCAAGATCGATCTATGGATCACGGGGGCGCGCACCAACACGTGACGATGATCGAAATGCCGGATACACTAAAAGCAAATCCGGCCGAGCCGAACACGGCAGACAAGACTCGTATGAACTGCGTCGTGATATAGCCCGGCACAGAGGCGCCGCACACCCCCTATTCTTCACTGATGAAGTAATGGATCACGAATTCCCAGAAGGGTTTAATCCCGTAAACATTGAATCATATGATGGTACTACAGACCCGGCGGTATGGATCGAGGATTTCCTCCTCCACATCCACATGGCTCGCGGTGATGATTTACATGCCATCAAGTACCTCCCACTAAAACTCAAAGGACCAGCTCGGCATTGGCTGAATAGCTTGCCAGCAGACTCCGTTGGCAGTTGGGAGGATTTGGAAGATGCATTCCTTGACAACTTCCAGGGCACTTATGTGCGACCACCGGACGATGATGATTTGAGTCATATAACTCAGCAGCCAGGGGAATCGGCCAGGCAATTTTGGACCCGGTTCCTAACTAAGAAAAACCAAATTGTCGACTGTCTGGATGCAGAGGCCTTAGCGGCATTTAAGCATAACATCCGTGACGAGTGGCTCGCCCGGCACCTCGGCCAGGAGAAGCCGAAGTCTATGGCAGCCCTCACGACACTCATGACCCGCTTTTGCGCGGGCGAAGACAGCTGGCTGGCTCGCAGCAACAACACATCAAGAAGTCATGGCACTTCAGATACAAAGGATACTAACGGCAGACCGCGTCGTAACAGACACAAGCGCCGCAACAACGGCGACAACGCCGAGGACACGGCAGTCAATGCCGGATTCAGTGGCTCTAAATCCGGTCAGCGGAAGAAACTGTTCAAAAGAAGCAATCCGGGCCCGTCCAGTTTGGAACGTATACTCGATCGCTCGTGTCAAATTCACAGCACCCCCGATAAGCCAGCCAACCAGACCAACAGAGAATGCTGGGTGTTCAAGCAGGCCGGCAAGTTGAATGCCGAAAACAGGGACAAGGGGCTGCATAGCGACGACGAGGAGGAGCCCCGGCCGCCAAACACAGGTGGACAGAAGAGGTTCCCTCCACAAGTGAAAATGGTGAACATGATATACGCAACCCACATTCCCAAGAGGGAACGGAAACGTGCACTAAGGGACGTCTATGCGATGGAGCCAGTCGCCCCAAAGTTGAACCCATGGTCCTGTTGTCCGATCACCTTCGATCGCAGGGACCACCCCACTAGTATCCGTCATGGCGGATCTGCCGCATTGTTCCTTGACCCCATCATCGACGGATTTCACCTCACCCGAGTCCTTATGGACGGCGGCAGCAGCCTGAACCTGCTCTATCAGGATACAGTGCGCAAAATGGGTATAGACCCCTCGAGGATCAAACCCACTAAAACCACATTTAAAGGTGTCATCCCAGGTGTAGAGGCCCATTGCACAGGCTCAATCACACTGGAAGTGGTCTTCGGATCTCCGGACAACTTCCGAAGTGAGGAGTTAATCTTCGATATCGTCCCGTTCCGCAGTGGTTATCACGCACTGCTCGGGCGAACCGCATTTGCCAGATTCAATGCGGTACCGCATAATGCATACCTCAAGCTCAAAATGCCAGGACCTCGTGGGGTTATAACAGTCAATGGAAACATAGAACGCTCGCTCCGCACGGAGGAGCACACTGCGGCCCTCGCAGCTGAGGCACATAGCAGCCTTTTAAGGCAAACCGCCAATTCGGCGATAAAGCGCCCAGACACCTTCAAGCGAGTCCGGATTAACCTGCAGCAGGATCGCCTGGCACGTTCAGAGCTTGCCTAGCAATTCGGGCCCCGTCCAAGTCCCAGTCAAGCGACGAAATCTGTGCCGCGCGTACATAATTACGCACTAAAAATACCATGGGCACAGGTGGGGGCACGACCAGGGCACGTCCCACAATGCGGCTCAACCGCCCCAGGGATACCTTTATCATTTCCTCTCTTTCAGGACCTTACTCTCTGGAAGCCCTTTCCGGCAGTCTGATTGCTGGACACATTACGGGAAGGAACAACCAAGGAGACAAGAAGCTAAGACGTACAAGGGAATCCCCAGGTGGTCTGTGATAACAATCGAAGTACCCATTTTTAATACCCATATGCAGCTTATCCTTGGATAGGACATGCAAATAGTCCTATTTTTTTCTTATTGCACTAATTGTATCAGTACGCTTTGACGTATTATTTAAATAACAATGTGTAGCATTAGTCTATAATTGCATTACCCTTCTTTTTTCTTGTCTATTTATTTACGACAGCTTGCACCCATACATTGTGGTACGACCAGTACGCCAGGGGCTTCAGTATACCCCATAATACGGCGTAAGAAGTCCGAACACTTTCGACAGTGCGGCACCCTGAACTTATAGCATTATATGCATCAGCTCCGAAAAATGTCTTGGGTCAATAGTTGGGTTTGCCCAGCTCCCATGTTTTGGTACCTTACGTTCCGCAATATCGGCTAAGGTAGCACTAGGAGAACTACTGCGATTGTGTCCCGGTTCTTCCGGACGAGCTCCTCAGTAGAGAAAGCCGAAAACTGACTGTCATGATAAGGCGAGAGCTAGTCGCTGTTCGAGAGGTCTCAAGTCCTTAAAGACTTTTTCCGCTTCGGGCGAGGAGTCGGCCTTGCCCGACTTAGGTGTATATAGCACCCCAAATTCGGCCTTCCGAATACTAGGGGCTTCGCCAAAATTTAAAATTGTAGACTTCTATGGCTAAGTGAGAGTGACAAAGCCTTATAGTCCGATTGCCTGGTCATTGTGCTGAACACGTCCCTCGAAGGACCCAAAATTGGGATAAAGAGTGCTCAGGTTTATCCCGAACACCTCAGTACTAGTTACATGGGGGCAGAAGCCAACGACTGGCCAACTCTCAGATTTTATAAACGGCTGCACAGAAGGTAATATTTTAAATTCACAAGCGTTGCATAGCACAAATGAACTTGTTTCATATTACAGGATCGCATGAGTACATTCATTCGAATATTACATCCTTAGTACATTCCTCCGCCACAAGGCGAGAACCCTTCAGGACACTGTTATAATACATCTCAGGGTGGCGATGCTCCTTGCCTTCTGGCGGCCCTCCTTCACCAGCTTCTCGGCGTCCAGCTTCGCCCAGTGCACCTTTGCTCGGGCAAAAGCCCTGCGCGCGCCCTCGATGCAGACGGACCGCTTTATGACTTCAAGCCGTGGGCAGGCATTCACAAGCCGCCTCACCAGGCCAAAGTAGCTATCAGGCAGAGGATCGCCAGGCCACATCCGGACTATGAGACCCTTCATGGCATGTTCGGCCGCCTTGTGGAGCTCGACCAGTTGCTTCAGCTGGTCGCTCAAGGGCATAGGGTGTTCGGTCCCAGTATACTGAGACCAGAACAACTTCTCCGTCGAGCTCCCCTCCTCGGCACGGTAAAACTCCGCGGCATCCGACACACTGCGGGATAGATCTGCGAACGCTCCTGGAGACCTCCGAACTCGGGTAAGTAAAAGGAAATTTTCTTTCACATGCTTGCTTTGCATAATGAATGCCTTACCCACCGCTATCTTCTTAACTGCCTCAATTTCCTGGAGGGCCTTTTGGGCTTTGGCCTTGGCGTGTTGTGCGCTTTCGAGGGCCTTTGCAAGCTCGGACTCTCGCGCTTAGAGTCAAGCTCCAAGGACTCGTGTTTTTTGAAGAGAGCCTGGAGCTCTTGCTGCACCTCGCCCACCCGGGCCTCTTGTTTTTCCCGCTCAATGCGCTCCTTGGCCGCCTTGTCCTCGGCCTCGGACAGCGCCTTCTTCAGGGTCGCCACTTCGGTCGTGGCCCCTGGCAAAATTCATGACGATCCTATGATCTAAGCAACCACCCTTGTTTTTTTCTTATCAACATACAGACGGGGTATAACTTACCTTTGTTCTCTTCGAGCTGCCTTTTGGCAAGGCGGAGCTCTTCCTTGGACCGCTCCAGGTCCCGCTTCAGTGCGGCGACCTCCGCAGTACGTGCGACAGCGGCTAGCAGTGAAGCCTGCATATGCACATAGACATATTTCAATTAGACTCCTGCGGTTATTATTTGATCCTCTATTCGGCCTTTCTTCGCAAACGCCAAACAGAGTGTCGGGGGCTAGTGTCTATGCGGTAACATTCTCTTATAATCTGGTTACTTACCTCAAAGCCCATTAGGAGGCTGGTACAGGCTTCAGTCAGTCCGCTCTTGGCGGACTGAACCTTCTTGACCACCGCACTCATGATAGTGTGGTGATCTTCGTTGATGGAAGCGCAGCGAAGCGCTTCCAGCAAGTTGTCTGATGCCTCTGGATGGACAGAGGTCACCGGCACTGGCGGCTTGCCCCTCTTAACGGGGGGTCGCCTGACAGAGTCCGGAACCACTGGAGGTTCCTGTGCAGTGTTCGGCTGGGGGCCGAATTCGGAGCCCATGGGAGTCTTGCTCCCCTTGCGCCCAGGGTCCGGAACGTCGCCTTGAGGCGCCTCCAGGACTACCTCCCCTCGGCTCGATGCCCTTTGAGACAACACCTCAACGTTGTCCGAAGGGCGAGGGGTGAAGGCGGTCGGAAGTGAATCGCTATTCATATCCGACGGGTCCAAAGAACCATCCGACGAAGATACGTCGATATGGGCTTGGGATGGACTGCATAATCATGTTCGGCGTGATGAGAAGTAGTGCAATAAAACATACCATGAATTACTATGGAATCCGGACACTTACGACTTCGCCAGGGGCTTGTCCCTGGGCAACCACTCGTCCTCGCTGTAGGCGGCGGTGGTGGAGTTGTCTGGAAGGAGGGTTCTTCCCTTCTTGGACCCCTCGGCCGCCCCGGACGGGGCGGCCTTCCTTTTCTTGTCTCCCCCGACCGGGGGGAGAACTTTCCTCTTCCTCCTCCTCGTTTTCACGGGAGGAGCGCGCCTCAATGCTCTCAGGTGAGGAGTCCGATATCGCCCTGCACCGGAGACCCTTCCTGGTCCCCGTGGCCTTCTTCTTGGCCTTCTTCTCCGGCACCTCATAAGGTGCCGGAACCAGCATCTCCGTTAGGAGAGCATCTGCTGGATCTTTGGGCAGTGGGGCTGGACAATCGATCTGCTCCGCTGTCTCGACCCAGTCCTGGAAAATGGTGTGGGGGCTTAGATCCCGCGCATGGTCAAACTGGGGAAAATGAACATCTTATAAGATATAAAAGACTTACCGGATTCGCAGGGCGCTTTGCGCTGAGTCCGCGGTCCTTGGTAAGGGGAGGTGGTACCTCGGCGCCCTTGAACAGCACCTTCCAGACGTCCTTGTGCGTCGTGTCGAAGAGCTCTCGCAGCGTCTGGTGCTCGGCCAGGTTGAACTCCCACAAGGTGAATGCCGTCTTTGACACGGGAGAATCCGGCGGAAGAGCATGACTTGGACCATGTTGACGAGCTTGGTTTTCTTGCTCATCATGTTTCTGATGCATGTCTCGAGTCCGGTCAGCTCTACCGGGGAACCCCAGGACAGGCCCTTCTCTTTCCAGGAGGTGAGCCACATGGGGATTCCGGATCGAAATTTGGGGCCGCCACCCAGTTGGTGTCGCGCGGCTCGGTGATGTAGAACCACCCCGATTGCCACCCCTTTATGGTCTCCACATAGGAGCCTTCGAGCCAGGTGACGTTGGGCATTTTGCCCACCATGGCACCTCCGCACTCCGCTTGCTGGCCGAACACCACCTTCGGTTTAACATTGAAGGTCTTCAGCCACAGGCCGAAGTGTGGTTGGATGCGGAGGAAGGCCTCGCACACGACGATAAACGCCGAGATGTTGAGGATGAAATTTGGGGCCAGATCATGAAAGTCCAGCCCGTAGTAGAACATGAGCCTGCGGACAAACGGGTGGAGCGGAAATCCCAGTCCGCGGACGTAGTGGGTAAGGAAAACCACCCTCTCATGGGGCTCTGGCGTCGGGATGATCTGCCCCTCATCTGGAAGCCGGTGTGTGATATCCGCGGCTAGATATCCGGCTCCCCGCAGCTTTGTGGTGTTCTCCTCCGTAACGGAGGAGACCATCCACTTGCCTCCCGCTCCAGACATGCTTGGAGTGGTTTGAGGAGAAAAATGCGAACTTGGGCACTGGAGCTCGAGTGCGCAAGAATGGACGAGCTAGGAGGAAGAAGGCGTAGGTGAAAAGGGGAATCCTTGTCCCTTTATAAGGGCGGAAGAGGCTATGCGCCTCCCCACCTACCTGGTAAAATCGCTTATTCCCCAGGCGCCGTAATTGATGGTGCGGCTGGGTTACCCACACCCGTATTGATGAGAATTCCGTAATAAGGGGACACGATCTCTGCTTCGACAAGACGTGCCAAGGAAACCGCCTCGCAATACGTGCTGTGGCTAGTTGTGAAAAACGGTTCGAATAATGACCGGGCTGTGGTGTGATGTCATGCTGCAAAATGCATCAGCAGATTAGATTCGTGGGAATATTATTATCTCTACGGTGGTATGTGGAATTTTTTTTGCAGAGCCGGACACTATCCTTGTGTTCAAAATCTTCTATGGAGTATTCGGAGGAGGAACCCGCCTTGCAATGCCGAAGACAATCCGTGCGCCGGACTCATCGTCATCGAAGCCTGGTTCAGGGGCTACTGAGGGAGTCCTGGATTAGGGGGTCCTCGGACAGCTGGACTATATCCTTTGTCCGGACTGTTGGACTATGAAGACACAAGATTGAAGACTTCGTCCCGTGTCCGGATGGGACTCTCCTTGGCGTGGAAGGCAAGCTTGGCAATACGGATATGTAGATCTCCTCCCTTGTAACCGACTCTGTGTAACCCTAGCCCCCTCCGGTGTCTATATAAACCGGAGGGTTTAGTCCGTATGACGACAACAATCGTACCATAGGCTAGCTTCTAGGGTTTAGCCTCTACGATCTCGTGGTAGATCAACTCTTGTAATACTCATATCACCAACATCAATCAAGCAGGAAGTAGGGTATTACCTCCATCGAGAGGGTCCGAACCTGGGTAAACATTGTGTCCCCGACTCCTGTTACCATCCGCCTTAGAAGCACAGTTCGGGACCCCTACCCGAGATCCGCCGGTTTTGACACCGATAGCGCTGCCGGAGAAGGAGGAGGACGTAGAGCGCGTGGCCCGGCAGGCCACGACATACTGCATCCAGGACGGTGACTTGTACATGAGGCAGCCCAATGATGTTTCATTGCGCTGCATTTCTAGAGACCACGAGAAGGAGTTGCTATCTGACATACACGGTGGAGACTGCGGGCACCACTCGTCATCATAGACCCTCGTCGGCAAGGTATTCCGGAGTGGATTCTACTGGCCCACGGCGCTCAATGATGCGGCCGAGCTGGTGAAGTCCTGCGAAGCCTGCCAGTTCCACGCCAAGCAGATCCATCAGCCGGCTCAGGGCCTCCAGACCATCCCGCTCACATGGTCGTTCGCGGTCTGGGGGCTGGACATCTTGGGTCCGTTCCCTCGAGCGCCTGGGGGGTACCGCTACCTCTACGTCGCCATCGACAAGTTCACCAAGTGGGCGGAAGTGGAAGCCGTCCGCACTATTCCAGCTGGCTCCGCGGTCAAGTTCATCAAGAGTCTCGTGAGCCGCTTCGGGGTTCCCAACCGCATCATCACAGATAATGGCTCGCAATTCACTAGCAACCTCTTCAAAACATACTGTACTAACCTTGGAACGCAGATCTGCTACGCTTCGGTGGCACACCCCAGGAGCAATGGTCAGGCCAAACGCGCCAACGCAGAGGTCCTGAGGGGCCTCAAGACCAGGACCTTCAAGAAGAAGCTCGAGGCCTGCGGCAGGGGCTGGCACGACGAGATCCAATCCGTGCTGTGGTCCATCCACACCACCGCCACCAAGCCAACGGGCGAGACCCCGTTCTTCCTCGTCTACGAAGCCGAAGTGGTCCTCCCTCACGAGGTCAAGCATCGCTCCGCACGGGTCCTGGCATTTGATGAAACGCAGCAGGACGCCACGCGGGGGATGGACCACGTGCTGGGGGAGGAACGTCGCCGCGAAGCTGCACTGAGGGCGGCAAGGTACCAGCAGGCACTGCGGCGATACCACTGCCGCAACATCTGCTCCAGGACGCTCGAGGCGGGCGACCTCGTCCTGAGGCGGGTCCTCTCCAGGGAAGGGCTGCACAAGCTCTCACCTATGTGGGAGGGCCCGTTCAGGGTCCTCCATGTCTCCAGGGCTGGCGCCGCGCGCCTAAAGACACAGGACGGGGTACCCATTCAGAACGCCTGGAACATCCAGCACCTCAGGAAGTTCTACCCATGAAGCAAGGCCCAGTGCCTGTGAAGAAAGGCCCAGTGCCTGTGAAGAAGGCCCGGTGCCTGTGAAGAATCGCCGCCCGTGACACTCTCACGTAATAATGAGTGGGGCTGTACATGCCCCGGAGTCTCAGGAGTGCCGCCCTTGGGCCTTGGGGGCTCCCTCCCATGCCTAGTGGCAGCACTTAGCTCCGTGCTGGTGAGAAGACTTGGAGACTAGACTAGGTGCCGGACGCGGCTTTTCATTTGCTTTCCGTAGTTGGCTCGCCTTCTTTTAATCGAAGTTTGCTTCTGGTGTTCCTTGCTGATTTGGTTCCTTCGCTGTTTGCCGCTATTTCCGACTCTAGTTCACCTGTGTTCTCTCTCTCGCATACCTCGCGAGGGGGCTAGGTAGGTGCCCTCGCGAGCGTTTTTCCTTCTGCGTTTTTCCTTCTCTCTGCCTACCGTCTGCTTTCTCGCGAGGCACCCTTGTTCGAGCCCACAAGCTGGCGCATATCTCCTAATCCATGCCCCTCGGGTACCGCGATATGAAGCGCTGGGTCAAGGCTCGGGTGAGCGATATGTCTCCTAGTGAGCTTCCCAACGAATTTTTTGCAGTTCCTGAGCGACCACTAAGTCAAGACGGGCACGAGGAAACAAGTGCCTCGTGAAGAGGAAGCTGCCCCGAGCGCGCCAAGCTAAGTTATCTCTGCACAAAATAACGACACATCACGGAAACAATAGGCATAGCATAATGATTGAGGAATCATAGTTCGATACACGCCCCTCCGGGCCCATACTGGTTTCATTTTGATGTAGGAAAGAAAAGAAGAACAGAACAAAAGCGGCACTCGCCCCTGCAGCGGTCCACGGGGGCAGACCCCTGGCGACGTCCCGAGCTTAGCCGGATCCCTCCTCGCGCTTCACGGAGGCACGACGACGAGATGACCCGCTACCACCTTCGAAGCGAGCGCGGCGGCGTGGCGGCTAGTCATAGCCGCCGCTGCTGGAGCTATCGCCGAGAGAAGAGCCACCATAACTGGACGAGGCACGGCCGGCGAGCTCGCCCACACCATCATCGCGGCCGTCGCTGAGGCCGAGCACCTCCTCGCCGTCGTTCATCTCAGGGCAGCACCCGGCGCGGCGACCATCTTCCCCAAACACCCTCACGTAGAGGGTCATGTCACCGTCGTACTTGAAATGGAGGCTGCACCGCCTGCCCAGGCCGCACGCGCGGGCGAACGTCTGCCAACCGCGGGCCAGCGCTATGTTGCCCGCGGCGGAGATCTCAACCACGACCCAAGAGGCCCTGCTACATCAGCCGTCCGCCTGCAGCCAGAGCCCGCCTGGACCAGAGGTTGGCACCTCATCGACGAAGAAGCGCGGAAGCTGAAGCCATTTGCTGGCCGGATCCTCCGACCAGACAAAGAACTCCGGCAGCACCTCTGCCGAGCGGAAGCGCGTCCGCGGAGGCCGTGCAACCACGGCACGTCTCACTTCATCGACGGGACTGCCGCGACCGGAGCAACCCCTGCCACACGCAGCAGCACCACCCTAAGAGCGGGGGGCCGCGGCGGGAGTCGCGGTGTGCTTACGGGGACGGCCGCGTCCCCGCTTGGGCGCCGGGGAGCCGGGCCCCTCGCGAGGGGCCTTTCCCTTCTCTGCGGCGGAGAACCTTTTCGACGGCGCCATGGGAGTCGGAGGTGGAGCAGAGGAGGAAGAAGCAAGCGGAATGGGAAGGAATGGGCGATGGGGGCTCCGTCCCTTCCCTCATTTATAGCAGGAGAAGGCCAACCAGCGCCCCCCACACGATCACAGGTAATGATGGTTTTCCTTGCATGTCGCCGGGACTTGTCAAGTCAGGCAGTTGCCGAGGCAGCATGGGGAAGCGGAGACGCCACGTCCAATCAACCACCACGCGTCAGCCGAGGCCGCAGGCTATTGGGGCCCGCGGCGCTCCGCACTTGACCTTTGGCTTCGCCTCGAAGCCAAGCCCGAGCGCGCCTTGGGACCGGGGGCTACTGTCGGTGTTCTGGGAATGAGGGTCCCCAGACTTGCCTGCCTGCGGCCCACAGCGTGGCTGTGCAAGCAGGCCTGCAAGGCCCATCTCCATCAACAAGGCATTCAAGACCCTCGCGAGGGGCCAAGCCTCGCGAGGCTGATGACGCAACACCTCCTCAGGAGCGGCCTAACCAGGCAGGCTCACGAGGGGCGGAGAGATCAAGGCAAGGCGAACCTCGCGAGGTTCTCGTGACGTGAGCCATGACGATCGAGACCAGGCGGGCGCCAGCGCGCGCAGCGTCCTTGTTTCCTCTTTGGTGCTAAAGAGGCAAGCGCAGGCGCGGAGTACCGAGGCATCTAGCAAAGGTTTCCATATCGGTGCAACGAGACCAAGACCAGCGGGACGGCAAGACGGAGTACACCATGGAGCCCAAGGTGGCGTCACCACCAGAGCCTTTTGCAGGCGAAGACCGCTTTTGTCAGGATAAGTTGTACTAGCTGTCCCCTTTCAAATTGGCCGTTGTTGGCTCCCTACCCGCTCAATATTTGGGGAGAGGACCAGGGCCTATATAAGTAGAACTAGCCACCACCGTAGAGGATAACTCATTCAAAGGCATCTCACCTAATCCTTAGTCACACATCAAGCACAAGAACACCTCAACCTCAGGAGGCTGTTCTTCCCCCTGTATTGTTAATCATCAGCCCAAGAGGCAATCCACCACCACCACACTGGAGTAGGGTATTACACCACAACGGTGGCCCGAACCAGTATAAATCTTGTGTCCCTTGTGTTGTGAGTTCATCGAGTTCGTTCTTGAGATCTTAGTTAGTTAGGACGCAGATCGGTAGGGAGGAAACCTTCGCGCGCACCCCAGTGATCGAACCTTAAGGGTTTTGCCGGAACCCGCGATCCGACAGGTCTGAGTCTCCCATGCGGCTGTGCACTACCCCCTCGGTTCTTAAATATTCTCTGGAGTATTTGTCTTTCTAGAGATTTCAACGAGTGACTACTCAAATATTTGTCTTTTTAGAGATTCAAATGGACTACTACATACGGATGTATATAGACATATTTTAGAGTGTAGATTCACTCATTTTGCTCCGTATGTAGTCACTTGTTGAAATCTCTAGAAAGATAAATATTTAGGAACGGAGGGAGTACACATACGATGCAAAATGAGTGAATCTACACTCTAAAATATGCCCATTTTTTAAATTTGTAAAAAGACAAATATTTAGGAAGGAAGGATTATAATTTTGTGCATGGCACATGGATCCGAATGTCGAAGAGGCTTCTGGCAATGCTATCAAGCTTCCAGCATTTGTTTACATAATTGACGTACTATACAAATAATTTTCCAGCGACATGAAATTGTACAATGGTGTGAGCTTACAGCTTTTGTTTCGTGTGTCTTGCCATCGATGCTCTTTCGGAAACGATAAAAAACTAACTTCCTTGCTAATCAGAGCTAATATTTACATCACAACTGAAGACAAAGTTGTGAGAAGGTGTTAAATTAAAATTGATCCATGCTTTCATTGGGAGCAACATCCCCCCAGCTCGGTCTAAATCAACAAGGCATGTTGGGAAAAAAGTAGTTGTCTGGAGCATGCCACATTCCGATCATTTTGTGCAGTTCCACTAAAATAGAGCTGAGCGTCCCTGTTCCAAAGATATTAAGTGTGATTACGATAATAGAGGACTGCTGATGAAACAATAAACACACAAATAGAAGCCGGTCACCTTTGCAGTCTCTCTTAAGACTAACTAGTTGGAGAAGATTAGGCTCGGAGTTGGATGAGGAGGATAGAGCAAAACCAATCTCCCTTTGTGCAGTCGCACTGAAATGTAGAGACGTTGCCCGTGTGACATTTTGGTAGAACTGCACAAAACACTCTTAAGAAAAAAGTGATTTGTGCAGTTCACCAAAAGGTTGCAATAGCAACGAGGTGAAATGGATAGCCCTATTTGCAAAAAAGAGGTAGAAAGGAAACAATTACTGGCCAATAACAGTTGATGACACATGCGACGACAAAAAAGAAGCATATTCCTTGTCCTAAGGGAAGATAACAACACGGTTGTGTTTGTCTAAAACAGTGTGAGGACGAGATTGCAATATGGAAAGTATGTCGGACGAGCTACGTTTTGGGTAAAGAACTATGGAAGATCCACATGCAGCGACGTGGGAAGACGGGCAGTGGAGCAAGGCCGGAGGGGATACCTGGAGGTCGTCGGGAAGTAACTAGGTGAGCGGCGGCGGGCGGAATCTGCCCATACTGCGGCAGCGAGCAGGTGGCGTAGGCCCTACCACGCCGGAGCTTGGTCAGAGAGAACGGCGTGTACCGCAGATCGGGACGTGCTGCCTCGGTGCCGTCGAACGGAGAAACGATGCACGTCCTCCCTTTCCGCCAGCGGACGGGATGCGGCCGGATCAGTGACCAACGGTGAGAGAGAGAGAGAGAGGCCACCGCAGCCTTGTGTGAGATACTCTGAAGAGAGACAAACCAGGCAGGCAGGCTCCATTGTATATAGTGGAGCAGACTACCTTTTTCTCCATAAAAATTGTTTTATATTCTGTGTACGTGCCATTGAGCGATATAACTTTATTTAAAAATAATGCACCAACGCATCAAGTCGAACTTTGTTTCGTGCACGCGTGGTACACGACCTTTGTAGGTAAACAACCACTACACGCATTCAAATTAGCACGTGGGCTGCCATTTCGTACAGAAATGAGCTCCACCGTGTACCCGCGCGGGTGTGGCTAGGCACGAAGCCTGAGTACGTGCACAGTGCACCTATTCTCTTCTTGTATACGTACACGACCTACGTGGGGTTGTGTGAGAGAGATACAAACGTAGAGAGAGATATAGTGTGTGGGTTCGTGAGAGCTTTTTTTGGGGGGGTGGGGTCAATCAAAAAATGTAACATATGCAATGTGTGTGAAATAGAGTCCTGGATATATCATATATATATATAGAGGGGGCGATCCACGAGAAGAGAGTGGAGGTATCATCGGCTTGAAGTGTCCATAGAATCGAAGAGAGGGATGATGTGTGTGTGTGCGCGCGCGCGATCGATAAAGAGTTCCATCGAATTTGTGTGTGCCCACGTCAAAGATATAGAGTGGCTGGCCTACTTGAATGTGAGAGGGGACAGGTGCAGTTTGTCTCTGTGGCATGGATACCTACCTACAGCGCTCGACTATCGGTGTGTGGTGGGGGGAGGCCTAATTAACTATAGAGGTACAATGGCTGGTATATGTGTGGAGGAGGAGAGAGGCCTACCTCATGTATTAAGGGAGATCGATCTACCTCATGTATTAAGGGGGATCGATCGGCATCCATGCATATGTGTAGGAGAGGAATAAGGTTGGGAGAGAGACAAAGCTAGAGTGTTGGAGGGGGTGGTAGTGGAGTTGCTTCTAACAAATGGTGGGATAGGCTTGCTAGACAACCGGAGGGCACGCCTGCAATATCAATAAGAGAGGGGATAGCTGCCTGTCTGTGCATGTGCGTGTGAGAGACGGGTCAGGAGGCATGCACGAATGATGAGGGGGGCGATATGGCTGTGGTAAGCAGACATAACTACATAGGAAGATCAATCGTCTTTTGTCAGAGAAAGGAGAGACATAACTTGTGAGGTACGTCGATCGATGGGGGGGAATAGTTAAAGTCGACCTAGGTATATGTTGGGAGATCGATCGGTATACATGCATGTGTGTGTTAGAAGCAAATGAGGCACGGGGAGAAGGATAGAGAGAGAGGGATGCATCTAGGAGGTGGTGCGAGAGTCATACTATATCGAGGGGGGAGGAGTGTGCGAGTACGAGATCGATGAAAAGAGTGGTGGGAGTGAGGCATGGACAGTGATAAGAGAAGAGGGGAAGCTTGAGTTTTGTGCTAGGCACACCTGGCTAGAGAGGCATATCGATCGATGTGTGCCGTAAAGAAGGAGCTGGGGGGCCTACACACACCGTGGGTGAATGACCTAAAGTGAAAAGACGAATTTGCGCGATGGAGCTAGAGAATGCTGAGGGAGGGTGAGAGGGATGCGGGCGTCTGCATGCACGAGAGAAAGTTAGTCCGAGCGAGCTACAAAGATAAGAGGATTGTGTGGGTGTAAAAGACGAATAGAGATCATACTTCATTATAAAAAGCGAACTCGGATATTTGATGAATTTATCATAGTGTTTTAAACCGACGCATGTGTGAATATATATAACGGTGATACACATGGTGTGGTTATGAACATGTTATACTACATATAATATATTTTATCTCTACTCTTATAAAAAAACGGAGTTGTTGATGATGGTGCCATCCTGCAATATAGGCCGTCCGATTTATATCTGACGGATAGGAAGGAAACTATGGCAATTTTGAAAAAAGATACCCACACCCCTCTCCATATTTGCAAATTAGGCCTCCCCTTGATCATGTTGATGTTCTATGGAACGCATGGGCATCTTGCAAGTACTACGTATAATGTATAGAACATTGATCATAATTTGGGCTAATGTGTGGCTTTTGCAGCTCAGGTCTAAATACTTGTCATAACGAGGGGGCGGGGCACTATACTATGTGTGATAAACACGATGTACACGTATCGAACATGGTTTAGATTATGAATATATAGTTAGTACATCAAATGTACTATTATTTGGAATCAACGTAAAGTGTATTCAAAAATAGAATTCGAGTTCATGTAGTACACATAGTTTATATCTATCTCTATAGTAATCATGTGGTGTGTTATTAAGGTAATACACGAATGATGGTTGAAGTTGGCAACAATCATGATTGTAGATTGTTATTGAAATAGAGAAACGAATTCAAATTCTGTTCGAATTGCAGCGGTAGTATAGACATTTGGAATGCACTAAAATGTTGGTATGAGTAGGTTACATGCATTATACAGCAAGCGAAAAAAATTAATTGGACATAACATGGATTCATACTACCGAATAGCATTTAATTGCACTAAATTGTTGGTATGAGTAGCTTTAAATAGCATTTTATAGTAAAATGGGGCAAGACTCTCTCTTTGTGTGGTGTGAATAGTTTTATTTCTTTCGTATTCTTTTTGGTTGAGGGAAGTGCGAATTGATTTGGTACGTACAAGTACAATATTACACGTTAGGCTTGTCCCTAAAATTCAACCCGCGCCTTGTTATATCCCGAAAATTCAGATATCGTGCTCCCAAAATTGGCGCCTTCACAACCCGCGCCTTGCTATCCCGAAATTACAACACGCGCGAAAACTCCCTCCGGCTGCCAAATCCCGACACGCGAAATCCCCCTTCTAACCCTGAGCCGAAAGGGCCGCTAGTTCAAATCGGTGGGGGGTACTTTTGTAACACACCCTACATTTTGGACAAGCGCGTCCCTAAGTCATGGTTCACCCCCTCCCATCGCCTCCTTTTTGTTGGAACACACGGTACGCTATGCTAGCGCCAAATAAAATTTTCTACCGCACACCCAAGATCATGCTGCTGGAAATAGATCACGGGATCGGGTTTACCACTAGACGCGCAGTCACCACAGCGGAAGTAGAGTTGGTGATGCGTGTAGCCGATCTCCCGGGCCGTCTCCTCCTCGCGTTGTCGATCTCCCGCGAACAGCGAAGACCCGTGAATGGTGATCTCCCGCGAACGGCACCTCGCGGTTCCCTTGAACAGTTCGTCCAAGCACCGCAGATGCGATGCCTCCAAGGTATCCACACGTACGGGGAGCAGCGTCGAGCGGCGGACTGCTAGGTCCGGTCGTGCGGCATGGGCATGGGGAGTGGCGGTGGCTAACCAGGGTTCAATCCGATCAATCCTAAGTGGTGTGCCCACTCCCCTTTATATAGACCTCCGAGGTGGGCTCAACACTTGAGCCCACTAGGAGTCCACATCCATTTTCCACTCAGATCCAATCCGAATGGGCTGCAGCCCCTTAAGTGTGCGACCCTATAGGTTCACGTACACATGGACATGACCAGAGTCGATAGTTGGTAGCGGCTCCTAGCAGAACGTGCCAACTCCCATGTGCGCGTAAAGTCGTTTCACGAACCTCAACAATGTGGCATATGCAACATTCCTTTTGCCTCACGATATTTGTTGTCGAGCTCAAGGCGAGTACTTGTCACCCTTGTGTTAGCTCGACCTCTCTTCTCGAAACCATGATACAGATTCCCGAACTGGGTTAACACTTAACCCAAGTCGCATGGCCATGCTTTCCGAATATGATCACTCGAGAGGGCCCAGAGAATATCTCTCCAAATAGGAGGGGCAAATTCCATCTTGGTCAACCATGTCTCGCGGCATGTTTCACGACTCACCTGAAAGCTACCTTTATAACTACCCAGTTACGGAGTAGCGTTTGATAGACCCTAAGTGAGTCGATCCTCATCCCGAGAACATGCGAGGACCTCAGGTCTAGGACATGGCATAGACATTGCACTTGAGACTAACAGATGACTATATCTCGCTGCGTCTCAAAGTGGGTCTGTCCGGCACGGTGATCTCCATCCCCGAGCCCATACTATCGGTTTAGCATCTCAATGCACATGACTTTTGAAACATAGTCATCAACCGAGTCGTATACTAGTCAAGGATAGGTGTCTGCATAACCTTATCAACTAGGGACCATTAAAACAATCATCATACAATACATAGTTCCACAAACAAGTCACATACTTATTGATACATATCATTGATGATGTTCAAGGACAATACAAAGACTCATGAATACATATGGAAATATCATCATCACATGATTGCCTCTAGGGCATATCTCCAGCAGTCTCCCACTTGCACTAGAGTCAATCATTTAGGCATCGTATGCCCATGGAGCTCATGTGCGCCTCATGCTTCGGACGTGGGAGAGGCTTCGTCAATGGATCAGCAACATTTGCATCCGTGTGTACCTTGCATATGTTTACATCACCTCTTTCGACAATGTCGCGAATAAGGTTAAAACGCCTGAGTATGTGTTGGGTTTTATGATGGTTCCGTGGTTCCTTGACTTGCGCAATGGCACCACTATTATCACAATAGAGGTCCAATGGATTAGACGCGCCCTCAACCACACCAAGATCAGAAATAAAATTCTTCACCCAAACACCTTCTTTTGCAGCTTCAGAAGCCGCAATGTACTCAGCCTCTGTTGTAGAATCAGCTACCGTATCTTGCTTGGAGCTCCTCCAGCTCACTGCTCCTCCGTTCAGAATGAACACAAACCCAGATTGCGATCGACTATCATCCCTATCTGTTTGGAACCTAGCATCGGTGTAACTATTTACAACAAGCTCATCCTCACCTCCATAAACCAGGAACATATCCTTAGTCCTTCTCAAGTACTTAAGGATATTCTTAACCGATGTCTAGTGACTCTCCCCTGGATCAGCCTGGTATTTGCCCACCACGCTAAGAGCAAAACTAACATCGGGACGAGTACATACCATAGCATACATGATGGACCCAACAGCCGAAGCATACGGAATCCCATCCATGCGTCTTCACTCATCAGGAGTCGTAGGACTCCGAGTCTTGCTAAGACTAATGCCATGTGACATGGGCAAGAAACCTTTCTTGGCATCTTGCATGTTGAACCGCTTCAACACCTTGTCAATATACGCACTCTGGCTTAATCCAATAAGCCTTCTCGATCTATCTCTATAGATCTTGATTCCCAAAATGTAAGCTGCTTCTCCCAAGTCCTTCATTGAAAAAACTATTTTTCAATGAGTCCTTGACAGATTCAAGCATTTGAACATCATTTCCAGTCAATAATATGTCATCCACATATAAGATCAGAAATGCAACTGAGCTCCCACTGACCTTCTTGAATACACAACGATCACAGTCATTCTTGATGAAGCCAACTCTTTGCAGCTTCATTAAAACGAATGTTCCAATTCCGAGATGCTTGCCTTAATCCATAAATGGATCTCCGAAGCTTGCATACCATGCTAGACTTCTTTGGATCGACAAAACCCTCGGGTTGTGTCATATACACATCCTCGGTTAAATTTCCATTAAGGAAAGCCGTTTTGACATCCATCTCCCATATTTCATAGTCGAAATATGCCGCTATAGCAAGAATGATCCGAATTGATTTAGGCATCGCTACCGGTGAGTAAGTCTCGTCGTAGTCAACTCCTTGAACTTGTCGATAACCTTTAGCAACAAGTCGAGCCTTATGGACTATGACATTTCCGTCCATACCAGTTTTCTTCTTAAAGATCCACTTGCACTCAATGGCTCGAACGCCATCTGGCAGATCAACCAAGTTCCAAACTTGATTGTCATCCATGGACTTTAATTCGGATCTCATGGCCTCAAGCCATAACTCGGAATTAGGGCTCTCCATCGCTTCCGCATACGTAGTCGGCTCGTTGTTCTCCAAGAACAACACATTGCAGTCATGCAAATTGCGTAACCTTTCCGACCTCCGTGGAACCGGTGTCGACTCCACTACGGGTTCCCTGACTAACTCCGGTGTGACAGTATCACCTACCGGAACGTCCCCGTGTGGTTCTCGAATTTCTTTTAGTCGGACCGTCCTCCCACTAGCCTTCCGATTGAGAAACTCTTTCTCAAGGAAAACTCCATGTCAAGCGACAAACACTTTGCCCTTTTCACGGTTGTAGAAGTAATATCCCAAGGTTTCCCTTGGATATCCCACGAATATGCACTTGTCCGATTTGGGTGTGAGCTTATCCGACTGGAGTCGCTAGACATATGCTTCACATCCCCAAATTTTTAGAAAAGACAAACTGTGACTCTTCGCAGTCCATATCTCATATGGTGTCTTATCTACGGACTTAGATGGTACCCTGTTTAGTGTGAAAGCTGCAGTTTCTAGAGTGTATCCCCAAAATGACAAGGGTAAATCCGACTGACTCATCATCGATCGGACCATGTCCAACAGGGTCCGATTCCTCCGTTCTGACACACCATTTCTCTGTGGCGTACCCGGAGGAGTCAGTTGTGGAAGTATTCCACGATTCTTCAGATGATCATCAAACTCCTGGCTCATATACTCACCGCCATGATCAGATCGTAGAAGTTTGATTTTCTTGCCGAGTTGATTTTCCACTTCGTTCTGAAACTCCTTGAACTTTTCAAAAGTTTCTGACTTGTGCCTCATCAAGTAGACATATCCATATCTACTCCAGTCGTCGGTGAAAGTCACGAAGTATTGGAAACCACCTCTGGCTGCCGTGCTCATTGGTCCACATACATCACTATGGATAAGATCCAACAACTCGGACGCCCTATCGCAACTCTTTGCAAAAGGAGTCTTAGTTATCTTACCGAGTAGGCAAGACTCGCATGTCTCGAATGATTCAAACTCAAACGAAGTTAGAATTCCATCATCATGGAGCTTCTTCATGCGCTTTTGACTAATGTGTCCTAGTCGACAATGCCAGATGTAAGTCGGATTTATCTCATTAGGCTTATGCCTCTTGACATTTATGTTATAGACTGATTCACCTTCAAGATCTAGGATAAATAACCCATTTACAACGGGTGCAAAGCCATGAAACATATTATTTAAGTAAATAGAACAACCATTGTCCTTAATACTGAATTCATAACCTTGTCTCATCAAACATGAGGCAGAAATAATGTTTCGACTCAAAGCAGGAACATAATAACAATTATCAAGTTCCATTACAAATCCTGAAGGTAAATTAAGTTGCATAGTGTCGACGGCCAATGCAGCAACTCTTGCTTTATTCCCGACGCGAATGTCAACTTCTCCTCTTGCGACATTCCTAGTTCTGCTTAGCCCCTGCATCGAGTTGCATATGTGAACAACCGATCCGGTATCATATACCCAAGAGCTACTAGAAACATTAGCAAGATCAATGTCTATAACATATACAACAAGTGTACCTGAAGAAGAAGTCATACTTCCAGTCTTCTTGCCCTTCTCGGCAAGCCACTTGCTACAGTTCCTTTTCCAGTGTCCGGGTTCCTTGCAATGAAAGCAAATACACCCCGAAGCCGTCCCTGACTTAGCCGCAGCGGCTGTAGTTGGAGTTGCCTCCTTCTCTTTGCCCTCTGCCTTAGCCTTTTTCTTGGACCAGCTCTTCTTGAACTTAGCCGAGTTCTGCACCATCAACCCTTAACGATGTGTACCTTTCTTGATATCCTGCTCTGCCACTTTGAGCATCCCATGCAATTCAGTGAGCTTCTTTTCCATCCCATGCATATGGTAGTTCAAGATGAACGGCCCATAGATGTCCGGAAGAGAACCCAGAATTGTATCTATGGACAACTCATCCCCAAGTGGGAAGCCCAGCCTATCCAAAGCTTGCATGTACCCGATCATCTTGATCACATGCGGGCTCAATGGATCACCCTCTTTCAGCTTACAATCCATCAAGGATCGCCAGACGTTGAACCTTTCGGTCCTAGCCTGCATTTGAAACATGCTCTTAAGGTTCTCGATCATATCGAAAGACTCGATATTTTCGAACTGCTACTGCAGATCGGGCTCCATAGAAGCCGGCATGAGACAGTTGATCTCGTTTGATTCATCAACGAGTTTCTGGTAGGCATTTCTGGCTGTGGCATTAGCATTATCGGCAGGTTCCTCTGGAAGCGGATTCTCTAGAACTTGTTCCTTTTTCTCATGCCTAAGAACAATTCTCAGGTTTCTATACCAGGTGGTAAAGTTTGTTCCATTCAATTTATCTTTTTCCAGGATTGATTTCAACGCAAAAGGGGTAACTTGAACAGGTGGTGCCATTGATCTACAACAGAAATATGCAAAACACTAAGACATGTATTCATGAAGAGTAATTCATATTAAACATTTTAATAAGATCATTACTCCCACTAAAATCAACATCCCTCGGTTGATACTTAGTGATTCAAGATCCAAGATCAACATGTCAACTAGTGAACTTTTGCATCACCGCTAGAGGACAAGATCACTCGGTAAGCAACTCTTGCTAATCGTATCTCCATACGACTCTTGTTGTTGGGGACATCTCATGCCTCGCCAACTCCTATGCCTCGTAGCCCAAAACTATTTTGATAGCCACGACAAGTCAACCAATGCTCCGCGTGTAAGTGTCCGACACAAACCCATCACTTCAAGGAGATCTAGTGGCACCCTAATTTCATAGGCCCGCCACTAAATATACTTGATATGTGAAGGTGCAGCAATTGGGCAGGCATTTGTACTTGACATTCTTTGAGGGATCACCCTAGTTAAAACATCTACCATGCAAAAGGAAGGGTGCATAAAAGGGATAAACTTTAACAGGCAGTTTATGTATGTGTGATATGGTATAGCCCCTTTTCACAGCGCGTGGTGATCTCCATCTCCACGTGCGCAGTCTGCCCATGCATGGTTGTCCTCGTGGTGATCTCCATCTCCACGCCATGGTGTCAACCGCCAAGTGTTACATAAGATACTATGCTATTAAAAACTAATAGCTACTGAAAGTAAATTACATTACATGGCTTCTCATGTTGACACGCAGGTCATTAATACAATAATGGGACAACCATATGGCTCCTGCCGGTTGCCGCACTCATGACACGCAGGTCATGAAACAATAATATACAAGCAACATACATGGGCTATACCAAATCACAGTCATTCCCTGCAAAAACGAGTCAGACGTTCTACCGCCGAAGATAAAACCTCCTGAAACTCTATCTTCCAAGCGGATTTTGGCCTAGCCAGAAGCGCCGAAATCCTGTTCCAGAATTGCGCCGCTAATCCAGCTTTTCGTTAGCTTCAGTTTGACAGGTTGTGGAGCAAAATAGGAGTTCGTATGCAAAAGTTACAGCCGTTTTACCGAGACCGCTCCAACAGATTTCAGCACCGCGGAAATCACATTTCCAAGGTGTTGATCTATGTTCCGATTCGATCAATCTCATTGATCTTCGCGTGCTGCATCCGGATTTACGTTCCACTGTCTATCCCGATGGCGGAAAACCGACCGGTAGGGGTAAGTCGTGTCACGACCTCTGCATCACGATCACGGAAACAAGATCACGAAAGCAACCTTCAACACTGACATGCGCGACCGATCTCATCGACCCGCACCTGAACCGATCTACATATCTCATATGCATATCATCGAATCTATTACCACACAGCGGAGGCTCTGATACCACTATTGGAACACGCGGTACGCTACGCTAGCGCCAAATAAAATTTTCTACCGCGCACCCAAGATCAAGCTGCTGGAAATAGATCACGGGATCGGGTTTACCACTAGACGCGCAGTCACCACAGCGGAAGTAGAGTTGGTGATGCGTGTAGCCGATCTCCCGGGCCGTCTCCTCCTCGCGTTGCCAATCTCCCGCGAACAGCGAAGACCCGTGAACGGTGATCTCCCGCGAACGGCACCTCATTGTTCCCTCGAACGGTTCGTCCAAGCAGCGCAGATGCGATGCCTCCAAGGTATCCACACGTACAGGGAGCAACGTCGAGCGGCGGACTGCTAGGTCCGATCGCGCGGCATGGGCATGGGGAGTGGTGGTAGCTAACCAGGGTTCAATCCGACAATCCTAAGTGGTGTGCCCACTCCCCTTTATATAGACCTCCGAGGTGGGCTCAACACTTGAGCCCACTAGGAGTCCACATCCATTTTCCACTCGGATCCAATCCGAATGGGCTGCAGCCCCTTAAGTGTGCGACCGTATAGGTTCACGTACACATGGACATGACCAGAGTCGATAGTTGGTAGCGGCTCCTAGCAGAACGTGCCAACTCTGTTGGAAATATGCCCTAGAGGCAATAATAAATGGTTATTATTATATTTCTTTGTTCATGGTAATTGTCTATTGTTCATGCTATAATTGTGTTATCCGAAAATCGTAATACATGTGTGAATACATAGACCACAACATGTCCCTAGTAAGCCTCTAGTTGACTAGCTCGTTGATCAATAGATAGTCATGGTTTCCTGACTATGGACATTGGATGTCATTGATAACGGGATCACATCATTGAGAGAATGATGTGATGGTCAAGACCCAATCCTAAGCATAGCATAAAAGATCGTGTAGTTTCGTTTGCTAGAGCTTTTCCAATGTCAAGTATATTTTCCTTAGACCATGAGATCGTGCAACTCCCGGATACCGTAGGAGTACTTTGGGTGTGCCAAACGTCAGAACGTAACTGGGTGACTATAAAGGTGCATTACGGGTATCTCCGAAATTATCTGTTGGGTTGGCAACGATCGAGACTGGGATTTGTCACTCCGTGTGACGGAGAGGTATCTCTGGGCCCACACGGTAATGCATCATCATAATGAGCTCAATGTGACTAAGGCGTTAGTCACGGGATCATGCATTGTGGTACGAGTAAAGAGACTTGCCGGTAACGAGATTGAACAAGGTATTGGGATACCGACGATCGAATCTCGGGCAAGTAACATACCGATTGACAAAGGGAATTGTATACGGGATTGATTGAATTCTCGACATCGTGGTTCATCCGATGAGATCATCGTGGAACATGTGGGAGCCAACATGGGTATCCAGATCCCGTTGTTGGTTATTGACCGGAGAGGCGTCTCGGTCATGTCTGCATGTCTCCCGAACCCGTAGGGTCTACACACTTAAGGTTCGGTGACGCTAGGGTTGAAGAGATATGAGTATGCGAAAACCCAAAAGTTGTTCAGAGTCCCGGATGAGATCCCGGACGTCATGAGGAGTTCCGGAATGGTCCAGAGGTGAAGAATTATATATAGGAAGTCAAGTTTCGGCCACCGGGGAAGTTTCGGGGGTTACCGGTATTGTACCGGGACCACCGGAAGGGTCCCGGGGGTCCACCGGGTGGGGCCACCTATCCCGGAGGGCCCCGTGGGCTGAAGTGGGAAGGGAACCAGCCCCTAGTGGGTTTGGCGCCCCCCCATGGGCCTCCCCCTGCGCCTAGGGTTGGAAACCCTAGGGTGGGGGGCGCCCTACTTGCCTTGGGGGGCAAGTCTCCCCCCTTGGCCGCCGCCCCCTCCCTTGATGGGATCTTTGCCGGCGCCCCCCCTCCCAGGGGGCCTATATAAAGGGGGGGAGGGAGGGCAGCAATACAACAGCCTTGGGCGCCTCCCTCCTCCCCTGCTACACCTCTCCCTCTCGCAGAAGCTTGGCGAAGCCCTGCCGAGTCCCGCTACATCCACCACCACGCCGTCGTGCTGCTGGATCTCCATCAACCTCTCCTTCCCCTTGCTGGATCAAGAAGGAGGAGACGTCGCTTAACCGTACGTGTGTTGAACGCGGAGGTGTCGTCTGTTCGGCACTCGGTCATCGGTGATTTGAATCATGGCGAGTACGACTCCGTCAACAACGTTCATTGGAACGCTTCCGCTCGCGATCTACAAGGGTATGTAGATGCACTCCTTTCCCCTCGTTGCTAGTTTACTCCATAGATGGATCTTGGTGAGTGTAGGAAAATTTTAAAATTCTGCTACGATCCCCAACAGTGGCATCATGAGCCAGGCCTATGCGTAGTTACTATGCACGAGTAGAACACAAAGCAGTTGTGGGCATTGATGTTGCCAATTCTTCTTGCCGCTACTAGTCTTGTCTTGTTTCGGCGGTATTGTGGGATGAAGCGGCCCGGACCGACCTTACACGTACGCTTACGTGAGACAGGTTCCACCGACTGACATGCACTAGTTGCATAAGGTGGCTAGCGAGTGTCTGTCTCTCCTACTTTAGTCGGAACGGACTCGATGAAAAGGGTCCTTATGAAGGGTAAATAGAAATTGGCAAATCACGTTGTGGTTTTACGTAGGTAAGAAACATTCTTGCTAGAAACCTATACAAGCCACGTAAAAACTTGCAACAACAATTAGAGGACGTCTAACTTGTTTTTGCAGCAAGTGCTATGTGATGTGATATGGCCAGAAGATGTGATGAATGATATATGTGATGTATGAGATTGATCATATTCTTGTAATAGGAATCACGACTTGCAAGTCGATGAGTATGACAACCGGCAGGAGCCATAGGAGTTGTCTTTATTATTATGTATGACCTGCGTGTCATTGAATAACGCCATGTAAATTACTTTACTTTGTTGCTAAACGCGTTAGCCATAGAAGTAGAAGTAATCGTTGGCGTGACGACTTCATGAAGACACAATGATGGAGATCATGGTGTCATGCCGGTGACGAAGATGATCATGGTGCCCCGAAGATGGAGATCAAAGGAGCATAATGATATTGGCCATATCATGTCACTATTTGATTGCATGTGATGTTTATCTTGTTTTTGCATCTTATTTGCTTAGAACGACGGTAGTAAGTAAGATGATCCCTTATAATAATTTCAAGAAAGTGTTCCCCCTAACTGTGCACCGTTGCGAAGGTTCGTTGTTTCGAAGCACCATGTGATGATCGGGTGTGATAGATTCTAACGTTCGCATACAACGGGTGTTGACGAGCCTAGCATGTACAGACATGGCCTCGGAACACACGCAATACACTTAGGTTGACTTGACGAGCCTAGCATGTACAGACATGGCCTCGGAACACGGAGGACCGAAAGGTCGAGCATGAGTCGTATAGAAGATACGATCAACATGGAGATGTTCACTGATCTTGACTAGTCCGTCTCACGTGATGATCGGACACGGCCCAGTTAACTCGGATCATGTTTCACTTAGATGACAAGAGGGATGTCTATCTGAGTGGGAGTACATTGAGTAATTTGATTAAATGAACTTAATTATCATGAACTTAGTCTAAAATCTTTACACTATGTCTTGTAGATCAAATGGCCCACATTGCCTCAATTTCAACGCGTTCCTAGAGAAAACCAAGCTGAAAGATGATGGCAGCAACTATACGGACTGGGTCCGGAACCTGAGGATCATCCTCATAGCAGCCAAGAAAGATTATGTCTTAGAAGCACCGCTAGGTGAAGCACCAATCCCAGAGAACCAAGACGTTATGAACGCTTGGCAGCAGCGTGCTGATGATTACTCCCTCGTTCAGTGCGGCATGCTTTACAGTTTAGAACCGGGTCTCCAAAAGCGTTTTGAGAAACATGGAGCATATGAGATGTTCGAGGAGCTGAAAATGGTATTCCAAGCTCATGCCCAGGTCGAGAGATATGAAGTCTCCGACAAGTTCTTCAGATGTAAAATGGAGGAGAATAGTTCTGTTAGTGAGCACATACTCAGAATGTCTGGGTTACACAACCACTTATCCCAGCTGGGAGTTAATCTCCTGGATGACGCGGTCATTGACAAAATCCTCCAGTCGCTTCCACCAAGCTACAAGAGCTTTGTGATGAACTTCAATATGCAGGGGATGGAAAAGACCATTCCTGAGGTATATTCAATGCTGAAATCAGCGGAGGTGGAAATCAGAAAAAAAACATCAAGTGTTGATGGTGAATAAAACCACTAAGTTCAAGAAGGGCAAGGGTAAGAAGAACTTCAAGAAGGACGGCAAGGGAGTTGCCGCGCCCGGTAAGCCAGTTACCGGGAAGAAGTCAAGGAATGGACCCAAGCCCGAGACTGAGTGCTTTTATTGCAAGGGAAGTGGTCACTGGAAGCGGAACTGCCCCAAATACTTAGCGGACAAGAAGGCTGGCAACACCAGAGGTATATGTGATATACATGTAATTGATGTGTACCTTACCAGTACTCGTAGTAGCTCCTGGGTATTTGATACCGGTGCGGTTGCTCATATTTGTAACTCAAAACAGGAACTGCGGAATAAGCGGAGACTGGCAAAGGACGAGGTGACGATGCGCATCGGGAATGGTTCCAAGGCCGATGTGATCGCCGTCGGCACGCTACCTCTGCATCTACCTACGGGATTAGTTTTAAACCTCAATAATTGTTATTTAGTGCCAGCTTTGAGCATGAACATTGTATCTGGATCTCGTTTAATTCGAGATGGCTACTCATTTAAATCCGAGAATAATGGTTGTTCTATTTATTTGAGAGATATGTATTATGGTCATGCCCCGCTGGTCAATGGTTTATTCTTGATGAATCTCGAACGTGATGTTACACATATTCATAGTGTGAATACCAAAAGATGTAAAGTTGATAATGATAGTCCCACATACTTGTGGCACTGCCGCCTTGGTCACATTGGTGTCAAGCGCATGAAGAAGCTCCATGCAGATGGACTTTTGGAGTCTCTTGATTACGAATCATTTGACACGTGCGAACCATGCCTCATGGGTAAGATGACCAAGACTCCGTTCTCCGGAACAATGGAGCGAGCAACCAACTTATTGGAAATCATACATACCGATGTGTGCGGTCCAATGAGTGTTGAGGCTCGCGGAGGATATCGTTATGTTCTCACTCTCACTGATGATTTAAGTAGATATGGGTATGTCTACCTAATGAAACACAAGTCTGAAACCTTTGAAAAGTTCAAGGAATTTCAGAGTGAGGTTGAGAATCAATGCGACAGAAAAATAAAATTCTTACGATCAGATCATGGTGGAGAATATTTGAGTCACGAATTTGGTGCGCACTTAAGGAAATGTGGAATCATTTCACAACTCACGCCGCCTGGAACACCTCAGCGAAACGGTGTGTCTAAACGTCCTAATCGCACTCTATTGGATATGGTGCGATCTATGATGTCTCTTACCGATTTACCGCTCTCATTTTGGGGCTATGCTTTAGAGACTGCCGCATTCACTTTAAATAGGGCTCCGTCAAAATCCGTTGAGACGACACCGTATGAATTATGGTTTGGGAAGAAACCTAAGCTGTCGTTTCTAAAAGTTTGGGGATGCGATGCTTATGTCAAGAAACTTCAACCTGAAAAGCTCGAACCCAAGTCGGAAAAATGTGTCTTCATAGGATACCCTAAGGAAACTATTGGGTATACCTTCTACCTCAGATCCGAAGGCAAGATCTTCGTTGCCAAGAACGGGTCCTTTCTGGAGAAGGAGTTTCTCTCGAAAGAATTGAGTGGGAGGATAGTGGAACTTGATGAGGTGATAGTCACCCCTTCCGAACCGGAAAGTAGCGCAGCGCGGGAAGATGTTCCTGTGGTGCCTACACCGACTGGGGAGGAAGTTAATGATGATGATCATGAAGCTTCGGATCAAGTTACTACTGAACTTCGTAGGTCCACAAGGACACGTTCCGCACCAGAGTGGTACGGCAACCCTGTCCTGGAAATCATGTTGTTAGACAACAGTGAACCTTCAAACTATGAAGAAGCGATGGCGGGCCCGGATTCCGACAAATGGCTAGAAGCCATGAAATCCGAGATAGGATCTATGTATGAAAACAAAGTATGGACTTTGACTGACTTGCCCGATGATCGGCGAGCCATAGAAAACAAATGAATCTTTAAGAAGAAGACGGACGCGGATGGTAATGTGACCATCTACAAAGCTCGACTTGTCGCTAAGGGTTATCGACAAGTTCAAGGGGTTGACTACGATGAGACTTTCTCACCCGTAGCGAAGCTGAAGTCCGTCTGAATCATGTTAGCAATTGCCGCATACTATGATTATGAGATATGGCAGATGGACGTCAAAACGGCATTCCTTAACGGCTTCCTTAAGGAAGAGTTGTATATGATGCAGCCGGAAGGTTTTGTCGATCCTAAGAATGCTAACAAAGTATGCAAGCTCCAGCGCTCAATCTATGGGCTGGTGCAAGCATCTCGGAGTTGGAACATTCGCTTTGATGAGATGATCAAAGCGTTTGGGTTTACACAGACTTATGGAGAAGCCTGTGTTTACAAGAAAGTGAGTGGGAGCTCTGTAGCATTTCTCATATTATATGTGGATGACATACTATTGATGGGAAATGATATAGAATTCTTGGAAAGTATAAAGGCCTATTTGAATAAGTGTTTTTCAATGAAGGACCTTGGAGAAGCTGCTTATATATTAGGCATCAAGATCTATAGAGATAGATCGAGATGCCTCATTGGTCTTTCACAGAGTACATACCTTGACAAGATATTGAAGAAGTTCAATATGGATCAGTCCAAGAAGGGGTTCTTGCCTGTATTGCAAGGTGTGCAATTGAGCACGGCTCAATGCCCGACCACGGCAGAAGATATAGAAAAGATGAGTGTCATCCCCTATGCCTCGGCCATAGGGTCTATTATGTATGCCATGCTGTGTACCAGACCTGATGTAAACCTAGCCGTAAGTTTGGTAGGAAGGTACCAAAGTAATCCCGGCATGGAACACTGGACAGCGGTCAAGAATATCCTGAAGTACCTGAAGAGGACTAAGGATATGTTTCTCGTATATGGAGGTGACGAAGAGCTCGTCGTAAAGGGTTACGTCGACGCTAGCTTCGACACAGATCTGGATGACTCGAAGTCACAAACCGGATACGTGTATATTTTGAATGGAGGAGCAGTAAGCTGGTGCAGTTGCAAGCAAAGCGTCCTGGCGGGATCTACATGTGACGCGGAGTACATGGCAGCCTCGGAGGCAGCACAGGAAGCAGTCTGGATGAAGGAGTTCATTACCGACCTAGGGGTGATTCCCAATGCGTCGGGCCCGATGACTCTCTTCTGTGACAACACTGGAGCTATTGCCCTTGCGAAGGAGCCCAGGTTTCACAGGAAGACCAGACATATCAAGCGTCGCTTCAACTCCATTCGTGAAATTGTTCAAAATGGAGACATAGATATTTGTAAAGTACATACGGACCTGAATGTAGCAGATCCGTTGACTAAACCTCTCCCTAGAGCAAAACATGATCAACACCAGGACGCAATGGGTGTTCGATTCATCACAATGTAACTAGACTATTGACTCTAGTGCAAGTGGGAGACTGTTGGAAATATGCCCTAGAGGCAATAATAAATGGTTATTATTATATTTCTTTGTTCATGGTAATTGTCTATTGTTCATGCTATAATTGTGTTATCCGGAAATCGTAATACATGTGTGAATACATAGACCACAACATGTCCCTAGTAAGCCTCTAGTTGACTAGCTCGTTGATCAATAGATAGTCATGGTTTCCTGACTATGGACATTGGATGTCATTGATAACGGGATCACATCATTGGGAGAATGATGTGATGGACAAGACCCAATCCTAAGCATAGCATAAAAGATCGTGTAGTTTCGTTTGCTAGAGCTTTTCCAATGTCAAGTATCTTTTCCTTAGACCATGAGATCGTGCAACTCCCGGATACTGTAGGAGTACTTTGGGTGTGCCAAACGTCAGAACGTAACTGGGTGACTATAAAGGTGCATTACGGGTATCTCCGAAAGTATCTGTTGGGTTGGCACGGATCGAGACTGGGATTTGTCACTCCGTGTGACGGAGAGGTATCTCCGGGCCCACTCATAATGAGCTCAATGTGACTAAGGCGTTAGTCACGGGATCAAGCATTGCGGTACGAGTAAAGAGACTTGCCGGTAACGAGATTGAACAAGGTATTGGGATACCGACGATCGAATCTCGGGCAAGTAACATACCGATTGACAAAGGGCATTGTATACGGGATTGATTGAATCCTCGACATCGTGGTTCATCCGATGAGATCATCGTGGAACATGTGGGAGCCAACATGGGTATCCAGATCCCGCTGTTGGTTATTGACCGGAGAGGCGTCTCGGTCATGTCTGCATGTCTCCCGAACCCGTAGGGTCTACACACTTAAGGTTCGGCGACGCTAGGGTTGAAGAGATATGAGTATGCGGAAACCTGAAAGTTGTTCGGAGTCCCGGATGAGATCCCGGACGTCACGAGGAGTTCCGGAATGGTCCGTAGGTGAAGAATTATATATAGGAAGTCAAGTTTCGGCCACCGGGAAAGTTTCGGGGGTTACCGGTATTGTACGTGGACCACCGGAAGGGTCCCGGGGGTCCACCGGGTGGGGCCACCTATCCCGGAGGGCCCCGTGGGCTGAAGTGGGAAGGGAACCAACCCCTAGTGGGCTGGGCGCCCCCCCCCCCATGGGCCTCCCCCCTGCGCCTAGGGTTGGAAACCCTAGGGTGGGGGGCGCCCCATTTGCCTTGGGGGGCAAGTCTCCCCCCTGGCCGCCGCCCCCTCCCTTGATGGGATCTTGGCCGGCGCCCCCCCTCCCAGGGGGCCTATATAAAGGGGGGAGGGAGGGCAGCAATACAACAGCCTTGGGCGCCTCCCTCCTCCCCTGCTACACCTCTCCCTCTCGCAGAAGCTCGGCGAAGCCCTGCCGAGACCTGCTACATCCACCACCACGCCGTCGTGCTCCTGGATCTCCATCAACCTCTCCTTCCCCTTGCTGGATCAAGAAGGAGGAGACGTCGCTGCACCGTACGTGTGTTGAACGCGGAGGTGCCGTCCGTTCGGCACTCGGTCATCGGTGATTTGAATCACGGCAATATGACTCCGTCAACAACGTTCATTGGAACGCTTCCGCTCGCGATCTACAAGGGTATGTAGATGCACTCCTTTCCCCTCGTTGCTAGTATACTCCATAGATGGATCTTGGTGAGCGTAGGAAAATTTTAAAATTCTGCTACGATCCCCAACAAACTCCCATGTGGGCGTAAAGTCGTTTGACGAAGCTCAACAATGTGGCATATGCAACATTCCTTTTGCCTCACGATATTTGTTGTCGAGCTCAAGGCGAGTACTTGTCACCCTTGTGTTAGCTCGACCTCTCTTCTCGAAACCATGATACAGATTCCCGAACTGGATTAACACTTAACCCAAGTCGCATGGCCATGCTTTCCGAATCTGATCACTCGAGAGGGCCCACAGAATATCTCTCCAAATAGTAGGGGCAAATTCCATCTTGGTTAACCATGTCTCGCGGCATGTCTCACGACTCACCTGAAAGCTACCTTTATAACTACCCAGTTACGGAGTAGCGTTTGATAGACCCTAAGTGAGTCGATCCTCATCCCGAGAACATGCGAGGACCTCAGGTCTAGGACATGGCATAGACATTGCACTTGAGACTAACAGATGACTATATCTCGCTGCGTCTCAAAGTGGGTCTGTCCGGCTCGGTGATCTCCATCCCCAAGCCCATACTATCGGTTTAGCATCTCCATGCACATGACTTGTGAAACATAGTCATCAACCGAGTCATATACTAGTCAAGGATATGTGTCCGCATAACCTTATCAACTAGGGACCATTAAAACAGTCATCATACAATACATAGTTCCACAAACAAGTCACATACTTATTGATACATATCATTGATGATGTTCAAGGACAATACAAAGGACTCATGAATACATATGGAAATATCATCATCACATGATTGCCTCTAGGGCATATCTCCAACACTTTTCATCATTTGAAATCCCAGGCCGCCATAACCTCTCCGCTCCAACCGCGAAACCCCACCCTCCTCCATCCACCACCTCACCGCTGCCCAGCCAGAGCCTCTTCCCCGACGACGTCGTCCACCGCAATAGCTCGACGTCCCTCATCCACCTCCCCAGATGAGGAACCGTCGTCCATCTTGTCGTCCCGCCGGTTCAGTCGCCCCATCCTCCACCTCCAAGGAGTTGCTCTGACGATCGCCTCGTCTATCGCGGCTGCTCCATCCCCACAGCACCACCTTAACCTGCTCCACCGGAACCGCAACATCCTCACCGACTCCTCGGACGAAGCCGAGGCCTACTCGGCGCCACCAAAGAGGTTGTACACTCATCGCATCGCACCTTCTCCTTAGCTCGACCTCCCGGCGCCGACGGTGCTCCATCCCGCACCCCCATGGAGTGGCTACCTTGAAGCCGGCGCCGCGGGCGACATCTCCATGGTGGCTCTCCCCCAGTGCGAGGCCCCTTCGGCGGTGGCGTCCATACCAGCCGGATCTGCTGCTGCTGCTCCGGCTCTCGCTCACTCGCTCGCGCTGCTGCTGCTGCTCTGGCTCTCGCTCGCTCACTCACGCTGCTGCTGCTACTCTCCCCCTCACTCGTGCTGCTACTCTGCTCCGATTTAGCTACACTTCAGTCACTGAATCGACTTTTGGGTCAGTAGATTTTAAGGGGGTGGGGGGCTCGCCGGAGTTAAGGAAGAACCACCCGCAACGGGGACAGGGGCTCGCCGGAGAGGTACCCCACTATCTATCTTAGGTTTCAGGGTGGGGGCGGGGGGCCTATAGGGCTGTCCGGGCAGCGGCGGACCGGCGGTGGGGAGTTGTTTCGGGGCGGTGAGGCGACGCTGGGGTCGGCGGTTCGGCCGGTGGTGGCTGGCGGCTCAGGGGGGTGCAGGTTGAAGATGAACTGCAGGCCCTCCCTAAACTACATGTCAAGTGCCTCTCTGCTACCATTGCGTTCAGTTTCGACAGTAACATTCAGATTCCACAGTAAATTTCAGTTTCGACAGTTAAGTTCAGAGTCAACAGTTTTTTACCTCATCTCTTGTAGTCAGGTGGTTTTTGGTGATGTAAATTTTATATCTATTTTACATCATCTATTCGAGATGCTACTAGAATCCCACTTGAGATTGACGATGTCTGTCTTGTGCTGCTTCAGCCTTGACGTCTTACGGCTCACCGGGGCTGCTCCAACGACAGAACGATCCATCACAATAGAGCAGTGCCCTGGACGCTGTCTACAGATTCCTCAGATCTTCCTCCACACCTCTGACAGCCACCTCTGCCTCAACTGCTTCAGCGACCAACCCAATGATGTCGAGGTCGACACGGCTACGGCAAAGAGGTTGTACACTTGTTGCATCACTTATTACTATACATTCATGTCGATCCATTAGGACTATTTTGGTTCGACGGAAAAACATAGCAATAGGGAATTTTCCAATGGCACTCTACTATTCAATTATTCATGCATTTTGTTGAAAGGAATGAAGCAAAACATCCACCTGGACCTAGTTTTCAAAATCCTATGCATGAAAACAAGACCAAGTGCATTAGTGGCAGAATAACATTCTAACTGTACACGCTTTCATATGGTTTCACTTTATTTTGGCCATGTTTCTTTGCATTCCTCTGCTCTTCCAATTCCTGTGAACCAAACACCCAAGTTGACAGAAATCCTGTGTTTACAAATGCTCTGTTTACCATGTGCATTCCTATCCTATTCCGGTGTTTTTCCTATCCCTGCATTTTTAGAATCATGCAAGCCAAATGAGTCCTGACAGAATTTACTTCAGTTACAGGTAGGTGTCGAAGGGAACTTTGTGTGGTTTGTCCTGCTCCTGCCGCGACGTCGTCCACCTCACCTGAGGTGCTCCATCGACAGAAACATCCACCAAACCAGACATCACGACTCCTGGCCGTCTTTCACCGCCTCAGATCTCCTTCCCTGCCGCCGGCACCCACCGCAACGGTATCACCATCATCGACTCAGCAGATGAACCTGAGGAGTACACGGGTCCACAAGAGAGGTCGCACTCTTTTGATTCTGCTTATGTTATGCATTGCTTAAAATTACCTGCTACTTTATCATCCTGTTCACCTCTTGGACTCCAAGTCAGGTCCAAATTAATGTTCAAACTTGAGTTCTAAATTAGTTGCGGGGCACATATCGAGGAAGCAATGAATAGTATCTCTGTCTAATATCTGGTTCACCTAGGGTATGCCTATGTTGTTCATCTTGGGTGGGAAACAAATAGTAAAGCAATCATCATCTGTCTTTTTATTAAATTAAAGCAATCATCACCCTGCTATCATTATTCTTTGATCCATCCACTGGTTGTTACCATCACTCTAAATTTCTGCATGCTCTCCTTACATAATCTCACCATATTTTTTTCGTATGCATGTCAGATGTTGTACACAGTCATGCTGAACATGTAGAGAAAAAGAGAAGAGTTTTGCGCGGCAATACAATGTCATGCAGACATCGCTCCATGGTGGGTTCAATGGCAAACCCTCCCTACCCCTTTCCAGATTGTAATCCAGAGGAAGATATCTGTTCTGAGGCGGATTCAGACGCCGCTGATCACTCCTATTTCCCCCCAAGGTGTTTGCTCTACCTTGGCATGATGATGTTAGTCATATCATGCATATGTTGCCTTGCAGTGCCTACTTTTGACATCATATATGTCATCTGCTTAGTTTAGACATGTTCTGTTGCCACCTATTTAGTTTCTATATCATATATGGGAATTATGCAGTCTCATGTCTTTTAGCCAGCCATAATATATGTGAAATGTGCAATGCCATCCTGTTTAACCAGGCATCATATATTTGAATGATATCTTGCCCATCCTTTTGTTCATTACATTTCCATTTGTCGACAATGTTTGTACATTAAACTACTCTTCCTGTGAATCAGCCATTTGGGTGGGAGATTGAAAAATCTGGAGTGAAAACAAGGCTTTCAGAGCAGACAGTGCTACCTGTCGAAGCAGATCTCTTGTTGGGTCCCGATAGCTCCTTAGAGATGGATTCAGAGACAGATGACCAGTCCTATTCCCCCACTGAGGTGTATGCTCTAACTTGGCACGGCATTTTAGTTATTCATCATATCTTTGAATTATGTTATGCTATGCTATCCAGTTTAGATAGACATCATATATGTGAAATTATGTCATGCTATCCGTTTTAGTTAAACAATATACATGTCAATATTTCATGTCCTCTTTTTTCCACACTATCTATTGCATCTGTCTCTCATACAATGTCTGTACATTCAACTATGTTTCCTGTTTATCAGCCATTTGAATTGGAGCGGGTGATGCCAGCATCTAGCGGACTAAAAACACGGTGTTCAAATAAAACAGTGCTACCTCTTGGTGGAGATAGCACCCCAGTTGTACATGCACGAGAACCAGCCCTACCACACATAACCCAAACTCTCGCAGATTGTACCCCTACTGCGATGGACAGAGAACCAGCTTCACCCAATCTAACCCCAACCCTAGCAGATAGTAACCCAGTTCCTGTTGACACAGCACCATCTCCACCACAGAGCTCCCAAACAAGAGCAGTTAGTAAGGAAGCTCCAGTGCCCAAAGGGCCAGTACTACCACGGCGAACCCCAACTCTACTAGTTAGTACGACTATTCCTGTGGAGGAAGCACAACCAGCTAGTTGTAGTTTAGCATCTATCGCATTTGATGTTGTTAAATCATATGTGCGTATCTTCCCATCTTGGAAATATTATACTGAAGATGAAGGAAAATGCTAGTTGCAGGTGTTTGTCCAGGAGTTATGTGTAAGTAATGTTATTCATGGCAATTACTTTGCTTTGTCCCATACATCCTACCTCCATGATGGTTATAATACAGCAAATTTTCCCATTTTTCTCTATAGAGAAGGGCCGATTTGGAAACTCAGGATGAGGTAACCTATGCTAATACCTCTGCTATCTTCAAGAATGCTTGGTGGCAGTATCAGAATTACCTGAAGAAAACGTACTTCACCAGCAAAGAAACTCAACAAATTCCCTTACGTTTTGTACTGGTTCCGAACCAAGAATGTGGTAAGGTCTATGAGCTCATTTTCTATTTTTAAGTACTATATTCTTGCGTCTTAGTGTACTCTGTTCATGTAGAACAAGTTCCTAAACCTTAAGAACAACTGTTCTAATTTAAGATTCCATTGCTATCATAGTTCCAAAAAGCGCTAGGCGTTAATTGTGCGTTTTGCCACCGCCTTGCGCTTTACTGACCAAAGCGCATGCTTATGCGTAGTTATGCACAGATTAAGCGTAGTTATGCGCAATGCGTTTCGCCAACGCCTACAGCCTAGGCGCGCTTAAGTGCTCGCTTAGGCGCGCTTTTTTTAACTATGATTGCTATCGTGCATACTGCTTTGCTCTTGTATCACTGTATTTACTCATACAAACTTATTTTTAAATTGAAGGATCCAATCGAAACTCCAATGGCACAGCAGGTATGTTCACGCATGTTTCTTTAACAGGCTTGCTCTTATCAATAGCTCTGTTGATTTCAATTTCAATTGTGTATACAGTTGACTTCTCATATCATGCACATTACTAGCATCACAACAGAGCAAATAGTGTTGTTGTACATGTAGACCCGTGGTACCCATCTGAAATCTTGTTGTGCCGTGTAGTTTCCCATGCTTTGTATTCTTTCACTGCTGCTTTGTCTTGAACTGATATGATTTGAACCGTGTCTCTATTTTGATTTGGCAAGACAATGCAGTGACCATAGGACATAGATATATGTTTGTTTGATGCTTTTATTATGTACTAGTACTTGGCAATAGAAGACTTGGTAGTTTAATCCTGTCCACCTTACTAATGAACTGGTTCACCGAAATGAGCTTCATATACTAGTACATGCTAAACCTGTTATGTGTCTGCTTGTTCTTCTTTTAGAATGCTGACAGAATATTGGGGAAGAGTGCCTTATTAAGCAATGGTAAAGTAAGTAATGCAGATAAGGTTCAGGATAGTGACACATCCTTGTTGGTCTCCAACAAAGCTGATAAAACAGCTAAGGAAGACTATCTCGAACACAGTGAGACAACCCCAAAGTCCTGTCTTGGTTTAGTGTTGGAGTTACTGGCCACTACCACTTGCACAAGCTATTCAAACTCACTTCCTGAATCAGTTCGGTTTCTTGAGTCTCAACTACAAGCTGAAAGACATCGATCAGCTGTGCTGCGACAAGAAGCGGAAGGACTGCGGAAGTCCCTGGAGCATTCAGATGCATACTTTCTGGTGCAACAACAAGCGTTGGAGGATTTTAGCGCCAAACAGGACAAAGCTAATAAGCTTGCAAAGCTTATTGCCAACATGGTGGATACCACTTTTCTTGAGCTCTTCTGAAGTTGTTTCAGTTATGCTCTTGTTTTGCTGCCGCGTTTATTTGCACTGGTGGCCAATTTTGACGGCCAGTGTATGTAATATGCTGCTTTGTTCCCTATGTTTGCACTGGTGGTGAACTTTGATGCCCAGTGGATGTAATATGTGTAATAGCGGTAATAGGCTAGCGTTAATTGCTTGCTTATTTATTTCCTTATTGTCTTGTTTAGTTGTCTGCTTGTAGTCACTGCAGTTCTTTTTCTGTGTTTTTCTAGTGGCCACAATAACCTATTTTTGGAAACTAGGCCAAAATAATCATGGCAACACACGGACTGTTGTAACCATGGGCCTCCTGCGGGCCGTATGATCCATGGGCCTTCTACGGGCCGTAGGATCCATTGGCCTTCTATACGGGTCGTAAGATCCATGGGCCTTCTACGGGCCGTACGATTCATGGGCCTTTTACGGGCCGCAGGATCCATGGGCCTTCTACGGGGCGTATCATCATTTCGCCAATCATGGGTCGTACTATTCGTGGACAATAACGGGCCGTTAATAGGCCGTATTTGATAACTCTATGAAAACAGCCCAACGGGTTTTTTTTACATGAAAACGGCCCAACGTATTAACGGGCCACAAACGGGCCAACTGTAACCATGGGCTGAATTTGGCCCACAAGCAGAAAATGACAGTAACAGGTCGTAAGTAACCGAATGCTGGAAATGAGCCCAAGAATAAATGGGCCCTGAGAAGGCCGAAAGATAACATGGGCTGGAAACGGCCCAACGGAATAATGGGCCGTTAATGGGTATAAAGTGATACACTGTTCGTTACGGGCCAGTTTTACCACGGGCCGTTAAGGGGCCGAGGGTTACTAAGGGCCTCATATGGGCCGAAAGACGTCATGGGCCATACATGGGCCGGAAGTTAAAACGGGCTGGAATTATATTGGACTGCCCAGATGACGCTACTGGGCCTAATTCGGATAGGCCGTAAACGGGCCCTGGGTTAGCGGGCTGTAAATGGGCTATATGCGAACATGCCGTTAACAGGCTTGCCGTGGGCCGGCCCGCCACCTTTTGACAAAGTCAAACGGGCCGGCCTTTTCACAGGAATGGGCCTCTGTTGGGCCGTGCCATGTGTCGACGTATCATAGGCGCTTTGGGTCCAATGAGTGAATGACATCTGTCCCAACGGTGAGCCGACACGTGTTTCCTCCAGCCAATGATGATTTTACACGTGCAAAATCCCCATTGGTCGGGGCTGTTAACGGGTTATCGGATCCAAAACCGGACCCGATAGCTTAACGGTGTTCCATTACGGTGGATGCCACGTGTCGGTCACCCTTGACTAAAGCACTTCTGTGACGCGCGATTTATCGTCATGGAAGTGGACACTTCCGTGATGATAATTTTGGTAATGTCATGGAACACTTCTACGACAGCACAGGTATGACTATCTTGATTCTATCATAAATTTGTCATGGATGTACATGCATGACAGAAAACGTGACCTACTGTGACAAACACGTATCATCACGGAAGTGTATTTTTTTTGTAGTGCATATTGGGCTATTAAAGAGCTCAACTATGATTTCAAACTTGCCGATGAGAAGAGGTTATTTGACATTAGCTCACTTGATGAATGGAGAACCCAAGCCTACGAAAATGCCAAGTTGTTTAAAGAAAAAGTTAAAAGATGGCATGACAAAAGGATAAAAAGCGTGAGTTTAATGTAGGCGATCATGTTTTGCTATACAACTCTCGTTTAAGATTTTTTCCAGGAAAGCTTCTCTCTAAATGGGAAGGTCCTTACATTATCGAGGAGGTCTATCATTCCGGTGCCATCAAAATCAACAACGCCGAAGGTACAAATATGAAGGTGGTAAACGGTCAAATAATCAAACATTATATCTCAGGTACTCCCATAAATGTTAAGACCAATATAATTGACACTGTAACACCGGAGGAGTACATAAGGGATACTTTCCAGAACGTTTTAGACTCCGAAAAGGAATAGGTATGTGGTACGGTAAGTAAACCGACTCCAAAACGTTTCCAATAGAAATTTTTCTCCATTTTGGAATATTTAAAAAATTAGGAAAATTAAAAGTAGTCCAGAAGAGACAAGGAGACCACAAGGGTGGAGGGTGCTCCCTACCCCCCTGGGCGCGCCCCCTGCCTTGTGGCCACCTCGTGTGCTCTCCGGACTCTGTTTTCTTGCACAATACTTCTTTTGGTCGGTAGAAATTCATTATATAATCTTCCGAAGGTTTTGATAACCGTACCACGACAATATCTCATGTTTTTGATTCGAGCTGTTTTTTGGACAGATCTAGATCACCATGATGTGTCCGAGTGTCCCCAAGGACAAGTTTTTTGAAAAGGTCATCAACCCCTACCTTGCGGAGGTGCTGCGACACCCTCAAGCCATTGAGATGCATGAGGGGTGCTGCACATCCGCGATGTTGAGGGGCCGAAGAAGACCGGAAGCATGGAGACAAGGCTCGAACCAATGGAGCAACAAGTTTTCAAGTGCCAAGGGATGGTGGAACATGGACTCAATGCCAATCACATGATGATCACAGAGTTCACCAACAATCACAAGCTGTATGCCAAGAACATCGGGGAGGCCATCTTCAAGCTTCACGAGAAAATTGAGCACCTCCAGACCCAGATCTATGACCTGCAAAACCAAAACTGTGAGTATGAATACAGATTCAAGAGGATGAGTTTGGCTGCAGTTTTGAGGATCCCGGAGACTCAATCATCCTTCTATGATGGTGAGCCTATGCCCTGGAAGATGGATGACAAACTTACATCATCAACAACTCCATTATCACCACCCCTGAAGAAAGAGACATAAATACATGGGTATGGGCACTCCCCTTAGCAACTGCAAAGCTTGGGGGAGGTGCCCCGGTGTCGTATCACCATCACACCTTTATCTTTATCATTTTAGTTAATTCGATCCTTTTGGTTATATCTTGATCTAGTAGAATAAAGTTTTTATTATGATCTAGCTTTGAGTTTTGCTTTATGTTCCCTCTACGTGATCGAGTTCGTGAGTTATATATAATAAAGAGTAGTTTTGAGTTGAGGGCTTTGCTATCTTGCTATGATCTTGAGGGAATTAAATAAAAGAAAGGAATAAAAACAAATAAAAAGTTCATATGTTGATCTTATGGAATGTAATGACTTCACATATAAAGAGTATGATGAATAAAAGTTGTTGAGAGTTGACAAACATAGTTTTGGTCATTGTTGCAATTAATAGGAAGTAATAAAGAAAGAGAGGCTTCACATATAAATATACTATCCTGGACATCTTTTGTAATTGTGAGCACTCATTAAAATATGACATGCTAAAACGTTGATGTTGGACAAGGAAGAAAACATAATGGTTTATGTTTTCTTATACCCAAATATAAGTTATGTTGTCATAGATCCTCCAACATGTTGAGCTTGCCTTTCCCCCTCATGCTAGCCAAACTCTTTGCACCAAGTACAGATACTACTTGTGCTTGCAAACATCCCTTAAACCTATTTTGCCATGAGAGTCCACCATACCTACCTATGGATTGAGTAAGATCCTTCAAGTAAGTTGTCATCGGTGCAAGCAATAAAAATTGCTCTCTAAATATGTATGATCTATTAGGGTGAAGAAAATAAGCTTTATACGAACTTGTGATATGGAAGAAATAAGAGCGATGGACTACATAATAAAGTTCTTTATCACAAGTGGAAATATAAAGTGATGTTCTTTTGCATTAAGATTTTGTGCATCCAACCACAAAAGTGCATGACAACCTCTGCTTCCCTCTGCGAAGGGCCTATCTTTCACTTTTATCTCCTATCCTTACAAGAGTCATGGTGATCATCGCCTTTTCTTTTTATACTTTTTCCTTTGGCAAGCACTATGTGTTGGAGAGATCCGAATATATATATATATATATATGTATATATATATATATATATGTATGTATATATATATATATGTATGTATATATATGTATCCACTCGGATAGGTTATCATAAATTATTATTGTTGACATTACCCTTGAAGTAAAAGGTTGGGAGGCGAAACTATAAGCCCCTATCTTTCTCTGTGCCCGGCTAAATCTTTGAACCCATAAGTATCGCGTGAGTGTTAGCAATTGTGAAAGATTAAATGATAGTTGAGTATGTGGACTTGCTGAAAAGCTCTTATATTGACTCTTTCCGGTGTTATGATAAATTGCAATTGCTTGAATGGCTGAGATCATAATCTGTTAGTTTTCAATGGAGTTTCTGATTCATAGTCTACCTTGTGAATATATTGTTACTCTAGCATAAGAAATTATATGAAAATATATGTTGCTGTCCTAAAGATGATCATGATGCCCTCATGTCCGTATTTTATTTTATCGACACCTCTATCTCTAAACATGTGTACATACTTTTCGATTTCGGCTTTCGCTTGAGGACAAGCGAGGTCTAAGCTTGGGGGAGTTGATACGTCCATTTTGCATCATGCTTTTATATTGATATTTATTGCATTATGGGATATTATTACGCATTATATCACAATACTTATGCCTTTTCTCTCTTATTTTATAAGGTTTACATGAAGAGGGAGAATGCCGGCAGCTGGAATTCTGCACTGGAAAAGGAGCAAGTATTAGAGACCTATTCTACACAACTCCAAAAGTTCTGAAACTTCACGGAGAATATTTTGGAATATATAAAAAATATTGAGCGAAGAAAGCACCACAGGGGGGCCACCTGCCATCCACAAGGGTGGAGGGCGCGCCCTACCCCCCTGGGGGCACCCTCCGGTCTTGTGGGCCACTTGGCAGGCCTCCGACGTCAATCTTCTGCTATATGGTGTGTTTTGACCTGGAAAAATCAGAAGGAAGCTTTCGGGACAAAGTGCCGCCCTCTCGAGGCAGAAGTTGGGCACAACCAATCTAGGGCTCTGGCGGAGCTGTTCTGCTGGGGAAACTTCCCTCCGGGAGGGGGAAATCGAAGCCATTGTCATCACCAACGATCCTCTCATCGAGAGGGGGTCAATATCCATCAACATATTCACCAGCACCATCTCCTCTCAAACCCTAGTTCATCTCTTGTATCCGATCTTTGTCTCAAAACCTCATATTGGTACCTGTGGATTGCTAGTAGTGTTGATTACTCCTTGTAGTTGATGCTAGTTGGTTTATCCGATGGAAGATTGTATTTTCAGATCCTTAATGATAATTAATACTCCTCTGATTATCAACATGAATATGCTTTGTGAGTAGTTACATTTGTTCCTGAGGACATGGGAGAAGTCTTGTTATAAGTAATCATGTGAATTTGGTATTCGTTCGATATTTTGATGAGATGTATGTTGTCTTACCTCTAGTGGTGTTATGTGAATGTCGACTACATGAAACTTCACCATGATTTGGGCCTAGGGGAAGGCATTGGGAAGTAATAAGTAGATGATGGGTTGCTAGAGTGACAGAAGCTTAAACCCTAGTTTATGCGGTGCTTCGTAAGGGCTAATTTGGATCCATATGTTCCATGCTATGGTTAGATTTATCTTAATTCTTCTTTCGTAGTTGTGGATGCTTGCGAGAGGGGTTAATCATAAGTAGGAGGCTTGTCCAAGGAAGGACAACACCCAACCACCGGTCCACCCACATATCAAATTATCAGAGTAACGAACGCGAATCATATGAGCATGATGAAAACTAGCTTGACAACAATTCCCATGTGTCCTCGGGAGCGCTTTGCTTTATATAAGAGTTCATCCAGGCTTGTCCTTTGCTACAAAAAGGATTGGGCCACCTTGCTGCACCTTCTTTACTTTTGTTACTTGTTACCCGTTACGAATTATCTTATCACACAACTATCTGTTACCGATAATTTTAGTGCTTGAAGAGAATACCTTGCTGAAAACTGCTTGTCATTTCCTTCTTCTCCTCGTTTGGTTCGACACTCTTACTTATCGAAAGGACTACGATAGATCCCCTATACTTGTGGGTCATCAACAGTCCGCGGCTGCCATGGGCGTCCGCGTGGTCAGGCGCGGTGGACGACGGCCCCACCTCGACCGGCTCGACACTTGTCTCGAAGACGGACTCCCCAAGGGCGGGGGAGCGGCTTTCCGTAGGCTCTCCCGGAGGGACCGCTGTTGCCCTTGCGCATACAGGGCCGCCTATGGGATTCGTTTTGTGCACCGCACTCCCAACGGGCGGCGAGGAAGCCACACTTTGCATGGCCGCGGGCGCGGCGCCCTGGTGAGCTGCCCCCACGGCCGCGGCGAGCGGCAAGGGGGCGACTGCCTGCTCGGGAGCTCCTTCACCTTCTCGCTCGGGGAGTACCTGCGAGAAAGAAGAACTTTAGGTTGTTTGCTACATGGAAGGTGAAGGGGGCGGGGCGCTTACTCGTCCATGGTGACCCACTTTGTCCTCTTCAGCGCCTTCGGCAGTGCGCCGGTGCTAATCCCCGGTCAAGCCCTCCTCGCGGGGGCGTGCGGTCCGGGGATCGACGTCTTGTGGCACCGCACGATACTCATCGCGTCGGCAATGGTGGCCCCGTCCGGACAAGGCAACGACACCAACGCCTGCCGACACGGGGGTGTGTTGTCAGGCGACCTGAGGCGACGAGTCGTCGCCGCCCTCTGTCGTCGTGGTCTGAGGCGTCACACCCATGGGTCCCTCTAGCACCGGGACCACCAGGAAAGGGTTGTCCCGAGGCCCCTCATGGTCCTCGGGAAGTAGCCCCCACCGATCAAACCACGACATCCTGCTGGCGAAGGCCTCCTTGCTCGTGTGATTGTATAGGGGGTACGCTGACTCGGGGAGCTCGCCAGCCTCTTCGCCGGTCAGGGTCTGGAGCATTCCGCTCAACACGTCGAGAGACAGGCGGCTTGCATGGAGCCGCATTGGGTCTTCTGGGCCAGTGAAGGCCCACATGGGACAAGAGTGGTGCTTAAGGGGTGTGATTCACCGGCGGAGTAATTCCCTTATCACCATTGTCACGGATTCTGCAGCCCTCAGGTCAGTGCTACCTCTTGAGCACTGCATTGGTTTTCCCTTGAAGAGGAAAGGGTGATGCAACAAAGTAGCGTAAGTATTTCCCTCAGTTTTTGAGAACCAAGGTATCAATCCAGTAGGAGGCTACGCGCGAGTCCCTCGCACCTACACAAACAAATAAATCCTCACAACCAACGCGATAAGGGGTTGTCAATCCCTACACGGTCACTTACGAGAGTGAGATCTGATAGGTATGATAGGATAATATTTTTGGTATTTTTATGATAAAGATGCAAATTAAAATAAAAGCAAAGTAAAAAGCAACGGAAATAACTAAGTGTTGGAAGATTAATATGATGAAGATAGACCCGGGGCCATAGGTTTCACTAGTGGCTTCTCTCAAGAGTATAAGTATTTTACGGTGGGTGAACAAATTACTGTTGAGCAATTGACATAATTGAGCATATTTATGAGAATATCTAGGTATGATCATGTATATAGGCATCACGTCCGAGACAAGTAGACCGACTCCTGCCTGCATCTACTACTATTACTCCACACATCGACCGCTATCCAGCATGCATCTAGAGTATTAAGTTCATAAGAACAGAGTAACGCCTTAAGCAAGATGACATGATGTAGAGGGATAAATTCATGCAATATGATAAAAAAACATCTTGTTATCCTCGATGGCAACAATACAATACGTGCCTTGCTGCCCCTACTGTCACTGGGAAAGGACACCGCAAGATTGAACCCAAAGCTAAGCACTTCTCCCATTGCAAGAAAGATCAATCTAGTAGGCCAAACCAAACTGATAATTCGAAGAGACTTGCAAAGATAACCAATCATACATAAAAGAATTCAGAAGATTCAAATATTGTTCATAGATAAACTTGATCATAAACCCACAATTCATCGGTCTCAACAAACACACCGCAAAAGAAGATTACATCGAATAGATCTCCACGAGAGAGGGGGAGAACATTGTATTGAGATCGAAAAAGAGAGAGGAAGCCATCTAGCTAATATCTATGGACCCGAAGGTCTGAGGTAAACTACTCACACTTCATCGGAGAGGCTATGGTGTTGATGTAGAAGCCCTCCGTGATCGATGCCCCCTCCGGCGGAGCTTCGGAACAGGCCCCAAGATGGGATCTCGTGGGTACAGAAGGTTGCGGGAGTGGAATTAGGTTTTTGGCTCCGTATCTGATCGTTTGGGGGTACGTAGGTATATATAGGAGGAAGGAGTACGTTGGTGGAGCAATGTGGGGCCCACGAGGGTGGAGGGCGCTCCCAGGGGAGTAGGCGCGCCCCCCTACCTCGTGGCTTCCTGGAAGCTTCCTTGACTTAGGTTCCAAGTCTCTTGGATCATGTTCGTTCCAAAAATCAAGTTCCCGAAGGTTTCATTCCGTTTGGACTCCGTTTGATATTCTTTTTCTGCGAAACTCTGAAATAGGCAAAAAACAGCAATTCTGGGCTGGGCCTCCGGTTAATAGGTTAGTCCCAAAAATAATATAAAAGTGAATAATAAAGCCCAATAATGTCCAAAATAGAAGATAATATAGCATGGAGCAATCAAAAATTATAGATACGTTGGAGACGTATCAGTCAGCCATCCTCGTCGTGACCTGCCACAGCCGCGGGCCCCATCCGGAGCTCACCATTGCCGGGGATGACGAAATCTGGAGCAACGGGCTGAACTGGGCTGCATCCACGTACACCCATTGTCGCCTGAAGACTTCCGCTTCGTGGTTGATCTCCATGTCGATACCTTACCTGGCCGCCGCATCCAAAGCGCGAAGCAACATGCACCCGGAGCATTGGTCAGCGACGGTTAGCTGAAGGCAAAAAAATGGCGGAGCAGCGCTATCAAGGGACCCACGCCCACTAAGGCCTCACATATGAAGGCAAAGGTTGAAAGGAGGAGGACGGCTTTCGGATCTAGGTGCAGCGTGTGCACTTGATAATGCGAGTGCACGGCATTGAAGAAGTCTAAGAACGGGGGCAGCAACCCGGAAATGACTGCCGGAAGGTGAATGGCGATAGTGGTGGCCTCCGGCTCCGGGAGAGGCCGCGAAGTAGGCTAGATATTGGTCGCCCCCCATCCATTGGAGTCGGCTGCGATACGTCTCCAACGTATCTATAATTTTTTATTGTTCCATGCTGTTATATTATCATTCTTGGATGTTTTACAATAATTTTATAGCAACTTTATATCATTTTTTGGGACTAACCTATTGACATACTGTCCAGTGCGAGTTACTGTTTTTTGCTTGTTTTTTACTTCGCAGAAAATCAATACCAAACGGAGTCCAAACACATCGAAACTTTTTGGAGATTTTTTTGGACCAGAAGACACAAGTTGGGCCAAGGATGTACCAGAGGGGGGCTCCAAGGGGAGCACAACCCACCTGGGCGCGCCTCCCGCACCGTCTCTTTCCTCTATAAATACCCCAATATTCCAAAAACCCTAGGGGAGTCGACGAAACACAATTCTAGCCGCTGCAAGTTTGAGAAACCACAGATCCAATCTAGACACCATCACGGAGGGGTACTGTTGGGGAACGTAGTAATTTCAAAAAAAATCCTACGCACACGCAAGATCATGGTGATGCATAGCAACGAGAGGGGAGAGTGTTGTCCACGTACCCTCGTAGACCGAAAGCGGAAGCGTTAGCATAACGCGGTTGATGTAGTCGTACGTCTTCACGATCCGACCGATCAAGTACCGAACGCACGGCACCTCCGAGTTCAGCACACGTTCAGCCCGATGACGTCCCTCGAACTCCGATCCAGCCGAGTGTTGAGGGAGAGTTTCGTCAGCACGACGGCATGGTGACGATGATGATGTTCTACCGACACAGGGCTTCGCCTAAGCACCGCTACAGTATTATCGAGGTGGACTATGGTGGAGGGGGGCACCGCACACGGCTAAAAGATCGAATCAATTGTTGTGTCTTTGGGGTGCCCCCTGCCCCCGTATATAAAGGAGCAAGGGGGGAGGTGCGGCCGGCTCGGAGGAGGCGCGCCAGGAGGAGTCCTACTCCCACCGGGAGTAGGACTCCCTCCCTTCCTTGTTGGATTAGGAGAAGGGGGAAAGAGGAGGGAGAGAGGAAGGAAAGGGGGGCGCCGCCCCCTCTCCTTGTCCTATTCGGACTAGAGGGGGAGGGTCGTGCGGCCCTGCCCTAGCCGCCTCTCCTCTTCTCCAGTAAGGCCCATTATGGCCCATTAAACCCCCGGGGGGGTTCCGGTAACCCCCGGTACTCCGGTAAAATCCCGATTTCACCCGGAACACTTCCGATATCCAAATATAGGCTTCCAATATATCAATCTTCATGTCTCGACCATTTCGAGACTCATCGGCATGTCCGTGATCACATCCGGGACTCCGAACAACCTTCGCTACATCAAAATATATAAACTCATAATATAACCGTCATCGAAACTTTAAGCGTGCGGACCCTACGGGTTCGAGAACTATGTAGACATGACCGAGACACGTCTCCGGTCAATAACCAATAGCGGAACCTGGATGCTCATATTGGCTCCCACACATTCTACGAAGATCTTTATCGGTCAGACCGCATAACATACGTTGTTCCCTTTGTCATCGGTATGTTACTTGCCCGAGATTTGATCGTCGGTATCTCAATACCTAGTTCAATCTCGTTACCGGCAATTCTCTTTACTCATTCCGTAATACATCATCCCGCAACTAACTCATTAGTTGCAATGCTTGCAAGGCTTAAGTGATGTGCATTACCGAGTGGGCCCAGAGATACCTCTCCGACAATCGGAGTGACAAATCCTAATCTCGAAATACGCCAACCCAACAAGTACCTTCGGAGACACCTGTAGATCACCTTTATAATCACCCAGTTACGTTCTGATGTTTGGTAGCACACAAAGTGTTCCTCCGCTAAACGGGAGTTGCATAATCTCATAGTCATAGGAACATGTATAAGTCATGAAGAAAGCAATAGCAACATACTAAACGATCGAGTGCTAAGCTAACGGAATGGGTCAAGTCAATCACATCATTCTCCTAATGATGTGATCCCGTTAATCAAATGACAACTCATGTCAATGGCTAGGAAACATAACCATCTTTGATCAACAAGCTAGTCAAGTAGAGGCATACTAGTGACACTTTGTTTGTCTATGTATTCACACAAGTACTATGTTTCCGGTTAATACAATTCTAGCATGAATAATAAACATTTATCATGATATAAGGAAATAAATAATAACTTTATTATTGCCTCTAGGGCATATTTCCTTCAGGTTCATCATCCTCATTGGTGCCTCTCCGATGATGCATGAGTAGTTCATTGTAGACCTTCGGGTCCTTAGTTAGTAGCTAGATGGCTTCCTCTCTCTCTTTTGATTCTCAATACAATGGTTTCTTGGAGATCTATTTGATGTAACTCTTTTTGCGGTGTGTTTGTTGGGATCCGATGAACTTTGAGTTTATGATGAGATCTATATTTTTATTCATGAAAGTTATCTGAGTTCTTTGATCTCTTATATGCATGATTGCTTATAGCCTCGTATTTCCTCTTCGAATCTTTGGTTTAGTTAGGCCGACTAGATCAATTTTTCTTGCCATGGGAAGAGGTACTTTGTGATGGGTTCGATCTTATGGATACCCGTGGTGACAATGAGGTATTATATTGAGTCACTTGAAATATGTTTTGGTAAACAACTTGCGGATTCCCCCGGTGACATTGGGGTAATCTAGGCACAAAGGTTGATATGCGTTTTCCTCCTACTTTCTCCGATAGAAACTTCGGAGTAATTATTTGTCGCACGTTGAGAGATTATTATATGATTCAATTATGTTAGCACTACTGAGGGATTGCACTAGTGAAAGTATGAATTCTAGGCCTTGTTTCCAAGCATTGCAATATTGTTCGTGCTCACTTTTGCTACTTGTTACCTTGATGTTTTTAATTGTTCAGATTACAAAAACTTATCTCTACTATGAAGATTGTAAATGGTGCATGGGCACCATGGTGCCTTTTCCACAAATCATTTTCTACAAGTCCAAAAAAATTGATTTTTTTAAACACACACATATGTATAATTCATACGTGCAAAATTTCACAACATTTTACTTTAACACGTGGCGTACAAAGAAAGACAAATATGTATTTTCAAATGGGCCTTTTTTGTTTTGTTTTTGGGCCGGAATTTTATCTTTTTTGTACACCACAAATTAAAAAAATTCAAACGAAATTTTATGGATCCGTAGTGAACACACACAAGTTTCGACAGATTTGTTTTCCACTTTTTTTATCCTTCTAAATATAGTTTTTGATTTTTTTCTTCTTCTAAAAAGGGCACCATGGTGCTCGTGCATCATAACTTCGTACTCTATCCATACTACACTTGTATCATCATCTCTTTGTTGAACTAGTGTACCTATACAATTACCATTGTATTGGGTGTGTTGGGGACACATGCGATTTCTTGTATTTGATTGCAAGGTTGTTTGAGAGACTAACCTCCCACGGATTGATAAACCTTAGGTCATCCACTTGAGAGAGATTTATTGTTGTCCTACAAAACTCTGCGCTTGAAGGACTAACCGAGTCTACAAGAATGAAGTTGCGTAGTAGACATCAGTGGGCCAACTTAGTTAGATGCGGACGTAGTAGTGGTCTGGATGCCCGCAAAACCGCCAGTTTATCTCCGGATTGCGGGAAAAACACCTCTGAATTGACTTGTAGACTGATACATGACCGCGTTGGATGCAAAACACGTCTGGACTGCACGGTCTTCTCATTCGCGGGCGGTTTAAATGTCTGCATTGGAGATGCCCTTAGAGCATCTATAGCCGGACCCCCTACTTCCTTCTCAAACATTCGCCTGGTTAGTGCCCGGTCAAAAAAGAGTGACCCAAACGGACCCCGCACTTCCTCCCTAAACGTTCAAACTGACCGACACCCCTCAAATTGAGACTAAATCTGGGGGGAATATGAGGGCTTATGGGCATGACCAGACGTGCCCCGGGGAAGGCTCCACGTCAGATGTAGCGAAACGATGACCCCGCCTGTAGTGACTTTGCAAGAAGATCGCAGTCGCAACGACGCCATCATGCCCGCGTCGAGAGGAAAGCCGCCGGAGCTAGGCGCGCTAGGACCGAAGCTCTCCCTCGCCGCCTTGATGCTAGAGCTTTCCCACCCCGCGCCGCGCTGGAGCCAAAGCTCATGGCGCGAGCTGGGGAGGTAAGGCGCGTGTGTTGTGCCTCGTCGGCGTCGGCCTCAGCCTCACGGGTGTGCTGGCCGGCTGTGGCAGCATCACAGGCGTGCGAGCATGCAGCCACAACATCGTGTCAACTGCTGGCTTGCATGCTAGCTTCTGTGCGTGTGCGAACTTGCGTGCTGGTAGCGGTCATGTGCGGAACCGCCGCCACGTGTTGGCCGGCTGGCCGCAAGGGGGCAAAACGGACACGTCTGGACACTGATCGGGAGCGTCCACAGACGTTCGAGGAAGAAGATTTGACATTTATGGTTGTAGATGCTCTTACCCGTACATACTGCAGAGGTAACCATATGGCTTCATTTTCGTTTTCTTTGCGGGTAACAGAGAGAAGGTCTATCTTTTATCGACCGATCATATATAACAGTATAACAAATCGTCTAAGCTTCAGTTCTTCTTTTATTTTTGGGCTCTTTTTATCTCTGTGGTGAATTACGATGAGTCTACATGTGTAACTAATTTGGGGATATGACACGAGTACTTTCGCGGGCGAACTACCATTTATGAACGTGCAATGTATTGGTGTGAAGATGAGGTGCTAAGTGCATGAAAAGGTTTAGCAATTAATCTTCCCAGTGTGTAGATGCTTAGGGCAATTCTAACACGGATGCTCAAACCCCTATATCCGTCCAGACCGGACCCGCAAGCCATCCAACGGCGTGTCACATCGGTCCGCGGAGGGCCTGAGCGTCTGTATTCATGCAAACCAGGGTGCTTTGCGGTAGTCCGGATACTAGACACATAGGACTCTGACACCCCGGGGCCACCTAAAACTGAGGCGGAGCCACGCATTTGGAGCTTGCCGCACTGCTTTCGCGGCTAAATCCCTCTTTCTCATCTTGTGTTCTACCATCCCGTCGCGCTTCACCCTAATTCCCGCCCCTTTTCACAGCCACCTTCACATAGACCCGTACAAAAAGCTAACAGGGACGACGGGGGTGGGGGATCCGACAATCATGGCCACTCGAAAGATCAACTCGCTTAGAAGGCAAAACTGCCACCTCAAAGCGAAGGCAAAGGCGGCGTTGCTCAACAAGCTGAAGGTCGACAGGGGTGGTGGTCGTGATCGTGGACGTGCAAGGGTGGGCATTGGTGCAGGCCTAGGCCTGGGACACATGGCACGACTGTCGTCGTCGTCCTTCCAGACGTCGTGCATCCAGACGCCGTCCTGACCGGAACAGTACAAGCCTCCATACTTCTACATCGCCCAACAACTCGGTAGGCAGCAAAAGGGCACAACATTTTTGGCCCACATTCATACTTTGTTCCATGGCCACTAGCATTAGCCTACGCCGATAAACTCATCCACAACCATGGGGTAAAGTCTCTCAACCATCGATGGTACATCATCCAAGAGGTCGTGTCCAAGTATCGCGGGCATCTGAAGCAACTAATCAGACGGTAGCCAAGTGGTGCACAAATCACCGAGCAAATAAGTTGTTATATGTGTTGGTCATTTGGCCGGATATTCAACTTGTTGGTCGGATATGCTCTACGTGTTGGTCATTTGACCAGATATGCTCTCTGTGTTGGTCATTTGCCGGATTAGATATACATCTTGTTGACAATGCTTTACTTTGTAGCCTTCCTGTGCGTGTAATTTGTTCTTAAAGTAGGAGAAGAAGAAATTTGTCATCATGCATTATTGGTTGAAGTTGAGTAAGGAACCCAAGTGGAACATATTCATTACCAACTTTGCCAAGAACGGCCGCGTCGGCACAGCAGAACTGCAGAAGAAACGGCTGATCGAGAAGAAATGTGAGGAGTAGAAGGCGAATCGAGAGGGGTGACGGCCAAGATGACGACAAGGTTCGAGAACATCTTGACGAAGCAGGAGGAGGCAAGTGTCAAGGTCGAAAGGTTTAACGTGTTGATGACGGTGACCGACAAGAAGCTCAAGTGTGAAAAGAAGAAGGTCATGCTCGAAGAAAATGTGGCTCAGATTGCAGCCGTTTCGGAGAATTTCAAGATGTTTATTTTGAAAATGAAGTTGGATGACAATGTAAGTATGATTTTGTAAGCTGTCTGTCTTAAAGTATTGAAGCGCGTGAAGTATCACTATGATGATATGGCGATATGAGGATTTTGCTAGAGTTGGTGTAAAGGACAACGGCGGTCACGACGGCGCCGGAACCGAAGACAGCCACCGGCAGGGCTCGTGGATCTTTCCACTCCGATCAGGAACACCCAAAACAAGTCATAAAAGTCGCAAACGAGCTATCACCCGAAAAGAGAAGCTAGTAGTACTAGGACTACGTTACGGGGAGGTACGCACAGAAGATGTACGGTGTTCTGCAATCAAATCGGGCTCGCTTTGGGCCGATGAGGTCAAAGAAACTGCAAATGGCGTGACTGGTCAGTGGTCACTACGCATGGAACAGCCTCGTGTAATAACGTATCCATTTTTTCCGTCAGCAAAGACAAGGGGCGAGGGGGATCTAACGGCAGATTGCTCACCCAACGACAGTGCTCGGCTACAGACGAGTGGGCCCCGTCCAGGCCCCACTGTGGACGGATGATATCAACCAGAGCCTGAATCAAACGGCCACGGACGTCTCTCGCCGGTGGTCCAGGGACAGGCGCACGTGCTGGGTCATGATGCGGGCCCCGTTTCCCAAAACATTTCCCAGTGACTTGTCGAATCAGGCGTCCACGGAAACGCCAGTTCCACTGAAGGGCGGGCCCCGCGCGCCGGGCCACGTACGTCAGCGAAACTTGATGGACTCGGGGATGGAGCGGATATGGCGGCGTGGGCGTCGATGGTGGGCCCCGCCACACCCACACGGGGTATGCTCTCCACTTCATAGCCCAAATATGCGACACGCCGAGGCGCACGGGTGCGGCCGTAACCTCATCATCGCGCCACTACTAATAAAGCCGCTTTCCCGTTTCCTGTTTGACTGGCTGGATCTTTTCAACTTTGCGTTTGCTCGGTCATTCATAGAATCACGGTGGTAGATTGTGAGCCCGGTATGCAGCAGATGGACTGGACATGCATTTGCGTGCGTTTTTTCATTCTGTTTATCCTTTTCGTTTTTATGGCAATGGAAACTCGAGGAGGACTAGTTAAAAGCACGGTTAAGTGTAATTATGCTAGTACCTGAACAGTGGCACCTTTCTTAAAAAAACGTTTCTGAGTGAACAAGCACACTAAAACACGTTTCTGAGTGAACAAGCACACTAAAACACGTTTCTATTTCACTTATTTCTGTCTGCATACATCCAGTTTTAAATAAGTTAGAACATGTTATAATTTGGAACCAATGAAATATATATGGAGCGGAACATCTCGTGCAAAACATTGCAACTTCACTTTTGCGGAGTAGCCCAACTAAGCATTCATCGGGCTAAGAAATTCATCAATAAATTTTTAAAAGTAAAAATCACTTAAACATGAGGATGCTTTCTGTAAGGCCTGCATGGGGTTTAAAGCCACCTGGGGTTCCCATCACACCACCCAGGTTAAAAGTGTAAAGTATCTAAATTGTTTCACACTCCCTTCTTTGTAGCCACTAATGGTGTTTTTCCATGGAATGCTATCAGTCCATCTCACGGTCAAGTGATTTTCTCAAATTGCTCTTGTTTATTCAACCTTTTTGAACTTTTTACTTATTTACAATTAACATCCTCATACTATAACCCATGTGCCATATGTACTCACCAGTCTTTGCATTCATATCGAAGACCACATGGCTAATTTATAACATTTTTCTGTTAGCTTTACACGTAGGAGTACAATCAACTTAGAATTCTGTTCCTACATGTTATACTTCGAGTGAACTACATCCACAATCCTTGAACTTGGTCGGCGCGTGCCCACTGTCCTCCTAAACCTCCAAGGGCTCCGTTGGTTTAGAGAATTTTGTAGGAATTCTAAAGGATATAAATTTTATAAGATTTCTTTCTTTCGAACCCTTCGGTACATAGAAATGGATTCCTATTCCTATGTCGGATAAGAACCAATTTTTCACATTTTAAAGGAAAAAAAATACGATCCTAGACCCAATGAAAAAATTCCTATCCTATGAAGGTGACATATTTTTTCCAATAAAAATTGAGATACTACATGCAGTTCCACTTCCAATGATATTTTTTAATTCCTAACCTACTTCATGCGTTTTTATTTACCCCGCATATTAGCTTTGGCCGAAGTCAAACTTTATAGAGTTTGACTAAATTTATGGAAAACAATCTAAACTTTCATAACAATAGATATATATGGTATGCAAATATATTTAATGATGATTCTAATGGTTTTGTGGATGTTAATACTTTTCGGTATGAACTTGATCAAAATTTACAAAGTTTGACCTGAGACCAAAGAAGGCCTAAAACGGTTGGTCCGGATCATCATATGACCAGGTGTGCCAGAAAAACGACTCAAGCTCATAGAGATTACTTGCATATTATTCCCTTGCACGATTTGCAAGTTTACGAGTAAGACAATTCTCGACGTGGAGGAAGTCGGTAATTGCATGCGCTTGTTGTACCAGCGCGTACGTACGGTTAGCGAAGGCCGGAACAAACTAAACCACGGCGCTGAACCGTACCGGAGAGAAAGCAAATCTCCGGCCAGCTTGTGTGGCCGTGCGTGATGACTTCATCACGTCGCGCAGGTTAGCGGGTGGTCTGACACTTTACCCTGCTTGCTGCCCGCGCGGCCGGGGACGAGAGAGGGAGGAGGGGGGGCATTGTGGGGAGGCTGGAAAAAGGTGGCACGCCGCAGCCTCCCACCGCACGCACGCACGCTCGCTCCGGCCGGCCGCCCGGATCGGATCTACCAGCCCACCTCGGAATTAAAGACAAAAACCCTTCGCGAAGCAACGCAGCCCACGCGTCCCGGATTCCTCCTCCGCACGCCCGGCTCGGACCGCGACCTCGCTGAGCTCGCTCCTCCACGGTGATGATGATGAGACCCAAAGCAGTCATTTCCTCCCCGCCTCGCCTCGCCTCAAGGCCCGGCGGCACGTGAGCGCGCCTCGAGCGGAGCAGCCCCTGTCCCCGCCCCGCCCCGCCCCGCCCCGGCGATGGGATCGGGCTCCTGGTTGGTTAGCGTCGCCGTAACTAGCGGATAAGCACCGTGCTTAGCTTTGGGTTATGTTAGGTTAATCTAATCGCACCGCGGATTACTGCGATTCGTTCGTTCGCGGCCGGGGGCACATGCCATGTGACCCCACCACCACTGCCCCCTCTTACCTACAGCTGTTTAATCTGCCCCCCGCCTCCTCTCTCCTCTCTCTCTCTCGCTTCTTCTCCCTTCTCTCTCCCCTCTTTCTTTCTCTCCCCCCACCACCACCATCCGGAGTTGGACCTCCCCCTCACTTCCCACTCTCTCCCTTCTCCCTCTCTCTCTCTCTCTCTGCTCCCACTTCTGCAGACCGCTTCTCTTATGGTCTCAAGGTAGAGCGTGCTCCTACATGGATTCCCTGCGGCTGGCGATAGCGGCGGCGCTCCTCTTCCTGGCGGCGCTCGCGGCGGCGGCGGCGGCCGCCGACGACGCGCAGCTGCTGGACGACTTCAGGGCGGCGCTGCCCAACCGGGACGCGCTCGACGGCTGGGCCGCGCGCGACGGCGCCTGCAGGTTCCCCGGCGCGGTGTGCAGGGGCGGGCGCCTCACGTCGCTCTCGCTCGCGGCCGTCGCGCTCAATGCCGACTTCCGCGCCGTCGCGGCCACCTTGCTGCAGCTCAGCGCCGTCGAGAGGCTCAGCCTCCGCGGCGCCAACGTCAGCGGCGCGCTCGCCGCGGCGGCCGGCGCCAGGTGCGGCAGCAAGCTGCAGGAGCTCGACCTCTCCGGAAATGCCGCGCTGCGCGGCTCCGTCACCGACGTGGCCGCGCTCGCCGGCTCCTGTGCCGGGCTCAAGACGTTGAATCTCTCCGGTGATGCGGTTGGTACCGCCAAGACCGCTGGCGCTGGCGGTGGCGGGCAGGGGTTTGCGGCCCTGGACGCTCTCGACTTGTCCAGCAACAAGATCGCCGGAGATGCCGACCTCCGCTGGATGGTGGGTGCCGGCCTCGGCTCTGTCCGGTGGCTGGACCTCGCCTGGAACAAGATCTCCGGCGGCCTCTCCGACTTCACCAACTGCTCCGGGCTGCAGTACCTTGACCTGTCCGGCAACCTCATCGCCGGCGATGTCGCCGCCGGGGCGCTCTCCGGCTGCCGCAGTCTGAGGGCGCTCAACCTCTCCAGCAACCATCTCGCCGGCGCCTTCCCGCCCAACATCGCCGGCCTCACGTCGCTCACCGCCCTCAACCTCTCCAACAATAACTTCTCTGGCGAGGTACCCGCCGACGCTTTCACCGGCCTACAGCAGCTCCAGTCGCTGTCCCTCTCTTTCAACCACTTCAGCGGCTCCATCCCTGATTCCGTCGCTGCGCTGCCGGACCTCGAGGTGCTCGACCTCAGCTCCAACAACTTCTCCGGCACCATCCCCTCCACCCTCTGCCAAGATCCCAACTCCAGGCTCCGCGTGCTCTACCTTCAGAACAACTATCTCTCCGGCAGCATCCCGGAGGCCGTGTCCAATTGCACCGACCTCGTCTCCCTCGACCTCAGTCTCAACTACATCAACGGCTCCATCCCGGAGTCCCTCGGCGAGCTTGGCCGCCTCCAGGACCTTATCATGTGGCAGAACTTACTGGAGGGCGAGATACCCGCGTCTCTGTCGAGCATTCCCGGCCTGGAGCATCTCATCCTGGACTACAACGGGCTCACCGGCAGTATCCCGCCGGAGCTGGCCAAGTGCAAGCAGCTCAACTGGATATCCTTGGCGAGCAACCGGCTGTCCGGGCCGATCCCCCCTTGGCTCGGGAAGCTCAGCAACTTGGCAATCTTGAAGCTGAGCAATAATTCCTTCACCGGACAGATACCCGCAGAGCTTGGTGACTGCAAGAGCTTGGTGTGGCTGGACCTCAACAGCAACCAACTTAATGGATCAATTCCACCGCAACTGGCAGAGCAGTCGGGGAAGATGACTGTTGGCCTCATTATTGGGCGGCCCTATGTGTATCTTCGCAACGACGAGCTGAGCAGCCAGTGTCGTGGCAAGGGGAGCTTGCTGGAGTTCTCAAGCATCCGATCCGAGGACCTTGGTCGGATGCCGAGCAAGAAGCTGTGCAACTTCACGAGGATGTACATGGGGAGCACAGAGTACACCTTCAACAAGAATGGCTCCATGATATTTCTGGATTTGTCGTTTAATCAGCTCGATTCTGAGATACCCAAGGAGCTTGGGAACATGTATTACCTCATGATCATGAATCTTGGGCACAACCTTCTGTCTGGTGCTATCCCAACAGAGCTAGCTGGTGCAAAGAAGCTCGCAGTACTTGACCTTTCATACAACCGGTTGGAAGGGCCGATACCCAGCTCGTTCTCATCACTGTCTTTGTCTGAGATCAATCTGTCGAGTAATCAGCTGAATGGGACAATTCCAGAGCTTGGTTCTCTTGCCACATTCCCAAAGAGCCAGTATGAGAATAACTCTGGTCTCTGTGGCTTTCCACTGCCAGCATGCGAGCCGCATACTGGGCAAGGCTCTTCCAACGGTGGCCAATCCAACCGGAGGAAGGCGTCCCTTGCAGGCAGTGTTGCTATGGGACTCTTGTTCTCGCTCTTCTGTATATTTGGGTTGGTCATCATAGCCATTGAGAGCAAGAAGCGGAGGCAGAAGAATGATGAGGCAAGTACCTCCCGTGATATATACATTGATAGCCGGTCACATTCTGGCACGATGAATTCCAATTGGAGACTCTCCGGGACAAATGCTCTCAGCATCAATCTGGCTGCATTTGAGAAGCCACTGCAGAAACTCACCTTGGGTGATCTTGTTGAGGCCACCAATGGCTTCCACAATGAGAGCTTGATTGGGTCCGGTGGATTTGGTGATGTCTACAAGGCAACGCTCAAGGATGGGAGGGTTGTTGCAATCAAGAAGCTAATACATGTGAGTGGCCAGGGTGACCGGGAGTTCACGGCGGAAATGGAGACCATTGGCAAGATCAAACACCGCAACCTTGTTCCGCTCCTTGGCTACTGCAAGATTGGTGAGGAGCGGCTGCTGATGTATGACTTCATGAAGTTTGGCAGCTTGGAGGATGTGCTGCATGACCGCAAAAAGATTGGGATAAAGCTGAACTGGGCGGCAAGGCGAAAGATTGCAATCGGGGCAGCAAGAGGACTGGCATTCCTCCACCACAACTGCATTCCACACATCATCCACCGAGACATGAAGTCAAGCAATGTGCTTGTTGATGAGAATCTGGAGGCGAGGGTCTCAGATTTCGGCATGGCGAGGATGATGAGTGTGGTGGACACACACCTGAGCGTGTCCACCCTCGCCGGCACGCCGGGGTATGTGCCACCAGAGTACTACCAGAGCTTCCGTTGCACCACCAAGGGCGACGTGTACAGCTACGGCGTTGTATTGCTGGAGCTGCTCACCGGGAAACCGCCGACGGATTCAACAGATTTTGGCGAGGACCATAATCTTGTAGGATGGGTGAAGATGCACACAAAGTTGAAGATCACCGATGTGTTTGACCCGGAGCTGCTGAAGGACGATCCTACCCTGGAGCTGGAGCTGCTGGAGCATTTGAAAATCGCGTGTGCATGCCTGGATGACAGGCCGTCCAGGCGGCCAACGATGCTTAAGGTGATGACGATGTTCAAGGAGATCCAGGCTGGGTCAACGGTGGACTCGAAAACCTCGTCGGTGGCCACCGGGCTGAGCGACGATCCAGGTTTTGCGGTCATGGACATGACCCTCAAGGAAGCCAAGGAGGAGAAAGATTAGGAAGATGACCACCGCCGGCAACACGCAGCCGGCGGTGACCGGCAGCAACACGTCCGTCCGACCAGTCTGGGGCCTGGGCGAAGTGCCCGTAGAAATCACAGTCTCTCAGATGCTGATACCATCCTGAAGTTCCCACGCAACGCAAGCTTAGAATTTTCTTCTGATGGTACACGATAAGAAGAAATTTTCCCTCCCTTGTAGCTCTCGTAAGTCCCAAGCTGTCATGTCATGTACCTATAGGAGTAGCTCACCACTTTTTCTTCTCTTTCTTTCCCAGCTTTCTTCAGCTCCTCGTTTATTTTGTCTTAGCGCTCCAGTAAGAGCTGTGTATGTACATATATAAATGGTGGAATCTCTTCGGCGCAAGTCCCCTCCACTGCGGCTGCGCCTTGTCAAATTCGCTTTTACCGTTCTTGTTGCTTAGCAGTTGGCTGGCATTTGTACAATGTGTGCGCATCAGTTGATCGAAACATGGTACCATTGCAGATGCACGGTAGAAACCCTACCCTGAGCTATGAAGTAGTAGTAAATCTGAGAGGAGGAGGGGTTGGGCAGTGCAGTGGGAGTACTGGAGGGGGGCAGGCAGGAGGACGGAGGGAGGCCAAGGTGAACAGCAAAAGACCAGCCAATGGGCAGTCAAGAGGCTGACACAGCTCCTGTTTCCATGTGAGGTAGCGCATGGCCTGGCCTGTGTGTGGGTGCGTGGGGCCAGGGGGCACTGTGGCGCGCACACACACGCATACAAGAAGGCGCACTCACGCAGCACGGCCACCTTTCTTTAATTTTCCGGGGCTTGCTTTGTCTTCAAATCATCAATCAGTGAGCTTAGCTTAGCCTTTAGTTGGTCAAAGGTTCCCTTAACCAGTTTTTGTCCTCTCTCTGCTTATCTTAATCGCATGGGTAACATGGCTCCTCGCCCTATTATACTGCCCTATCTTCTCTATTATAGATGCATGGTGCTGTGTCCAATGCTTAGGCCTTGCTAAACTAATCGTCCATGTCCAGCAAGCAAGTGGCACGCTGATTCCCCCAGATCTCAAGAGGGCTGTTCAAACCTGCTAGGGCTGCAGGTTCAGATTTGAGTCTGGGGCGTGCTCCTTGTTTTGGTTTGTTTATTCCTTCGCTGTGACTGCGAGAGAATTGAGGGCACACCAGTTGTCACATATGGTAAAAATTCATGAAGCTTCACAGGTCAGTAGTAATAAGCAGTACTAGCACCATTCACACAGGCTATATAGGCAGGGCGGGTCATTTTACTCTGGGTGAATTGAATACAGTAGTTTTACCCTTCAGGAGCCCCAAAAGCTCTATGTAGAGTCCATCACTCCTCCATGCAGCAGCACAGCAGCAGCAACAACAACAGAACACACAACACAAAGTCTGGAAAAGCTACAAAGGCCATGGTGACATTGACAAACTGTGCCTCGGAATGGAGCCTCTGGCATGGCCACAAGGCCGTGGGCCCCCTGCGCGCCTGCGCTGTTTTGGAGCCCCGGCTTAAATCAAGCTCACCCAGCGCTATCATTATCCCCCCCCCCCCCCCCCCCATTTGGAATAGTGGTATCAATACCACCATGTGGCTTTCCCAGTCTATCATGCATGCAGTGCAGCACCAGCTCTGGCTCTTTGTGCAGAAACAAGCTCAAATATGCATGCTCCGAGTGTGATTTTACAGTAAAATTTTGCTGGAAATTTCGACGTTGAACTTTATTGTTATTGCTATATGGAAGTTATTCTACCCATCCTTACTTTCCACATGCTAGTCTGCCACGTACGTACATGCCGGGGTGACAACACACTGCTCTTATCCCTTTGCAAAAGAGGAGAGAAAAATGGAAAAAAGACAAGCCGCTTTCATTCTTTTGCTTTGTTTCCGTCATGCTCACCATTAATGGCCAGCAGCCCAAAACGCGGCATGTTCCTCGGCCAATCTCACGCACAAAATCCAGTCCAAAGAGTTCACATCATCATCAGTGTGCCCTCGAGCAATTCCTGCGAGTGTGTGTATCTAGCAAGTAGCAACGCCGCTGCTGAGCTGCTGGCGATGGATGAATAGACGCATGTCTGCTTGCTTGTGCATTTGCTGCTGCTGCTAGTTGAGTTCTTCCCCCTGTGTTGAAAAGGAGGGCATCCCCATCATGCATGTGTTGTGTGATGGGCCCCAGGAGGGCTGTGCTTGGCCTAACGCCTCCACCCTCAGCTGGGGGAGGACATGTAGGGCATCCAGGGACAGGGTTATCATGCCACAGTCACTGCCCGTGTAGTGAAGCCCAACCAGTGACCGGCTCATTCAGCGACCTGGCACTGGCAGCGCCTATCTCTCTCATGGCCACTCCGTCCCTCCCCGTGAAATGAAATGTACCACCGTGAAGCGTTGCTCGCAGCGAGCGCCTCCAACCAAAAGGCGATACGACTGGGTCAAGCGGCCGGCCGGGGCGGTTGTTCGTGCCGGCTATGTGGCATTTACCACCGTGAATGAATGCGCACTGTGCCGTGGATGTGGCGGGGTACTAAAAGTTGCACCCTCCCTGTGCTTGAATGGGTGGCGCTGCCCATCGCCTGCGAAAAGGCTCATGGCAATGCATCTGACACCAGTAAAGGTGGGAATGCTCATATTTTGTTCTAATTAGAGCACCTCCACTCCTTCTGCCCCCGTGCGCACCCGATTGTGGTTTGGCCGGTCGGCGTTTTTTGGCTCCGGGGGCGATCTAATTCCCAGTCACGCCCCAGGTTCGGCCTCAAGACGTGTATACATTCAAACATGGCATTTTCCGCTACCCAAAAAGATGCCACAAGTTCGGCGATCACCATGCCACAGTTCGACGATCAATCATGCTCGAAAGTTCGGCGTTCAAAAGGAAGGACGCGTAGGAAATGCATCAAACGGCGGCGTGCTCCTCCGGCGTCGGCGGGAGTCGGCGTGCTCGGGCTGGTCGTCGTCGGCCCCGCTTCTGTGTTGGGCGTCGTGGAGGCATCATCACTCGGGCTTGGCGGTGGCATTGGTGTCGGCGTGGGAGTTGGCGCGGCCGTCGACGACATGTGGTTCAAGAAGAGGCCGCCCTCCGCTAGGTACCACGTCTTGACCTGCTCGTCCATCGTCGACATGTCCGCCCCCATTAGGAAAGCCAGGTCGGTGTTCCTCTTCTTCGCGGCAACGTTGGTCCGGAGTAGGTCGAACTTGATGGCGTTGTTCGTCATCAGTGCCGACCACCGCGCCCCGGATTTCTCTTCCCTCTGGGCGGGGTGGTTCTTGGCATCGGCGATGCACTGCTCGATGGACGCGTGCAGGCGCTCGGTAGCCGGTGCGGCGTCCTTCGCCGTCTTGGCTCATTTGTTGCCGTCAGGGCGCCCATCCGCCGCGTCCGGCGTCGGCGCGTACGGCTTGTATGTCTCCTTTCCCTTGGCGAGGGTGCGCCGGACATCCGCCCACTTGTCGCACTTCTCGATCCGGGGGAACACATGGAGGTACTTGAACTCTTGGTCGGTGCTGCTGTCCTGGCGGTACATGGCGAACATCCGAACCATCTGCGCTGAAGAACAAGTGCCGGCGACACAAACGGCGAAAAGAAGCGAGAGCAGGCGTCTACGCATACCTGGCCCTCAACGTTGTCGCCGCTTTTCGGGCGAGCGGCGATCTCCTCGATGATCCCATGCCATTTCTTACAGCGCGTTTGGATGAGCGCCCAATGGTTCGCCATGGCCTTCGAGCCGCGCTTCATGTGGATGGTGGCAAAGTAGGGGTCAACCAACTTGCGCTCGTCGAACTCCGATTTGATGCGCTCCAAGTACGTGTCGTCGCTTTGGTTCGTGCTGGTGATCGGGTCAAGGCAGATGGTTTTCCATGCTTCGGCGAGGCACTCGTCTTCTTTGTACGTCCACATGACGCGCGGCTCGCCGGTCCTACCCCCACTTCTTTTTCCCTTTCCTCACTGACGCAGGCGCCGGCTCCTCCTCCTCCTCTTCTTCCCCTCCTCCTCCTCGCCATAGTCGAGCTCGTCGTCCATGTCGCTGGCGAGGTCCATTGTATCGTCTTGCGCCTGGAACCCGGGGGGCGGCGGCGGAAAATACTGTGTCCTGCGTCCCTTGTTGCCCATCGATCCAAGATCCATATTTTAGGCTCCCTACCCGAGATCTGCCGGTTTTGACACCGACATTGGTGCTTTCATGAAGAGTTCTGCTGTCGGATCACTAGAAGGATCGATGGCCACCCACGCTGGGGACATCTCAGCCCCTGGCCGGGCTCTTGCGCCTGGCAGTGTCATACTGCGTGCTGATCCGTCCAGCCGCCTTGGCTAGGATGAAAGCTTCACCCCCGGTCAGAAGATCAGGTTTGGGAGCCTAGAGTTCACCGCCTACTCCCGCGAAGATCTTACTCCAGCTAAGTCACCGGTTCCCCCTCAGGGAACTCGCTGATCCCGACAATTTGACTTCGGGGACGAGAACCGATCATGTACGGAACCTGGCCCTAAATCCCGACCTCACCGGAATAGTCAGGGCGTTGTCGGCCAAACACCGCCCGGATCTGACCTCAAACGACCCCGGAGTGGCCACACTGCAGGACAGCCCCGAACACTCGGGTAGCGCGAACCCAACGGGCCTTTCGTCAATAAACGATCTGCTAGATCGAATCCGAGCTATGGGAGTCTCCGACGGCCAACCTTCGGTCTATGACCATATCGGGTTCAAGCCCGACAACAGGGAAATTTACGCCCCGCCCATCACGCACCTCATCGCCACCATCGAAGAATTGGCCGAGGGTTCCCGATCACCAAAGCTGAAAACAAGTTGTGTCTGGATCAGTGACTAAGGTTCGAGCCCGGATCCCGACGATCGCCCTGAAGAGAGTTCGGAGCCAAGTTCCGACCTAAAGCCTGACTTTGAGTCCACGCCACAGCCCGCTAACAGTGCGGAGGCCGAATTCAACATACCGAACTCTTCGGGAGTTGAGGACGCCGCCGCCAGGGTTTCGGACACACAAACCGGGGCAATACAAAATTTTCTCCCACCCACCCCCATGTTGCGTACTCCCCAGACAACTCGGGTCCTCCAGACATCTGGGATTTGATGTACGTAAAACAATAGCCTGGAGAAATAGTCCACCACTACTGGGCTAGATTCCTCTTGGTAAAAGACAGGATCACAAATCATTGTGACCAAGAAATAATTGTAACCTTTCGGTCTAACTTCCGAGACGAAGGGATTTTGAATGCCCTCGCCCGTCGCCATGTGCAATGTTTCACCGAACTATCGGACCCGGTACGCAAATCCTGCACCATGGAAAGCACCTGGCAAGAACAACAAATACACGTGGAGCCAAACCATGCTGAACAGTCAAGTAAAACTCGGGCAAAGCGTGCATACGTAAGGTGGTCGCCCGAACACGAACCCGCCGAAAATAGGAATAGATCCCTCGCCGGGCCTAGAACGGTCCTAGACGAGCTACTGGATAAACCATCCCCATAGACTCAGCCCTGCTAAACACAAATCCAACTCACAGGCTTCGAGCCTGCTGGGTTGTCAGACAGGTTGCCAAGACGGTGAAGCCATACTCCGTCTTCAACCCCCAGTAGAGGATCATAAACACCTCCATTTAGTGACAATAATGTCCTAACTATCTATGAAACTTTCTCCTCGAATAATCAGAGGAAAGGAGCCCTTCGAGAGCTCAGCCAAGTCCACCAGGTCACAGTAGCAAGCTCCTGGACGGACACCCCAATCACCTTCGACGAGGAGGATGAACCAAGGGACCGCCCCGTCCGAGCACCCTGTGATGCCCGGATAATTAAGGTACAGTAAACCTCTGTTAATGATGCCACGTCACCACGGTTACTGTTCCTAATCTCGCGTTAGTTCGAAACCGATTCAAATTCAAATTCAAAATCAAGTTAAACGGCAAAAGTTTTCAAATATTAAAATTAAAATGTTCAGGAGGTGCCAAATAATGCATAGGTAATTATGGTGAAGAAACCACACTTTTATAAAATGTTTAAATACTCTAAAATGATTTAAACCGTAGCAAAAACAATTATATAAATGCCTTTGGTATGTTTTTTAAATTGTTAAACTATTTTAATTTGGGGTAAAACTTTTTATGACAGTGGGTTATTATGGAACATTATTTTAGGGGCTATTGTTATGTTTTACTGAACTAAAATTAATGTGTAACTAAAAGAAAAACAGAAAAGAATGAATAAAGCAAAAAGAGAAAACGACCAAAAAAAAGGGGCGCAAGCCCCCCTCCTCCCTGGGCCGTTTGGCCCAGCTGGCCACTGCACTGGCCGGCCCAGCCTTGGCCTATATGGCCCCTCACCCCTCCCCCACGATCCCCAACCCACCCCGCCCCCCCGCTTGGATCTGGATCGCGTCCTAGCGCGCCCGGACCCCGTCGCCTCGTCCCTACGCCCCGTTGCCGGCGTCGCCCGTCTCCGCCGTCGCCTCCCCTTCTCCTCCCCACGCCGATCCTCCTCCCCGACGGCCTCCCCAAGCCATGCTGCGCCCCGTAGCCGCTCGACGTCCCGGACGCCGCCGTCCGACGCCGTCACCGGACCCCGCCGCTGCCTGGACGCACCACAACGGCCTGCCTCCCCGCCGGAACAACGTCTCCGACCTCCTCCTCAACCTCCGCTGCCCGAACCCCTACGCCATCCGTGAGGCCCCCCTTCTTCCTTTCCCCGTGGTCACTGCCGCTCACGCTCGCGCTCGCCCCGCACGCGCCTCGCTCGTGCACGCCTGCGCTCGCGCGTGGCCTCGCCTTGCCGCAGCACGCCGCGCCTCACGGCCTTTGCACTCGCGACGCGCCCGCTTCGCCTTGCCCCGCGTGCCACGCCACGGCCACGTCCACCAGCGCGCCTGCCCGCGCATCGGCCGGTTGCCGCGCCCCTCCTCCCGCCTGCTGCTAGCTGCCGACCACGCCTCGCCGTGCCGTCCCGCCTCCACCGCTCTGCCCCGCGCGCTGCTGCTGCGCTGTGCCGTGTCGTCCGCCGCCCGCGTCCCCCACGGTCCCGACCACCACCTCGCCGCGCCGCCCTGGCGCCATGCCGTCGCCGTTGCCCCTCTGGCGGTCGAGGCGTGCACCCGAACGAACGGGTGCTGGGCACCCGTTGCGCCCATTCGCCAAGTGCCCGCTAGGCTCCCCCAGAGCCTTAATTAATTAGATAATTAATTAACTTAATTAAATCTGTTAAATTAACATAATTACTTAATTAAACTAATTAAACCTGCTTAGTTAGTCTAAGACAATGATGAACGGGCCCCACCTGTCAGTTTGACCGGTCAACGCTCACAGTTGACTGCTGACGTCATGCTGACGTCATGCTGATGTAGTAAACCTATTTTTGTTTTAAATTAAATCTGTTAATTCCTGAACATGATTAAATCCTTTTTAAATTAGTATAAAATAAACCATAGCTCAAATGAAAATACTTTATACATGAAAGTTGCTAAGAACAACGAGACGAATCCGAGTACGCAGTCCATTCGTCCGCCACACGTCCCTAGCATAGCGAACCTGCAACCTTTCCCCTCCGGTTCGTCTGTCCGAATATGCCAAACACCGGGAATACTTTCCCGGATGTTTCCCCCCTTCGCCGGTATCACCTATCCCTGCGTTAGGTCACCCCTAGCACAATGTATTGCCACGTCTTCCTTTGTGTGACATTTGATTGCTCTGTTATTTATTGTGTTCCCCCTCCGTTACTTCTTTCCGGTAGACCCTCAGACCGCTGTCGGTACCCCTGGGATCTACTACATCGATGACGACCCCTCATTCTTGCTAGAGCAACCAGGCAAGCCCCCCCCTTGATCACCAGATATCGCCTATTCTTCTCTCTACTGCCTGCATTAGAGTAGTGTAGCATGCTACTGCTTTCCGTTAATCCTATCCTGATGCATAGCCTGTCCTTGCTACTACTGTTGTTACCTTTACCTGCAATCCTACATGCTTAGTATAGGATGCTAGTATTCCATCGATGGTCCTACATTCTTGTTCGTCTGCCATGCTATACTACCGGGCAGTGATCACTTGGGAGGTGATCACGGGTATATACTTACATACATATTATATGATACATGTGGTGACTAAAGTCGGGTCGGCTCGTAGAGTACCCGCAAGTGATTCCGATGTGGGGGGCTGGAAGGGCAGGTGGCTCCATCCCGGTAGAGGTGGGCCTGGGTTCCCGAAGGCCCCCGACTGTTACTTTGTGGCGGAGCGACAGGGCAGGTTGAGACCACCTAGGAGAGAGGTGGGCCTGGCCCTAGTCGGCATCCACAGTTACTTCATAATAACACGCTTAACGAGATCTTGGTATTTGATTTGAGTTGGGTCATTGACCTTATACACACTAACCACCACGTGGGACAAGATATGGGCAACCAGCGTCGTGGTATGAGCCGAAGCCTTCGTGACGTCAGCGACTGAGCGGCGCGCGCCGGGTTGGACCGCGTAACGCAACTTCCTTTATAATGGAGGTTGCTAGGTCTGCTCACCGTCCGCGTACGCAACATGCAGGTTTGCAATGGGCGATGGGCCCAGACCCCTGCGCGCATAGGATTTAGACCGGCGTGCTGACCTCTCTGTTGTGCCTAGGTGGGGCTGCGACGTGTTGATCTCCGGAGGCCGGGCATGACCCAGGAAAGTGTGTCCGGCCAAAGGGGATCGAGCATGTCGGGTAGTGTGGTGCACCCCTGCATGGAAGTTAATCTATTCGAATAGCCGTGATCTTCGGTAACAGGACGACCCGGAGTTGTACCTTGACCTTATGACAACTAGAACCGGATACTTAATAAAACACACCCTTCCAAGTGCCAGATACAACCCGATGATCGCTCTCTAACAGGGCGACGAGGAGAGGATCGCTGGGTAGGAGTATGCTATACGATGCTACTTGGTGAACTTACCATCTACTCTCTTCTACATGCTGCAAGATGGAGGCTGCCAGAAGCGTAGTCTTCGATAGGATTAGCTATCCCCCTCTTATTCTGGCATTCTGCAGTTCAGTCCACTGATATTGCCCCTTTACACAGTTACCATGCATAAGTAGTGTAGATCCTTACTTGCGAGTACTTTGGATGAGTACTCACGGTTGCTTTTCTCCCCCTTTCCCCCCTTTCCTTTCTTCCTGGTTGTCGCAACCAGATGCTGGAGCCCAGGAGCCAGACGCCACCATCGACGACGACTCCTACTACACCGGAGGTGCCTACTACTACGTGCAGGCCGCTGACGACAGCCAGGAGTAGTTTAGGAGGATCCCAGGCAGGAGGCCTGCGCCTCTTTCGATCTGTATCCTAGTTTGTGCTAGCCTTCTTAAGGCAAACTTGTTTAACTTATGTCTGTACTCAGATATTGTTGCTTCCGCTGACTCGTCTATAATCGAGCACATGTATTCGAGCCCTCGAGGCCCCTGGCTTGTATTATGATGCTTGTAGGACTTATTTATGTTTTTAGAGTTGTGTTGTGATATCTTCCCATGAGTCCCTGATCTTGATCGTACACGTTTGCGTGCATGATTAGTGTATGATTGAATCGGGGGCGTCACAAGTTGGTATCAGAGCCGACTGCCTGTAGGAATCCCCCTTCCACACTCCTTGGCTGAAGTCGAGTCGAGACATTGCAAAACTTTTACTAACATGGCTGTGTGGCTTACGGGCCCACGTCGCCATCGGGTGGCATTAGGATCTTTTATTCCTCGTCTATACTCTGGGACTCTGATCTCTCTTCTATTCGGGTTAAATGATTTTGCTAAAAATACTAACTTTAGGTTCTCGAAAATACTTTCTCCCGGAGAGCACCTTATTACAGATGATCACCTGCTTCACCAGAAGATTTTGAAGATACCCTTCGATGCTTCCCGAGACCCTTGTGCCCTCTGCCTTTTCAATTCCCTACTACTGATATATCCATATGGATAACGACATACACTTGTCGTTCATACAATTACTCCCAATTGCTCTTGTTATTACAAAATACATCGAATTGTTCTCTGACTTTTAAGAATCCCTTTTGCCATTGCCTTGTAGTTCCTTGTCGCAGAAATACCCCTACGGATAATTCCTCGCACTTATCGAGCATCCGCTCATTCCCAGTTGTTCTTGTGTTTTGCAAAAGTCTTCGAAATACCATTCGGTCTTCCGAAAATCCTAAGCAGCCTACAGCTCTTCAAATTCTTGCTTTCTTGCATTATGGTTAATTCCAAATGCCTAGCTATATTCATTGACGTTATTTGCCTTTATCATCTTGGGTCCCTTGAGTCAATATGTTGCGAATGTTCGCAATCCTTAATCAGATCCTAGAATTCATCCTTCCGGTTCAGACGTCATTTTAAACATGAGTTGGATCTCGCCAATCGAATTGCCATTGATTGTACCCCTAAGCCTACTCAATTTATCCATCCTTGATCAGAGTGTTTGCTTCTGATCCCTTGAATTGGAAATCATAATTCTTTTACATTTGAGCTTTGAATTAGTCAGTTGTTTCTATAATCTGATCACCTTGCATTCTTTCTTCCTTTGGTTGAGTACCGATGCCCACATCAGATCCCTTGAGGACCACCTGATCCTTTAACGGATTTTATACGACAACTTCCTTCATATTCAATCACTTTGGAAGTTCTTTCCATTATTCATAATGCCATTGATAAATCCTTTTCTCTGATTTGGCCAACCATGCTCTGCTCTCGAGCTGGTGATATTTACTCTTGAAGCTGGTGGTATATGTTTCTAAAATACTTCCACGGGTTGAACCTATGCCTTCCTTAATCCGTGTGAACCCGAAAGTTCTCACGAGTCTTACTCTTCTGGTACTTCGCCAGATAAATCTTGTGCACTACAATTTCTTCTAAAACGAGGAGTGAATGAAAGGTTATGCATTGAAGAAGTGGGAGTCGACCTTGAACCTTTGTGTTCATGCCCATGGACCCGCTGTAGAACTTATCATGGGTACAAGCTCATCTTGTATCTATGAATTTACCCTTCGCAATTGTGGTTCCGACCATATTTCCTCCTTGATTCCATTTACCGGATAAGTTAAAATACTTATACTCTGCAAATCATTTCCCCCGTCCAACCTCTACTCGGATTTACCTTCAGGCATTACTCCTAGTACTTGATACTGGGAAGTTTTATACCCCATCACATCATTCCTAGCATGATTGGCTATATTTTTATCGTGTCAACTTTTAACTGTGCTACCTGGTCCTTATGCTCGGAGCAACTTCTGACAATGAGCTAAGCTTACGTCGATCTTCCTCATCTTATCATTTCACCTCGAACAACGAGCTTGACTTCGAGCTTGTGTCGAATCCATGGTTATCATAGCCTTTCACTTCATCCTTCCTTTTCTGCTCGATGGCATCTTCATAGAGTCTCTCGACAAAATTTGTCGTGATCACCGTCAACACTTTGGCTTCTTCAGAGATGTCAATTGAATTCATGGCTAGAAATACCATCCCTGCCCCTCGATGATTTGTGATATCATCGATGACATCTTGACTTTCTGCCAACACAGACCTGGTTGTGTTTGGTTATTCCTTATGTTCTGAGATATCTTGGAATTGTTTCTCGGTATCTCTTGAGATCTTCGAACCCAATGTTTACTTGACACCATATCATTGCCGCATCAAAGCATGACTGTGGTATTCCGAATATCAACAAGAACATCAGAAGCATAATACAAAATGTCTCTCGTTCACTTACCCTCACACCGTTCTATGTGTAATATCATGATTCTTCCCTCTCCCCATTATTTAAATGCTTTTGAACTTGTTGTCCTATCATGTATATCCCGCTCCGCTTTTCCTTGGGAAGGATATACTCCCAAATCTTATGTGTAAACACATCTTCCTTTCCATTGGGTTGTTTGATTTGATAATCATAATTTTCCTTTCCATTGATTTGTTTAACCCTTCTTGTGATATATATGATATAAGAAGTAATAATTCCCTGCTTATGTAAACACCTCGGTGTACAACTCTGTCAGTAAGACCCTGTTGCTTTTGTTGATGGCATTCTAGTAACCACCGATGGACGAGAACTTTCCCTATTGGTCCGCCTCGTTTCAACGAGCAGGAAAATGGTTCTCTTCGTCCCTCGCCCTTGGTACCAACGTTGTTGCCAACATAACTGACAGGCTATCCTCTGACATACCTTGCTATCTTGACCGTGCAAATGTTAAGCGCCTTCCTGCTTTTAACCCACATCGTGGGCCCATAACCCATAGTTCCACATGATCGAAACCTGAATCTCCTGTACACCCCCTGATCCCAAGGTTGTTCCTCGCGCGTGGCCTCGTATGTAATTCACGAGCCACCTTCTGAGAGATAATCAATTCTGGTACAAAACACGATACTAATTCCCGTTGCTTTGAACCCCTTTCACGCCCTATTCCAGGCATCAAACGATTGCCTGCCCGCTCGAAACTTCCCATGATTCCTCCTTACTTTGCTATCGAAATCTTCTTAAGTTTCAATTCGAGAGTTACTTTCCGCCACCTTCCCCGATGTTATCGACCAGATAGTCAACCTTGCAGAGGTCCGTTCTTCCAGAACCCATCCTCTATTCATTCGTAAGTACGATAGAGATCCTAAAGAAAGATGACGACTTCATCATGATGACCTAAAGCAGAGAAATGAAGACATCAACGTAGTGGATCGACCTCTTCGAGAAGGACAACCAACACCGAGAAGAATCATTAGAAATTTCGTAACCAGAACTCCCCCCTCGTATACACCTCTTAAATCTCGGGACGAAATTTCTTGTAGTGGAGGAGAATTGTGATGCCCGGATAATTCAGCTATAGTAAACCTCTGTTAATGATGCCACGTCACCACGGTTACTGTTCCTAATCTCGCGTTAGTTCGAAACCGATTCAAATTCAAATTCAAAATCAAGTCAAACGACAAAAGTTTTCAAATATTAAAACTTAAATGTTCAGGAGGTGCCAAATAATGCATAGGTAATTATGGTGAAGAAACCACACTTTTATAAAATGTTTAAATACTCTAAAATGATTTAAAACGTAGCAAAACCAATTATATAAATGCCTTTGGTATTTTTTTAAATTGTTAAACTATATTAATTTGGGGTAAAACTTTTTATGATAGTGGGTTATTATGGAACATTATTTTAGGGGATATTGTTATATTTTACTGAACTAAAATTAATGTGTAACTAAAAGAAAAACAGAAAAGAATGAATAAAGCAAAAAGAGAAAACAACCAAAAAAAGGGGCGCAAGCCCCCTCCTCCCTGGGCCGTTTAGCCCAGCTGGCCACTGCACTGCCGGCCCAGCCTTGGCCTATATGGCCCCTCACCCCGTGACCTAACCGAACCCCTCCCCCACGATCCCCACAATCCCCCCCGCCTGGATCTGGATCGCGCCCTAGCGCCCGGACCCCGCCGCCTCGTCCCTACGCCCCGTCGTCGGCGTCGCCCGTCTTCGCTGTCGCCTCCCCGTCTCCTTCCCACGCCGGACCTCCTCCCCGACGGCCTCCCCGATCCATGCTGCGCCCCGTCGCCGCTCGACGTCCCGGACACCGCCGCCCGACGCCGTCACCGGACCCCGCCGCTGCCCGAAGCCACCACGACGGCCCGCCTCCCCGCCGGAACAACGTCTCCGACCTCCTCCTCAAGCCATGCTGCTCGAACCCCTACACCACCCCTTTAGGCCCCCCTTCCTCCTTTCCCCGTGGTCACCGCCGCTCACGCTCGCGCTCGCCCCGCACGCGCCTCGCTCGCGCCCGCCTGCGCTCGCGTGTGGCCCCGCCTAGCCGCAGCACGCCCGCGCCTCACGGCCTTTGCACCCGAGACACACCCGCTTCGCCTTGCCCCACGTGCCACGCCATAGCCGCGTCCACCAGCGCGCTTGCCCGCGCGTCGGCCGGTCGCCGCGCCCCTCCTCCCGCCTACTGCCGGCTGACGACCGCGCCTCGCCGTGCCGTCCCACCTCCACCGCTCTGCCCCACGCGCCGCTGCTGCGCTATGTCGTGTTGTCCGCCGCCCGCGTCCCCCACGGTCCCGACCACCCCCTCGCCGCGCCGCCCTTTCGCCATGCCGTCGCCGTTGCCCCTCTGGCGGTCGAGGCGTGCACCCGAACGAACGGGTGCTGGGCACCCGTTGCGCCCATTCGCCTAGTGCCCGCTAGGCTCCCCCAGAGCCTATGATATATGGGCCCCACGCCCCCATTAAAAAAAGAATTAGAAAATTAATTAGAAAAATATTAATTAATTAGATAATTAATTAACTTAATTAAATATGTTAAATTAACATAATGACTTAATTAAACTAATTAAACCTGCTTAGTTAGTCTAAGACAATGACGAACGGGCCCCACCTGTCAGTTTGACCGGTCAACGGTCACAGTTGACTGCTGACGTCATGCTGATGTAGTAAACCTATTTTTGGTTTAAATTGAATCTGTTAATTCCTGAAAATGATTAAATCCTTTTTAAATTAATATAAAATAAACCATAGCTCAAATGAAAATACTTTATACATGAAAGTTGCTCAGAACGACAAGACGAATCCGAATACGCAGTCCGTTTGTCCGCCACACGACCCTAGCATAGCGAACCTGCAACCTTTCCCCTCCGGTTCGTCTGTCCGAATATGCCAAAAACCGGGAATACTTTCCCGGATGTTTCCCCGCTTCGCCGGTATCACCTATCCCTGCGTTGGTCACCCCTAGCACAACGTATTGCCACGTCTTTCTTTGTGTTACATTTGATTGCTCTGTTATTTATTGCGTTCCCCCTCCGTTACTTCTTTCCGGTAGACCCTCAGACCGCTGTCGGTACCCCTGGGATCGACTACATCGATGACGACCCCTCATTCTTGCCAGAGCAACCAGGCAAGCCCCCCCCCTTGATCACCATATATCGCCTATTCTTCTCTCTACTACCTGCATTAGAGTAGTGTAGCATGTTACTGCTTTTCGTTAATCCTATCCTGATGCATAGCCTGTCCTTGCTACTACTGTTGTTACCTTTACCTGCAATCCTACATGCTTAGTATAGGATGCTAGTATTCCATCGATGGCCCTACATCCTTGTCCGTCTGCCATGCTATGCTACCGGGCAGTGATCACTCGGGAGGTGATCACGGGTATATACCTACATACATATTATATGATACATGTGGTGACTAAAGTCGGGTCGGCTCGTAGAGTACCCGTAAGTGATTCCGATGTGGGGGGCTGGAAGGATAGGTGGCTCCATCCCGGTAGAGGTGGGCCTGGGTTCCCGAAGGCCCCCAACTGTTACTTTGTGGCGCAGCGACAGGGCAGGTTGAGACCACCTAGGAGAGAGGTGGGCCTGGCCCTGGTCGGTGTCTGCGGTTACTTCATAATAACACGCTTAACGAGATCTTGGTATTTGATCCGAGTTGGGTCGTTGACCTTATACGCAATAACCGCCACGTGGGACAAGATATGGGCAACCAGCGTCGTGGTATCAGCCGAAGCCTTCGTGACGTCAGCGACTGAGCGGCGCGCGCCGGTTGGACCGCGTAACGCAACTTCCTTTGTAATGGAGGTTGCTAGGTCTGCTCACCGGCCGCGTACGGAACGTGCAGGTGTGCAATGGGCGATGGGCCCAGACCCCTGCGCGCATAGGATTTAGACCGGCGTGCTGACCTCTCTGTTGTGCCTAGGTGGGGCTGCGACGTGTTGATCTCCCGAGGCCGGGCTTGACCCAGGAAAGTGTGTCCGGCCAAAGGGGATCGAGCGTGTCGGGTAATGTGGTGCACCCCTGCAGGGAAGTTAATCTATTCGAATAGCCGTGATCTTCGGTAACAGGACGGCCAAGAGTTGTACCTTGACCTTATGACAACTAGAACCGGATACTTAATAAAACACACCCTTCCAAGTGCCAGATACAACCCGGTGATCGCTCTCTAACAGGGCGACGAGGAGAGGATCGCCGGATAGGAGCATATACGATGCTACTTGGTGAACTTACCATCTACTCTCTTCTACATGCTGCAAGATGGAGGCTGCCAGAAGCGCAGTCTTCGATAGGATTAGCTATCCCCCTCTTATTCTAGCATTCTGTAGTCCAGTCCACCGATATTGCCCCTTTACATAGTTATCCATGCATAAGTAGTGTAGATCCTTACTTGCGAGTACTTTTGATGAGTACTCACGGTTGCTTTTCTCCCCCTTTTCCCCCTTTCCTTTCTTCCTGGTTGTCGCAACCAGATGCTGGAGCCCAGGAGCCAGACGCCACCGTCGACGATGACTCCTACTACACCGGAGGTGCCTACTACTACGTGCAGGCCGCTGACGACAGCCAGGAGTAGTTTAGGAGGATCCCTGGCAGGAGGCCTGCGTCTCTTTCGATCTGTATCCTAGTTTGTGCTAGCCTTCTTAAGGCAAACTTGATTAACTTATGTCTGTACTCAGATATTGTTGCTTCCGCTGACTCGTCTATAATCAAGCACTTGTATTCGAGCCCTCGAGGCCCCTGGCTTGTATTATGATGCTTGTAGGACTTATTTATGTTTTTAGAGTTGTGTTGTGATATCTTCCCGTGAGTCCCTGATCTTGATCGTACATGTTTGCGTGCATGATTATTGATTAGTGTACGATTGAATCGGGGGCGTCACAGACCCGCCGTGCTAGTCCTCGACCCCATAGTGGATGGCTTCAGACTAACCAAGGTTCTTACGGATGGAGGCAGCGGTCTAAACCTCATTTATGAGGAAACCCTCAACAAAATGCAATTCAACAGATCTCGAGTCGAACAAAGCTACAATACATTTCGGGGAATTATCCCCGAAAAAGAGGCGCGTTGCTCCGGACGAGTCACCCTGGACGTAGTGTTCGGCACTCCGGAGAACTACAGGACCGAGGAACTACTTTTCCACATCATGCCCTTTCATAGCGGATACCACGCCCTATTGGGGTGTTGCGCATTCTCAAGGTTCCAAGCTATACCTCACTATGGGTACATGAAACTCAAAATGCCAGGGCCTAATGGTGTGATGACAATAGCCAGTGACCCGGACAAAGCCCTCCGACCCAAAAACAAAACAACATCTCTCGCCCTCGAGGCACTATCCGAGGCTCTTGCAGCCGAGGAGTTTACCACTCTCCGTACAATAGTGGACATGGATGATGTCACCCTTAGTAAAAGACCCAAGTCTACATCCTTCAAACAAGCCGATGAAACCGTCAAATTCGAAGTGCATCCGACGGACCCAGAGAAAACAGCGACCATCGGAGCCCAGCTGGATCCTGTGGTCGACGAGGCGTTGCGCGCATTGCTGCGTGAGAATTGGGTCATATTTGCCTGGCACTCTTCGGACATGCCAGGAATCCCACGCAGGCTGGCGGAGCATAGTCTGAATATAATTAAGGGCTTCAAGCCAGTTAAACAGACGCTACGCCGATTTTCCAAACCCAAGCGTCAAGCCATGGGGGAAGAATTAGCTAAATTACTTGAAGCTGGATTCATTAGAGAAATAAAACACCCAAGTGGTCGGCGAATCTGGTCATGTTACCCAAAAAAGACAAATCCTGGCGGCTGTGTGTCGATTTCAAGGACCTCAATAAGGATTGCCCCAAGGATCCCTTTCCTTTACCCCGATAGACCAGATCATCGACGCCAACGACGGACACGACTCAGTATGCTTCCTTAACTCCTACTCTGGGTATCACCAAATCAAGACGAAGGAGTCCAACCAACCAGCAACGACGTTCATTACACCCTACGGACCATTCTGCTTCAATACAATGCCCTTCGGGTTAAAAAACGCAGGCGCAACATAACAGCGCATGATTCAAACATGCGTGGGAACTAAATCAGCAAAACAGTCAAAGCATATGTAGATGATGTGGTCATTAAGACCAAACACGTCAGCCGGTTGGTAGACGGCCTCCGCTAGACCTTCGAAAACTTGAGAACATACGATATACGGCTTAACCCGGATAAATGTGTTTTCGGAGTTCCTGCCGGAAAACTGCTCGGATTCATTGTCTCCCATAGAGGGATAGAAGCCAATCCGGCTAAAAATCCGAGCTCTATCCCAGCTGGCAATACCCACAGAGCTCAAACACGTTTAGAAGCTAGCCGGTTGCGTTGTAGCCTTGAGTCATTTCATCTCTCGCCTCGGTGAAAAGGTTGTGCCGCTCTACAAATTACTCAAAAAGACCAAAAACTTTGAATGGACAGATGAGGCAACCGCCGCACTAGAGGAGATAAAAACTCTACTAACAGGCAATCCAATTTTGATAGCACCTGGCATAGGCGAGCCTATGTTGCTATGCATCTCAGCTATGAACCAGGTCGTGAGCGTCGAACTCATGGTAGAACGAGAGGCAGAAGGCCATAAGTTCCGGGTGTAGAAACCTATCTACTGCGTATCACAAGTGCTCACTGTCGGAGTCAAAACCGGCGGATCTCGGGTAGGGGGTCCCGAACTGTGCGTCTAAGGTCGATGGTTACAGGAGACCTGGGACACGATGTTTACCCAGGTTCGGGCCCTCTCTATGGAGGTAATACCCTACTTCCTGCTTGATTGATCTTGACGAACATGAATATTACAAGAGTTGATCTAGCACGAGATCTTAATGGCTAAACCCTAGAAGCCTAGCCTATATGACTATGGTAATGAGTATATATCCTTTTCGGACTACACCCTCCAGTTTATATAGACACCCCCGTGCAAATCCCGATATCCACACTATCAGAAGATAGCTGATACGTCTCCAACGTATCTATAATTTATGAAGTATTTATGGCATGTTTACAACAATTTTATATGGTTTTGGTATGATTTGATTAGAACTAACCCGGACTGACGCTGTTTTCAGCAGAACTACCGTGGTGTCGTTTTTTGTGCAGAAATAAAAGTTCTCGGAATGGGCTGGAAATTTACGGTGATTGTTTATGGACCAAAAGAGACCCCCGAAACACAGGAGCTGGGCCAGGAAGTGGACGAGGTGACCACAAGATGCCAGGGCGCACCCTGGCGGGTAGGGCGCACCCCTACGGCTTGTGGGCCCCTCGGGCACCCCCTTGACGTGAGACCGACACCAAAATTTCCTATATATTCTGTAACCTCCATAAAGAACCCTAGTAGATAAGTTCTGTCACCGCAAGCCTCCGTAGCCACGAAAAATCAATCTAGGCCCTCTCCGGCACCTTGCCGGAGGGGGCCATCATCACCGGAGGCCATGGAGGAGGAAGCCAAGGATCATCTTGATCAACATCACCGTCTTCATCAGCTCCCTCATCTCTTTTCATCGGTCCACTCTTCCGCACCCCGCTGTAATCCCCTACTTGAACATGGTGCTTTATGCCACATATTATGATCCAATGATGTGTTGACATCGTATGATGTTTTGACTAGATTTCTTTTGTCTTTTGGGTTGATTGATGATCTAGATTGGTTTGAGTTGTATGCTTTATTTTGGTTCTTTCCTATGGTGCCTTCTGTGCCGCGCACAAGTGAGGGATTCCTGCTATAGGGTGTTGCAACACGTTCATGATTCGCTTATAGTGGGTTGCTAGAGTGACAAAAGCTTAAACCCGAGTAAGGGGGTTGTTGCGTATGGGAGTAAAGAGGACTTGATATTTAATGCTATGGTTGGGCTTACCTTAATGATTTCTAGTAGTTGTAGATGCTTGCTATAGGTCCAATCATAAGTTCATATGATCCAAGTACAGAAAGTATGTTAGCTCATGCCTCTCCCTCATATAGAATTACAATAATGATTACCGAACTCGTTAACAATTGCCTAGGATAATTCCGCACACCGATCCATCATTATTCCACACTCGCTATTTGCAATATATTATGATATATTCTAACTTTATGATAACAACACCTATTTTTATATTTTAGTTCTCCGATATCATGCAAAGCTATCCTCTTCATACCCACAATGCAGTTTTATTTCTTGTTTCTAGATGGAAGCAAACATTCGGTGTACGTAGAGTCGTATCAGTGGCAGATAGGACTTGAGAGAATATTGACCTTACCTTTAGCTCCTTGTGGGTTTGACACTCCATACTTATCACTTCCAGCTTTGTAAATTTCTACGATGATTCCTTGCACTTGGGGATTATCAATAGCTTACACAGTTTTTATGGCATCCCAAAAGCTCCGACGCTACTTTCAAGAGTGTTCGGTCACGGTGGCATCTGAGGTACCCCTAGATGACATTATCAACAATAGGGATGCCACAGGTCGCATCGCCAAATGGGCCATAGAGCTCCTGCCCTTTGAAGTTGTGTGCAAGCCACGCCGAGCTATCAAGTCTCATGTACTAGCCAATTTTCTGGCCGAGTGGATGGAAGCTGAGCTTCCCCGGGAACACAGTACGTACTCACATTGGACAATGTATTTTGGTGGCTCCAAGATGTTAGCCGGACTAGGTGCTGGGGTAATCCTTACGTCCCCCACAAGCGACACTATCCGGTAGATACTACAGATCATGTACATAGACTCCAACAACGCAGTCGAATACGAAGCCCTGCTGCATGGTCTTCGGATTGTTGGAAATATGCCCTAGAGGCAATAATAAAGTGGTTATTATTATATTTCCTTAATCATGATAAAGGTTATAATTCATGTTATAATTGTATTGATTGGAAACTTAAATACATGTGTGAATACATAAGCAAATACCAAGTCCCTAGTAAGCCTCTACTAGACTAGCTCGTTGATCAACAGATGGTTAAGGTTTCCTGACCATAGACATGAGTTGTCATTTGATAATAGGATCACATCATTAGGAGAATGTTGTGATGGAAAAGACCCCTCCGTTAGCATAGCATATGATCGTTTAGTTTTTCTACTACTTTCTTAATGTCAAATACATATTCGTTCGACCATGAGATCATGCAACTCCCGGATACCTGAGGAATACCTTGTGTGCTATCAAACATCACAACGTAACTGTGTGATCATAAAGGTGCTCTACAGGTATCTCCGAAGGTGTCTATTGAGTTGGCGTGAATCGAGATTGGGATTTGTCACTCCGTATGACGAAGAGGTATCTCTGGGCCCTCTCGGTAATACAACATCACAAGAAGCTTGCAAGCAAAGTGACTGAGGCGTTAGTTACAAGATGATGTATTAAGGAACGAGTAAAGAGACTTGCCGGTAACAAGATTGAACTAGGTATGGAGATACCGACGATCGAATCTCGGGCAAGTAACATACCGACGGACAAAGGGAACTACGTATGTTGTCATAAAGGTTCGACCGATAAAGATCTTCGTAAAATATGTAGGAACCAATATGGGCATCCAGGTCCCGCTATTGTTTACTGACCGGAGAAGCATCTCGGTCATGTCTACATCATTCTTGAACCCGTAGGGTCCGCACGCTTAACGTTCGTTGACGATATAGTATTATATGAATTATGAGAGTTGGTGACCGAATGTTTTTTGGAGTCCCGGATGAGATCAGGATATGACGAGGTGCTCGAGAATGGTCCAGAGGTAAAGATTAATATATAGGATGATAGTATTTGGTCTCCGGAAAGGTTTCAGAAAATACCGGGTATTTATCGGATCACCGGAAGGGGTTCCGGGAGGCCACGGGGAGTTATTGGGCCAAACGGGCCAAGGGAGGGAGCACACCAGCCCACAAGGGGGCTGGCGCCCACCTCCTGGCCGCCGGGCCTATAGGAAGGAAAGGGGGAGACGCCTAGGGCATGAGCCCAGGGCAGCAGCCGGCACCCTTGGGGGCACGCCTAGGCAGCCTACCACCCCCTCCAGCTATATATACGAAAGGAGGGGAGGGGGCAATACAGACCACGAATCCGCAAGCCATGTGTGGCGCCCCCTCTCCCTCTAGTTATACTTCCTCCTCCCTCCATGTCTGTTGTGCTTGGCGAAGCCCTGCGGAATAGTTTCACCACCACCGTTACCATGCCGTCGTGCTGCCGGAACTCATCTACTACTTCGCATCTCTTGCTGGATCGAGAAGGCGAGGACGTCATCGAACTGAACATGTGCTGAACGCGGAGGTGCCATACGTTCGGTACTTGATCGGGACGGATCGTGAAGGTGTACAACTACATCAACCGTGTTGATAAACACTTCTGCTTAGTGATCTACAAGGGTATGTAGTGTTAGGAAACATAGTAGAAAAAATAATGCGCACCTATGATCACCAAGATCAATATGAAGATGCATAACGGGTTGGGATAACCGATTGTTACCGACTCCGGAGTGCAACAGAAGAAGAAGAGTCGGTGTAGATCATGCTTGGAGTCCCTTGAACGTTGATGACGATCCCATTAACCGTCCTTGAACAATCTCTCAAATCGACGACCGAAAGCACGGCCTCTCCACTTGGTTGCAAGCGTACGCTCTTCACGATCCGGTAGTGCTTCGCCGTCGAGAGCTAATCGTCACCGGAGAATTAGAGGGAGGAGATTATAACCACACTGGGCTTCTAATTATGAGGATTAGGGTGGCTAGGGCTATCTCTAATTAGTCTAGGACCAACTTGAACTAGATCAACTAGAAGAGGCACCCAAAAACTTACGTGCAATAGGGTGGAAACCTCTAGTATATATAGGTTTCGGGGGCAGGAGAGGGAAGCCACCAAGGGAGGAAAGTCCTCCCTTGTTGCCGGCCTAGGGGGAGTCCAGCTCCCATCCCTAGTAGGATTCCCCCCCCCACCCACAAGGAAAGGGGGGCGCCACCTCCACTTGGGCCTTTATGGCCCAAGTGTCCTTCCACCGTTTGGCCTTTTAAGGCCCCTTGATATTTAATTTATATATAAAATACTTTAAACATTTCAAGAGAATTATATGTATAATTTAACATCTTCGAAAACATTTTCCACCTATATATAATTAATCGGTAATGTCCGGTATTACCCGATATTCACCGAAAACCCTTTCGGTGACCCGAAACGCTTTCAAAACCTCTTAGAACTATTCTGGATATTAATGAAACTATTTCATGAATATATTCTCATCACTCCTATTCCACTAATACTCAGCAGATCGTGATTACCTTAAGCTTGTGACCCCGTAGGTTCGGTAAATCATAGACATGAACGAACCCCCTTCGTTCAATGACCGATAGCGAAATCGTGGACATCCATATCGGTCCCTATGATTACATGAATGATATTGGAGTGAACCTTTGGTTATCATGTGATGTTCCCTTTGCTTCATGATACCACATCCTCCAGAGTCATCACCATGCTCACTATACCATCGCTCCCGTTACCAGTTTTGTTCTTCTTTCTCGTTGACGTGTTCCGGCATCCTCGTGACGAAGTCACGTGTGTCTAGCCAGACGATGATGGATGCCGTTACACCGAGAGAGCCCTAATAATATATCTCCACCTTCGAAGGAGCAAATCCCACTCTTGAGTTGTTCGTTCACTTGTCAAACTTTCCGGTGAGCCTGGAAGTTGTCGTTATGATCACCTTGTTACATATGAAGTTTGAGCAACCAAAAAGTCCATCGTTTGGTAGGAAGTGACCGAGACACTCTCATGGTCTGAGGAACTAAAAAACATATGCTAACACTCTGTGTTATAACAGATGATTTCAGACGATATGATCACTAAGTATAATATACAAGATTGGGTCGATTCAATATGATAGTTCTTCTAACGTCATACCCTCAACTTGCACCAATCGAGAAAAATATATCCGCAAAAAATCAGCCCAAGACCGAGGTGGTGCAACACCTCGGATGTAGTCCGTCATAAAGCTTAGATACAAGTGGCTGGCTCCATAGAGGGCATTTCCGGCATTAAGTTCGGCTGACTCCTTCAACTTTTTCGAACCAAGGTGATCTATGACACCTTGGATACAGTTCGGCGTTGGAGCTTGGATATTGTCCGACGTTGGAGCTTGGATACAGTGCGGTGTTGGAGCTTGGACACAGTCCGACGTTGGAGCTTGGATGCAGTCCGGTGTTGGAGCTCGGTTGTAAATAGACACCTCGAATGAAGTCCGGCATTGGAGATTGGATAGAGTCCGGCTTGGGAGCTCGGACGTGAGAGGACACTGCTGCATGGGAAACACTTCAAACCCGAGGTGTGGCGTAAAAAATAACAATGCATTGATAAAGGCCGAAAACTTAAAGGGCTCCTTGGATGCCCGATGCGTGAACTCTTCGGATTCAGCTCGGTGATCCTCAATATCGGAGATGGGAAGATTTGTTGAACCAGTTTTCAAGACTGACAACCGAAGGCGAAGAACAGTTTGGAAGAACCGAGGAGCGTGCTCAACTTGAAGAGCGGTTCAGGGGGCTACTGATGATGTCCTGGACTAGGGGGTACTTACCATGTCGTCTCCCGACCAGTGGGTCGGGCCGAGGACCCCCATGGTGGTTCACTAATGGGCCAGTTCGGACAACCGATAACATATGCGAGGAAGATTGCACAAGACTTGGTGATCAAGACAAGGACTCCTCTCCGGCGACGTATTCAACTAGGACTCTTGTTATCCTAGGTCCCCGGTACATTATATAAGCCGAGGCCAGGCTAGTCGATAGATCATGATGACATCCATCATATCATTAGGGTTTAGACCACAACTCATGATCTCGAGGTAGATCAACTCTGTACTCGATACCCCATCATCAATATAAACAAGAGTAGGACGTAGGGTTTTACCTCCATCAAGAGGGCCCGAACCTGGGTAAAAAATATCTCCTTTGTTCCTGTTACCATTGATCTGAGAATCCACAGCTCGGGACCCCCGACCCCGAGGTCTGCCGGTTTGACAATCATGTTATTAGCTTTTAGAATTTTCTACATCCAATCTAGTAATTAACATGACATCTTGCATACAATCTATCAGAACAAATTTCGATTAATTGATTCAATTTACCATTGTTAAGGATTCATTAATCTCTTCAAGCTATAACATCCTCCCACTTGACAATAAAACCTTTTCCTTCATTTGGGACAAATATTTTTGTCTTTTGTTCATTTCAATGAGAGGAATCTTGTTATATAATATTCTACAATCCAACTATTATCTAGTTAAAGAATTTCATATCTCATATGATCTTTTTCTTTTAACCAGATCTATATGCTATTTTTCTGTTGAGTGTAAATATTGATGTTTCAGTTATACCCTGAATATAAAAAGCAGATAGAATAATTCAAATGTTTTGCTAAACTTATGAATTTAGATATATTATTCAAATGAAGAATCATATTATCAATTGTCATAATGATCCTTAATCTTCATTAAAATATTTGAACTCTTCAAATAATATTTATTCTGAAAAAACTACCATCATCATTAAACAACATTTACAAAAGATTTTCATGGCTCCCACCTCCACCCCACCCTCGCCGCTAGGCTCTCCGGCGATCTCTCTCCATAGCCACTAATTTCCCAAACTAATCCACTCATCCTCTCTGGCGTCTCCTCCTCTACACGAGGATCACCATCTTCAATGGATCAGGGCTCTGGTTCCACCCTTGGCTTGGATTTCTCCAAGGGTTTGGTTTTTGCAAATGAGATCTATAGATCTTGTGGTGTCTCGGTTCATCCTTCGGATGACACGGGTTCTTTCATCATGGTGGTGTCTTTTAGTAGGCATGATTTTAGCCTCTCGGAGGATTCGGTGGCAGCGGCACTAGAGGCAGCTACTGGTGGATCGGCGATTGAGTTCATGGTTTCCAATATATGTGACAAGGTATTCTCCTTTCATGTTTCATGCAAAAAAGTTGGTCTTTACATTCTTGCTCTTTGATCTTTTGCTTGTGAGCACTTTAAGTGTTTCTTCCACCTATGGGGACATGGTGGTCCTAATTGGAGGCGTGAAGTTTTGATTTGGAGAAAGGAATGTGATGCTGAATGGGTTTTTGTTAGCCCTACCAAACGCATGCTACGATTGGCATGATGGCCATGCATAAGCCTCCAGTCAAATCCTCTTTGAAGTCTGGATCTAGTTGCAGGAAGAAACTCTCATTTGCCACGTTTCAGAATTATCCTGCATGCAAAGGTTATCGATACCCTGCCACACAAACATGCATTGATACTGTAAAAGATGCGGGTTATGTTATTAGTCCACGCGAGCGCATTATTATTCATTCATCACCGGCGCCGGAGCTTCGGTGGACGGTGGCTGCTCTCCGATCTATTTTGGTACGGTCCCTACGCTTTCCACTCGGTCAGCGGCAATCTCGCCTGAGTTGGTTCCTCATTCCTCGGAGCGATCGTTGGGCGGGTCTGGGATTTTTTCAAATCATCACCCTTCTGATCCACTTCCTATTGTTGGGCCTATTGAATCACCTAGGGCCGAGATTGCCCCGGTTAGCCCATCTTCTGCGCCATGCGCCAGCCCACCAGGCCTAGTCAATGCCGAATCTCCCAATGCACGACAAGTCAATCAGGACCGTAACTTATCACCCACCAGGATTTTGGGCCAATCGGTTGAAGATTTGGAGGGATTTTCTTCTATGGTTGACGAAATTGCGTTTAAGGTTTGGAAATGCCAAAACTGATTTTCAATGCCACATATCACCTCCAGTTGCTCCAATCAAACGCGTTGTCGCCGTTGTTTTCGACAAGGCCACAGGGCAAAATCTTGCATAGGATCTGCACCTGCCGGGGGTTTTAGGTGGGCCCCGCGCATCATTGAGAGTCCATCTGCCACCCAGCCTGACAGCCCACTACCGATTTTGCCGCTTGACGCCTCGAGTTCCCTCCAACCCACCGCTGCAGCTTGCCCATTGATACATCCCGTCGGGGATTTACATCTAGCTTCGTCATCAGAGCCTACTTTGCCTCCACCTCCGCCACCTCCATTACCATCACCACCCCGAGCTCCGCCATCCGCCCCACGACCGAAAATTCCACCACCTCCATCCTCAACATCATCGCCACTACCACACACGCCTGCATCGACATCGCCGGAGATGGCCAACTTTGAGTTGGATCCCATGCAGTACGTGCCGCCGGGCTTTGAGATCATAGATGGGGGGCCACTCCGTCTCCCTCGCACCTTCTTCGCTCGAGCTACTGCGCCCGACAGAAGGAATGAGGAGTACGCTATTGGCATCGTTGAGCCAGAGCCGTTGCCGGAGGAGATTCCCCTCTACCGCAACATGGTTAGTGATTTCGTTGTCAATAAGTTGGGGAGAGATGTTCTTGATGCCCAGCCATGGATTCAGGGGGTTGGGCTGTTCCATTTCCGTAGTGCAGTCTCTAGGTAAGTTATGGCGGATCATCCACCCTTTGATTTGGGCAACGATCGCTTTGTTCAATTTATTCCGCATGATGAAGGGGTTAACTATAGAGCTGCTCATGGCTTTCGCCGTGGTTGGGTCATGCTATTGGGTGTCCCTCTTGATTATCGTCAGACTCAATACATAGCAGATGTGATTAGCACTTTTTGGCGTTTTCATGCTTGGCATCAGACTGATCAGCTAATGGTGCGGACTCTTGCTTATGTGTCCTTCCCTGCACCTTCCATGGTTCCTCGGGGCGTGGTTTATCGTGAGTATGGAGATTTTGGTGCTATTAGGGTTTCTTGGTCTGCTCCGGTTTATGTTCTCTCTGCGGATTTTGTGGATGCGTTGCCTGCTGACGAGGACCCAATGCCTTTTGACGGGAATCCACACCCCCTTCCTGGCCAGATGCATTTCAACAACCATAACTGCGTAATGCCGGAGTTCCCTGAGTTAGGATGGAATGATGTGCCTCCTCCTGGTGCTGGCAATGAGAATGTGCAGGATGATGCTTTCCATGGCAATGTTGCAGAGCCAGTGGAACTTGAAGAACCTGTTCAGTCTTGGGAGTCTATGGTGTTGCAAGTCTCTGATGACTCTGTCAACAATGCCAATGTTCCTGCTGCTTTGCCCAATGCAGATATTGTTCCCTTTCAACCACATGTAGGTCAACTCCCAGCTCAGCAGGTTCTGCATGTTGGACAGGTTATAACTGTCTTTGGGCCAGTTCTGCCCCCTCAGATGCAATGGACACGTACCTTCTGCAAGTTCATGCAGCATTTTGACTCTGCAGTCATTTCTAGGCCATTATAGATGCCTCTGTTTTCATTAATCAAGCGGTCCTGGGATCGTAGCTTCAGTGATGGGGTTCTGGAGTTCAATCTGTTGCCCCCCTCATCTGCTCCTGAGAATGTTCGTCAGTTTTCACCTGTGAAGCGACTGGTCGCTCGTGCACTCTGCTTTGATGAACCCTTTGAACTGACTGAACCTGTAACAGTGAAGTTCCAATTTACTGCTATGCTTGTTATTAGCAACAAGAGAGCTCGCAAATCTGCATCTGTTAGGCCTGTTTTGATTGATTCTCAGGTCCGTCGCAGTGCTAGACTCAGCGCCTTGCGTGATGGATTCCGTCAGGCGCCTCCAAGGTCAATCAGCCCACAGCATGTCAAGCGCTCTAAGAAGCGCAAAACCAATGCCCAGCCTGCTACCCCGGCTACGTCTGCTCGTGAAGAACCTATTGTGCCTCCTCCAACGGCCATCTCTGATCTTCAACGCATTGGAGCACGACTGCGTATTGCCCCTGAGAAGATAACAACGGAGAAGCTTGTTGCTGATCCTTCTGGTGCCAACTCAAGCAAGAGTTCTGATGATGAGTGAAGTTTGTTGCAGCATGGGTTGCTGGCGAACCCGTTTAATCACCACTTATCTTTTCTTTTGTTTTCCTATGTTGAACTCTATGCTACTGTTAGGTGGATGTTGTAGGCCATTGCGTGACTTGCTTTTGCTTTTATTTTCTTTGGTTTGTAATGAATAAACAATCTTTAGAGACGGGAAGATCTTGTGTTGGAATGTGTGTGGTCTTAATTCAAAAGCGAGACAACTTGCGGTTAAACAGAGGATAGATGAAAGTGGGTGCTCTATTGTCTATTTGCAAGAATCTAAATGCATGCATATTGACCAGCGTTTTCTTAGGAAGTTTTGTCCTCGGCGCTTTGATAATTTTGTGTATATGCCATCGTCTGGTGCTTTTGGTGGTCTTGTGATTATTTGGAACTCTGCTTTCTTCTCTGGTAAATTAATCAAAGCTCACTCTTATGGCATCATTGTGGAGTTTACCTCCACACACACATCTGAAGTTTGGACATTGGTGTCAGTTTATGGTCCATGCCAAAGTCCTGCCCGCGATGATTTTGCTCAGTGGTTATATAATTTGAACATACAATTTGATGAGAAATGGTTACTTCTTGGGGATTTTAATTTTATGCGTTCTTTGGAGAACCGTAATTTGCCTAGGGGTAATGTAAATGACATCTTCCTTTTCAATGAAATTATTGGTCATCTAGGGTTGCTGGAACTGACAATAAAAGGAAGACAATATACTTGGTCCAATATGCAAACAAATCCTCTTCTTGAGCAAATTGATTGGTTTTTCACCATGTTATCTTGGACCTCAGATCATCCTAATACTATGGTCATGCCTCTTGCATGGACAGCATCAGATCATGTGCCATGCGTGGTTTCTGTTGCCACTTCTATTCCAAAGGCCAAAGTCTTCCGCTTTGGAAACTATTGGGTGAATCTGCCAGGTTTTTTTGAATGGGTTTCTGAGGTTTGGAGTACGCCTGTTAGAAAGTTTTCTGTTGCTGGTAAAATTTTGGCTAAATTTAAAGCTCTGCGTTATGCACTTAAGAAGTGGCATGTGAGTCTTTCCAAGGTTAAAAACCTAATTGCAGACTGCAACAAGGTGATTCTATACTTTGATGGTTTGGAAGAGCTCAGAACGCTTACTTGGCCAGAGATGAACTTTTGGAAGATTGTCAAACTTCATTTAGAGGAAATCCTTCGTTTGCAATTTATTTATTGGAAGTAGCGATGTACTATCAGATCCATTAAAGTGGGTGAGGAAAACACCAAAATTTTCCATGCCATGGCTACAGAATGATATCGCAGAAATACCATCTCCTCCATTAAAAATGCTGCAGGTGATGTGGTGACAGATCATCAACAGTTAGCCTCCATGTTTTGGGCTGACTTCAAGCAGCGCATGGGACAATTCAAGGGCATTCGCATGACTTTTGACCTTGACAGCCTCCTGGCTAGAGTTGATGGGCTTGATGCTCTATCTAGGCCTTCCACTGAAGATGAAGTGGATGAGGTAATTAAGCATATGCCCACTGACCGTGCTCCTGGACCGGATGGATTTACAGGCCTCTTTATGAAGAGGTGTTGGAGTGTTCTCAAGGAGGATTTTATGAATTTGGTTAAAGAATTTTATGATGGAAAATGCAATTTGGAGTGTCTCATTGCCCTCATACCAAAGAAGTTAAAACTTGAATTTGTTGGTGACTTTCGGCCAATTTCATTAACCAATACATGTTTAAAGTTCTTAACCAGGCTATTGGCGAATCATTTGCAGAAAGTAATCCTTCAATGCATCCACCGTAACCAATATGGATTTCTCAAGTGTCGTTCTATCCAGGACTGCCTAGCGTGGTGTTTTGAATATATACATCAATGCAAAGCTTCAAAGAGGCTTATTGTTTTACTAAAGCTGGACTTCACTAAAGCTTTTGACACGATCGAACATGAAGCCATTCTCAGAATTCTTCAATGCAAGGGTTTTGACGAGTGTTGGAATGGTTGGGTCAGTAGCTTACTTTCATCTGGTTCTTCTTCGGTTCTTTTAAATGGAGTCCCAGGTCAGCATTCTAAATGTAAAAGTGGATTTCATCAAGGTGACCCTTTATCATCTTTATTGTTTGTAATCGCATTTGATCTTCTGCAATCTATGGTGAATGACATGTGCAGCCGTGATATCCTCACCATGCCAATCCCAACAAGGTCCAACAATTACCCCATTGTCCAATGCGCGGATGACACCCTGATTGTTTTGCCTGCTGTCGACAGCCAATTAATTGCACTCAAAGATATGTTGCAGAATTTTGCTGACTCCACGGGTGTAGCGACCCGACCTCAGACGGTCAAGTCTCTGTGCTGAAGTGTCATCCTTGGATCGGTCTGCTGACACACACAGTACTCGAGGATTTATAACAGAGGTAAATCACATGTATAAAGTAACGTAAATACCATTACCTCAATCCAAATAGCGGAAGTAACAACAAGGTTGTGGATTCCCATCAACACCAACGGCAAATTTGAGTGTAGAAATCGTAACCCTAACGTATCACTTACTCGTCATAAGATTCCTGCAGCATGAGACGTTGCAGCCACAAAGGGTCAGTACATTGAATGTACTGGCAAATTCACACCATAGGATAATGATGAATAATAACTATCACTACATGCATATATGGCTGGTGGAGGCTCTATGGTTAAAATGTTTTTGCGAAAAGCTAATTTTTCCCTACTGCAAAGGAATATATTTTATTTAACTACAAAGTTGGTTTATAAATATTGAGAAGGTTCCTCCAACTCAATCCCAAAATAATAATCATTAACCCAATCAAATTAATTGAATGAAGTGTTGAGATCAACATGATGATTCAAGAACCAGATACCCAAGATGTCCATAACCGGGGACACGGCTAATCATGATTAGTTTGTACACTCTGCAGAGGTTTGCGCACTTTTCCCCACAAGACTCGATCTCCTCCGTTAGATTTCTCGCACTACATGGTGTTTGAGAAACGGATGACCGAGACACGGTCTTTCAGAAGCACTAACTCTTTACTCTGGGTGGACAGTTACACCTACTTTCCCCTACATCTGCTAGCCCACTACTAAAAGAGGTCATGCAACATATCAACTATGCTAGAGCCCATAATAGCTTGTGGCTCCACGCGGAAGTTTCTAGCATGAATAATCTTATGATCCCTTTGAGCTTGGGTGGCATTCCATAGGGTGATCACACGGGTCCTCCGGGATCCCCTTGGGCAAGCACTGGGTTCTCCAGGTGCCCGGGCAGACCACTGGGTGCTCCAGGGTGCACCAACCAATCCACCCAGATGTGTATTAAAGTAGCCACCTTAAGTTAACCATTATTAATAACTCTCACATCTGTCATGAATACACTCGACCAATCCACGTCTACGAGCATAGCATAGCAGTATGAGCATAACGTAGTAGTAACTCCCAAGGTTTGAATGCAGGACAATAGGTTCCTACCTCATCAACTACTTCCCGAAACCCACATATTAATCAGATCCTACTCATGCAATGTTTGAGGGTGAAACTAATGCATAAAAACGAAGTATGAAAGGGGTATGATCAAAGTGTGAACTTGCCTGTACTGTTGATGAAGATGATTCACACTCATAACTCCTGATATTTCTACTCGTCACACGCCGGTCAATCTATCGTAAGCAAGCAATAGTAACCACACATAAGCAATCACTCAAAAGATCGGAAAGAACGAAGAAGACAATTCGGAAAACATCAAAACCAAGCAAATAACTCTTGCAACATAAAACAATTTCTAACAGTACCAAAATTATGTGTATTTGGCCTTATCAGAAAGTTTAGGTCAAGAGATTCGATCTGCAAAAAGAATCAACTCAAACGGAGTTATAAAACTCGAGTTATGATCAAACGAAGTTCAAATACAAATCTGTTTGAAATCAAATTTTAAGTTTTCAAAAACATGTTCAAGTTGTTTTACTGGAGAGAGGGGATCGTAACGAAGAAGTGGGCGTTGGTTTCGTTGGATTTGGAGAAATGGTGCAAAAGTAGCGAACGTTTGAAGAACAGGGACTAATCTGTAAAGAAAATAATCACAGATAGGTCCCTGGCCGAAATAAAAAAGAAAAAAGACTAAATAACGAACGTTCGCTACCGTACGCTAACGAACAAAAACGTTCGCTAAAACTATCTAAACAGAGAACGTTCACCGAATAGGACTAACTAAAAAGAAAACCGATCTAAAAAGAAAACCGGTGCGGGCTTTTTGCGGTTTTCTACCGTTCGGGCCGGTTTCGGCGAAAAACCGGCGGCGACGGTTTCCGGCGGCAGCGGCGGATCGGCGGGCTCCGGCGAGGCGGCGCGGGGCGGCGGCTTCGGCGCGAGGCGACGGCAGCGGCGCACGGAGCGGGCAGCGGCAGCGAGTGCGGCTACGCGAACGGCAGAGGCGGCGACGGCGAGATGCGCGGAGGGGAGGCGGCGCGAGCAGAGAGGAAAGGACCCGGGGCCACACTATTTATAGGAGGGGAGGGCGGCTGCTGGCGTGGAGGAGGGGCAAGGACGAGGCGGCGGGGGGAGTCCGGCTGCGGCACGAGATCGGCGGCGGCGTCGTGCTAGCGCTGGAGTTCGTCCGGAGGTCGGGGGCGACGCGGAGCGGGATGGGCTTGGCCTGGCCCGGTTGGCTGGGCTGATCCAGTCGGAGGAGGAAATTTAAAAAAAACACAGACAAAGAAAAATAATAAAAACAATAGAAAAATATATATTATATAGGCATATAATATATCAAAAGTTTCAGAAAAAGATTTTCTACAACATGGACATTTTTCTAGCGCCAAATAAAAATCCACAAAAGTTTAAATAAATCAAAGAGTGCTTCTGATTCATTTAAAAACCAAATAAAATTATTTTTAAAATACCAAAATAATTTCAAATTCATTTTTCTCCAATTTTATGATGTAGGGAATCATCCTACCCTAATTTCTGTATATTTTATTTTTGGAGAAAAATAATTTGAATAAAACCCAAATAACTCCAAATTGAAAATAATTTCAAAGGGACTTTGAATTTAATTCTTTTAAAACTTCCAACTCATATTTCATATGTTTTGAAGAAGTCATTTTATCTTCTCTCATGAAAATTATTGAGTTGCTTAAAGTTTCTGAATTTGAAATATTTCCAAATGAAATTCAAATATTTTCAAAAACCCTTTTCATTTAAATAAATGGAAGAAGTCATGTCATCTTGTCTCTAGGGTTTTGTATTTGAAAAGAATTTGAATTCATGGAGATCATAAATGGAAAATGAAAGTTTGGGAAAGTCCTTTTATTCCCTCTCATTTAACTTTCAAAAAGTTTCGAATTTCACTCAATTTCACACAAGCAACCACACCACAATCAAACAATCAATCAAATCTATCTATTTAATATAACATTCCAAAATTTAGAATTTTGGGATGTTACAACGGGTTTGCGTGTTAACTTCAGTAAATCCTCCCTGATCCCAATGAACATGTCTGAGGAAGAAGGAGTCAGAATTGCTATTCTGTTAGGGTGCTCTGTTGGCTCGATGCCCTTCACGTATCTTGGTTTGCCCATGGGCACCTCGAGGCCAACTATTTATGATCTGTTGTCGCTCGTTGATCGCATTGAGAGAAGATTATCTGCATCTTCTTGTCTACTCAATCTGGGTAGTAGACTTCAACTCCTTCAGTCAGCCCTCACATCCATGCCTATATATTTCCTCTGCTCCTTATCCATACCACAGGGTATTCTCAAGCAGATTGAACGGATTGAGAGGCAGTGTCTTTGGAGAGGAAATACTGAAAATCCTAGACAATCTCTAGCTGCATGGGATTTGGTTTGTAGACCAAAGAAGTATGGTGGCCTTGGATTCACTCATTTGGGAGTGCAAAATGAAGCCCTTTTGATCAAACACTTGTTCAAGTTCTTCAATAAGAAAGATGTTTCATGGGTTAACCTTATTTGGGATTCTTATTATCATCCATCTGCTCCGCAAGTTACTCTCAGCTTTGTGGCTCCTTTTGGTGGCGTGATGTGTTGAAACTGTATGACAAATTTTGTATGTTAGCCACTCCACAAGTGCATGCAGGGGACACGGTGGTGTTCTGGCTTGATCGATGGAAAATTGACAACAGAGTGATTGCACTTAAGGATCGTTTCCCTAGGCTTCACTCGTTTGCCATTGATGATATGATAACAGTCAAGGACTTCTTTGATTACCAATCGGTGGTAGAAGGTTTCCACCTTCCCTTCTCTTCGGAAGCATATCTGGAATTAACTCAGCTTCAAGCTTTGTTGCAACCCATCAGCTTGGATTCACATGAGAAGGATATTTGGAAATGGCCATCTAAATTCGGGTATCAGACTAAGCTCTACTATGAGTTCACCTTCTCTCACTTGGGGATTGACCCAATCTTCAAGTGGATATGGAAATGCTCCTATACACTCAAGATCAAGGTTTTTGGGTGGCTTTTACTGATGGATCGTCTTAACACAAGGGACATGATGCAAAGGGGACATTGGAATGTCTAGGATGATACTTGTGTTCTTTGCCAGCCCTCCCTGCATGAAGATAGAGTCCACCTCTTTTTCTCCTGCAATTTTAGTCAAAGAGTTTGGAATTATCTTAGGATTTCTTGGCAGGCCCTACCCAACCGGTCCACTTTCATGATGGCCTCAGCTTCTAAGAAAGAAATCAATAGACCTTTCTTTTATGAGGTGGTTTTTACTGCAGCTTGGAATATCTGGACACAAAGGAATGGGAAGATTTTCAGAAATGAGGCTCCTAGCTTTGAGGAATTTTTTGCATGACCTTTCTTTGTTAGCACGCAAAATCAAATGTAAATATAGGGATAGCCTTTTAGCTTGGATAGCTTCTCTCCCCTAGTACTCTTTGTAAGTATTGTACTTTATTTTGTCTTGTTTTCTTTGGTTCTTTGTACAGTGGACCTTTATTATATTTGATGAATAAAGAGCTGTGAGGCTATTGCCTTGCAGTACATAGTCAAATAAAAATATTTATTCTAAAATTCCTTTGAACTATTCAAATATTTCAGTTTGAGTAAAACATTTTTACTTATTTTAATGAAGCATAATTATCCACCATACTCCCTTTTATTTATCGGTTCTATACATCATTATGTATATTTTGTCGACCAATATAATTGATTACTTCATCTATATGAAGATTATTCCCGATGTATCCAAGCAGAGATATATTCATGTGGAACCTATCAGTCTTTTTAAGACATTTAACAAAAATGTTTTAATACATTTAAATCAAGATTTTACGAACAAACCATCATAACTTTGTGGTAAATCCAACATATATTCTTATGACCACTTCAACAACTATTGTTAAAAACTTTAATCAGAATATCCATTGCATAACATAATGTCTTATACAAATCTGAAACGTAATAACTATTATTTGATCCTAAGATAAATCTTGAAGACAAACTCCATCAATCTTGAGTAGCGATCCCATCACCATCCTTGATCGTGGCTTTATTTCTTCTCAACTTGTGAGCATCCTATAGTCCCTATATCAAATTGCGAATAAGAGCAATTGACTAGTATCAGATACTGTGTGACGTACAGTAACAAGTAAAAATACATTAATATGGTATAACTTTTATACCTTTGTCCGAAGAACCATTCTTCTTATCTACTAAGTACTTCTTGCAGTTTCGATTCTAGTGACCCTTCTGTTTGCATAGAAACATTCGGTCTCTTTGTTGGCTCCGCCCTTGTTCTTCTTCTTCTTCTGAGAGACGGTATTACCGGCACCAGTAGATTTCTTCTTGGACTTTCCCTTCTTTTTGAAACTGGTAGTCTTGTTGACCATCAACACTTCTTTGTTCTTCTGCATCCCAGATTCCACAGTTTTGAGCATAGCAAACAACTCGTTTGCACTTTTCTCCATCCCATTCATGTTATAATTCATGATAAAACCATCGTAAGATGGGAGGAGTGAAGCAAGCACAATATATGTTCCGAACGTTGGCGGAATTCCAAATTCCAGTGAAGCAAGCCTATGAGCATAGCCAACAAGTTTCGCTATATGCTCACTCACTTAGGAACCCTCTTTCATCTAGCATTCTATCAGGGCCTTGGTTAATTAAAACCGTTCAGTCCTTGCCTGTTTCTTGTACATAACTTCTAGTGATCCAATTATAAATTCAGTAGTGGATCGTTCAAAATGCTTCTGTAGTTCAGGATTCATGCAAGTTAACATGAGGCACTGGACTGATCCATAGTCATCACTACGAGTAGCATAAGTAGCAACTTCTTCTAGTGTAGCATCCTTTGAAGGAGCATCACCTAGGGGTTGATCCAGCACGTACTCCTTTTTAGCACTCCTGAGAACAAATCTCAGGTTTCAGATCCAATCCGCATAGTTTCCACCATTTGCAGCCAACTTTTCTTTCTCAAGCATAGGGGCTAAGTTGAACATATTGCGAGCCATCTACAACGACAAACACACAAATAGTCTTAGACACAATTCATAATTTATTATAGCACTAGTGTTAAACAAGTTTCAATTTATGGTGCACTCCCACTCAAATTAATATCTCTCATAATTAATAGTGAGTGATTCAAGATCCAAGTCTAGTTCTCAGCCAATAATGTGTACATCACTGATGACGAGAATTTTGACCGGTGGGCAAGGTTTTGTCGATCATATCTCCATATGACTCTTGTTCATTTTTCAGTGCTTTGTGCGCCGAGCTCAGAACTATTCTGCCAGAACTTCAAGACAACCAAGTGCAATCTACATGTATGGTCTGACCATCTCCACCTTACACCTCACAATTCGTTTGTACTCATGTGGACATGACGCACTCCGGATCATTAAGTGTTATAGATAGTTGCTACACCTGGAAGAACACCTTTTAACTTGATATTTACCATGAGAGAACACCCTAATAATTGACTAATGCGCAATCAAAGGGTGCACACAACAAAGGGATAAACAGCTCAGGCAAATAGCATGACAAGGTATAGCCCTGGGCGCCAGGAATCCTTCATGATCATCTTCAATCTCCAGTTGAAGCAATGAGACACCCAATATTTTGTTACCTAGGCAATTGTTTCAAAAATATTGTCATGATGACGATTTCAAAAAATGTTGTCGTGGCAATCATTTCAAAAATATTGCCATGACACCAAAATCTGAAATTTCGTCATGACACAAAATTATAGCTCCTCGTCCCTGTTGGGGAACGCAGTATTTCAAAAAATTTACCTACGATCACGCAAGATCTATCTAGGAGATGCATAGCTACGAGACGGGAGAGTGTGTCCATGTACCCTCGTAGACCGAAAGCGGAAGCATTTAGTAACGCGGTTGATGTAGTCGAACGCCTTCGTGATCCAACCGATCCAAGTACCGAACGTACGGCACCTCCGTGTTTAGCACACGTTGAGCACGATGACGTCCCTCGAGCTCTTGATCCAGTTGAGGCCGAGGGAGAGTTCCGTCAGCACGACGGCGTGGCAACGTTGATGATGAAGTTACCGGCGCAGGGCTTCGCCTAAGCACTACGATGATATGACCGAGGTGTGTAACTGTGGAGGGGGGCACCGCACACGGCTAAGAGAAGACTTGGTGTGCTTTTGGGGTACCCCCTTCCCACGTATATAAAGGAGGGGGGAAGAGGAGGCCGGCCCAAGGGGGGCACGCCATAAGGGGGAGTCCTACTTGGACTCCCGGTCCAAGTTGGATTCACCCCCCCTTTCCTATTCCAACTAGGAGAAGGAGGGAAGGAGGAAGAGGGGAGAAGGAAAGAGGGGGGGCGCCGCCCCCTCCTAGTCCAAATCGCACCAGCCATGGGGGCGGGGGGCGGCCTCCCTTGTGTCCATCCTCTCCTTTCCACTAAAGCCCATTAAGGCCCAATAACTTCCCGAGAGGGGGGGGGTTCCGGTAACCCCCGGTACTCCAAAACTCATCCGAAACATCCCGAACCATTCCGGTGTCTGAATGTAACCTTCCAATATATGAACCTTTACCTCTCGACCATTTTGAGACTCCTCATCATGTCCGTGATCTCATCCGGGACTCCGAACAAACTTCAGTTCATCAAGTCACATAACTTGTAATACAAATCGTCATCGAACGTTAAGCGTGCGGACCCTACGGGTTCGAGAACTATGTAGAAATGACCGGGACACATCTCCGGTCAATAACCAATAGCGGAACCTGGATGCTCATATTGGTTCCTACATATTCTACAAAGATCTTTATCGGTCAAACCGCATAACAACATACGTTGTTCCCTTTGTCATCGGTATGTTACTTGCCCAAGATTCGATCGTTGGTATCTTCATACCTAGTTCAATCTCGTTACTGGAAAGTCTCTTTACTCGTTCCGTAATGCATCATCCCGTAACTAACTCATTAGTCACATTGCTTGCAAGGCTCATAGTGATGTGCATTACCGAGAGGGCCCAGATATACCTCCCCAATACACGGAGTGACAAATCCTAATCTCGATCTTTGCCAACTCAACAAACACCATCGGAGACACCTGTAGAGCATATTTATAATCACCCTGTTACGTTGTGACGTTTGATAGCACACAAGGTGTTCCTCCGGTATTCGGGAGTTGCATAATCTCATAGTCATAGGAACATGTATAAGTTATGAAGAAAGCAATAGCAACAAAACTAAACGATCATTATGCTAAGCTAACGGATGGGTCTTGTCCATCACATCATTCTCTAATGATGTGATCCCATTCATCAAATGACAACACATGTCTATGGCTAGGAAACTTAACCATCTTTGATTAACGAGCTAGTCAAGTAGAGGCATACTAGGGACACTTTGTTTGTCTATGTATTCACACATGTACTAATTTTCCGGCTAATACAATTCTAGCATGAATAATAAACATTTATCATGATATAAGGAAATATAAATAAAAACTTTATTATGGCCTCTAGGGCATATTTCCTTCAGTCTCCCACTTGCACTAGAGTCAATAATCTAGATTACATAGTAATGATTCTAACACCCATGTAGTCTTGGTGCTGATCATTGATACGTCTCCAACGTATCTATAATTTTTGATTGTTCCATGCTATTATATTATCTGTTTTTGATGTTTAATGGGCTTTATTATACACTTCTATATTATATTTAGGACTAACCTACTAACCCAAGGCCCAGTGCAATTTGCTATTTTTTTTTGCTTATTTCGGTGTTTCGCAGAAAAGGAATATCAAACGGAATCAAAATTGAATGAAACCTTCGGGAGAGTGATTTTTGGAACAAACGTGATCCAGAGGACTTGGAGTGGACGTCAAGAAAGAAGCGAGAAGGCCACGAGGCAGGGAGGCGCGCCCTCACCCTCGTTGGCCCCTCGCAGCTCCACCGACCTACATCTTCCTCCTATATATACCCATATACCCCAAAACCGTCCAAGAGCACCCATGAAACCCTATTTCCACCGCCGCAACCTTCTATACCCATGAGATCCCATCTTGGGGCCTTTTCCGGCGCTCCGCCGGAGCGGGAATCGATCACGGAGGGCTTCTACATCAACACCATAGCCTCTCCGATGATGTGTGAGTAGTTTACCTCAGACCTTCGGGTCCATAGTTATTAGCTAGATGGCTTCTTCTCTCTCTTTGGATCTCAATACAAAGTTCTCCTCGATCCTCTTGGAGATCTATTCGATGTGACTCTTTTTGCGGTGTGTTTGGCGAGATCCGATGATTTGTGAGTTTTTGATCAAGATTATCTATGAACAATATTCGAATCTCCTCTGAATTCTTTTATGTATGATTTGTTATCTTTGCAAGTCTCTTCGAATTATCAGTTTGGTTTGGCCTACTAGATTGATCTTTCTTGCAATGGGAGAAGTGCTTAGCTTTGGGTTCAATCTTGCGTTGCTCGATCCCAGTGACAGCAGGGGAAACGACACGTATTGTATTGTTGCCATCGAGGATAAAAAGACGGGGTTTATATCATATTGCTTGAGTTTATCCCTCTACATCATGTCATGTTGCCTAATGCGTTACTCTGTTCTTATGAACTTAATACTCTAGATGCATGCTGGATAGCGGTCGATGTGTGGAGTAATAGTAGTAGATGCAGAATCGTTTCGGTCTACTTGTCGCAGACGTGATGCCTATATACATGCTCATGCCTAGATATTCTCATAATGATGCACTTTTCTATCAATTGCTCGACAATAATTTGTTCACCCACCGTAATACTTATGTTATCTTGAGAGAATCCACTAGTGAAACCTATGGCCCCCGGGTCTATTTTCCATCATAATAATATTCCGTCAACTAGCTATTTCTGTCGCCGTTTATTTTGCAATCTTTACTTTTAATCTTTATCATAAAAATACCAAAAATATTATCTTATCATCTCTATCAGATCTCACTTTTGCAAGTGGCCGTGAAGGGATTGACAACCCCTTTATCGCGTCGGTTGCAAGGTTCTTATTTGTTTGTGTATGTACGAGGGACTTGCGTGTGGCCTCCTACTGGATTGATACCTTGGTTCTCAAAAATTGAGGGAAATACTTACGCTACTTTGCTGCATCACCCTTTCCTCTTCAAGGGAAAACCAACACATGGTCAAGAGGTAGCAAGAAGGATTTCTGGCACCGTTGCCGGGGAGGCTTATGCCAAGTCAACTCAAGATTTGATCTCCCAGCAACTAGCCATTTCTGGCGCCATTGCCGGGGAGATCTACGCCAAGTCAAGTCAAGTAAAGACATACCAATTACCCATCACAACTCTTATCCCTCGCATTACATTATTTGCCATTTGCCTCTCGTTTTTCTCTCCCCCACTTCACCTTTGCCGTTTTATTCGCCCTCCTTCCATTCGATCTTGTGTTACCATGTGCCTTCTATTTGCTTACATCTTTGCTTGCTAAAAATCTATTGTTATGGATCCACTTAAAGTGTTCTACTTGGATCATCTTTGATCCTTATGCGCTCGTGCTGAAGCCCCAACTAGCCTAGTTGATGGGAAATCTTTAGATGAGCATGCTCATTTTGTGCGTCATCGTTTGTGTAAAAAAGGGAGACTCTTATGGGATCAAATAAACAGATTGCTTGTAGTGACCGACCTCAGACGGTCAAGTCTCCGTGCTTCAGTGTCATCCCTGGATCGGTAATGCTGACACACACAATACTCGAAGGATTTATAACAGAGTAGCAATCACACACTTATTACATCGAATGTCTCCAAAGAGAACTCATTACCGTAAATATGGCTTAAGGCCATCTAAATAAAATAACAGCGGAAGGCTTGGAAGATAAAGTGAGTCCATCAACTCCAACTGCATAGCTGAGTGCATGACAAACGACCTAGCGCACCTTAATCCTCGTCTAAAAAGTTTGCAACATGATACGTAGCAGCCCGAAAACGGGTCAGCACATGGAATATGCTGGCAATATAACACAGTAGAGCAATGAACAGATAAATGATATCTCTACATGCATATTTGGCTGGTGGAGGCTCTATGGTTATAAGGTTTTTGCGAAAAGCCAATTTTTTCCTACAACAAAGGCACAAATTTTATTTAACTATCATGGTGGTTGAAACATCATTGAGAAGGTTCCTCCAACTCAATCCCAATTAAAGTAATCATTAACAACCCAACAAGTGAATTTAGAGTGATGAGATCAAATCAATAATTCAAGTACCAGATACTCAAGTTGTCCATAACCGGAGACACGGCTAATCATGATTAGTTTATACACTCTGCAGAGGTTTGCGCACTTTTCCCCACAAGACTCGATCTCCTCCGTTGGATTTCTCGCACTACATGGTGTTTGAGAAACGGATGACCGAGACGCAGTCTTTCAGAAAGATTAACTCTAACCCCGGGTAGACAGTACCAACATACATCCCCTACATTTGCTAGCCTACGACTGGAAGAGGTCATGCAACATACTCAACTATGCCAGAGCCCATAATGGCTTGTGGCTGCACACGTAAGTTTCTAGCATGAATAATCTTATGATCCCTTTGAGCATGGGTGGCGGACCGTAGGATGATCACACGGGTACTCCGGGATATCCTAGGACAACACTGGATTCTCCAGGTGCCCACAAGCAATCCACCCAGATGTGTATTAATGTTGCCACCTTAAGTTGAACCATTAATTAACAAACTCACATCTGTCATGGATACACTCAAACCCAATCCACGCCTACGAGCATAGCATGGCAATAAGCATATCGTAGAAGTAACTCCCAAGGGTTTGATAATAAAACAGGTAATAGGTTCTACCTCATCATCTACTTCCCAAACCCACATGTTAAGAGATCCTACTCATGCAATGTGTGAGGGTTGTAACTAATGCATAAAAACTGGGTAATAAAGGGGTATGATCAATGTGTTACTTGGCTTGCTGACGATCTGCAAATCCTAAAGACTCGTAGTAGCACGCTTCGCACTCCAGGAATTCTATCGCAAACAAACAATAGCATACATAAGAAATCAAGCAAAGATGCACGGGTAAATCTCAAATAAGAAGATCTAACCAGAAAGTTCAATTGAAGAACTCCGGTTTGCAAAAAGAATCAAATCAAACGGAGCAACGAAACTCAAACTGTGAAAGAAACAAGATCCGATTACTATTCTGGACTAAAGTCAAATTTTAGAGTACCAAAATCTTGTTCAAGTTAGTTAAACGGAAAGAGGGCTTCGAGACAAATACCTAGGCGCTTGTTTCACCTGATTCCGATAAACGAGCGAAAAGTTAAACTAAAACGAAAATCAGGGCAGAAACCGCGATCGAAAATAATCGCGAAAAACCCTAAAAAACTGACGAACAGGCTAATGAACGAACGTTCGCTGTCTGTGGTTAACGGGCAAACAACGTTCGTTAAAACAAATGTACCGATCTATTAAAAAAAATGGATCTAGGGTTTCTAAAAAAACCGAACGAACTGAAAAAAAAAACAAACGGTTTTCTCGCAAAAACCGGCGGCGGCGGCGCTACCTCCGGCGAGGTCGACAACAGCGGCGGCGGGGTAGCGGGGCGGCGGCGTGGCTCCGGCAGCGGCGTGCGGCTTGGGTTAGGGTTGTGCGCGGCACGGGCGGCGCGGCTTATAAAGGCCGGCTGGGCGGTGTCCTAGTCGGGCACGGCCCGGTTAGGTCGGTTACTCTTTTTTTATAAATATTCCGACGCGTAGAAAAATGAAGAAAAGGAATACTAAAAGGACTCCAAAAATCCCGAAGTAAATTTTCCCCATCCTCTAAAATATGCCGGACAAAGTGAACATTTATTTGGGCTTATAATGCAATTTTGAAAAACGCGTATTTTTCCTAATTCTAATAAAATTGCAATAAAATCCAAATAAAATAATTTATTTGATTTTAATATTTTCCTCCAATATTTCATTTATTTTGGAGAAGTCATATTATCTCCTCTCATATATTTTGATATGAAATATTTTCGGAGAGAAAAATTAATTAAAACCAAAATGATCCTTGTTTCAATATTTGATAAAATTCAAATATGACAAACGTGAAATCCCCAACTCTCTCCGTGGGTCCTTGAGTTGCTTAGAATTTCGAGGATCAAGAAACGAAATGCAGTAAAATATGATATGCATGAATGACCTATGTATAACATTCCAAATTGAAAATTTGGGATGTCACAAACCTACCCCCTTAAGATGAATCTCGTCCTCGAGATTCGGGTTGGCTAGAAAATAGGTGTGGGTGGTCTTTGTGTAGATCATCCTCTCGTTCCCAGGTGGCTTCATCCTCCATATGGTGGCTCCACTGAACTTTGCAAAACTTGATAACCTTGCTGCGAGTAACTCGGCTGGCAAACTCAAGAATCTAGACAGGTTTCTCCTCATATGTCAAATCACTATCCAACTGTATTGCTTCCAGGGGCACTGTATCTCTGAGAGGAATATCGGCCATCTCGGCATGGCACTTCTTCAACTGGGAAATGTGAAACACATCATGAACTCCTGACAGTCCTTCGGGTAACTCCAACTTGTAAGCAACCTCTCCCATGCGTTCCAAAACACGGTACGGTCCTACAAATCTCTGGGCTAACTTTCCCTTAACTCAAAAATGTTTAACTCCTCGAAGAGGTGACACTCGCAGATACGCTCTGTCTCTGATTTCATAGACTACCTCCTTGTGTTTCGAGTCTGCATAACTCTTCTGTCGGTACTGAGCTACCTTCAGTCTATCTCGAATCAGCTTAACCTTCTCTTCGGACTCCTTAATCAAATCCGGTCCAAACAACTGGCGGTCTCCAACTTCATCCCGCATCAACGGTGTTCGGCATCTTCTTCCATACAGGGCTTCAAACGGTGCCATCTTCAAACTAGCCTGGTAGCTGTTGTTGTACGAGAACTCCGCGTAGGGCAAGTTGTCATCCCAACTAGATCCATAATCTAGCGCACAAGCTCTCAACATGTCCTTCAGAATCTGATTGACTCTCTCGGTCTGTCCATCTGTCTGCGGATGAAAAGCAGTACTGAACTCCAGCCTGTTACCCAAAGTCTGGTGCAGCTGGTGCCAAAACTTTGAAGTAAAATGTGTTCCTCTATCTGATACGATGGTCCTCGGAACTCCGTGCAGACATACGATCCTGGTCATGTATATCTTGGCCAACTTTGCACTGGTATAGGTGGTTTTCACTGAGATAAAGTGGGCTACTTTGGTCAAGCGATCCACCACTACCCAGATAGAATCATATCCCGATCGGGTCCTGGGTAATCCGGTGATAAAATCCATACCAAGCTTATCTCACTTCCATTCAGGTATCGGCATAGGCTGCAGTAATCCGGCTGGCTTTTGATGTTCTGCCTTCACTCTCTGACTTACATCACATACCGCTACATACTCGGCAATATCCTTCTTCATTCCAGTCCACCAGAAACACTCATTCAAGTCCAAATACATCTTGGTGTTTCCGGGGTGTATGAGAGTATGGCGAATCATGAGCTTCCTGAAGTATCAACTTCCTGATCTCTGCATTATTGGGCACATATACACGGTCCTCAAACCACAAGGTGTCGTGCTCGTCCTCACGAAAACCCTTGGCTTTTCCTTCGCTCATTTTCTCCTTTATTTCAGCAATTTCTTTGTCATCCTTCTGAGCTTCTCGAATCTTTTCCAATAATGTTGCCTCAACCTCCAATGTTGCAACAAAACCTTTAGGAACTATCTCCAAACGTATCTCCCTAAGGTCTTCCGCTAACTCCTTGGGTAATCCTCCGCTTACGAGGGTGTTGACATAACTCTTCCGGCTCAAAGCGTCTGCTACGACATTGGCCTTGCCTGGATGATAGTGCAACTTCATATCATAATCCTTTATGAGTTCCAACCATCTCCTCTACCTGAGGTTCAGATCCTTCTGAGTAAAAATGTACTTCAAACTCTTGTGATCCGTGTACACATCGCAACGGTTACCGATAAGAAAATGTCTCCAGGTCTTGAGCGCATGCACTACGACTACTAACTCCAAATCATGTGTGGCATAATTTAACTCATGCGGTTGAAGTTGTCGTGAGGCATATGAAACAACTCTTCCGTCTTGCATAAGCACTCCTCCAAGTCCTAAGCGAGAGGCGTCGCAATACACTTGGAAATCCTTGCGTATATCCGACAGAATCAACACTGGGGCTGTAGTCAAACGTTTCTTCAACTCCTGGAAACTTGCTTCACACTCTTCAGTCCAATGGAACTTGGTGTCCTTCTTCCACAATGCCGTCATCGGCTTCGCAATCTTGGAGAAATTCTCAATAAATCTCCGGTAGTATCCCGCGAGTCCAAGAAAACCGCGGATCTCTCCAACTGAGGTGGGTGCCAACCACTCAACGACTGACTGGACCTTGGTAGGATCCACTGCTATACTTTCTCCTGATATAACGTGTCCAAGAAATCCAACTTCCTTCAACCAAAACTCACATTTGCTTAACTTGGCATATAACTGATGTTCCCTGAGCTTCTCGAGAACTAATCTCAAATGTTCCTTGTGTTCCTCTTCATTCTTCGAGTATACCAAGATATCATCAATGAACACCACAACAAACTTATCCAAAAACTCCATGAACACCTTGTTCATCATACTCATGAAATAGGCAGGGGCGTTAGTCAGTCCGAATGACATAACCGTATACTCATACAGCCCGTACCTGGTGGTGAAAGCTGTTTTAGGTATATCTTTTTCTCGAATCTTCAGCTGGTGATATCCTGATCGCAAATCGATCTTCGAAAACACTTTATCTCCTTGTAGCTGGTCAAACAAATCATTGATCATCGGTAGTGGGTACTTGTTCTTGATTGTTACTTCATTCAACGCACGATAATCAACAACCATTCTTAACGATCCATCCTTCTTCTCAACCAAGAGCACTGGGGCTCCCCATGGTGATCAACTTCGTCGAATGTAACCTTTCTCCAACAACTCCTTAATCTACTTCTTGATCTCCTCCAGATCATTTGCGGGCATCCGGTATGGTGTCTTCAATATCGGTCCGGTGCCTGGCAATAGTTCTATCAAAAACTCGATATCTCGATCCGGCGGCATGCCTGGTAACTCCTCTGGAAATACATCTGGGTAATCCTTCACTACCGGCACTTCCTCCTGAACAACTCCTGTGAGAGAATTTACTTGGGTCCTCCTCGTCGCATGCCTGGAAACATACTTGATCCTTTTTCCCTCCGGGGTGGTGAGTAGAATAGACCTACTAGCACAGTCAATGTTTCCTCCATACTTTGATAGCCAATCCATTCCTAGTATCACGTCCAAACCTTGTGACTCCAAAATTACTAGGTCTGAGGGGAAAACATGGCTACCAATGGTTAAGGGTATCCGATCGCACCATCGGCTGGCCATATACTCTGCACCTGGTGAGCTTACTAGCAAGGGTGTCCTAAGGGCTAAGGTGGGTAAATTAAACTTGTCCACAAATCCCCTTGAAATGTATGAATGCGATGCACCAGTATCAAAAAGAACAACTGCAGTAAATGACTTAACCAAAAACTTACCGATAACTGCATCGGGCTGATCTTCAACCTCCTCCACGTTCACGTGGTTCACTTGTCCCCTATTGAAAGGGTTGGGCTTCTTCCCAGCGCTTCCATTGCCATTACCGTTCTTTGCTTCAGGGCACCCAGTGGCATAGTGTCCTGTCTTCCCGCACTTGAAACAAGTAATGTGACTTAGATCCCTCTTGGTGGGCGTGGCTGGAGTGGAGCGGTTCTGATTGTTGCTTGCTCCATTCCCATTTCCATTCTTGGGGCCATTGTGGTTATGCGAACTTCCTCCATTGTTAGTATGGCCTCCATGGTTATGGGTATATCCTCCCGAGTTCAGGGTTAAACGAGGCTTCTGCTGAGCTCCAGAATTGTACTTTCCTTGTCCATACTTCCTTTTGCGGCTCTCAATCTGCTCCTGCTTCCCTTCCATCATAAGAGCCTTGTCTACCAACTCCTGGTAGTTATTAAATGTTGCCACCATCAACTGCATGCTCATCTTATCATTCAGCCCTTCCATAAACTTCTCCTGCTTCGCGGCATCTGTGGCCACATCGTCAGGGGCATAACGGGATAGCTTACTAAACTCATCTACGTACTGAGCCACAGTACGATTTCCCTGGCGCAAGTTGCGAAACTCACGCTTTTTTATGCTCATAGCTCCAGTTGAGACATGGGCTGTGCGGAATGCTTGCTGAAACTGATCCCAAGTGATATTGGCTATAGGGAAGGTGGCTGTGTAATTCTCCCATCATGATGCTGATGGTCCATCCAATTGGTGTGCGGCAAAACACACCTTCTCAGCATCTGTGCAACCTGCGGTGGTCAACTCCCTTCCAATCTTGCGTAACCAGTCATCTGCAACTATGGGCTCGGTGCTACTGGAAAACACCGGTGGCTGCAACCTCAGAAAGCGGGCTAAGTTGTCAACTGGTGGTGGTGGTGGTGGAGGGTTGTTGTTGTTGTTGCCTTGGTTCTGGACTAATATCTGCATCAAGGCATTCTGCTGCTGGATGAACTGAGTGATCTCCGGTGGGAAAACAAATCCGGTGTCACGTCTCGGAGGCATCTGATGGTTTAGACGGGAGATATTAGAATTGAAAGGAGGTCTAGTGAGAAAGTACTACCCATATGCACATGAGACAAAGACAATCATATCATATCACTCAATCAAGCAAGCAGGGGCATACAATCGGTCTAGAACTAGCGTTAAAAGTGTTCAGACTACTACTATATACAGGGGGAATACTACTAAACATATGGTGGTCATCTAGAAATTTTGATCGGTGGAAGACTCCATGATATCCGCTCCAGCTTCGTCTTCATAATCATCATCACTACTATCAGGGTCGGAGTCGGTGTCGTCGATGATGATGTAGTCTTCAGAACGAATCTCCTTGGCTCGTCATCTTCTCCTCCTAGCGTGGGGTCTCCCATGAAAACTCCTAGCTTCCTTGTCAGGTCGTCATTCTTCTCCACGAGTATCGTCATTTCCTCCTCATATACATCACGTGTAGACTTGAGTTCCTCTTCTAGCTTGGTGATCCTAGTCATCGCCTTCTTCAAATCTATCATGCTTGCGCACATATGGTTCTCCTGGCGCCGAATGTGCTGGTTTAACTCCTGGATGAAAGCTGCAATGGACCTGTCCCTCCTGGTGCTGACTATCTCCCATTGCTCATCTCGGCGCCCACATATATGGTAGATAGTATCCTTAAGATCCTTGTGGTAAACTTCGCCGATGCGTCCCAGGGCGATGTGGGCTGCCATGCTCTTTCCTAGACTCCAGGTTGGTGCATCAAAGGAAAACTCTATGGGCTCAGTGACTGGCATGAATGTCCTTCCTGGAACTGGAACTCGAATCATCCACCGCTCCTCTTCTGGTAAAGTGGCGGTGTAGGTCCCGGTGAAGCTTGGTATTCTGAAGTTCAGGTATCTAGTGACTTCCTTCAAGTGTCGTCCAAAGGGTGTGTCTTCATCCGGTTGTGCAAACTTATTCCTCGAGTCCGCCATCCTAAGGAGTAGAAAATGGAGAGAAGTCAGGAATGAGTGGAGAAGAGTGATCTATGGCTTTTCTTAGTGGTCGTGTCCTACATTCAGCGTGCGCTCTGATACCATCTTGTAGCGACTCGACCTCAGACGGTCAAGTCTCTGTGCTTCAGTGTCATCCCTGGACCGGTAATGCTGACACACACAGTACTCGAAGGATTTATAACAGAGTAGCAATCACACACTTATTACATCGAATGTCTCCAAAGAGAACTCATTACAGTAAATATGGCTTAAGGCCATCTAAATAAAATAACAGCGGAAGGCTTGGAAGATAAAGTGAGTCCATCAACTCCAATGACATAGCTGAGTGCATGACAAACGACCTAGCGCACCTTACTCCTCGTCTAAAAAGTCTGCAACATGATACGTAGTAGCCCGAAAACGGGTCGGCACATGGAATATGCTGGCAATATAACACAGTAGAGCAATGAACAGATAAATGCTATCTCTACATGCATATTTGGCTGGTGGAGGCTCTATGGTTATAAGGTTTTTGCGAAAAGCCAAATTTTCCCTACAACAAAGGCATAAATTTTATTTAACTATCATGGTGGTTGAAACATCATTGAGAAGGTTCCTCCAACTCAATCCCAATTAAAGTAATCATTAACAACCCAACAAGTTAATTTAGAGTGATGAGATCAAATCAATAATTCAAGTACCAGATACTCAAGTTGTCCATAACCGGGGACACGTCTAATCATGATTGGTTTATACACTCTGCAGAGGTTTGCGCACTTTTCCCCAAAAGACTCGATCTCCTCCGTTGGATTTCTCGCACTACATGGTGTTTGAGAAACGGATGACCGAGACACAGTCTTTCAGAAGCATTAACTCTAACCCCGGGTAGACAGTACCAACGTACATCCCCTACATCTGCTAGCCTACCACTGGAAGAGGTCATGCAACATACACGAACTATGCCAGAGCCCATAATGGCTTGTGGCTGCACACGTAAGTTTCTAGCATGAATAATCTAATGATCCCTTTGAGCCTGGGTGGCGGACCGTAGGATGATCACACGGGTACTCCGGGATATCCTAGGACAACACTGGATTCTCTAGGTGCCCACAAGCAATCCACCCAGATGTGTATTAAAGTTGCCACCTTAAGTTGACCATTAATTAACAAACTCACATCTATCATGGTTACACTCAAACCCAATCCACGTCTACGAGCATAGCATGGCAATAAGCATATCGTAGAAGTAACTCCCAAGGGTTTGATAATAAAGCAGGTAATAGGTTCAACCTCATCATCTACTTCCCAAACCTACATGTTAAGAGATCCTACTCATGCAATGTGTGAGGGTTGTAACTAATGCATAAAAACTGGGTAATAAAGGGGTATGATCAGTATGTTACTTGCCTTGCTGACGATCTGCAAATCCTAAAGACTCGTAGTAGCACGCTTCACACTCCGGGAATTCTATCGCAAACAAACAATAGCATACATAAGCAATCAAGCAAAGATGCACGGGTAAATCTCAAATGAGAAGATCTAACCAGAAAGTTCAACTGAAGAACTCCGGTTTGCAAAAAGAATCAAATCAAACGGAGCAACGAGACTCAAACTGCGAAAGAAACAAGATCCAATTACTATTCTAGACTAAAGTCAAATTTTACAGTATCAAAATCTTGTTCAAGTTGGTTAAACAGAAAGAGGGCTTCGAGACGAAGACCTAGGCGCTTGTTTCACCTGATTCCGATAAACGAGCGAAAAGTTAAACTAAAACGAAAATCAGGGCAGAAATCGCGATCGAAAATAATTGCGAAAAACCCTAGAAAAAGAAAAACTGACGAACAGGCTAACGAACGAACGTTCGCTGTCTGCGGCTAACGGCCGAACAATGTTCGTTAAAACGAACGTACGGACGAACGTCCGGTAAATAAATAAACCAACGGAAAAACCGAACCGATCTATTTAAAAACGGATCTAGGGTTTCTAAAAAAACTGAATGAACTGAAAAAAACAAACGGTTTTCTCGCGAAAACCGGCGGCAGCGGCGGCGCTACCTCCGGCGAGGTCGGCAACAGTGGCGGCGGGCGGCGGCGGCGCACAGCTAGGGTTAGGGTTGGGCGCGGCGCGGGCGGCGCGACTTATAAAGGCCGGCTGGGCGGTGTCCTAGTCGGGCACGACCCGGTTAGGTCGGTTACTCTTTTTTTTAAATATTCTGACGCGCAGAAAAACGAAGAAAAGGAATACTAAACAGACTCCAAAAATCCCGAAATAAATTTTCCTCATCCTCTAAAAATATGACGGACAAAGTGAACATTTATTTGGGCTTCTAATGCAATTTTGAAGGACGCGTATTTTTCCTAATTCGAATAAAATTGCAATAAAATAATTTATTTGATTTAAATATTTTTCCTCCAATATTTCATTTATTTTGGATAAGTCATATTATCTCCTCTCATATATTTTGATATGAAATATTTTCGGAGAGAAAAATTAATTAAAACCAAAATGATCCTTGTTTCAATATTTGATAAAATTCAAATATGAGAAACGTGAAATCCCCAACTCTCTCCGTGAGTCCTTGAGTTGCTTAGAATTTCGAGGATCGAGAAACGAAATGCAGTAAAATGTGATATGCATGAATGACCTATGCATAACATTCCAAATTGAAAATTTGGGATGTTACATTGCTGTGTTATGCTTGGAATCTTTGTGAAATTTATGATTTTACTTGTTGTCTAAGAACCCTAAAAAACACGTCCCCTACCTATGTGAGTTTAATGATAATGAAATCTTATCTTCTTATGCAAAGGGTGTTTACAGTTACTATGATATCGAACAAATTGAAGAATTTGGTGCTTTTAAGGGTGCTTATGAAGTTGCTTATTTGATTGAAAAGTATGATACTACTCTCTACGAATCTGAAAATTTTGACATACTTAAATATTGCTATGAAAACTATGCTCATAATGTCTATGTCAAAGAATTTATTGAGAGAATGAGCGTTGCTTCGGAAGAAAATAATGATATGCATGAATCTATAGATAATGATGATTCCGATGATTTGATTGAAATATCCCTTGATGAGCATGATGCTTGCTATTCTTGTGGCCATGATGCCAATATTTATGAAGATGAATTTGCTATAGTTCCTTATGTTAAACATGAGATCGTTGCTATTGCACCCATACTTGGTAGTTCCTTCGATGAAAAGCATGATTGCAATGATGTTACTATAAATTCTCTTGATGTCAATTGTGCTAATAGTATGCAAAACCCTAAGCTTGGGGATGCTAGTTTTGCTATTACTACGATTTGTTGCAATGATCATGATTGGGGTGATTCTTCTTGTGATCTTGAAAATTTATTTAAGCCCCATGATATGAGATGTATAATAATGTTTGCAATAATACTGAAAGTGGGTTTGGAAGAGTGTCAACTTTAGATCCCACATATTTGGAGAATGTTCAATCTTATGAAATTTTTGAGAAAAGTGGGTTTGGAGAGGTTATGACCTTAGTTAATGTTGATCCCTCTATTTTGGAAGAGTGTCAACTTTGCATAAATGTGGATCGTGTTAAGAATATGTTTTGTGATAGCTATATTGTGGAATTTTCTTATGATCCTACATGTAATTATTATGAGAGAGGAAAATATGGTTGTAGAAATTTTCATGTCACTAAATTTCCTCTCGTTATGTTGAGATTGCTATTGTTTCTTTCTTCTTCCTTGCATATGCTAGATCTTGCTTGTCTTGCTAATTAGTTTTCCTATAAAATGCCTATGCATAGGAAGTATGTTAGACTTAGATGTGTTTATCACGTGTTCTATGATGCTCTGTTTGTGCTTTCATTCTTGTCTTTGATGTGAGCATCATTAAGATTATCAATGCCTAGCTAAAAAGGCTTTACACGATAGCGCTTGTTGGGAGGCAACCCAATTTTATTTTTGTTTCTTGCTTTTTGGTTCTGTTTAGTAATAAATAATTCATCTAGATTCTATTTAGATGTGTTTTTATGTTTTAATTAGTGTTTGTGCCAAATAGAACCTTTGGGAAGACTTGGGTGAAGTCTTTATGATGCTGTAAAAAACAGAAACTTTAGCGCTCACGAGATTAGCTGCCATTTTTTACTGGAGAGTGCTATTTAGTTGATTATTTTTGAAGATGATTAATATATAAATTCCTCACGTACACCAATTTATTATAGAATTTTTGGAGTTCCATAATTATACGTTTGATACAGATTACTAAAGACTGTTCTGTTTTTGACAGATTCTGTTTTTCGTGTGTTGTTTGCTTATTTTGATGAATCTATGGCTAGTATCGGAGGTTATGAACCATAGAGAAGTTGGAATACAGTAGTTTTAAGACCAATATAAATAAAGAATGAGTTCATCACAGTACCTTGAAGTGGTGGTTTGTTTTCTTTCGCTAACGGAGCTCATGAGATTTTCTGTTAAGTTTTGTCTTGTGAACTTTTCAAGTTTTGGGTAAAGATTTGATGGATTATGGAACAAGGAGTGGAAAGAGCCTAAGCTTGGGGATGCGCAAGTCACCCCAAGGTAAAATCCAAGGATAACCAAAAGCCTAAGCTTGGGGATGCCCCGGAAGGCATCCCCTCTTTTGTCTTCGTCCATCGGTAACTTTACTTGGAGCTATATTTTTATTCAACACATGATATGTGTTTTGCTTGGAGCGTCTTCTATGATTTGAGTCTTTCTTTTTAGTTCACCACAATCATCCTTGCTGTACACACCTTTTGGGAGAAACACACAATAATCGGAATTTATTAGAATACTCTATGTGCTTCAGTTATATCTTTTGAGCTAAACAATTTTGCTCTAGTGCTTCACTTATATCTTTTAGAGCATGGTGATCGTTTTATTTTATAGAAATTATTGATCTCTCATGCTTCACTTATATTATTTTGAGAGTCTTTTAGATCAGCATGGTAATTTGCTTTGGCTATAAAATTAGTCCTAATATGATAGGCATCCAAGATTGGTATAATAAAAACTTTCATATAAGTGCATTGAATACTAAGAGAAGTTTGATACTTGATGATTGTTTTGAGATATGGAGATAGTGATATTAAAGTTGTGCTAGTTGAGTAGTTGTGAATTTGAGAAATACTTGTGTTGAATTTTGCAAGTCCCGTAGCATGCACGTATGGTAAACGTTGTGTAACAAATTTGAAACATGAGGTGTTCTTTGATTGTCATCCTTATGAGTGGCGGTCGGGGACGAGCGATGGTCTTTTCCTACCAATTTATCCCCCTAGGAGCATGCGCGTAGTGCTTGCTTTTTGATGACTTGTAGATTTTTGCAATAAATATGTGTGTTCTTTATGACTAATGTTGAGTCCATGGATTATACGCACTCTCACCTTTCCATCATTGCTAGCCTCTTCGGTACCGTGCATTGCCCTTTCTCACTTTGAGAGTTGGTGCAAACTTCGCTGGTGCATCCAAACCCCGTGATACGATACGCTCTATCACACATAAACCTCCTTATATCTTCCTCAAAACAGCCACCATACCTACCTATTATGGCATTTCCATAGCCATTCCAAGATATATTGCCATGCAACTTTCCACCGTTCCATTTATTATGACGCGCTTCATCATTGTCATACTGCCTTGCATGATCATGTAGTTGACATCGTATTTGTGGCAAAGCCACCATGCATAATATTTCATACATATCACTCTTGATTCATTGCCCATCCTGGTACACCGCCGGAGGCATTCATATAGAGTCATATTTTGTTCTAGTTTCGAGTTGTAATCATTTAGTTGTAAATAAATAGAAGTGTGATGATCATCATTAATAGAGCATTGTCCTAAATAAAAAAAGAGAAAGGCCAAAAAAGGAAAGGCCCAAAAAAAGGGAAAGAAAAAAAGGAAATAAAAAGGGGCAATGCTACTATCCTTTTTCCACACTTGTGCTTCAAAGTAGCACCACGATCTTTATGATAGAGAGTCTCTTGTTTTGTCACTTTCATATACTAGTGGGAATTTTTCATTATATAACTTGGCTTGTATATTCCAACAATGGGCTTCCTCAAATGCCCTAGGTCTTCGTGAGCAAGCAAGTTGGATGCACACCCACTTAGTTTCTTTCGTTCAGCTTTCATACATTTATAGCTCTAGTGCATCCATTGCATGGCAATCCCTACTCCTTGCATTGACATCAATTGATGGGCATCTCCCTAGCCCGTTGATTAGCCGTGCACTACAGGAAACAGCTACTTTGCCGTCTGCCATGGCGGACGGCAAAGGCTCGAAAGGCGGACGGCAAAGACCTTTGCCGTCAGCCGCGGACGGCAAAAGGCTCCGGCAAAGAAGGCTACGGTAAACAGCTGCTTTGCCGTCTGTTTCCTGGCGGCGGACGGCAAAGGCTCTTTGCCGTCTGCGGCGGACGGCAAAGAGGGCGGACGGCAATAATTGCGCTGTCAGTCCGTTAAGTGGCTAACGGCAGACATTTGCCGTCCGCCGCAGACGGCAAAGAGCCTTTGGTCTTTGCCGTCCGCCTTATGATGTCATCTACACGTCACTAGATGGCAGGCTCGGGGTCTCGGGGTCGGGGTGCCGGGTCGGGGTCGGGGTGCCGTGTCGGTGTCGGGGTCGGGGTGTCGGGTCAGGCTCGGGGTCGGGGTGTCTTGTCGGGGTGCCGGGTCGGGGTCGGGGTGCCGTGTCGGTGTCGGGGTCGGGGTGTCGGGTCAGGCTCGGGGTGCCGTCTCGGGGTCGGGGTGTCAGGTCGGGGTGCCGGGTCGGGGTGTCGGGTCGGGGTGCCGGGTCGGGGTGTCGGGTCGGGATGCCGTCTCGGGGTCGGGGTGTCGGGTCGGGGTGCCGGGTCGGGGTCGGGGTGCCGTGTCGGTGTCGGGGTAAGGGTGGGTGTGGTGTCAGGGTGTCGGTGTCGGGGTGTCGTGTCGGTGTCGGGGTCGGGGTCTCGGGGTCGGGGTGTCGGGTCGGGGTCGGGGTGCCGTGTCGGTGTCAGGGTCGGGGTGTCGGGTCAGGCTCGGGGTCGGGGTGTCGGGGTCGGGGTCGGGGTGTCGGGGTCGGGGTCGGGGTCGGGGTGCCGTGTCGGTGTCGGGGTCGGGGTGTCGGGTCAGGCTCGGGGTCGGGGTGTCGGGGTCGGGGTCTAGGGGTCGGGTGTCGTGTCGGGGTGCCGGGTCGGGGTCGGGGTACCGTGTCGGGTCGGGGTTTTTTCCTCTTTTTTCCTTTTCTTCTTCTTCCTATTCTTCCTTTTCTTCCTCTTCTTCTTTTTTCTTCTCCTCCTCCTCCTCCTCTTCTTCCTTTCCTTTTTCCTCTTCTTCTTCTCCTCCTCTCCTCTTTTTTCTTCTTCTTCTTCTTCCTCTTCTTCTTTTTTCTTCTCCTCCTCCTCTTCTTCTTCTTCCTTTCCTTTTTCCTCTTCTTCTTCTCCTCCTCTCCTCTTTTTTCTTCTTCTTCTTCCTCTTCTTCTTTTTTCTTCTCCTCCTCCTCTTCTTCTTCTTCCTTTCCTTTTTCCTCTTCTTCTTCTCCTCCTCTCCTCTTTTTCTCTTCTTCTTCTTCCTCTTCTTCTTTTTTCTTCTCCTCCTCCTCTTCTTCTTCTTCCTTTCCTTTTTCCTCTTCTTCTTCTCCTCCTCTCCTCTTTTTCTCTTCTTCTTCTTCTTTCCTCAAACTAAACTAAGCCTACAACTAAACCTAAACCTAAAACTACAACTAAAACTAAATCTAAACTAAAACTAAAACTAAAAAGGAAAAAAAAGAAAAAAAAAGAAAAGAAAACTGAAAAATGGGGGGCTCACCTGGGGGGTGGAGGAGGCCGGTGGAGGAGGGGGCGGGGCGGTGGAGGAGGCGGCCTGGGGCGGCGGGGGGCCGGGCCTGGGGCGGCCGGGGGCGGGCCTGGGGCGGCGGGGGGCCGGGCCCGGGCGGGGGGGCGGGGCGGCGGGGGGCCGGGGCGGTGAGGGCGACGGGGCCCCGGGGCGGGGGCGACGGGGTGGCGGCGGCGCGCGGCGGGCGGCGGCGTGGGAGGAGAGAAACGGCGAGGGGGCGGGCCTGGGGCGGCGGGGGGCCGGGCCCGGGCGGTCTGGCTGGGGCGGCGGGGGGCCGGGGCGGTGAGGGCGACGGGGCCCCGGGGCGGCGGCGAGCCGGGGCGGCGGGGGCGACGGGGCGGCGGCGGCGTGCGGCGGGCGGCGGCGTGGGAGGAGAGAAACGGCGAGGGAGAGGGAAGAAGTGAGTAACGGGCGGGGGGTACGGGCCGTTAGGTAGTAGGCTCTTTGCCGTCCGCCCCCCTTTGCCGTCCGCTTTTTTGCCTCTTTGCCGTCTGCTAGCGGACGGCAAAGAGGTGGCCCGTTAAGTTTTTCAAAAACGGGCGGGGGGTGGGGGCCACCTCACTCTTTGCCGTCCGCCAGCGGACGGCAAAGATTCTTTGCCGTCCGCTGGCCGACGGCAAAGAGCTGGCAGACGGCAAAGAGCTTCTTTGCCGTCTGCCCTTTCTTTGCCGTCTGCTTTTGGGTAGCTGATGGCAAAGAGCTTCTTTGCCGTCAGCTAGCAGACGGCAAAGAGCTGGCAGATGGCAAATTAGCTGATTCCAGTAGTGGTGTCAATGTGAGACTTTCTCCTTTTTTGTCTTCTCCACATAACCCCCATCATTATATTCTATTCCGCCCATATTGCTATATCCATGGCTCACGCTCATGTATTGCGTGAAAGTTGAAAAAGGTTTGAGATTACTAAAGTATGAAATAATTGCTTGGCTTGTCATCGGGGTTGTGCATGATGAGAGCATTCTTGTGTGACAAAAATGGAGCATGACGAAACTATATGATTTTGTAGGGATGAACTTTCTTTGGCCATGTTATTTTAAGAAGACATGATTGCTTAGTTAGTATGCTTGAAGTATTATTATTTTTATGTCAATATTAAACTTTTATCTTGAATTTTTCGGATCTGAACATTCATGCCACAATAAAGAGAATTACTTCGAAAATTATGTTAGGTAGCATTCCACATCAAAAATTCTGTTTTTATCATTTACCTACTCGAGGACGAGCAGGAATTAAGCTTGGGGATGCTTGATACGTCTCCAACGTATCTATAATTTTTTATTGTTCCGTGCTATTATATTATCGGTTTTGGATGTTTAATGGGCTTTATTATACACTTTTATATTATTATTGGGACTAACCTACTAACCCAAGGCCCAGTGCAATTTGCTGTTTTTTTTGCCTATTTCAGTGTTTCGCAGAAAAGGAATATCAAACGAAATCCAAATTGAATGAAACCTTCGGGAGAGTTAGTTTTGGAACAAACGTGATCCAGAGGACTTGGAGTGGACGTCAAGAAAGAAGTGAGGAGGCCATGAGGCAGGGAGGCGCGCCTGCCCCCTGGGCGCGCCCCCACCCTCGTGGGCCCCTCGCAGCTCCACCGACCTACTTCTTCCTCCTATATATAACCATATACCCCGAAACCGTCCAGGAGCACCCATGAAACCCTATTTCCACCGCCGCAACCTTCTATACCCGTGAGATCCCATCTGGGGGCCTTTTCCGGCGCTCTGCCGGAGGGGAATCGATCACGGAGGGCTTCTACATCAACACCATAGCCTCTCCGATGATGTGTGAGTAGTTTACCTCAGACCTTCGGGTCCATAGTTATTAGCTAGATGGCTTCTTCTCTCTCTTTGGATCTCAATACAAAGTTCTCCTCGATCTTCTTGGAGATCTATTCGATGTACCTCTTTTTGCGGTGTGTTTGTCGAGATCCGATGAATTGTGGGTTTATGATCAAGATTATCTATGAACAATATTTGAATCTCCTATGAATTCTTTTATGTATGATTTGTTATCTTTGCAAGTCTCTTCGAATTATCAGTTTGGATTGGCCTACTAGATTGATCTTTCTTGCAATGGAGAAGTGCTTAGCTTTGGGTTCAATCTTCCGTTGCTCGATCCCAGTGACAGCAGGGGAAACGACACGTATTGTATTGTTGCCATCGAGGATAAGAAGATGGGTTTTATATCATATTGCTTGAGTTTATCCCTCTACATCATGTCATCTTGCCTAATGCGTTACTCTGTTCTTATGAACTTAATACTCTAGATGCATGCTGGATAGCGGTCGATGTGTGGAGTAATAGTAGTAGATGCAGAATCGTTTCGGTCTACTTGTCGCGGACGTGATGCCTATATACATGATCATGCCTAGATATTCTCATAATGATGCACTTTTCTATCAATTGCTCGATGGTAATTTGTTCACCCACCGTAATACTTATGCTATCTTGAGAGAAGCCCCTAGTGAAACCTATGGCCCCCGGATCTATTTGCCATCATATTAATCTTCCGTCAACTAGCTATTTCTGCCGCCATTTATTTTGCAATCTTTACTTTTAATCTTTATCATAAAAATACCAAAAATATTATCTTATCATCTCTATCAGATCTCACTTTTGCAAGTGGTCCTGAAGGGATTGACAACCCCTTTATCGCGTTGGTTGCAAGGTTCTTATTTTTTTGTGTAGGTACGTGATACGTCTCCATCGTATCTACTTTTCCAAACACTTTTGCCCTTGTTTTGGACTCTAACTTACATGATTTGAATGGAACTAACCCGGACTGACGCTGTTTTCAGCAGACTTTCCATGGTGTTATTTATGTGTAGAAACAAAAGTTCTCGGAATGACCTGAAACTCCACGAAACATCTATTTGGAAAATAAGAAAAATACCGGAAGAAAAATCCACATAAGGGGGCCCACACCCTGTGCACGAGGGTGGAGGGCGCGCCCCCTACCTCGTGGGCCCCCTGACGCTCCGCCGACCTCAACTCCAACTCCAAATATTCACTTTCGGGGAGAAAAAAATCAAGGAGAAGGATTCATCGCGTTTTACGATACGGAGCCGCCGCCAAGCCCTAAAACCTCTCGGGAGGGCTGATCTGGAGTCTGTTCGTGGGTCCGGAGAGGGGAATCCGTCACCGTCGTCATCATCAACCATCCTCCATCACCAATTTCATGATGCTCACCGCCGTGCGTGAGTAATTCCATCCTAGGCTTGCTGGACGTTGATGGGTTGGATGAGATCTATCATGTAATCGAGTTAGTTTTGTTAGGGTTTGATCCCTAGTATCCACTATGTTCTGAGATTGATGTTGCTATGACTTTGCTATGCTTAATGCTTGTCACTAGGGCCTGAGTGCGATGATTTCAGATATGAACCTATTATGTTTTTATGAATATATGTGAGTTCTTGATCCTATCTTGCAAGTCTATAGTCACCTACTATGTGTTATGATCCGGCAACCCCGAACTGACAATAATTGGGACCACTCCCGGTGATGACCATAGTTTGAGGAGTTCATGTATTCACTATGTGCTAATGCTTTGTTCCGGTACTCTAGTAAAAGGAGGCCTTAATATCCCTTAGTTTCCAATAGGACCCCGCTACCACGGGAGGGTAGGACAAAAGATGTCATGCAAGTTCTTTTCCATAAGCACGTATGACTATATTCATAATACATGCCTACATTACATTGATGAATTGGAGCTAGTTCTGTGTCACCCTATGTTATGACTGTTACATGATGAACCACATCCGGCATAATTCTCCATCACCAATCCAATGCCTACGAGCTTTTCATATATTGTTCTTCGCTTATTTACTTTTCCTTTGCTACTGTTACCATCACTACAAAACACCAAAAATATTACTTTTGCTACTGTTACCTTTGTTAGCGCTACCGTTACTTCCATATTACTTTGCTACTAAATACTTTGCTGCAGATACTAAGTTATCCAGGTGTGGTTGAATTGACAACTCAACTGCTAATACTTGAGAATACTCTTTGGCTCCCCTTGTGTCGAATCAATAAATTTGGGTTGAATACTCTACCCTCGAAAACTGTTGCGATCCCCTATACTTGTGGGTTATCAAGATTATTTTCTGGCGCCGTTGCCGGGGAGCATAGCTCTATTCTTTGAGTCACTTGGGATTTATATCTACTGGTCACTATGTAGAACTTGAAAGACGCTAAGACAACAATTTATCCCTCAACTGCGAGGGGAGGTAAGGAACTGCCATCTAGCTCTGCACTTGATTCACCTTCTGTTTTGAGTAAGCTTGCGACACCTAAACCTGCTTCTGCTATTCGTTCTGATATGTCGCATGTTATTGATGATGCCACTTCTGCTATGCATGATACTTATGATGAAACTACTTCTATGATTGATACTACTGTGCCACTTAGTGAATTTTGATGAACAAATTGCTAGGGCTAGAGAGAAAGAAATTATTGAAACTGATTACATTGATGAAAGTGATGATGAAGACTCTCCTGTTATTCCTGAGGGTTATGTTTTTGAAAAAGAAGCTACTTTAGCTAGTTTAGCTTGCAAAGATAGATATGAGCTCAAGAGGTTATTAGCTAAATGGAAGCAGCAATCTCTTAATGCTAGAATGAAGCCTGACCCTGCTTTTGCTACTTCACCTATCTGTGTTACTGATAAGGATTATGAATTCTCTATTGATCCTGATATAATTACTTTGGTTGAATCTGATCCTTTTTATGGCTATGAATCTGAAACTGTTGTGGCACATCTCACTAAATTAAATGATATAGCCACCCTATTTACTAATGATGAGAGAACCCGCTACCTTTATATCCTTAAAATATTTCCGTTCTCATTAAAGGGTGATGCTAAGATATGGTTTAATTCTCTTGATCCTGGTTGTGTGCGTAGTCCCCAGGACATGATTTATTACTTCTCTGCTAAATATTTCCCTGCTCATAAGAAACAAGCTGCTTTAAGGGATATATACAATTTTGTGCAAATCTAAGAAGAGAGTCTCCCACAAGCTTGGGGGAGGCTTCTCAAGTTACTTAATGCTTTGCCTGATCATCCTCTTAAGAAAAATGAAATACTTGATATCTTTTATAATGGACTAACCGATGCTTCCAGACATTACCTGGATAGTTGTGCTGGTTGTGTTTTCAGGGAAAGAACACTGATGAAGTAGAAATTCTATTGAATAATATGTTGACAAATGAAAATAATTGGACACTTCCTGAGCCAATTCCTGAGCCTATTCCTAAACCAACTCCGAAGAAGAGGGGTGTTCTATTTCTCAGTCCCGAAGATATGCAAGAGGCAAAGAAATCTATGAAAGAAAAAGGTATTAAAGCTGAAGATGTTAAGAATTTACCTCCTATTGAAGAAATACATGGCCTAAATCTACCGCATGTTGAAGAAACATATGATCTTAATCCATTACCCATTGAAGAAACTCATGGTCTTGATAACCCGACACAGGTAGTAAAGGTAAATTCTCTCTATAGATATGATAAAGCTGAAATCCCTCCTACTAAGATTGCTAGCCAATGTTTGGATGAGTTTGATAACTTTATGGTTAAGCAAGAAGATTTCAATGCTTATTTTGGTAGACAATTAAAACAAAATGCGTATATGATTGAACACTTGGGTGATTATATGGCTATTGTTAAAGGTGAACTTAAACTCATTTCTAAACATGCTTCTATGGTTACCACTCAAGTAGAACAAGTACTTAAAGCTCAGAATGATTTTCTCAATGAAATGAATAGTAAGAAAAATGATTATGCCGTTAGAGTGGCTACTAGAACTGGTAGAATGACTTAGGAACCTTTGTATCCTGAAGGCCACCCTAAGAGAATTGAGCAAGATTCTCAGAGAAATAATATTGATGCACCTAGTTCTTCTAAAAAGAAGAAAAAGAAAAATGATAGGACTTTGCATGCTTCTAGTGAACCTGTTGCTGAAACCCCTGAGAATCCAAATGATATTTCTATTTCTGATGCTGAAACACAATCTGGTAATGAACATGAACCTAGTGAAAATGTGAATGATAATGTTCATGATGATGCTCAACCTAGCAATGATAATGATGTAGAAATTGAACCTGCTGTTGATCTTGATAACCCACAATCAAAGAATCAACGTTATGATAAGAGAGACTTTGTTGCTAGGAAACATGGTAAAGAAAGATAACCATGGGTTCAGAAACCCATGCCCTTTCCTCACAAACCATCCAAGAAAAAGGATGATGAGGATTTTGAGCGCTTTGCTGAAATGATTAGACCTATCTTTTTGCGTATGCGTTTGATTGATATGCTCAAAATGAATCCTTATGCTAAGTATATGAAAGATATTGTTACTAATAAAAGAAAGATACCGGAAGCTGAAATTTCCACCATGCTTGCTAATTACACTTTTAAGGGTGGAATACCAAAGACACATGGAGATCCAGGAGTACCAACTATACCATGCTCCATTAAAAGAAACTATGTTAAAACTGCTTTATGTGATCTTGGAGCCGGTGTTAGTGTTATGCCTCTCTCTTTATATCGTAGACTTGATTTGAATAAGTTGACACCTACTGAAATATCTTTGCAAATGGCTAATAAATCAACTGCTATACCTGTCGGTATTTGTGAGGATGTGCCTGTTGTGGTTGCAAACGTTACTATTTTAACGGACTTTGTTATTCTTGATATTCCCGAGGACGATAGTCTGTCTATTATTCTTGGAAGACCTTTTTTGAATACTACAGGGGCTGTTATTGATTGCAACAAAGGCAATGTCACTTTTCATGTTAATGGTAATGAGCATACGGTACACTTTCCGAGGAAACAACCTCAAGTCCACAGTATCAATTCTATTGGAAAAATTCCATCGATTATTTTTGGAGGTTTTGAATTTCCTCTTCCTACTGTCAAGAAGAAATATGATATTCTTATTATTGGGGATGTGCATATCCCCGTTGAGGTAACATAGTGTTATTCGAAATTTCTCCGGTTCCATGTTATTCGGAATGAGTTTGTTAACAAGACTTGATCAACCTTGTTAGTGGATTCCTTTTGATGAGAATGAGATGGACGAAACTAGAAGGCACAATCTTCTGTACCCTCTCTCTACTTTCTGTTATTTAGTTGAAATAAAGTAAAAATAGTATTTTTCTGTCTATTTCCTGATTTATCTGTGCAATATAAAAATACCTCGAAAATAAAAGTTCTCCAAATGCCCTGAAAATGGAATATGATTTTTTCTAGAATTTTTTAGAATATCTGGCACTGAGAACACAACAGGAGGGGCAAGCACCTGGCCACGAGGGTGGAGGGCGCGCCCTACCCCCTGGGCGCGCCCCCTGCCTCGTGGGCCCACGGTGGCTCCCCTCCACTTATTCCTGCACCCACACACTTCTTCTTCCTCCCAAAAAAATCACCATCCGGCTCAAGCACGAGTTCTAGCTCATTTTGCTGCGATTTTCGATCTCCTTGCTCAAAGCACTTCTCACAAAACTGCTTGGGGAGATTGTTCCTTGGTATGTGACTCCTCCATTGGTCCAATTAGTTTTTGTTCTAGTGCTTTATTCATTGCAAATTTGTGCTGCCTAGGTGACCATGTTCTTGAGCTTGCATGTCAAATTTATATGGTTCCAAGTAGTTCTAATGCTTGATATAGGCTCTAGGCACTTGTAGGAGTAGTTGCTATCAATTTTGTTGAGCTTGGTTCACTTTTATTTTGAAGTTACTAAAAATTTCAGAAATTTTCAGAAAATAATGAAGAGATTTTTGAGGGGCTCATCGAGCCGAAGCTCAAAGGAAAATCAGAATGAAGAAGCATAGAGGCCTAAATATAATTTGCCTCGCACCGCGGAGGTTCGGCCGTGTGAATGTCCTTCCGATGATTTCTTGAGAGAAGCCGGGATTTATGATGATTTCTATTCATTGGCTGAGAATGCTGGCCTCACCGATTTTCTCCGCGACCAACGTCATCTGTATCTGTTACTCACCAATACTTTTGTGCAAAACTTCTACTATTTTCCTAAGGAAACACCTCCTTCAGTAGAGTTTCATTTATATGATGTTGTTAAGAAGATGCCACTAGATGAATTTTGCAAGGTTGCAAAATACCCTTCGAGGGTACCTTAGATGAACCACATCGTAAAGATGTGGATGGGTTTATTGACACTATTACTGTGGGGGAAACTAGGAAGGTTTTCGATGCAAGAATCACTAGCATACATTTTCCTGTTTTACGCTACTTTGCCATATTTGCTAGTTGTTGCTTAATTGGTCGCGGAAACTGTGGAAACCTTAGTGTTCCTGATATTATCATCTTGTTCCATGGTTTATTCCGTGATAGCACTGTTAGTATGGGCGGAATTATTGCTAAACGGTTAAGTTTGAACCGTACAAAGGGCCCCATCTTTGGAGCTATTTATGCTTCACGCCTTGCTGCACATTATAACATACCTATTAGGCACTATGAGAAAGAGAAAAATTGCTGCCCAATGCATATTTAGATTATAAGAGTATGGTAGCGCATGATTTCATTGTTAAGAATAGGGAAGGGGAGCTTAAATACAAATTGTTCTTTGATAAACATCACCCTGAGACTATTACCTTGCCTGCTCCTTCCTTGTTTAATTTATCTACAGGTCCGTATCTTGTTCCGTGGGCGGCCATTTACGCCTACCAGAACCCTATACCAGCCCCTGAGCCGGAACCACAATTTGAGCCTCCACGATAGTCTGATTACTTTTGGGATCCGGAGATGACTGCCAGCCAGTGGCAATCAGAGTCTTCTTCATCTCAGTACGACCCCGGCTACAACTATGGATATCCGCCAGGCCATCCGTGGCAATAAACCAACTTAGGCCAAAAGCCTAAGCTTGGGGGAGTACGTATTTCCCACCTACATTACATTTATGTTCACACACACTCATTGCTAGATGTCGGTGCTCATACTCTTTCACTCTACTATCCATGCTAGTTTATTTTCTTTTTCCTGATTTCTTCTTGTGTGTTCGTTAAACCTTAAGAAAAACCAAAAAAATTAGTGTAGCTTTTAGTTAGTTTATCTTTCTTGCTGTAGTAGTAATAATTAAAAAAGGAACCCAAAAAGATTTCCTGTTCTTCTTTTGCTTGTTGGGAGCTTTCCCGTGTAAATAGTTTTATTTCTTTTCTTTTCTTTGGGGGTCGATAGGAGAAGACCATGATTAAATTGTTGAAGTGGCTCTTATATGCATTATTGTTGATTTAACCAAGAGCCCATATTGCCTTGTCTTCTCCTGTTTATTGAATGCTCGCAGATTCCAGCTTAGTCCAATGCACGTGCACTCTTATTATTTTTATATCATTCGATCGTGCAAGTGAAAGGCAATTATGATGATATATGATGGACTGACTGAGATGGGAGAAGCTGGTATGAACTCGACCTCTCTTGTTTTTGTAAATATGATTAGTTCATCGTTCCTGATTCAGCCTATTATGAATAAACATGTTGGCAATGACAATTAGAGATCATAGTTTCTTATGCCATGCTTGATTAGCTATGAGTTATAATGGTTTACCTTGCGTGCCAACATGCTATTAAAATGGTTGTGATGTGGTATAGTGGGGTGGTATCCTCCTTTGAATGATTTAAGTGACTTGACCTGGCACATGTTCACACATGTAGTTGAAACAAATCAACATAGCCTTCACGATATATATGTTCATGGTGGATTATATCCTACTCATGCTTGCACTCAATGTCTATTAATTTTAATGCATGTTCATGACTGTTGTCGCTCTCTAGTTGGTCGCTTCCCAGTCTTTTGCTAGCCTTCACTTGTACTAAGCGGGAATACTGCTTGTGCATCCAATCCCTTAAACCCCAAAATTATTCCATATGAGTCCACTATACCTTCCTATATGCGGTATCTACCTGCCTTTCCAAGTAAATTTGTATGTGCCAAACTCTAAACCTTCAAATAAACATTCTGTTTTGTTTGCTCGAATAGCTCATGTATCAACTAGGGCTGCCCTTATCTTCCATGCTAGGCGGGCTATTCTCAAGAGGAGTGGACTCCGCTCCTCACTCACGAGAAAATGGCTGGTCACCGGGATGCCCAGTCCCATGCTTTATGCAAACTAAATCAAAATAATTGCAAACAAAACTCCCCTGGGAGTGTTGCTAGTTGGAGGCACTCGTTGTGTCGAGCAAGCCATGGATTGATGCTTGTTGGTGGAGGGGGAGTATAAACTTTACCATTCTGTTTGGGAACCGCCTATAATGTGTGTAGCATGGAAGATATCGCCATCTCTTGGTTGTTATGTTGACAATGAAAGTATGCCGCTCAAAATATTATTTATCTCTATTTCAAAACCGAGCTCTGGCACCTCTACAAATCCCTGCTCCCCTCTGCGAAGGGCCTATCTATTTACTTTTATGTTGAGTCATCACCCTCTTATTAAAAAGCATGGGACTGGGCATTTGCATCCATTATTATTAATTTATGTTGGGTATAACTATGATTGGATCTCTTTTGCCATGAATTACAATGTCTAGTCAGTCCTTGATCTTTAAAGGTGCTCTGCATACGTTTTGCAGTCTCAGAAAGAGCTAGCGAGATATCATCCTGTTATATCATATTATGATTGTTTTGAGAAAGTGTTGTCATCCGAGATTTATTATTATCGCTCGCTAGTTCATTATGCCATTGATATGAGTAAACATGAGACCTGAGAGTTATTGCAAATGTGGTTAGTCATAATCTTTGCTGAAAACTTGAGTGCTGGCTTTACATATTTACAACAACAAGAGCAAACAAAGTTTGTAAAAGTTTTTCTTTATCACTTTCAGTTTATCAACTGAATTGCTTGAGGACAAGCAAAGGTTTAAGCTTGGGGGAGTTGATACGTCTCCGTCGTATCTACTTTTCCAAACACTTTTACCCTTGTTTTGGACTCTAACTTACATGATTTGAATGGAACTAACCCAGACTGACGCTGTTTTCAGCAGACTTTCCATGGTGTTATTTATGTGCATAAACAAAAGTTCTCGGAATGACCTGAAACTCCACGGAACATATATTTGGAAAATAAGAAAAATACCGGAAGAAAAATCCACGTCAGGGGGCCCACACCCTGTCCACGAGGGTGGAGGGCGCGCCCTGTACCTCGTGGCCCCCCTGACGCTCCACCGACCTTAACTCCAACTCCATATATTCACTTTCGGGGAGAAAAAAAATCAAGGAGAAGGATTCATCGCGTTTTACGATACGGAGCCGCCGCCAAGCCCTAAAACCTCTTGGGAGGGCTGATCTGGAGTCCATTCGGGGGTCCGGAGAGGGGAATCCGTCACCGTCGTCATCATCAACCATCCTCCATCACCAATTTCATGATGCTCACCGCCGTGCGTGAGTAATTCCATCGTAGGCTTGCTGGACGGTGATGGGTTGGATGAGATCTATCATGTAATCGAGTTAGTTTTGTTAGGGTTTGATCCCTAGTATCCACTATGTTCTGAGATTGATGTTGCTATGACTTTGCTATGTTTAACGCTTGTCAGTAGGACCCGAGTGCCATGATTTCAGATCTGAACCTAATATGTTTTTATGAATATATGTGAGTTCTTGATCCTATATTGCAAGTCTATAGTCACCTACTATGTGTTATGATCCGGCAACCCCGAAGTGACAATAATCGGGACCACTCCCGGTGATGACCATAGTTTGAGGAGTTCATGTATTCACTATGTGCTAATGCTTTGTTCCGGTACTCTATTAAAAGGTGGCCTTAATATCCCTTAGTTTCCGTTAGGACCCCGCTGCCACAGGAGGGTAGGACAAAAGATGTCATGCAAGTTCTTTTCCATAAGCACGTATGACTATATTCGGAATACATGCCTACATTACATTGATGAATTGGAGCTAGTTCTGTGTCACCCTATGTTATGACTGTTACATGATGAACCGCATCCGGCATAATTCTCCATCACCGATCCAATGCCTACGAGCTTTTCATATATTGTTCTTCGCTTATTTAGTTTTTCGTTGCTACTGTTACCATTACTACAAAACACCAAAAATATTACTTTTGCTACTGTTACCTTTGTTACCGTTACCGTTACTTCAATATTACTTTGCTACTAAATACTTTGCTGCAAATACTAAGTTATCCAGGTGTGGTTGAATTGACAACTCAACTGCTAATACTTGAGAATATTCTTTGGCTCCCCTTGTGTCGAATCAATAAATTTGGGTTGAATACTCTACCCTCGAAAACTGTTGCGATCCCCTATACTTGTGGGTTATCAGTACGAGGGACTTGCGTGTGGCCTCCTAATGGATTGATACCTTGGTTCTCAAAAACTGAGGGGAATACTTACGCTACTTTGCTGCATCACCCTTTCCTCTTCAAGGGAAAACCAACGCATGCTCAAGAGGTAGCAATCATGTTTTGCTCATGAGAGAGGCTTAGTCAACGGGTCTGCAACATTCAGATCTGTATCTATCTTGCAAATCTCTATGTCTCCCTCCTTGACTTGATCGCGGATGGAATTGAAGCTTCTCTTGATGTGTTTGGTTCTCTTGTGAAATCTGGATTCCTTCGCCAAGGCAATTGCTCCAGTATTGTCACAAAAGATTTTCATTGGACCCGTTGCACTAGGTATTACACCTAGATTGGATATGAACTCCTTCATCCAGACTCCTTCATTTGCCGCTTCCGAAGCAGCTATGTACTCCGCTTCACACGTAGATCCCGCCACGACGCTCTGCTTGGAACCGCACCAACTGACAGCTCCACCATTCAATATAAATATGTATCCGGTGTGCGACTTAGAGTCATCCAGATCAGTGTCAAAGCTTGCATCGACGTAACCATTTACGACGAGCTCTTTGTCACCTCCATAAACGAGACATATCCTTAGTCCTTTTCAGGTATTTCATGATGTTCTTGAACGCTGTTCAGTGATCCACTCCTGGATTACTTTGGTACCTCCCTGCTAAACTTATAGCAAGGCACACATCAAGTCTGGTACACAGCATTGCATACATGATAGAACCTATGACTGAGGCATAGGGAATGACTTCCCTTTTCTCTCTATCTTCTGCAGTGGTCGAGCATTGAGTCTGACTCAACTTCACACCTTGTAATACAGGCAAGAACCCTTTCTTTGACTGATCCATTTTGAACTTCTTCAACACTTTATCATGGTATGTGCTATGTGAAAGTCCAATTAAGCGTCTTGATCTATCTCTATAGATCTTGATGCGTAATATATAAGCAGCTTCACCGAGGTCTTTCATTGAAAAATTCTTATTCAAGTATCCTTTTTATGCTATCCAGAAATTCTGTATTATTTCCAATCAACAATATGTCATCCACATATAATATTAGAAATGCTACAGAGCTCCCACTTACTTTCTTGTAAATACAGGCTTCTTCAAAAGTTTGTATAAAACCATATGCTTTGATCACACTATCAAAGCGTATATTCCTACTCCGAGAGGCTTGCACTAGTCCATAAATGGATCGCTGGAGCTTGCACACTTTGTTAGCACCTTTAGGATCGACAAAACATTCTGGTTGCATCATATACAACTCTTCTTTAAGATATCCATTAAGGAATGCAGTTTTGACATCCATTTGCAAAATTTGATAATCATAAAATGCGGCAATTGCTAACATGATTCGGACAGACTTAATCATCGCTACAGGTGAGAAAGTCTCATTGTAGTCAACTCCTTGAACTTGTCGAAAACCTTTTGCAACAAGTCGAGCTTTGTAGACAGTAACATTACTGTCAGAGTCAGTCTTCTTCTTGAAGATTCATTTATTCTCTATGGCTTGCTGATCATCGGGCAAGTCAACCAAAGTCCATACTTTGTTCTCATACATCGACCTCATCTCAGATTTCATGGCCTCAAGCCATTTCATGGGATCTGGGCCCATCATCGCTTCCTCATAGTTCGTAGGTTCGTCATGGTCAAGTAACTGACCTCCAAAATAGGATTACCGTACCACTCTGGTGCGGATCGTACTCTGGTTGACCAACGAGGTTCGGTGGTAACTTGATCAGAAGTTTCATGATCATCATCATTAACTTCCTCACTGATTGGTGTAGGAATCACTGGAACTGATTTCTGTGGTGAACTACTTTCCAATAAGGGAGAAGGTACAATTACCTCATCAAGTTCTACTTTCCTCCCACTCACTTCTTTCTAGAGAAACTCCTTCTCTAGAAAGGATCCATTCTTAGCAACAAATATCTTGCCTTCGGATCTGTGATAGAAGGTGTACCCAACAGTCTCTTTTGGGTATCCTATGAAGACACATTTCTCCAATTTGGGTTCGAGCTTATCAGGTTGAAGCTTTTTCACATAAGCATCGCAGCCCCAAACTTTAAGAAACGACAACTTAGGTTTCTTGCCAAACCACAGTTCATATGGTGTCATCTCAACGGATTTAGATGGTGCCCTATTTAACGTGAATGCAGCCGTCCCTAAAGCATAACCCCAAAACGATAGCGGTAAATCAGTAAGAGACATCATAGATCGCACCATATCTAATAGAGTACAACTACGACGTTCGGACACACCATTACGCTGTGGTGTTCCAGGTGGCGTGAGCTGCGAAACTATTCCGCATTGTTTTAAATGAAGACAAAACTCATAACTCAAATATTCACCTCCACGATCAGGTCATAGAAACTTTATTTTCTTGTTACGATGATTTTCCACTTCACTCTGAAATTCTTTGAACTTTTCAAATGTTTCAGACTTATGTTTCATCAAGTAGATATACCCATATCTGCTCAAATCATCTGTGAAGGTCAGAAAATAACGATACCCACCGCGAGCCTCAACACTCATTGGACCGCATACATCAGTATGTATTATTTCTAACAAGTCAGTTGCTCGCTCCACTGTTCCAGAGAATGGAGTCTTAGTCATCTTGCCCATGAGGCATGGTTCGCAAGCATCAAGTGATTCATAATCAAGTGATTCCAAAAGCCCATCAGCATGGAGTTTCTTCATGCGCTTTACACCAATATGACCTAGACGGCAGTGCCACAAATAAGTTGCACTATCATTATTAACCTTGCATCTTTTGGCTTCAATATTTTGAATACGTGTATCACTACAATCAAGATTAAACAAAAATAGAGCACTCATCAAGGGTGCATGACCATAAAAGATATTACTCATATAAATAGTACAACCATTATTCTCTGATTTAAATGAATAACCGTCTCGCATCAAACAAGTTCCAGATATAATGTTCATGCATAACGCTGGCACCAAATAACAATTATTCAGGTCTAAAACTAATCCCGATGGTGGATGTAGGGGTAGCGTGCCGAACGCGATCACATCGACTTTGGAACCATTTCCCACGCGCATCATCACCTCGTACTTAGCCAATCTTTGTTTAATCCGTAGCCCCTGTTTCGAGTTGCAAATATGAGCAACAGAACCAGTATCAAATACCCAGGCGCTACTACTAGCATTAGTAAGGTACACATCAATAACATGTATATCAAATATACCTTTCACTTTCCATCCTTCTTATCCGCCAAATACTTGGGGCAGTTCAGCTTCCAGTGACCAGTCCCTTTGTAGTAGAAGCACTCAGTCTCAGGCTTAGGTCCAGACTTGGGCTTATTCACTTGAGCAGCAACTTGCTTGCCGTTCTTCTTGAAGTTCCCCTTCTTCCCTTTGCCCTTTTTCTTGAAACTAGTGGTCTTGTAACCATCAACACTTGATGCTCCTTCTTGATTTCTACCTCCGCAGCCTTTAGCATTGCAAAGAGCTCGGGAATTGTCTTATCCATCCCTTGCATATTATAGTTCATCATGAAGCTTTTGCAGCTTGGTGGCAGTGATTGAAGAACTCTATCAACGACACTATCATCAGGAAGATTAACTCCCAGTTGAGTCAAGTGGTTGTGGTACCCAGACATTTTGAGTATATGTTCACTGACAGAACTATTCTCCTCCATCTTGCAGCTATAGAACTTATTGGAGACTTCATATCTCTCAATTCGGGTATTTGCATGAAATATTAACTTCAACTCCTGGAACATCTCATATGCTCCATGACGTTCAAAACATCGTTGAAGTCTCGATTCTAAGCCGTAAAGCATGGCACACTGAACTATCGAGTAGTCATCAGCTTTGCTCTGCCAGACGTTCCTAACGTCAGGAGTTGCTCCTGCAGTGGGTCTTGCACCTAGCGGTGTGATAACCCACAAGTATAGGGGATCGCAACAGTTTTCGAGGGTAAAGTATTTAACCCAAATTTATAGATTCGACACAAGGGGAGCCAAAGAATATTTGAAGGTATTAGCATATGAAGTCAATTCAACCACACCTGGAGATTAATTATCTGCAGCAAAGTGATCAGTAGCACAGTAATATGATAGTTTTGATAGTAGTGACAGCAGCAACGGTAATAGTAACAGTGATAGCAGTAATTTTGTAGCAAGTGTAACAGTGATGATAGCAATAGTAACGCAGCAAGATCAATAAGGATAAATTCGTAGGCATTGGATCGGTGACTTGTTGGATGATATTCATCATGTGACAGTTATAACCTAGGGCGATACGGCACTAGCTCCAGTTCATCGATATAATGTAGGCATGTATTCCATAAACAGTCATACGTGCTTTATTAAAATAACTTGGATGACATCTCTTGTCCTACCCTCAGCGGGGTCCATATTGGAAATTAAGGGCATTAAGGCCTCCTTTTAATAGAGAACCGGAACAAAGCATTAGCACATAGTGAATACATGAACTCCTCAAACTACGGTCATCACCGAGAGTGGGCCTGGTTGTTGTCACTCCGGGGTTGTCGGATCATAACCGTAGTAGGTGACTATAGCTTGCAAGATCAGATCTAAAACATGGATATAAAGATGAATTCATAAACGGTTCAGATCTGAGTTCATGGCACCCGGGCCCAAAGTGACAAGCATTAAGCATAGCAAAGTCATGGCAACATCAATCTAAGAACATAGTGGATACTAGGGACCGGGCCCTAACAAAACTAAGTCGATTACATGATGAATCTCATCCAACTCCTCACCGACCAACGAGCCTACGAAGGAATTTCTCACTCCCGGTGGGGAGCATCATGGAATTGGTGATGGAGAAGGGTTGGTGATGATGAAGAACGAAGATCCCCCTCTCCGGAGCCCCAAACGGACTCCAGATCTGCCCTCCCGAGGAAGAATAGGGCTTGGCGGCGGCTCCATCTCGTGGATCGTGATAATTCTTTTTCCTTGATTTTTTTCTGGAATAATGTGAATTTATAGTATCAGGGGGGTCATCAGCGGGGCCACCAGGTGGGTACAACCCACCTGGGCGCGCCAGGAGAGGGGGGCGTGCCCTGGTGGGTTGTGCCCACCCAGGGGCCCCTCTCTAGTGGGTATTGGTTCCAGAAATTCTTATTATTGATATAAAAAATCCTCGCAAAGTTTCGTTCGATTCCGAGAACTTTTATTTCTGCACAAAAACAACACCATGGTAGTTCTGCTGAAAACAGCGTCAGTCCGGGGTTAGTTTCATTCAAATCATGCAAATTAGAGTCCAAAACAAGAGGAAAAGCGTGAGAAAAAGTAGATACGTTGGAGACGTATCAACTCCCCCAAGCTTAAACCTTTGCTTGTCCTCAAGCAATTCAGTTGATAAACTGAAAGTGAGAAAGAAAAACTTTTACGAACTCTTTTGCTCTTGTTTGCATAAATAAGCTTAAAGAGCACCCAAGTTTTCAGCCAACATTATAACTAACCATGTCAACAATAAGTCTTAAAGATTATAATGATTCATATCAATGACATAATCAGCTAGCGAGCAATAATAAGATATCTCAAATAGCAACACGTTGTCAAAACAACCATGATATAATATGACAATAGTGGTATCTCGTAGACCTTTCTGAGACCGCAACACATAAATGCAGAGCACCTCCAAAGTTCAAGCAGCGACTAAACATTGTAATTCATGGTAGAAAAGATCCAGTCATGATGCACCCAAGATTAGCTATACACAATGCATAAATCATGACAACTATGCTCTACTCAGTTTCTGGCGCTTGTTTTTAGAAGGTGACGACACAACATAAAAGTAAATAGAAAGTCCCTTCGTAGAGGGAAGCAGTGATTTGTAGAGGTGCCAGAGCTCAATTTTTAAAACAAAGATAAATGATAATTTTGAGACATGCCCCCTTTTCATTCTCTTCACGACCATCAGTTATCAATATCTTCCATGCTAAGCACGCTAGTGGCGGTTCCCAAGCGGAAAGTAAAGGTTTTGACTCCATTGGGAGTTTTTGTTTGATTATTCAAGAGATGTACTCTTTTTCATATTTGCAATTTGGGACTGGGCATCCCTATTACCACCCATTTCCTCATGCGATGGCGAGTGAATAAACACTCGACCTGAGGATAACTTGCTTAGCACGGAATATATTGACCACCTCTTGTCGTTCCATGAACGATCCAGGCACACAAAACGGATAATTTTTTAGAAGTTTTTAGAGGTGGCACATGCAAATTTACTTAGGATGGCAGGGTAACACCGTATATAGGTAGGTATGGTGGACTCATCTGGAATAACTTTGGGTTCAAGGTTTTGATGTACAAGCAGAATTCCCACTTAGTACAGGCGAAGGCTAGCAATTAAGATTGCGAAGCGGCCAACTAGAGAGCAACAAAGATCATGACCAGGCATTATGCATAAGTAACATTGGACACTAGAATGAGTATGAACACCATGAACATAAACATTATAGAGGCTATGTTGGTTTTGATTCAACTACATGCATGAACATGCACCAAGTCAAGCCACTCGAACATTCAGTGGAGGATACCATATCATGATACTACATCACAATCATTTTAACGCTATGTTGATATCAAGATAAATCATTATCAACTCCCAGCTACTTATGCATGGCATGAGAAACTATACTCTTTAATTTTCATTGCAAACATGTTTAATCATAATGGGCTGAAGCCCGGATTACTTGGTTAAACATATTTACATAGACAAAACAAGTCAAGTTCATACCAGTTTCTCTTTGCCACGGCCAGTTCATCGAATGTCGTCATTATTGCCTTTCACTTGCACAACCGAATGATATGAAAATAATAATAACAATGCAAGAGTGCCGTGGACTAAGCTGGAATCCGCAAAACATTTTATTCAACAGGAGAAGATAAGGTAAAATGGGCTCTTTATTAGTTCAACAGTTATTCATATGAGAGCCACTCAACATTTTCATCGTGGTCTTCTCCTCGGTATAACTTGAATAAAAAGAAAAAAAAAATCAGAAAAACACACATAAATATGTTTATAGTTTTTGGTTTTCTTCAACAAGCAAATGTAGCGACCAGACCTCAAATGGTCTGTGCTGCTGTGCACCAGTGTCATCCCTGGATCAGTAATGCTGACGCGCACAGTACAAATGGAGGATTTATAACAGAGTAGCAATCACACACTTATTACATAGAATATCTCCAAAGAGATTAAGTATGATAAATATGGCTTAAGGCCATCTAAATACGATAACAGCGGAAGACTTGGAAGATAAGTGAGTCCATCAACTCCAGCGGCATCACTGAGTATAAGACCACGACCTAAAGCACCTTACTCGTCGTCTGAAAAAGTCTGCAACATGAAACGTTGCAGCCCGAAAACGGGTCAGGACATAGAATATGCTGGCAATGTAACACATAGAGAATAATGAACAATAATAATGCTATACTACATGCATATATGGCTGGTGGAAAGCTCTACGGTTAGGTTTTTGCGAAAAGCCAATTTTTCCCTACTTCAAAGGAATAACATTTATTTAACTATCATGGTGGTTGTGAAACATTGAGATGGTTGACAGCATCTCAATCCCAATTAAGTGTCAACATAACCCACAAAATTAATTAAAAGTAACATGGTGATGAGATTCAAATGATAATCCAGGTACTAGATACTCAAGTTTTCCATAACCGGGGACACGGCTAACCATGATTAGTTTGTACACTCTGCAGAGGTTTGCGCACTTTTCCCCACAAGACTCGATCGCCTCCGCTTGATTCTCGCACTGCATGATGTTTGAGAAACGGATGACCGAGACACAGTCTTTCAGTAACAATCACTCTTTACTCTGGATGGACCGGTACACCTACTTTCCCCTACATCTGCTAGCCCACCTCTTCAAGAGATCATGTAACCTACTCAACTATGCTAGAGCCCATAATAGCTTGTGGCTGCACATGGAAGCTTCTAGCATGAATAATCTTATGATCCCTTTGAGCCTGGGTGGCGGTCCTTATACAAACAGACAACACTGGATTCTCCAGGTGCCTCAATCCACCCAGATGTGAGTTTTAGTTGCCACCTTAGGTAAACCATTATTAACAACCTCACATCTGTCATGAATATCTCTCAAACCCAAATCCACGTCTACGCGCATAGCATGGCAATATAATAGCAACGTAGAAGTAACTCCCAAGGGTTTGATAAGAAAAACAGGTAATAGGTACTACCTCAACTACTTCCCAGTACCCACAATTTAATTAGATCCTAATCATGCAATGTTTGAGGAATAGATCTAATGCAATGAAAACTGGGTATGGAAGGGTATGATCAAAGTGTTACTTGCCTTGCTGATGATCCGCAAAACCTAGCGATTCGAAGTAACAAGCGGCACACTCCGGGTACTCTATCGCAAACAAGCAAACAGACAATCAGTACTCATCTAATGCACAGGTAAAACTCGAATGAAAGATCCAACCAGAAAGTTCAACTTAAGAACTCCGGTTTGCAAAAAGAATCAACTCGAACGAAGCAACGAAAGTCAAACGGTGAAAGAAACAAGCTTCGTTTACTAATCTGGATCTAGGTCAAATTTTACAGTAGCAAAAACTTGTTTGAGTAGGTTAAACGGAAAGAGAATTTCGAGATGAAACTCTAGGCGCTTGAATCGCTTGATTCCGATAAACGAGCGAGAAGTTAAACAGAAACGAAGATTCGATCAGAAATCGAGATCTGAGAAAATCAGGAAAAAATCCGACGAAAAAGAAAAACAGACGAACGGTTAAAGAACGGACGTTCGTTAACAGAGAAAATCCGACGAACGCGTTCGTTAAAACGAACGAGTCGGTGAACGCTCACAAAATAACAAAACTGAAAAAAACCGATCTAGGGTTTTTTTAACAAAAACCGGCAAACGAGGCGAGGTGCGGCTACCTCGGGGCGGGCTCCGGCGACTCCGGCGAGGGGCGGCGGGGCGGCGGGGCTCGGGCGGCTCGGGGGCGAGGGGCGGCGAGCGGCGGCGGCGAGTGCAAGGCGGCGGCGGCGCGGGTGCAGCGGGCGGCGGCGAGTGCGGCTCCGGCGGCGGGGTGAGAGGGAGGAGGAGAGGGGGGGTATATATAGAAGGGGGGGGGGAAGGTGGCTTGGGGGAGGGGCTAGGCGGCGGCGGGGCTCCCGTGTCCATGGCGGACTCCGGCGGCGGCGGGGGTCGTGCGCGGGGAGGAGATCCCGCGGGCGGGCCGGCGGCTCGGCTGGGCCTCGGCCCAGTCGGGCGCTGCGCATTTTTTTAAATACTTTCCGCGGAAAATAATTCATAGAAAAATAAATAGAAAACCAAAAAAGATAAAAAAATTTCCCCGTCTAGTTAAAAAATCTAGAGTAGGGTGAACATTTTTTTAACACAAAATAAATTTTTGAAAATATGCAATATTTTTAATGCAATTAAAATTGCAAATAAAATCCGAATAAAATTCAATAAATGATTTTAACATTTTTCCTCCAGTATTTCAATTGTTTTGGAGAAGTCATATTTTCTCCTCTCATTTATTTTGTTTAATGAAATATTTTTCCGAAGAGAAAAATAATTAAACCAAAATCCTCGTCTTATTATTTGATGAAAAATCAAATATGAAAATTTGAGAAAATCCCCAACTCTCTCCGAGGGTCCTTGAGTTGCTTAGGATTTATCGAGGATTTGTCAAAATGAAATAAAATATGATATGCAATGATGATCTATGTATAACATACCAAATTGAAAATTTGGGATGTTACAAACTACCCCCCTTAAGATGAATCTCGCCCTCGAGATTCGGGTTGGCTAGAAAACAGGTGGGAGTGGTCCTTCCGTAGATCTTCCTCTCGCTCCCAGGTGGCTTCATCTTCCGTGTGGTGACTCCACTGGACTTTGCAAAACTTGATAACCTTACTGTGGGTAACTCGGCTGGCATACTTTAGAATCTTAACTGGTTTCTCCTCATAGGTCAAATCACTTTCCAGCTGAATCGCTTCCAGTGGCACATTATCTCTCAGTGGTATCTCAGCCATCTCTGCGTGGCACTTCTTCAACTGGGAAACGTGAAATACATCATGAACTCCAGACAATCCTTCGGGCAATTCCAGCTTGTAGGCAACCTCTCCCATACGTCCCACAACTCTGTATGGTCCGATAAAACGGGGTGCTAACTTTCCCTTAACTCCAAAGCGCTTCACTCCTCGAAGTGGTGATACTCGAAGATACACTCGGTCTCCGACTTCGTGAACTGTCTCCTTTTGTTTAGAATCAGCATAACTCTTCTGCCTGGATTGGGCTACCTTGAGTCTATCGCGAATCAACCTCACTTTCTGTTCAGACTCCTTAATCAAATCTGGTCCAAACAACTGACGGTCTCCAACTTCGTCCCATAACAACGGTGTTTTACACCTCCTTCCGTACAAAGCTTCGAAAGGGGCCATCTTCAAACTGGTTTGATAACTGTTGTTATACAAAAACTCCGCATATGGCAAATTGTCGTCCCAACTAGATCCCTAATCTAGTGCACAAGCTCTCAACATGTCCTCCAAAATCTGGTTGACTCTCTCGGTCTGTCCATCTGTCTGTGGGTGAAAAGCTGTACTAAATTCCAGCCTGGTTCCCAATGTTTCATGTAACTGCTTCCAAAACTTCGAGGTAAATTGGGTTCCTCTGTCTGATACAATGGTCCTCGGAACTCCATGCAAACATACGATCCTGGTCATGTATATCTTTGCCAACTTAGTACTAGTGTAAGTGGTCTTCACTGGAATGAAATGAGCCACTTTCGTCAAACGGTCGACTACAACCCATATTGAGTCATAGCCTGAACGAGTCCTGGGTAACCCTGTGATAAAATCCATGCCTATTTTATCCCACTTCCATTCGGGTATCGGCAATGGTTGTAGCAATCCTGCTGGCTTCTGATGCTCTGCCTTCACTCTCTGACACACATCACAAACTGCTACATACTCTGCAATATCCTTCTTCATTCCGGTCCACCAGAAAGTATTCTTCAGATCCAAATACATCTTGGTATTCCCTGGGTGAATCGAGTACGGTGAATCATGGGCTTCTTGCAAAATCAACTTCCTGATCTCCGGATCATTTGGCACATATACTCGGTCCTCAAACCATAAGGTATCGTGCTCATCCTCACGAAATCCCTTGGCTTTTCCTTTGCTCATCTTCTCCTTTATCTCTTCAATCTCCTTGTCTGTCTTCTGAGCTTCTCTGATCCTTTCCATCAAGGTAGACTGAATCTCCAATGTCGCTAAATAGCCTCTTGGGACTATCTCCAAACATAGCTCGCGAAGGTCCTCGGCTAACTCCTGAGGTAGCTCTCCTGTCATGAGGGTGTTGACATGACTCTTGCGGCACAACGCGTCTGCTACTACGTTAGCCTTTCCTGGGTGATAATGCAATCTCATATCATAATCCTTAATGAGCTCCAACCATCTCCTCTGTCTGAGATTTAACTCCTTCTGCGTGAAAATATACTTCAAACTCTTGTGATCCGTGTACACCTCACAATGGTTTCCAATGAGAAAATGTCACCATGTCTTCAATGCATGCACCACGGCGGCTAACTCCAAATCATGCGTAGCATAATTCTTCTCATGGGGTTTAAGTTGTCGTGAAGCATATGACACAACTCTTCCTTCCTGCATAAGCACTGCTCCATGTCCTCGACGAGAAGCGTCGCAATAAACTTCATAATCCTTGCGTTGATCTGGCAGAATCAACACTGGTGATGTAACCAATCGTTTCTTCAACTCTTGGAAACTAGCTTCACATTCCTCAGTCCAATTGAATTTGGTGTCCTTCTTCAATAGCTCAGTCATGGGCTTAGCAATCTTCGAGAAATTCTCGATGAATCTCCGGTAGTATCCTGCAAGTCCAAGAAAACTCCGGATTTCTCCAACTGTCGTGGGTGATTCCCAACTTGTCACTGTGTCAACCTTGGCACGGTCTACTGCTATTCCTTCTCCAGAAATAACATGTCCAAGGAATCCAACTTCCTTCAGCCAAAATTCACATTTGCTGAACTTGGCGTATAACTGATGTTCTCTGAGCTTCTCAAGTACCAATCATAAATGCTCCTCATGCTCTTCCTCATTCTTGGAAAAGACTAAAATATCGTCAATGAACACCACGACGAACTTATCCAAAAACTCCACAAACACTTTGTTCATCAGGTTCATGAAATAGGCAGGTGCGTTAGTCAGACCAAATGACATAACGGTATACTCATACAATCCATATCTGGTGGTAAAAGCCGTCTTAGGTATATCCTGCTCTCGAATCTTTAACTCATGGTATCCTGATCGTAGATCGATCTTGGAAAATACTTTAGCTCCTTGTAGGCGGTCAAACAAATCATTGATCATCGGCAGTGGGTACTTGTTTTTGATGGTCACTTCATTCAATCCTCGGTAATCAACAACCATCCTCAGCGATCCATCTTTCTTCTCCACTAGAAGTACTGGTGATCCCCAAGGTGACGAACTTGGGCGAATATAGCCTTTATCCAGTAACTCCTTGATCTGCTTCTTTATTTCCTCCAAATCTTTTGCGGGCATCCTGTACGGTCACTTAGATATTGGCCCTGTGCCTGGCAAAAGTTCAATCAAGAACTCAATGTCTCTATCTGGTGGCATGCCTGGCAACTCTTCTGGAAATACATCCGGATAATCCTTCACCACTGGTACTTCCTCCTGTACAACTCCTGATAAAGAATTTACTTGAGTCCTCTTCGGCATATGCCGGGATACATACTTGATCCTTTTTCCTTCTGGGGTGGTAAGCAAAATCGTCTTGTTGGCACAATCGATGTTTCCTCCATACAACGATAGCCAATCCATTCCCAAAATCACATCCAAACCTTGCGACTCCAAAACTATGAGGTCTGAGGGGAAAACATGCCTACCAATGGCCAATGGTATCTGAAAACAACCTTGGCTTGCCATATACTCTGCTCCTGGCGAGGTTACTAACATAGGGGTTTTGAGAACTTGGGTGGACATCTTAAACTTATTCACAAATCCCCTTGATATGTATGAATGCGATGCACCAGTATCGAAAAGAACGGTTGCAGTAAATGACTTAACCAAAAACTTACCTATTACTGCATCAGGCTGAGCTTCAACCTCCTCCACGCTCACGTGGTTCACATGTCCTTTGTGGAACGGGTTCGGCTTCTTCCCAGAGCTTCCATTGCCATTTCCATTTTGGGCTTCAGGACAATCAGTTGCATAGTGTCCAGTCTTCTGGCACTTGAAGCAAGTAATGTGACTTAGATCCCTCTTGGTTGGGGTAGATGGGTTGGTACGGTTCTGTCCGTTGCTTCCTCCATTCCCATTACCATTCTTGGAGCCATTATGGTTGTGCGAACTACCTCCTCCATGGGTATGCTGAAACTGTCCTCCCGGTTTCGGGGCAAATCGTGGCTTCTGCTGAGCTCCAGAATTGTACTTCCCTTGTCCATACTTCCTCTTACGATTTTCAATCTGCTGTTGCTTCCCTTCAATCATGAGAGCTCTATCTACCAGCTCCTGGTAGTTGTTGAAGGTTGCTACCATCAACTGCATACTCAGTTCATCATTCAGTACTTCCAAAAATTTCTCTTGCTTGGCTGCATCTGTAGCAACGTCATCTGGTGCATAACGTGCTAACTTACTGAAATCCTCCACATACTGGCCTACGGTGCATCCTCCTTGGCGTAGGTTGCGAAACTCACGCTTCTTCATAGCCATAGCTCCTGCTGAAACATGTGCGGTACGGAAAGCTTGCTGAAACTGATCCCATGTGACAGTGTCAATGGGGTGCGTGGCTGTATAATTCTCCCACCATGATGCTGCGGGTCCATCAAGCTGATGTGCGGCAAAACGTACTCTTTCCGCATCTGTGCATCCTGCAGTGGTCAACTCCCTTCCAACTTTGCGGAGCCAATCATCTGCAACAATCGGCTCGGTGCTACTGGAAAACACCGGCGGGTTTAGCCTCAAGAAACGGGCTAGGTAATCAACAGGTGGTGGTGGCGGTGGGTTGTTGTTGTTGTTGCCTTGGTTCTGCACTAACACTTGCATCAGGGCATTCTGTTGCTGAATCAACTGGGTGATCTCCGGTGGGAAAACAAATCCGGCGTCGCGTCTCGGAGGCATATGATAGGTTTAGAAAAGATGAGAGTTAAGAATAGAATGAGGTCTAGAGAGAAAACACTACCCATATGCTCATGAGGCAAATACGATCAATATCACTTAATCAATTCAAACAAGGCAAAACAATCGATCTAACTAGCGTTACAAAGTGCTTGAACTATACTATTAAATGGGGGAAAACTACTACTGATATGGTGGTCTACTAAAAATTCTGATCCGTTGACGACTCCATGATGTCTGCTCCAGCTTCGTCAACCCAGTCATCTTCACTTGGTTCTGAGTCGGTGTCGTCGATGATGGTGTAGTTATCCGGACAAGTGCATTCGTCAACTTCTGCTTTTGGCACTGGATTTCCCATGAATACTCCAATCTTCTTCTCCAGGTCGTCATTCTTCCCTACTAGTGCGATGATTTCCTCCATATAATCCTCACGTGTAGCCTTGAGTTCTTCCTCCAGCTCCTTGATCTCCGTCAATGCCTTCTTCAGTTCTTCCTTGTCCGTGCACATCTGGTTCTCCTGGTGACGAATATGTTGATTTTGCTCCTGGATGAAAGCTGCGATTGATCCATCCTTCTTGGTTCTGATCATCTCCCATTGCGCGTCTCGGCATCCACAAATCTGATAAATTGTATCCTTAAGCTCCTGGTGGTAGACTTTTCCAATGCGTCCCATAGCGATGTGTGCGGCCATGCTCTTCCCTAAACTCCAGGTGGGTGCTTCAAAAACCAATCTTATGGGTTCAGTAACTGGCACAAACGTCCTTCCTGGAATGTGAACTTGAATCTTCCAGCTCTCCTCTTCGGGTAATGTGGCGTTGTAGGTTCCGGTGATGCTTGGTATTCCTATGTTCAAATACTTAGTGACTTCCTTCAAGTGTCGACCAAAAGGCGTGTCTTCATCTGGTTGCATGAACTTGCTCCTTGTATCCGCCATTCCTAAAACAGTAGAAAAAGGAGAGGGGGTCAGAAATGAGAAGAGAGAAGCTTTCTAGGGCTTAAGCTTAGTGGTCGTGTCCTACAGTCAGCGTGTGCTCTGATACCAACTTTGTAGCGACCAGACCTCAAATGGTCTGTGCTGCTGTGCACCAGTGTCATCCCTGGATCAGTAATGCTGACACGCACAGTACAAATGGAGGATTTATAATAGAGTAGCAATCACACACTTATTACATAGAATATCTCCAAAGAGATTAAGTATGATAAATATGGCTTAAGGCCATCTAAATACGATAACAGCGGAAGACTTGGAAGATAAGTGAGTCCATCAACTCCAGCGGCATCACTGAGTATAAGACCATGACCTAAAGCACCTTACTCGTCGTCTGAAAAGTCTGCAACATGAAACGTTGCAGCCCGAAAACGGGTCAGCACATAGAATATGCTGGCAATGTAACACATAGAGAATAATGAACAATAATAATGCTATACTACATGCATATATGGCTGGTGGAAAGCTCTACGGTTAGGTTTTTGCGAAAAGCCAATTTTTCCCTACTTCAAAGGAATAACATTTATTTAACTATCATGGTGGTTGTGAAACATTGAGATGGTTGACAGCATCTCAATCCCAATTAAGTGTCAACATAACCCACAAAATTAATTAAAAGTAACATGGTGATGAGATTCAAATGATAATCCAGGTACTAGATACTCAAGTTGTCCATAACCGGGGACACGGCTAACCATGATTAGTTTGTACACTCTGCAGAGGTTTGCGCACTTTTCCCCACAAGACTCGATCGCCTCCGCTTGATTCTCGCACTGCATGATGTTTGAGAAACGGATGACCGAGACACAGTCTTTCAGGAACCATCACTCTTTACTCTGGATGGACCGGTACACCTACTTTCCCCTACATCTGCTAGCCCACCTCTTCAAGAGATCATGTAACCAACTCAACTATGCTAGAGCCCATAATAGCTTGTGGCTGCACATGGAAACTTCTAGCATGAATAATCTTATGATCCCTTTGAGCCTGGGTGGCGGTCCTTATACAAACAGACAACACTGGATTCTCCAGGTGCCTCAATCCACCCAGATGTGAGTTTTAGTTGCCACCTTAGGTAAACCATTATTAACAATCTCACATCTGTCATGAATATCTCTCAGACCCAAATCCACGTCTACGCGCATAGCATGGCAATATAATAGCAACGTAGAAGTAACTCCCAAGGGTTTGATAAGAAAAACAGGTAATAGGTACTACCTCAACTACTTCCCAGTACCCACAATTTAATTAGATCCTAATCATGCAATGTTTGAGGAATAGATCTAATGCAATGAAAACTGGGTATGGAAGGGTATGATCAAAGTGTTACTTGCCTTGCTGATGATGCGCAAAACCTAGCGATTCGAAGTAACAAGCGGCACACTCCGGGTACTCTATCGCAAATAAACAAATAGACAATCAGTACTCATCTAATGCACAGGTAAAACTCGAATGAAATATCCAACCAGAAAGTTCAACTTAAGAACTCTGGTTTGCAAAAAGAATCAACTCGAACGAAGCAACGAAAGTCAAACGGTGAAAGAAACAAGCTTCGTTTACTAATCTGGATCTAGGTCAAATTTTACAGTAGCAAAAACTTGTTTGAGTAGGTTAAACGGAAAGAGAATTTCGAGATGAAACTCTAGGCGCTTGAATCGCCTGATTTTGATAAACGAGCGAGAAGTTAAACAGAAACGAAGATTCGATCAGAAATCGAGATCTAAGAAAATCAGGAAAAAAAAATCCGACGAAAAAGAAAAACGGACGAATGGTTAAAGAACGGACGTTTGTTAACAGAGAAAATCCGATGAACGCGTTCGTTAAAACGAACGAGTCGGTGAACGCTCACAAAATAACAAAACCGAAAAAAACCGACCTAGGTTTTTTTTAACAAAAACCGGCAAACGAGGCGAGGTGCGGCTACCTCGGGGACGGGCTCCGGCGGGGCTCCGGCGACTCCGGCGAGGGGCGGCGGGGCTCGGGCGGCTCGGGGGCGAGGGGCGGCGAGCGGCGGCGGCCTTCGGCGAGCGGCGGCGGCGAGTGCAAGGCGGCGGCGGCGTGGGTGCAGCGGGCGGCGGCGAGTGCTGCTCCGGCGGCGGGGTGAGAGGGAGGAGGAGAGGGGGGGGTATATATAGAAGGGGGGGGAGGTGGCTTGGGGGAGGGGCTAGGCGGCGGCGGGGCTCCCGTGTCCATGGTGGACTCCGGCGGCGGCAGGCGTCGTGCGCGGGGAGGAGATCCCGCGGGCGGGCCGGCGGCTCGGCTGGGCCTCGGCCCAGTCAGGCACTGCGCATTTTTTTAAATACGTTCCGCGGAAAATAATTCGTAGAGAAATAAATAAAAAACCAAAAAAGATAAAACAAATTTTCCCCGTCTAGTTAGAAAATCTAGAGTAGGGTGAACATTTTTTTAACACAAAATAAATTTTTGAAAATATGCAATATTTTTATTGCAAATAAAATCCGAATAAAATTCAATAAATGATTTTAACATTTTTCCTCCAGTATATCAATTGTTTTGGAGAAGTCATATTTTCTCCTCTCATTTATTTTGTTTAATGAAATATTTTTCCGGAGAGAAAAATAATTAAAACCAAAATCCTCGTCTTATTATTTGATGAAAAATCAAATATGAAAATTTGAGAAAATCCCCAACTCTCTCCGAGGGTCCTTGAGTTGCTTAGGATTTATCGAGGATTTGTCAAAATGCAATAAAATATGATATGCAATGATGATCTATGTATTACATACCAAATTGAAAATTTGGGATGTTACAGCAAATAAAAAGCAAAAACGAGAAAAACTATTTACACGGGAAAGCTCCCAACAAGTAAAAGAAGAACAAGGAAATCTTTTTGGATTTTATTTTTAATACTACTACTAAGCATGCATAGAAAGTAAATTACTACAACTAATTTTTTTTGTTTTTCTAAAGTTTTTTCGAACACACAAGAAGAAAGCAAGAAAATAAATCTAAGCATGGATGGTACAATGAAAAAGTGTGAGCACCGACAAACAGGATGATATGTGAACATGAATATAATATCGGTGAGAAACACGTACTCCCCCAAGCTTAGGCTTTTGGCCTAAGTTGGTAATCGGTCAGTAGCCTAGAGGGTAGTAGTCGGTGCGGTAGCTCACAGAGGCACTTGGTGCGGATGCCTCAGCACGCCGTGCAGCCACCACTGCTGCGTTATGAGCTCGGGCCTCGCTCTCAAGAACAAAATATCTTTCCTTGCTATGATAATCAAAGGGAGCAGGCGCAGGCAAATATATGTCCACAACATGTGATTGGTTAAACATCAAATTATAAGTGAAGTTATCAGCCCTTCCCTTGAGAATCTTATGCTCTTTTAAAGCATCAAAATCCAAATACCGAGTGGGTAGGATAGGACCTAAGGGCAAAGGTGAAACACCCAGCCCTCGTGCTAAACGTGTGGCATAAATTCCATCATAGAACCAGCCACTTTTGGCGTTATGCTGAAGTCTACGTGCAACAATTGCTCCAAGGTTATAATTCCTTTCACCAGTGAGAGCGGTGTGAATGAGGCTCAAGTCTGGCAAACAAAGTATGCTGCAGTCTTGCTTGCCTACTATGCATTTCCCGTTAAATAATGCAAAATACTGGATTGCGGGAAAGTAAACAGTTTTATTCTTCCTTGTCTCACTCCTCTATTTTCACCGTAACAAAGGCTAGTCAGAAAGGTCTCATACTCATCCTTTGCTGGCTCATCAAGCGAACCCCAAAATCAAAGTTTGCAGTGGTAAGCAAAATTCTCTAGTGAGATAGTAAATGGTTTATCATAAAGCATAAAAGACACCCTAGACTCACGTGGAAAATATTTAAATCCTTTAACAAATGATTCAGTGAGAAGATGACGCTGTTCACACTTATCTGAGAGGTAAGGACCGAGACCGGCATTGTGAACATATTGCTCAAATTCCTCCTTGATGCCCACCTGCACCATATATTCATCGCAAGGCCATAAGCATGTTTTGGTGGTGGCATCTCGCGTGGAACTTTCACTTGGTTCAACATAGGACCGACGGGCAGAACTGTCACTAGAAGATGCCCCCAAGGATCGTCTCCTCGAGGACCTCCTTCCAAATAGGTTCATCATGTCCGCGTACAATTTTTCCTATGAACAAAAATCTGAATTTTCAGTCCACAATTTTTTTCCAACAGAACTTCACAAAACTAATAGCAACTACTCGTAGGGATACATAGAGGCTATAGCAAGCATTCAAACTACTTAGAACACTAAGAATTGAACATGCAAGCACATCTACAACAGCACCAAGAGTAGATATTTATTCAAAGTATAAACCACTAGAACAAAAACTAATTGGACAAATGATGGAGTCACATACCAAGCAACAATCCCCCGAAACAGTTTCAGAAACGGAGCTTCGAGCAAAGAGATCGAAATCCGCGGGTTTGAGCTCAAGAACACGGGAGAGAGAGCAAGAGTGATTTTTTTCTGGAGGTAGGTGACAATGTGGGACGAAGAGATAAGTGAGGGGTCCCATGTGTGGACAACAACCCACCAAGGCGCGCCCAGGTGGATTGTGCCCACCTGGTGCACCTCCCTCTGGTAATTGTTTCCCCAAAAATTCTTCAATATTCAGGAAAAAATCATATAAAATTTTCAGGGCATTCTGAGAACTTTTATTTTTGGGTCTTTCTTATTGCACTGTAAATTCAGAAAACAGACAAAACATGGCATTTTATTTTATTTAACTAATAAAAATAGAGAATAAAAAGGTAGGGACAGAATGTAGTGCTTACTAAATTCATCAACTTCATACCGTTCAAAAATGATGCATTAATAAGGTTGATCAAGTCTTATTAACAACCACTTTCAGTTAGTATGAAACCGAAGAACTTTCGTAAATCACTAAGTTACCTCAATGGGGATATGCATTTCCCCAACAATAAGCATTTCATATTTCTTTTTGACAGTAGGTATAGGTATTTGAAAACTTCCAATAGTGATTGTCGGAGATTTTTCAATGACATTAATACCATTCACTTGGAATTGTTTCTTCGGAAAGTGCACCGTATGCTCATTACCATTGATATGAAAAGTGACCTTGCTTTTATTGCAATCAATAACAGCGCCTACAGTATTCAAGAAGGGTCTACCAAGGATAATCGACATGTTGTCGTCCTCGGGCATCTCAAGTATAACAAAGTCAGTCAAAATAGTAATATTAGCAACAACAACAGGCACATCCTCACAGATACCGATAGGTATGGCAGTTGATTTGTCAGCCATTTGCAAAGATATTTTAGTAGGTGTGAGTTTATTCAAGTCAAGTCTTTTGTATAAAGAGAAAGGCATCACACTAACACCAGCTCCTAAATCACACAAAGCAGTTTTCACATAATTCTTTTTGATAGAGCAAGGTATAGTTGGTATTCCCGGATCTCCAAGTTTTTTAGGTACTCCATCTTTAAAAGTATAATTAGCAAGCATACTGGAGATTTCAGATTCCGGTATTTTTCTCTTATTTGTGATGATGTCTTTCATGCATAAGGAGGCATTTTCAAGATGTCAGTCAAGCGAGTACGCAAAAAGACTGACCTCAGCATTTCAGTAAAGCATTCAACTTCTTCATCATTTTTCTTTTTAGTTGACTTGGGTGGAAAAGGCATAGGTTTTTGAACCCACGGTTCTCTTTCTTTACCGTGTTTCCTAGCCACAAAGTCCCTATTATCATATCTTTTATTCTTAGGTTGCGGGTTATCAAGATCAACAGGTGGTTCTATCTCAACATCATTATCTGGTTCTTTATCATTGGTTGGTTGAGAGTCTTCATGAACCTCATCATTATCCTTTTCATTATCACTAGGCGAGTGTTCATTACCAGATTGAGTTTAAGCATCAGAGATAGAAGTTTCATTTTCATTATCAGGAGGTTTCTCTATTTCAGGTTCACTAGACGTATGCACAGTCCTATCATTTTTCTTTTTCTTTTTCTTTTTAGAAGGACTAGGTGCACTAGTGTTGTTTATTTGTGAATCTTGTTCAATTCTTTTCGGGTGTCCTTCAGGATAAAGTGGTTCCTGAGTCATTTTACGTGCTCTAGTTGCAACTCTAACAGCAAAGTCATGCATATTACGATTCATTTCATCAAGTATTTCTCTTTGTGATTTAGCAACTTGTTCTAACTGAGTTTGAACCATAGAAGCATGTTTTCCCACACCTCTAACATCATTTGATATTCTAAATAATAAGTCACTCAAGCGAGAAATCATATCAGAATTATATTTCAACTGTTTCATAACATTTGCATTGAAGTGATCTTGTTTTCTAATATAGTTTTCAAACTCATAAAGGCATTGACTAGGATGCATATTGTGAGGATTATCATTTTCATTGAACTTCATAAGAGAATTTACCTCTACCACCTTAGGCAATGGTGGTGTATTAAGCCCACGTATTTCTTCAATAGGAGGTAAATTTTTAACATCCTCAACTTCAATACCTTTTTCCTTCATAGATTTCTTTGCCTCTTGCATATCTTCGGGACTGAGATATAATATACCCCTCTTCTTCAGAGTGGGTTTAGGCGGTGGTTCAGGAATAGTCCAATCATCATAGTTTTTCAATATGTTATTCAATAATTCTTCAGCTTGAGAAATAGTTCTTTCCCTAAAAACACAACCAGCACAACTATTTAGGAAGTCCCTAGTAGCATCGGTTAGTCCATTATAGAAGATATCAAGTATTTCATTTTTCTTAAGAGGATGATCATGCAAAGCATTAAGTAATTTGCAAATCCTCCCCCAAGCTTGTGGGAGACTCTCTTCTTTAGTTTGAACAAAGTTAAATATTTCCTGTAAGGCAGCTTGTTTCTTATGAGCAGGAAAATATTTTTGAGAGAAGTAATAAACCATATCCTGGGGACTACGCACACAACCAGGAGCAAGAGTATTGTACCAAGATTTAGCATCACCCTTTAATGAGAAAGGAAATAATTTGAGAATAAAGTAATAGCGAGTTTTCTCATCATGAGTAAAAAGGGTGGCTATATCATTCAACTTAGTAAGATGTGCCAAAACAGTTTCAGTTTCATAGCCATGGAAAGGATTAGATTCAACCAAAGTAATTAACTCTGGGTCGACAGAGAATTCATAATCCTTATCATCAATACATATAGGTGATGTAGCAAACTTAGGATCACATTTCATTCTAGCATTCAGAGATTTTTCTTTATACTTCTGTAATAATTTCTCTAGATCATCTCTATCATTACAAGCAAGAATATCTCTAGTTGTTTCTTCACTCATAACATAACCTTCCGGTACCTTAGGCAATTCATATCTAGGAAGGCTAGTTCTAGCAGGTGTTTCAGGAGTTTCAGTTTCAAGCTCATCATCAGATTCAACAACATCATGATGTACAACTCTAGCAATTTGTTTATCAAGAAAATCACCAAGTGGCACATCATCATTAGCAAGCAAGGTACTAGCATCATCATAAGCATCATTCATAGTAGAAGTAGCATCATCAATAACTTGCGAAATATCAGAATTTATAGCATGTGGTGGTGTTGCAAGTTTGCTCATACAAGAAGGTGAATCCAAAGCAGAACTGGATGGCAGTTTCTTACCTCCCCTCATACTTGAGGGAAATATCTTCGGTTTAGGATCCTTCAGATTCTTCATAGTGATAATATGATAATAATCCCAAGTGACTCAACAAATATAGCTATGCTCCCCGGCAACGGCGCCAGAAAAAGGTCTTGACAACCCACAAGTATTGGGGATCGCAACAGTTTTCGAGGGTAAAGTATTTGACCCAAATTTATAGATTCGACACAAGGGGAGCCAAAGAATATTTGAAGGTATTAGCAGATGAGTTGTCAATTCAACCACACCTGGAGATTAATTATCTGCAGCAAAGTGATCAGTAGCATAGTACTATGATAGTTTTGATAGTAGTGACAGCAGCAACGGTAACAGTAACAGTGATAGCAGTAATTTTGTAGCAAGTGTAACAGTGATGATAGCAATAGTAACGTAGCAAGATCAATAAGGATAAATTCATAGGCATTGGATAGGTGACTTGTTGGATGATATTCATCATGTGATAGTTATAACCTAGGGCGATACGACACTAGCTCCAGTTCATCGATATAATGTAGGCATGTATTCCGTAAATAGTCATACGTGCTTTATTAAAAGAACTTGCATGACATCTGTTGTCCTACCCTCCCATGGCAGCGGGGTCCATATTGGAAACTAAGGGACATTAAGGCCTTCTTTTAATAGAGAACCGGAACAAAACATTAGCACATAGTGAATACATGAACTCCTAAAACCACGGTCATCACGGAGAGTGGGCCCGGTTGTTGTCACTCCGGGGTTGTCAGATCATAACCGTAGGAGGTGACTATAACTTGCAAGATCGGATCTAAAACATGGATATAAAGATGAATTCATAAACGGTTCAGATCTGAGTTCATGGCACCCGGGCCCAAAGTGACAAGCATTAAGCATAGCAAAGTAATAGCAATATCAATCTAAGAACATAGTGGAAACTAGGGATCGGGCCCTAACAAAACTAACTCGATTAGTTGATGAATCTCATCCACCTCCTCACCAACCAGTGAGCTTACGAAGGAATTACTCACTCCCGGTGGGGAGCATCATGGAATTAGTGATGGAGAAGGGTGGTGATGACGAAGAAAGAAGATCCCCCTCTCCGGAGCCCCAATCGGTATCCAGATCTGCCCTCCCGAGGAAGAACAGGGCTTGGTGGTGGCTCTGTCTCATGGATCGCGATAATTCTTTCTCCTTAATTTTTTTCTAGAATAATGTGAATTTATAGTATCAGGGGGGTCATCAGCGGGGCCACCAGGTGGGTACAACCTACCTGGGCGCGCCAGGAGAGGGGGGCGCGCCCTGGTGGGTTGTGCCCACCCAGGGGCCCCTCTCTGGTGGGTCTTGGATCCAGAAATTCTTATTATTGATATAAAAATTCTCACAAAGTTTCGTTCCATTCTGAGAACTTTTATTTCTGCACAAAAACAACACCATGGTAGTTCAGCTGAAAACAACGTCAGTCCGGGGTTAGTTTCATTCAAATCATGCAAATTAGAGTCCAAAACAAGAGGAAAAGCGTCAGAAAATGTAGATACGTTGGAGACGTATCACGGTGCTTCCAGGATGCAATTCTTCTGTGCAGCAATGAGGATAATCCTCAAGTTACGGACCCAGTCCGTGTAGTTGCTACCATCATATTTCAACTTAGCTTTCTCTAGGAACGCATTAAAATTCAAGGGAATGGTAGCACGGGCCATTGATCTACAACAACATAGACATGCAAAATACTATCATGTACTAAGTTCATGATAAATTATAGTTCAATTAATCATATTACTAAAGAACTCCCACTTAGATAGACATCCCTCTAGTCATCTAAATGATCACGTGATCCATATCAACTAAACCATGTCCGATCATCATGTGAGATGGAGTAGTTTTCAATGGTGAATATCACTATGTTGATCATATCTACTATATGATTCACGTTCGACCTTTCGGTCTCAGTGTTCCGAGGCCATATCTGCATATGCTAGGCTCATCAAGTTTAACCCGAGTATTCTGCATGTGCAAACCTGGCTTGCACCCGTTGTATGTGAACGTAGAGCTTATCACACCCGATTAGCACGTGGTGTCTCGGCACGATGAACTGTAGCAACGGTGCATACTCAGGGAGAACACTTATACCTTGAAATTTAGTGAGAGATCATCTTATAATGCTACCGCCGTACGAAGCAAAATAAGATGCATAAAGGATAAACATCACATGCAATCAAAATAAGTGATATGATATGGCCATCATCATCTTGTGCCTTTGATATCCATCTCCAAAGCACTGTCATGATCACCATCGCCACCGGCTTGACACCTTGATCTCCATCATAGCATCGTTGTCATCTCGCCAACTATTGCTTCTATGACTATCGCTACCGCTTAGTGATAAACTAAAGCAATTACATGGCGATTGCATTTCATACAATAAAGCGACAACGATATGGCTCCTGCCAGTTGCCTGATAACTGTTACAAAACATGATCATCTCATACAACAGTTTATATCTCATCATGTCTTGACCATATCACATCACAACATGTCGTGCAAAAACAAGTTAGACGTCCTCTACTTTGTTGTTGCAAGTTTTACGTGGCTGCTACAGGCTTCTAGCAAGAACCGTTCTTACCTACGTATCAAAACCACGACATTTTTTCGTTAAGTGTGCTGTTTTAACCTTCAACAAGGACCGGGCGTATTCATCTCGATTCAACTAAAGTTGGAGAAAACGACACCCGCTAGCCACCTGTGTGCAAAGCACGTCGGTAGAACCAGTCTCATGAACGCGGTCATGTAATGTCGGTCTGGTCCGCTTCATCCAACAATAACACCGAATCAAAGTAGGATGTCGCTGGTAAGTAGTATGACTATTATCGCCCAGAACTCTTTGTATTCTACTCGTGCATATAACATCTACGCATAGACCTGGCTCGGATGCCACTGTTGGGGAATGAGGTATTTCAAATTTTTTACCTACGATCATGCAAGATCTATCTAGGAGATGCATAGCAACGAGACTAGAGAGTGTGTCCATGTACCCTCGTAGACCGAAAGTGGAAGCGTTTAGTAATGCGGTTGATGTAGTCGAACGTCTTCGCAATCCAACCAATCCAAGTACCGAACGTACGGCACCTCCGTGTTCAGCACACGTTCAGCAGGATGACGTCCCTCGAGCTCTTGACCCAGTTGAGGCCGAGGGAGAGTTCCGTCAGCACGACGGCGTGGCGACGGTGATGATGAAGTTACCGGCGCAGGGCTTCGCCTAAGCACTACGACGATATGACCGAGGTGTGTAACTGTGGAGGGGCGCACACGGCTAAGAGAAGACTTGGTGTGCCTTTGGGGTGCCCCCTTCCCACGTATATAAAAGAGGGGGGAAGAGGAGGCCGGCCCAAGGGGGGGCGCGCCATAGGGGGGAGTCCTACTTGGACTCCCGGTCCAGGTAGGATTAGCCCCCCTTTCCTATTCCAACTAGGAGAAGGAGGGAAGGAGGAAGAGGGGAGAAGGAAAGAGGGGGGCGCCGCCCCCTCCTAGTCCAAATCGGACCAGCCATGGGGGGGGCCTCCCTTGTGGCCCTCCTCTCCTTTCCACTAAAGCCCATTAAGGCCCAATAACTTCCGGGGGGGGGGTCCGGTAATCCCCGGTACTCCGAAACATCCCGAACCATTCCGGTGTCCGAATGTAACCTTCCAATATATGAATCTTTACCTCTTGACCATTTCGAGACTCCTCGTCATGTCCGTGATCTCATACGGGACTCCGAACAAACTTCAGTTCATCAAATCACATAACTCCTAATACAAATCGTCATCGAACGTTAAGCATGCGGACCCTACAGGTTTGAGAATTATGTAGACATGACCGGGACACATCTCCGGTCAATAACCAATAGCGGAAAATGGATGCTCATATTGGTTCCTACTTATTCTACCACTGGTGCGCGTTGGTGCTAAACAAACGGTTTTTAACCCCTTTCCGCGACGGCATTCGGAACCATCGCCAAGTGAGTGTGGGCGATAGGGGGGTCCTTCCCACACGACCCAGAAACCATCGGGGATATGCCCTCCTGGCACACACGCTCGGAAAAATGAGGTCGTGTGCGACGAGCGAGACTCAAATACAGAAATACGTACAGTAGGGCTAACAAAATACAATTATACGTGCGAAATCATTTCCGATCGTAAGTACATCCCACACAGTCAGTCACCGCTGAATGTTTCCGTTCGTATATATATACATCCCACATAGTCACTCCAAGGAAAACATTTATGCAAGGTGGCGTAACGCAAACAGTTTTCAAGAGAATGTCGTGTGTGATTGTTCATTGATCCAACACGGTTTATTCCTAGAAACTGTATGCGTTGCCAGAGGTCATCGCCCACGGTGTTTTCTCATTAAGCGTTTGCAATAGGAAAACCCAATTAGCAAGCTAATTGGCCAATTAGCGGGCTAATTGCCCTATTATTAATAATCCATTTACTAATCTAATTGACATTCATATTAAGCACATAATATATTCCATTTCCATATTAAGGAAGCAAGATTTAATAATTGAAATACATCGTAGTACAACATGATATAGCTTCAGCACTCAGCCACCCCATTACACAACTGCACTAGCAACAAGTTTCACATGCAACATCTAGAACCTTTCGAAATTAGCATCATAGAAGGTACATAGAGAGATGCATCTCATCTGGAAAACTACTGAAGCGGAAGGCGAATTTTGAGCCTTCATTCATGTTGAAGCTCTTTGCAACTTTAGGCCAGTGCCTGTGGATGATTGACCGTCCATCCTTCGACCTCTTCAGGAACAATTCAGTATTGAACCGTGGGTGTTGTATGAAAACTTTCCTCGCCTCCTGACCACAGAGGTGGTTTGAGAGGTAATCATCAGTGAAGCCTGAAAACAAGGATGTGCATAAATATCTTCCCTATATTGGAAATGGGGCAAAGCAATAAAAAAGGCAAGGTATAATAGTTAGTACCATCTTGTAAACCTCAGTGCTTCCCATTGTTTCCCTGCAACACATATAAGGTAGTTAGTCATCAGGTTAAGTAAGGGTTCGCATGCTCTCAGTAAAATATGTTGATGAATAATAAGCACATTGCAGATTCATCAGATTAATTCAAGCCACATGGAAAAACCATTTATCCAAACCAAGCATGATTAAGAACTAGGAAATATAGCACTTGTATATGTTTCTCATATATTAAGTGCAGCCAAATTCGATTCCTCACATGGTATACAATAAGAGAATCTAGCCACATCAATTGAACATCGCATTGCAGAATTGAACCAAGCAGTAAACTAAACACCACAACAAATGAACCAAACATTAACTAAGCAACACATTGCACAATATAACATACTCCTAATAGAAGATCAGACAGTTAACCAAACCAAGCATGCTTAACAACTTGGAAACTGATACGTCTCCGTCGTATCTACTTTTCCAAACACTTTTGCCCTTGTTTTGGACTCTAACTTGCATGATTTGAATGGAACTAACCTGGACTGACGCTGTTTTCAGCAGAATTGCCATGGTGTTATCTTTGTGCAGAAACAAAAGTTCTCGGAATGACCTGAAACTTCATGGAGATTATTTTTGGAAATAATAAAAAATACTGGCGAAAGAATCAAGGCCAGGGGCCCACACCCTTTCCACAAGGGTGGGGGGCGCTCTTGCCCCCTGGGCGCGCCCCCCTGCCTCGTGGGCCCCCTGGAGCTCCACCGACCTCAACTCCAACTCCATATATTCCTGTTCGGGGAGAAAAAAATAAGAGAGAAAGATTCATCGCGTTTTACGATACGGAGCCACCGCCAAGCCCTAAACTCTCTCGGGAGGGCTGATCTGGAGTCCGTTCGGGGCTCCGGAGAGGGGAATCCGTCGCCATCATCATCATCAACCATCCTCCATCACCAATTTCATGATGCTCACCGCCGTGCGTGAGTAATTCCATCGTAGGCTTGCTGTACGGTGATGGGTTGGATGAGATTTATGATGTAATCGAGTTAGTTTTGTTAGGGTTTGACCCCTAGTATCCGCTATGTTATGAGATAGATGTTGCTATGACTTTGCTATGCTTAATGCTTGTCACTAGGGCCCGATTGCCATGATTTCAGATCTGAACCTATTATGTTTTCATGAATATATGTGAGATCTTGATCCTATCTTGCAAGTCTATAGTCACCTACTATGTGTTATGATCCGGCAACCCTGAAGTGACAATAATCGGGACCACTCCCGATGATGACCGTAGTTTGAGGAGTTCATGTATTCACTATGTGTTAATGCTTTGGTCCGGTACTCTATTAAAAGCAGGCCTTAATATCCCTTAGTTTCCAATAGGACCCCGCTGCCACGGGAGGGTAGGACAAAAGATGTCATGCAAGTTCTTTTCCATAAGCACGTATGAGTATATTCAGAATACATGCCTACATTACATTGATGAATTGGAGCTAGTTCTGAGTCACCCTATGTTATGACTGTTACATGATGAACCACATCCGGCATAATTCTCCATCACCGATCGAATGCCTACCAGATTTTCACATATTGTTCTCCGCTTATTTACTTTTCCGTTGCAACTGTTAAAATCACTACAAAACCCAAAAATATTACTTTTGCTACCATTACCGTTACTTCCATATTACTTTGCTACTAAATACTTTGCTGCAGATACTAAGTTATCCACGGAGGTTCGGCCGTGTGAATGGCCTTGCAATGATTTCTTGAGAGCAGCCGGGATTTATGATGATTTTTATGAATTGGTTGAGAATGCAGGCCTCACCGACTTCCTCCACGACCAACGCGAACATTATCTCTTACTCACTAATACCTTTGTGCAAAATTTTCATTTCCATTCTAGGAGGTCACCACCTACGGTGGATTTTTATTTATATGATGAGTATAAGGAGATGACCCTTCGTGAATTTTGTGAGGTTTGCAAGTTACCTTTTCCGGGTTTCATAGAGAAACCACATCGTAACGATGTGGAGGGGTTTATTGATACAATTGTTGTAGGGGAAACGAGGAAGGTTTTTGACGCGCGAATCACTAGCATACACTTTCCTGTTCTACGTTACTTTGCTATATTTGCTAGTAGGTGCTTAATTGGTCGCGAAAACTGTGGAAACCTGAGTGTCCCTGACATTATTATTTTGTTCCATGCCTTGTTTCGTGATGACACATTTAGTATGGGCGTTATTGTTGCAAAGCGGTTAAATCTTAACCGTACTAAAGTCCCTATCTTGGGAGGAATCTTCGCCTCGCGCCTCGCTGCATACTATAACATACCTATTAGGCATTATGAGAAAGAAGAAAAATTGCTGCCTACTGTTTTTCTAGACTACAAGAGTATGGTAGGGCATGATTTTATTGTTAAGAATAGGGAAAGGGAGCTTAAATACAAACTGTTATTTGATAAAAATCACCCTGAGACTATTACCTTGCCTGCTCCTTCCTTGTTTGATCTATCTGCAGGCAAGTATCTCGTTCCGCTGGCGGCCATCCACGCCTACCGGAACCCTACATCGGCTACAAAGCCAGAGCCAGAACTACAATTTGATCCTCCACGACAGTCTGATTACCAGTGGGATCCGGAGGCGATTGCCAACCAGTGGCAATCCGAGGCTTCATCTCAGTACGACCCCAGTTACAGCATTGGATATCTGCCAGGCCAGCCGTGGCAATAGACCAACTTAGTCCAAAAGCCTAAGCTTGGGGGAGTACGTATTTCTCACCCACATTACATTTATGTTTACACACTCATTGCTAGATGTCGGTGCTCATACTCTTTCATTGTACTATCCATGCTAGTTTATTTTCCTTTTTATGCTTTCTTCTTGTGTGTTTGAAAAACCTTAAGAAAAACCAAAAAAATTAGTTAGCTTTTAGCTAGTTTACTTTCTTGCTTGTAGTAGTAGTAATTAAAAAGAAAACCCAAAAATATTTCTTGTTCTTCTTTTGCTTGGTGGGAGCTTTCCCGTGTAAATAGTTTTATTTATTTTCTTTTCTTTGGGGGTCGATAGGAGAAGACCATAATGAAAATGTTGAAGTGGCTCTTATATGCATTATTGTTGATTTAACCAAGAGCCCATATTGCCTTGTCTTCTCCTGTTTATTGAATGCTCGCAGATTCCAGCTTAGTCCAATGCACGTGCACTATTATTATTATTCACATCGTTCGGTCGTGCAAGTGAAAGGCAATTATGACGATATATGATGGACTGATTGAGATGAGAGAAGCTGGTATGAACTCGACCTCTCTTATTTTTGTAAATATGATTAGTTCATCGTTCTTGATTCAGCCTATTATGAATAAACATGTTTGCAATGACCATTAGAGATTATAGTTACTTATGCCATGCTTAATTAGCTAGGAGTTTATAATGGTTTACCTTGCGTGCCAACATGCTATTAAAATGGTTGTGATGTGGTATGATGGGGTGGTATCCTCCTTTGAATGATTTAGGTGACTTGACTTGGCACATGTTCACACATGTAGTTGAAACAAATCAACATAGCCTTCACGATATTTATGTTCATGGTGGATTATATCCTACTCATGCTTGCACTCAATGTTTATTAATTTTAATGCATGTTCATGACTGTTGTCGCTCTCTAGTTGGTCGCTTCCCAGTCTTCTGCTAGCCTTCACTTGTACTAAGCGGGAATACTGCTTGTGTATCCAATCCCTTAAACCCCAAAGTTATGCCATATGAGTCCACCGTACCTTCCTATATGCGGTATCTACCTGCCGTTCGAAGTAAATTTGTATGTGAAAAACTCTAAACCTTCAAATGAAATTCTATTTTGTATGCTCGAATAGCTCATGTATCAACTAGGGCTGTCCGTATCTTCCATGTTAGGCGGGTTATTCTCAAGAGGAGTGGACTCCGCTCCTCACTCACGAGAAAATGGCTGGTCACCGGGATGCCCATTCCAATGCTTTATGCAAATCAAATCAAAATAATTGCAAACAAAACTCCCCCGGGACTATTGTTAGTTGGAGGCACTCGTTGTTTCGAGCAAGCCATGGATTGATGCTTGTTGGTGGAGGGGGAGTATAAACTTTACCATTCTATTTGGGAACCGCCTATAATGTGTGTAGCATGGAAGATATCGCCATCTCTTGGTTGTTATGTTGACAATGAAAGTATGCCACTCAAAATATTATTTATCTCTATTTCAAAATCGAGCTCTGGCACCTCTAAAAATCCCTGCTTCCCTCTGCGAAGGACCTATCTGTTTACTTTTATGTTGAGTCATCACCCTCTTATTAAAAGGCACCAGCTAGAGAGCACCGCTGTCATTTGCATTCATTACTGTTAATTTATATTGGGTATGACTATGACTGGATCTCTTTTACCATGAATTACAATGTTTAGTCAGTCCTTGATCTTTAAAGGTGCTCTGCATTTATGTTTTGCGGTCTCAGAAAGGGCTAGCGAGATACCATCTTGTTATATCATATTATGATTGTTTTGAGAAAGTGTTGTCATCCGAGATTTATTATTATTGCTCGCTAGTTGATTATGCCATTGATATGAGCAAACATGAGACCTAGGAGTTATTGTGAATGTGGTTAGTTCATAATCTTTGCTGAAAACCTGAATGCTGGCTTTACATATTTACAACAACAAGAGCAAACAGAGTTTGTAAAAGTTTTTCTTTATCATTTTCAGTTTGTCAACTGAATTGCTTGAGGACAAGCAAAGGTTTAAGCTTGGGAGAGTTGATACGTCTCCGTCGTATCTACTTTTCCAAACACTATTGCCCTTGTTTTGGACTCTAACTTGCATGATTTGAATGGAACTAACCTAGACTGACACTGTTTTCAGCAGAATTGCCATGGTGTTATCTTTGTGCAGAAACAATAGTTCTCGGAATGACCTGAAATTTCACGGAGATTATTTTTGGAAACAATAAAAAATACTGGCAAAAGAATCAAGGCCAGGGGGCCCACACCCTTTCCACGAGGGTGGGGGGCGCGCCTGCCCCCCCTGGGCGCGCCCCTGCCTCGTGGGCCCCCTGGAGCTCCACCGACCTCAACTCCAACTCCATATATCCGTGTTCGGGCAGAGAGAAAGATTCATCACATTTTACGATACGGAGCCGCCGCCAAGCCCTAAACTCTCTCGGGAGGGCTGATTTGGAGTCCGTTCGGGGCTCCGGAGAGGGGAATCTGTCGCCATCGTCATCATCAACCATCCTCCATCACCAATTTCATGATGCTCACCGCTGTGCGTGACTAATTCCATCGTAGGCTTGCTGGACGGTGATGGGTTGGATGAGATTTATCATGTAATCGAGTTAGTTTTGTTAGGGTTTGATCCCTAGTATCCACTATGTTCTGAGATTGATGTTGCTATGACTTTGCTATGCTTAATGCTTGTCACTAGGGCCTGAGTGCCATGATTTCAGATCTGAACCTATTATGTTTTCATGAATATATGTGAGTTCTTGATCCTATCTTGCAAGTCTATAATCACCTACTATGTGTTATGATCCGGCAACCCTGAAGTGACAATAATCGGGACCACTCCCGGTGATGATCGTAGTTTGAGGAGTTCATGTATTCACTATGTGTTAATGCTTTGGTCCGGTACTCTATTAAAAGGAGGCCTTAATATCCCTTAGTTTCCAATAGGACCCCGCTGCCACGGGAGGGTAGGACAAAAGATGTCATCCAAGTTCTTTTCCATAAGCACGTATGACTATATTCGGAATACATGCCTACATTACATTGATGGATTGAAGCTAGTTCTGTGTCACCCTATGTTATGACTGTTACATGATGAACCACATCCGACATAATTCTCCATCACCGATCCAATGCCTACGAGCTTTTCACATACTGTTCTCCACTTATTTACTTTTCCGTTGCTACTGTTAAAATCACTACAAAACCCAAAAATATTACTTTTGCTACCGTTATCGTTACTTCCATATTACTTTGCTACAGATACTAAGTTATCCAGGTGTGGTTGAATTGTTGAATTGACAACTCAACTGCTAATACTTGAGAATATTCTTTGGCTCCCCTTGTGTCGAATCAATAAATTTGGGTTGAATACTCTACCCTCGAAAACTGTTGCGATCCCCTATACTTGTGGGTTATTAGAAACATAGCAATTGTATTTGTTTCTCATGTATTTAGTATAGCCAAATTCGATTTATTCCTCACATGCTATACAATAACAGAATGCACAGGCACAACAATTGAACATCGCATTGCAGAATTGAACCAAGCAGTTAAGTAAACACCACAACAAGTGAACCAAGCCACAACAAATGAAGCAGGCAGTTAACTAAACACCAATTGAACAATATAACATACTCCTAATAGAAGATCAGTCAGTTAACCAAACCAAGCATGCTTTAAAACTTGGAAATATTGCACCCTGAAGAATTGAACATCACATTTGCAGAATTGAACCAAGTAGTTAACTGAACACCACAATGCACGACATATAGAACATATACACTATAGCAGAAGATTGCATGGTAAAAGTAGATAGCACAATTCACTAGAATTTGTTAAGGAAAGGCAGTAGCTAGCAAACTAAACATGGGTCCTTATAGTGAGCTAATAAGACAAGCTACTCCTCATTGTCGGAGATATCGATGACGATTCGCTCCTTGGACAGGGAAGAGGGCGAGGCCTCCGCATCGTGGGTGCCCTCGTTGTAGTGGTGAGTTGCCTGAGCCGCTCCAGGCACCAACCTGCTGGCTCTCGAGATGAGGTAAGCACGTGCACGCTGAGAAAACACCTCTTAGTCTTTGTCGAAGGCACCGGCGGTGGCCTCGAGAAAATGCCACGAACTGTCGTTTAAAGCAGCCAACCGCGTCGCGACGTCGGCGCGCAAGGCGTCAACGGTGGCCTCGACGACGAGGTGCTCCTCCAAGATCTGGGGGTCAGCACGAATGGTAGCCATCGCGACCTCATCCGCGCGTGCGGCCGCGATTTGCTTCTCCGCTGCCAAATGCTCCTTGAGATCCTGGCTATACTGCATGCACCATGGCTTAGGGCGGCGCTTATTTGGTGGAGGGGTCGGTGATTTGGGTGGAAGGTGTTGCGCTCGCACCGGCGGTCGGGACATGTGGGATGTGGAAGGAGGAGGAGCACGGGGGTCGAGTGTGGATTACCTACCTGGATAGGCGAGGCCAAGCAGCGTGAAGGAGGGTCGCCGGCGAGGAGGCGGCGCTGCAAGCAAGGAGTGAAGGTTGAAGGCGGAAACAGGGGAAATGTGGCTTTTGGTAATGGGGAGGGGGTGGGCAGGTAGATATTTCTGCGGAAGCCGAAAATTTGGAATCGCTTCAGCAAAAAAACTAGCGCACAAAGTGTCATCAGACACGGTCCCTTATTTAGAATTGTGTATGATATGTGAACATCACAAACGATTCAGATAGCTTAACCCGTGTGTGCTGAGTTTGAATGCCAAAAATTTTGGTTCGAATTTCCCTGGTTAAAGTGGTCATGCACGTCATTGCATAATTTGGCTACACAAAGGAGACTAACTTCTTAATCGAGCAAGTTCAGCAATTAAAAAGAGCTAGCTGACCTAAACATTACTCTAACAAATTAAAGGCCGACGCTCTTAATTAAACAAAACAAAGAGTACTACTACGGCTGGTGCTCGTCGATCTCCGCCGCAGCCTCCATGTCCAGCTCGCGCCCGACGATCTCCTGGGGGAAGGGACTCCATGGCATCAATTGCACCATACTCGACAAGCATCTCACCATCCGCATCGGCCATATCTTTTGAATAGGCCGCCATGAGCTGGGCATGGGCGGCCGCGATCTGGGCTCTGGCGGGTTCCGTCTAGGCAATGTATGCCGTGCAGCAACGGACGGCTGCTTGAACTCTCTCGGCGATTGCCAGCTCTTCGGCCGTGGGTTGCCAACCATTGTCGGAGAACCTTCGTTTGATTTGTGCGGTGACCGCCGCGAGCTGGGCGTGGACGGCCTCGACATGGTAGTGGGCGGCCTCCATCAGGGCAAAGGCCGCCGCTGTGGAACGGACAGCTGCTGTGCCGCTCTCGCCAGAGGCTATCCCTGAGGCAGATGCTGCTGCCGCCGCCTAAGAAGCAACAGCAGCCGTTTGGGTTGCCTTGGCCGCCCGGACGCAGACTGTGGTCGCCCTCACGAAGCTTGTTAGCATGCGCCTGGCGGCTGCGGCCGCGCTCTCGCCGGAGTGGGCCGCCGAAGTTTCCCTCACGACGTGGGTCCACGTCCCCATCTTTCACCGACGACGAATGAATAGTGAAATGATATTTGGGGAGTGAGCTAGTGTGCTTGACACACCGGCTGTGGACTGTAGCCGATGCACCTTCTCGCGTAAGCCATAGGCGTACTGTACATCGACGGTGCTCCAAGATATTTTGTGCTGCATCTCACACGGTTGGTGATAATAAACTGAGTGCGATCTACATGATTTATCGTCTTGGTTTGAATTATGTAATGGGGTCACAGCTACAAAGGACGGTGTTTGAATTGTTAGAACTTTATCTGCAGTGAACATGCAACTATAGGTGTGTCGTCCAAAAAAGTGGAATTATTCAGGGTTCGTTTGGACGTTTTTATATATTAACTTGGTTTTGTAGGCATTTCAGGTGCATAATTCTAATTTCAACTACATGCACATGCTCCAGTGCATATAAACGGGTTAAAAAGTCAAATATGTGTCCTTGGTTGCATGCATGCTTAGGTCCCATGCAAGAAATGGGAATGAATGTCACACACCCTGCCACCATCACTCGGCCGCAAACATTGAGATACCTGGTTTTTAAATTATAGTAAATCCAAACTCGTTTGAAATTCATGAAACTTGGCATGCTATTATGGAGCGACATCAACATGCCATGGTATAAAATTTGTCCCATTTGGGGCAGGTTTGGGTATAAGCTTCTCACAATCCAGAGCTTCTCATAACAAGCGTGATGGTTTCGGTAGGGAACGTGCCACCTGTGGGGACTAAACAATATCCATTGCCTCTTATTGCTTTAAAAAAAATTCGAGTGTGAACATAGAACAACAGGAGTGTTGTGTTCGATTTTGGAATTTTTCGGGGTTCGTTTGGACATTTTTATACATTAACTGGGTTTTCCAGGCATTTTATGCGCATAACTCAAATTTGAACTAGATGCACATGCTCCAGTGCATATAAACTGGTTGAAAAATCAAATATGTGTCCTTGGTTGCATGCTTAGGTCCCATGCAATAAATGGGAATGAATGTCACACACCCTGCCACCGTCACTCAGCTGCAAACATTGAGATACCTGGTTTTTAAATTCTAGTAAATCCAAAACTCGTTTGAAATTCATGAAACTTGGCATGCTATCATGGAGCGGCATCAACATGCCGTGGTAAAAATTTGTCCCATTTGGGGTAAGTTTGGGTATAAGCTTCTCACAAACAAGAGCTTCTCACAACAAGCGTGATGGTTTCGGTAGGGAACGTGCCACCATTGGGACGAAACGATATTCGTTGCCTCTTATTGCTTTGAAATTTTTTCGAGTGTCAACATAGAACAACAAGAGTGTTGTGTTCAATTTTGGAATTTTTCGGGGTTCGTTTGTACATTTTTATACATTAACTGGGTTTTCCAGGCATTTTATGCGCATAATTCAAATTTGAACTACATGCACATTCTCCAGTGCATATAAACTGGTTGAAAAATCAAATATGTGTCCTTGGTTGCATGCCTAGGTCCCATGGAAGAAATGGGAATGAATTTCAAACACCCTGCCACCGTCACTCGGCCGCAAACATTGAGATACATGGCTTTTAAATTCTAGTAAATCCAAAACTCGTTTGAAATTCATGAAACTTGGCATGCTATCATGGAGCGACATCAACATGCCGTGGTAAAAATTTCTCCCATTTGGGGCAGGTTTGGGTATAAGCTTCTCACAAAGAAGAGCTTCTCACAACAAGCGTGATGGTTTCGGTAGGGAACGTGCCACCTTTGGGATGAAACGATATTCGTTGCCTCTTATTGCTTTGAAATTTTTTCGAGTGTCAACATAGAACAACAAGAGTGTTGTGTTCAATTTTGGAATTTTTCGGGGTTCGTTTGGACATTTTTATACATCAACTTGGTTTTCCAGGCATTTTATGCGCATAATTGAAATTTGAACTACATGCACAATCTCCAGTGCATATAAACTGGTTGAAAAATCAAATATGTGTCCTTGGTTGCATGCTTAGGTCCCATGCAAGAAATGGGAATGAATTTCAAACACCCTGCCACCGTCACTCGACCGCAAACATTGAGATACATGGCTTTTAATTTCTAGTAAATCCAAAACTCGTCTAAAATTCATGAAACTTGGCATGCTATCATGGAGCGGCATCAACATGCCGTGGTAAAAATTTTGTCCCATTTGGGGCAGGTTTGGGTATAACCTCTCACAAACCAGAGCTTCTCACTCCAAGCATGATGATTTCGGTAGGGAACGTCCCACCTTTGGGGACGAAATGATATCCATTGCCTCTTATTGCTTCCAAAAATTTTCTCGTGTCAACATAGAACAACAGGAGTTATGTGTCAATTTTTGTGATTTTTTGGGGTTCGTTTGGACATTTTTATGCATTAACTGAGTTTTCAATGCATTTATGTGCACAATTCAAATTTAAACTACATGCACATGCTCGAGTGCATATAAATTGGTTAAAAAAATCAAATATGTGTCCTTGGGTGCATGCTTAGGTCCCATGCAAGAAATGGGAATGAATTTCAAACACCGGGGCACCGTTGATTGTCGGAAAAACATTGAGATGCCTGGTTTCTAAATTCTAGTAAATCCAAAAGTCGTCTGAAATTCATGAAACTTGGCATGCTATCATGGAGCGGCATCAACACCGTGGTAAAATTTTTGTCCCATTTGGGTCAGGTTTGGGTATATGCTTCTCACAAAACAGAGCTTCTCACAACAAGCATGATGGTTTTGGTAGGGAACATCCCACCTTTGGGGATGAAATGATATCCATTTCCTCTTATTGCTTCCAATTTGTTTCTCGTGTCAACGTAGAAGAACAGGAGTGTTGTCTCAATTTTTGTGATTTTTCGGGGTTCATTTGGACATTTTTATGCATTAACTGAGTTTTCAATGCATTTATGTGCATAATTCAAATTTGAACTACATGCACATGCATGAGTGCATATAAATTGGTTGAAAAATCAAATCTGTGTCCTCGGGTGCATGCGTAGGTCCCATGCAAGAAATGGGAATGAATTTTAAACACCGGGGCACTGTTGATTGCCAGCAAAACATTGAGATGCCTGGTTTTTTAATTCTGGTAAATCCAAAACTCGTCTGAAATTCATGAAACCTGGCATGCTATCATGGAGCGGCATCAACATGCCGTGGTAAATTTTTCGTCCCATTTGGGGCAGGTTTGGGTATATGCTCCTCACAAACGAGAGCTTCTCTCAACAAGCATGATGGTTTCGGTAGGGAACGTCCCACCTTTGGGGATGAAACGATATCCATTGCCTCTTATTGCTTCCAAAATTTTCTCGTGTCAACATAGAACAACATGAGTGTTGTGTCAATTTTTGTAATTTTTCGGGGCTCGTTTGGACATTTTTATGCGTTAACTGAGTTTTCAATGCATTTATGTGCATAATTCAAATTTGAACTACATGCACATGCTCCACTGCATATAAATTGGTTGAAAAATCAAATCTGTGTCCTTGGGTGCATGCTTAGGTCCCATGCAAGAAATGGGAATGAATTTTAAACACCGGGGCGCCGTTGATTGCCGGCAAAACATTGAGATGCCTGGTTTTTAAATTCTAGTAAATCCAAAACTCGTCTGAAATTCATGAAACTTGGTATGCTATCATGGAGCGGCATCAACATGCCGTGGTAAATGTTTTGTCCCATTTGGGGCAGGTTTGGGTATATGCTTCTCACAACAAGCATGATGGTTTCGGTAGGGAAAGTCCCACCTTTGGGGACGAAACGATATCCATTGCCTCTTATTGCTTTCAATTTTTTTCTCATGTCAACATAGAACAACACGAGTGTTGTGTCAATTTTTTTGTGATTTTTTGGGGTTCGTTTGGACATTTTTATGCATTAACTGAGTTTTCAATGCATTTATGTGCATAATTCAACTTTTGACCGCAGCCTGCCTCGCTCCCACTGGTCCGTATTAATTGCGTGCCCGAGCCGCCGGCCATAATAGGCGGCCGCACCCCCGGTCCATAGTGGTCACCGACGTCTGGACTCCAGAGTGTATGGCGAAGCCGCCAAAGCGCACCATCGGAGGGAGTGGCGGCGCCGGGGCTGGTGAAGCACCTGCACAACGCGTGAAGCTGGCCACGGAGGTTTCTGTCGCCGCCGACGAGGTCTCGTGCGGGCAGCAGCACGACCTTGAATTCGTCGGCGCCGTCGTGCCCCCCCCAGCCGGAGCCGGAGGTCAACAGCAACTCCAGCAACAACTGTGACTCCGACGGAAAACCGGTTAGTCATCTATATACCAATTTGTGCGGCAAACATATCAAGTGTTTTCTCTGGTTAATCCCACCCCCATCCCGCCCCTCTATATTTTTTCTGGAATACAAATCCTATGGTTATGTTCTCTCAGTCCATGAAATTAGAGTAATTAAGATCCGTTAGATGCACGTAGTGTATTGATTATTTGAATGTTATCCGTATAGAGTTAGTGATTAATTGTTTGTTTTGTACAAATGATATTTGCTAATAATCCGACTAGGGTTAGCTTGCGTGCTAATAATTCGTGGCCAGATCTTGAGAATTGATTTTGAATGTCCTACATATATGTTTGTGTCTTTTTTCTTCCTGATCTTGAGAATTGATTTCGAATGTCCTACATGATATGCAATTTTTTTCTTTCGGATTGGTATGTACACAGATGAGGCTCCGACCAGCGCCGCCGCCGTATGTAGATCTTGGACCCGGCTGTGCGGCCAGAAGTGCCCCCGGACCTGAGGAACCAGTAGAGTCTCCGGCGGACCGCATCAGCGATCTCCCAGACGGAATCCTTGGGGAGATCATCTCCCTTCTCACCACCAAGGATGGCTGCCGCACACAAGTCCTCACATCTCGGTGGCGCACTCTGTGCTGCACCGCACCTCTTAATCTCGACTGTCGTCAGCTATATGTCGATGATGATTCTGAACTCCCCGGAGCCATCATCTCCTCCCACGAGGGCTCCGTTCAACGCATCTGCGTCCCAGCATGCTACCTGCTGGACATACCCGGCACGGTGGCCGCCTGGCTGACATCCCGTCAATTCGATAAACTCCAGCAGCTTGAGTTCTACCATTACAGCGATAGGTTACCACCAAGAGTTGCATCTGTGCCCTCACCACCGATGCCCATCTCATGGGTTTCCTCCTCTCTCCACATCGCCACCTTGACTCGGTGCCATCTAGCAGACTATCTAGTAGAAATGCTACGACTGCCAGTGCTGAAAAAACTTGGGCTTGTGTTGGTTGATCTATCGGTGGCCTCACTTCACAACATCATCCACTCGAGCTGCCCTGCACTACAGCGTTTGGTGCTTGTTTTTGGAATAGGAAACCGTATCCCTTATCTCAAAATAAAGTCGTCTCACCTTGTAAGCATTGGAATTCATTCTGAAGGACAGGAGCTCATCATGAAAATGCCCCTTCACTTCAAAGGTTGCTCCTTAATTGTTGTTATAAACCTTCACAAATAAATGTGGTCTCTACGCCTAAACTGGAGACCTTGGGTGCAATTAGTGATCCGTTTGAATGGTTCGAGATGGTGTTTGCCTCCACACCTATTGAGGTACAGTATATTATTCACGTACACTTTTGTAATTTGCATTTTTCATTTGTGCGCATAAGTTAAGTATCATCTTGGAGTACACTTTCAGTGCTAATATTATGTTCTATGCTCAACGAAGCGCTTGTCCATCCTATCAGTGGTGGTGGATTCTGTCAAGACCTTATACATCACTATGTGGTGTTTTGATCTCAACATCATTATTGCCTTGCCGCAATGCTTTCCATGTCTGGAGAATTTGTATATGAAGGTGATGATTTCACGCACACTGAAAGCCCATATATAATGTACTATAATTAATCGTTCAGCTATCACTCTTTCAACATAATCTTTTTTAGACATTAACTGTTTTCAATCTTCATCTCTATTTAGGCACTAACACATGGAGAAAAAGGTATAACCAATCGATGGTTCAAGAAGCACCGGGATATTCTTCGATCTCACGACATTCGTTTGAAGACAGTAACGCTGGAAGGATATGCATCCAACAATGCAAACACTAGCTTTGTCACATTGTTCATGTTGAATGCGAGGGCACTATTGTCCGTGAGGATTAAGTTTTTCAACAAGAAATTTCTTTCGGCTGCAGGTGTTGAACAACATAAAAAGAAGTTTCATGTGGACCTAAGGGATTCTGATCATGCTCGACTTCTATTTACAACAGCTTGTCATCATGGACCAGTAGAATTTCTGGCCGTTGATCTTGATTTTAAGGATCAGACTGATCCATTTGATTGTGACTGCCAAAAACTTTGGTTGAGTTAGATGTCATTTTCCTGTTCAATCTGGATTTTTTCTAAACCTGATGAGCAATTAATCCTTGTGCTTTTGTACTATTTGTTAGCTAGATTTAGATATTGTTGCCCTTTTCAACTCGGCTTTGACCCATATTTTCTTTCATACTGGGCCAATGGCTTGCCATTTCTTTAATTAAGACATAAATATTATAAGCATTCACAACATAGGCAAAGAACATCACTCTCGCGGGATCCTTGAGATCTTTGTTAATTATAGAACCGCAAGTTTTTAGTGCCCACCAGCACCCACAAACTTATTTTCAGCTTGCACACCAAGGGCTGTAATTCTTAATAAGAAAAGCTGCATGGTAGTCACAGATTTGGATTTATCATTTGGGACCCACGAGGAAAAAGCCTATCCAGGGCGGTGCCGACTCGACATTAAACATTGAGAAACCTGGTTTTAAAATTACTGTAAATCCAAAACTCGCCTCAAAATCATGAAACTTGGCATGGTGTTATGTCATAGCACCAACATGTTGTGGTAAAAAATTAGTCCAATTTGGGACAAGTTTTGGTACAGTCTTCTTACAAACTAGAGCCATTCTAATTATTGTGGTAATTTCTAGCTTATTTCTCTTTTTATTGGTTAACCCGTCAAATACTTTTTATATATAATAGATGTGTTTGCCCGTCTAGCGCACACACGTTGATCTATCTAACTGTTTCAGTTTGTTGTGGTTAATCACAAACAGTTCATCCATGTGAAGTGTATGCCATCAATCGCAGACACTTTGACCTGGCTGACCCGTTTCTGTTATGTTGCCTAATTGCAAACAGTTAATCCTTCTGAAGCGTATGCCCTCAATCACACAAACCTTGATCTGGCTGACTGTTTCTTTTGTGTTGCCTAATCACAAACAGTTATTTCGAGTGAACCGTATGCTCTATATCCCACACGCTTTCATCAGGATGCTCGTTTCTTTTGTTCCTCCTCATCGCAAACAGTTCATTGGACTAAACCGTATGCCCTAGATCGCACACGCAACTAAAATCTGAACCGTGTTTGATGGCTCCGCCATCGCAAATGTTTTGCACCTTTTTTGACGGTTCTTTTACACCACTGTTTGCGATTATTGCATCACACACAGTTTCGTCGAAGGGTCTCTGATTGTAGTGTCGCGTTAGCAGCATCCTGCAGTAGTGTACGAAGATCTTTATTGTCAAACCGCATAACAACATATGTTGTTCCCTTTGTCATCGGTATGTTACTTGCCCGAGATTCGATCGTCGGTATCTTCATAGATAATTCAAACTCGTTACCGGCAAGTCTCTTTATTTGTTCCGTAATGCATCATCCCATAACAAACTCATTAGTCACATTGCTTGCAAGGCTCATAGTGATGTGCATTACCGAGAGGACCCAGAGATACCTCTCCGATACACGGAGTGACAAATCCTAATCTTGATCTATGCCAACTCAACAAACACCATCAGAGACACCTGTAGAGCATCTTTATAATCACCCAGTTACGTTGTGATGTTTGATAGCACACAAGGTGTTCCTCCGGTATTTGGGAGTTGCATAATCTCATAGTCACAGGAACATGTATAAGTTATGAAGAAAGCAATAGCAACAAAACTAAACGATCATTATGCTAAGCTAACGGATGGGTCTTGTCCATCACATCAGTCTCTAATGATGTGATCCCGTTCATCAAATGACAACACATGTCTATGGCTAGGAAACTTAACCATCTTTGATTAACGAGCTAGTCAAGTAGAGGCATAAAAGGGACACTTTGATTGTCTATGTATTCACACATTACTAAGTTTTTGGTTAATACAATTCTAGCATGAATAACAAACATTTATCATGATATAAGGAAATATAAATAACAACTTTATTATTGCCTCTAGGGCATATTTCCTTCAGTCCCGTGCCCGATACACCTTCTTATCATTGAGGTCCTTCGTGTACTTTTGTCACCATCATCTGTAATCTATCTATACGATGTTTACATTAAGGTGGCAATCCCTTGGCTCCGGCTATCATGCCGTGACGCGCAGGCCACTTAATATTACAGCATATAACCTTCTCATACATAAATTCATTATCATGACGAAGGCTATACCACATCATATGCAAGCCCTGCAAAAGCAAGTTAGACGTCCTCTCATTGTTTTTAGAAAAAAATTAGTTACGTGGTTAACCAATTTTATCAATTAAGACTAGCTACCTATGCAAGCAGAACAAGGCGATGTTCTTGATGCTAGATTATGTTTTGGTGTGTGTGAAAGAGAGACTTCATTAAAAGTCTCATCCAACACACTAAACTTTGTCAATACGCGTGACCACTTAGAAGATCATCCATCTTTGGCACCCTCTTGTGTACGCGATGGTTCACTATTCCCGACTATGATGTAGCCCAAGGAACTATTAGCAGATCGTCGACAGCCAGAGCCGATCGATTGTTAGAATCTTGTAGCAAAACTACATCATTCTACCAATGAACTGAATCGAAGAAACACTCATGGGAATCATAGCAAGAACATAAACCCTCACATATCATATGTGATCTAGATCACAACCTTCATCTACTCATAAACCAGCTCATGATGCCACTGTAGGGAAATGTAGTAGAAAAAATCGCACCTACGATCACCTAGATCAATATGAAGATGCATAATGGGTTGGGATCAACGAGCGTTACTGTCTCCGGAGTGCATCAGAAGAAGAAGAGTTGGTGTAGATCGTGCTTGGAGTCCCTCAAACGTTGATGATGATCCCATGAACCGTCCTTGAACGATCCCTTGAACAGAAGACTGAAAACACGACCTCTTTACTTGGTTGCAAGCGTACGGTCTTCACGATCCGGCAACGCTTCACCGTCCAGAGCTAATCATCGCCGGAGAATTAGAGGGAGGAGATTAGAACCACACTGGGGTTCTAGTTATGAGGATTACAGGTGGCTAGGGCTAGCTCTAATTTGTCTAGGACCAACTAGAACTAGAACTAGATCAACTAGAAGAGGCACCCAAAAACTTACGTGCAATAGGGTGGAAAGCCTCTATTATATAGGTTTAGGGGGGGGGGGGGAGGAGAGGGCAGCCACCAAGGGAGGAAAGTCCTCCCTTGGTGCGCTGGCCTAGGGGGGGGAGTCCAACTCCCACCCCTAGTAGGTTCGCCCCTCCCCCCCACAAGGAAAGGGGGCGCCACCTACACTTGGGCCTTTATGGCCCAAGTCTCCTTCCACCTCTTGGCCTTTTAAGGCCCATTGATATTTAATTTATATATAATACCTTAAATTTTTTAGAGTATTATATATATAGTCTAATATCTCTGGAAACATTTTTCACCTATATATAATTAATCGGTAATGCCTGGTATTACCCGATATTCACCGAAAACCCTTCCGGTGACCCGAAACGCTTCTGGAACCTCTTGGAACTATTCCGGATAATAATGAAACCATTTCATGAATATATTCTCATCACTCCTGTTCCACTAATACTTAGTAGATCATGATTACCTTAATCTTGTGACCCTGTAGGTTCGGTAAATCATAGACATGAACGAACCCCCTTCGTTCAATGACCGATAGCGGAACCGTGGACATCCATGTCGGCCCCTATGATTACACGAATGATACTGGAGTGAACCTTTGGTTATCATGTGATGTTCCCTTTGCTTTGCAATACTTCAGAAAACCCGGTGTGCATCGGTATCCTCCTGAGTCATCACCATGCTCACTATACCGTCGCTCCCGTTACCAGTTTTGTTCTTCTTTCTCGTTGACGTGTTCCGGCATCCTCGTGACGAAGTCACCTGTGTCTGGCCAGACGATCATGGATGCCGTTACACCGAGAGGGCCCTAATAATATCTCTCCATTGTTGGAGGAGCAAATCCCACTCTTGAGTTGTTCGTTCACTTGTCAAACTTTCCTATGAGCCTGGAAGTTGTCGTTATGATTACCTTGTTACATATGACATTTGTGCAATCCCAAAGTCCATCGTCTGGTAGGAAGTGACCAAGACACTCTCATGGTGCGAGGAACTAAAGAACACATGCTAACACTATGTGCTATAACAGATGATTGCAGACAATATGGTCACTAAGTATAATATACAAGATTGGGTCAATTCAGTATGATAGTTCTTCTAACGTCATACCCTCAATGTTGAACCGGTTTTGCATAAAGGTGGCTGGCGGGTGTCTGTTTCTCCTACTTTAGTTGAATCAGATTTTACTACGGCGGTCATTGCAGAAGGTTAAATAGCAACTTGATAATCACCGTTGTGGTTATGCATAGGTAAGAACGGTTCTTGAGTTGCATGTAGCAGCCACGTAAAACTTGCGACAACAAAGTAGAGGACATCTAACTTGTTTTTGCAGGGCATGTTGTGACGTAATATGGTCAAGATGTGATGTGATATATGTTAATGTATGAGATGATCATGTTTTGTAATAAGTTCACGACTTGCATGTCGATGAGTACGAAAACCGACAGGAGCCTTAGGGTTGTCTTTAATTATTGTATGACCTGCGCGTCAATCGCTTAAGCGCCATGTAATTGCTTTACTTTATCTGTGCGCTAGCAATAGTTGTAGAAGCAATAGTTGGCGAGACGACCCCGACGCAATGATGGAGATCAAGGTGTCATGCCGGTGACAATGGAGATCATGACGATGCTTCGGAGATGGAGATCAAAGGCACAAGATGATGATGGCCATATCATGTCACATATTTTGATTGCATGCTCTACAGAAAAATGCACTTCCGTGATGATACGTGTTTGTCATAGTAGGTCACGTTTTTTGTCATGCATGTACATCCATGACGATTTTATGACAGAATCAAGATAGTCATACATGTGATGTCGTAGAAGTGTTCCATGACAATACCAAAACTATAATCACGGAAGTGTCCACTTCCATGACGATAAATGGCGCACCATGGAAGTGCTTTCATCAAGGGTAACCGATACATGGCATCCACCATAGCGGGTCGCCGTTAAGCTATCGGGTTCCGGTTTGGATCCGATAACCTGTTAACAGGCCTGTCCGATGGGGGTTTTCCACGTGCAAAATTCTCATTCGCCGGAGGATCCACGTGTCAGCTCCTTGTTGGGCAAGATGTCAACCGTCCATTGGACAGGAGTCGGCAATGAAACGTTGACACGTGGGACTGCCCAATAGAGGCCCATTCAGGTTAAAAGGTCGGCCCATTTGACTTGCTCAAAAGGAAGCGGGCCGGCCCACGAAAAGCCTGTTAACAGCCTGTTCGCATATAGCCCATTAACAGCCCGCTAACTCACGACCTATTATGGCCTATCCGAATTAGGCCCAGTAATGTCATCTGGGCCGTCCAATATGATTCTGGCCCGTTTTAACTTCCGGCCCATGTATGGCCTATGACGTCTTTTGGCCCATATGGGGCCCTTTGTAACTCTGGGCCCATTGAAGGCCCATGCTGAAACTGGCCCGTAATGAATAGTGTATCGCTTTCCAGCCCGTGTTACCTTTCGGCCTTGTAAGGGCACATTTATTCTTGGGCTCATTTGCAGCATTCGGTTACTTACGGTCCGTTACTGGCCTGTTCCGCTTGTGGGCCAAATTCAGCCCGTGGTTACAGTCGGCCCGTTTGTGGCATGTTAACCCGTTGGGTTATTTTCAAAGCGTCATCAAATACGGCCCATTACTGACTAGTTATGCCTGTCGATAGAATTAAGCCCGTTATACATATCGGCCTATTAATAGCCCATTATGTTCTGGCCATAAACATACGTTTTCCACTCTAGCCCATTTATGGCCCATATTGCGGAATGTTATTGGTCCACGAATAGTACGACCCATGTTTGGCCAATCGATCATATGGCCCGTAGAAGGCCCAATGATTCTACGACCCATAGAAGGACCATGGATCCTATGGCCCGTAGGAGTCCCATGGTCACTACTGCATGTAGCAGGACCATGGTTACAACGGTCAATATGTTGCCCATGGTTATTGTGGCCTAGTTTAAAAAAATATTTGGCGCTAAAGTGTAGTGACTACAACCAAACAAATAAACAAGACAATAAGGAAATAAATAACCAAGCAAATTACGCTAGGCTATTACAGCTATTACACATATTACATCCACTAGGCATCAAAGTGCGCCACCAGTGTAAATATAGGGAACAAAGCAGCATATTACATACACTGGGTCTAAATTGGCCACCAGTGCAAATAAATGTGGCAGCAAAACAAGTCCAGAACTAAAACCACTTCAGAAGAGCTTAAGAAACGATATCCTGGATACCCACCATGTTGGCGAGAAGCTTAGCAAGATTATTAGTTTTCTCTTGTTTGGCGCTAAAATCCTCCAGCGCTTGTTGTTGCACCAGAAAGCATTCATCTGAATTCTGCAAGGACTTCCTTAGTCCTTCGACTTCTTGCCGCAGCACAGCTGACTGATGCCTTTCAGCTTGTAGCTGAGACTGTAGAATCCGAAGTGATCCAGTCAGCGAGTTCGAAGAGCTTGTGCTAGGGGTAGTGGCCAGTAACTCGAACACAACATCAACACAAGACTTTGGGGTTGTCTCACTGTCTACAAGATAGTATTTATCACCTTTCTTGTAGACAACAGGGTTGTCTCACTATCTTGAACCTTATCTGCATTACTTTCTCTACCATTTCATAATGGGGTGCTCTTGTCCAATATTCTGTTCGCATTCTACAAGAGAAACAAGCAGACACATCAACGATTTATCATGTAGTATATGAAACTGATTTTGGTAAACTGGTTAGTAGTAAGGTGGATAGGATAACAACATGGAACAAACATATATCTATGTACAATGGTCACTATATTGTCTATATCATTCTAGTTTATGTTGGCAAATCAAGATAGAGACACAGTTCAAATCATATATTTTTAAGACATAGCAGCAAACAGAATATAAGTGTGGGAAACTACACAACACTAACAAGACTTGTAATGTGCATGACATGAGAACATAACTGTTTCAATTGGATCCTTCAAATTCAAAATTAGTTGGTATGAGTAAATACAGTGATGCAAGAGAAAGGATTATGCACCATGGCTACGAAATCTAACCTGAGAACAGTTGCTCTTTTGCTTTAAACGTGGAGTTTGGGTTTGCTGTGGTGGTCTTCGTGAGTATGCACCATAGCTATGGAATCCAACCTGAGAACAGTTGCTCTTCTGCTTTAAACGTGGAGTTTGGGTTTGCTGTGGTGGTCTTCGTGCTCTGGGTACATCAATTGCCTTACAAGCTACTTGTGTGGGGGTACTCTATGGTGGAAATTGTGCTGTGTAAACTAGAAGTGGGTTACTATTTGCTGGGGTTGGGGTTAGATGGGGTGTAGCTGGTTCTTTGTCCAACGGTGTAGGTGTACAATCTGGAAGAGTCTCGATTATGTGTGGTGGGGCTAGTTCGTGGGCTAGCACAACCATGGTTCTATCTACATCGATGGGTACCACTGTCTTTTGTGAAGAACGGGTTTTTTACTCCTTTAGATACGTCCATCACCCCCTCCAATTTGAATGGCTGATAAACAAGAAAAGAAATTGAATGTACAGACATTGTATGATAGACAGATGTGGTAATTCACATATATGTAGTCTAACCAAACACGATGACACGATATGACTATACGATGTCTTTCTAAAATAGGTTGGGATGAAATAATTCACATACATGTTGTCTAAGTATATAGGATGACATGATATAATTCACATAATTGATTCGTATACTAAGCAGCTGGCACTCGCATGTATGATCTCTAAACTAAGCAGATGGCATTGAATATTGTGTATATGATCTCTAAACTAAGCAATGCAAGACACCATATGCATGATATGAGAAATATAAACATCGCAAGTTAGAGCATACACCTCAAGTGGGATATAGGACTGGTCATCTATCTCTGAATCCTCTTGTGAGGAGCTACCTGTAACCATCGAGATATATGCTTTAATAGGTACCATTGTCTGCTCTGAAGACCTTGTTTTCACCCCAGATTTTTCCATAACCGGCTCAAATGGCTGATGCACATGAAGAGTAGTTCAATATACACAAATTGTCGACAAATGGAATACATAATAAAAAAAAGGACAGCATGAGATAATTCACATATATAATGCCTAGCTACACAGGATGGCAGTGCATAATTCACATATATGATAACTGGCTAAAAAACATGGCATTGCATAATTCACATATCTGATATAGAAAGTAAACATGAGGTATTCGCACAAAGCATTTCTAATCTAAGCAGATGGCATGGCAATGCAAGACACCATATGCATGATATGAGAAATATAACCCTGCCAAGTTAGAGCATACACCTCTGGTGGAGAATACGATTGGTCATCCGTCTCTGAATCCTCCTCTGAGGAGCTATCTGTAACCAGCAAGAAATCTGCATCGACAGGTAGCACTGACTGCTCAGAAGACATTGTTTTCACTCCAGATTTTCCCATCGCCGACTCAAATGGGAGATGCATAGGAAGAGTAGATGAATGTACAAACATTGTCAACAAATGGAATGCATGCTGAAAAAATATTATGGCACGATACAATTCACATATACGATGACTGGCTAAACAGGATGGCATTGCATGATTCACGTATATGATGCCTGGCGAAACAAGATGGCATTGCATAATTCACATATATGATATAGAAACCAAAAAGGTGGCATTCACACAAAGTAATCGAAATTAAGCTGATGACGTATAAGATGTATAAAGTAAGCAATGCGAGGCGCCATATGCATGATAGGACCAACATCAGCATGCCAGGATAGAGCAAACACCTCAGGGGGAAAATAGGAGTGGTCGGCTCCCTCTGAATCACCCTTTGAACAGTTATCTTCCTCTGGAATACAATCTGGAATGGGGAGGGCCCCCACCGTGCCCACCATGGAGCGGCGTCTGCATGACATTATATTCCCACGCAACAGTCTTCTCTTTTTCTCTACATGTTCAGTACGATTGTGTACAATAACTGGCGTACATAATAAAAAGACATAGTTTGATTATGGAAGGCCTAAGGGGTGCATGCAGAAATCAAGAATGATTGATACGTCTCCAACATATCTATAATTTTTTATTGTTCCATGCTGTTTTATTATCAATCTTGGATGTTTTATAATCATTTTGTAGTCACTTTATATCATTTTTTGGTGCTAACCTATTGACATAGTGCCAAGTGCCAGTTGCTATTTTTCCATGTTTTTACATCACAGAAAATCCTTATCAAATGGAGTCCAAATGCCACGAAACTTTATGGAGATTTTTTATGGACCAGAAGGAAGAAGTTGGGCCCTGGTTGCACCTGGGGGGAGCCCCGAGGAGGGGACAACCCACCAGGGCACGCCAGGAGGCCCAGGCGTGCCCTGGTGGGTTGTGCCTACCTCGGGTGCCCCTGGACCGCCTCTTTGCTCTATAAATACCCCAATATTCCAGAAACCCTAAGAGCGTCAACGAAATATTCATACAACGCCGTAGATTCCAGAACCACCAGATCCAATCTAGACACCATCTCAGATGGGGTTCACCACCTCCATTGGTGCCGCTTCGATGATGCGTAAGTAGTTCTTTGTAGACCTTAGGGTCTGTAGTTAGTAGCTAGATGGATTTCTCTCTCTCGCCGAATTCTCAATACAATGGCCTCTTGGAGATCCATATGATGTAACTCTTTTTGGGGTGTGTTTGTTGGGATCTGATGAACTTTGAGTTTATGATGAGTCATATCTTTTTATATCCATGAAAGTTATTTGAGTTTCTTTGATCTCTTATATGCATGATCTCTTATAGCCTCGTATTTCTTCTCCGATATTTAGGTTTTGTTTGGCCAATTTGATCTATTTATCTTGCAATGGGAAGAGGTGCCCGGTAGTGGGTTCGATCTTACGGTGCTTGATGCCAGTGAGAGAAACGGAACCGACACGTATGTATCGTTGCTACTAAGGATAAATGGCCGAGATCTATATCTACCGCAATAGATAAATGGATCTTGTCTACGTCATGTCATCGTTCTTATTGCATTACTTCGTTTTTCCATGAACTTAATACACTAGATGCATGCTGGATAGCGGTCGATGTGTGGAGTAATAGTAGTAGATGCACGCAGTAGTCGGTCTACTAATCTTGGACGTGATGCCTATGTATTGATCATTGCCTGGATATCGTCATAATTATTTGAGGTTCTATCAATTGCCCAACAGTAATTTGTTTACCCACCATTTGCTATCTTTCTCGAGAGAAGCCACTAGTGAAACCTACGGCCCCCGGGTCTTCTTTCTCATATATTTGCTTGCGATCTACTTTTTCCTAGCTTTTATTTTTAGATCTATTAAACCAAAAATACAAAAATACCTTGCTGCACTTTTACTTATTTGTTATTTTTTTAATCTATTACAATTTTCTCCCGTCCACGCACCGTTTCTGGCGCCGTTACCCGAAAGGGATTGGCAACCCCTTTAACACGTCGGTTGCAAGTGGTTGTTATTTGTGTGCAGGGGCAGTGTACGTTGTGTTTCTTGGTTCTCCTACTGGTTGGATAACCTTGGTTTCATATCTGAGGGAAATACCTACCGCCGCTGCGCTACATCATCCCTTCCTCTTTGGGGAAATACCGACGTAGCTTCAAGCGACATCAAAAGTAATTTCTGGCGCCGTTGCCGGGGAGGATCTTCAACATATACTAGGTTCCTAACCACAAATCTCATCTCCTCGCAATTTATATTATTTGCCATTTGCCTCTTGTTTTCCTCTCCCCCACTTCACAAAAAATTGCCGTTTTATTCGCCTCTCTTTTCTGTTCGCCGTTTTCTTGCCAGATCTGTTTTTGCGTGCATTCTTGTTTGCCGTTATGGATAGTTCTTCCTCAATTGCTTGCACTCCCGAGGACAAGGTCCTCAACTTTAAACAAAGGGGAGGAGAAAATTTAAAAGATGCTTGGTATAGAATTTGCAATGCTCATAATAGTTCTATCTGTAAGCAATCTACCGTTGTGCTCTTACGTTGTTTTTATATTGGCATCACCACTTGGTATAGATTCGTCGTTGATACGATTTTCGGTGGAAATTTCTTAATGAGTCCTCCTTTTGATGCTCTTAATGCTATCAGAAATTTAGTGGGTTCACCACCTCTTATGGTTAATGAAACAATTTTGACTCTTGAGCATGTTATGGAAAGATTAGATGCTATCAAAAAGAAAATGCTCACCAAAGATCATATGGAAATTATACATAAAAAGATGCATAATTTTGCTACTAACCTTGGGTCAAAAGCGGGCGATATTTTTAAGTTGTTAAAAGAGAGGGGTACCTTAATCCATGAAAGAATAGAAGAAAGTCCGTCTCGGATCAATAAATTGGAAGAAATCTTTAGTAATCTAAGCACGGCTTTTACTAACTCTGAAATTATTGAGGAAACTCCCGTAAAGATTAGGAGATCTAAGAACAAGGGTGCAACTTCTAGTGATAACAATAAAGGAGATCTTAAGATGATTAGTATCCACCCGGATTTTGTTGAAGTGATAAGAGATACTTTTTGCAAGAATGAAATCTTTAAATTTACCCCTAGAAGTATTGCTATTGAATGTCTTTATGCTAAATCTTTGAAGGATTCTAAGTGTTTGATTGAAGATTTGGACAAAGATGACAAAACTTAGATCCTTGCTTTATGTCTAGCTAAGGGCGTAAAACTATAGCGCTTCTTGGGAGGCAACCCAATGAATAAAATTTATTTTTGCTTTTTGCTTTCGGTTCTTGATTTTTAACACAATTATGCTACTGTTATGATTGTGTTTTAATTAGTGTTTGTGCCAATTAGAACCGATAGGATCTTCTTGGGTGATAGTTGTTTGATCTTGCGGAAAAAGACAGAAATTTTGCGCTCACGAAATTAATTGCCATTTTTTTTATCAGAAAGAGCTTTTGCCTTGATTATTTTTGTAGAAGATTAATATACAAATTTCTCAGGTCGTCCAATTCTTCAGAATTTTTGGAGTTCCAGAAGTTTTCGTTTAAGTTAGATTGCTACAGACTATTCTGTTTTGACAAATTCTGTTTTCTTTGTGTTGTGTGCTTATTTTGATGGCTCTATGGTTTTCTTTGATGAGTTTTTGACATAGAAAAGTTGGAATAAAGTAGATATAATACAAAAAGAAAATATGAATTGGTTTGATACAACACTTATAGTAGCGGTTTACTTTCTTACACTAACGGATCTCACGGAGGTTTTGTTGAGTTTTGTGTGATTGAAGTTTTCAAGTTTTGGGTTATATTACAATGTATGAAAGAAGGATAGAAGAGACTAAGCTTGGGGATGCCCTGGCATCCCAAGCTATTATCCAAGAATGAGCAACCAACTAAGCTTGGGGATGCCCCCGAGTGGCATCCCCTCTTTCTTCTAACCACCATCGGTATTTGACTCGAGGCTATATTTTTATTCGTCACATGATATGTGTTTTGCTTGGAGCGTCTTGTATGACATGTGTCTTTTCTTGTTTTATTTTGTGTTTTAAGTCATCAATCCTTGCTGGACACACCTATTTGAGAGGGCCAAAATTATGTCATGACTTGTTAGAATTGCTCTCTATGCTTCACTTAAATTTTTATGAGCAATGGACTTGCTCTAGTGCTTCACTTATATCTTTTTGAGCATGGTGCGATTAGTATTTTTGAAGAAAATGCTCTCTTGCTTCACTTATATTTATTTGAGAGTTAGTAAAATTTTGAAGAAATTCTCTCTTGCTTCACTTAAATTATTTTGAGATAAAGAAAATTTGTTATGCTCATGATCTTCACTTATATTTGTTTGAGCTTATGAAAAGCAACACATGAAAATTAGTTCCAAAGTGATAGATATCCAGGAAGGATAAAGAAATAAAGAAAAAATGTCATGAAGATTATTGGACAAAATAAACTTCATTCTTAGTAATAGTTTTGAGATATGATGATGTAATATGTGAGTTATGTTGGTGAGTAATTGTGCTCTAGTAAGAATATTGGTGTTAAGGTTTGTGATTCCCTATGCATGCACGAAAGTCAATAATCATGCGATGAAAATTATATCCTACTTGTGGTGCATTATTCGGTGTGAATTATTCTTAATGCTTTCTTATGAGATTATTCGTTTCTTGGTTGGTCGCTTCCCAATCTTTTGCTAGCCTTCATTTTGCACTAAGTATGACCTCTACTTGTGCATCCAAAATCCTTTAAACCAGTTTTGCCACATGAGTCGACTATATCTACCTATATGCGGTCTTCTTTTGTCGTTCTATGCAAATTTGCATGTGCCATCTCTAATTTTCAAAATAAACTTCTCTTTTGTGTGTTTGTTTCGCTCGCAGAATGATAACGGGTGGCTAATATTTTCCATGCTAGATGTGTTATTCTCAAGATGAGTGTTTATTCACGTGTAATTGCATGAGAGTAAGGCAAAGGTATTAGGGATGCCCAGTCCTGAAATGCAAAAAAATTGAATTTACTTTATGTTGTCAAATAATAAATTCCTTGGAAAGTGTTGGTATGGAGGGCACCCATGGATACGGTTAGCCATGGAAAATGAAAGTATGGTGGAAAAAGTAATAAACTTTATTTTCTGTTTGGGAACCGCCTAAGTCGTTTTCGTTGGTGGGATGGATACACCTCCCAAAATGTTTTTATCTCTAAGTTTTTCACTTGGAGCTCTGGCAACTCTACAAATCCCTACATCCCTCTGCGAAGGGTCCTTCTTTCAATTTATGCAATTTTTATTTTGAGATTTGAGTATCCATCTTCTCTTATAAAAGCACCAAGTAGGAGGCAATATGATCATACTTAAGTATTGGGTGTAGTTAATATTCGAGTGTGTTTCATGAATGGATCAATGTTTGAGCATGATGGGCTAGGGATAACTTATTTTAGCGTTGATATTTTGGAAGACATGGTTGCTTGTTGATATGCTTGAGTATCTAAATTATTATGTCAAAACTAGACTATTGCTTTGAATCACATAAAAAGTCCAAATGTCCATGCTATAAAGAAAAGAATATGATATGACATGATAGACAGCACTCCACATCAAAAATTCTGTTTTTATCACTTACCTACTCGAGGACGAGCAGGAGTTAAGCTTGCGGATGCTGATACGTCTCCAACGTATCTATAGTTTTTGATTGTTCCATGCTGTTTTATTATCAATCTTGGATGTTTTATAATCATTTTATGGTCATTTTATATCTTTTTTGGGTACTAACCTATTGACATAGTGCCAAGTGCCAGTTGCTGTTTTTCCATGTTTTTACATCGCAAAAAATTCTTATCAAACGGAGTCCAAATGCCATGAAACTTTACGGATATTTTTTATGGACAAGAAGGAAGAAGTTGGGCCCTGGTTGCACCTGGGGGGAGTCCCGAGGAGGGGACAACCCACCAGGGCGCGCCAGGAGGCCCAGGCGCGCCCTGGTGGGTTCACTATAATTCGTGAAATTTTGGGCCGAGCGGATTTTTTTGTCAAAATTATGACACTTCTATGACGATAATTGTGACAAAACCCGGTATCATCATAGATGTGGTGGCGTCCTACTTCTATGACAAAAAATCATGACAAAAAATGGGCTTTTTGTCTTGGGCGGGCCGGAGATGCAGCTGCATGACATTCTTTGGGCCGTCCATGACGGAAAAAACCGTGGTAGAAGCGAGGGCAAGGAAAATATCGGGGTGTTCCCAGTTACGGTGGGTGGTCGGGGCCGAGCGATGCGCGTTTCTCACGTACACGCACGCGCGTGGGTGCGAGGCGTTGGGCTCTAACTGAACCCGAGCGATTGCACTGCAGGCTACGCGTTACTGAACCCGAGCGATCGATAGATGGCTGTTAACTAAACCCGATCGAGCGATTCCTTCACTACTGCTGCTAACTGAAGCCGATCGATGCTGCCTCTGGATGAACAGTGAGCGTTGTTGGGGGGGGGGGGGGTTTGGATGAACAGTTCCCGGTGGGGGTGGATGAACGGGACCCCGTGGTGTTGCCTCTGGATGAACAGTGAGCATTGCTGGGGGGGTTTGGATGAACAGTTCCCGGTGGGGGTGGATGAACAGGACCCCTTGGTGTTGCCTCTGGATGAACAGGACCCCGATCGATCGAGCCGGTTGGGGCTGGATGAACAGGACCCCGTGGAGGGCTGGATGAACAGGACCACCCCGTGAAGGGCTGGATGAACAGTAGACGGTGGAGGGGTGGATGAACAGTAGCCCGTGGAGGGGTGGTTGAACAGGAGCCCGTGGAGAGGGCTGGTTGAACAGTAGCCGGTGGAGTAGCGCGTGGTGGAGACTGGATGAATAGGAGCCCGTGGATGAACAGTCGCAGGTGGAGGCTGGAGGAGGTCGACAGTGGATGAACAATAGCCCGTGGAGGCTGGAGGGGGTCGACGGTGGAGATGAACATCCCGTGGAGTCCCGTTTTGCGGTACGCCACACCCCTCCCGATGAACAGGACCCCCGTTTTGACCGTAGTGGTCCAACGCAAGTCCGATTCCTCCGTTTTGCGGTATGCCACTCCCCTCCCGATCAACATGACCCCCGTTTCGATCGTAGGAGGTCCGTTTCCTCCGTTTTGCGGTACGCCAGACCCCTCCCGATGAACAGGATCCCGTTTCGAACATGGCCGGTCGAACACAAGGCCGTTTCCTCCATTCTGCGGTACGCCAGGCCTCGTTGTCATCCTTTGTGTGGCGGTCGGGATCGCGTGATGGTTAACTCCTACGAACCCTTCCCCTAGGAGCATGCGTAGTAGTACTTTGCTTTGAGGGCTAATAAATTTTTGCAATAAGTATATGAGTTCTTTATGACTAATGTGAGTCCATGCATTATAAGCACACTTACCTTTCCGCAATTTTCTAGCCTCTTCGGTGCCGTGCATTGCCCTTTCTCACCTTGAGAGTTGGTGAAACTTCGCCGGTGCATCCAAACCCCGTGATATGATACGCTCTATCACACATAAACATCCTTATATCTTCCTCAAAACAGCCACCATACCTACCTATTATGGCATTTCCATAGCCATTCCGAGATATATTGCCATGCAACTTTCCATCGTTTCGTTTATCATGACACGCTCCATCATTGTCATATTGCTTTGCATGATCATGTAGTTGACATTGTATTTGTGGCAAAGCCACCATTCATAATTCTTTCATACATGTTGCTCTTGATTCATTGCATATCCCGGTACACCGCCGGAGGCATCCACATAGAGTCATATTTTTTTTTTACAATTTGAGCATATTAATTTCTTTAGGAACGAGCTTAAGGAACAAAAAAGCTTTATGGGTTACATGAATAAAGAGCTCGATGATATGTCTAAAGAATTTTACGGTTTGAAATCTCAGATCGCTCATCTTGAGAAGTTAATAGCTGAAATTTCGGATAAGCAGGCCACCTTAGTTAATAAGATGGCCGCTAAGCCGGAATTTTTTTGTGAAAATAAAGATGAAGATCTAAAAGTCATTGCTGTGTCCCTTATTAAATCTTTGTTTTGCACTATGAATCTTGATAATGATGGAACTGAATATGATCCACCTTTACCTAGAAGGCGTTCCAAAAATTCGGAGTTTTTAGATCTTGATGCAAAAATTTGTAAAAGTGGGATTGAAGAGATTAAAACTCTAGATATTAATAAACCCACTATCTTGGATTTGAAGGAATTTAATTATGATAATTGCTCTTTGATAGATTGTATTTCCTTGTTGCAATCCGTGCTAAATTCTCCACATGCTTATAGTCAAAATAAAGCCTTTACCAAACATATTGTTGATGCTTTGATGCAATCTTATTAAGAAAAACTTGAGTTGGAAGTTTCTATCCCTAGAAAACTTGATGATGAGTGGGAACCTACTATTAAAATTAAAATTAAAGATCATGAATGCTATGCTTTGTGTGATTTGGGTGCTAGTGTTTCCACGATTCCAAAGACTTTGTGTGATTTGCTAGGTTTCCGTGATTTTGATGATTGTTCTTTAAACTTGCACCTTGCGGATTACACTATTAAGAAAACCTATGGGAAGAATTAATGATGTTCTTATTGTTGCAAATAGGAACTATGTGCCCGTAGATTTTATTGTTCTTGATATAGATTGCAATCCTTTATGTCCTATTATTCTTGGTAGACCTTTCCTTACAATGATTGGTGCAATTATTGATATGAAGGAAGGAAATATTAGATTCCAATTTCCGTTAAGGAAAGACATGGAACACTTCCCTAGAAAGAAAATAAAATTACCATATGAATCTATTATGAGAGCCACTTATGGATTGCGTACCAAAGAAGGCAATACCTAGATCTATCATTGCTATTATGCCTAGCTAGGGGCGTCAAACGATAGCGCCTGTTGGGAGGCAACCCAATTTTATATTTAGTTTTTTGCTTTTTGCTTCTGTTTAGGAATAAATATTTTATCTAGCCTCTGGTTAGATTTGTTTTTATGTTTTAATTAGTGTTTGTGCCAAGTTTAACCTATAGGATCTTCTTGGATGATAGTTATTTGATCTTGCTGAAAATTCCAGAAACTTTCTCTTCACGAAAACAATTGTTAAAAATTACCAGAACGTGATAAAATATTGATTCCAATTGAAGCAGATCAATAAGCAAATTTTCTAGGTTTTCCTATTTTTGCTGAATTTTTTGTGTTCCAGAAGTTTGCGTTAGTACAGATTACTACATACTGTTCTGTTTTTGACAGATTCTGTTTTTCGTGTGTTGTTTGCTTATTTTGATGAATCTATGGCTAGTAAAATAGTTTATAAACAATAGAGAAATTGGAATACAGTAGGTTTAACACCAATATAAATAAAGAATGAGTTAATTACAGTACCTTGAAGTGGAGTTTTGTTTTCTTTCGCTAACGGAGCTCACGAGATTTTCTGCTGAGTTTTGTGTTGTGAAGTTTTCAAGTTTTGGGTGAAAGATTTGATGGATTATGGAACAAGGAGTGGCAAGAGCCTAAGCTTGGGGATGCCCATGGAACCGCAAGATAATATAAGGACACGAAAAAGCCAAAGCTTGGGGATCCCCCGGAAGGCATCCCCTCTTTCGTCTACTTCCATCGGTAACTTTACTTGGAGCTATATTTTTATTCACCACATCATATGTGTTTTGCTTGGAGCGTCTTGTATTATTTGAGTCTTTGTTTTTTTAGTTTACCACAATCATCTTTGCTGTACACACCTTTTGAGAGAGTCACACATAAATTGGAACTTATTAGAATACCCTATGTGCTTCACTTATATTTTTTTGAGCTATATAGTTTTGCTCTAGTGCTTCACTTATATATTTTAGAGCACGGCGGTGGATTTGTTTTATAGAAACTATTGATCTCTCATGCTTCACTTATATTATTTTGAGAGTCTTAAAATAGCATGGCAATTTGCATTAATTATAATATCATGAGAAATTCGATGCTTGATAATTGTTTTGAGATATAAAGGTGGTAATGTCATAGTTGTGCTAGTTGAGTAATTGTGGAATTGAAAAATACTTGTGTTTGAGTTTGTGATTCCCGTAGCATGCACGTATGGTGAACCGTTATGTATCAAAGTTGGAGCATGAGGTATTTATTGATTGTCATCCTTTGTGTGGCGGTCGGGGTCGCGCGATGGTTAATTCCTACCAACCCTTCCCCTAGGAGCATGCGTAGTACTACTTTGCTTCGAGGGCTAATAAATTTTTGCAATAAGTATATGAATTCTTTATGACTAATGTGAGTCCATGGATTATACGCACACTTACCTTTCCGCAATTTTCTAGCCTCTTCGGTACCGTGCATTGCCCTTTCTCACCTTGAGAGTTGGTGCAAACTTCGCCGGTGCATCCAAACCCCATGATATGATATGCTCTATCACACATAAAACTCCTTATATCTTCCTCAAAACAGCCACCATACCTACCTATTATGGCATTTCCATAGCCATTCCCAGATATATTGCCATGCAACTTTCCATCGTTTCGTTTACCATGACACGCTCCATCATTGTCATATTGCTTTGCATGATCATGTAGTTGACATTGTATTTGTGGCAAAGCCACCATTCATAATTCTTTCATACATGTCGCTCTTGATTCATTGCATATCCCGGTACATCGCCGGAGGCATCCACATAGAGTCATATTTTGTTCTAAGTATTGAGTTGTAATTCATGAGTTGTAAGTAAATAAAAGTGTGATGATCATCATTATTAGAGCATTGTCCCAAGTAAGGAAAGGATGATGGAGACTATGATTCCCCCACAAGTTGGGATGAGACTCCGGACTAAAAACAAAGAGGCCATAAAAAAAGAGAAAAGGCCCAAATAAAAAAATGAGAGAAAAAGAGAGAAGGGACAATGTTACTATCCTTTTACGACACTTGTGCTTCAAAGTAGCACCGTGATCTTCATGATAGAGAGTCTCTCATTTTGTCGCTTTCATATACTAGTGGGAAATTTCATTATAGAACTTGGCTTGTATATTCCAATGACGGGCTTCCTCAAATGCCCGAGGTCTTCGTGAGCAAGCAAGTTGGATGCACACCCACTTAGTTTCTTTTGTTTGAGCTTTCATACACTTATAGCTGTAAGTGCATCCGTTGCATGGCAATCCCTACTCCTTGCATTGACATCAATTGATGGGCATCTCCATAGCCCGTTGATTAGCCTCGTTGATGTGAGACTTTCTCCTCCTTTTTCGTCTTCCCACATAACCCCTATCATTATACCTTATTCCACCAAAGTGCTATATCCATGGCTTGCACTCATGTATTGCGTAAGAGTTGAAAAGGCTGAAGCGCGTTAAAAAGTATGAACCAATTGCTTGGCTAAAACCGGGGTTGTACATGATATGAATATTTTTTGTGGGGAAGATGGAGCATAGCCAGACTATATGATTTTGTGGGGATAACTTGCTTTGGCTATGTTATTTTGATAAGACATAATTGCTTGGTTAGCATGCTTGAAGTATTATTGTTTTTATGTCAACATTAAACTTTTAACTTGAATCATATTAAATCTGAACATTCGTGCCACAATAAGAAGAATTACATTGAAATTATGCTAAGTAGCATTCCACATCAAACATTCTGTTTTTATCATTTACCTACTCGAGGACGAGCAAGAATTAAGCTTGGGGATTCTTGATACCTCTCCAACGTATCTATAATTTTTTATTGTTCCATGCTATATTATATTCTGTTTTGGATGTTTAATGGGCTTTATTATACACTTTTATATTATTTTGGGACTAACCTGTTAACCGGAGGCCCAGCCCAGAATTGCTGTTTTTTGCCTATTTCAGAGTTTCGCAGAAAAAGAATATCAAACGAAGTTCAAACGGAATGAAACCTTCGGGAACGTGATTTTCGGAACGAACGTGATCTAGAGGACTTGGACCCTACATCAAGAAAGTTACCAGGAAGGCACGAGGTAGGGGGCGCGCCCTCCACCCTTGTTGGGCCCATGTTGCTCCACCGACGCACTTCTTCCTCCTATATATACCTACGTACCCCAAACTACCAGATACGGAGCCAAAATCCTAATTCCACCGCCGCAACCTTCTGTACTCATGAGATCCCATCTTGGGGCCTTTTACGGAGCTCCGCCGGAGGGGGCATTGATCACGGAGGGCTTCTACATCAACACCATAGCCTCTCCGATGATGTGTGAGTAGTTTACCTCAGACCTTCGGGTCCATAGTTATTAGCTAGATAGCTTCTTCTCTCTCTTTGCTTCTCAATACAAAGTTCTCCACGATTCTCGTGGAGATATATTTGATGTAATTTTCTTTTGCAGTGTGTTTGTTGAGACCGATGAATTGTGGGTTTATGATCAATTTTATCTATGAACAATATTTGAATCTTCTCTGAATTCATTTATGTATGATTGGTTATCTTTGCAAGTCTCTTTGAATTATCAGTTTGGTTTGGCCTACTAGATTGATACCTTGGTTCTCAAAAACTGAGGGAATTACTTACGCTGCTTTACTGCATAAGTATTTCCCTCAGTTTTTGAGAACCAAGGTATCAATCTAGTAGGCCAAACCAAACTGATAATTTGAAGAGACTTGCAAAGATAACCAATCATACATAAAAGAATTCAGAGAAGATTCAAATATTGTTCATAGATAATCTTGATCATAAACCCACAATTCATTGGTCTCTACAAACACACCGCAAAAAGAAGATTACATCAAATAGATCTCCACGAGAGAGGGGGAGAACATTGTATTGAGATCCAAAAAGAGAGAAGAAGCCATCTAGCTACTAACTATGGACCCGAAGGTCTGAGGTAAACTACTCACACTTCATCGGAGAGGCTATGGTGATGATGTAGAAGCCCTCCGTGATAGATGCCCCCTTCGGCGGAGCTCTGGAACAGGCCCCAAGATGGGATCTCATGGGTACAGAAGGTTGCGATGGTGGAATTAGGTTTTTGGCTCTGTATGTGATCGTTTGGGGGTACGTAGGTATATATAGGAGGAAGGAGTACGTCGGTGGAGCAACAAGGGGCCCACGAGGGTGGAGGGCGCCCCCCTACCTCGTGGCCTCCTCCTTTGTTTCTTGACGTCGGGTCCAAGTCTCCTAGATCATAATCTTCCTAAAAATCATGTTCCCGAAGGTTTCATTCCGTTTGGACTCCGTTTGATATTCCTTTTCTGCGAAACTCTGAAATAGGCAAAAAACAGCAATTCTGGGATGGGCCTCCGGTTAATAGGTTAGTCCCAAAAATAATATAAAAGTGAATAATAAAGCCCAATAATGTCCAAATCAGTAGATAATATAGCATGGAGCAATAAAAAATTATAGATACGTTGGAGACGTATCAGGCATCCCCAAGCTTAATTCCTGCTCGTCCTCGAGTAGGTAAATGATAAAAACAGAATTTTTTATGCGGAGTGCTACATGGCATAATTTCAATGTAATTCTTCTCAATTGTGGTATGAATATTCAGATCCGAATGATTCAAGACAAAAGTTAAATATTGACATAAAAACAATAATACTTCAAGCATACTAACGAAGCAATCATGTCTTCTCAAAATAACATTGCCAAAGAAAGTTATCCCTACAAAATCATATAGTCTGGCTATGCTCTATCTTCACCACACAATGTATTTAAATCATGCACAACCCCGATGACAAGCCAAGCAATTGTTTCATACTTTTGACATTTTCAAAACTCTTTCAATCTTCACGCAATACATGAGCGTGAGCCATGGACATAGCACTATATGTGGAATAGAATGGTGGTTTCGGAGAAGACAAAAAGGGAGAAGATAGTCTCACATCAACTAGGCGTATCAACGGGCTATGGATACTCCCATCAATAGATATCAATGTGAGTGAGTAGGGATTGCCATGCAACGGATGCACTAGAGCTATAAGTATATGAAAGCTCAACAAAAGAAACTAAGGGGGTGTGCATCCAACTCGCTTGCTCACGAAGACCTAGGGCATTTTGAGGAAGCCCATCATTGGAATATACAAGCCAAGTTCTATAATGAAAAATTCCCACTAGTATATGAAAGTGACAAAATGAGAGACTCTCTATCATGAAGATCATGGTGCTACTTTGAAGCACAAGTGTGGTAAAAGGATAGTAACATTATCCCTTCTCTCTTTTTCTCTCATTTTTTGTATTTGGGCCTTTTCTCTTTTTTTATGGCCTCTTTTTTTTCGTCCGGGGTCTCATCCCGACTTGTGGGGGAATCATAGTCACCATCATCCTTTCCTCACCTGGGACAATGCTCTAAAAATGATGACCATCACACTTTTATTTTCTTACAACTCAACAATTACAACTCGATACTTAGAACAAAATATGACTCTATATGAATGCCTTTGGCGGTGTACCGGGATATGCAATGAATCAAGAGTGACATGTATGAAAGAATTATGAACGGTGGCTTTGCCACAAATACAATGTCAACTACATGATCATGCTAAGCAATATGACAATGATGGAGCGTGTCATAATGAACGAAACGGTGGAAAGTTGCATGGCAATATATCTCGGAATGGCTATGGAAATGCCATGATAGGTAGGTATGGTGGCTGTTTTGAGGAAGGTATATGGTGGGTGTATGATACCGGCGAAAAGTGCGCGGTATTAGAGAGGCTAGCAATGGTGGGAGGAAGAAAAGTGCGTATAATCCATGGACTCAACATTAGTCATAAAGAACTCATATACTTATTGCAAAAATCTACAAGTTATCAAAGCAAAGTATTACGCGCATGCTCCTAGGGGGATAGATTGGTAGGAAAAGACCATCGCTCGTCCCCGACCGCCACTCATAAGGAAGACAATCAATAAATAAATCATGCTCCGACTTCATCACATAACGGTTCACCATACGTGCATGCTACGGGAATCACAAACTTTAACACAAGTATTTCTCAAATTCACAACTATTCAACTAGCATGACTCTAATATCACCATCTTCATATCTCAAAACAATTATCAAGCATCAAACTTTTCACAGTATTCAACACACACAAATCTTGTATGCTTAGCATATTAGGATTATTTAAGCAAATTACCATGCTATTTAAGACTCTCAAAATAATCTAAGTTAAGCATGAGAGATCAATAGTTTCTATAAAACAAATCCACCACCGTGCTCTAAAAGATATAAGTGAAGCACTAGAGCAAAACTATATAACTCAAAAGATATAAGCGAAGCACATAGAGTATTCTAATAAATTCCAAATCATGTATGGCTCTCTCTAAAGGTGTGTACAGCAAGGATGATTGTGGTAAACTAAAAAGCAAAGACTCAAATCATACAAGACGCTCCAAGCAAAACACATATCATGTGGTGAATATAAATATAGCTCCAAGTAAAGTTACCGATGGAAGTAGACGAAAGAGGGGATGCCATCCGGGGCATCCCCAAGCTTTGGCTTTATGGTGTCCTTAGATTATCTTGGGGGTGCTATGGGCATCCCCAAGCTTAGGCTCTTGCCACTCCTTGTTCCATAATCCATCAAAATCTTTCACCCAAAACTTTAAAACTTCACAACACAAAACTCAACAAAAAATCTCGTGAGCTCCGTTAGCGAAAGAAAACAAAATACCACTTCAAGGTACTGTAATGAACTCATTCTTTATTTATATTGGTGTTAAACCTACTGTATTCCAACTTCTCTATGGTTTATAAACTATTTTACTAGCCATAGATTCATCAAAATAAGCAAACAACACACAAAAAACAGAATCTGTCAAAAAACAGAACAGTCTGTAGTAATCTGTAACTAACGCAAACTTCTGGAACTCCAAAAAATCAGCGAAAATAGGAAGACCTAGAAAATTTGTTTATTGATCAGCAGCAATTAGAATCACTATTTTATCACGTTCTGGTGATTTTTAACAATTGTTTTCGTGAACAGAAAGTTTCTGGAAATTACAGCAAGATCAAATAACTATCATCCAAGAAGATCCTATAGGTTTAACTTGGCACAAACACTAATTAAAACATAAAAACACATCTAACCAGAGGCTAGATCAAATATTTATTCCTAAACAGAAGCAAAAGGCAAAAAACTAAAAATACAATTGGATTGCCTCCCAACAAGCGCTATCGTTTAATGCCCCTAGCTAGGCATAAAAGCAAGGATAGATCTAGGTATTGTCATCTTTTGTTTTAGGGAAAAGAGAGCAAACTTGCTATCTATGGAATTAATCTTTCTATTTTGAAAAAGTACATGGCCATTAATGGTAGAAGAAAGATTAAGCATGCTGCGGAAATTGGCATCTAGGCTAGCTTTTATCTCTTTGATAGATTCGTTTTGGTAATAAAGCAAAAGAGATGTGATTTCAACTTTCTCATTAATGGGGTGGCCAAATATAGTTTTCATCTTTTCATAGGTATCTATGGGTTCCGTTTCAAGAAAACCCTCTTCAAAAATAGAATCCAAGACTTGTTTGAACGAAGCGGGCAACCCAACATAAAAGCTTTTTAAGTAAACCTCAATTTGGTATTGAGGTACATATCTAGCACGGATCCTTAATAGCCTATCCCAAGAATCTTTCAAAGATTCATCAAGTAAATAACAAAATATTCCGGAATCTTCTTCATCAAAATTGCTAAGGTTTTCACTGATAATTCCGGCAGGTTTTTCCATAGTATTTTTATTTATGAGTTTAGATAAGATAGCAGGATTGTTTAAAGCGCTGAAACTCGGGAGAGAAACCCCAACTCTTTTTGGTTCTGACAGGGCGAGGGAAAAGCAAACGAACAGAGGCAACCGGAAAAGAGAGGGCGAATAAAACGGCAAGGGTGAAGTGGGGGAGAGGAAAACTAGAGGCAAATGACAAATAATGTAATGCGGGAGATAAGGGATTTGTGATGGGTACTTGGTATGTTTACTTTTGCATAGTCTCCCCGGCAACGGCGCCAGAAATCCTTCTTGCTACCTCTTGAGCACTGCGTTGGTTTTCCCTTGAAGAGGAAAGGGTGATGGAGCAAAGTAGCGTAAGTATTTCCCTCAGTTTCTGAGAACCGAGGTATCAATCCAGTAGGAGGCTACGCGCGAGTCCCTTGCACCTACACAAAACAAATAAATCCTCGCAACCAACGCGATAAGGGGTTGTCAATCCCTTCACGGTCACTTACGAGAGTGAGATCTGATAGATATGATAGGATAATATTTTTGGTATTTTTGTGATAAAGATGCAAAGTAAAATAAAAGCAAAGTAAAAAAGCAAAGGAAATAACTAAGTGTTGGAAGATTAATATGATGAAGATAGACCCGGGGTCGATAGGTTTCACTAGTGGCTTCTCTCAAGAGCATAAGTATTTTACGGTGGGTGAACGAATTACTGTTGAGCAACTGACAGAATTGAGCATAGTTATGAGAATATCTAGGTATGATCATGTATATAGGCATCACGTCTGAGACAAGTAGACCGACTCCTGTCTGCATCTACTACTATTACTCCACTCATCGACCGCTATCCAGCATGCATCTAGAGTATTAAGTTCATGAAAACAGAGTAACGCCTTAAGCAAGATGACATGATGTAGAGGGATAAATTCATGCAATATGATAAAAACCCCATCTTGTTATCCTCGATGGCAACAATACAATACGTGCCTTGTTGCCCCTACTGTCACTGGGAAAGGACACCGCAAGATTGAACCCAAAGCTAAGCACTTCTCCCATTGCAAGAAAGATCAATCTAGTAGGCCAAACCAAACTGATAATTGGAAGAGACTTGCAAAGATAACCAATCATACATAAAAGAATTCAGTGAAGATTCAAATATTGTTCATAGATAATCTTGATCATAAACCCACAATTAATCGGTCTCAACAAACACACCGCAAAAAGAAGATTACATCGAATAGATCCCAACGAGAGAGGGGGAGAACATTGTATTGAGATCCAAAAAGAGAGAAGAAGCCATCTAGCTACTAACCATGGACCCGAAGGTCTGAGGTAAACTACTCACACTTCATCGGAGAGGCTATGGTGATGATGTAGGAGCCCTCCGTCATGGATGCCCCTCCGGCGGAGCTCCGGAACAGGCCCCAAGATGGGATCTCGTGGGTACAGAAGGTTGCAGCGGTGGAATTAGGTTTTTGGCTCCGTATCTGATCGTTTGGGGGTACGTAGGTATATATAGGAGGAAGGAGTATGTCGATGGAGCAACAGGGGGCCCACAAGGTGGAGGGCGCGCCCTGGGGGGGTGGGCGCGCCCCCCTACTTCGTGGCCTCCTCCTTTGTTTCTTGACGTAGGGTCCAAGTCTCCTGGATCATAATCTTCCTAAAAATCACGTTCCCGAAGGTTTCATTCCGTTTGGACTCCGTTTGATATTCCTTTTCTGCGAAACTCTGAAATAGGCAAAAAATAGCAATTCTGGGCTGGGCCTCCGGTTAATAGGTTAGTCCCAAAAATAATATAAAAGTGAATAATAAAGCCCAATAATGTCCAAAACAGTAGATAATATAGCATGGAGCAATCAAAAATTATAGATATGTTGGAGACGTATCACCCATCACAAACCCTTATCTCCCGCATTACATTATTTGCCATTTGCCTCTCGTTTCCTCTCCCCACTTCACCCTTTCGTTTTTATTCGCCCTCTCTTTTTTGTTCGCCTCCTTTTATTTGCTTGCTTCTTGTTTGCCCGTGTGTTAGATTGCTTGCTTGTCACTATGGCTCTACCTAGATCTGGTGATCTTCATCTTAAAAGGTTAGAAGAGATCGAAAGCAACGTCAGGAGTTTTATGGTTTTACAATTTGAGCATAATAATTTCTTTTGGAACGAGCTGAAGGAACAAAAAAGCTTTATGGGTTACATGAATAAGAGCTCGATGATATGTCTAAAGAATTTTACGGTTTGAAATCAGATTGCTCATCTTGAGAAGTAAATAGCTGAAGTTTCGGATAAGCAGGCCACCTTAGTTAATAAGATGGCTGCTAAGCCAGAATTTTTGTGTGAAAATAAAGATGAAGATCTAAAAGTCATCCATGTGTCCCCTATTAAATCTTTGTTTTGCAATATGAATCTTGATAATGATGGAACTGAATATGATCCACCTTTACCTAGAAGGCGTTCCAAAAATTCGGAGTTTTTAGATCTTGATGCAAAAATTGGTAAAAGTGGGATTGAAGAGATCAAAACTCTAGATATTAATAAACCCACTATCTTGGATTTCAAGGAATTTAATTATGATAATTGCTCTTTGATAGATTGTATTTCCTTGTTGCAATCCGTGCTAAATTCTCCACATGCTTATAGTCAAAATAAAGCCTTTACCAAACATATTGTTGATGCTTTGATGCAATCTTATGAAGAAAAACTTGAGTTGGAAGTTTCTATCCCTAGAAAACTATATGATGAGTGGGAACCTACTATTAAAATTAAAGTTAAAGATCATGAATTCTATGCTTTGTGCGATTTGGGTGCTAGTGTTTCCACGATTCCAAAGACTTTGTGTCATTTGCTAAGTTCCCGTGATTTTGATGATTGTTCTTTAAACTTGCACCTTGCGGATTCCACTATTAAGAACCTATGGGAAGAATTAGTGATGTTCTTATTGTTGCAAATATGAATTATGTGCCCGTAGATTTTATTGTTCTTGATATAGATTGCAATCCTTTATGTCCTATTATTCTTGGTAGACCTTTCCTTACAACGATTGGTGCAATTATTGATATGAAGGAAGGAAATATTAGATTCCAATTTACGTTAAGGAAAGGCATGGAACACTTCCATAGAAAGAAAATAAAATTACCTTATGAATCTATTATGAGCGCCACTTATGGATTGACTACCAAAGATGGCAATACCTAGATCTATCCTTGCTATTATTTTTTAGCTAGGGGCGTTAAACGATAGCGCTTGTTGGGAGGCAACCCAATTTTATTTTTAGTTTTTTGCTTTTTGCTTCTGTTTAGGAATAAATATTTGATCTAGCCTCTTGTTTGATTTGTTTTTATGTTTTAATTAGTGTTTGTGCCAAGTTTAACCTATATGATCTTCTTGGATGATAGTTATTTGATCTTGCTGAAAATTCCAGAAACTTTCTGTTCACGAAAACAATTGTTAAAAATCACCAGAACGTGATAAAATATTGATTGCAATTGCAGCAGATCAATAAAAAAAAATTCTAGGTTTTCCTATTTTGGCTGAATTTTTGTCTTCGAGAAGTTTGCGTAGTACAGATTACTACAGACTGTTCTGTTTTTGACAGATTCTGTTTTTCGTGTGTTGTTTGCTTATTTTGATGAATCTATGGCTAGTAAAATAGTTTATAAACCATAGAGAAGTTGGAATACAGTGGGTTTAACACCAATATAAATAAGTAATGAGTTCATTACAGTACCTTGAAGTGGAGTTTTGTTTTCTTTCGCTAACGGAGCTCATGAGATTTTCTGCTGAGTTTTGTGTTGTGAAGTTTTCAAGTTTTGGGTGAAATATTTGATGGATTATGGAACAAGGAGTGGCAAGAGCCTAAGCTTGGGGATGCCCATGGCACCCCAAGATAATCTAAGGACACCAAAAAGCCAAAGCTTGGGGATGCCCCGGAAGGCATCCCCTCTTTCGTCTACTTCCATCGGTAACTTTACTTGGAGCTGTATTTTTATTCACCACATGATATGTGTTTTGCTTGGAGCGTCTTGTATTATTTGAGTCTTTTTTTTTGTTTACCACAATCATCGTTGCTGTGCACACCTTTTGAGAGAGTCACACATAAATTGGAACTTATTAGAATACTCTATGTGCTTCACTTATATTTTTTTTGAGCTATATAGTTTTGCTCTAGTGCTTCACTTATATCTTTTAGAGCACGGCGGTGGATTTGTTTTATAGAAACTATTGATCTCTCATGCTTCACTTATATTATTTTGAGAGTCTTAAAATAGCATGGCAGTTTGCATTAATTATAATATCATGAGAAATTTGATGCTTGATAATTGTTTTGAGATATAAAGGTGGTAATATCATAGTTGTGCTAGCTGAGTAATTGTGGAATTGAAAAATACCTGTGTTGGAGTTTGTGATTCCCGTAGCATGCACGTATGCTGAACCATTATGTATCGAAGTCGGAGCATGAGGTATTTATTGATTGTCATCCTTTGTGTAGCGGTCGGGATCGCGCGATGGTTAACTCCTACCAACCCTTCCCCTAGGAGCATGCGTAGTAGTACTTTGCTTCGAGGGCTAATAAATTTTTGCAATAAGTATATGAGTTCTTTATGACTAATGTGAGTCCATGCATTATACGCACACTTACCTTTCTGCAATTTTCTAGCCTCTTCGGTACCGTGCATTGCCCTTTCTCACCTTGAGAGTTGGTACAAACTTCGCCGGTGCATCCAAACCCCGTGATATGATACGCTCTATCACACATAAACCTCCTTATATGTTCCTCAAAACAGCCACCATACCTACCTATTATGGCATTTCCTTAGCCATTCCGAGATATATTGCCATGCAACTTCCCATCGTTTCATTTATCATGACACGCTCCATCATTGTCATATTGCTTTGCATGATCATGTAGTTGACATTGTATTTGTGGCAAAGCCACCATTCATAATTCTTTCATACATGTCGCTCTTGATTCATTGCATATCCCGGTACACCGCCGGAGGCATCCACATGGAGTCATATTTTGTTCTAAGTATTGAGTTGTAATTCATGAGTTGTAAGTAAATAAAAGTGTGATGATCATCATTATTAGAGCATTGTCCCAAGTGAGGAAAGGATGATGGAGACTATGATTCCCCCGCAAGTTGGGATGAGACTCCGGACTAAGAAAAAAGAGGCCATAAAAAAATACAAAAGGCCCAAATAAAAAAAGAGAGAAAAAGAGAGAAGGGACAATATTACTATCCCTTTACCACACTTGTGCTTCAAAGTAGCACCGTGATCTTCATGATAGAGAGTCTCTCATTTTGTCGCTTTCATATACTAGTGGGAAATTTCATTATAGAACTTGGCTTGTATATTCCAATGATGGGCTTCCTCAAATGCCCGAGGTCTTCATGAGCAAGCAAGTTGGATGCACACCCACTTAGTTTCTTTTGTTTTGGCTATCATACACTTATAGCTCTAAGTGCATCCGTTGCATGGCAATCCCTACTCCTTGCATTGACATCAATTGATGGGCATCTCCATAGCCTGTTGATTAGCCTCGTTGATGTGAGACTTTCTCCTCCTTTTTTGTCTTCCCACATAACCCCTATCATTATACCTTATTCCACAATAGTGTTATATCCATGGCTTGCGCTCATGTATTGCGTAAGAGTTGAAAAGGCTGAAGCGCGTTAAAAAGTATGAACCAATTGCTTGGCTAAAACCGGGGTTGTACATGATATGAGTATTTTTTGTGGGGAAGATGGAGCATAGCCAGACTATATGATTTTGTAGGGATAACTTGCTTTGGCTATGTTATTTTGATAAGACATAATTGCTTGGTTAGCATGCTTGAAGTATTATTGTTTTTATGTCAACATTAAACTTTTATCTTGAATCATATTAAATCTGAACATTCGTGCCACAATAAGAAGAATTACATTGAAATTATGCTAAGTAGCATTCCACATCAAAAATTCTATTTTTATCATTTACCTACTCGAGGACGAGCAGGAATTAAGCTTGGGGATGCTCGATACGTCTCCAACGTATCTATAATTTTTGATTGTTCCATGCTATATTATATTCTGTTTTGGATGTCTAATGGGATTTATTATACACTTTTATATTATTTTGGGACTAACCTATTAACCAGAGGCCCAGCCCAGAATTGCTGTTTTTTGCCTATTTCAGAGTTTCGCGGAAAAAGAATATTAAACGGAGTCCAAACGGAATGAAACCTTCGGGAACGTGATTTTCGGAAAGAACGTGATCTAGAGGACTTGGACCCTACATCAAGAAAGTTACCAGGAAGGCATGAGGTAGGGGGGCGCGCCCTCCACCCTCGTGGGGCCCACGTTGCTCCACCGACGTACTTCGTCCTCCTATATATACCTACATACCCTCAAACTACCAGATACGGAGCCAAAAACCTAATTCCACCGCCGCAACCTTCTGTACTCGTGAGATCCCATCTTGGGGCCTTTTCCGAAGCTCCACCGGAGGGGGCATTGATCACGGAGGACTTCTACATCAACACCATAGCCTCTCCGATGATGTGTGAGTAGTTTACCTCAGACCTTCGGGTCCATAGTTATTAGCTAGATGGCTTCTTCTCTCTCTTTGGTTCTCAATACAAAGTTCTCCATGATTCTCGTGGAGATCTATTCAATGTAATCTTCTTTTGCGGTGTGTTTGTTGAGACCGATGAATTGTGGGTTTATGATCAAGTTTATCTATGAACAATATTTGAATTGTCTATGAATTGTTTTATGTATGATTGGTTATCTTTGCAAGTCTCTTTGAATTATCAGTTTGGTTTGGCCTACTAGATTGATCTTTCTTGCAATGGGAGAAGTGCTTAGCTTTGGGTTCAATCTTGCGGTGTCCTTACCCAGTGACAGCAGGGGCAGCAAGGCACGTATTGTATTGTTGCCATCGAGGATAACAAGATGGGGTTTATATCATATTGCATGAGTTTATCTCTCTACATCATGTCATCTTACTTAAAGTGTTACTCTCTTCTTTTGAACTTAATACTCTAGATGCATGCTGGATAGCCGTCGATGTGTGGAGTAATAGTAGTAGATGCAGGCAGGAGTCGGTCTACTTGTCGCGGACGTGATGCCTATATACATGATTATACCTAGATATTCTCATAACTATGCTCAATTCTGTCAATTGCTCAACAGTAATTTGTTCACCCACCGTAATACTTATGCTCTCGAGAGAAGCCACTAGTGAAACCTATGGCCCCCGGGTCTATTTTCCATCATATTAATCTTCCAACACTTAGTTATTTATTGCCTTTTATTTTACTTTGCATCTTTATCATAAAAAATACCAAAAATATTATCTTATCATATCTATCAGATCTCACTTTCGTAAGTGACCGTGAAGGGATTGACAACCCCTTTATTGCGTTGGTTGTGAGGATTTTATTTGTTTGTGTAGGTGCAGGGACTCGTGCGTGGCCTCCTACTGGATTGATACCTTGGTTCTCAAAAACTGAGGGAAATACTCACGCTGCTTTACTGCATCACCCTTTCCTCTTCAAGGGAAAAAACCAACGCAGTGCTCAAGAGGTAGCATATGTACATACACGTTCGCAACCAGAATGACAACGCTACGTACGCTTCGACCAGGTGGGTCCCAACTGTCAGGCACTTCCTTGTGTGCAAAGATGTAGCTGGTGGGTCCTAGTAGTCAGGAGGCCGAATCGTTTTTTTGACTGGATGCACTTCCTTGTGTGCGAGGATGTAGCTGGTGGGTCTCCATGTACAATACTCTTCCGATGGAAGTCGTTCCTTGACCACATTGGCCACGCCGCGCCGAGAGCACCAGGGCGGTGGACGACGGCGAGGCCTAGGAAGGCGACGACGCGGAGCCGGGGAAGGCGACGGCGCGGAGCCGGGGAAGGCGACAACGCGGAGCCGACCACGGGAGGCAGGAGCATGCGGCACGACCGGCGTAGCTTTGGGCGGCTGGAGCAAGAAGACTAGAGGTTGAAGAAGCACTACGGCCGTTGGATGGACATCGTACAATCACTGGAGCTAGAATCGTTCATATTGACTAAGTTGACAAAGCACTCCGTCCCCGTCAACTTAGTAGGCCCACAAGTCAGCCACCCACCAAGGTGGGTCCCAACTAGCAGGGGGAGTATTCAATTTTTTGTGCATAATAAGGAGGCACTTCCGGTGGGTCCGAGCTGACAGCGGGGGGAACTTTTTTTCACGAAATACGGTGGCCCATCCGGTGGGTCCCAGCAGTTAGGGGGGAAACGTTTTTTTAGCCAAATATGGTGGCCCGTCCGGTGGGTCCCTGCTGTCAGGTGGGGGAATAATTATTTTCCGCGTAATAAGGAGGCACTTCCTTGCGGCTGCCATGGACCCAGTTGTCAGCCTCTCCACGTACAGTACTCTTCTGATGGAAGTCGTTCCTTGACCACGTTGACCAAACCACACCGAGAGAACCAGGGTGGTGGATGACGGCGAGGCCTAGGAAGGGGACGACGCGGAGCCGGGGAACAGCGGCAGTGGATGCCCACGCGTAGAGGAGTATGAGGGTTCACTGGTTCGCTGCGGTGTGAGGCTGCCGTCGCCGCAGAATAACAGGGGGTGTGGGTGAGTAGAGGGATGGCCTGGCCAGCGGTGGGAGTAGTAGGGGGCGGTGAGGCCTCCGCCGCATCGCAGTCGGCCACGGGAGGCAGGAGCACGAGGCACGACCGGCGCTGGTTTGGGGGGCTGGAGCAAGAAGACCAGAGGTTGAAGAAGCACTACGGCCGTTGGATGGACATCGTACGATCACTGGAGCTAGAATCGTGCGTATTGACTAAGTTGACAAAGCCCTCCGTCCCCGTCAACTTAGTAGGCCCACAAGTCAGCCTGCCACTATACTGGGTCCCAGCTAGCAGGGGGAGTATTCATTTTTTGTGCATAATAAGGAGGCACTTCCTTGCGTGCGAAGATATAGCTGGTGGGTCTAAGCTGTCAGCGGCTGTAACGTTTTTTCGCGAAATACAGAGGCCCTTTCGGTGGGTCCCAGATGTCAGGTGCAGGAAGAGCAGAGATTGAAGAAGCACGATGGCCGTTGGATGGACATCCAACAGTCACTGCTTGTGCGTCAACCTTTTTTTAGGAAAGCCTCAAATATGTGGAAAACATCATACAACCCATCTGCCATTATTTCTAATAATTTACAGCCCATTTGCTAATTCTTAAGGTTTTTTTGGAGCCCATATTCTTTTTGTTAGCATTACAGCTCATATTGTGGCCACGGTTAAAAAATTATACGAAATTTGGCATATTTCGGTGCGGTCCGAACTGTTTTTAATCCCGAAATTTCGAGTCACATTCAAACTGATTATAAAAATAAATGTATATCAATATAAAATCCAACAAATTGTCCACGCATAAAAATCAATGCAATTTAAAATCTCGAAATGAAAAAAAGAAATTTGAAACTAATTGCTGGTTTGATGTGTTTTAAAAATGTACAACCCATTTCTCATTACTGATAGGCCATTTTCTCGGCCAGCCGAATGAAGGTCTCCTCGTCTTGAAAGATTTGCAGCCAAACAGGCCTGACAAAGCTACTTACTTGGCAAATCACAAAAAATTGGGCTGTGGCCGTGGACCGAGCTGCGGCCGTGGACCTATCTGTCAGCCTCTCCACGTACAGGACTCTTCCGGTGGAAGTCGGCCGTTGACCACATTGACCACGCCGCGCCGAGAGCACGAAGGCGGTGGACGAGTGCGAGGCCTAGGAAGGGGATGACGCGGAGACGGGGAAGACGCGGCAGTGGATGCCCATGCAGAGAGGAGTACGAGGGTTCACTGGTTCGGCTGCGGTGTGAGGCTGCCGTCGCCGCAGAATAACAGGGGGTGTGGGTGAGTAGAGGGATGCCCTGGCCAGCGGTGGGAGTAGTAGGGGGCGGTGAGGCCTCCGCGGCATCACAACCGGCCACGGGAGGCAGGAGCACGCGGCACGACCGGCGCTGGTTTGGGCGGCTAGAGCAAGAAGACCAGAGGTTGAGGAAGCACTACTGCCGTTGGATGAACATCGTACGATAACTGGAGCTAGAATCGTTCATATTGAGTAAGTTGACAAAGCCCTCCGTCCCCGTCAACTTGGTAGGCCCACAAGTCAGCCTCCCACGATGCTGGGTTCTAGCTAGCAGGGGGAGTATTCATTTTTTTGTGCGTAATAAGGAGGCACTTCCTTGCATGCGAAGATATAGCTGGTGGGTGCAAGCTGTCAGCGGGGGTAACGTTTTTTCGTGAAATACAGAGGCCCTTTCGGTGGGTCCCAGATGTCAGGTGGAGGAATCATTATTTTGCGCGTAATAACGAGGCATTTCCTTGGGTGCGGCCATGGACCCAGCTGTCAGCCTCTCCATGTACAGTCCACTTCAGATGCATGTCGGTCGTTGACCACGTTGACCAGGCCGCGCCGAGAGGACCAGGGCGGTGGATGACGGCGAGGCCTAGGAAGGGAATGACACAGAGGCAGGAAAGACACGGCAGTTGTTTCCCACGCGGAGGGGAGTACGACTGTACGGAGGGTTTACTGGTTCGTCTGCCGTCGCCGGAGAATAACAGCAGGTGTGGGTGAGTAGAGGGATGGCTAGGCCAGCGATGGGAGAACGATGGGGCGGTGAGGCCTGCGCGGCAGCACAACCGACCGTGGGGAGGAGAGAGACAACAGTCCCGCCGGCGCTTGTTTGAGCGGATCGAGCAGGAAGAGCAGAGATTGAAGAAGCACGATGGCCGTTGGATAGACATCCAACAGTCACTGCTTGTGCGTCAACCTTTTTTTAGGAAAGCCTCAAATATGTGGAAAACATCATACAACCCATCTGCCATTATTTCTAATAATTTACAGCCCATTTGCTAATTCTTAAGGTTTTTTTGGAGCCCATATTCTTTTGTTAGCATTACAGCCCATATTGTGGCCACGGTTAAAAAATTATACGAAATTTTGCATATTTCGGTGCGGTCCGTACTGTTTTTAATCCCGAAATTTGGAGTCACATTCAAACTGATTTAAAAAATAAATGTATATTAATATAAAATCCAACAAATTGTCCACACATAAAAAACAATGCAATTTAAAATCTCAAAATGAAAAAAAGAAATTTGAAACTAATTGCTGGTTTGATGTGTTTTAAAAATGTACAACCCATTTCTCATTACTGATAGGCCATTTTCTCGGCCAGCCGAATGAAGCTCTCCTCTTCTTGAAAGATTTGCAGCCCAACAGGCCTGACAAAGCGACTTACTTGGCAAATCACAAAAAAATTGGGCTGTGGCCGTGGACCCAGCTGCGGCCGTGGACCCAGCTGTCAGCCTCTCCACGTACAGTACTCTTCCGATGGAAGTCGGCCGTTGACCACATTGACCATGGCGCGCCGAGAGCACGAAGGCGGTGGACGATGGCGAGGCCTAGGAAGGGGACGACGCGGAGCCGAGGAAGACGCGACAGTGGATGCCCACGCGGAGAGGAGTACGAGGGTTCACTGGTTCGGCTGCGGTGTGAGGCTGCCGTCGCCGCAGAACAACAGGGGGTGTGGGTGAGTAGAGGGATGCCCTGGCCAGCGGTGGGAGTAGTAGGGGGCGCTGAGGCCTTCGCGGCATCACAGTCGGCCACGGGAGGCAGGAGCACGCGGCACGACGGGCGCTGGTTTGGGCGGCTGGAGCAAGAAGACCATAGGTTGAAGAAGCACTACTACCGTTGGATGAACATCGTACGGTAACTGGAGCTAGAATCGTTCATATTGACTAAGTTGACAAAGCCCTCCGTCCCCGTCAACTTGGTAGGCCCACAAGTCAGCCTCCCACGATGCTGGGTTCCAGCTGGCAGGGGGAGTATTCATTTTTTTGTGCGTAATAAGGAGGCACTTCCTTGCGTGCGAAGATATAGTTGGTGGGTCCACGCTGTCAGTGGCGGTAATGTTTTTTTGCGAAATACAGAGGCCCTTTCGGTGGGTCCCAGATGTTAGGTGGAGGAATCATTATTTTGCGCATAATAACGAGGCATTTCCTTGCGTGCGGCCGTGGACCCAGCTGTCAGCCTCTCCATGTACAGTCCACTTCAGATGCATGTCGGTCGTTGACCACGTTGACCAGGCCGCGCCGAGAGGACCAGGGCGGTGGATGACAGCGAGGCCTAGGAAGGGAACGACACTGAGGCAGGGAAGACACGACAGTTGTTTCCCACGCGGAGGGGAGTACGACTGTACGAGGGTTTACTGGTTCGTCTGCCGTCGCCGGAGAATAACAGCAGGTGTGGGTGAGTAGAGGGATGGCTAGGCCAGCAATGGGAGAACGATGGGGCGGTGAGGCCTGCGCGGCAGCACAGCCGGCCGTGGGGAGGAGAGAGCAGGCAGTCCCGCCGGCGCTTGTTTGAGCGGATGGAGCAGGAAGAGCAGAGATTGAAGAAGCACGACGGCCGTTGGATGGACCTCCAACAGTCACTGCTTGTGCGTCAATCCTTTTTTTAGGAAAGCCTCAAATCTGTGGAAAACATCATACAACCCATCTGCCATTATTTCAAATAATTTACAGCCCATTTGCTAATTCCTAAGGTTTTTTTGGAGCCCATATTCTTTTTGTTAGCATTATAGCCCATATTGTGGCCACGGTTAAAAAATTATACGAAATTTTGCATATTTCGGTGCGGTCCGAACTGTTTTTCATCCCGAAATTTCGAGTCACATTCAAACTGATTATAAAAATAAATGTATATCAATATAAAATCCAACAAATTGTCCATGCATAAAAATCAATGCAATTTAAAATCTCGAAATGAAAAAAAGAAATTTGAAACTAATTGCTGGTTTGATGTGTTTTAAAAATGTACAACCCATGTCTCATTACTGATAGTCCATTTTCTCGGCCAGCCGAATGAAGCTCTCCTCTTCTTGAAAGATTTGCAGCCCAACAGGCATGACAAAGCGACTTACTTGGCAAACCACAAAAAAATTGGGCTATGCCCGTGGACCCAGCTGTCAGCCTCTCCACGTACAGTACTCTTCCGATGGAAGTCGGCCATTGACCGCATTGACCACGCCGCGCCGAGAGCACGAAGGCGGTGGACGACGGCGAGGCCTAGGAAGGGGACGACGTGGAGTCGGGGAAGACGCGGCAGTGGATGCCCACGCGGAGAGGAGTACGAGGGTTCACTGGTTCGGCTGCGGTGTGAGGCTGCCGTCGCCGCAGAATAACGGGGGGTGTGGGTGAGTAGAGGGATGCCCTGGCCAGCGGTGGGAGTAGTAGGGGGCGGTGAGGCCTCCATGGCATCACAACCGGCAACGGGAGGCAAGAGCACGCGGCACGACCGGCGCTGGTTTGGGCGGCTGGAGCAAGAAGACCAGAGGTTGAAGAAGCACTACTGCCGTTGGATGAACATCGTACGGTAACTGGAGCTAGAATCGTTCATATTGACTAAGTTGACAAAGCCCTCCGTCCCCGTCAACTTGGTAGGCCCACAAGTCAGCCTCCCATGATGCTGGGTTCCAGCTGGCAGGGGGAGTATTCATTTTTTTGTGCGTAATAAGGAGGCACTTCCTTGCGTGCGAAGATAGCTGGTGGGTCCGACCTGTCAGCGGGGGGCATGTTTTTTTCGCGAAATACAGAGGCCCTTCCGGTGGGTCCCAGATGTCAGGTGGAGGAATCAAAGACTGGAGAAGGCGTACAGAACAATCTAGTGTACCAGTAAAGAGACGTTGCTGAGTTTTAGAAAAAAGAGAGACGTGCTCCTGTAGCTAGTTCGAATCCAAACCTAGACTATGACTATATATGGTGCTATGCTACTCTGCAAGTAATGAAACTGAAATATCCAACGTTCTCTTCTCCTCTTCTCTACTTACTCTGCCTAGCATCAGAAGCTTTGGCCGCAGCAACCATGTCCGTTGGCTGCTCGTCCACCTACTCTTCAGCAGGCAACAACCAAATATGCGCCAAGTCGCCACCTGTACCATCGCCTGTGGGTCTCATCACACCCCCGCTGGCACGCGCACAGCAGCCGGTTGCTCATCGCAACCCGCTGCCGTTGGTGTGGTGCCACTGCTGCAAATCACGCAGAGTCATCCATCGCGTCTCAACCACAATCCTCAACCCTGGCCGAGTCTTAAACAAATGCCCGAATCATGGGGTAATAATATGTTTAAGTGCTGTTCTGCTGCTTTCAGTTGCTGATTTTTTTAATAGTTTGGTTGATGATCTTCCAATTTGATTCATGCAGAAAAGGGAAGATTCGTGTGATTTGTATTTCTGGGAAGTTGCTGATGTGGGGGAGTGCAACTATGCTGATTATTTGGTTAGCCGAGGAATCCCAATACCAGCAGGTTGGGGTGTTGGACAAGTAACTGAAGGAACGACAGAAGAGGAAGATGCAGAGGAGAAGGTTAAAGATGCAGTTCCTCTGATCATGGCCAAGCAATAGCTGCTGAACGGCCTTGACAGCAATGAGGAGATGAAAGATCTTGTGAAGATAATGGGCAAAATCGATGTGCTCTATAGGATGATTGTCTCTTTATTTGCAGTGTATGTAGCACTCGTGATGTATTCAGTGGCTATGACATGAGCACTTTGCTGAAACTAGTAATGAATGAAACCTATGTAGCAGGCTGGGCGTAGTGTTGTGAACATCCAATGATTTCTATTAACGGAACTCAGGGGGTATCCCCTTTTGCTCATAAATAAATAAATAGCAGAGGCCCTTTTGGTAATAAATAAATAAATTAGCAAAGGACCTGTCGGGTCAGCTTTGTTCTCATTCGAAGACGTCGAGCAAATTGCAGTCCAATAGCAAACTATGTCATCAAATTCAAGTTTCATAGCCAAATTTGAGTACAACTAAACAACAATGTCATCATGTTTTAGTCGTCATAATATCACCAAACACAAATCAGCATACATAACAAGTGACGTTCTCACAGGAAAATACTAAACAACATGTTCATCAGGTTTCAGTTGTCATAGCAAAGACAATTTCACATAGTAGATAAAAAACGTCTTCTGACAGGAAAATACGACAAAAGCAATGTAATCATCATCCGCAGCAGCAGCGTCAACATCTTCGCCATGTGTATGAGTCTGAATCGTAATTCCCCACGGTGTCATCTTCTTCTTCGTCCTCAACGTCCTCGAACATTGGCTTCTTCTTGATCAACTCTTGTATGTCCACAACACGACAGGCAATCTTTTCGCCGGCGTCATTGACGTGATGGTTCTCAAGATATTAGGAACATCTGTGTTATCTTGTACATCAGGAGCAGTGTAAGCATCATCTTGTTGTGCAACTTCATTAAATGAATTCCTCTGCTCAAACCTTTGCAATACTCTCCAGTCATCGCTACGTGCAAATGTGTCTTCCAAGAAAAATATCTGTGGCTTGATTTGCCAAAATAAAAGGCTCGTTGGTCTGGTACGCCGCCTTGACATTGATGGATTTCAAATAATCATCAGATGTGGGTTTTGCGATCCTGGAAAACAGGTTATACCAACGACAACACAACAGAACCACACACCGATGATCCTCGAAACTGGAGATATACTGCAACCGAACAATGTCTGTTATGTTAGCATACATTTCATTTGTCTCTTTGTCATACGTATCCGTGCTCATGATGGCACTGTTTTGTGTCTTCCTGCCTTCGTCTCGTGCAAGGGTGTTGTAGCACACATCTCCAACAACGCAAGATTCATAATGTCTTACCCGAGTATCAGGACCCATTGCTAGTGAGTAAAGGGCATCATCAACTGCCTGCCCATCCTCCCGCATCTTCTTAACCTATGGTTAGAAAATAGACAAGCTGATCATCTTATGTACTCAATATATTAAAAAAACTGACAGTGCAATTCAAAGGCTTACATGGCTCTTGAACCATTTCGCAAATCCTGCCATAGCCAGTTTGTCAATGTTTCTTGGATTTTGCGGCAGTAACTCCTTTTTGTAGATGCTGCACAACATAGTGATCACGTCAAACATCTAAATATATAAGAATGTGCTGCAAGTTTAGTAGATTGCGATGTATAAGCTGCAGTACATAGCACTTACTTGATATAAGGTAGTATCTCAGGACAGTTATTCAACACATACCAAACCATTTTGTCCAAATCTTTAGGTTTGTCCTCTTGTCGACTCTTCCCTGTAACTTGAACAGAATAATCGAAAACATTGAGCCCGGGATTGTCTTCATCCACCTCTTTGCTAAGCTGATCAGCTGTTTCAACGTATTTTGAGCAGAATGTCAACGCTTCTGTAGCAATGTAGGCCTCTACAATGGAATCCTCGGGTCTAGCTCTATTCCTAACATAGCCCTTGAAAGTGCATGGCTGCCTTTCAATAGGGTACATCCAGCCATACTGTACTAGACCTCTAAGTAGTGCCTCATCAGGTAGATGAACAGCCAAATGCACCATCACATCAAAGAAGGCTGGAGGATATATCTTCTCAAGGTCGCATAGGATAGTTGGTACTTGTCTCTAAGACGCTCCAAAGCATCTACCCTGATATTTCTACTAGAGAGTTCCCTGGAGAATTGTCCCAACTCTGCAACTGCTCTGTATAAGTCAGGGCGGCCCAATCCTCTAAGGGTAACAGGTAAAACCCTTTGAAGTAGGATGTGGCAGTCATGAGTTTTCAACCCTTGTACCTTGTTTCCATCTGCACTGACTCTCCTTTCAGGGTTGGAAGCAAATCCATGTGGGAATCCCACACGTGACAGGACCTCACAAAATTCTTTTCTTTTTACCTTGTCCAAGACATACACAGCTGGTGCCATATCCCGTGGTTTACCTTCATCTTGCACCTGCAAATCCTGTCTGATACCCAGGTGTGTCAAATCAATCCTATATTTTAAGGTATCTTTCGTCTTGCCTTCAATATTAAGAAGTGTGTCCAAAATGCTGTCACATATATTTTTGTCGATGTGCATCACATCAAGATTATACCACAGATCCAAATCTTTCCAATACTCCAAGTCCCACAAAGTGGACCTGTGGGTAAACAATAATCTCTCTTCTGCCCTGCCATGCTTCCTTTTCCCACTACCATTATCAGGATGGTTTCCTGGTGTAATATGCCTGACCTTCTCTAATTCCACTTGCAACTCATCGACGGTGAGCCTCTTTTGCGCATCACGGTTTTCATGCTTTGCATTGAACACATGTCTTCGGTATTTTCTAGGATGTGGCTTGTCCTTGGCAAGGAAACGGCAGTGTCCAATGTAACAGATCTTGCTAAGTATTGCGTATGACAGCGGATTCCTGTCACAGCGAACACATGCATTGTAACCATGTGTCGTTCGCCCTGACAGAGTTTCCAAACCCGGATAATCATGGATGCACAAATTATAACAGAACACGGAAAGAAATCAGCTAGTGGGCTGCTATATAGGTCTCGAGTAAGAACACCCCTCCATAGCTGTTGAAGTTCCTCCACAAGAGGCTCCATGAACAAATCAAAATCCTTTTCAGGACTTTTTGGACCTGGGATGAGCAAGGCCATCATGTAGTTCGATTCTTTGGTGCAGACATTTGGAGGCATGTTGTAAGGGATAACGAGCACTGGCCACATGCTATATGTGGCGCTCTGGTGGCCAAATGGGTTAAATCCATCTGAAGCTAAGCCAAGTCTAATGTTTCTCGGGTCAGCAGCAAACTTTTCGTGCTTCTGATTGAAGCTTTTGCACTCACTACCATGTGATGGATGGCTCATTACATTCTGATCTCTATACTCCTGGTTCCTAGAATGCCACAGCACATCCTCTCTTGTTTCAGCATCATGAAACAATCTCTGCAATCTTGGTGTAATTGGAAAATATCTCAGAACATTATGAGGAATCCTCTTCACAGCATCGCCATCTTTCCATCTTGATGATTTGCATTTCGGGCATTCACTTAAGTTGGCATAATCCTTCCAGAACAGAACACAATTATTCTTACAAACATGGATCATATCATATCCAATTCCAATAGCACGAAGGAAATTCTTCATTTTACTGTAGGTGTGTGGCAGCTCAGACGCATCTGGGAAAGCTTTGTGGAAAGCAGCCAACATCGCATCGAATGATTTGTTGGTCATCCTCTCTGATGTCTTCACCTGAAGAAAGGTGACCATAGCTGAGAATACTGACAGCTTATTTCCTGGGGTGACAGCCATGTTCCATTGTTCCAACATGCGGGCCCACTGTTTTTCTTCTGCAGGTGAAAGTTCACGGAATGCACGAGCATTTCGTAGCATTGTTTCAATGTTGGTCAAACTCACTGGCTCCGCCACCACCTCCTCCTCCTCCTCTTCCACCTGAGCATCAGACAGATAAAGATGGTGATCTGCTGCTTCCACGTAGTCAATAACATTGACGTTCACAGCTTCACCATGATGAACCCACCTAGTATATGTGACCGACATCCCATACAAGTGTAGATGATTTTGCACAGTTGACTGGGGTCTTGTAACTGAATTCATACAACTGCTACACGGGCAGAGAACATCTGATTTCGGACCACCGTACTCAGCTCTGATAAAGTTCATGAAGTTTTCTACCCCCTCGACATATGCAGCGGAGAATCTTCGAGCAGAAGTTATCCAAGTCCTGTCCATCTGTTAGACATACAAATTAGTTCTTCTACTAGATATTACAGGAAAAACATATATGCTTTTTTATGAAGTCTAGAAGAAAATACCTAGGTCGATGTCTAAAGCTATGGCAAGATATTTGGACGAGCAGATCTAAGTAATGAAATATATGTAAAGCTAATTCAGCAAATAGATTTGAGTGCTAAATTATGGCAGGCTGTTTCAGCAGTCAATGAGGCCGAGCACACAGCCATCGAACTATCGAAGGCCATCGCAACAACAAAGATCGAGTATAAGATGGTGTAGAGCTATTTCACCTAACAGATTGGCTACTAGACCATAGCAATCTACGTCACAATAAATATATGGCAGGATATTTTAGCAACTAATCGGCCTTGGCATGCCATCTCAGCTAAGCAGATTGATTGCAGAACAGGGCAAGGAAGCTTCTTAAGAATAGCATATTGACTGTAAACTACTTCGGCAAACAGTGAGATTAACAGCGTCTATCAGCTAACATTCAGCGCTACACCGACATGCACGGGGCCTTAGTCTAGAATGCGCGTACCATGGGAGAAGCTGACCGCCGTGCGTCTCCACATGAACGTCGCCAGTGGTGGCGGCGCTGACTGCCGTGCGCCTCCACAAGAACGTCGCCAGCGGTGGCGACATGGCTAGAGGATGGCAGTCCACGAGAGCGTACTGTGGGAGCGAGAGGATCGCCGTGCGTCCCCTCGACGAACCGCGGCGCCGACGTATCGGCGTGGCGGGGAGGGCGGCTTTGGCGGAGCGAATGGAGTGGAAGGGGATGGGGGGAGGGGGTTTGGGGAATATTATTGGCTATTTCGCCGAAGGGAGGTTGAATCTAGGATTTGGGGGGAATTTTTGGGTGGGGGGGAGGATTTTCGCGCGGTGGGCGGGGGGAGTTTGGCGCATAGTCGGTTTCTCCAAGTGCAGTCCCACGTGTCAGTGAAGAGGCAAGCTGAAGCGTGTTCCGCTTGCGTGAGCCGTGTGCAGGACCGAACGTGTGTGGGGTGCAATGCGACCGCGACAGGGGTGCTGTGAGTGTACCGCCTTTTTTCCTTTTAAACTAGGTGCTTCGCCCCCTCAAAAAAAACTTGTTGCTTCGCGCAATCCATCGATACTACTACTAGTAATCCGGCAATCCCGACTAAAACGACGCGGCCGGGTCTTTTCCGCGCGATATGCTGGGAGGTTGGCTTAGTTTGGTTTTTTAGGATGAGTAACGCTACACCTACGTAGTCCCAGCTATGTAATTAACATAATGTGAAACATGTGAGCTGCTGATTGTAGATTGGGGGGAGGGAGGGGCCCACCACCATGAAAATCAAGGGAGGGGAGAGAGAGGCAATTTACGTTAACCCTTTCATAGGTTCCCGTAGATGTAGAAAGATGTGAAATGCGTGAATGTGCATTTGCAGATAAGGCCTTCCCTCGTTCATCCTTTTCTCCCACAAGATCTTGATCTTCCGTGCAACGCACGGGCATCTTGCTAGTGCTCCTACAATATACTATATTATTGTGAAAGTTCATATACACCGGCCGAGATTAATGCAAACATGGAAGATTTTCATTACATTTCGAACTTTTATAGGACAGAAAAATAAAACAAACCCGACCCTAAACCTATTCTACGGCGGCGACCGACGTCCTCCATCTGCGATCTCCATGTACGGGAGCGGGGTTCAAGACCCGTGAAGTGAAGGTGCGGTCTCCGGTGAGGAAAAGTAGAACACAGGAGACGGACCGGACAGTTGGCACACCATGCCCTGCCGCCTCCCATGCCCTACTCATCCTCGGAGGAGTCCTCGACCTCGGCGGTGCCGGACGTTGGACGATGGCAAGTAGGACGCGTGGCTGACGGTGCTCCGTCGTCGGCCGCCAGCATGGCCACCGCTTGTGCGGCGACTTGAGCGAGGGCGGCGACCTCGAGCTCCATCCCTGAAGACAAGCTCTCCCGCAGATCGTTCGCGCTTGCGGTCATGGCGGATGTGGTGCCAGTTAGGAGGACGATGCGCTATGGTGTGGAGGTTAGCTGGGCATTGCCGCTTTAAGTAGCGCATTCCGGTGAGGCCAAGCGTCCTGGTGCGTCATTAAGTCACCGGAGTTGGTTCCTCGGGCACCGAGCCTCTTAACGACGGCATACGGACGGACGTCATGAATGCGGGCAGTTGGCGCCGGCTGGGAACGCACCGCGCGATGGTGCGAGGGACGAGGGTTTTTGGTGTGCCAGGGTAGTCAGCTGCGGTCGTGGCAACGTTGGAGATGCCCTTTGCTCACATGCGATCGACGCATGTCATTGAAAAAGCAAGATGACTCGGCATGGTCTCAGGTCCTGAGGACGCAGTTGGCCACGCTACACCACTCCGCAGACGTGTCCCGGCGCCCCATGCATCCTCGACGAGCCGGGTGTTGGGGTGTGTTTGGATTGTGGCCAAAGTGCACCTTACCAAAATTTTGGTCATGACCCAAAGATTGGTCTTTGTTTGGATGGTTGACATTTTTTTGGCATGCCAATGAACTCTAGCCAACTCTAGTTCATTTTTCTTGCCGATGTCGGCCAAATCATGGGCAACCAAAATCTCAACCAAAAGTTTGGCTACCCAATGCTTTGATGGGGCAACCTTGGGTACAAACCAAACATACTGTTGGTCGTGCCACAGCACTAACGCCACCCTCGGTACACTGAAATCGATCGTGTCTAGCGACGATGAGCGTGTCGCTCACCGCGGTCACCGTGTCCAGAGGCGGTGCTAGAGCTGTGCCACGTTGTTGGCCCCCACGACCCACATGAACGGTTGCCGGTGGCGAGGAGGTCATGGGCCAGCTCCTCCATTGGACTAGTTTGCGCTACGTCGTCCCGATAGGTGTGCCCCACATGTCGGTTCCCCTGTTTTCCCGGCCATATTCGAGCGTCAGTGCTCCGCATTGCGCATTAGGCCTTTCACTATGTAGGCCAAGCGAGACAACTTATTGTTTATTTGAGCTGTTCAAGTATAATCATGTGGCGTTTGCTTATTTCTCATTCCTCTCCAACCCTCTTCTCCATCGATCATGTCGCCCTCCGGTCGAGTCCATTCTCCCGCATGCCTCATTTGAACATTCCGCCGAGTATCATTCGCATGTGGGCCTAGACCATGCTTGTATTTCCAATGTTTATTTGTAATTTGTCCAACATGCATACAAACAAACGGTTCGTTTGAAGTTTCACTTTGCCTCCACTATGTGCCGCTTCACGTCTTAGTTTTGACATCCCATTCGGTTCATGCCCTGACACATATTGACGAGATCGATTGATGTTCAGAGATCAATTCCGTGTCGTGCAAGGAAATAAAGGTTTGGTGTGTTTCTATGATAGAAATGACCCGCGCGGGGGGGGGGGTCTGTGGGGATCAGAGGGAGTATATTGTACGTTCATAAGCGAAACGAACGTATGGTACCCACCCTAGTCCACTTTCAATCGATCTCTGTTCCTCGAGATGAAATCGAGAGAGAACGAGTGGGGGCATGTGTGATACCTAAGGCGGATTTAAAATTTTGAACCGGTGATCATAGCATCCGCAAATCATATATAAAGGGTATTCAATGTTCGCTTCGTTTTTGAACGTACAATATACTCCCTCCTATCCTTTCTAGTTTACATATAAGTTTTATGTGTAGTCAAAGTATCTCTACTTTGATAAGAAAAGTATCAACATTTAACAACGCCCAATCAATATTGTTAGATTCATACGTACTCCTAGATTTGTACTCGAGATGGTTTCCAATTTGTTTTCAACCATGTGAATGTGCTTGTTCTCGCGCATGCTGTTCCTACTAGGATTTCGCCACGTATAGCCAGTCCAATAGTAACTTTTTTTAAGCTCCCTGTCCAATAGTACTAGTGGAGTACTGACAACATCTGTACTAGAGTATGCAGTGCTCATAGTTGTACTCCCTCCTTCCATTTATATAGGGCCTATGTGGAGGAGAGAGATGTGAAAATGTAAGGGGAGTGAATATGAAGAAAGAGATGGAAAAAGTACTAATACAATAGCCAACCTTATAATTTTTTTTGCGGGAAATAGCCAACCTTATAGCCGACACTACTGTATGAGTGCATATAATAGATGATGGCTATAGATGACATGGTAGTTCCTTATAGCCATCGACTGGCTATATTATTAACCATGCTCTAATGCGTTTTTCAAAACCGCATTTGACTATTGACAAGATTAATAGTACATGAGATGTATAATGTGAAAATTATATCATTGGAAGCTCCTTTCACATACGTATCCCTGCCTTACCCTCCCTTTCGGTCACTTACTGGCGGACCCCATGCTTGCTAGGCCCTGCATGTCAGTTACTCAATGGGTTCGGCCACGTCAGGGGAGCCTCATCCGTAGTATACTCCCTCTAATTTTATTTACTCCGCATAAAATGACGCGGGCGGGGAAGGGGCAGGGACGTCAGTTTGCTCTCAACTGCGGTCCCACAAGCGAGCGAAAATGCAAGACGAAGCGTGTTCCATTCAGTGAGCGACGTGGAGGGTCCAGCGTGCCGGGCTGCAACGCGAACGCGACAAGAGCGATGTACAATCAAAACTGATTGACCGGTCGTCACCGGAACCACTATTCACACCAGAACCTTCGTTGCTCGCCTACGCCAGCCACTGCCCTAAAACCACACCTAATCTCCAGCCCCTTCCCCCACCTTTTGATCCCCTAGCCCGCATCAAGCGTCCCCTAGTTCGTGGGAAAGCCATGGTGCGCCGCAAGATCACGTACTACAAGATGCTGACGCCGGAGCGCCGCGCAGAAATCGCGGCGGCGGTCGGCGCGAGAGACCTCCGTTCCCAAGCTCGCTTTGCGGCGGGCCAATCCCTGAGTTCTCTGGAGCCAAGCTACGAGGAGGAGGAAGCCGATCCAATGTTCATGGCGGAGGTCGCGGCGCAGAAGGCCCCCGATGGGTATGAGACGATGGACGTCGACTTCATGCCGGCGTCCGAGTCCCCCATGGTGCAGGCGGACCGGCGGTTCAACCTGGCGATACTAAAGGAGGACCGGGAGGCAGAGGGTCAACTCGACACGGAGCGCGCGCATGCCGCTGCGATCGAGGCTCTCCTGCAGGCGGAACCGTATGTCGTGGATGTGAACCGGGGGGGCGGAGGCTCAACTTGAGGCGGAGCGCGCGGATGCCGCTACCATCGAGGCCGTCCTGCAGGCGGAACTAGACGTCCTGGACTTGAACCGGGCGGCAGAGACTCAACTCGACGTGGAGTGCGTGGATGCCACTCTCATCGAGGCCCTCCTGCAGGCAGAACCGGACGTCCTGGACTTGAACCGGGCGGCGGAGGCTCGACTCGACGCGGAGCGCGCGGATGCTGCTGCCATCGAGGCCCTCCTGCAGGCGGAACCGGACGTCCTCGACTTGAACCGGGCGGTTCTCTCGTCCGTGTAGAGCACCCGCACGCTCCGCGTCAACGAGTAGCTGGAGGCCGAGGACAACCACGGTGCGGAGACACACATCGGCAGCTACGGCTGGTTCGCGCCGGCAGCCAAAGACGAGGAGGCCGTCTCGTTCCGCGGGCAGTGATAGTTTTTCTTTATGTTGTTCTTTTTATGGATCTTTTGCTGTGTAAAAACATATATTGTTATGCAAGTCGCCTGACTTGGGTCAGTCTACCATTTCAGGCGGTTGGATAAATATCCTACGTCTCCTAACCCTTCTTCCTCACCTCTTCTTCTTCCCCAACAGATCACCGCACGGGCCGTACGGATACTCCCCAACATGCGGTTGGATAAACATACTCTTTGAACGAAAATTATGTGTCAGCGGTAGGATGGCTGAGTTTGGTTTGTTCACATACGACAGCACGTGTCAGTGAGGGTGCGTTCCCTTGGTTGGGTTTGCGTCGTGCAGGAGCGACTGTGCATGTGAGGGTGCGGTGCGACCGCGACAGCCGTGCGCAAGTGTACCTCCTTTTCATTTTGAAAACTTTAGGCAAGCTTGGCAAAAATGTGTGGCGAAGTATGGCAATGCAAGGCCTAGACCCAAACAGGATAAGTACGTAGTACTACGTACTAGGAGTACTAGTGTTAAAAAAGAAAGGCGGGGTTTTCCTTCGCGGGATTAATCGATACAAATCCTCGTTTCACGTGTCAATTAATGCGTATTTTTTCTCCAAAGCTCAAAGAGCTAACCATCTCACTCCTCATCGCTTGATTAATGCAGCGCCATGCAAACCAACCTTCTCACTTCCGCATGCATGCAGGGTATATTAATGTCCTTGGTTGCGAGTACGAGGCAAACCCCATCAATTTTGCCTCGATTAGTGTTAGTGGCCTTTTGCAAATTGTAATTTTGATATACTGGCCTTGTGTACAAAAAAAATGGAGGTAGTAACTATATTTGACTTCCTTCCCCATTGCGGTGACGTCAACGATATCTCGAAGGTTGTGGTTTAGCGAAGTGCGTTCGACGGAGAACACCATTGAGGGAGACCATGGTAAGTCGTTCGCAAGTGCCGCCTGCAAGCCGAGACAACCGCCTTATTTGCACCCAGGAAGTCCGTTGAACCAAAGGACGCGTAAATGTACTAGTACTACTCGTACACAATTGCGTCGTCCGTCCAGCTTAGTGCGGTGAGATGGTTTCTCGAAGAAGACGATGGAGAAGCGGAGTCAGCGAAGAGTGAAATGATGGTTGCTTTGTCCGTGCTTTGTGATTTGATGCCTCACTGCTTTGTGATTTGTGATAGAAGGGAGAGGGGAGTAGACTCTGTCCTCTATACTGTACATGCGTCCAAGCACGGGAGAAAGAGGAGAGACGTTGCATTTTTCTATTCCTTCAATCAAGATGCATTTGTATGACTAGTTTATCTTGTGAGGGAAAAGGATGAACGAGGGAAGGCCTTATTTGCAAATGTGGAGAGGTGTGTGGGTACCTTTTTGCAAAATGGTCATAGTTTCTTTCCTATCTATCAGATATAAATCGAACGGCCTATATTGCAGGATGGCAGGCACACCATCATCACCAACTCTGTTTTTTATAAGAGTGTATTCTATCCCTACTCTTATAAAAAGCATAGTCGGTGATGATCGTGTGCCTGCCATCCTGCAATATATGCCCTCCGATCTATATCTAACGGATAGGAAGGAAACTATGGCAATTTTGCAAAAAGATACCCACACCCCTCTCCACACTTGCAAATAAGGCCTTCCCTTGTTCATCCTTTTCTCCCACAAGATAAACTACTCATACAAATGCATCTTGATGTTCCGTGCAACGCATGGGCATCTTGCTAGTATTTTATAGGAGTGTAGATGTAGAGTAGATACAAGCCGACGGGTGGGCCCGATGGTAGTGAGCTAATGTGATGCAACACTAGAGGTGCCACGTGGAGCGTTTAACTGGTCAACTAGTCATTTCTTGAGCAAATACAGAGTTGTACGGTGAGCCCGTGACTGTATAATAACCACAAAATGTAAATGGTGACCGTAATGAGTGGATTCTGAAGTCCAATGTATGTATCGTGCTTTCGCTTCAAATACAATGATCGTCACTGTATATATCGCGGGAGAAAGATGAAACATGTGTGAATGTGTTGGGGGCTTACTTTTAGAGGACCTGGAGATAGTTTGTGTGCGTACGTGAAAGGGGCGTAGAGGGGGGGTATGCGATGGAGAGAGAGATGCTCTTCATTTCTCTTTATTATGACTAACTTTATATATAGTATAAAAATATACAAATTCACAGTGCGGAATAAATATCATTGTGGGTACCATGCAATGCAAGCATTCATACTCCTCCATATAACTTTGTAATGTTGTATATATGTAGAAATTCTAAAATATTTTTTTGGCCACACTTTATTCAAAAGGAATGTTGTATGCGAAATAAATGTGAAGAGAGGGCTTTTTAGATCAATGGGGTATGTGATGTAACATGTGTGAATGTGCAGGGCCTAGAGAGGTATGTGTGTGTATTACGTATTCAAGAGAGGCATGGATAGAGGGGCCGACAGGGGGCGTGGGAGAGATAGCACGAGAAATGAGAGTGGTCTAGAGAGAGAGAGACGAATATGACGTCACGGCGAGAGATTCCCTTGAGTGTGTATATGCAAGGGGGGAGTGGATAGAGGCACCAGGAGAATATTTTTCTTGTGTGTGGTGTCTGTGTTGGTATGTGTGAGTGTGAGAAGATAACAAGACGTGGGGGCAGAGCGTGTGTCACCGCGTGAGGTCCGGTGGGTCGAGGTGATGCCCTTCGTTCGGTTCCGTCCTGCGCCACATTGGTCGGCCCGTGACGCATTTAGGGAGACCCATGGATGACTACTCGTACAAAAAAAAGATAGCATAATTGTGAAGGACTCTATGTCCACTGACAAAGCCAGCTAGGATTTGTAACCCTAGGTTCTCGGACTAAGGTAACCCCTTTATCTCTGATATTACTATTCATCCAACCTAACATTAAGGGGCATCCTTCAGAATGCTGTGCTAGAATCATACTCGTCGATTAGGAAGAGAGGTGTGAGACAATGCGTGAGAGACGGGCCTAAAGATAATGTGCGTACAGGAGACACATAGGCAGGTCTACGTATATAGAAAGGGTCGATGGGGATTTTGCGTGTGTATGCTTGCGACAGGAAGAGTGCTTGTGATAAAGGTTAGTGAAAACAGTCGTAAATGGTTACCAGAGGGAGGGAGGGTTATATCGAGAGCATGTGTGCGAGAAAGACACCTCGGGAGAGAGTGTGTGAGCATGTGTGAGAGACCACCGACGGAGAGTGAAACTACACGTACAAGACTGCTGTACACATTGATTAAAGATATAAATTGTGTCCAAATATTAGGATGGGATCATGATATTTGCAATTCGCGTAAGGAACGGTCATTGATCCATCAGACATCTAGATTCTATCAAATTTGAGCATGTCTATGTTATTATTCGACACAATTGATCCACATAGTTAGTATTTTGAACTCCAGACAATGCATCACTTTAGCAATCGAATATAAACGCGAGTATAGTTCATGTTGTGTGTGTAAAGCACATTATACATACGAAAGTTACACAATGAACATTATAAATAGCTACCTATGACCTAGCATACATTTGAATTCAACTTAAGGTGGTTTAAAAAAATTGAATTCAACATGAAGTCCATTCAATTATTTGAATTTGATATCATGGCATTTGTAAATCATACCTAAATTATGGGGGCACCAATCTTTGCTCTGATTTTGTACATAATAGCATATGTAGTCGTGTACAAAATAGATTCTAATTTAGCTCCTCCATTCCAAAATAATCGTAGTTATAGGATTTTCAAGTGTCAAAATTTCAAAAAGAAGCGGATAATTTAATGAGGTTTTCAAACATACAAGGTCAAATTTAACGTTGTCTATTTAGGTCAATCCTCAAAGTTCAAGAGTACTCTAAACGTGAATGCTTGTGTTTCAAAATTTCGAACGAAGCGCCAAAAGAGCCTCTACTTGCCCGAAACCGCGTGAGACCAATGTTTGGTAGTACAAGGAAATTACTTTTCTAATGACTCTGACCCGTGAAACCTACCGGCCCGACGTCCAAAGGTCTAAACCGGGGTAGGTTTGTAGCTTCATCTAGACGCCGCACAACTGCCTCCGAAAAACATTCATACACAATGGTCGCCTAAGCACACATGCGCGCGGCCGAAATCGCTCCCGCCCACTATTTGGGACACCTGGGATTACCATCCTACCCCCGACCCGCAGTAGGTCTGAAATTTAAGAGGGGGGCAAAGTTTGTACTTTCCCCAAATTTCAAACAAGCACGTCCCATCTTCTGTTCAAAAAAGCCAAAACAAGCGCGTCCCAGACCGAAACATGGTTCTCCCCCTGCCCACCCGTCCGATTCCCCATTCGTACTCCGTGAGCGCAAAAACTACCTCTCCACTAGCCGTGAAACCCCGGCTTCCTCCGTTCGCCACCCCATTCCACCCATCAACCGCCGCCCTCCTCCATCATGCCGGAGCCGATACCCCGACGTCGTCGTCCATCGCAACCTCAACTGCAACGCCCTCCACGGCTAGTAGTTGAAGCCGAGGCTGAGCCGTCCGTACCCGAGCGAGTTCAACCACGCCGTCCTGTGCCTCACCGTTGCCGCTCCCACTTCGCCACCCTCCACCGCACCGGAGTTGTTCCTGCTACACCATCCTTCGCCGCCTCGGATCTGCTTTCCCTCCGCCAACATACGGCCATGGCAACACAGTCAACAATTTGGCCATGGGTTCGTCCAAGCCTGCACCCTCCTCTAGAACATTGGTTTCCCCGGCAAAAAGAAGAAGATGAGCGCGACATGTGGAGGCGACCACACCGGCAACCGAAAATGGTACTCATCTTCCCTTATTAGTGCAAATCTTACGTGTCTGCTTGCACGGTATTCATCCCACAGAAGACAGTAGTTGACCGCTTCTTCTTGATACTAGATGTTCCTAGTAACTCGCCATGCGCAAGGTTTCTCCTCATATACTATTTCACCTTAGCTAGAGGTCCGTCGCCCCCCCTGAATTTCAATTCCTGGTCAGTTGATTCCCAATTATTCCCCGCCATAACAGGCGCTAGTCCACCTATTACGATGGGGAAGCAGCGCCTTGGTGTTTATCTTAGGGGCGTGTGGGGCCTAGAGCTACTGGCGCCCGATCTGGAGGTCGGCCGGGATTAAAGGGATTGCCTGGGGGCGCTGCCAAGCATGGCGGTGGTGTGAGGTCGAGGGGAGGGCGGGGCGGCGGAGGCAGGGGTCTGGGCCAGTGGTCGCTGGCGGTTCGAGAAAGAGCGTCAACAGTGACTGGCGGGAGGTAGACGAAGGCCATCTGCCCGTTCCTTATAGATCGGACGGTTCATTAAAAAAATCGGCTGACGTATTTCTTTTCAGTCGACTGTTATCTTGATATGACCACATGTGGTGGTGTGCTGGAGGAGTACCTGCATTTCCTATGCTCATATATTACAAAATCATACGGAGTAGAATCTAATTTTGTTTGCCATGCAATGTTGTAGAGCCATCTTATGTCTCCTGTCATTTATTTTTCAGCCACCTGCTATCTGCTACTTTTACAGTGCACTAGTTCTGCACACACTTCACCCATACTCTCACTATTGTGTTTTTATGCAAGGGTATTTCAGACTCTGCTGCTATGAGAGAAGCAAAAAAGAAAAGAGAGAAGTCGCTCCAGCGTCGTACGCGGATAGGCCAGACACGTTTCAGCCTTATAATAGGTGCAGTGTCAGCAGATGGAGATGGTAAACGTAGCTCTGGAGTTGATGACCTCACTCACAATGAACCACCATCCCAGGTGCTTGCTTTAACTTCCATATGGTGTCCAGCTTGTATTCGAAAGGCCGAAGTCGGTCTTTATTAAGATAAGGAAAGATATTTTTTACATGAACCACCATCCCGTGAGCACCAGAAGACAAATAGCTAGTCAGGGCATTGGCCGAGCCAGTGACAAGCCCAGCAAAGAGAGGCATCACCTGGAAGCCAACTAAAAAGCCGCGATGGTGGCGAAGCAGCCCGCCTCCCACCAGGCTCTCAGGTCCTAGATGATCATGCTCACCACTCCAGCCGGATGTCTAGCTTGTATTTCTTCCAATTTTGTTAAATTGCATCTGCTTAGCTTACACATTATACCTTTGAATATGACATGCCTTTCTGTTTTTGGTACATACTAGTACATCTGTGTATTAACCATGTTCTTACATCAAACTAATGTTCTTGTGTATCCCTCATCAATCACTTATGATGTGGCAGTCACGCAAGTGGATTACTCCTCATTTAAAGAATGCAGGGTCAGCCTCCCGACATGATTCTCAAGAAACAGCAAGGCTAGATGAAGATAGTGAACATAGCTCTGTAGTTGATTACCGCATTTCTCCTACACTAGCATCGCAGGTGCTTGCTCTAACTTGGCAGCGTGATATGTGGTTGCATGTTGCATATGGTGTCTAGATTGTAATTCTTCCAATCTGGTTAAACTGCATGTGCTATTCTGCTTAGCTTATACATTATACCTGTTAATGTGACATGTCTTCCTGTATTTAGTACATAGTACATCTGTCTATTAAGCATGTCCTCACATAAAACTATTGTTTTTTTATCCCGCATAAATCAATATGATGAGACACCTTCAGTATATGCAGTGTGATATTAGTTGCATCTTTGATATGATTTATAGCATGCGCTGCTTCTAATTTGTTGAAATGCCATTTATGATGGGACACTTTTAACTTGGCAGAGTCATATTGGTTGCATCTTTCACGTGGTGTCTAGCTTGCATTGCTTCTTATTTGGTGAAATGGTTTCTGCTTAGATTACACAAACAGTTGTGAATATGCCATGCTGTCCTGTTTTTCATATTATTCCATCCTGGAATCATGTGTTTGCCTTACATCAAAGTAGTGATTGTTAGTATCATGCACGAATGAGTTCTGAACAGTGAATTTTATTGCTTTTTCTTGTCGGTTTTACTTGACAATTCAAAATCAATAAAGCGGAAGGAAGCTAGCAAGGCAGCGGATGAAGGTGCTCCTTCCAAATGGAGGGCCTCTACAGATTCTAATCCTCCATCCCCCCAAGATGATTTCCAAGACAACACATGCATAGACACTCAACGTAGCTGTGTTGGTGAGCACGTCTCCCCTAGTGCACCATCACAGGTGCTCCCTCTAACTTGGCACTGTTATATGTGGTTGCATGTTATGTATGATGTCTAGCTTGTATTGCTTCTAATTTTGTTGAATTTCATCTGCTTACTTTACACATTATACTTGTGACTAAGACACGTGTTCCTGTTTCTAGAACATACAATATTTGTCTATCACATCATGTTCTTACATCAAAGTACATTTGTTCTGAAGAACTAAATTGTTATTCGTTTTTCTTGTCGGCTTGACTTAACATGGCACAGAGAAAGAGGAAGCAAGACAGAACGACAGGGAAAGGGAAGCGGAACAATCCTCTAGATTCTGCTGGTACTGATGGTGCAATAGAAGGTCAAAGTCCAACGGAAAATTGTACCGACAGGGTATCCCATGCTACACGAGCTGCAGAACAAGCCAAACAGAAACAAATAGCTGCCACCAAACAAGCAGAGACAACCCTAGTTGTTGCAACACCTTCCAGAGTACCACCAGCTGTAGGATTTACTCGTTGGTCAACTCAGCTAGCAGCACGTTCCCAAGCTCCCTTGCCACCTGACACTACTTCCAAAGCACTCTTGACACAAGATGAGTTGGCAAGATCAGATGAACTTTGTGAGCTTCAACAGCAAGAAGGTAGTTGCTGGAGTCAAGTTACAGTTGCATGCTTCTTTATATGTAGTCTCACAATTTGATGTACACTAACACTTCCTATGTTTGTTGTTGGACTAGCACCTAGGCGCAAGACGAAACAAACATCAGGGATAATGCTCGATAGGTTAACTAAATCTAGAGGAGGAAGAATGGAGATCCGTTTTGAGGCAGGTTTAGAAAGGCCCCGTGATGCTACAGAGTCAGCCAAGTTAGTATCAGAGGCAGCGGTTGCTGTTAGGTGTCATGTACGTATCCTCCCAGCATGGATTCAGTACAAGAATGACAAAGACGAAACCCAGTTCAACACCTTCCTCGACCATTTATCTGTATGTATGGTTATGTATGGAAACTAGTAATATCGTCTTGCTCTGTCCAGTACTTTCTAGGTTGCTGATAATGAGACTCCCATAATTTTCAACAGATGAGGTTCAAGTTGGATAGCCAAGATGATGCAACCAGACAAGCTTGCACCCATGTTTTCAAGTCTGCTCTGCGACAGTATTGGTATAACTTGAGGAAAACTCACTTTGAAGGCAAGGCTAACAGTGAACTTGCCCAAACATCCCCAGTGGAAAATATATCTGATGAAGACTGGAGAGGCCTCTTTAAACACTGGTCCGATCCAAAGTATCAGGTACATTATATATATGTAATCCGATCACATGTTGAAGTCCTATTTACGCATGTGCCACACAAATCTATCTTCTTGTAGGTGAACTGTTCAAAGAACAAGGCCAACCGTACGAAAGTGAAATTCCAACAGACGACAGGATCTCGTAGCTATATTGCACACTGCGAGGCTCTTGTAATTAGCTGCTGTTTCACTCTTTACGCTGTACCATATTATCAGATCTATATTGACTTGTTCCAAATGCAGAGGAAAGCCCGCAAGGACCAAAAAGTACCTGAAGCAAATGCTGTGGAAATCTTCAAGGACTGTCACACCAGCAAGAAGAAGGGCATGACTACACCAGTCAAAGCCGTTGTTGTATGTCCTTAAACCTCATGCCTTTTAACTACTACTTACTCTGACTTGTGCCTCGAACTGCATGGTTGGCAGCCAATGTCTATTACTCTTTTCAATTTTATACACAATTGTCTTAGCGTATCATTGCACCTTACAAGGTTTAAAAGAGAGGAGTGATGTTCCTTTGATCTTGACCTATAATCTAGTTCCGTGCTGGACATGCCCACACAACGTTACAATTGCCTGTTTGTTTGTTCTCAGTTGTTTTGTGATATGAATGATGTCATACTATGCTTACTGTATTATAAACTTGGTCTCTTTATCCTTTGCCCTCAATACAATGTGAAGAAATAGACAATGCATTAGCGATGGTACATGGTCATATGTTTGGAACCTGGTTTTATTTATGTACTTTGCAATAAAATATAACTATTATTTCAGATTGGTTCACCAGAATAAGTTATGTATATAGACCAGAGCTATTTTGTTTGGTTTTGCTGCCTCCTTAATATCTTCTATTCTGGTACTACTAATGTAAAACCACAACTTTTCAGCGAGCTATAGAAAAAATGGTGGAACCGCCACCTTCTGAAGGTGGCGAGGCAACTATAACCGCAATGTTAGCTCTTGCTACAGTGGGTCAGTACCTGTCCACTAACAGTGCCAAAAGCACGTTCCTGTGTAATACTGGCTTGGTTGTTAAGGCAATCTCGTCCAAACTGCCTCATGATCGAGATATGCAAGCTCAAAACAATGTTGTATCTACGCTCCAGACACAAGTCCATTCCCTAACAGAGACCCTTTGTGAAACAAGGAGAGACATTGTTCGATGTTGTCAAGATATGCATGGTTTTGAAACTAGACTGTCAGACATTTGCTATGTTGTTCAGGATCCTAGGAGAACTGAAGGCGAAGGTTATGGTGCTCCATCGGACAATACAACATGAAAACGTAACAGTCAGGTCAAATGAACTGAGCTTCTGAACTTCTGTTGGTGCATTTATCTGCTAGACTGTTAACTTTTATGCCAACCTTCCTTTTGTTTTATAGTTGTAATTTGTTTTGGTGCGATACAAAATTTGTTCTTAACGTGCAGCCAACGGCTGAAGAAAACAGCAAGCCATTTTTGTATAGTGTAGGGTGTTCCTATATTTGCACTGGTGGCGAACTTTGATGCCCACCGGCTGTAGTTAACATGGGCCTCCTACGGGCCGTAGAAACAATTGGCCTTCTAAGGGTCGTAGAAACAATAGGCCATCTACGTGGCGTAGAAACAATCGGCCTTATACGGGCCGTAGACACAATGGGCCTTCTATGAGCTGTATCATCAATGGGCCTTCTACGGTCGTATGATCGGTTGGCCAAACATGGGCCAATAACAGACCACATTATGGCTTTAAATGGGCTTGAGTTGAAATCATCCGTTCATGGGCCGACCATAACGGGCCGTTGTTAATCGGCCGTATTTTGATGACGCTATGAAAACGACCCAACGTATTAACGGACCACAAATGGGCCGACTGTAACCACGGGCTGAATTTGGCCCACAAGCAGAAAATGACAGTAACGGGCCATAAGTAAACGAATGTGGAAATGAGCCCAAGAATAAATGGGCCCTGAGAAGGCCGAAAGATAACATGGGCTGGAAATGGCCCAACGGAGTAAAGGGCCATTAATGGGTATAAAGTGATACACTGTTCATTACGGGCCAGTTTCACCACGTGCCGTTAATGGGTACAAAGTGATACACTATTCATTACGGGCTATTTTTACCACGGGTTGTTAATGGGCCGAGAGTAATAAGGGCCTCATATGGGCCGAAGGACGTCATGGGCCATACATGGCCCGGAAGTTAAAATAGGCTGGAATTATATTGGACGGCTCAGATGACGCTACTGGGCCTAATTCGGATAGGCCGTAAACAGGCCCCGGGTTTGCGGGCTGTAAATGGGCTATATGCGAACATGCCGTTAACAGGCTTGCCGTGGGCTGGCCCGCCACCTTTTGACCAAGTCAAACGGGCCGGCCTTTTCACAGGAAAGGGCCTCTGTTGGGCCATGCCACGTGTCGACGTATCATAGGCGCTTTGGGTCCAATGAGTGGATGACATCTGTCCCAACGGTGAGCCGACGCGTGTTTCCTCCAGCCAATGATGATTTTACACGTGGAAAATCCCCATTGGTCGGGGCTGTTAATGGGTTATCGGATCCAAAACCGGACCCGATAGCTTAACGGCGTTCCGTTATGGTGGATGCCACGTGTCGGTCACCCTTGACGAAAGCACTTCTGTGACGCGTGATTTATCGTCGTGGAAGTGGACACTTCCGTGATGATACTTTTGGTAATGTCATGGAACACTTCTACGACAGCACAGGTATGACTATCTTGATTCTGTCATAAATTTGTCATGGATGTACATGCATGACAGAAAACGTGACCTACTATGACAAACACGTATCATCACGGAAGTGTATTTTTTGTGTAGTGGTTGTGCCCACCTCGGGTGCCCCCTGGACCGCCTCTTTGCTGTATAAAAGCCCCAATATTCCAGAAACCCTAAGAGTATCGACGAAATATTCATCCAGCAGCCGCAGAGTCCAGAAGCACCAGATCCAATCTAGACACCATCTCAGATGGGGTTCACGACCTTCATTGGTGCCTCTCCGATGATGCATGAGTAGTTCTTTGTAGACCTTTGGGTCCGTAGTTAGTAGCTAGATGGCTTTCTCTCTCTCGCTAAATTCTCAATACAATGGTCTCTTCGAGATCCATATGATGTAACTCTTTTTGCGGTATGTTTGTTGGGATCTGATGAACTTTGAGTTTATGATCAGTCATATCTTTTCATATCCATGAAAGTTATTTGAGTTTCTTTGATCTCTTATATGCATGGTCTCTTATAGTCTCATATTTCTTCTCCGATATTTGGGTTTTGTTTGGCTAATTTGATCTATTTATCTTGCAATGGGAAGATGTGCCCGGTAGCGGGTTCGATTTTACGGTGCTTGATCCCAGTGACAGAAAGGGAACCGACACATATGTATCGTTGCTACTAAGGATAAAAAGACGAGATCTATATCTACCGCAATAGATAAACGGATCTTGTCTACATGATGTCATCGTTCTTATTGGATTACTCCGTTTTTCCATGAACATAATACACTAGATGCATGCTGGATAGCGGTCGCTGTGTGGAGTAATAGTAGTAGATGCAGGCAGGAGTCGGTCTACTAATCTTGGACGTGATGCCTATGTATTGATCATTGCCTAGATATGGTCATAATTATTTGAGGTTCTATCAATTTCCCAACAGTAATTTGTTTACCCACCATTTGCTATGTTTCTCGAGAGAAGCCACTAGTGAAACCTACGGCCCCCCGGTTTTCTTTATCATATATTTGCTTGCGATCTACTTTTTCCTTGCTTTTACATTCAGATCTATTAAACCAAAAATACAAAAATACCTTGCGGCACTTTTATTTATTTGCGATCTATTTATTTAATGTATTGCAATTTTCTCCCGTCCATGCACCGTTTCTCGCGCCGTTACCCGAAAGGGATTGACAACCCCTTTAACACGTCGGGTTGCGAGTGATTGTTTTTTGTGTGCAGGGGCTGTTTACGTTGTGTTGCTTGGTTCTCCTACTGGTTTGATAACCTTGGTTTCATATCTGAGGAAATACCTACCGCCGCTGTGCTGCATCATCCCTTCCTCTTTGGGGAAATACCGACGTAGCTTCAAGCGACATCAATGATGGTAGCTAACGAGTGGATAGATCCAAAACTAATGATGATAGCTTCAGTTTACAAAGATTGTTTATGGCTCGTCTATTTTTTGTTGCCCACCCAACATGAACCACATAGAAGACTCGAGATGAGCCAGATAGTACACAGAGATACTATTCATTGCTGCATCTGTATGTGCCCCGCGGGCATTTTAAAATTCAAGTTTGGACATTAGTTTGGACCTGGCTCGGAGTCTAAGAGGTGAACAGGATGATAAAGTAGCAGGTAATAATAATCGATGTATAACGTAAGCGGACACAAAAGAGGGCGATCTCTCTTCTGGAACTGTGTAGTCCTCACGTTCATCTACTCCGTTGATGATAGTAATGTAGTTGGTGTGGCTGCCGGTAATGGGGAAGTTGATCCGAGGCGGCAAAAAAAATATGCAGGGGGGATCTCTGCTGCGGTGGATGCTTCCGTCGATGGTGCACCTCAGGTGGGGTGGATGACGGCACGACAGGAGCGGGACAAAAACACAAAGTTTTCTTTGACACCTATCTGAAATGAAGTAAATCTGTATGGACTCCTTAGAATTGGAGGATTCTAAAAATGCAGGGACAGGAAAAACAGAGGAATAGGATAGGAATGAACGTGCAAAACAGATCATTTACAAACACATGATTTCTGTCAACCTGGTTATTTGGTTCACATGAAGTGGAAGAACACATGAATGGAGAAACATGGTCAAATTAAAGTCAAACCACATGAAAATGTAAAATAAGAATCTTATTATGCCAGTAATGCACTTAGTCCCGTTCTTCATGCATATTAATTTGAAAAGGACGTCCAAGTAGATATTAAAATTCCTACGCTTTTTCTTTGAAAGAGACACCTAAGGAAAAGAAATCCTCCATTTTTTCTTTGCTCCATTCCTTCTAACCAAATGCATTAATAGTAGTACCATAGGAAAGTTTCCAATTCCTATGTTTTCCTTCACTTTTTCTTTGAACTAGTGGTGATTCAAGTAGGGAGTCTTCAACAGGCTGAAGCTTGCCCTCGAAATTTTTTGTGAGATTATTTGGTCCACATGAATATCATGTAATGGCTATCTTGCTAAACCAATTCAAATTGTGGTTCAAAAGAGCATTTAGTTTTCTCCCTGTTAACTTTGTGACCATGATTCATTTCTTTTAGATTTGCAACTGCTTTGAACCAAAAGGATCCCTAAGGGATCGACATGAATGTAGAGCAAAAAAGTGATGCGATGAGTGTACAACCTCTTTGGCTTAGCCTTGTCGACCTCAGCATCATTGGGTTGGACGTGGAGGATGGTGATGCTGGTGTGATTGTCGGAGGTGAGGAAGAAGATCTGAGGCCTCTGGAGACGGCGCCAACGGTACTGCTCCGCTGTGATGGATGGTTCCGTCGTTGGAGCAGCTCCGGTGAGGTGTACGATGGCAAGGCTGAAGCAGGACAAGACAAACAACGTTAATCTGAAGTGGGATTCTACTGGCCTCTGCAATAGATGATGTAAAATACATCACCAAAAAGTGCTAGATGCAAAATGCATCAGCCGCGGCCGCTCCAACAGATGCTATAAATACTGTTGACTCTAAACTTAACTGAAAAACTGAACTTTACAGTCGAAACTGAACTATACAGTCGAAACTGAATTTTACTGTCAAAACTGAATTTTACAGACGAAACCGATTGAACCACTAGCAGAGCACTGCAATAGAAGTTTAGGCCGTTCGAGCACTGGTAGTAGAGAAGTAGTGATCTAAATCAGCAGCCGCTCGAGCAGGGAACGCACTAGCAGATAGCAGCTCGAGCAGCAGCACCGCGAGCGAGTGCTAAAGCAGCAACTCCTCTAGCTGCCGCAGGTCATGTAGCAGCAGCAGCGCGTGTGAGAGCAAGAGCAGAGCAGAGCAGCCGCATGAACGAGAGCAAGAGCGGAGTAGCAGCATGACTGACAGCAAGAGTAGAGCAGCATCACGAATGAAAGCAAGAGCAGAGCAGCAGCATGATCAACAACAAGAGCACAGCCGTAGTGCGAGCAAGAGCTAGAGAAGCAGCGGCTAGTGCTCATGTAGAATTCACCATCGAGGAAGCAACGACATGGGGGAGAGACGATGTGGAGGAAGTGGTCGGCGACGACGCCATCGATGGAGACCTGCCATGGCTACTTGGTATCGAGCACCGGCAGCCCAGTGAGATCGAATAAAAAATAAAATGCAGCGGTTAGTGCAGAACCTCCTTGGTGGCACCGAGTAGGCCCCGGCTTCATCGGAGGAGTCGGTGAGGATGTTGCAGTTCTGGTGGAGCAGGTTCAGGCGGCATTGTGGGGATGGAGGAGCCGCTATAGATGAGGCGATCATCAAAGCAGCTCCTTGGAGGTGGAGGTTGGGGCTGCTGAACCGGCGGGCTGGCGAGGTCGACGACGGATCCTCATCCGGGGCGGAGGATGAGGGACGTCAAGCTGTTGCGGTGGACGAGATCGTCGGGGAAGAGGCTCCGGCTGGGCAGCAACGGGGTGGCGAACGACGGAGGGTGGGGTTTTGCGGCTGGAGCAGAGAGGTATGGCAACCTGGGTTTTCAAATGGCGAAAAGGAGGTGATGGGAGGGGGAACCATGACTTAGGGACGCGCTTGTCCAAAACGTAGGTGTGTTACGAAAGTACCCCCACCGATTTGAAGTAGCGGCCCTTGCGGCTCAGGGTTAGAAGGGGGATTTCCCGTGTTGGGATTTGGCAGCTGGAGGGAGTTTTCATGCGCGTTTGTAATTTCGAGATAGCAAGGCGCAGGTTGTGAACGCGCGAGTTTTCGGAGCACAAACAGACAAAGCAATATCTGAATTTTGGGGATAACCAGGCGCGGGTTGAAATTTTGGGACAAGTCTAACGTGTAATAATGTACGTACCAAATCAATTCGCACTTCCCTCGACAAAGAAACAAAAACGAAAACTATTTGCACCACAGAAAGGGACAGTCCTGTCCTGTTTTACTGTACAAATGCTATTCAAAACTATGAATCCATATTATGTCCAATTAATTTTTTTCGCTAGCTGTATAATGCATGTAACCTACTCATACGAACATTTTAGTGCATTCCAAATGTTTATACTACCGCTACAGCTCGAACTAAATTTGAATTCGTTTCTCTATTTGAATTAAAATCTACAATCATCATTGTTGCCAAGTTAAACCATCATCTGTACATTATCGTAACAACACACCACATGATTACTACAGAGTTAGATATGAACTATGTGTACTATATTATGAACTCGAATTCAAAATTTTGAATACACTTGATGTCAATTCCAAATAATAGTACATTTGAAGTACTAGCTGGATCTTCATAATCTAAACCATGTTTCATATGTACACTGTATTTATCACACAAGTATAGTGCCCCGCGCCCTACATTATGAAAAACATTTAGCCGTGAGCTGCAAAATGCCACACATTATCACAAATTCAAATAAATTTTTATATTGTGTAACATGTTCATAACCACACCATGCGTATTACCATTATAATCATGCACGCGTGGGTTTAGAACACTATGATCTCTTATTCAAATATCTGAATCCACTGTGATCAAAGCATGCCTACCACAAACACACGTTTTCCCTCTTCTGTTCTCACCGTCCATGTCCCCCTCTCTCTAATACGATTCAACGCATGTGCACACTCCTGCCCCTCTTTTCATCGATCTCATACTCACACAGTCCTCCCCCCTCGATATAGTAGGCCTCTCGCACCGTCTCCTAGCCGCATCCCTCTCTCTATCTATCCGTATCTCCAGGCCTTTTTTGGTTATAACACATGCATGCATGTATACCGATCGATATCCCTACACGTAGCTAGGTCCACTATAACTCTTTTTCCCAACACACGATCGACGTACCTCACTACTTACATATCTCTTTTTCTCTAACACGCGACGATTGGTCTTCCTATGTAGTTACGTCTGCTTACCACATCCATATTGTCCCCCCTCATCATCCGTGCATGCCTCCCGACCTGTCTCTCGCATGCACGTGCACAGACAGGTAGGCATAGCTGTCAGATTTCGGGTTCCGGCAAAAGCCTCGAGGTTCGAACACTGGGGTGCGCACGAAGATCCCTCCCCCTCTAGCTCACGCCCTCACCGCAAACTCAAAGCTTAGCGCGTCGAACGCACAAAACAAGAGACACAAGGTTTATACTGGTTCGGGCCACCGATGTGGTGTAATACCCTACTCCAGTATGGTATGGTGGATTGCCTCTTGGGCTGAGGATGAATAGTTACTAGTGGAGAACAGTCTCCTGAGGAGAGGTGCTCTTGTGCTTGGTGAGCTTGTGTGGATGAGGATGATCTGAATGGCTCCCGGTCAGTTGACTCCTACTGTGGTGGCTAGTCCTATTTATAGAGGCCCTGGTCCTCTTCCCAAATGTAGGCGGGACCAGCCTCGGGAGGGCGCTTGCGGTCGTCGCGCACTTGAGCTGGTCTGCCGAGCTGAATGTGATGGCGCACTTGGACCACCTGAGCGGGCGTGTGGTCTCGAGCCTGGGAAGGGTTGCATTCACCTCACGAGAGAACTACTTGAAGATGCACTGGGATGCTGGGGCCTGAGCTCCGACCAAGATGCAGGCGATAGCGCGCGACTCCTGGAAGCCCCCAGCCCCCTCGTCCTGATGGTGGTCGTCGTTCCTTCTTGGTGGTGGCGGCAATGCAGGGAGACCAGCATTGCCCTAAGGGCGGTCCTCACGAGGCTGATCCCTCCAGGCGCCCTCGCGAGGCTGGTCCTACCAGCGGTCCTCGCGAGGCCGGTCGCGCCACTCCTGGCGGGGGCCGCGATCGTCCCAGCGTCCTTCGCCTCGTCCTTCTCCTCGGCCATAGCCCCGGTCGTTGCGCTCGGGGCGCCGATCGAAGCGTCCATCTCGAATAGCTCTGAGCTCTTGACAGTCATTGGTGTTGTGGCTGGTACATTGTGGTAGGTGCAGAACGGTCGGCTGCTCTTGGGCGACTCGGGTTGGTCTCGGCCATGCTTCGTGTTGGCTCCGCCACGAGCATGGCCACTCCCTTGCGCTTCACTTCTTTGGCCTTGGCTTTCTTCTCCTATGGGTCGGTAGCAGGGAGCTCGAGGAGGGAAAGGCGTCCTTCCTCAGCTCTTGCGCACTTGGTCGCCATGTTGAACGGCTCTAGAGCCGTGCACCGCTCCTCGTGGATGGCGAGCTCCTCCTTCATCTTGATGTCACGGACGCCATCTGAAAACACCGAAATGATGGCCTCGTCCGTCACCTTGGGGATCTTGAGACGAACGTTGTTGAAGCGCTGGATGTACTTCTGCAGGGTCTCTCCCGGCTGTTGCTTGATGCGGCGCAGGTCACCCGCGGCCGGAGGGTGGTCGCGAGTGCCCTTGAAGTTGGCGACGAAGCGGTCGCGCATCTCATCCCATGAGGAGATCGAGCCCGGGGGCAGTTTCAGGAGCGACGAACGGGCACCATCCTTGAGAGCTATGGGGAACCAGTTCGCCATGACTTTCTCGTGACCATTGGCTGCCTCGATGCTCAGTTCATAGAGCTACAAGAACTCCGCAGGGTCGGGGGTGCCGTCGTAGCGAGGAGGCAGCTCTGGCTTGAACTTGCCCGGCCAGACGATGCACCGCAGCTCCGGAGTGAAGGCGCGACAGCTTGCTGTGGCCACCGGGGCCGTTTGCTGATGCGGAGCCTGCCCCTATTTACCGCGCGCCGCCACCGCAGGCGGCACGCAGTCTTGTCGCGGTGGTCCTGGGAGCGAGGGAGCATTTTCATGCGTCCGGGGAACTTCTTGGCAGCTTCCTTCTTGCGTGGGCACCCGGCGCGGTGGGTCACGCCGGGGGCCGCGCGCCTTGGCACCAGAGCTCCGTCTTGGTGCGGAGGTGGTGGAGGTGCTCCGTGAGCTACGTCGCCTGCAGCTGGCGGAGGGCGAGGCAGCGAGAGGGACGGCGCGGGAGAGCCCCCGGCGGCGCTGACGAGCTCGGTGGTGCGGTCCAACCAGTCCTCGTTGAGGTCGTCAACCGGGCGGTTGCGCAGGAGCTCGCGTGGCATGAGCAGCGCGGCCTGCGTGTCCGTGGGCGCGTGGCGAGCGTGAGACGATGAGCCGGCTGGGGTTAGCGACGGAGTGGCGGTGCGGCCGTCCCGCCGCACGGAGGGGTGCAGCGAGGACGCTTGCCGCTCGTTTCCTTCCAGGCCGGTGACGGCGTTGGCGGCAGGCGAGGGAGAACGACGTGGAGGCCCGCTGACAGGGGCCGTCTCAGCAACGCGGGCGGCGAGGGCGGCCCGACGCTCGGCGCGGGCTCGACACGCGTCTGCCATGGATGCGGTGGGACGGTGAGCACAGATCGGTGGAAGGAAAACTTCAGCGCACCCCTACCTGGCGCGCCAAATGTCAGATTTTGGGTTCCGGCAAAACCCCGAGGTTCAAACACTGGGGTGCGCACGAAGATCTCTTCCCCCTCTAGCTCATGCCCTCACCGCGAACTCAAAGCTCAGCGCATCGAACCCACAGAACAAGAGACCCAAGGTTTATACTGGTTCGCGCCACCGATGTGGTGTAATACCCTACTCCAGTGTGGTGTGGTGGATTGCCTCTTGGGCTGAGGATGAACAGTTACAAGTGAAGAACAACCTCCTGAGGAGAGGTGCTCTTGTGCTTGGTGAGCTTGTGTGGATGAGGATGATCTGAATGGCTCCCGATCAGTTGCCTCCTACTGTGGTGGCTAGTCCTATTTATAGAGGCCCTGGTCCTCTTCCCAAATGTAGGCGGGAAGGGATCCAACAACGTCCAAATTTGAAAGGAGACAACTAGTACATGTTATCCTGACTAAAGGTGGTCTTCGCCTGCCAAAGGCTCTGGTGGTGACGCCGTCTTGGGCTCCACGGTGACCTTCGTCCTGCCGTCCTGCTGGTCTTGGTCTCGTTGCACCGATATGGAAACCATTGCCTGATGCCTCGGGACTCCTCACCTGCGCTTGCCTCTTTAGCACCAAAGGGGAAACGACTACACTGCACGCTCTGGCACCCACCTAGCGCCCGCCTGGCCTTGGTTGTCATGGCTTGCATCGCAGAAACCTCGTGAGTTGCCCCTCGCCTTGATCTCTCTGCCCCTCGCAAGCCAGCCTGGTGAGGCTGCCCCCGAGGAGGTCTTGCGTCGTCCACCTCGCGAGGCTTGGTCCCTCGCGAGGGTCTTGAGTGTTGGCTGATGAAGATGGGCCGTACAGGGCCGCTGGTGGAGCCACGTCGTGGGCCGCACGCAGGAAAGTGTGGGGACCCCCGTTCCCAGGACGCCAACAGTAGCCTCTCTTATTGATATTGCGGTCATACCCTCGATTTGTCTAGTAGGCTTCTCCCACCATTTCTGAGAAGCAACTCCACGAGCAACCCTCTGACACTCTAGCTCTATCTCTCTCCCAACCTTATTTCTCTCCTACACATATGCATGGATACCGATCGATCTCCCTCTATACATAGCTAGGTCTATGTCCTTCTCCACGCATATACTAGTCGATCTACCTCTCTATATAGTTAGCTCTCTGCCCCCCCACATACACACCTATAGTCGAACTCTGTAGGTAGGTATCCATGCCACGGAGACAAATTGCACCTCTCCCCTCTCACGTTCCAGTAGGCCAGCCACCCTATATCTTTGACGTGGGCACGCACAAATTCGATGGCACTCTCTATTGATCGCCCACCCACACACTTCATCCCTCTCTTTGATTCTATCGATATCTCACGCCGATGATCCCTCCACTCTCTTCTCGTGGATTGCCCCCTCAATATATTATATATCCAGGCCTTTCTTTCACACAAATTGCATATGTTACATTTTTTGTTTCAGATTGCCTCTACTTCGCACACACTAATACATCCATTTTGCATCATGTTTACCTACTGTTATTTATGATGTTTTTATGCATAATAATGCTTTTTGGTGTAATTATAATGCCTTTTCTCTCATAATATGCAAGGTACACGCAAAGAGGGAGAATTTCGGCAGCTGGAAATCTGGACCTGAAAAAGCTACGTCAGGCTACCTATTATGCACTACTCCAAATAAGTTGAAACTTCACGAGGATTTTTTATGGAAAAAAAGAAATACTGGAGCAAATAACCACCGGAGGGGAGCCACCTAGTGAGCACAAGACACCAGTGCGCGCATGGCCCCCCAGGCGCGCCCTGGTGGGTGGTGCTCAGCCTAGCCCACCTCCGGTGCCCATCTTCTGGTATATAAGTCATTTTGACCTAGAAAAAAAAATAAGGAGAGGACTTTCGGGATGGAGCGCCACCGTCTCGAGGTGGAACTTGGGCAGGAGCACTTTTGCCCTCCGGAGGAGCGATTCCGCCAGGGGAACTTCCCTCCCACAGGGGGAAATCATCGTCATCATCATCACCAACAACTCTCCCATCATGGGGAGGGCAATCTCCATCAAACTCTTCAATAGCACCATCTCCTCTCAAACCCTAGTTCATCTCTTGTGTTCAATCTGTGTACCGGAATTATAGATTGGTGCTTGTGGGTGACTAGTAGTGTTGATTACATCTTGTAGTTGATTACTATATGGTTTATTTGGTGGAAGATTATATGTTCAGATCCAACATGCTATTTAATAACCCTTTGATCTTGAGCTTGATTATCATTTGTGAGTAGTTACTTTTGTTCTTGAGGGCACGGGGGAAATCTTGTTGGAAGTAATCATGTGAACTTGATATGTGTTCGATATTTTGATAGTATGTATGTTGTGATTCCCTTAGTGGTGTCATGTGAACGTCGACTACATGAGACTTCACCATATTTGGGCCTAAGGGAATGCATCGTGGAGTAGTTATTAGATGATGGGTTGCGAGAGTGACAGAAGCTTAAACCCTAGTTTACGCGCTATTCCGTAAGGGACCGATTGGATCCAAAATTTTAATGCTATGGTTAGAATTTATTCTTAATACTTTTCCTAAATCATAAGTAGTGAACATAAGTAGGAGGTTTGTTCAAGTAAGAAAAACACCTAAGTAATGGTTCACCCACATATCAAATTATCATAAGTAGGAGGTTTGTTCAAGTAAGAAAAACACCTAAGCAATGGTTCACCCACATATCAAATTATCAAAGTAGTGAACACAAATTGAACCAACATAATGAAAGTGCACTACAAAAAAAGACACATCCGTGACATTTTCGGCCGAACGAATTTTTTTTCTGTCATGCTTATGACACTTCTATGACGATAATTCTGAGAAAACCCGGTATCATCATAGATGTGGTGGGCTGCTACTTCTGTGACAAAAAACCGGGACATAAAATGGGCTCTTCGTCCTGGGCGGGCCGGAGACGCAGCTGCATGACATTCTTTGGGCCGCCCATGACGGAAAAAACCGTGGTAGAAGCAAGGGAGAGGAAAATATCAGGGAGTTACCGGTTACAGTGGGTGGTCGGGGGCGGAGCGATACGCGTTTCTCTTGTACACGTGCGAGGCGTTGGGCTCTAACTGAACCTGAGCGAGGCGTTCGCCTACTGAACCCAAGCGACTGCACGGCAGGCTACGCGTTACTGAACCCAAGCGATCGATCGATCTGGCTGTTAACTAAACCCAATCGAGCGATTCCTTCGCTACTTCTGCTAACTGAAGCCGATCGAACATGCTGCCTCTTGATGAATAGTGAGCGTTGTTGGGGGGGTTGGATGAACAGTTCCTGGTGGGGGTTGGATGAATAGGACCCCGTGGTAGTAGAGGCCATTGCCGCTGGATGAACAGGACCCCGATCGATCAAGCCGGTTGGGGGTGGATGAACAGGACCCCGATCGATCGAGCCGGTTGGGGGTGGATGAACAGGACCCTGTGGAGGGCTATAAGAACAGGACGACCCCGTGGAGGGCTGGTGGAACAGTAGCCGGTGGAGGGCTGGATGAACAGTAGCTCGTGGAGGGGTGGTTGAACAGGACGTCGTGGAGAGGGTTGGTTGAGCAGTAGCCGATTGTGGAGCGGTGGAGGCTGGATGAACAGGAGCCCATGGATGAACAGTGGCTGGCGAAGGCAGGAGGGAAGACGCCATGGATGAACAGTCACAGGTGGAGGCTGGAGGAGGTCGATGGTGGATGAATAGTAGCCCATGGAGGCTCGAGGAGGTCAACGGTGGAGATGAACAGTAGCCCGTGGAGTCCTATTTTGCGGTACGCCACACCTCTCCCGATGAACAGGACCCCTGTTTCGACCGTAAGGCTCCTACACAAGTCCGTTTCCTTCGTTTTGCGGTACGCCACACCCCTCCCGACCAACAGGACCCCGTTTCGACCGTAGGAGGTCCAAGAGAACTCCGATTCCTCCGTTTTGCGGTACGCCACACCCCTCCCGGTGCAAAGGATCCCATTTCGATCGTAGGCGGTCGAACACACCACTGTTTCCTCCGTTCCGCGGTACGTCAGGCCTCGTTTCAATCGGCTGTTCCGTCTAAGCCGGTTGGTTCCCGATGAACAGCATGTGTTCCCTTGCCTCCCGATGGACACGACGACGCCGTTTCTCCGTTCTGACCCAGCCATTTACACGAACCCTGGCCGTACGTATGCGTGAGTAGGCGTTCGAGATCCCGCCCATATGTACGTACGTGGCCATATTTTCTTGCACCCTGGTTGTACGTACATGTACACGCTATTAAAGGGACTGCGTGACATGCTACGTGCGCGCCTTGATACGTCTCCAACGTATCTAAATTTTTTGATTGTTCCATGCTATTATATTATCCATCTAGGATGTTTTATATGCATTTATATGCTATTTTATATGATTTTGGGAACTGACCTATTAACCTAGAGCCCAGTGCCAGTTTCTGTTTTTTCCTTGTTTTTGAGTATCGCAGAAAAGGAAAACCAAACGGAGTCCAATTGACCTGAAAATTGACGGAGATTATTTTTGGACCAGAAGAAGCCCACGGAGCATCAGAGATAGGCCAGAAGAGTCCCAAGGCACCCACGAGGGTGGGGGGGCGCCCTACCCCCTGGGCACGCCCCCTACCTCGTGGCCGCGTCGGAGACCCCCCTGACTTGTTCCCGACGCCAAAACCTCTTATATATAAAGAAACCTCCAGAACATAACCTAGATCGGGAGTTCCGCCACCGCAAGCCTCTATAGCCACCGAAAACCAAACGGGACCCTATTCCGGCACCCAGCCGGAGGGGGGATCCCTCACCGGTGGCCATCTTCATCATCCCGGCGCTCTCCATGACGAGGAGGGAGTAGTTCACCCTCGGGGCTGAGGGTATGTACCAGTAGCTATGTGTTTGATCTCTCTCTCTCTCGTGTTCTTGATTCGGCAAGATCTTGATGTACCGCGAGCTTTTCTATTATAGTTGGATCTTATGATGTTTCTCTCCCTCTACTCTTTTGTAATGGATTGAGTTTTCCCTTTGAAGTTATCTTATCGGATTGAGTCTTTAAGGAGTTGAGAACACTTGATGTATGTCTTGCGTGGGATACCCGTGGTGACAATGGGGTATTCTATTGATTCACTTGATGTATGTTTTGGTGATCAACTTGCGCGTTCAGTGACCTTGTGAACTTATGCATAGGGGTTGGCACACGTTTTCGTCTTGACTCTCCGGTAGAAACTTTGGGGCGCTCTTTGAAGTTCTTCATGTTGGTTGAATAGATGAATCTGAGATTGTGTGAAGCATATCATATAATCATACCCACGGATACTTGAGGTGACATTGGAGTATCTAGGTGACATTAGGGTTTTGGTTGATTTGTGTCTTAAGGTGTTATTCTAGTACGAACTCTAGGATAGATTGAACGGAAAGAATAGCTTCATGTTATTTTACTACGGACTCTTGAATAGATCGATCAGAAAGGATAACTTTGAGGTAGTTTCGTACCGTACAATAATCTCTTCGTTTGTTCTCCGCTATTAGTGACTTTGAGTGACTCTTTGTTGCATGTTGAGGGAGAGTTATATGATCCAATTATGTTATTATTGTTGAGAGAACTTGCACAAGTGAAAGTATGAACCCTAGCCCTTGTTTCCTAGCATTGCAATACCGTTTGTGCTCACTTTTATCATTAGTTACCTTGCTGTTTTTATATTTTCAGATTACAAAAACCTATATCTACCATCCATATTGCACTTGTATCACCATCTCTTCGCCGAACTAGTGCATCTATGCAATTTACCATTGTATTGGGTGTGTTGGGGACACAAGAGACTCTTTGTTATTTGGTTGCAGGGTTGTTTGAGAGAGACCATCTTCATCCTACGCCTCCCCCGGATTGATAAACCTTAGGTCATCCACTTGAGGGAAATTTGCTACTGTCCTACAAACCTCTGCACTTGGAGGCCCAACAACGTCTACAAGAAGAACGTTGTGTAGTAGACATCAAGCAGTTTCTGGCGCCGTTGCCGGGGAGGTGAGTGCTTGAAAGTATATCTTTAGATATCGCAGTTGAATCTTTTTGTTTCTTGTTTTATCACTAGTTTAGTCTATAAAAGAAAACTACAAAAAATGGAATTAAGGGTGCCTCATATGCTTCATCTATTTAATGTCTTTCGTGAGATTGATGGAAAGGAAAATTGTGCTCAAGTGCTAGAAGAAGAATGCATTAGAATGTTTGGCACTAAATATTTGAATGATGAGCATGATTGTAATGTTGTTAGTATGAATTCCTTGAATATCCATAGTACTAATGATGATTGCACGAGTCATGATGAAAATGTCTCTTATAAGCATGTCAATTTTTGTGGAGTGCATAGAGTTTGCAAGTACACACCAAATAGGGAAGATAAATTTTGCAAGAGGCATAAGTATTTAGAAACTAAATGGTTGCAAGAAAGGCTAGATGTTTCTGCTGAAAATTTAAAATTTCTTAGCCATCCTTGTGAACTTTGCAATGAACATGGTCATTTAAATATCCAATGCAAATTGTTTCATGATCGTATCGTGTCCAAAAATTGTGATGACTTGATTTCCCTTGCACATCATAATGAACTTAGTTTGCTTTTGGGTTATGAAGAAATGAAACGTATAACTAAGGATATGCCAGAATTTGTCCTTGATAAAGTTCTTGATTTTGATCTAGAAGAAATTTTTATGTATTGTGCGGTGAATTGCATTGAAAATCCTTATATTGCCAATTACATAAAGAAAAGAAAACAAATAGAAGATAAAGAGAATACTAATGAAAGGGAAGAGACTTCCCAATATCCTCCTATTATTTCTTATGATGAATCAGGTAACGAGGAGGAGCTGTCTATTCAACCAATCTCATTAATAAGGAGCTCAAAAAAGAGGGTTAAACCCACATATGATGACAAGCAGAAAAAGAAAAGACGGAGAAGCAAAGGTAGAAAGGTATCCCTCCCAAATGATGTTGCTCCTACTACTCATTGTGATGATGATAATTGCTACACTATTGGTGCTATCCATACTATTAATGATGAGAGTGATTATGCTTATGATATGAAAAGGCCCAAGCTTGGGGATGCTATGTTTAATGAAGATCATATTTTTAGCCTCCCAAGTTTTGATGAGCAAATTTATTGTGATGATAACATGCCTCCTATTTATGATGATTATTGTGATGACACTTATGCTATAAAAAGTAATGATGATTATAGTTATAAAACTTGTCATGATTATGATTACCCTTTTTTTAACATTACTCTTTTAATGTGGAAACAATTTATAGTATTCGAGTTTTTTATGATACTCCCACTATTCCGAATGAGAAGAATTTTGCTTATGTGGAGAGTAATAAAATTTATATGCTTGTTGTGAAGGAAATATGCCCTAGAGGCAATAATAAAGTTATTATTTATTTCCTTATATCATGATAAATGTTTATTATTCATGCTAGAATTGTATTAACCGGAAACTTGATACATGTGTGAATACATAGACAAACAGAGTGTCTATGTATGCCTCTACTTGACTAGCTCGTTGATCAAAGATGGTTATGTTTCCTAGCCATAGACATGAGTTGTCATTTGATTAACGGGATCACATCATTAGGAGAATGATGTGATTGACTTGACCCATTCCGTTAGCTTAGCACTCGATCGTTTAGTATGTTGATATTGGTTTCTTCATGACTTATACATGTTCCTATGACTATGAGATTATGCAACTCCCGTTTACCGGAGGAACACTTTGTGTGCTACCAAACGTCACAACGTAACTGGGTGATTATAAAGGTGCTCTACAGGTGTCTCCAAAGGTACTTGTTGGGTTGGCGTATTTCAAGATTAGGATTTGTCACTCCGATTGTCGGAGAGGTATCTCTGGGCCCACTCAGTAATACACATCACAAGCCTTGCAAGCATTGTAACTAATGAGTTAGTTGCGGGATGATGTATTACAGAACGAGTAAAGAGACTTGCCGGTAACGAGATTGAACTAGGTATCGAGATACCGACGATCGAATCTCGGGCAAGTAACATACCGATGACAAAGGGAACAACGTATGTTGTTATGCGGTCTGACCGATAAAGATCTTCGTAGAATATGTGCGAGCCAATATGAGCATCCAGGTTCCGCTATTGGTTATTGACCAAAGAGGTGTCTCGGTCATGTCTACATAGTTCTCGAACCCGTAGGGTCTGCACGCTTAACGTTACGACGACGGTTATATCATGAGTTTATTTGTTTTGATGTACCGAAGGAGTTCGGAGTCCCGGATGAGATTGGGGACATGACAAGGAGTCTCGAAATGGCCGAGACGTAAAGATCGATATATTGGACGACTATATTCAGACTTCGGAAAGGTTCCGAGTGATTCGGGTATTTTTCGGAGTACCGGAGAGTTACGGGAATTCGTATTGGGCCTTAATGGGCCATACGGGAAAGGAGAGAAAGGCCCCAAAGGGTGGCCGCACCCCTCCCCATAGACTAGTCCGAATTGGACTAGGGAGGGGGGGGGCGCCCCCTTCCTTCTTTCTCCTTCTCCCTTCCCTTTTCCTACTCCAACAAGGAAAGGAGGAGTCCTACTCCCGGTGGGAGTAGGACTCCCCCCTTGGCGCGCCCTCCTCCTTGGCCGGCGGCCTCCCCCTTGCTCCTTTATATACGGGGGCAGGGGAGCACCCCATAGACACAAAAATTGATCTATTGATCTCTTAGCCGTGTGCGGTGCCCCCTCCACCATATTACACCTCGATAATATCGTAGCGCTGCTTAGGCGAAGCCCTTTGTCGGTAGAACATCATCATCGTCACCACGCCGTCGTGCTGACAAAACTCTCCCTCAACACTCGGCTGGATCGGAGTTCGAGGGACATCATCGAGCTGAACGTGTGCTGAACTCGGAGGTGCCGTACGTTCGGTACTTGATCGGTCGGATCGTGAAGACGTACGACTACATCAACCGCGTTGTGTTAACGCTTCCGCTTTCGGTCTACGAGGGTACGTGGACAACACAATCCCCTCTTGTTGCTATGCATCACCATGATCTTGCGTGTGCGTAGGAAATTTTTGAAATTACTACGTTCCCCAACAGTGGCATCCGAGCCTGGTTTTATGCGTTGATGTTACGCACGAGTAGAACACAAGTGAGTTGTGGGCGATATAAGTCATACTGCTTACCAGCACGTCATACTTTGGTTCAGCGGTATTGTGAGATGAAGCGGCCCGGACCGACATTACGCGTACGCTTACGCGAGACTGGTTTCACCGTTGCGAGCACTCGTTGCTTAAAGGTGACTGGCGGGTGTCTGTCTCTCTCACTTTAGTTGAACCGAGTGTAGCTACGCCCGGTCCTTGCGAAGGTTAAAACAACACCAACTTGACAAACTATCGTTGAGGTTTTGATGCGTAGGTAAGAACGGTTCTTGCTAAGCCCGTAGTAGCCACGTAAAACTTGCAACAACAAAGTAGAGGACGTCTAACTTGTTTTTGCAGGGCATGTTGTGATGTGATATGGTCAAGACATGATGCTATATTTTATTGTATGAGATGATCATGTTTTGTAACCGAGTTATCGGCAACTGGCAGGAGCCATATGGTTGTCGCTTTATTGTATGAAATGCAATCGCCATGTAATTGTTTTACTTTATCACTAAGCGGTAGCGATAGTCGTAAAAGCAATAGTTGGCGAGACGACAACGATGCTACGATGGAGATCAAGGTGTCACGCCGGTGATGATGGTGATCATGACGGTGCTTCGGAGATGGAGATCACAAGCACAAGATGATGATGGCCATATCATATCACTTATATTGATTGCATGTGATGTTTATCTTTTATGCATGTTATCTTGCTTTGATTGACGGTAGCATTATAAGATGATCTCTCACTAAAATTTCAAGATAAAAGTGTTCTCCTTGAGTATGCACCGTTGCGAAAGTTCTTCGTGCTGAGACACCACGTGATGATCGGGTGTGATAGGCTCTACGTTCAAATACAACGGGTGCAAAACAGTTGCACACGCGGAATACTCAGGTTAAACTTGACGAGCCTAGCATATGCAGATATGGCCTCGGAACACGGAGACCGAAAGGTCGAGCGTGAATCATATAGTAGATATGATCAACATAGTGATGTTCACCGTTGAAACTACTCCATCTCACGTGATGATCGGACATGGTTTAGTTGATATGGATCACGTGATCACTTAGAGGATTAGAGGGATGTCTATCTAAGTGGGAGTTCTTAAGTAATATGATTAATTGAACTTAAATTTATCATGAACTTAGTCCTGATAGTATTTTTGCAAATTATCTTGTAGATCAATAGCTCGCGTTGTTGCTTCCCTGTGTTTATTTTTGATATGTTCCTAGAGAAAATTATGTTGAAAGATGTTAGTAGCAAAGATGCGGATTGGATCCGTGATCTGAGGATTATCCTAATTGCTGCACAGAAGAATTATGTCCTTGATGCACCGCTAGGTGACAGACCTATTGCAGGAGCAGATGCAGACGTTATGAACGTTTGGCTAGCTCAATATGATGACTACTTGATAGTTTAGTGCACCATGCTTAACGGCTTAGAATCGGGAATTCAAAGACGTTTTGAATGTCATGGACCATATGAGATGTTCCAGGAGTTGAATTTAATATTTCAAGCAAATACCCGAGTTGAGAGATATAAAGTCTCCAACAAGTTCTATAGCTAAAAGATGGAGGAGAATAGCTCAAGCAGTGAGCATGTGCTCAGATTGTCTGAGTACTACAATCTCTTGAATCAAGTGGGAGTTAATCTTCCAGATAAAATAGTGATTGACGGAATTCTCTAGTCACCATCACCAAGTTAGTAGAACTTCGTGATGAACTATAGTATGCAAGGGATGATGAAAGTAATTCCCGAGCTCTTCGCGATGCTGAAATCGACGAAGGTAGAAATCAAGAAAGAGCATCAAGTGTTGATGGTTAACAAGACCACTAGTTTCAAGAAAAGGGCAAAGGGAAGAAGGGGAACTTCAAGAAGAACGGCAAGCAAGTTGCTGCTCTAGTGAAGAAGCCTAAGTCTGGTCCTAAGCCTGAGACTAAGTGCTTCTACTGCAAAGGGACTGGTCACTGGAAGCGGAACTAGCCCAACTATTTGGTGGATAAGAAGGATGGCAAAGTGAACAAAGGTATATTGGATATACATGTTATTGATGTGTACTTTACTAGTGTTTATAGCAACCCCTCGGTATTTGATACTGCTTCAGTTGCTAAGAGTAGTAACTCGAAACGGGAGTTGCAGAATAAACAGAGACTAGTAAAAGGCGAGGTGACGATGCGTGTTGGACGTAGTTCCAAGATTGATATGATCATCATCGCACACTCCCTATACTTTCGGGATTAGTGTTGAAACTAAATAAGTGTTATTTGGTGTTTACATTGAGCATGAATATGATTTGATCATGTTTATTGCAATACGATTATTCATTTAAGTTAGAGAATAATTGTTGTTCTGTTTACATGAATAAAACCTTATATGGTTACGCACCCAATGAAATTGGTTCATTGGATCTCGATCGTAGTGATACACATATTCATAATATTGAAGCCAAAAGATGCAAAGTTAATAATGATAGTGCAACTTATTTGTGGCACTGCCGTTTAGGTCATATTGGTGTAAAGCGCATGAAGAAACTCCATGCTGATGGGCTTTTGGAATCACTTGATTATGAATCACTTGATGCTTGCGAACCATGCCTTATGGGCAAGATGACTAAGACTCCGTTCTCCGGAACAATGGAGCGAGCAACTGACTTATTGGAAATAATACATACTGATGTATGCGATCCGATGAGTGTTGAGGCTCGCGGCGGGTATCGTTATTTTCTGACCTTCACAGATGATTTGAGCAGATATGGGTATATCTACTTAATGAAACAGAAGTCTGAAACATTTGAAAAGTTCATATAATTTCAGAGTGAAGCGGAAAATCATCGTAACAACAAAATAAAGTTTCTACGATCTGATCGTGGAGAAGAGTATTTGAGTTACGAGTTTGGCCTTCAGTTAAAACAATGTGAAATAGTTTAACTACTCACGCCACCTGGAACACCACGGTGTAATGGTGTGTCCGAACATCGTAACCGTACTTTATTAGATATGGTGCGATATATGATGTCTCTTACCGATCTACCACTATAGTTTTGGGGTTATGCATTAGAGACAGTTGCATTCACGTTAAATAGGGTACCATCTAAATCCATTGAGATGACATCTTATGAACTGTGGTTTGGCAAGAAACCAAAGTTGTCGTTTCTTAAAGTTTGGGGTTGCGATGCTTATGAGAAAAGGTTTCATCCTGATAAGCTCAAACCAAAATCGGACAAATGTGTCTTCATAGGATACCCAAAGGAGACAGTTGGGTACACCTTCTATCACAGATCCGAAGGCAAGACATTCGTTGCTAAGAATGTATCCTTTCTAGAGAAGGAGTTTCTCTCGAAAGAAGTGAGTGGGAGGAAAGTAGAACTTGATGAGGTAATTGTACCTGCTCCCTTATTGGAAAGTAGTTCATCACAGAAATTCGTTCCTGTGACTCCTACACCAATTAGTGAGGAAGCTAATGATGATGATCATGTAACTTCAGATCAAGTTATTACTGAACCTCGTAGGTCAACCAGAGTAAGATCCGCACCAGAGTGGTATGGTAATCCTATTCTGGAGGTTATGTTACTAGACCATGACGAACCTACGAACTATGAAGAAGCGATGGTGAGCCCAGATTCCGCAAAATGGCTTGAGGCCATGAAATCTGAGATGAGATCCATGTATGAGAACAAAGTACGGACTTTGATTGCCTTGCCCAATGATCGGCTAGCCATTGAGATTAAATGGATCTTCAAGAGGAAGACGGACGCTGATAGTAGTGTTACTATCTACAAAGCTAGAATTGTCGCAAAAGGTTTTCGACAAGTTTAAGGTGTAGACTACGATGAAAGTTTCTCACTCGTATCTATGCTTAAGTCTGTCCGAATCATGTTAGCAATTGCCGCATTTTCTGAAATCTGGCAAATGGATAAACAAAACTGCATTCCTTAATGGATTTATTAAAGAAGAGTTGTATATGATGCAACCAGAAGGTTTTGTCAATTCTAAAGGTGCTAACAAAATATGCAAGCTCCAGCGATACATCTATGGACTGGTGCAAGTATCTCGGAGTTGGAATATACGCTTTGATAAGTTGATCAAAGGATATAGTTTTATACAGACTTGCGGTGAAGCCTGTATTTACAAGAAAGTGAGTGGGAGCACAACAACATTTCTGATAAGTATATGTGAATGACATATTGTTGATCGGAAATAATGTAGAATTATTCTGCAAAGCATAAAGGAGTGTTTGAAAGGAGTTTTTCAAAGAAAGACCTCGGTGAAGCTGCTTACATATTGAGCATCAAGATCTATAGAGATAGATCAAGACACTTGATAAGTTTTTTTCAATGAGTACATACCATAACAAGATTTTGAAGTGGTTCAAAATTGAACAGTCAAAGAAAGAGTTTCTTGACTGTGTTACAAGGTGTGAAATTGAGTAAGACTCAATGCCCTACCACGGCAGAAGATAGAAAAAGAATGAAAGTCATTCCCTATGCCTCGGCCATAGGTTCTATAAAGTATGCCATGCTGTGTACCAGATCTGTTGTATACCCTACACTGATTTTGGCAAGGGAGTACAATAGTGATCTAGGAGTAGATCACTGGACAGCGGTCAAAATTATCCTTACTGAAATAAGGATATGTTTCTCGATTATGGAAGTGACAAAAGGTTCGTCGTAAAGGGTTACGTCAATGCAAGTTTTGGCACTAATCTAGATGACTCTAAGTCTCGGTCTAGATATATATTGAAAGTGGGAGCAATTAGCTAGAGTAGCTCCGTGCAGAGCATTGTAGACATAGAAATTTGCAAAATACTTACGGATCTGAATGTGACAGACCCGTTGACTAAAATTATTTCACAAGCAAAACATAATCACACCTTAGTACTCTTTGGGTGTTAATCACATAGCGATGTGAACTGGATTATTGACTCTAGTAAACCCTTTGGGTGTTGGTCACATGACGATGTGAACTATGGGTGTTAATCACATGGTGATGTGAACTATTGATGTTAAATCACATGGCGATGTGAACTAGATTATTGACTCTAGTGCAAGTGGGAGACTGGAGGAAATATGCCCTAGAGGCAATAATAAAGTTATTATTTATTTCCTTATATCATGATAAATGTTTATTATTCATGCTAGAATTGTATTAACCGGAAACTTGATACATGTGTGAATACATAGACAAACAGAGTGTCACTAGTATGCCTCTACTTGACTAGCTCATTGATCAAAGATGGTTATGTTTCCTAGCCATAGACATGAGTTGTCATTTGATTAACGGGATCACATCATTAGGAGAATGATGTGATTGACTTGACCCATTCCGTTAGCTTAGCACTCGATCGTTTAGTATGTTGCTATTGCTTTCTTCATGACTTATACATGTTCCTATGACTATGAGATTATGCAACTCCCGTTTACCGGAGGAACACTTTGTGTGCTACCAAACGTCACAATGTAACTGGGTGATTATAAAGGTGCTCTACAGGTGTCTCCAAAGGTACTTGTTGGGTTGGCGTATTTCAAGATTAGGATTTGTCACTCCGATTGTCGGAGAGGTATCTCTGGGCCCACTCAGTAATACACATCACTATAAGCCTTGCAAGCATTGTAACAAATGAGTTAGTTGCGGGATGATGTATTACGGAACAAGTAAAGAGACTTGCCGGTAACGAGATTGAACTAGGTATCGAGATACCGACGATCGAATCTCGGGCAAGTAACATACCGATGACAAAGGGAACAACGTATGTTGTTATGCGGTCTGACCGATAAAGATCTTCGTAGAATATGTGGGAGCCAATATGAACATCCAGTTTCCACTATTGGTTATTGACCGGAGAGGTGTCTCGGTCATGTCTACATAGTTCTCGAACCCGTAGGGTCTGCACGCTTAACGTTACGACGACGGTTATATCATGAGTTTATTTGTTTTGATGTACCGAAGGAGTTCGGAGTCCTGGATGAGATCGGGGACATGACGGGGAGTCTCGAAATGGCCGAGACGTAAAGATCGATATATTGGACGACTATATTCGGACTTCGGAAAGGTTCCGAGTGATTCGGGTATTTTTCGGAGTACCGGAGAGTTACGGGAATTTGTATTGGGCCTTAATGGGCCATACGGGAAAGGAGAGAAAGGCCCCAAAGGGTGGCCGCACCCCTCCCCATAGACTAGTCCGAATTGGACTAGGGAGGGGGGGCGCCCCCTTCCTTCTTTCTCCTTCTCCCTTCCCTTTTCCTACTCCAACAAGGAAAGGAGGAGTCCTACTCCCGGTGGGAGTAGGACTCCCCCCTTGGCGCGCCCTCCTCCTTGGCCGGCGGCCTCCCCCTTGCTCCTTTATATACGGGGGCAGGGGAGCAACCCATAGACACAAAAATTGATCTATTGATCTCTTAGCCGTGTGCGGTGCCCCCCTCCACCATATTACACCTCGATAATATCGTAGCGGTGCTTAGGCAAAGCCCTGCGTCGGTAGAACATCATCATCGTCACCACGCCGTCGTGCTGACAAAACTCTCCCTCAACACTCGGCTGGATCGGAGTTCGAGGGACGTCATCGAGCTGAACGTGTGCTGAACTCGGAGGTGCCGTACGTTCGGTACTTGATCGGTCGGATCATGAAGACATACGACTACATCAACCGCGTTGTGTTAACGCTTCCGCTTTCGGTCTACGAGGGTACGTGGACAACACTCTCCCCTCTCGTTGCTATGCATCACCATGATCTTGCGTGTGCGTAGGAAATTTTTGAAATTACTACGTTCCCCAATATGTAGATCATGAAAAGAATGCTTTATGTGATGGTTATATTGTTGAATTCATTTATGATGCTACTGAAAATTATTATGAGGGAGGAACATATGCTTGTAGGAATTGCAATAATATCAAGTTTCCTCTCTATGTGTTAAAAGTTTTGAAGTTATGCTTGTTTTGCCTTCCTATGCTAGTTGATTATTGTTCCCATAAGTTGTTTGCTCACAAAATCCCGATGCATAGGAAGTGGGTTAGACTTAAATGTGCTAGTCATATTCTTCATGATGCTCTCTTTATGTTTCCATTCTTATCTTTTATGTGAGCATCGTTGAAATCATCATGCCTAGCTAGGGGCGTTAAAAAATAGCGCTTCTTGGGAGGAAACCCTATTTTATTTTTGTTCTTTGCTTTTTGCTCCTGTTTAGTAATAAATAATTCATCTAGCCTCTGTTTAGATGTGGTTTATGTTTTAATTAGTGTTTGTGCCAAGTAGAACCTTTGGGAAGACTTGGGTGAAGTCTTTATGATCTTGCTGTAAAAAACAAAAACTTTAGCACTCACGAGATTAGCTGACATTTTTTTACTGGAGAGTGCTTTTAAGTTGATTATTTATCCAGATGATTAATAGACAAATTCCTCAGGTCCACCAATTTATTTCATAATTTTTGGAGTTACAGAAGTATTCGAATGATACAGATTACTACAAACTGTTCTATTTTTGACAGATTCTGTTTTCATTGTGTTGTTTGCTTATTTTGATGAATCTATGAGTACTATCGGAGGGTATGAACCATAGAGAAGTTGGAATACAGTATATATTACACCAATATGAATTTAGAATAAGTTCACAACAGTACCTAAGTGGTGATTTATTTTCTTATACTAACGGAGCTTACGAGTTTTCTGTTGAGTTTTGTCTTGTGAAGTTTTCAAGTTTTGGCTAAAGATTCAATGGACTATGGAATAAGGAGAGGCAAGAGCCTAAGCTTGGGGATGCCTGTCGGATGTGGGGTTCCGGCAAACCCTTAAGGTTCAAACTCTGGGGTGCGCGCGAAGTCTTTCCCTCCTACCGATCCACGCCCTAGCTCACTAAGATCTCGCGGACGAACTCTACGAACTCGCAACACAGAAAGACATGCGATTTATACTAGTTCGCGCCACCATTGTGGTGTAATACCGTACTCCAGTGTGGTGGTGGTGGATTGCCTCTTGGGCTGATGATGAACAGTATAAGGGGAAGAACAACCTGCTGAGGTTGAGGTGTTCTTGTGCTCGGTGAACTGGCGGATGAGAACTCTATCTGTCCTACTGTGGTGGCTAGCTCAACTTATATAGGCCCTGGTCCTCTCCCCAAATATTGAGCGGGACGGGAGCCAACAACGGCGGGCGAATTTGAAGGGGGGCAGCTAGTACAAGCTATCCTGAAAAAAGCGGTCTTCGCCTGTGAAAGGCTCTGGTGGTGATGCCGTCTTGGGCTCCACGATGACCTCCGTCTTGCCGTCCTTCTGGTCTTGGTCTCGTTGCACCGATATGGCAACCTTTGCCTAATGCCTCGGTACTCCTCGCCTGCGCTTGCCTCCTTAGCACCAAAGAGGAAACAAGGACGCTGAGCGCGCTGGCGCCCGCCTGGTGCCGATCGTCATGGCTCACGTCACGAGAGCCTCGTGAGGTTTGCCCCGCCTTGATATCTCCGCTCCTCGTGAGCCTGGCTGGCTAGGCCACTCCTGAGGAGGTCTTGCGTCGTCCGCCTCGCGAGGCTTGGCCCCTCGTGAGGGTCTTGCGTGCCTTGTTGATGAAGATGGGCCATACGGCCCGCTGACTTAGCCACGCCGTGGGCCGCAGGCAGGCAAGTCTGGGGACCCCCGTTCCCAGAACGCCGACAATGCCCAAGGCACCCCAAGGTAATATTCAAGGACAACCAAGAGCCTAAGCTTGGGGATGCCCCGGATGGCATTCCCTATTTTTGTCTTCGTTCATCGGTAACTTTACTTGGAGCTATACTTTTATTCACCACATGATATGTGCTTTGCTTGGAGCGTCATTTTATTTTGTTTTGTTTTGCTTGCTGTTTGAATAAAATACCAAGATCTGAAATTCTTAAATGTTAGAGAGTCTTCACATAGTTACATAATTATTCAACTACTCATTGATCTTCACTTATATCTTTTGGAGTAGTTTGTCATTTGCTCTAGTGCTTCACTTATATCTTCCTAGAGCATGGTGGTAGTTTTATTTTGAAGAAATTGTTGATCTCTCATGCTTCACTTATATTATTTTTAGAGTCTTTAGAACAGCATGGTAATTTGCTTTGGTTATGAATTTAGTCCTAATATGATAGGCATCCAAGATGGGTATAATAAAAACTTTCATATAGAGTGCATTGAATACTATGAGAAGTTTGATACTTGATAATTGTTTTGAGATATAAAGATGGTGATATTAGAGTCCTGCTAGTTGATTAATTGTGAAATTGAGAAATACTTGTGTTGAGGTTTGCAAGTCCCATAGCATGCACGTATGGTAACCGTTGTGTGACAAATTTGAAGCATGAGGTGTTCTCTGATTGCCTTCCTTATGAGTGGCGGTTGGGGACGAGCGATGGTCTTTTCCTACCAATCTATCCCCCTAGGAGCATGCGTGTAGTGCTTGGTTTTGATGACTTGTTGATTTTTGCAATAAGTATGTGAGTAAGACTAATGTTGAGTCCATGGATTATACGCACTCTCACCCTTCCATCATTGCTAGCCACTTCGGTACCATGCATTGCCCTTTCTCACCTCGAGAGTTGTTGCAAACTTCGCCGGTGCATCCAAACCCCGTGATATGATACGCTCTATCACACATAATCCTCCTTATATCTTCCTCAAAATAGCCACCATACCTACGTATTATGGCATTTCCATAGCCATTCCGAGATATATTGCCATGCAACTTTCCACCGTTCCGTTTATTATGACACACTTCATCATTGTCATATTGCCTTGCATGATCATGTAGTGGACATCGTATTTGTGGCAAGGCCACCATGCATAATTTTTCATACATGTCACTCTTGATTCATTGCCCATCCCGGTACACCGCCGGAGGCAATCATATAGAGTCATATTTTGTTCTAGTATCGAGTTATAATCCTTGAGTTGTAAATAAATATAAGTGGGATGATTATCATTAATAGAGCATTGTCTCGAAAAAAAGAGAAAAAAAGGAAGGCCAAAAAAAGGGAGGCCAAATAAAAAAAGAAAAAATAAAAGAAATAAAAGGGACAATGCTACTATCCTTTTACCACACTTGTGCTTCAAAGTAGCACCATGATCTTCATGATAGAGAGTCTCCTATGTTGTCACCTTCATATACTAGTGGGAATTTTTTATTATAAGAACTTGGCTTGCATATTCCAACAATGGGCTTCCTCAAATGCCCTAGGTCTTCGTGAGCAAGCAAGTTTGATGCACACCCACTTAATTTCTTTTGTTGAGCTTTCATACATTTATAGCTCTAATGCATCCGTTGCATGGCAATCCCTACTCCTCGCATTGACATCAATTGATGGGCATCTCCATAGTTCGTTGATTAGCCACGTCGATGTGAGACTTTCTCCCTTTTTGTCTTCTACACACAACCTCCATCATCATATTCTATTCCACCCATAGTGCTATGTCCATGGCTCGCGCTCATGTATTGCGTGAAAGTTGAAAAAGTTTGAGAATACTAAAGTACGAAACAATTGCTTGGCTTGTCATCGGGGTTGTGCATGATGAGAGCATTTTTGTGTGACGAAAATGAAGAATAGCCAAACTATATGATTTTGTAGGGATGAGCTTTCTTTGGCTATGTTATTTTGAGAAGACATAATTGCTTGGTTAGTATGCTTGAAGTATTATTATTTTTATGTCAATATTAAACTTTTGTCTTGAATCATATGGATTTGAATATTCATGCCACAATAAAGAAGATTACATTGATAAATATGTTAGGTAGCATTTCACATCAAAAATTCCGTTTTTATCATTTACCTACTCGTGGACGAGCAGGAATTAAGCTTGGGGATGCTTGATACGTCTCCAACGTATATATAATTTTTGATTGTTCCATGCTATTATATTATCCATCTAGGATGTTTTATATGCTATTTTATATGATTTTTGGGACTAACCTATTAACGTAGAGCCCAGTGCCAGTTTCTGTTTTTTCCTTATTTTTGAGTATCGCAGAAAAGGAAAACCAAACGGAGTCCAATTGACCTGGAAATTGACGGAGATTATTTTTGGACCAGAAGAAGCCCATAGAGCATCGGAGATAGGCTAGAAGAGTCCCGAGGCACCCATGAGGGTGGGGGCGCGCCCTACCCCCTGGGTGCGCCCCCTACCTCATGGCCGCCTCGGAGACCCCCCTGACTTGTTCCCGACGCTAAAACCTCTTATATATACAGAAACCCGCAGAACGTAACCTAGATCAGGAGTTCTGCCGCCGCAAGCCTCTGTAGCAACCAGAAACCAATCGGGACCCTGTTCCGGCACCCTGCCGGAGGGGGGATCCCTCACCGGTGGCCATCTTCATCCTCCCGGCGCTCTCCATGACGAGGAGGGAGTAGTTCACCCTCGGGGCTGAGGGTATGTACTAGTAGCTATGTGTTTGATCTCTCTCTCTCTCTCTCATGTTCTTGATTTGGCACGATCTTGATGTACCGCGAGTTTGCTATTATAGTTGGATCTTATGATGTTTCTCCCCCTCTACTCTTTTTTAATGGATTGAGTTTTCCCTTTGAAGTTATCTTATCAGATTGAGTCCTTATGGATTTGAGAACACTTGATGTATGTCTTGCGTGGGATACCCGTGGTGACAATGGGGTATTCTATTGATTCACTTAATATATGTTTTGGTGATCAACTTGCGGGTTCAGTGACCTTGTGAACTTATGCATAGGGGTTGGCACACGTTTTCATCTTGACTCTTCGGTAGAAACTTTGGGCTCTTTGAAGTTCTTTGTGTTGGTTGAATAGATGAATCTGAGATTGTGTGATGCATATCGTATAATCATACCCACGAATACTTGAGGTGACATTGGAGTATCTAGGTGACATTAGGGTTTTGGTTGATTTGTGTCTTAAGGTGTTATTCTAGTATGAACTCTAGGATAGATTGAACGGAAAGAATAGCTTCATGTTATTTTACTACGGACTCTTGAATAGATCGATCAGAAAGGATAACTTTGAGGTGGTTTTGTACCGTACAATAATCTCTTCGTTTGTTCTCCTCTATTAGTGACTTTGGGGTGACTCTTTATTGCATGTTGAGGGATAGTTATATGATCCAATTATGTTATTATTGTTGAGAGAACTTGCACTAGTGAAAGTATGAACCCTAGGCCTTTTTTCCTAGCATTGCAATACCGTTTGTGCTCACTTTTATCATTAGTTACCTTGCTGTTTTTATATTTTCAGATTACAAAAACCTATATCTACCATCCATATTGCACTTGTATCACCATCTCTTCGCCGAACTAGTGCACCTATACAATTTAGCATTGTATTGGGTGTGTTGGGGACACAAGAGACTCTTTGTTATTTGGTTGCAGGGTTGTTTGAGGGAGACCATCTTCATCCTACACCTCCCACGGATTGATAAACCTTAGTTCATCCACTTGAGGGAAATTTGCTACTGTCCTACAAACCTCTGCACTTGGAGGCCCAACAATGTCTACAAGAAGAAGGTTGTGTAGTAGACATCATGCCTCTACTACGACACTTGCGCGCCTCTACTACGACACGTGCCCTTCCTTACTCGGCCACGGTTCATCGCTGCAGCCTGCAGACAGGCCGATCGACTAGTATGTACGTACACATTCGCGACGAGAATGACAACTCTACGTAGGCTTCGAACAGGTGGGTCCCGACTATCAGGCACTTCCTTGCGTGCGAAGATGTAGCATGTGGGTCCCAGCAGTTAGTGGGGAAACATTTTTTTTGCGAAATACGGTGGCCCGTCCGGTGGGTCCCTGCTGTCAAGTGGAGGAATCATTATTTCGCACGTAATAAGGTTGCACTTCCTTGCTGCGGACGTGGACCTAGCTGTCAGCCTCTCCACATACAGTACTCTTCTGATGGACGTCGTTCCTTGACCACATTTACCACGGTGCGCCGAGAGCACCAAGGCGGTGGATGACGGCGAGGCCTAGGACGGGGACGACGTGGAGCCAGGGAAGATGCGGCAGTGGATACCCACGCGGAGACGAGTACGAGAGTTGACTGGTTCGGCTGCGGTGTGAGGCTGCCATCGCCGCAGGGCCTGGCCAGCGGTGGGAGTAGTAGGGGGCGGTGAGGCCTCCGCGGTAGCACGGCCGGGCACGGGAGGCAGGAGCAGGCGGCACGACCGGTGCTGGTTTGGGCGGCTGGAGCAAGAAGACCAGAGGTTGAAGAAGCACTACGACCGTTGGATGGACATCGTACGGTCACTAGAGCTAGAATCGTTCATATTGACTAAGGTGACAAAGCCCTGTGTCCGTGTCAACTTAGTAGGCCCACAAGTCAGCCTCCCACTATGGTGGGTCCCAGCTAGCACGGGCAGTATTCATATTTTTGTGCGGAATAAGGAGACACTTCCTTGCGTGCAAAGATATAGCTGGTGGGTCCGAGCTGTCAGTGGGAGTATTCATTCTTTTTGGCGTAATAAGGAGGTACTTGCTTGCGTGCGGCCATGGACCATGTGGGTCCCAACTTTTAGGCTCTCCATGTACATCCCTCTTCCGATGTTGTCGTTTGTTGACAACACTGACCACACCGTGCCGAGAACACCAACGAGATGGACGACGACGAGACCCAGGAAGGGAATGGCCCGGAGGCAGTGAAGCCACAACAGTGGAGGGATGTGGGTGAGTAGAGGGATGGCCTGGCCAGTGGTGGGAGTAGTAGGCGCGTCGATGCCTGCGCGGCAGCACACCCGGCCACGGGAGGCAGGAGCAGGCGCTCCCGCCGGCGCTGGATTTGGCGGCTAGAGCAAGAAGATCAGAGATTGAAGAAACACAACGGCTGTTGGATTGACATCCAAAGGTTACATCTGCTAGAATCGTTTGTTGACGTATATAATAAGTAAAAAACCTTGCATACGCGTCAACTTAATAGGCCCACAAGTCAGACCATTCCCTATTTTTTTAATAATTTATATATAGCTTATTGCAACTTCTAATGCAATTTATTGCAGTCCGTTTTTTTGTTGGCCAGGGCCAGGGTTAAAAATTTAAATGAATTTTGCATATTTCTGTGGGTTCCAAACTATTTTTAATACTGAAATGTCGAGCCAGATTTAAAGTACTTTGAAGATATATTTAAATTAGGTTAAATCCCAGTGAAATTGGAATCTGAAAATGTGAAAAAAAAATCAGAAATTATAAAGTATTTGCCAATTTGTCATCTATTTTTTATATTTACAGGCCATTTCATATTACTTTCAAGATTTGTAGGCGTCTTGAAAGAGTTGCAGCCCATCGGGGCATAGAAAAATAAGTAGGCCTGGATTGGATATTCTTTAGAAAAAATAAACTGGGCTCATTTTCATAAACAAAAAATAGCTGGGCTGGTCATGTGGTGAACATGAAATATAAGCCTGGGCTAGACGGGCATGACCCAGTTGAAACCCTGCTCCGTCTCAACAATAACAAAAAATACTGCTCGAGCAGCTACATCCCGGGTGTCAGCCGATCTTGTGTTGTTCTCTTGTCTATTAAATATATACGCTGACAATGTCGTGGGTCCCAGATGTTAGGAAACCACTAGGAGGAAGCATTTTCTTTTTCCATATGCTGGCAATGGAGTATATATAACAATAAATGAGGAACTTCCTTGCGTCCTACCATGGACATGGTGGGCCCCTATTCTCATCCTCTCCATGTACAGTCCTCTGCCGATTCCTCTTGTTTGTTGACCATGTTGACAACGCGAGAGGGCAGCGCCGCGACGAGCACACCAAAGCGTGCGGAGGACGATGGCGAGGCATTGGACCTCGGCGTTAATGATTTAGGTGATGGTGGGGCAGCGATGCGTGCGCTGAGGCGCAGCCAGTCGTGGGAGGCAGAAGCAGGCGGCCCCGCCGACGCTGGTTTGGTTTTGGCGGCTGGAGGAAGACAGGACTGAAGAAACAAGACAGACTATAAAAGCAGCATGAGTACTTAACAACCTTAACTGAAATCACCAGGGGCACTTAACAACCATAGCTGAAAGCAGTATGAGTACTTATACAGGTTCAACCGTACAAAGCATGCCTCGAACAGTGCTACTTTGCCTACAGTTAACCAAGGGTGAGGCCGCCAAGCCCCAGGACAAGGCCCAGGCGCCACCCCGCGAATCCACAACCTTCTGAAAGCGGCTTCATCTTGCAATGTGGTCAATAAACATGATATTCACTTTAGAGCCATGGAAAAGCATGAACATAATCTTTTGTCCTATTCTCCAAGATTGACGGGCCTTCATTATTTGAGACCACCCATGAATACGTATCTTCTCACCTCCAAGGGGAATGGAGTAGGTCGACATAAACATCATGTTGTGACCAAGCGCAAGTCTGACCCGGCCATGGTTAGGCATCTGTATAGGAAAAATAGAACTGGGCAATTTCTGTTTCAAGAAGATCACAGCTGTAAAACTATGTATAAGCAAGAGTTTATGTACAACATATATAACAGAAAATAGCTCATACCATAGGTTTCTCGACACAGTTGGACATGTTCAACGAGTGCAGCAGTGGCACACATATCCCACGTGGCCTTCCACCATTGAAACGCCCCACAAGGACCTCAAGACGATCAATAAAGTATAGGAACTTGTGGATGTCGTCCTAGTCAACTTAAGTGCCATCAGTCACAGCTGAGTTCTTATAGAATAACAAACGAGTAGCCTGCTTAACTTTGAAAAACCTACATGTGCCACCAATTATAAGAAATATTAGTTAGAAGTAGCATCTTCATCAAAGATTCGTTGCTACTTCCAAAGTTAAATTGTGATTAGTTAGACAGAATAGGTGGATTAAGAACTAATCGAGGCAACAAGCAAGAACCAGATACAAAACTAACATGGATGAACAATTGGAATGACGTCGGGGTGGAAGATCGCAGTGAAGATGAGACTAGGTTCTGCTATTTCCATCAACATTTGTGCGCCAACTTCCAGTCTGTAACACTTGAGAAAGTTTATCCAAGTTCAGCCATAAAAAAGTAGCGATCTTCTTGGTTCATGAACCCAACTCAGAACTTATATCCATGGCTTGTCTTCAGTGTGACCATTAAACTTATGTATTCAGTTATGGCAAGGCCGAGCATCTTGAGTACATGTGTTCTGGCAGAGCAAGGAATGCACTGCAGGAATAATAATATGAGAACACAATGTATTCCCTATCCAAATCTAGAAATAATTTCCTCCTTCATGTCAGTGTTGACCATGGTACTAGTACCTTTTATCCAAATATAGCAATCCAAATTTCCAAATTAGTTGACAGCATGTTCAAAAAACCCCACCCTCCTGGATAGAAAAGAGGATTCTAGGAACATACTGTGCGCGTTTTAACATCCTGTGTTAGGATGAGAAGGAACAAGTGTGGCGTCTCGCTGAGGGCACAGAAACCTGTAGGGTCCTCGCACTTTGGGCACTGCAAATGAAACACACTAGATTCAGTAGGAAGAAAAATGCATCAACGGCGGCGGCTGCCATCCTAGGATTACCCGCGACCAAGGGACTTGGATTTATCGAGGATGGATGAAGAATTCGTACCTGGTTCTCCCTGAGAAAACCCTATGCAATCGCCGAGAGGGGGTTTTCTATGAAAAAGCAGACGAGGGAGAAGGGGATTCAGGCCCAGTGAAATACTGCTGCTTCGTCCGTCCAGCTTACTGCTAAAGCTAGAAAGGTGGGGGGTTTTGTGATTTGATGGCTCATTGGGCATTACTGCGGCGCTACGACCGGGGTGTGTATACCGTGCAGTTGTGCACTCTAATTTGGTGCATGGCACGTGGACCCCATTGCCGGATGCCCCACATATCAGCGAAAGGAAGTAGAAAGACAGGAGTAACTAGTTACACATAAATATATTTTTGGCAGAGACATACTCCCTGTGTAAAGAAATATAAAAATGTTTTATATCACAACTTTATACATAAGAAAAATCAAGTGGAATATATATAAAACATATAATTATAAAAAACAGAGTTGGTGATGATGGTGTGCCTGCCATCCTGCAATATAGGCCGTCCGATTTATATCTGACGGATAGGAAGGAAACTATGGCAATTTTGCAAAAAGGTACCCACACACCTCTCCACATTTGCAAATAAGGCCTTCCCTCATTCATCCTTTTCTCTCACAAGATATAATACTCATACAAATGCATCTTGATGTTACGTGCAACGCACGGGCATTATGGGGGTACAGCTGAGAATATAATACTCAGACAGGCTCACGGTTCTGGACTTTGGGCCACAGGTCGGTGGGCCTGTATGTTTGGGGGCCCATGTGTTCTACCTCAGCGCTTTTCATATTGCAAGCGATCAGTAGAGGGCTGGTTTTTGATGATGTCGCAAGGCGAATACACAAAATTTAATAAAGCACGGCAGCTGTTAGAATGAAATCAAATGACAGTTCCTAACCAGCAATCAGAGTTGCAATTCTATCAATGATATACCACGTGATAAATAATACTATCGTACTACTTATACACAAAGGACACTTGTTTCACCATGCCAGATTATTACATCAAAATCTCTCAGAGGATAGATCAATTCGGCAGTTGCATGCTGCTATTGAAGAATTTCAAAGTTGATTTGGACCAGCTCTCCTTGCCGAGAAAGTTTGATTTTGACATCATCACCTACCGCAAGATATGATTTAGATGTGAACCTTGACCATCCTTTAGCATCAATCATCATGCGACGTCCTTTGTACTTACGGTATATTGAGCAGGTTCATTCACACCAAGGCTGCGCATGGTAAGAGAAACTTGGCCACGGTCGCCCGGATTGTTGAACGATTCCCTCGTTGCTCTAGGAATTCTCTATTTGCAAACAAGAAGACATACACAGACAGTTAGATCAACACAGTGAAACATGTGAAACAACATGGAATGAAAAAAGAATGGACTTGGGCGGCCAATGCTTACCAAGAAGGTGGAGATGTCGGAGCCGTTGCCGGTGCCTGTGCCGGTGCGAACTGCAGCCCAGTCTGTTGCCGGTGCAACTGCTGGTTCTGTTGCCGCTGCACGGGCCGGAGCAAATGCAAGTGCAAGTGTTGGTGCAGGTGCCGGAGCCGTTGTCGGTGCCCGTGCCAGTGCGACTGGTAGTGCCGCTGCTGCTGCCGGAGATGGTGCTCCTTGTACAGCTGGCGCCGGTGTCATAGCAGGTGCCGGTGTCGATACCCGATCCTCCGGTAGATCAGCTTGATCCGCTGATACGTCTCCAACGTATCTACAATTTTTGATTATTCCATGCTATATTATATTCAGTTTTGGATGATTAATGGGATTTATTATACACTTTTATATTATTTTTGGGACTAACCTATTAACCGGAGGCCCAGCCCAAATTGCTGTTTTTGCCTATTTCAGTGTTTCACAGAAAAAGAATATCAAAACGGAGTCCAAACGGAATGAAACCTTCGGGAACGTGATTTTCGGAACAAACGTGGTCCAGAGGACTTGGAGTCTACGTAAAGCAATCAACGAGGAGAGCGCGAGGCAGGGGGCGCGCCTACCCCCCTAGGCGCGCCCTCCACCCTCGTGCACGTTGCTCCACCGACATACTTCTTCCTCCTATATATACCTATGTACCCCCAAACCATCAGAAGCATCCACGAAAACCTGGTTCCACCACCGCAACCTTCTGTACCCGTGAGATCCCATCTTGGGGCCTTTTCCAGCGCTCCGCCGGAGGGGGCATTGATAACGGAGGGCTTCTACATCAACACCATAGCCTCTCCGATGATGTGTGAGTAGTTTACCTCAGACCTTCGGGTCCATAGTTATTAGCTAGATGGCTTCTTCTCTCTCTTTGGATCTCAATACAAAGTTCTCCTCGATTCTCTTGGAGATCTATTTGATGTAACTCTTCTTTTGAAGTGTGTTTGTCGAGACCAATGAATTGTGGGTTTATGATCAAGTTTATCTATGAACGATATTTGAATCTTCTCTGAATTCTTTTATGTATGATTGGTTATCTTTGCAAGTCTCTTCGAATTATCAGTTTGGTTTGGCCTACTAGATTGATTTTTCTTGCAATAGGAGAAGTGCTTAGCTTTGGGTTCAATCTTACGGTGTCCTTTCCAAGTGACAGCAGGGGCAGCAAGGCACGTATTGTATTGTTGCCATCGAGGATAACAAGTTGGGGTTTATATCATATTTTATGAGTTTATCCCTCTACATCATGTCATCTTACTTAAATCATTACTCTGTTCTTATGAACTTAATACTATAGATGCATGCTGGATAGCGGTCGATGTGTGGAGTAATAGTAGTAGATGCATAATCGTTTCGGTCTACTTGTCGCGGACATGATGCCTATATACATGATCATACCTAGATATTCTCATAACTATGCTCAATTCTATCAATTGCTCGACAGTAATTTGTTCACCCACCGTAATACTTATGCTATCTTGAGAGAAGCCACTAGTGAAACCTATGGCCCCTGGGTCTATTTTCCATCATATTAATCTTCCAACACTTAGTTATTTATTTTGCCGTCTATTTAAAATTGCATCTTTATCATAAAAATACCAAAAAAAATATCTTATCATATCTATCAGATCTCACTCTCGTAAGTGACCGTGAAGGGACTGACAACCCCTTTATCGCATTGGTTGCGAGGTTCTTATTTATTTGTGTAGGTGCGTGGGACTCGCGCGTGGTCTCCTACTGCATTGATACCTTGGTTCTCAAAAACTGAGGGAAATACTTACGCTACCTTGCTGCATCACCCTTTCCTCTTCAAGGGAAAACCAACGCAGTGCTCAAGAGGTAGCATCCGCTGACGCGGTCGGTGCCCAATCCTCAGCTGGATCAGGCTAAGCTGCTGCCGCTGTCAGAGGTAGAGCAAGCGCCGTCGGAGAAGGTGCCGGTGCTCGATCCGTTGCTGAAGGTGGTACCGATGTGCGAGACAACAACGATCGTGTCTGGTCGCTATGATTAGCTTTCTAACTTGACTAGGCTCCGTGACCATGATCCAGTCTTTTTCTTCATTTCTTTTAAACGCGAGAATGACTAATTGTGGCGTGTTTGTTAAACCAAACCGCAGTTCATTATAGGGCTTCAGCTTGTACTCAAACAACAGACTGATTTAATTGTTTCCAGTAATATAAGTGATGGACAGTGCCTTCGTTACTGACATGACATAAGAAGTGGAACCTGCACAAATAACCATCATAGAGCAAACCAAACGGTTTATTCTGTGATTAATGTCACATGGCAAAACCTGCATCGTCAAATTGTAGCAAAAGTAAACAAACATGACATTAAATCAATAAGATTTAGCCAGTAAATCAATAAGATTTACTTGATGTGACACGAGTGAATCCTTACCAGAAAATCACTATGTTGAAGTACTAAAGAGAAGATTGGTCGTCCAACTACACGTGGCATGCAGGGCCCCCCTGCCGGTGTGGAATGACACCAATGGGATCACAAGAATCCCTACTACGGTTGCCGGGGCGCAGGGTTGCGAGAAGAGCAGGATTAGTAATCAGCACAAGGATAGTTTACCCAGGTTCGGGCCGCGAGGATGCGTAAAACCCTAGTCCTGCTTTGGTGGATGTATTTCAGAGAGTTCTTGAGCTCTCGAACTAGCTATGGTGGGTGCGTGGTTCCAAAGAGCCGAATCCTTCTCCAGTATGCCATGGGCCTCCTTGTATAGTCGAAAGGGGCTGCCACAGTGGCATACAGGAGGTGGAAAGGCGTACAGTATTGCGAGCTTATCGCTCATATTACAGGACAAGACACATTTAATGTGCCGTTGAGGTGTCCCCTAGCTTTAGCGGGGACGGGGGCGAGGCCCGTCCAGTCAGTCGCCGCTCCTCCTCGCTTCGACACGCGCCCTGACCAGCGATGCGTGCGACGCCATGTAGGCAGGCAGGCAGCTGAGGTGGCGCGGTGGTGGAGCCTTCACGAAGATTTGCATGCCGCCACACAGGTGCTTGATGAGTTGGCCTGGGAGCTGCATGTTGCCACGCAGGTGCCTGCTCAGCTGGTTGAGCTGGCAGCTGCATGCGAAATGCGGCGGAGACTTGGTTGGTGCGGGTCTAGCAATGGCCCTGCTGGCGCCTTCGGTGAGGGCCTTGCCGGGTGGCCCGGCAAGGGTCTTGCCGCGGCGCGCTGTCGTCCCCGGCAAGGATCTTGACGAGGGCATTTGTCTTTTAATCCTCATCTGATCTTGAACATTCCTTGGTCTTGACAAAGATCTGCATGCCACCATGGAGGTGCCTCCGGAGCCCTAGTTCCAACATGGTTGGCTAAGTTGGAACCCGTGGGCTTGAGGGTGGCTCACTCCACTGGTGTGGGCGAGCCGCCCTGGCAATGGTCTTGCCAGGGCCGCTGAGGCTGCCCCTGGCAAGGACCTTGCTCGGGGAACCAGTTTCGCCTCTCTGCTTCTTTGAAGTCTGTATCTTGGCGTTGCTCTAGCCGTCTTGAGCTTTGGTTTTTCCTTGGTTTACCTCCTCCGCTCTGCCTGGTGCAGCCGCGGGCGCGGCTTCGACTGTCCGTGCACAGGTAAAGGGGTACAAAAGTGCGACCCCTCTTTTGTACACCGACACCCCCGCCTACTCCCACAAGCAGGACAACCCAAAGGTCGTGACAAATCGTATGGACCGAACATCCATGGGACTGGAAATCCTGGTGGGTGCCATAAACCCTGCAATGCATACATATATTGGAGTGTAACCATAATTGATAAACCGTCCTCACAAAAAAGATGATCTGGATACCTCAAAATATACAGACTGAATTGAGTGGACAGACATTAACATAGACTATTCTCAGGACTCACCACACACCAAAAGCGACAGTACTAAACAATACAAGGTTCACACACACAAATCAAGTACTGAACAATAGTACTTACTAGAGACAAGCAAAGTTGCACTAATTAAACTCTGCAGAACTATTTCTTGCCACCGTCCTACGGGATGAACCCCGCATAACTGACTAGGCCATGGACTTCGTGAGGGATGTCCACCTGCACCATCATCATCTCTTCAACCTTGGACAACCTAACAGAGTGGTCTTTCCACTCATAAACATGACAATGAAGACAGGCCGCATCAGATTTGTCGGGAAGCTTTACAAGAACCACACCCTTCGTAATCGAAGGCACAGCCAGTAAATTGTTGTGGTCAAGTACAACCTCGAGAACACGCCTCACAACAATGGTACAGGAAAACACTAGTTCAGGACACGTGGTGACAAGGACACAGCAGCTGGATAGTTTAGCAATAGAACTCATCCTCAGGTCTTCCAGTTCACACGGTATGACTTTGAGAACTTCATCTCCACCGCGGGCATGGTTCTAATTCAAACAAAAACCAAATGTTTTATTACTACCTCCGTTCAGAAATATAAGATGATTTTTGATATTTTACTCCATATATGACTACATATACGCACATAAATGAGTGAGCAAAGACACTATAACATGTCTTCAAAGGCATGAGAGCAGAGGGATTATTTGCAAAATCCATAACACAAGTTACTGAGGCAAATATACTCTCTTCAAAAGTAGCATTGAGGTTCATAAAGTAGTTTAAAGTAATCTATAAGAAATTAGTGTCAACCTTCGCATGTTTTGGTCAAAAGAGGAATTTAGAACCGTCATTTGGCACACAAAAATCACATGCAAGATCACCCAGAAAGTTTTACTACTAGTACTAGTACTGCAAGTTAGATGAAAAAACACGATCAAGACCAAGAAAAAGATCGGCAAGAAGAGATATTACCTAGACTTGCTTAATGAGGGATCCCAGAGAGGGGGGCTTGGACAGGGTGATGGCTTTGAGCTTGACTGAGGTAGTCTCGGCGGGGTGCTTGCTCTTCTTCGTACCATGAGCCTCGACGGTTTTGGCCAGAACCATAGATATCACTTCGGCCGGTGCTCCATCGTCCATAAAATGTCAAATAGAAATAAAAGAAAGAAACCATAATTGCAAACCCAAAAGAAGAACAGAGAGGGAGTTATAGGATCAGTCTCGGGGTTGCAAGACTGGGCCTTGGCCAGAATCAACACCATTGATGCGCTCACCTTTCCTTATTTGGGAGAGAAGAACAATGGTAGAAGCAGGTCGGGGTTTTCTTGAAGAAATGAGGAACAAGATGAGGAGCGAGTTGGGGTTTTCTTCAAGAGAGGAAGCTGAGAGAGAAGAGTGAATTGATGGTTGCTTCGTCCGTCAACTTACTTCTAGAAAGGAGGGGTTTTTGTGATTTGACGGCTCATTGGGCATTACTGCGGTGCTTCGATCGGCGTAGTCTACCATGCAGTTGGGCACTCTACAACGGAGTAATTTAGTGCATGGCTAGTGGACCCCGATGCTGGTTGTCCCACACGTCGGCAAAAGTGAGTAGCAAGGTTCCCAACGACCGTCGAGGAGGATCCACACGGTAGAGCATGTCCACTGTTTCTCTGAAGAAGAAAAAATGATTACAGCAAGCGTTTCCACTCTTACGACGGAGGAGCGCGAAACACGGCAGCTACTTGAACGTACACAGTGCTCCTACTACTAGGCATGTGCAGTGGTTCATATGTCAGTGCTACATAGTCTTGTTGCTATTTTAGTAAGATATGACGATAACAAATGATGTTGTGCGCATGTCAACTATATGAACAACAATGTAACACAATACCCCTTTTTCGACTGTCCGGTCGAGAATGAACGGTGAGATCAATGTTAACAGAACTAGGTCTATAGCGCACGGAGAGTACGGTGCTACAGTACTCCATGGAACATGAACCATATGAAGCACGAATTAGTGTTAGGCAGGGTGTATGAAGGGTGCACGGGATGGGAGCAAAAGTTCCCTTCTCGACCCTCTTTTGGGTGTTTGGCAGAGTGCATGAAGGGTGCATGAGTCCACACTAGTAGGTTGACACAAATACACTAGGAGTGCATGAAGAGGGGGGCTGAGATGAGCATGCACGAAGAGGGAACAACTATATTAAGATGAGAATGCAACCAAACACACCCACACGCTTTGTGCTACAATAACAGATCTCCACCGTCTGAGTTTGATCCAACGGTCATGTTGCGCCGAGACATGGGCATGCCCACGCAGAGGACGCCTGCACCGTCTGAGTTTGATCCAACGGTCATGTAGCACCGAGACATGGACATGCCCATGCAGAGGACGCCTAAACACCACCGAAGTCTCTCTGCTTCTCGAGGCGCACGATGTTGGTGATGCCGGGTGCAACCGCCCGCAGAGCCCGCTCCCGGTCGATGGGAGCCAGCTCATCAAAGACGGTGTACAATGGCACGAATGGATTCCGGTAACGGAGCCCTGAGAGGATTCACCCGGCAACGGCGACGACAGCGCGCAATCCCTCCTTGTCCAGCTCCGCCCCCACCATCGCACGGAGACGGCTCAGCTCCTCGGATATATAGGTGAAGAAGGAGACCAGGTCAGGAAGCCGCAGCTCATTGAAGTCGACGGGATGGTCGAACGGGTTTAGCCCGACGGTCGGCATGGTCGCGCTAGTGATGGTGTCTTGGACTAGGGGGTACTCACCACGTCGTCTCCCGACCAGCTGGATCGGGCAGAGGACCCCCATGGCGGTTCACTTATGGGCCACTTCGGGCAGCCCATGCCGCATACAAGGAGGATTCCACAAGACTTGGCGCCCAAGACAAGGACTCCTCTAAACCCTAGGCCTTTGGTGTGTTATATAAACCGAGGCCAGGCTAGTCAATAGATGATCTCATATTCATTACTACAATCTCGTGGTAGATACCTGTACTATGTACTATCCCCATATGAATACAATCAAAAGTAGGACGTAGGGTTTTACCTCCATTAAGAGGGCCCGAACCTGGGTAAAATCCTATGTCCATGTTACCATCGCTCCAAGACGCCTAGCTTAGGACCCCTACTACGAGATATGCCGGATATAGAACCGACATTGGTTCTTTCATTAAGAGCCTGCTGGCAGTCGCCACGGCGCAATTGGAATTCGGATCATCTCCGGCGCGATCTACGCATCGGAGCCGAGCTTTATGGTTGATGTCGGCATCTTTGCCGCTGGCTCGGCTGGTCACCTCGGCTGGACCGAGGACCGCGCTCCACGTCAGATCATCAAGATCAGACGGATACTTTCATCAACATCAGCTCAAATCTCAACCGAGACCATGGAAAAGTCGTCCATGGAGCCTGGGGGCTCATCGTCAACAGTGCCCTCGTGCGATTGCACAGTTTTTTTGTACAACAGACTTGTTTTCGCTGCCGCCATCACCTCGGGAGTCGATTTGACGAATCCTTTGCTGGAATTGTGCGGAATTGAATATACAACGGCCCTGTAAAATTTCGTCGCCTTCCGATGGAGGAACTTCGGCGATCTATGATATACCGAAGGCCTGTCGAGTCTAGACGGGAATCTGGACGAGTTTAGGGTGTGGTCTCCATAGCCTAGCTCGGAGGTTATTTGGAAGATCCAACCATTCATCTTCTGCGGAATTTCTATATCTACCACGTCTCAAAATTTCAGCTCGATCCGACCGTTCAAACTTCGGGAACCTTCCGATTAGTGCATCACTTTTCGGATCTGTTTTCTGCGCGAATACGAATCCGACCCAGTTCATCTTTTTTTATGAATGGGATATTGGACAACCTTTCTGGAAGAATCTCTTTATAGGGTATTGTGTTTTTCTTTCCGAACACATGCTCACAAATTTTGACGTCTGCCGACCTGCGCTAGACAGATCGTCGCTTCATCGAGCCGAGCCTAACCTTATCGGATCATCAGCTCGGCAAGCCGAACAAGAGTTCGGCATCGCGAAGGCTAAATCATCACCAACACCATTGCCCCATGGATTGCACGGGTCAGGCGCGCCGACATCGCCGCTCGGTCACTTCATCAATCCGGCACTGACTGCGTCACAAGTTATGACCAGCGTCGGCATGGCCGAGCCGTAGCTTCTTCAAACCGATGTCTGCCACACCGAACCGCTTCAACATCTCGGCTGGCACGGCGGCTGCAACATTACCTTACCGACCTGCTCCGTCACCTCGACTAGATTGGGGGCTTCGCCATCTCTTCATCAACCTACTCCGGAGACTTCGGCATCACAAGCCGACCAGCTTCGTCACGTTAGCTGGACCGGGGCTTCGCTTCGCTGCGTCCCGACCGAGCACGCGCACAGAACATCAAGCTAGTGATGCCACAAGTACTATTACTAGATGCAAACCATGAATTCCCGCGTGTGTCTCTTTGGATTGCTACAACAAATAAACCAGGTGCTATTATTCCTACTAATTTTTTGCTTGCATGGGCTTATTTTTCCCGAGGAATATTACTCTGGTTTGTTCCATCCTCTGTACACAGGATTGTCAAATGCTGGCCGCATTAACGACGGTTCGGTGATGGTTCGGTCATTTTCCCGTCCGCAATTCGGTGAACGCAACATCGTGAATTAGGGCCGCCCTGCGAATTCAGGCTTTGCCACACCGACGCCCCGCATCGACATTGGCTTCGACGCCAGGCCACATCTTTTAAAAAATTAATTTGCGTAAAGTAATTACGCGAGGATTTTGATATATTTGTATTATTATTTTTTTGGACTGCACTATTTTACACGTGTAGGTAATCGACTTCGACTGCGTCACGCGGTCACTTTGGCAAGCCGACCTCGTCGTCCCAATCGGCTCGCGTGATCAATTTGTTGGTCGAATTGCCATACCGACATGTTCGGTTGCCTCGGGGATTTCTGCATCGCTGAGAGAGCTCTACCTGATCGAGTCTTCGGCACACGGGCCATAATTTTTTACTCGCTTTGCATAAATTATTAATTATGCAACGAATTTTTTTAATTTATTATTATTACTATTATCTTCGGCTTGCACTATTTTCTATGCACAGGTAAATGATCCGGGTTGGGCGGCGCTGTCACCACGGCGTACCGACGTACCACACCACCTCGGCTGGACCGGTGGCTTCGTCATCACTTCATTAAACCACGTCGGGGACTTCGGCGTCATACTGCCGGCCTGCTCCGTCGCCTCGGTCGGACCGGGGGTTCCACCTCGCCACATTTGTCGTGCTATGTCACCACTTCGGAATGCCGAACTCTTTGCTCCGCCACCTCGGGACCGGCTTGGGGGGTGGGACCTCGTCCCGTCGTAAGCTCGGGCTACGCATCGACACCGAGCTCATTAACCACCTAAGTCGCTTCCATGCTTAGTTTTTTTTAATTCTCGTTCGGTTCGACCAAACTTTATATTTATGTTAAACAAAAAACTTAGATTGTTAAAACCGTTATTGAAAACACTTCATTTACCCAAGTTAACTGGGCTCTTAAATTTGTACGAGTCGTTCTATAATAATTGTTTTCTTCCTAGTCATGGCAAAGTCTTTTTCTACCACTCCTTTCTTGACTCGAGTGCGTGGTCAACAGCCGGATAGCCTGTTTTCTCTCTAATGCCCCTCGAGTTTAGTTTGCTAAACTGGCCTAACAAGCAGTACTCCGCTTTCGGGATAGGAGGTTGCAGCCATAGGCTAACCCGCTTAAAGTCTTGAGATCGGATGTGTCATATTAATGCACGACAGAAGCACAAAAGTAAGACCAATTTTTGGATTGGCACCAAATGACTTGATTTAGTTCGGGCGTAAAGTTTTTACTAAATTTTTTTGGTTTTCCAAGCCTATGGTACTTTTAAACTATTTGTGTGTTTCCAGCATAAGTCTCGCAATACAACGCCGGACACCTTTAGAGATTCGGCAAAAACATTATCAGATATTGCTATATATGCATCGGTTCCGAATTGTGTCTTCGGTCAATAGTTGGGTTACCCGGCTCCTGTGCTTGCCTCCTATGTTTCGCTTTGTTCGGCTAGGTGTGCAAAGGGAGAACCACTGCGATTGTGCTTCCAGCTCGAATGGTTAAGCACCTTAGTGGAGAAAGCCGAAAACTGACTATCGCAATGGGCGTAAACTGGTCAGTGATCCGAGGACGGTGTCAAACTATTGATCGATACCGATTCCCCCGTGTTAAACGATGGGCTTTCATAACATTGGCCGAAGTATTACTGGCTAGACTTCGGTCGCTGCCGAACACTAACCGGGGGCTCGTAGCTAAGCTCCTATGACTAAGTGAAAGTAATGAAGCCCGCATATCTGATTGCCTTGTTTCCTCTAACACAACCGCCTCCGGGCACCGAGACGTCAGCTAAGGGTTGTCTTGTTACTACGGAAACACCCTGCGTAGTATCTACAAAGGGGTAGAAGCCAACGATGGGCCACTTTCAACTGATAAACGGTTGCAACGGAGTCAAAATAAACATATATCATCAGAGTTTGTATTCCATATATGAGTGCTGCCTTCCGTAATTATCGTTATATAGCCATAAATATGCATCAATTTGACTTAAGATTTTGGCCAAGCTGGGTTGCCTGGCTCCTGTGCTTACCCCTATGTTCCCGATTGTTCGGCTAGGCGGTAAAGGGAGCACCTCTGTGATTATTACTACCGGGTCATCCGAGTTAGTACCTCAGACTGGGTGAAGCCGAAAGCTAGCGATCTTAAAGGATATAATTGGTCGGCAACGACGGAGGTGAAAATTTAGGTTCGCTAAAGACCACATAGTTCGGGAACTTTCCCCAAACTAAATCCTCAATAATTTTCTCCTGCATTGATCAGAGGTGAGGTTTCATGATCATGGTCGGCATGACAACCCAAAGAAAGGAACCGATAGCGGGGCTATTTTCTTTGGAAGATGTTTTTTACATTACATAGTAATATAACATTCTCTCTGCATAACTTTGTTTATAAAACCGTATGGCCGGATTACCTTGTTTGTCGTAAATCTTTGCCCTCATAAAGGCTTTATAAAGTGCGACAAACACTCCCCGGCTACTGGCCGAGGAGGTTGAAGCCAATGGTCGGTCAACAAAGTTTTGTACAATGAGGATCTGAGCATTAATAATGTAGAGTACTTGGATAAGTAGAATCATTACACATAATTTGTGATTTTACTACGGATATTGATCCTTTATTCGGCCACCCGTGCCCACATTAAGGCTCAGGGGCTACTGGGCTTCGGGCTTATCATTTACTAATATTAAAGGGGCACATTGATCCCCTGATCTGGTGTTACCACCCGACCAGTGTCTCGGGGGCTACTGCATTGCCTATTCAATACAGAAAATTCAAAGCAGTGTTCGGCTTGACCGAACTATGGGCAAACACGTTTTTGGACAATAATAGGTACCATTTGGGACTTATTCGGCATCAAGTTAATATATTACAGCGACTTCTCGAATCGACCTAAGTCTCAGGGGCTACTGGGGTCAGCGGTTTGATTTTATCCTTCAGGTGCATCCCGGATATTAGGCCAACATGCACCTTGAGGGCTACTGGCTATACATCTCGGCAGAGAATACATTGCACAAATCGGAATTAAATTCATATAAATTAGCCCATGACCGAGGTGGTGTACCACCTCGGATACAGTCTGGCGAGGGAGCCCAGATACAGTCCAGCGTTGGTGCTCGACTGCAAAGATACCTCGGAAGCAGTCGAGCATAAAGCTCGGTTGCCAGTGGCTGGCTCCATACAGGGCATCTCCGGCATTAAGCTCGGTTCTACCCTTTTAACTTTTTCAAGACCAAGGTAATCTATGACAGTTCGGATACAGTCCGGCGTTGGAGCTCGGATACATTCCGGCGTTGGAGCTCGGAAGCGGCCCAGCGTTGGTGCTCGGCTGCAAAAGATATCCCAGATGTAGTCCGGAGTTGGAGCTCCGACGCAAGAGGACACTGCCGCACGGGAATAACGTCAAACCCGAGGTGTGGTGTAAAAAATAACGAGGCAATGCTAAAGGCCAAAAACTTAAAGGGGCTCCTCGGATACCTGACGTGTAGACTCTTCGGATTCACTTCGGCGATCCTCAAGATCGAAGATGAGAAGATTTGTTGAACCAGTTTTCAAGACCAACGACCGAAGATGAAGAACAGTTTGGAAGAATTGAGGAGCGTCCCCAACTTGAAGACCGGTTCAGGGGGCTATTGACAGTGTCCTGGACTAGGGGGCACTCACCATGTCGTCTCCCGACCAGCTGGATCAAGCCGAGGACCCCTATGGCGGTTCACTTATGGGCCACTTCGGGCAGCCCGTGCCGCATACAAGGGGGATTCCACAAGAATTGGCGCCCAAGACAAGGACTCCTCTAAACCCTAGGCCTTTGGTGTCTTATATAAACCGAGGCCAGGCCAGTCAATAGATGATCTCATATTCATTACTACAATCTCATGGTAGATACCTGTACTATGTACTATCCCCATATGAAAACAATCAAAAGCAGGACGTAGGGTTTTACCTCCATCAAGAAGGCCCGAACCTGGGTAAAAGTCCGTGTCCATGTTACCATCGCTCCAAGACGCCTAGCTTAGGATCCCTGTTATGAGATATGCCAGATATAGAATCGACAGTTGGCACGACAATAGGCATTGCGCAGCCGCAACACGTGTGTGGCAACATGGTCCACCAAGTGGCTGAGGCGAACTTGGACCTCGTCATGATCGGCCCGCTCGCGCTCCAGCCGGCTCGTCTGACGGCCTATCGTATCTCCCGCTTTCTGCAGCAACACCGCCGATGCCTCGAGCATCTTTGTGGTGGATGCCTACCGCTTTTGTAGCTCCGTGAACTCCCGCACATAAAGGAGGAGCATGGCACTCCTCTCCTCCTTAAGCTCACGGAGCTCCACGTCCTTGGCCTTGAGTTCCGCATCCTTGGCCTGGAGCTCCTGTGTCAGGCGCCTCATCTCAAACTCTATGATCTGCTACGCCACCATGGCACTAGGTAGAGGCAATTGGGAGAGGAAGCAAAGGGGGGAAATGGCTGAAAGGCAATGCAATCTATGGGAAGGGAAAGGGAGCCGGCCTAGGAGCGGGGTGAATCTTTTGGTTTTCACCATGGGAAAACGCCGGTCGACGACTTTTCACATCAGGGAGGAGTGGGTTTTACAGGTGGAGTCATCGTGACTAGTTGCTGCCGCGCCTGCTCCCGTCAATCAAAAAAATAAAAATCCTGCCACGCCTGCTCCCGTCAATCAAAAAATTAAAAATCCTGCATGCCTACCGCACCCAAAGACTAGAGCAATGCCGCGGTGGATATTTAAATTTACCTGCTGGCAAGGAGATAAAAAAAGGGGTGAACAAATGTGGCGGCGGCCTAGCTAATCGGTCGCACTAGCCCAACCAGCTAACCACCGAGCTTCACTGATGTACTCGGTGGGAAAGGTGATCTTTCATGATTTGACGACTCATTTACTTGCTTCGGCACTACGACCGAGGAGGACCCAGAAAATGCGCGGTAGGGCGTCCCACGTCTCGGCAAGGAAGAATATATGCGTGCACCACCCAGGAGGACCCCGAAACCGCACGGTAGGGTGTGCCACGTGTTGGCATGGAGGAAAAATGTGCGTGTAAAAATATACTGTATCGGACGTACCACCTATGGTTCAACCTCGGGACCCAGCCAGTCGGTCGAAAACACCCCACTAGCCACACAGCTTCATCATGCTAACATGGCACAGAGGATAGGTGTGGTTAGCTTCGTCTCGACCAGCCACAACATCTCTTGTTCTAGGCGATTCTACTACTTTCCAAGCTTTTCTTACTTATAATAACACCACGACAAGCTAGTGCCGCTCTTCGTGTGTGCCCGTGCGTCTAAAGGTTAGACGATGGAGAGGAGAGAGATAGATCGCAGACCTAGGACCCACCAGTAAGTGAGTCAACGGTCATGCACGTGTTGACGAGCCACTCCCTCTACTCTACTGGACGTAATACTGTATGAAATCAAGTTATGCGACAAAGCCAACAACCGTTGTTGTTTCAGGCTATCGACTTACGCTTTGTAGTCTAGGTTGCCAGTTCGAATCTCGTCTTTTAGATTTGTTAGTTTTAGGTCCAAATGTGATCAATGACAAGTGGGACCCCCGTGTGTTGTTCCGATATTTCAGTGTAGTATGGTTTTTTTGAACAAACACTTTGCGCGGTTAGACAAGTAACGACACGAGTTACACGTATTTTGCAAGTTTAGGAACAAAAATGACAGCGTCATAAAATATCATATCCACCCCGCAGCTTAGATGCTATGGTAATACGAGTTTTTACGTCGTTGGAACTGAGATCCAATGGCTTGGGAGTAGTCTTTGTAATTATGCGCAATTTCCAAACTCTCCAAGGTTTTTTTGCAAATAAAACATTCAGGCCTCGTGTGTGCCGCTGCATCTTGGATCCAACGGATCCCCATTGCTCATATTAGGTGCTCCCCGTAGCTTAATTAACCGCTATGATGATACAGGCATCTAGGTCGTATGATCTGTGATCAGATGCCACATGCGTAGTACTTGTACTTTCTGCGCAATTCCCAAACTCTCTCAGACGTATATTGCAAAAACATTCAAACCCCCTACTATGAGCCATTAGATCTCCGGGAACTCGTATCACCATAGAATCTACGGTGCGGGAGCACCTCATATTCTCCCGTGCGAGAAAACATCAGGTGCTCTCACAGCTTGGATGGTATGGTGATACGAGCTTCGAGGTCGTTTGATCTGAGATCCAATGGCATCTGAGAAGTCTTTGTGCTTGTAAGTAGTGGCCGAAATCTTTGGGGGCTTTTCTGCAAAAAACATTCGAATCATCGAGAAGTTGTTGGATCACAAATCCAACGGGTCCGAAGAGCTTGTATCACCAAAGAATCTAAGGTGTGGTTGCACATAATATTCTTACATACAGCAGAATATGAGATCCTCCTCCATCTTAGATGCTACGGTGATACGAGCTTCGAGGTCATTGGATATGGGATCCAAGGGCATCTGAGTAGTTTTTGTACAAATTGTGTGCAATTCTCAAACTCATTAAGGTTTCCTGTAAAAACATTAAGACATCATGTGAGCTGCTATATCTCAGATCTACAAGCTCCAAGCAACTCGTATCAGCATATAGCATCTAAGGTGTGGGGGCACATGATATTCTCCCGAGGAGGAGGGGGGTGCACAGCCAATCGATGTTTCAGAGGGTGGGGACAAATATAATGTTCAAATAATACAATCTAAACAATCCTAAACTAAGCTTCACAAATTTATCTAAGGTCGAGGGGTTAACCCCCGACAATCTACATAGCTCCGCCTAAACACAACATTTGCATGTATGTAGTACTAGACTTAATATTCATGTTTCAGTTTCCTGTTCATTTTAAATATCGAATTGAGGGCCATTCATGTCTTACATTTTACTCCCTTCGTTCCTAAATATTAGTCTTTTTAGAGATTTCAAATGGACTGCCACATAGATTCACTCATTTTGCTTCGTATGCAACCACTTGTTGAAATCTCCAAAAGATAAATATTTAGGAACAGAAGGAGTATTTTTGAGTTCATGTCATACATGCGTGGTTTGGAAAATAGATGCACTATACTTACTAGATTGTTGTTGTATTCGTGTGTGTGTGTGTGGTCCTATGCTTGATACATACAAAGTTTTCTCACCACCATACCGTTCATCTTTTAAATTCGAATTTGCAGTGAAAAACTTACTAGGGATACCATGAAATGTGAAATCCACGTTAAGATCACTATATCACAAACTCACTCTAATTCAAGAAATCGTCATAAATCAATTACCACGCTGAGATTACTATTTGCAAGGAAAATACGGGCATTGTAATACACATAGATTCGTTCGGCAATCTGACCCTGGCTCGTGTTGATCCTAAAAAAACCGGGATCATGTCCTTCTGGTGGCGTGCGTGGTAGGCACATTAGTCAACCCCAACAAGTCGAGCCTCCGCGTTTCAAGTCGAAATATCTGGCGGCCAGAATTCCAGCCCTAGGAAATTCCCCTAATGTCCTCGGTCCATAATTACTACCGATGAACAATGGAGGGATGTAGTAACTAGACAACGTTACCTATCGTGTCGAGCACGGTTCAATTCCGTCGGTCGCCGCTACCCAAGGTCACCCGTCAACTCCATTGCCTAGTACTAATAGGAGTCCTACACCAGGTTGAGCACAGAATTGAGCCCATTTGTTCGTGCCTAGTACTACTTGAGTTAATATATCAGGCAATGCACTGCTACGGAGGGATTATCCTTTTACTCTGCATATATAACTTGTCTGAAATCTAACTAAGCAAAATGTTTGACCAAATCCTTTCTTAAGAATTATAACAGGAAAGATGTATCGCTTGAAAATTTATTGCATGAGGCAGGTTCTGATATTGTTAAGAATCCTCGATTTTAAATTTCAGAAAAATCCAAAAGTGACCAAAAATTCATGAAACTGAGCATAGTCTCGTGATATGGCACAAATATTCCTACGTAATTTTTTTCTTCAATTTGAGAAAAGCTGCTTATGAGAAGTTGCACAAATGAAGAGCCGTATTTTGGAACAAAGACATGTCACGTTAAGGCGAACGCTCTCACTATTCAAACCGCGGGCGTTTACGTGCCGCCACAAGTCCCGCTTCTCATCGGCTTCCCTCATCGACAGGTGGCGTCCGAGCAAGCGTGTGAGTCGACGGGAAGCGTGCGAGCAGACCGCTACTCCAGCTGACCGGGAGGCGTGCGAGCAGGCCGCTGCGCAGGCTCACTGGGAGGTGAGCCCTTTGACCAGGCTCCGCCACCCACCTTCGTCCCAACTGCCCCCACTTTTAATGACGCCGGCGCCGCAGTTTAAAATCAACCCCGCACTACCCGGTATCGCTACAATCTTCTCTCTTCCTCTCCGATTCTCCTATCGTCCACCTCCAACCAGCCTGACCTAACCGTACGCCATGCCACATCACGATGGTCTGCCCTTAGTCTTCCAGTTTCCTGAGCAAGACACCCACACTGCTAGGGAAAACCCTAGTACACTACAAAAAAATAACACATCCGTGACATTTTGGGCCGAACGAATTTTTTTCTGTCATACATATGACACTTCTATGACGATAATTGTGACAAAACCCGGTATCATCATAGATGTGGTGGGCTCCTACTTCTATGACAAAAAATCATGACAGAAAATGGGCTTTTCGTCTTGGGCCGGCCGGAGACGCAGCTGCATGACATTCTTTGGGCCGTCCATGACGGAAAAACCGTGGTAGAAGCGAGGGCGAGGAAAATTTCGGGGAGTTCCCGGTTACGGTGGGAGGTCGGGGGCCGACCGATGCGCGTTTCTCTCGTACACGTACGCGAGTGTGTGCGAGGCGTTGGCTCTAACGAACCCGAGCGAGGCGTTGGGCTCTAACTGAACACGAGCGATTGCACTGCGGACTACACGTTACTTAACCCGAGCGATCGATCGATGGCTGTTAACTGAACCCGATCGAGCGATTCCTTCGCTACTGCTGCTAACTGAAGCCGATCGATGCTGCCTCTGGGATGAACAGTGAGCGTTGCGGGGGGGGGGGTTGGATGAACAGTGAGCGGTGGCATTGCCTCTGGATGAACAGGACCCCGTGGTGTGGTGGCGGGCTGGATGAACAGTAGACGGTGGAGGGGTGCCCGTGGAGGGGTGGTTGAACAGGACCCCGTGGTGTGGAGGGACTGGATGAACAGTAGACGGTGGAGGGGTGCCCGTGGAGGGGTGATTGAACAGTAGACGGTGGAGTAGCGCGCGGTGGAGGCTGGATGAACAGGAGCCCGTGGAGGCTGGAAGAGGTCGACGGTAGCCCGTGGAGGCTGGAGGAGGTCGATGGTGGAGATGAACAGTATCCCGTGGAGTCCCGTTTTGCGGTATGCCACACCCCTCCCAATGAACAGGACCCCTGTTTCGACCATAGGAGGTCCGTTTCCTCTGTTTTGCGGTACGCCACACCCCTCCCGATCAACAGGACCGCTGTTTCAACCGTAGGAGGTCCGTTTCGTCCGTTTTGCGGTACGCCACACCCATCTCGATCAACAGGACCCCCGTTTCGACCGTAGGAGGTCCGTTTCCTCCGTTTTGCGGTACGCCACACCCCTCCCGATCAACAGGACCCCGTTCCGAACATAGGAGGTCTGTTTCCTCCATTGTGCGGTACGCCAGGCCTCGTTTCCATCGCCTGTTCCGTCCAAGCCCTCCCGATGAACACGACCACGCATTCCGTTCCGACCCAGCCGGTTGGCTCCCATGCGTTCCGTTACCTCCCGATGAACACGACGCATTCCTTTGCCTCCCCATGAACACGACGCATTCCGTTGCCTCCCCATGAACACGACGACGACGATGTTTCTCTGTTCCGACCCAGCCATATACACGAGGCCTGGCCGTACGTATGCGCGAGTAGGCGTTCGAGACCCCGCCCGTATTTACACATACGTGGCCGTGTTTTCTTTCTTGCACCCTGGCCGCTGTACATACGTGTACATGCTACGTGCGCGCCTCTACTATGACACGTACGCGCCTCTACTACGACACGTGCGCGCCTCTACATCCACCAGTATATATGTACGTACACGTTCGCGACCAGAATGACAACGCTACGTACGCTTCGACTAGGTGGGTCCCGACTGTCAGGCACTTCCTTGCCTGCGAAGATGTAGCTGGTGGGTCCCAGCAGTCAGGGGGGCGAATCGTTTTTTTTTTTTTGCCCGGACGCACTTCCTTGCGTGCGAAGATGTAGCTAGTGGGTCCCAGCAGTCAGGGGGAAACTTTTTTTCGCGAAATACAGTGGCCCGTCCGGTGGGTCCCAGCTGTCAGGTGGAGGAATCATTATTTTCCGCGTAATAAGGAGGCACTTCCTTGCTGCGGCCGTGGACCCAGCTGTCAGCCTCTCCACGTACAGTCCACGTCTGATGGAAGTCGTTCCTTGACCACGTTGACCACGCCGCACCGAGAGCACCAGGGCGGTGGACGACGGTGAGGCCTAGGAAGGGGACGACGGGGAGCCAGGGAAGACGCGGCAGTGGAAGCCTGCGCGGAGAGGAGTACGAGGGTTCACTGGTTCGGCTGCGGTGTGAGGCTGGCATCGCCGCAGGGCCTGGCCAGCGGTGGGAATAGTAGGGGGCGGTGAGGCCTCCGTGGCAGCACAGCCGGCCACGGGAGGCAGGAGCATGCGGCACGACCGGCGCTGCTTTGGGCGGCTGGAGCAAGAAGACCAGAGGTTGAAGAAGCACTACGGCCGTTGGATGGACATCGTACGGTCACTGGAGCTAGAATCGTTCATATTGACTAAAGTTGACAAAGGCCCCCGTCCCAGTCAACTTAGTAGGCCCACAAGTCAGCCTCCCACAATGGTGGGTCCCAGCTAGCAGGGGGGTATTCATTTTTTTGTGCGTAATAAGGAGGCACTTCCTTGCATGCGAAGATATAGCTGGTGGGTCCGAGCTATCAGCGGCAGTAACATTTTTTTTCATGAAATACAAAGGCCCTTTTGGTGGGTCCCTGATGTCAGGTGGAGGAATCATTATTTTGCGCGTAATAAGGAGGCATTTCCTTGCGTGCGGCCGTGGACCCAGCTGTCGGCCTCTCCACGTACAGTCCACTTCGGATGCATGTCGGTCGTTGACCACGTTGACCAGGCCGCGCCGAGAGCACCAGGGCGGTGGACGACGGTGAGGCCTAGGAAGGGAACGACACGGAGGGAGGGAAGACTGGCAGTTGTTTCCCACGCGAAGGGGAGTACGACTGTACGAGGGTTTACTGGTTAGTCTGCCGTCGCCGGAGAATAACAGCAGGTGTGGGAGAGTAGAGGGATGGCTAGGCTAGCGATGGGAGTACGGTGGGGCGGTGAGGCCTACGCGGCAGCAGAGCCGGCCGTGGGGAGGAGGGAGCAGGCCTAGACGGGGCAGCCCAAAACCACGTCCAACACTTGCCAAAACTTCGTCCCTCGTTTTCTCTGTGTTTCGCACACTCGACATTGTGTGGGCATTTTGACTGTGCATCATATGAAGATGTGCTATGCATGAATGTTCATCAGCATGATGTTAACTGGCTGGTAGTTCCATTTTCGACGAGGAATAAAACTTCCAACATGATGTTAACCCTGTTTGAAAAGGCCGTGTTAATATAAATGCTCTGCCTCTGAAAGTTGCAGTTTCTTATCTGAAACTGAACTTGCAGTTTCTTATCTGAAACTGAAACTTGCAGTTTCTTCTCTGAGAATCACATTGTCTGCACTTTTATACTCCTATGAAACTACATTTTTTTAAGTGCTAAAAATAGATCTCTAGAATTCATAAAATACTTCATATGCTCAATACTGCAAATCTGAAATTCAAAAGACATTCATATCTGAAAGTACTCTCAAAATACACAACACAAAACACAATTCACAACCTGCAAATACTGACAACCCTAAGCTCCTCCTGACAATTCACAACCTGCCCGACTATTGGGCTGGGGGGGGGGGGCAGCCCCCTCCTATTCCTCGGCGGCAGACAGCCGCCCCGTGAGACGATGTGAACGACGAGGGAGACGATGGCGGGGAAGCGTCATCGGGCCAACTGCTTTTCTCCTCTTGCAGTTGGGTTCGGTCGACGAAGACTCCACCGGCTCGCTCTGGCAGGACACCCTCACAAACGGCACCCTGTAGATGCTCGATCCTTCAATCTCTGGTGGATGCTCCATCTGGGATCGATACTCCCACCACCGCTCCCTCATGATTGGATTCGATGAATCTGTTTGCTCCATGGCCCAGAGGAGCAGTTCTATGTACTCCGGCGCGACTCCCCCCGCGAGTATCGCCGCCTTTTCGCTCTGTTGCAGATATTTGGCCATGGATGTCGCCGTCGCCGCTAGTTGGTCCTTGTTGTCAAACCAAGACTGTATCTCGAACATCCTAGCTAGCTTCACAGGGTCGCCATCTGCGATCCTCACGTATCGGTTGTACTATTCCATCGATCTAGATCTCCATAGCACCTTCACTCGCCGGCGGTGGTTTTTGAATGGAAGAGGAGAGGAGCAGCGCTGGTTTTGGATTAGAATGGGAGAGGAGCGACGCTGGTTTTGGACTGGAACAGGAGAGGAGGGGCGGTGGTTTTGAAATGGAAAAGGAGAGGAGCGGCGCTGCATTTAGATTGGAACAAGAGAGGAGCGGCGGTGGTTTAAGAGGAGAAGAGCGGAAGAGCAGCGCTGGTCTTGGAAGTAGTTTTTTGTTGTTTTGCGTATTTTGGGTCAAAGTTTGACCACGTACTATATTTGACAAGCAAAATGTGAATGCATGTCACCAAAAATTGTATCGGTTGGTTCGTATCTGAATGTACTTTCCAATTATATTATTTTTGCAATGTATAACATATATTATATGTGCGAAAATCATGGTCAATTATGACCCAGAATAAAAGGGAGACCAGTTAATGTGGGGTCGCTTTCTTAATTGATGGGTAAATTGATTTTGATTTTGATCCAGTCACAGCGCGCCGGCCCTCTCGTCCAATCCTAAATCGCTGCCGCACGCTCCTCTCCCTCTTCTCCATTGCAAAACCACCTCCTCTCCTCTCCATCATCTCCATTCCAAAACCACCGTCTCGCCTCTCCCTCTTCTGATCTTCTCCATTGCAAAACCACCTCCTCTCCTCTCCATGATCTCCATTCCAAAACCACCGTCTCGCCTCTCCCTCTTCTGATCTTCTCCATTGCAAAACCACCTCCTCTCTTCTCCATCATCTCCATTCCAAAACCACCGTCTCGCCTCTCCCTCTTCTCTATTGCAAGACCACCGTCTCTCCTCCCATCTTCCAAAGCTAGCACCGGACCACTCAGAAGGACATCTATGGAGAGGATGCAGCAGCGAATCAAGCAGATCGCCGGCGACGACCAGGCAAAGTTAGCAAAGTTGAAGGAGATCCTTAGTAGGTTTGACAATGAGTGGGAGATTTCGAGGACGGTGCGGGCCATGTGGCAATGTATGCGAAAGAGCGAGACGGCGGCGATGAGGCCGGCGATGTACATGTACTCCTCGGCGGCAGTCACGCCGCAGTCCTCCGAGTTCATTGAGTATCTCCTCTGGGCGATGGAGCAGACAGATTCGCCCGAGGCGCAGTCAGGCGGAGGTGGTGTGCGTACAGGTCGAAGGTCGAGCACCCAGAGGATAACGAATCGATCGAGTATGGTGTGCCGTTCGTGAGCGTGCAGAGCCAGCCGGAGCCACAGGAGTATTCGTTCTCCCACCGCAAGAGGAGGCCAGATGGCGCGACGTCGCTTCCCCGCCGTTCTCCACGGTTCCCTCGACGCTCGCCTCGTTTCAACGGCGGCGGTAGGGTTTAAGGTAAGCTTCGCACTAACCTAATCTTCCACCTGCTCATGCTTACAATCAGTGTGACAGCTAACGAAAATCATGCTTACAATCAGTCTCTGAGTACTACGCCAATCACCCTACAATCACTCTGGACCTTTGGGTCAAAGTTGTGACACAGTGTACAAATAAAGAAAAATAGATTGGTGCTTCTTTCAGAAAAGAGTACTCCCTAGAAAACTGCAAATATAAGCTACTAGTATTTGGTTAGATGATTTGCTGCCGAGAAAGATCCGTCCACAGAGAGCGCCACACATCCCACTGGTGGTGGTGGATGCCAATGCGTGCATGCAGCATGGTTGGTGTCGGTAATTTTTACTTGGCACACCTCGCACTCTGCATATATGCCGGTTCCATACGTACATTTGTGCAGTTTCACCAAAATGCAGCTGAATAACCCTGTTTGCACAGATAATGAAAAAGCGTGATTACATTATAGTGGCACTAGTTGATGAAACACACAAAATAAATGGAAGAAAATATTGCGATAGTATCATAGTATGCCATGCTGCGAGGGCGAGATGGGCCCTGCGACGCCTCATACGGTACGCCTCATACTGGACATCGTCCCAAGTCTCCCAGATACACCTTCTTCCAGTGATGAACATCAGTGTACAGCGGTAGTACAAGGAGGCACCTTGAGACATTGAAATCTCTATTTTTGTACATATCCACTAAAATTAAGCACCCCAGTTTGCAGAAACGCTTAAACATTAACAATGGGACTAGTTGATGAAACATACATTAACAAAGAGAAGCACTTTCTTTATCTACATTGGAAATGAAATGATAGAGATGACACTCGCTCTATTTTAACTGTTTATTACTTCATTTTATCAGTGACACTAGGGTCGAGCAGGTGGCAAACGAGGTGTACCGTGCGTCGCAAGGATGGAGGCTGAGGGTGCTTAGACTGGGATGCTGAAGCTGGCTCTTTCAGTCACCAACATGGATGATTCAATTCATGGGACCTTTTGGTGTAGTTCACCTAAAATGAAGCAATGTCCCGTGAGCTAGCAGCTTCTTCTTCAATTTTTTTAAGAAAAGGGCTCCAGCCCCGGTTCCATTTCCATCAGAAAACGAAACCCACAGAGCTTCTTCATTAGTTGCAATAAAATTGAGCAACATCAAGGTTGGTTGTGAAGCTCCTGGAATGCTCAACTATAATTTGCATATCATTTGTGCAGTTCAACTAAGATCGAGCGTGAAATGTATATCTCCGTTTGCACAAAAAAGGTGGAAAGGAGAGTGACTAACAAGTGATGAAACATGCATCAAATGAAAAGAAGCATGTTCCTTATCTGAATGGCAATTCTACAAGGACAGTAGCAATTTCTAAAGCACTGGCATGGCTAGATATTAGTGTGGGCATTAGGATTAACTATGACAACTGTTAAATACGACATTACTTTGGGCACGGGAGAGTAGGCGGACCAGGACAGTTGCATTTCTAACGAAAAGAACCAACTTATCTTAATGGGAAATTTTAGCAGGACACGTAAAGAAGTGCCATTGATTCATATTACTGGAGGCATTACATTCCAAACAACATTGGTTTAACGTGTCCTTACTTTTAACAGTGCGACTGCTACATTTTACCAGTGGCATTACATAAGAGTGGCTCGGGGCAACAAACATCAGAACAGGATATATGGGTTGGTCCCATTTTTGTTCGGTATAGCCACCTTATACTGTGTGAGGCTAGCAAATCTAGTGCTGGACTTACTCTGTTGACTTGTCCCCCAGTCCCCACTTTCTTTTCTTTTTCAACCAATAGATCGGGTTTATATTGAGTTTGTACTGCGTTTCCCTATATTTCCCTATTAGACCTAGAGACCAATTGGATAGCCAGTCTCTGCTACTTTTTGCCCCCATTATTTCCTCTTTCGACCAAGTCCTAGATTCAGGTAACAAATCCTCCCCCACCCCCACCCACTTTCTTCCGTGTTTGAACCAAGTAGTACTAGGTTCGAGTGCATGAACTAGTTTTACCTCTTAAACGTAAAAACATTATGTGCTTTTCGAACAGCCGATTGATCCTATCTACAAGGGGGCCTGAGAAATAGTAAAAGATACAAATGCAGCGACGTCAGGAGCTCGGGAAGTAGAGCAAGGCCGGTTTCGAAGGAAGTTATACCTGATGGTCGCCGGGATGTCGCTAGGTGGGCGGCGGGAGGCTGGATCTGCCCACACTACGGCAACGAGGAAGAAGGGGTCGGAGGCCCTCCTTCACCAGCGGTGATTGGGAGAGAACGGCAAGGCAGGCTGATCGGGACGCGCCCAGCAGTGGGTAAGAGCCGTCGCTGAGGACGACCGCGTGAACGTTGCACCTTCTCACCTTCCCCGGCGGAGATGATCCGGCTAGATCTGTGACCAGCGGTGAGTAGAGAGAGAGAGAGTGTGGCCACCGCTGTCGTGTTTAGATCTGGAGAGGCCGAGACAGTGTGAAGAGAGCAACACTAGCAAGCAAGCGCGGAGGCTCCTGCCTATATAGTGGAGTAGTACTAGTTTTCTTTTGTCTACCGGAGCCAGCTTGACCTCGTCAATGACTGTCGAGAAGTCTTCATGCACGTGGCCTGGAGGCTCAGTTGTCGTCATTTTGATCTGAAGCGCCCGATTATAACATATAACACGAAAAAATGCCACATGACAAGAAATCATAACCTCACTGTCCAAAGGAGACAACATGAATCCCGACGGACAAACTAGACGAGGAACAAAGCTCAAATTAAAGATAAACTCGTAGAAAAGGGGTCCGTCGATAGATGTCCTAATTAACATAGCCGGCTTGACCTAGATGGCAGCCGAGTAGTCACTGTTCGTGCATGTGCCCCCAATGACTAGCCCAACTCAGTTGTCGCTGTTTAACCCTCGCAGTGATCTTAAGCACATGACACCTAATTTTGCGAGATGACAAGAAACCTTTTTTTAGATTTCTCACCACAACTACAGCCATGTACAACACAGCCTGCACGATATGTCGACGATAGCCAATCCAGGCGTGTCTGCTGGAGTCTGGTCACATGCATGGACGAACTGATCTTCCGTGTCTTGCAGGGATCGTCCAGGCACCAACGTAGTACAACACTTCTCTAGTACTATCGCTCGTCTCCCTCTTCTATTAAGTGACCCGACTTGCGGGGCCGGGGAGTGTGCCTATGGTCGGTTCTCAATTGCCGTCCCACATGTGTGTGCAAACGCAATACGACGCGCGTTCCATTTGGAGAGCAGCGTGCCAGACCGACCGACCGTCTGGGGTGCGACACGAACGCGACGGGCGTGCTGTATACTCCGTACATGTGTACCGCCATTTTCTAGACGCTTTGCTCCATGGCGCGGGCGCAATCCATGGATACAAAATTAGTATACTATATACTATTTAAAAGTCGAGGGCGGGGCTTTTCCTGCGCGGTAGGCGGGGCAGTTCCGCCTAGTTGGTTCGAGAGAGACGCGAGAAGACGAGGGAGTAGGATGCTGCAAACGTAGGGCTGTGTGATTTGACAGCTAGTTGCTGCTGGACAGGTGGGGCCCCGTGATTTGACTTGCCATTATCATTTTAACTGCGGCGCTACGACCGGCGTGAGTCTCCCGATTCCTGACCACCTCCATACAGGTGCCTCTCCCAATGCTCCACCATGTAGTAGAGGCTGGCTCTTGCATGAGAGCCCACTTCTCCACTTTTTCCTTGCCTCTCTTTCCTCCACATATGCAAAAATTCCATGTAAAGTGCACTATTGTACTTACTTTTACTTGCTCCTACAGGTGCTTAAGCTTGCCACATAGGCATAAAGTCTGATGTGGCAAGTTAATCAAGAAGAGAGAGACTAGTTTGGTGACCCAACGAAGAAACGGTGCTAAGCGCGTGTACCTAGGTGAAAAGACAATTTTGAGTCTATAGCTAATTAAATGAAGCAAACTTAGCAACACCATTTCATTGGAAGAGGTCACTCCTTGGCAAATGCAATAAATACTAGTACTCCCTGTGTCCCATAATATAAGAACGTTTTTGGCACTACACTAGTGTCAAAAACGTTCTTATATTATGGGACGGAGGGAGTACGAAGAAAGAGATAGAGAGGAGTAAAAAAAATTGCATTTATAGCCAACCTTATAGCCAACCTTGTTGTAGTATGAGTGACTAAGTGATGACTATGTATGACATGCCAACATGAGATAGCCTAACGCACCTTGTTAAATCTCCAAGGGCGCGACCACGCGAACGACGCGACGGTCGTGGTAGGCGCGACCATGATACGGGCTGCTGGCAGCCCTTGGATCTGAGATCAAACGGTCGCATGCTAAGTTGCTGAAAATTTACAGAATAACCCTCCAGGATAGGATATTCACCCATAGGTCTAGAATCACGCCATGCAACCGTTCGATCTCAGATCCAAGGGCTCTCGGAAGCCCGTATCATGGGAGAATGGAAAGCCACTACCCTGCCATTCACACGTTGGAAGTTCGCTCCTACTCGTCCCCGCACGTCCTTTAATACTACGGCGGTTCGCTCCTAGTCGTCCCGTCCATTCACATTACGGCAGTTCCACTAATCCTAACCCTCCTCCCAAATCCATGGCGTCCCAAATCTCCACGATCGGCGGTGAGTACAAGGTTAGAACCATCACCGGCGATGAGTTCGACGTCATCTACACCCGTTCTTCCGCGACGGTGAAAGGATGCCTTTCTCGCTTCAGACGCATGTTCGAAGACTCAGATGATGAGTGGGTCATTGGGCTAGATGTTGAGTACACCACAATCCTGGGACGAGAGAAGGATCTAAAGGACGAAGAGAGGAAGAAGCCTGCCGTGATCCAGGTTTGCGTGCATGACTTATGCTTGGTCTACCACATATGCCATGCCGATGTTGAGTGCCAGGATTTTAAGGACTTCCTCGAGAGCAACCTAGTCAAATTCGTTACTGTAGACTTTGGTAATGACAAAGAAGTCCTGCGTCGGATAGGCCTCGTTGTAGGCAACACCTTCGACCTCCAGAAGAATCGGCTGGTGTCCTCTCGTCAGCCTTCAATGCTGACCCTGGCAGGAGCCATGGTTCATCCTTCGTACGGTAAACTGGAGAAACCTCCATACACGTTTCATCGTCATGCATGGCAGCGGAATGTACTAGATATAGACCACATCCACTACGTTGCAATCGATGGCTACCTTTGCTTCAATATCTACAAGGGTTGGATGAACAGCAACAGCCAAGTGTGCGGTTCAAGCAAAGAAGTATCGGCCAAGAGGAAGAGGGACAAGGACGAAGTCGAGGACGTGGACGAGGACTTCGAGTAAGGTGGCAGTGTCGTTGCTCATGGTGGTTCTAATGCAGTGTCTACCGGAATAGTTGCAAAGTTTAATTTCAGGTGTGCTTAATTTAATTTGAGGGGTGTGTTGTGCTGAGCCCCCAGCAGAACTATGTTATCTTTCTTCTCGGTTCTTTAACTCTTTAGTACGTACATACTAGTATTTCTTACATTTCATCTTTTAGTTGGTATAGTACTACCACTCGTTTCTTCACATTATATACGTACAATATATATGGCCAACATCATATAGCCAGCACTTTAGTTGTCAAAGAATTTCAGGGTGCTTAGTTTTGTCAAAGAATTCCAGGATGCTCAAAGGGTGCTTGGATCCAAGGGACTTATTTTAGTCTGACTAAAAGTAGTCTCTTTAAGAGGCTAAAGTTCCAAGCACCCCTGACTAAAGAGGGGCTAAAACTAGTCTTGAGACTAAATTTTTTAGTCAGGAGTACCCCTACTAAAATGTGGATTAGTCCTCTCTCTACTCATTTAACTCCTCTCCTTTAACACAGGCGAGTTCTGGATTGGAGGGTTTGGAGGATAATAAATGCTCATTAACTTGATTTTAGCCTTTTTAGTATTTGGATCCAAGCATGGGTGAGGCTAGCATGTTTTAGTCCCACTACTTTTAGTCATGGGACTAAAACGTATCCAAGCACCCTCTTAGTTTTATTTGAGGGGTGGGTTGTGCCGGACACCATTATTGTGACTAGCCTTTTTAATAGTACTATATGCATAATTTGGCGACGAGCGCTCTCTATATGTACCACCTTTTTTTGAATTTCAAGTTTTGCTACATGGCGCAATCCATCAATACTACTGATGTACAAAGGTATACATTTTTTAAAAGGCTAGAGGGCGGGGCAGTCTAGCTTGGTCGGTTTCACCAGAGGCGAGGGCCTTTGTGATTTGACGACTCATTACTGCTGGAAGGCGGGGCCTTGTGATTTGACTGCTCGTATAAATGTGCCGACGACCTGATCGAGGAGGAGCAAAGCACCGTGCGGTATACTCAAGTTTTCCACTGGAGTAGTACTGCGACGGAGGAGCACGAAACACGGCAGCCCAGTGCCATATGGCGATAAAAATGATCTAATTTGCTAGTCATCTCATTGTTAGCATTATTCTATTCATTCCTTCAAAAAAATTGTTCTATTCATGCCTCGCAGAGAACGTGACACATGCGGTGAAACACCTGAAGCAAAAGATGAAACACAGGAGCAAAAGAAGAAGAAAGATTATCACCCCAAATGATCTAATTCGCCGCGGAGTCGTAACTGCTTCTTCATCGCCTCCACGACCTCCATCTCCTTGCGCGTCTACTGCGCCATCTTCTTCATTCTGTCCATGACGCGGGATTTCTCGACGCGAACCTTCATCATCTGTTCCACGGCCGCATTACGTACCTTGACAGCAGCCGGGTGCTCGATGCGGAGCTTCGCCAACTCCACCTTCTGTTCCATGACGAGGGCCTGCAGCATCTTCATCGAGGAACTACTATTCTCATGCAGCTTCTTCCAGCCGGCGTTCTTCTGCTTCAACAGGTCGATCCCGTGGCAGAGGTTCGCCTTATCCTCCTGAAGTCGCAGGATTTCGCCGGTCGCCTTCTTCTCCGAGGCAATGCTCTTCTTCAGCAGCATCACCAAGCCGGCGGTCAACTCCCCTTGCTGACTGAGCTCAGCGGGCATGTCGTCGAGGCTCTCCTTCAGCAACTCCATCAAGCCTTGGATGAACTCCTTCTGCTTATTGAGCTGATCGGGCATGCCGTCGAGGGATAACGACTCCAGCTCCGTCGGCTCGGCATGTTCGCCTCCGCGGCTAGGGCGCTCCTGGGAGCCATCGCCTGCCCGTGAGAGATCTTTCGAGGTCTCTGCGTGGCGGCGAGCCCTCTTTTTTTCCGCAGCCTTGGTTGCCGCTCCCTTGCTACGAGTAGTTCTCGACCAGAGCTCTACTCACCGGCCATGGCAACGACGGACGAAGAAGAAGCACTTATGAGGAGGAAGGGTAGAGTAATTTTCGGTTAGGTAGTTCCCCTTTTTATAACCTAAGTACTAGCACTAGTACTAATACCTGCATAGTGGGAACACGTTCAGGTTTGGTATGTACTAGTAGGTGTGAGCAGGCTTTCGAATGTGATGGGAACAAGGTAATGATTAATTGATGGTTTTGGTTTCGAGGCCCGAAACGGCTCCCGATGAGTTTAGCGGAACATAAATTTCAAGTACTACACTGCTCAAATGCGTAAATATTATGTTACTGTCAAAAATTGGCACAAAATACGAAGGAGACCAATGGAAGTACTACTAGCAACCCACGATTTAACTACTCGCATGCGCGCAGTGGAGTAATAATGTCTTTCTTCCACCCTCACGTCCACTCAATTTGCATGCGCTGTATTAATTGACCATCAATGAAGTGAACGACTTTACACGCGTCAAATTATCACATGGGTGGATCTTGGTACAAAATTGCGTCCGCCCGTGTACCCGCGTGTGCGTGCGAGGGAATGAGTGCGTGCGTGGCGTGCGTGCACATCTTCGCTTCGTGCATGTACTGCCAGTATGGCTCAGGGAGGACGAGTACATTCTTCTGGAACCAACAGCACGTCACTGTGATCAATCCACGCAAGGAGGTCGCGACAACGCCTCCACATGTGCCACGTGGCTTCATGAACTGTAAGAGAGACACTCTGTAGCGTGCCATTGGTATTCTAATTTACGTGTTTTGCACATACTCGCAGTACTAGTAAGGTACACGTGCATTGCACGCATCAGATTTTGCAACCAAATTATGTATAAATACCACACTATAGCATGTAAGCTCTGAGTCATATATGCCTGATGTAGCCCTTCGTTTAATTATTATAGTTCATCTCATTCAAAATCAATTAGTTTTTATAAAAAAGCTAAGAAAGCGGGAATAGGAAAAACATGGGATTATAGTGGAATGTCGTCTTGAATCCTACAGGATTGTACGAGTGTTTGATTGTGCATAGAAAAAACGCAGAATTCTTTCAAAGAGGTTTGAGTGGATGGGATGTTTCCTATGAAATCCAGTGCAAATGAATCATATGGAAAAATTCCTATGGTTTACAATCCTACGAATCAAACAACCAAGATAGGAAAAATTCCTAATGATTAGAATCCTCCAAAAATCCTTTGAGAATCCTTTGAATCAAAGAAGCCCTTAATCTATTTTTATGATTCATGGAATTGTGCATTGTAAAGCATAAAGTAAAAAAAATGGCAATTCAACTAGAAAAAAAGTTTGGGCAGTTATGATACGGAAGATTCTAGAACAAAAGAGAACCACTGTTGTTTTGAGGTTTGTGCATTATGCTTAAGTTCAACCATGGAGTCTGCTAGATTCTACATGTGGCAAAATCCGGTGGGGGGCTAGAAGATGGTGCGAGGGGCCGAGTGGAGGGAGACTATGAAGGAATGCACAAGTGCGAGATCAATATTTAGAGAGAGGGGGCGAACACGTGCGCTGTTGCGCGCAGTGGCGGAGCCATGAAAAATAAATGAGCTAGGGGGCCAAGCATTGCTAATCCTTTACGAGGAGGGTCAATTCATGAACTTAAACCATTTTTAGCAGCAATTGTATAATGATCACATTCATATTAGCCTCGATATATAGAGATGTTAGGGGGGAGGGGGCAGGGCCCTTACGGCCCCCTGTCTTCGCCATTGTGCACGCGTCTGAGAGATAAAGCGGAAGGCATGGATGATGAGAGGGGGACGTTGGATATATAATTAATGTGGGTGTATTAGCTATATATGTTAATCCTATATAGAGAGGTATAGATTGATCGATGTGGACGTGGGAAAGAGGGTGAGACCTCACTGGATATATCGATTGATCGGTTTGTGTGGAAAACTATGAAAGACCTAACTATATACACACATACATAGAGGAACATCGATCGTTGCGCATGCACCCGATATGATGGAGAGGGAGATGTGTGTGGGTGTGTGTCTTCATGGGAGACCGACGTGAAGAAAAACATTGTATGCGTGCGATGGATAATGCCGACTGGTAGTGTGTGTGCATGCATGCACGAGAGAAAGTTAGTGGTACAATTATAAAGAGAAGACTACAGTGTGGGTGTAAAAGAACAGGTGAGGTCATGATCAATGTAAAGTTGAATTCAAATATTTGAATAAGAGATCCTGATGTTTGAAACCCATGCATGCATGAATATAACGGAGATCTGCGCGGTTTGGTTTGGAAACGAGCATGTTGTAATGTATACACATTGAACAGGGTCAGACTGATTTGAATTTGAGATACCGATGGCAGACATCATTTGGCCACGTCGCATCCGTGCATGGACACACTATTCTAATTGGAGATGATGGGCGGCTTTCGCATCACATATCTATATCTATACCCCTATATATATTATATATATATTTTTTATATTGTGTGTGGGTAACTTTAACTTTGAAAGATGGTCGTTGGATGAGGCGAATCCGATGGTCCAAAGATGGCAAATTTGAGCACTACTGGCCGTTGGATATCATCTAGATTCCACCAGATTTCGCCACATGTATAATCTAGAAGACTCCATGGTTGAACTTAAGCATAATGCACAAACATCAAAACACAAGCACTTCTTATTTGTTCTAGAATCTTCCGTATCAGAATTGCCCAAATGTTTTTCTAAATGATTTGCCATTATTTGTTTTTACTTTATGTCTTACGACACACAATTCCATGAATCTTAAAATAGATTAGCTTTCTTATAAAAACTAGATGATTTTGAATGAAATGAACTATAAGAATTAAACGAACATCTACATCATGCATATATGACTCAAAGCTTGCATGCTATAATGTGGTATTTATTCATAATTTGGTTGCCAAATCTCATGCGTGCAATGCACGTGTACCTTACTCTAGTCTAAATGGTGTTTGTGCGTGTGTTGTGCGTGTGTTGTGCGTGTTGAGGTGCAAATTGTCTTTTTTTGGGGTACACGTTAAGCTTGTTCTTCCGAAATTTCAAGCCGCGCCTTGTTATGCCGAAAATTCAAGCTAGCGCCTCTGTCTATCGTGCTGCGAAACTCCCGCCTCTTCAACCCGCGCCTTGTTAGCCCGAAATATTTAAGATATATCTTTGTCTCGTTGTGCTCCGACAACTCCCTCCATCTCAACCCACGCCTTGCTATTCTGAAATTACAACGTGCGCGAAAACTCCCACCTCCTGTGAAATCCCGACACGCGAAATGCCCATTGTACCCCTGAACCGAAAGAACCGCCTCAAATCGGTGGGGGTACTTTCGTAACTTACCCCACATTTCGGACAAGCGCGTCTCTAAGCCATGGTTCCCCACTGCCATCCCATGCGCCCACCCATTCGTACACCGAGGCCGCGAAAACCCACGACGAAACCCCACACCCTGCTCCGTCCGCCACCTAGCCGGAGCCTCTTCCCCGACGACGTCGTCCACAACAACACCTTACCGGATGAGGATCCGTCGTCGATCTCATCATCCCGCCGGTTCAGCCACATCGTCCACCACCTCCAAGGAGCTGCCCCGACGTTCCCCTCGTCTTTCGCGCCACCTCCATTCCCACACCGCCGTCTTCACCTGCACCACCGGAAGAGCATCATCATCACCGTTTACTCGGATGAAGCTGCGGCCTAATCGGCGCCACCAAAGAGGTTGTACACTAATCGCCGCATTTTCTTCTTGATTCGATCTCATGGTGCTGCCGGCGCTCGGTCCCGAGCCGACACGGCGCGGCTCCATCCACGGCGGCGTCGCCGGCCACTTCCTCCACGGCGTCGCTCCCTCGGCGGCGACGTCCACATCAGTAGGAGCTGCTGCTGCTTTAGCTCTCGCTCGCGCTGCTGCTCTGCTCTTGCTCTCGGTCCCCTGCCTGGTCTGCTCTTGCTATTGCTCTTGCTCGCGCTGCTGCTCTCGCTCTCGCTCTTGCTTGCGATGCTGCTCTGATTTAGCTACACTTCAGTCGACTGAATCGACTTTTGGGTCAGTCGATTTTCAGGGGGTGAGGGGGGGGCTCGCCTGGGTGAAGGAAGAACCAGCCGCAGCGGGGAGGGGGGCTCGCCGGAGAGGTACCCCACTATCTATCTTAGGGTTCAGGATGGGGGCGGTGGTCACCGGCGGTGGCGGGGCGTTGGCGGGGCGGTGGCGTGGGGATCGCCGGAGAAAAAGCTCGGCATGGGGGGCCTAGAGGGATGGCCGGGGCGGCGGCGGATCGGCGGTGGGGAGTGTTTTCGGAGCGGGCGGGGCGGCGCACCACCGGCCGCGGGCGGCGGGGGGCTGCTGTTTGGCCGGTGGTGGCTGGCGGCTTAGGGGGGTGGAGGTTGAAGATGAACCGCAGGCCCTTGATTTCGTATCCAACGGCTGCAAAATCGACTGACCAGAGATGAAAAATTCAGTCGACCGACGTGTAGCCTCACCTTGCTAGTGTGTTCAGTTTCGACAACAAAATTCAGTTTCGACAGCAAAATTCAGTTTCGGCAGTTTAGTTCAATTTCGACAGTTAAGTTCAGTTTCGACAGTTAAATTCAGTGTCGACAGTTAAGTTCAGAGATGAGCGGCTGATATATTTTACATCTAGCACTTTGTGGTTATGTATTTTACGTCATGTATTGGAGATGCTATTAGAATTCCACTCAGGTTAACGTTGTTCGTTGTCTCTCTTGACCTGCTTCAGCCTCGGTGTCGTACAACTCACCGGAGCTGCTCCAACGACGAAACCCTCCATCACAGCGGAGCAGTACCTCGGGCTCCATCTCCAGACGCCTAAGATCTTCTTCCCCTCCTCCGACAGCCAAGTCAGCCGGAGCATCCTCACCGGCCAACCCAATCACGCTGAGATCGACATGGCTTCGCCAAAGAGGTTGTACACTTGTTGCATCTCTTTTTTACTCTACATGTTATATATATTGTCCACTGAGCACTCGTAGTAACGGGAAATACGATTATTTTATCCTACTATATGACAAGCAGTGAGGTACCAGGCAACTTAGCTATCCGTGATGGACTCTGTTGAACGCCATCATTATTTATCTCTGCGCATTTGAGCTTGTTGATGGGCCTGGGAGTTGAGCTAGTATGGCAGTGGCCTGGGTCCAAAGTAATAGAAGTAGCACAAAAACATTTTTTTAGTGTAGGATTTTCCTTGCTCAAGCCTGCCTACTAGAATCTCCAGTGCTTGAAAGGAAAAGTGAATGAAAACATCGGAATTGGAAAGTTTCCTATGGTACTACTTTTCATGAATTTGGTGCAAAGGAATGGAGCAAAGGAAAACTGTAGGATTTGTTCCTTCAGTGTCTCCTTGAAATAAAAACCGTAGGAATTCTAATTTCCACTTCTCCCCCTTTTCATATTCCTATTCATCAAGCACAAGACTAAGAGATAGTAGCATAATAGCATTATAACCGTACATTTTCTTGTGGTTTGACTTAATCTCACCATGCTTTTTTGCATCCTGTGATCTTCCAATTGTTGTGAATCAAACACCCAGATTGGCAGAAATCCTGTGTTTTTAAATTCTCTGTTTTGCACGTGCATTCCTATCCTATTCCTGTCTATTTCCTATCCCTGCATTGTTAGAATCCTCAAATTCAAACAAGCCCTTACTCAATTACTTCTGTTACAGATATGTGTCGAAGAAAACCTTGTGTGGTTTGTCCTGCTCCTGCGGCGCTGTGTTCCACCCCAGCTCAGTTGCTCCGACGACGGAAGGGTTCACCACAGCAGGGATCCGCTCTCCAGACTGTCTTTCGCCGCCTCAGATCTTCTTCCCCACAGCCGGCAGCCATGAAAACTGCATTACCATCATCAACTGAGCAGATGACCTTGAGGACTACACGGGTCTGCAAGAGAGGTTGCACTCTTCCGTGTCTGCTTACGTTATGCATCGCTTAATATGATGACATGCTACATTATCGTCGTGTTCACCTATTAGACTCCGAGTCAGGTCCAAACTAATGCTGAAACTTGAGTTTTTAAATGGTTGTGGGGTACATATTGGGGCAGCAATCAGTACTATCTATCTACTATCTGGTTAATCTCCTGTGTCTACTATGAGTTTCATGTTGGGTGCAAACAAACATTAAAGGAGCCATTATCTGTATTTTTTAACTAAAGCTATTATCTGCCTGCTATCATTGGTTTTGGGTCTATCCACAGTTTGCTACCATCATTCTGGATTTGTGCATGCACTCCTTACATAATCTCACTATGTTTTATTCCTATGCATGCCAGTTATTGTACACAATGGAACTGATCATGTAGAGCAAAAGAGACGAGCCTTGCATGGCAATAAAATTTCATGCAGACGTCGTTCCATGGTGGGCGCAAAGGCAGCCCCCCTCCACCCATTTCAGATCGTAATCAAGAGGAAGATAACTGTTCTGAGGGGGATTCAGAAAGAGAAGACCACTCCTATTTACCCCATGAGGTCTTCGCTCTAACTTGGCATGCTAATGTTGGTAATATCATGCATATGGTGCCTTGCATTGCTTACTGTATACATTAAAGATGCCATCTGCTTAGTTTAGACATGCTTTGTGTCAATGCCATCTGTTTAGTTTCTTTATCGTATATGTGAATCATGCAATGCCATCTTGTCTAGCCAGGCATCATATATCTGAATTTTGCAATGCCACCCTGGTTAGCCAGTCATCTTATATGTGAATTATATCATGCCATCATTTTTTATTACGTGTTAAATTTGTCAACAATTTTAGTACATTCAATTACTCTTCCTGTGCATCAGCCATTCGGCACGGTCATGGAAAAATCTGGAGTGGAAACAAGGTCTTCAGAGCAGACAAAGCTATCTGACGAAGCGCATGTCTTGTTGGTTACCGATAGCTCCTCAGAGGAGGATTCAGAGACAGATGACCAGTCATATTTCCCCCCGAGGTGCATGCCCTAACTTGGCAGGGTTATGTTGCTCATATCGTGCGTATGGTATCTTGCATTGCTATGTCATTTGCTTAGTTTAGACATGCTTTGTGTGAATGCCACCTGTTTAGTGTCTAATTACCATATATGTGAATTATGCAATGCCATCTTGTTGCAAGACATTATATATGTGAATTATGCAATGCTGTCTTGTTGCAAGGCATTATGTATGTGAATTATGCAATGCCATGCTGTTTAGGCAAGCGTCATATATGTGAATTATATCATGCCGTGCTTTTCTTGTATTTCTCATTGCTTTTGTCGACAATGTTTGTATATTCAACTGCTCTTCCTATGCATCAGCCATTTGAATTGGTGATGGAGAAATCTGGAGTGAAAACAAGGTCTTCAGAGCAGACAATGCTACCTGCTGAAGCAGATATCTTGCTGGTTACAGATAGCTCTTCAGAGGAGGATTCAGAGGCAGATGACCAGTCCTATTATCCCCCTGAGGTGTATGCTCAAACTTGGCAGGGTTATATTACTCATATAATGCATATGTTGTATTGCAATGCTTAGTTTTTACATCATATACACAATATTGAATGCCATCTCCTTAGTTGACACATCATATATGCGATTGCCCTCTGCTCACTTCCTTAGTATATAAATCATATATTTGAATTATGTCATGCCATCATGTTTACATAGACAGCATGTATCTGAATTATGGCATGCCAACCCATTTTCTAAAGACATAATATAGTTGTATCATCTCATCCTGTTTACATAGTCATCATATTTTAAATTATGTCATTCTATCCGTGAATTATATCATGCCATCATGTTTCCATCGACGACATGTTTGTGATTTATGGCATGCCAACCAATTTAATAGACACATCGTATAGTTATATCATGTCATCCTGTTTACATAGCCATCATATATGTGAAATTATGTCCTGCTATTCTGTTTGCTTAGACAACATAAATGTTAATTGTTTCATGCCCTGTTTTCTTCCCTACTATCCATTGCACCTGTCTATCTTACAATGTCTGTACATTCAATTACTTTTCTTGTTTATCAGCCATTTCAATTGGAGGGAGTGATGGCAGTATCTGTGGGAGTAAAAACACGGTCTTCAGAAAAGATTGTGCTACCTGTCGATGCAGATAGACCACGGTTGTACTTGCCCAAGAACCAGCCCCACCACACATAACCCACACTCATGCAGATTGTACCCCTACCCAGTTGGACAGAGAACCAACTACACCCCTTCTAACCCCAATCCCAGCAGATAGACAGCCAGTTCCCGTTGACACAGCACCGTCTCCACCACAGAGCACCCAAACACGAGCAGTTAGTAAGGCAACTGCAGTGCACAAATCACGAGGACCACCACTCCGAACCCGAAGTCAACACTTAAAGCAGAAGAAGAATTGTTCTCAGGTCAGGTTCCGTAGCTATGGTTCATACTACTTTGCTCTTGCATCACTGTATTTACTGATACCAACTAATTTCAAATTTGAAGGATGCAATTGAAATTCCAATGGCGCAACAGGTATGTTTTAAACCTGTTTCTTCAACGTGTTTGATTGTTTGCTGTTGTAACTTGCTCTATGTTGATTTCAGTTTCAATTGAATAAACAGTTATGTTCTGATGCCATGCACATTACAAGTGTTGTTATTGCTCTGTGGTTTGCCACACTTATATTCTGTCTATGCTGCTTTGTCTTAAATAGATATGATTCGAACTGTATCTATCTTGATTTGGCAACATAAACTCGATTGATATAGACCATACAGTGACCATACTACATAGATATATGTTTGTTTCATGATGTTATCATGTCCACCTTACTACTGAACTGGTTTACCAAAATGAGTTTCATATACTACATTGTAAACCTGGGATGTGTTTGTTTGTTTCTCTTTTAGAACGCGGATAAAATATTGGAGAAGAGTACCCTGTTATGCAATGGTAAAGGAAGTAATGCAGATAAGGTTCAAGATAGTGAGACATCCCTGTTGGTCTCCAAGAAAGATGATAAAAACTATATTGAAGACACTGAGACAACCCCAAAGTCCTGTCTTGATGTAGTGTTCGAGTTACTGGCTACCACTACTGGCACCAGCTCTTCGAACTCGTTGCCTGAATCAATTCGGCTTCTTGAGTCTCAACTTGAAGTTGAAAGACATCGATCAGATGTTATGGGACAGGAAGCCGAAGGACTGAGGAAGTCCCTGCAGAATTCAGATGCATAATTTCTGGTGCAACAGCAAGTGCTGGAGGACTTAAGCGCCAAACAAGAGAAAGTTAATAAGCTTGCTAAGCATCTTGCCATCATTATGGGTACCCAGGATATTGTTTCTTGAGCTCTTCTGAAGTGGTTTCAGTTCTGGACTTGTTTTGCTGCGGCGTTTGTATGCTGTTGTGTTCCCTATAATTGCACTGGTGGCGAACTTTGATGCCCAGTGGATGTAATATGTGTAATAGCCGTGATAGCCTAATGTAAGTTGCTTGCTTATTTATTTCCTTGTTGTCTTGTTTATTTGTTTGCTTGTAGTCAGTGCAGTTCTTTTTCTGCGGTTTGCTAGTGCCTGCAAAACCTATTTTTTAACACTAGGCGACAATAACCATGGGCTAATATTTACTGTAGTGACACTGGGCCTCCTACGGGCCGTACAAACAGTGGGCCTTCTACGGGCCGTAGAAACAGTGGGCCTTCTACGGGCCGTAGAAACAGTGGGCCTTCTACGGGCCGTAGAAACAATGGGCCTTCTACGGGCCGTATCATCAATGGGCCTTATACGTGCCGTATGATCGATTGGCCAAACATGGGCAAAACAGACCGCATTCTGGCCATAAACGGGCTAGAGTTGGAATCGTCCGTTCATGGGCCGACCATAATGGGCCATCGTTAATAGGGCGTATTTGATGACGCTATGAACGGCCCAACATATTAACGGACCACAAACGGGCCGACTGTAACCACGGGCTGAATTTGGCCCACAAGCAGAAAATGACAGTAACGGGCCGTAAGTAAACGAATGCTGGAAAATAGCCCAAGAATAAATGGGCTATGAGAAGGCCGAAAGATAACATGGGCTGGAAATGGCCCAACGGAATAACGGGCCGTTAATGGGTATAAAGTGATACATGTTCTTTACGGGCCAGTTTCACCACGGGCCGTTAATGGGTGTAAAGTGATACACTGTTCATTACGGGCCAGTTTCACCACGGGCCATTAATAGGCCAAGAGTTACATAGGGCCTCATATGGGCCGAAAGACGTCATGGGCCATACATGGGCCAGAAGTGAAAACGGGCTGGAATCATATTGGATGGCCCAGATGACGCTACTGGGCCTAATTCGAAAAGGGCGTAACGGGCCTTGGGTTAGCGGGCTGTAAATGGGCTATATGCGAACATGCCGTTAACAAGCTTTCCATGGGCCGGCCTGCCACCTTTGGACCAAGTCAAACGGGCCGGCTTTTTCACAGGAATGGGCCTCTGTTGGGTCGTGCCACGTGTCGACGTATCATAGGCGCCTTCTGTCCAATGGGTGGATGACATCTGTCCCAGCGATGAGCCGACACGTGTTTCCTCCAGCCAATGATGATTGTACACGTGGAAAATCCCCATTGGTCGGGGCTGTTAACGGGTTATCGGATCCAAAACCCGACCCGATAGCTTAACGGCGTTCCGTTACGGTGGATGCCACGTGTCGGTCACCCTTGACGAAAGCACTTCTGTGACGCGCGATTTATCGTCATGGAAGTGGACACTTCCGTGATGATAATTTTGGTAATGTCATGGAACACTTCTACGACAGCACAGGTATGACTATCTTGATTCTGTCATAAATTTGTCATGGATGTACATGCATGACAAAAAACGCGACCTACTGTGACAAACACGTATCATCGTGGATGTGTATTTTTTTGTAGTGGTAGTAGCGCTGGTTTTAGAGCTACTAGTAGCGCTTGTACAAGCGCTACCAGTAAGGCGCTATAGCTAACTGGTAGCAGTAGCGCTGGTTTATCCGCGCTACTGATACACCTAGTTAGCAGTAGCGCTCTTGTTGGAAAAGCGCTGCTGATAGAGGTAAGTAGCAGTAGCGTTTCTTCTGAAAAAGCTCTACTGCTTATTTTTCCTATTTTTTAATTGCAGCTTATTTTCGCTGTATTTGTATATGTTTTATATACAGTACTTTCATCATATGATTTTATGACCATGATTAGTTAGTATATACAACAGTGCGTGAAATGAAGGTGGATTAGGTTCAAGTCGAGGCAACATCTGGTGCACCACATGTTGCCTCCACTTGAATCTAATACGCCTACACAAGCTATTTAATCATCATCATAGTCATTACGACCAACACTAGCTATTTAATCATCATAGTCATAGTGTAGCACGCCATCATCTTCAAACTCATTCTAGCTAGCTAATCACCACAAACACTAGCTACGGTAGCTATCTAATCATCACCAACACTAGCTAATAATAATCATCATAGTCATTACCACCAACACTAGCTATTTAATCATCTTAGTCATAGTGTAGCACATCATCATCTTCAAACTCATTCTAGCTAGCTAATCACTCATGTTGCTCTCTCTCTCAGGTAAAATAGCATAGAACATGTGTAGCACTCCTGATTCACCATATTGGAGCATGCAGATGAACTTGTCTCCTAATTGTGGGCTGCGTTTCTGATTGCTGCCCCCTAGTACTTCCCTGCGATCCTTCACAATTTTGCTCTAGTCTTTGACTATTAAGACTTGCTCGCTTTTAGAAATCCTGAATGCACTCATGTGCGATGTAGGATGTCTTGGCCGTAAGCGAACCATTGCCATGCGACCTTTAGGCTCGATCCAATGAGGCACAACTATCATCAGGATTCCATGTTGAAGAACATCGTAGTATTATACTTAGTAATGAAGTTTAGCTTAAAAATAATGTATGCAAAATATGCACTGAGGACAAATTGTAAAAATCTTACCATCTTTCCTAAATAGATGTGACCGTAGTTTGATACGAACACTATTGGTCGCACGTTTTGAGTACTATGATTTTCAAGTCCATAAAATAATTTTTCTTGATAGTATCAAGATCCTCAAGCCATGAAACATAATGACTTATCTCCTCGCAGTTTAGTTCAGCCCCAGGACAGTTGTAGGTCATGTCTACCAAGCACCGAACATATTTCCTTGAATGAATAAGCTGTCAATAGAAATTAGTTGTCAACTATTTTTGAATAAACAATACCCAAGACATAAATATGGTTGAGAAACTCACATAATGGTAGAACTGGGGGTGTCTGTACATCGACCCAGATATCGATATTATCTGCAATATCATCTTCCGGACGAATATCAAAGGTGATAAGCATATCAGGCTCAAATGCATAAGCCTTGCATAGTGCTCTCCATTTTTGCATTCAAAATAGGTGCAGGTGTCTGCATTGTATAATTTTGCGGCAAAAGTATAACCATGCTCGGTCCTCAAGTGAACTCTCTTTACCTCCATAGTTTTCATATGATTGAAACCAATCTTATCCAAGACGGAAATTCTTGCATGGCAGGTGATACGCTAGTAGAATAGTAAAAAATTAAAATTATAAGTTGAAGCAAAAGAAGCAGAAGTCATGCTTAATTACAAAAAAAGACATATCGTTGTGACTTACTGTATAAACCTCGAAGGTCTCATCCAGATTGATGCTGAAGCGCCTACCATCAACTAGGGAATGTCTGTCGCACAGGCCGCACTCGTCTTCGCAGTATTCGCACATACCAAAATCCTTTTCGTTGTCAGACATTTCCTATGATCATAGTTGAAACATTAATTGAAAATCAATCGAAGGCAACTACCAGGAAACTCAACACACATATCACTATTTACTCAATATGGAACGGGTTGACTTTAGGTATGTCGAGTTTTCCTTCCTAATCTCTCATCTCACGTATATGGTGGGCACTCCCTCTCTGATATTGCGACTGTCGGCGATGGTCGGTTATACTCCTTTCCCTAGTGCATTACATATATCTAGCATAAGGAAAAGAAAGAGAAGCGACCCCCAAGACAATAGTCGGCATTCTTCTTCTCTCATATATGGTGAGCACTCCCTCACCGATTTTTCGACCATCGATGATGGTCGCTACTCCTTCTTCCCCTAGTGCATAACAAAGGTCTAGCACAAAGAGAAGAAGGAGAAGCGACCCCCATGACAACAGTCGCCATTCTTCTTCTCTCATATATGGTGGACACTCTCCCTCACTGATTTTTTCACTGTCATGTATGGAGCCCCGACAGACTTAAAGTGAATTTGAAATGTCGTTTAATTCTCTTTCTAGCAAATACAGGGCACTCGATATTTCCTACATATTCTAGCACAAGTCATGCTTAAATTCACGGAAAAATCTGGCATGACCTTTGCTAAAATAGGACATATCGAGCGCCTGAAATTTTCCGGAATGGAAATGAATCAACACTCCGGCAAAACATACGACACTGTGAGGTGTACCCTGCAAACATAGGCCACTTGGGCAAGCACTAGTACTACACAGAACACTACATATCAAATGTCTAAATCTCAATCATATTCCATGAAAATTATCACAACTACTCATGTAGCTACTACTCTACTACAACTGTCAAAACATCAACATCATCATCGGTGTGGGGATTTGGCTGGTCTCACCTCAAGGTCGGAGGTGGTCGGTGACAGGGACGACAGCGGGGATGATGCAGGGGTTCCTTGATTTATGCAAAAACAAAATATAAACAAAAACATTATTATCCTCAGCTTAGGACTTAGTGAAAACCCTAAATCAAAATATAAATGAAAACCTACATTTACTAAAAATTTCCTATTCCATTCAAAATACCTACATTTACTTATTCTTTTCAATTTCATATTTTATTCTATTCAAATTTACTTATTCAAATTTTCTAAAAATTTCCTATTCTATTCGAAAGACCAACATTTACTTATCCTTTTCAATTTCATATTTTATTCTATTCAAATTTACTTATTCAAATTTTCTAAAAAATTCCTATTCTATTCAAAAGACCTATATTTACTTATTATTTTCAATTTCATATTTTATTCTATTCAAATTACTTATTCAAATTTGAAGGGGAGGAGGAGAGAGCAGGAGGCGGAGGAGGAGGGGGCCGCCGGAGAGGCCGCCGGCGGAGCGGGAGGAGGAGGGGGAGGAGGAGGGAGGGACCTTGGGGGCAGGAGGATGACGACGGAGGAGGAGGAGGGACGGAGGGAGGACGACGGCGGTGATGGCGGCCACGGCGACGGAGGTGACAGAGGCGATGGGAGAGTGTGAGGAGGAGGGGGAGGAGATGGGAGGGACCTTCGGGGAGGAGGATGGCGATGACGGGGGAGGACGGCGGTGACGACGACGGAGGCGACAGAGGCGATGAGAGAGTGTGAGGGGGAGAGTGAGAGGACGCGCGCGAGCTAGTTTGGATAAGGGCCCTTAGTGGTAGCGCTTGTCCATAAAAAACGCGACTTCTAAAAGCAATAGCAGTAGCGCTTTCTGAAAAAGTGCACTACTACTAAGGCTAAGCATCTAAAAAAATCAAAAATACATTGGTCATCAATGATCTTTTTGTGTAGAATCTAAATTGTCAATAGGAATCTGCGGCCACAGATCCTGCACATAGAGTTCAATGAAGACCAAGTGGTTCTGATGATTTGAGAAGCACCATATTTAAGGTGGTAACATTCTGTTCGTGGAGCGAGGTGGGACTAAACTTTGGTCGTATTAGGAGGGGACTGAATTTATCAGTACCGCTGGTTAGGGAAAAAGCGCTATTGCTAAGATTAATAGTAGTAGCGCTTTCAACGAGTGAGCGCTACTAGTATCGCTAGCATACCTGGAACGGTCTGTCAATTGTAGTAGTAGCGCGTTTTCTAGCTCCAGCGCTACTACTATGCTCATATTAGCAGCGCTCGTGCTGCCCAAGTGCTACTGCTATTTAGCAGCAACACGTCCTTTGTAAAAGCGCTACTGGTGAGCTCCTATATATAAGCATTTCCCCAGTAGAGCCAGCCGGAGTCTCAAGAACAAAAGGCGCTTTGGGACGAGCTTGAACCAGCCTTGCGGGAAGGCGCCGCACCTGTCCCCGCTCCCGTTCTTGCTCCCATCGCCCCGACTACGCCAGCGCCCATCCCTGTGGCATTGACGGGCTGGGAGGCGCACATTGTTGCCGAGCTTGATGCCACGGGGTTCCACGAGGTCCCCGCCGACTTTCACCCGTCCGTGCACCTGCCAGCGCATGCGCCTGCGCGAGCACTGATCCGCCCGCCCATTCCGGTGTCCGTGCACCTTCCAGCGCATGCGCCTGCACATGCACTAATGAGTGCGCCTGTGCCGGTGCCCGTGCACACGAATGTCTCCGCCGCGCCGTTCCAGCGCCTGTCCCCGCGCGGGTGCCAGTGCCCCCTCAGCGGCATGGATGGCCGCCGTCGACCGCTTCCTTGCACCAACGCCAGTCGCCTCCTCCCACCAATTGACTCGCTCCTGGAGACCGAAGTCCAGAACATTCTGGCCTTCCTTGAAGCTAGGGCCAATGTCTAGGACTACTCCAACAACGGCGCAAGACGCCGCCGTCGATGTCGCCATCGGTCAGTGGCCCGACGACACACAGAGCACGGCCGAGTAGCCTCTTCCCACTGCAAGACGCCCCCGCCGCCGCCGCATAATCTAAATTTGCCATGAAAAACGTTCGGATTGCCATGCTTAAAATCCGAACGTTTATCATTTCTGTTTATTTTAGATCGATCGTCGTATGAATGTAAAGTTGGAGTCAGACTGAATGAAAGCTATGGTTTGATCGATTGAATGTTTTGCTAGAGCTGTATCAAATTAAATATAAAACGTCACCAAGCCACATGTATTCCTTCTCATCCAACAACCTAGACTGCTTCAATGTCGAGCGCTCAACACGTTTAGCGTGCAGTTAATTTCATGCCAAAAATAGTGCTAATCACATAATAAGACGCAAATAATATCCTACTTAATATCCGCATGCACTTAATATACTTCCAAATTAACGTGCATTGCACGTACACATTGACCAGTACTACTAGTACGTGAAACTGATGCCGTAACTTGTGAACGTGTCCAGATATGGTCAACGGCAACATCGCCCGCGAGTTCTTCATGTTTGTCCGTGCGTCTAAACGTAGAAGGGGAGTAGAGAGAGCAGACATGGGACCCACCAGTAAGTGAAGGCGAATAGTACGTGCTAACGAGCCGGTCCCACTAATTTAATAAAAATAATATTTCATGTTATCCATTAAATAGGCTATGGTAATATAAAAACATTATATAACAAGGGGGGTACAACAATCATTGCTGTACTACGTATGTTGCCTATTGACATGCGGCTTGATGGCCCTGGTCGCATGTTTGATCCTCGTCCTTTTTAATTTTTAATTTATATATGGGTCCAAATTTGGTTCATGACAGGTGGTCCCTCGGTGTGTAGTTTGTAGCACTTTGATTTGTGGGTCGAAATTTGTTCCATTACATGTGGACTATCGGTGTGTAGTTTTGTAGCTTATTTGTAATAATTAAAGAGAACAACAGAGTTTTTTTGCAAAAATACCATGGTGCGACGTTGAAGGCAAGAAAGGACGTGCGGGAGAGCGATGACAGAGCCAGAGGGAAATCAATTGGGGGAGGTGCGGGGGTTGCAACGGTGTTTCGAGTAGTTGTGGGCAGAATGCTACAAAAATATAATCTAAACCCACTGGAATAAATGCCTACACAAATTAATCCAAGGTTGGAGTCCCCCTCGCAATGTAAATAGCTCCGGCTTTGCGAGGTATGGAGAGGTAGCTTCAATGTGTGGAAGATACGGCGTGAGAAAGCGAGGTCAATCGAGACACACATAGATGGAGAGACAAAGTGAGTGTGGTCTGTCATTCATTGAAAAGATATATATGCTATGGAGAGATATTGTCCGATTGAGCTTTTGGGAAGGGTGAGGGATGTAAGATAGAACTTGAGAGATGATCCAGTCACAGACATGTAGATATATTTTGTGCATGGGTGTCGGTGGAAACGACACCTATGGGATCACGGGGAATCCCTTCTATGGTTGGCGGGCGCGGGGATGTAGAAAGAGCGGGTTTAGAAGATCAACACGGGGGATTTATCCAGGTTCAGGCCGCAAGTGGTGTGTAATGCCCTACTCCTGCTGGTTTGTGTTTTCTGGTGTTCTTGGACTAGCTACAAAGCGTGTCGGGTCCAAAAAGTCTGAATCCTCCTCCAGTATGCCTCGGACCTCCTTTTATAGCCAAAGGGGGTCGCCACAGTGGCACATTGGAGGCGGAAACTTTGTACTGTATACAAGTCTATCGCCTGGCACTGTAGGACAAACGCATTGAATGCGCTGCCGACCTGCCCTCTCACTTTATCGGGGACGACAAGGAAGCTCGTCTCGTCCGTCGCCGCCTTGTCTCGCTCTGACGCGTGTCCAAGCTGACTAGGCGTGCAGTGCCATGCTGGCTGGCTGGCTGCCTGCTGAGTTCGTGCGGTGGCAGAGGCTTCACGAAGATCTGCATGCCACCATGCAGGTGCTTGCTGAGTTGGCCTGGAAGCTGCACGTCGCCACGCAGGTGCCTGCTTTGTTGGCGGGTTGACTGCTGTATTGGAACGGCGGTGGAGCATTGGTAGGTGGGGGCCTATCTGTGGACCCGCAGATGTCCGCAAGGGCCTTGCCGGGGTCTCGCAGGTGTCCCCGGCAAGTGTCTTGCCGGGGGTTTCTCTCTTCTGGTTCTCATCTAGTCTTGTACGTTCTTGGTCTTCACAAAGATCTGCATGCCACCATGCAGGCGCCTCCCGAGCCTTGGTTCCAGTGTTGTCGATGGTGCCGGGACTCTTAGGCTCAAGGGTGGCGGCTCTGCTGGTGTTGGGCAAGTTGGCCTGGCAAGGCCCTTGCCGGGGCTACATAAGCTACCCCGGAAAGTCTCCTGCCGGGGAGAGGCCACCTTGTCCCTTCGCTCCTCGCGCCTCTGTCTTGGCGTTGCTCTGGTTGTCTTGTGTCTTTGCTTCCTCTTCTGTCCCGCCAAGCGCGGCCGTAGGCGTGTGGCTGCGACTGCCCGCGCACAAGTAAAGGGGTACAAAAAGGACCCCTACTTTTGTACACCGACAGGAGCCCCGGGCCTGGGCCACATATAAGCGCGGAGCGTTATTGGGCCAGGCCCAGAACTATGCGCGGGTACGCGTGGTAGAGTATTACCACAGTAACTCCCTCGCCAGTTGTGCTTCCCCACGACCCGCATTGAATGTGTGACGTGGGGGTCGTGCGTGGGGCGGTTGCAGCACGCTTGCGTCACATCATGGCGGATAGTAAAGAGGCGGCTCGCGCCTTCCCCATAAAAAGAGGAAAATGCAGGGGCGCGACTCATTTACTAAGTGGACTCGGGTCGTGGCCTTCAAGGCGCCCGCGCCCCACGATCACGAGGTGGAAAACAGTCGCTTCACTTGTCTTCTCAATTCTGGCCTGTTCGGCACGTGTCCTCCATGCCCCAAGGATGGTAGGTGGTGGATGCGGAGGGCACGAGCCTTAATGGCGAGGCGGGAAACCAGGTCATCGCTGATTGGAGCAGCGGGTCGGTCCCGATTCCCCGCGCCCCTGGCGGCCGGATTGGTTAAGTGGGGTGCCCGAGCCCCAACCCTCCCTACCTGGCGCGCCAAAGATGTCGGTGGAAACGACACCTATGGGATCACGGGGAATCCCTTGTATGGTTGGCGGGCGAGGGGCTGTGGAAAGAGTAGGTTTAGAAGATCAACACGGGGATTTATCCAGGTTCGGGCTGCATGTGGTGTATAATACCCTACTCCTGCTGGTTTGTGTTTATCTGGTGTTCTTGGACTAGCTACAAAGCGCGCAGGGTCCAGAAAGTCCGAATCCTCCTCTAGTATGCCTCGGGCCTCCTTTTATAGCCAAAGGGGGTGCCACAGTGGCACGCATCAGGTGGAAAGTTTGTACTATATACAAGTCTATCGCCTGGCACCGTAGGACAAACGCATTTAATGTGCTGCCGACATGCCCTCTCACTTTATAGGGGACGACAAGGAAGCTTGTCTCATCCGTCGCCGCCTTGTCTCGCTCTGACGCGCGTCCAAGCGGACTAGGCGTGCAGCGCCACGCTGGCTGGCTGGCTGGCTGCTGAGTTGGTGTGGTGGCAGAGTCTTCACGAAGATCTGCATGCCACCACGCAGGTGCTTGCTGAGTTGGCCTGGAAGCTGCACGTCGCCACGCAGGTGTCTGCCTTGTTGGCGGGTTGACTGCTGTATTGGAACGGCGGTGGAGCCTTGGCAGGTGGGGGCCTGTCTGTGGCCCCACAGATGTCACTGGCAAGGGTCTTGCCGGGGTCTGCAGGTGTCCCCGACAAGGGTCTTGCCGGGGGTTTCCGTCCTCTAGTTCTCATCTAGTCCTGTACGTTCTTGGTCTTCACAAAGATCTGCATGCCACCATGCAGGAGCCTCCCGAGCCTTGGTTCCGGTGTTGTCAATGGTGCCGGAACTCTTAGGCTCAAGGGTGGCTTCTCTGCTGGTGTTGGGCAAGTTGCCCCGGCAAGGACCTTGCTGGGGCTACATAAGCTGCCCCGGCAAGGCTCCTGTCGGGGAGAGTGTCGGTGTAAAAACCGGCGGATGTCGGGTAGGGAGTCCCGAACTGTGCGTCTAAGTTCGATGGTTACAGGAGACGGGGGACATGATGTTTACCCAGGTTCCGGCCCTCTCTATGGAGGTAATACCCTACTTCCTGCTTGATTGATCTTGATGAATATGAGTATTACAAGAGTTGATCTACCACGAGATCGTAATGGCTAAACCCTAGAAGCCTAGCCTGTATGACTATGGTAATGAATATATCCCTTTCCGGACTACACCCTCCGGTTTATATAGACACCGGGGGGATCTAGAGTTACATAGAGTCGGTTACATAAGAAGGAATCTTCATAGTTGGTCGCCAAGCTTGCCTTCCACGCCAAGGAGAGTCCTATCTGGACACGGGTACAGTCTTCGGCCTTCATGTCTTCACAGCCCATCAGTCCGGCCCATGGATAACAGGCCAGACGCCCGAGGACCCCTCAGTCCAGGACTCCCTCAAAGACTCCTGTCGGGGAGAGTGTCGGTGTCAAAACTGGCGGATCTCGGGTACGGGGTCCCGAACTGTGCGTCTAAGGTCGATGGTTACAGGAGACGAGGGACACGATGTTTACCCCGGTTCGGGCCCTCTCTATGGAGGTAATACCCTACTTCCTGCTTGATTGATCTTGATGAATATGAGTATTACAAGAGTTGATCTACCACGAGATCGTAATGGCTAAGCCCTAGAAGCCTAGCCTGTATGACTATGGTAATGAGTATATCCCTTTCCGGACTACACCCTCCGGTTTATATAGACACCGGGGGGGTCTAGGGTTACATAGAGTCGGTTACATAAGAAGGAATCTTCATAGTTGGCCGCCAAGCTTGCCTTCCACGCCAAGGAGAGTCCTATCCGGACACGGGTACAGTCTTCGGCCTTCATGTCTTCACAGCCCATCAGTCCGGCCCATGGATAACAGGCCGGACGCCCGAGGACCCCTTAGTCCAGGACTCCCTCAGTAGCCCCTAAACCTGGCTTCAATGACGAGGAGTCCGGCGCGCAGATTGTCTTCGGCATTACAAGGCGAGTTCCCCTTTCCGAACTCCAAGATAGTCTTCAGATGTAATGATTGTACCCGGACTTGTATACACAACTGCAGAGGAAATAATATTTCACGAGTTCAATCCGCTAACAACTTTTTGATAATATGACATCACGCCTTCTCGGCAATTATTTTCGAACCGTTAACTAGCCCGTCGTCCCACGTCTCTAGACGTGGTTTTATTGGCATGTCTTATCCAAGCGGAGATCGTGTCTCCCCTTTTTTTAAGGGATTCTTATCAACCCGGACGTGGGTAGCCCAACCGTCGCTTGGGTACAACTCCTTGGGAATAGGCAAGTGTTGAGGCCCAGGAGGAGACGTTCGATATTCGCGGCCTTTATATAGGGGTACAGACCCGTCTTTTTCTTTCACGCTTGCTTCTTCCTCAACCCTTGCTACCCCGAGTTCCAACACCCGGGTTTCAATCGCCACAAACTCCAATCATGTACGGATCCAGCGGTCAAGGCCGGTGGGTGGCTTCTTCTGTCACGGAGGGAGATATTGCAAAGCTTCGGGCGGCGAGGTATCTGACCGCAGAAATCCTTCATCGGCTTCCTACCAAGGGGCAGGTTATTCCCACCCCCAAATCCGGCGAGAGGGTCGTGTTCGTGTCCCACTTCCTCCACGGGTTTGGGTTTGCACTTAATCCCTTCGTCCGAGGGCTCATGTTCTATTATGGGCTAGATTTTCACGATCTGGCCCCGGACTCTATTCTTCTTATCTCGGCGTTTATCGTCACGTGCGAAGCCTTCCTCCGAACTCCTCCGCACTTCGGCTTGTGGCTCAAGACCTTCGATGTGAAGCCGCAAGTGATAGAGGGGGAGCAGGCAGAGTGCAGTGGTGCCATAGTGAGCAAGCTTGCTAGCGTTGTTTGGCTGAAAGGATCCTTTGCCAAATCTTCCAATTTATGGCAGCAGGGGTGGTTCTATATCACCGAGCCCCGCGGCTTCAAGTGGGCAGCTGCGCCCGCATTTCGATCCAGCCCCCCAATTCAGCTTGCATCGTGGATTAATAAGGGGTTGGACTGGGGATCAACGGACGAGGTGCGGGCTTTGCAAAGTCGCATCCGAAGCCTCATTGAGAGGGACATCAATATCGTCAACGTTGTTCAAGTAATGCTAGTCCGCCGGACCCTGCCGTGCCAGCGATAGCCTCTCCGCATGTGGGAGTTCAATCCAGAAGGGCCGTAGACTCTTCAGCACTTCTTCGGCACTACGCACGAAGGAATGTGGAGATTATTTTTCGGGAAATGAAAGCAATGGCCGAACATCACTGAAGATATTGGCCTAGACTGTAAACATCCGGACACCCCGGTAAGTACCCATTCACCGAATCATAATCAGACACCCAGTGGTAAGACACTGACCGAATCATCCTTTTTCAGGGCTGGATAAAGAAAGTGGAACGGATTAGGTGTCCGGCTCCCCTTCCCGAAGACTCAGCTAATCCTATGTTAACAAGGATGCTGGCCTCGGCACCATACCAGGCGCCGGCAAGGGAGGGTAAAGAGGAGAGTGAGAAGACCCGAGATGAGCTTTGTTCCAGAGGTAAGTCAGATACTGGGTCCGGAGAAATTGACCTTTCCTCGCCTGAAGACACAGGCGAAAGAGGACCCAGTATCCCTTCTCCGAGCAGGAGGAAAAGGGCTGCCCCCGAAGGTTTGGAGGGGCGGTCTCCCAAGAGGGGAAAAATGCCACCGTCGAGCGGCTTGGGTTTGGAAAGCGACGCCGTTGAACAGCTCCAACATGGGGACAAGCCCTCGACCAAACCGTAAGTGAATCCGGGGTACTTTGATTGCGTTCCGCTCCTTTGCCGTTACCGAAGATATACGTAACGTGTCCGTGCATTTTTACAGGTCGGCACAGAGTTTTTCTGGGCAATCTTATTCTTCGGGAGGTCTCCTCCCAGAGATGATGGAGAGTGAGACGCCTCCCCAAACCTCCTCGCCCAATAAGGCGGACGACTCTGAAGTGTCATCGCGGAGGGTTTTTCTTGATCAACAAGGTACGCAGGGGATAAAAGAGGCCGTACCCAAAGGTGGATCTCCGACCGTCCGGGATTCTGGGGCTGATAATAAAGGCCCCGGACTGTCTGGCTCGCAGCCGACGGTGATTCTGGAGACGGGTGAACAGATTCCTTCAAAGGATGGTTGTGCTCCTAGAGCGGCTTCCGGAGACTCGGAGGCTCTGGATATATTGCGAGACATGTTGCGAAAAGCATCTGTCTCGGGGGAACAGCGTACCTTGATGGGTACAGTGGTTGAGAAGATTTTGTCCGCGAAGAGCGGATTGAATGAAGCCTTCATGAGCCTGCTAAAAGGTTTCGAGCTTTGTGATACAATGTTTTCAGCTATGTTTTATTTGCAAAGATGCACCTGCGTATAGGTAGTAGCCCCTGAGACTCAGGTTGGCTTCCACTGGGAAGCGAACGGAGGATCGAAAAGAATTACTCAAGGACTGATCTGATGAACTTGAACGCAGTCTGTTTCCCCCTTAGCTGCTTCCCAGACTATGGATATTGCCGAGTTGCAGCGGAAGCTTGATGTAGCAGGGGATGACCTTGCGTTAATCAATATGCGTCTTGACGAGTCGCAAGGTATGTATTCGGGGCAATCCCCATACATTTTTTGTGGTACAAGCATGATGCTAAAATATATATGCTGGAATATGCATGGCTGCAGATGGTGCTGCCGCCGTTGAAGTTCTTCGAGCGGAGCTGGCCCGGGCCAAGGAGCAGGCCCGGTGTAGCAATGCGGCTGCCGAAAAGGCATCGGCTGAGTTAAAAGCCGAACAAGCTGCACGACGCCAAGACGAGGAGAAGATATCCACGATGGCGCTCGAACTAAAAAATGCTACTGGCCGCTGTGAATTTCTGCAGAAGGAGAATGAAGCCAAAATTGCTGAACTGGACAAGGCCTTACAAGAGGCGAGAGAAGCGCGGTCGGAATCCAGAGCGGCCCATGAGGAGATCCGGCAAGCTGGGGAGATTGCGGCTGGTAAACCCTTTCTGCTACAGACTAAGTTCGGTGATCCGAACTATGCTCAGCTTGACCGAGTGTGGAGTTCACCGGACGAGTTTTTAGACGTGCCAAAGAGTTCTTCCGATGCGGCGCAGTATTATCAAGCGCGGGAGGGGTACGCAACGGAGAAGCTTTTCTGGTCACAGTTTGGCGCATCAAAGCGCCCTCTGTTGCTGAATGAACAGATGTCCCAATGGGCCGAGCTTCATAGCATATCCGGCGCTGCCATGAAGAACGTCATAATCTGGTCGTGGCCAACCGAGCCTGTTTCAAATACCTACTTCAGTTTGGTGCAAAAGCTTGTTGACGCGGTGCCGCGTATCGACGCTGTGAAGCGGTCGACATGCATTGAGGGTGCACGGATGGCTTTTGCCCAAGTCAAGACATTCTGGGGGAAGATGAAGTCCATCAATGTTGCGGCGAAGAGTCCACCCAAGGGCAAGGACCGTCCTGAACCGGAGCATTATTTTGTAGACGTCCTAGAGGCCGCCCGCTTGATAGAGGGTCAGTGCTCGAAAGACATAATGTTCGAGTGAGGTGTATGAGAATTGTAAAAGACAATTTTATAGTTAATCTATTTTTACGTTTTGCTCAAAAGCTTGTATTCCTCCTGTGCGGCCGTTTTAAAATAATCTGAAAGTTTTCTAGTCGTCGGCTTCAGCCCCCTCATAGGAAGTACGGGATTGTTCAGAAAAGCATTTAATCACTCTTTATCCAACGTCTTGGTCCATGAAGGACGTGATAATGCGGCGAACCAGGCAATCGAACTATAGGGCGTTAACACTTTCACTTAGCCATAGGAGTTTTATGGTGGGGCTACAACATAGCCCCTGGTATGTATGCGGCGTATTATAATACGATGTTGTACATATTTGCTCTGAAAAAGATCCCTCGTGTGACACGGAGAATCGCTAAAGATTCCAATAAGTCGTCAAGTGGTTGACCAGCTCTCACCGAATCATGACAGTCAGTTTTCGGCTTTCTCTACTGAGGTACTTGACCAGATGAACCGGAAGCACAATCGCAGTAGTTCTCCCTTTAATACCCTAGCCGATGGAGGGGTAGCAAGCACAGGAGCCGGGCAACCCAACTATTGACCCAAGACAATGATTCGGAGCTGATGCATATAGGCCAAACTTGCGACGCCGAAGTACGCTATAGAGATGTTCGGACATTTGTTCCCAAACCGAGCCCCTGGCGGGTTATGCCTAGGTATATCTGTGAAACAACCATGGGAGCCATAATCATTGGCGAAACAACACGGATGATTAATTCGGATAATGTTTACTGGGACCTGAGCGATATGCCAATGATTACTTAATATAAAGACCACAACCCCGGCTATTTGACATGCTCGGGGTCAGAGGCGGAGGAAGAGGCATAGTACAGGCTCGAAATAAAGAGTGCGGTCTACAAAAAGTTATTTTTGGATCTGCTATCGCACGTTTGCGCCGCCTGTCCTCGGCGAGGGGAATCCTTGATGGAAGTAGCCCCATAGGTGAATGTACGGATCCGAAATCCGATAGAGTCGGTTTGAGATGTTTGTCCTGTTCGTCACCTGTTTTTAAGAGATAGTGAAGGAAGAAATAAAAAGAAGATAAAAAACGTTATGGGAATGCTTGCAGGCTTGTTCGTAGTGTTCTTCCGCCAATGCCCATGGTATCTTGAGTGCGTAGTGATGTATGCGCGATACAAATTTTGCAGGTATACGAGGTGGGCGGCGGAAGCCGGACTGCTATTTCCGCTCCGGGAGTAGTCGATCCTCCGGTGTAAATTGCTTCTGACCCCCGGTATTTCGTTGGTGAGTCTCTCCGTCGTCCCTGTCGCCTGGCGGCCTCCTCCCCTTGTGTTCGGCGTTGAGCTTGTCGGCCTGCTTAAAGACCCAGCAGTTTCTGTTGGTATGATTAGCTGGTTTATCGGGGTGGCCGTGAATCTGGCAGGGTCGGTCCAATATCCTGTCTAGGTTGTATGGTTCGTCTCGGTTCGCCTTGAATGGCTTCTTCCGTTGACCGGGCTTGGGATTGCTAAATCTGGCGTTGACCGCTGTGTCGCATGATCTTTCATTATCATTGTGACTGTTGTGTTTGCTTCGTCGTGGCTTGCCGTTGCCGTCTCGGATTTCGGAAGTGCCCGGGTCGCTGGCGCTGTTGCTTCTACGAGCGAGCCAGCTGTCTTCTCCCGCGCAAAAGTGGGTCATTAGAGCAGTAAGGACTGTCATGGATTTAGGTCCTTCTTGACCGAGGTGGCGTGCAAGCCATTCGTCCCGGACGCTGTGTCTGAAGGCCGCGAGGGCTTCCGCGTCTGGACAGTCGACGATTTGGTTCTTTTTGACAAAGAACTGAGTCCAGAGCTTCCTGGCTGACTCTCCGGGCTGCTGGACAATGTGACTTAGGTCATCGGCATCCGGTTGCCGGACATATGTTCCTTGGAAGTTGTCAAGGAAGGCTTCTTCCAAGTCCTCCCAGCTGCCTATGGAATTTTCAGGCAGGCTGTTTAACCAGTGCCGAGCTGGCCCTTTTAGCTTTAGTGGGAGGTATTTAATGGCGTGGAGGTCGTCTCCACGGGCCATATGTATGTGGAGGATAAAATCTTCTATCCATACTGCGGGATCGGTTGTTCCGTCGTATGATTCAATATTAACGGGTTTGAATCCTTTGGGGAATTCATGATCCATTACTTCATCAGTGAAGCAAAGAGGGTGTGCGGCGCCTCTATGTTGGGCCACACTGCGACGTAACTCCGAAGGAGTCCATTTGCGGTTTTCGGCTCGTGCGTGGCTAGGTTTGTCACGTCCGACTAGGTAGCCATCGTCGCGTGTCGGGGCCTGCCCTCGCGATCCGTAGATCGATCTTGCAGTCCCGCTCTACTATCCAAGTCCCGTCGAAGGTCGTCTGTACAACCACGAGCTTTGTTATTCTTGCCTTTATGGCGAGGTGGGGCGGTCTCGTGTTCGGCTTGAGTTGCCTCTTTATCCGCACCGAGTTGTCGACGACCTGCCGCATTGTGTGATGATGGTACGGGCTCCAACGCCTCATCATCGAACTGAGGTAGCAATCTATGCTTCGGGTAGCTTTTGGCTGGGCCACTAAGGCCGTATCTTCGGCGGCCAGGACTTCGGTCCATCTATCGTTGAGTAGGTCTTGGTCAGCTTGAAGCTGCTACTGCTTCTTTTTCAGGCTCCTTGCCGTAGCTATTAGCCTGCGTTTGAAGCGGTCCTGCTCGAGAGGTTCTTCGGGTACGATGAAGTCTTCGTCGCTGAGGCTTGCCTCATCTTGGGAGAGCGGAAGGTAGTTGTCGTCCTCCGAATTGTCGCTAGGCAGGGCCTGTTCATCGGGGCTGGCTTGGCCGTTTTCTTGTTCCTCCTGTTCGGATCTTGCTCCAACAGGGTCTTCATTGTTTTCGGCGTCGTCTGGAGTACTGTTTTCACCGGTGCCGGTGTTGCTGTCTTTTGAGCGACGTGACTTAGAGCGGCGTTGAGGGCGCCGACGCTGGGACTGTGTCTCAGGAGGTTTATTCTCAACTGGATCTTCTTTGTCATCATCGCTAGCTTTTTTAAGTGTATCAATCATGTACACATCGTACGAAGAGGTGGTCGTCCAACGTCCAGTGAATGGCGGGTCTTGGCCTTGCTCCTTGTCGGCATCGTCGTCCATACCGTCGATGTCTTCGGAGGCATAATCAAGCATGTCGGCTAAGTCCTTGACAGTGGCTATGAAGTGGGTGGCGGGTGGGAAGCGAAATTCTCCATCATCAGCCTCCAGTTTGAACCGGACATAGTTCGGCTGTGAGTCTCCCGCCAAGGACAGGTGCTTTAATGAATTTAGCACACTGCCCAAGGGCGAGTGTTGGAAGATGTCCGCGGCGCTGAACTCGAAGATCGATAACCGATCCAGCTCGGTGTCCGCAGATGTACATGGTTCTGAACTTATAGTCGGAAACGAGTCCGGAATTCCATTGACGCAGATATTGCAAGGTGTTGAGCCTGTGTGCGGCTCCAACGCCGCAGACTCTGTGGCCTCGGATGGCGCGAGCTGCTCCGGATCAAAGGCCGTGGCAGTTACAAGAACCATCTTCTGAATGCGGTTCGATGACAGATTTAAGTCATGTTCGTCGGAGCGAGGGGGAGCGATCGTCGCGGTCTCAAATCCGTTGAAGATCAAGTCTCCATGGATATCCGCGACGTAGTTCAAGCTTCCAAATCTGACCTGGTGGCCAGGGGCGTAGCTATCGATCTGCTCCAGATGGCCAAGCGAGTTGGCCCGAAGTACGAAGCCGCTGAATACGAAAATCTGTCAGGGGAGGAAGGTTTCTCCTTGGACAGCGTCACTACCGACGATTGAAGGGGCCATCGAACCTTTCGTCGACGGCACAGTGGAACCCTCAATGAAAGCATCAATGTCGGTGTCAAAACTGGCGGATCTCGGGTACGGGGTCCCGAACTGTGCGTCTAAGGTCGATGGTTACAGGAGACGAGGGACACGATGTTTACCCCGGTTCGGGCCCTCTCTATGGAGGTAATACCCTACTTCCTGCTTGATTGATCTTGATGAATATGAGTATTACAAGAGTTGATCTACCACGAGATCGTAATGGCTAAGCCCTAGAAGCCTAGCCTGTATGACTATGGTAATGAATATATCCCTTTCCGGACTACACCCTCCGGTTTATATAGACACCGGGGGGATCTAGAGTTACATAGAGTCAGTTACATAAGAAGGAATCTTCATAGTTGATCGCCAAGCTTGCCTTCCACGCCAAGGAGAGTCCTATCTGGACACGGGTACAGTCTTCGGCCTTCATGTCTTCACAGCCCATCAGTCCGGCCCATGGATAACAGGCCAGACGCCCGAGGACCCCTCAGTCCAGGACTCCCTCAAAGAGCCCACCTTGTCCCTTCGCTCCTCGCGCCTCTGTCTTGGCGTTGCTCTGGTAGTCTTGTGTCTTTGCTTCCTCTTCTGTCCTGCCAAGTGCCGCCGCAGGCGTGTGGCTGCAATTGCCCGCGCACAAGTAAAGGGGTACAAATAGGACCCCTACTTTTGTACACCGACAGGAGCCCCCAGGCCTGGGCCACATATAAGCGCGGAGCGTTATTGGGCCAGGCCCAGAACGGTGCGCGGGTACGCGTGGCAGAGTTTTACCGCAGTAACTCCCTCGCCAGTTGCCCTTCCCCACGGCCTGCGTTGAATGTGTGACGTGGGGGTCGTGCATGGGGCGATTGCAGCACGCTTGCATCACATCATGGCGGATAGTAAAGAGGCAGCTCATGCCTTCCCCATAAAAAGAGGAAAACGGAGGGGCGCGGCTCATTTACTAAGTGGACTCTGGTCGTGGCCTTCAAGGGGCCCGCGCCGCGTGATCACGGGGTGGAAAACAGTCGCTTCACTTGTCTTCTCGATTCTGGCCTGCTCGCCACGTGTCCTGGATGCCCCAAGGTTGGTAGGTGGTGGACATGGGGCCTTAATGGCGAGGCAGGAAACCGGGTCGTCGCTGATTGGAGCAGCGGGTCGGTCCTGATTCCCTGCGCCCCTGGTGGCCTGATTGGTTAAGTGGGGCGGCCGAGCCCTGCCGCCCAACCTGGCGCGCCAAAGATATCGGTGGAAACGACACCTATGGGATCACAGAGAATCCCTTCTACGGTTGGCGGGCGAGGGGCTGTGGAAAGAGCGGGTTTAGAAGATCAACACGGGGGATTTCTCCAGGTTCATGCCGTAAGTGGTGAGTAATACCCTACTCCTGCTGGTTTGTGTTTATCTGGTGTTCTTGGACTAGCTACAAAGCGTGCAGGGTCCAAAACGTCCAAATCCTCCTCCGGTATGCCTCGGGCCTCCTTTTATAGCCAAAGTTGGTCGCCACAGTGGCACACAGGAGGTCGAAAGTTTGTACTATATACAAGTCTATCGCCTGGCACCGTAGGACATACGCATTTCATGTACTGCCGACATGCCCTCTCACTTTATCGGGAGCGGCAAGGAAGCTCATCTCGTCCGCCGCCTCGTCTCGCTCTGACACGCGTCCAAGCTGACTAGGCGTGCAGCGCCACGCTGGCTGGCTGCTGAGTTGGTGTGGTGGCAGAGTCTTCACGAAGATCCGCATGCCACCACGCAGGTGCTTGCTGAGTTGGCATGGAAGCTGCCCGTCGCCACGCAGGTGTCTGCCTTGTTGGCGGGTTGACTATTGTATTGGAACGGCGGTGGAGCCTTGGCAGGTGGGGGCCTTGCCGGGGTCTCACAGGTGTCCCCGGCAAGGGTCTTGCCGGGGGTTTCTCTCTTCTGGTTCTCATCTAGTCTTGTACGTTCTTGGTCTTCACAAAGATCTGCATGCCACCATGCAGGCGCCTACCGAGCCTTGGTTCCAATGTTGTCGATGGTGCCGGAACTCTTAGGCTCAAGGGTGGCGCTCTGCTGGTGTTGGGAAAGTTGCCCCGGCAAGGCCCTTGCCGGGGCTACATAAGCTGCCCCGACAAGGCTCCTGCCGGGGAGAACCCACCTTGTGCCTTCGCTCCTCGCGCCTCTGTCTTGGCGTTGCCCTCGTAGTCTTGTGTCTTTGCTTCCTCTTCTATCCCGCCAAGCGCGGCCGCAGGCGTGTGGCTGCGAGTGCCCGCGCATAAGTAAAGGGGTACAAGAAGGACCCCTACTTTTGTACACCAACAATGGGAGGAAGCAGGGTCAATTGATTACATATATAAAGGAAGAGAGATTGAGCGAGTGTGGGTCGTCGTGCGATCGAAAGAGTGAGACGGGTTGGAGAGAGTGACCTAGATAGACAATGTGCGTGAGAGAGTATACAATATGAATATGTCGAATTGGGCTCAAACATGGAGATATATCATTTGTGTCCGAGAAAGAGCGAGGTCAATCGAGACATAAAGAGAGAGAGAGAGAGAGAGAGAGAGAGAGAGTGAGAGAGAGAAATTGAGCGAGCGTGGCCCGCCATGATGTCGAAAGAGTGGGGCAGCTTGGATGGACTGACCTAGATAGACAATCTGCGTGAGAGAGTATAGAGTGTGTCGATCGAGGCCCGAACAGGGAGATATATCATTTGTGTGTGAAAGAAATCGAGGTTAATTGAGACTCAGATAAAGAGAGCAAGATTGAGCGAGTGTGGCCCACCGTGCGGAAGAAAGAGTGAGACAGTCTCAAGGGAGTGACCTAGATAGACAACATGCGTGTGTGCGCATGAGAGGTTGGGGGCTAGATAGGCAATGCATGTATCTAGCAAGAGAGGGTGGGAGGAAGGGAGAGAGAGAGAGAGCTCGGCATGGGGTGCAATGGCGGGTGTGTGAGGTAGATACATTTGGTAACAGAGTGGAAAAAGGGGGTTGTGTAGTTGAGAGAGTTAGAGATATAACATGGAGAGAAAAATGAATGTGTGTTGGAAGCCGATAGCCTCCTAAGGTGGTTAGGAGAGGAAGATTGACCATACAGGAAGTATGTAGCGTGTGTGCCGGGGGGAGACTTAATATCGATGTTTCAATTTAGTGTACATTGTAAGATTTGAACAGAGGACCATGCATATGGGTAATTATTTCGAATTCGTGCCATACTTGGTTTGGAAAAGTTGACATTGACTCGATTGTTGTGCTATTTTGTAGGTCATTTGTTTGAATCCATCCAAAGTTTTCTCACTACCATGGTGTTCATCATATACATATGAATTTGTACTAAAAAGTAGCATGGATACCGTGAAATACGAAATCCATGTTAGAATTGGAGATCGCTATGTGACACGCACTCTAATTCACATAACTCCTCATTAATTAATTTATAGGATCAAATTTCGAATGACTAATTATTTGCAAGGAAAACACTGCATGGTTTTTTTAGGGGAAACACGGGCATGGTAATACATACATATTCGTTTGCAAATGAAAGAAGATTTATTTGCATTCTCAAATGTAGGCGCACCAGGCAGACCAGGGTCGTGTCGTGGTGGTCGCGTGTGTCGTATGGACGCTAGCAGCCAGCCAGCCACCCCCTCTCTCCCTCCCCCCGCCCCCCAAAAAAGAACAACGACAAAATAAGTTCACGCTTCCATGTTTCAGATTGAAATATCTGGCGGCCCCAATTCTAGCCCTGCGAAATCTCCCTTCTCCACCGTCCCCTTCCACGCCCAGATTGCTCAAATCCCTAATTCGCCGCCAACCCAAGCAAATTGCGAATCACCCCTCATCTCGTCTCTTTCCCCACTGATACGTCTCCAACGTATCTATAATTTTGATTGCTCCATGCTATATTATCTACTGTTTTGGACATTATTGGGCTTTATTATTCACTTTTATATTATTTTTGGGACTAACCTATTAACCGGAGGCCCGGCCCAGAATTGTTGTTTTTTGCCTCTTTCAGAGTTTCGCAGAAATGGAATATCAAACGGAGTCCAAACGGAATGAAACCTTCGGGAACATGATTTTTAGGAAGAATATGATCCGGGAGACTTGGACCATACGTCAAGAAACAAAGGAGGAGGCCACGAGGTAGGGGCGCGCCTACCCCCCCCCCCCCAGGGCGCGCCCTCCACCCTCGTGGGCCCTCTGTTGCTCCACCGACATAATCCTTCCTCCTATATATACCTACGTACCCCCAAACGATCAGATACGGAGCCAAAAACCTAATTCCACCGCCGCAACCTTCTGTACCCATGAGATCCCATCTTGGGGCCGGTTCTGGAGCTCCACCGGTGGGGCCATCGATCACGGAGGGCTTCTACATCATCACCATAGCCCCTCCGATGAAGTGTGAGTAGTTTACCTCAGACCTTCGGGTCCATAGTTAGTAGCTAGATGGCTTCTTCTCTCTTTTTGGATCTCAATACAATGTTCTCCCCCTCTCTTGTGGAGATCTATTCGATGTAATCTTTTTTTTGCGGTGTGTTTGTTGAGACCGATGAATTGTGGGTTTATGATCAAGATTATCTATGAACAATATTTGAATCTTCTCTGAACTCTTTTATGTATGATTGGTTATCTTTGCAAGTCTCTTTGAATTATCAGTTTGGTTTGGCCTACTAGATTGATCTTTCTTGCAATGCGAGAAGTGCTTAGCTTTGGGTTCAATCTTGCGGTGTCCTTTCCCAGTGACAGTAGGGGCAGCAAGGCATGTATTGTATTGTTGCCATCGAGGATAACAAGATGGGGTTTTTATCATATTGCATGAATTTATCCCTCTACATCATGTCATCTTGCTTAAGGCATTACTCTGTTTTCATGAACTTAATACTCTAGATGCATGCTGGATAGCGGTCGATGAGTGGAGTAATAGTAGTAGATGCATGCGGGAGTCGGTCTACTTGTCTCAGACGTGATGCCTATATACATGATCATACCTAGATATTCTTATAACTATGCTCAATTCTGTCAATTGCTCAACAGTAATTTGTTCACCCACCGTAAAATACTTATGCTCTCAAGAGAAGCCACTAGTGAAACCTACGGCCCCCGAGTCTATCTTCATCATATTAATCTTCCAACACTTAGTTATTTCCGTTGCTTTTTACTTTGCTTTTATTTTACTTTGCATCTTTATCACAAAAATACCAAAAATATTATCCTATCATATCTATCAGATCTCACTCTCGTAAGTGACCGTGTAGGGATTGACAACCCATTATCGCGTTGGTTGCGAGGATTTATTTGTTTTGAGGAGGTGCGAGGGACTCGCGCGTAGCCTCCTACTGGATTGATACCTTGGTTCTCAAAAACTGAGGGAAATACTTACGCTACTTTGCTGCATCACCCTTTCCTCTTCAAGGGAAAACCAACGCAATGCTCAAGAGGTAGCACCGACCTATGTGCTGGATGACAACGACGAAGATGAAGATCGCGCTTCACCACCGCACTGGAGCTACCTCTTCTACGCCCTCGTCCACCGCACCGGGTGGTCCACCGACAATGTCGGCCGCCGCAATCGACGTGCCTCACAGACACTGACTTCCACCACATCAGATGCACTTCACCGACACCGTCTCCCACCTCACCGGGGCTACTTCACCGAGCACATTGTCGCACCTCCGCCCCCAGGGCCGTTGGGGCTTCACGAACGGTCTCGTCCACCGCATCGTAGCGCTCTGCTGCCACTCAAGATCTACATCCGTGTGCGGCTAGCCAACTTCAGCGCATCACCCTCAATGGCTCTGAAGTGACCCGCACTCTAGGTAGGAGAGCATGCCCAAACATCGGTGAGGGAGTCCTGGATTAAGGGGTCCTTGGGCGTCCGACCTGTTGACTTGGGCCGGACTGATGGGCCGTGAAGATACAAGACAAAAGACTCTTTCCGTGTCCGGATGGGACTCTCTTTGGCGTGGATGGCAAGCTTGGCGTTCTGATATGAAGATTCTATTCTCTGTAACCAACTTTGTACAACCCTAGTCCCCTCCGGTATCTATATAAACCGGAGGGTTTAGTCCGTAGAGGCAAACATAATCATACAGGCTAGGCTTCTAGGGTTTTAGCCCTTACGATCTCGTGGTAGATCAACACTTGTAATACTCATATTCATCAAGATCAATCAAGCAGGAAGTAGGGTATTACCTCCATAGAGAGGGCCCGAACCTGGGTAAACATTGTGTCCCCTGTCTCCTGTTACCATCGACCTTAGACGCACAGTTCGGGACCCCCTACCCGAGATCCGCTGGTTTTGACACCGACATTGGTGCTTTCATTGAGAGTTCCACTGCGTTGTCGTCAAGAGGTTCGATGGCTCCATCAATCATCTACAACAATGCTGCCCTGGGGGAAGTTTTTCTCCCCGTCCAGATCTTTGTGTTCGGCGGCTTCGCACTGCGGGCCAACTCGCTTGGCCATCTAGAGCAGATCGACAGCGACGCCCCAGGTCACCAGATTAGTTTTGGAAATCTGGACTATGTCGCTGATATTTGAGGAGACTTGATCTTCCAAGGATTCACGCCCCCAACCTCCGCTCCGGCCTTAGATCCAGAGCATATCGCCAGGTCCGAAGACGAGCTCCCTGTGTTCGGCGGACTGTCTGCGGCCATTAGGCCCATTGTGGGAGAGCCGGGGGAAGAAGTGTCGCTGGCAAGCATCATGGAGACGAACCCTTCTCCGGACACTGGCTCCGAATCCTCGGAGTCGGCATCGTGTGAGCTCGGCCAAGGAGTCTCCCTCCCGCCGTACTCCACAGGCTCTCTTCTCTCGGGCCAAACCTCGCCTTTAACCGAGGCTCTGGATTTAATGCGATCCCTTGTCATTACGAAGGAGCAACGTCCGAACTATGCCCAGCCCGGACTAGGGGCTGAGAGCAGGGAATTTTACATCCCACCCACCACCCACCTTATAGCCACTATCAAGGACTTAACCGACATGGTCGATTACGGCTCCGAAGACATCGACGGTATGGACGACGATGCCGGAGAAGAGGAGGCCCAAAACCCGCCGTTTACCGGACGTTGGACGACCACTTCTTCGTTTGACGTATACTTGGTGGATACACCCAAAGAGAATAACGGCGATGACAAGGAAGACCCAGTCGAGAATAAACTTGCTGAGATACAGCCAAAGCGCTGACATCAGCGGCGCCGCTCTAAGTCACGCCGCAGAAAAGATAGCAATACCGGCACAGGAGAAAACAATACTCCGGATGATGCCGAAGACAATGAAGACCCCGTTGAGCCAACCTCCGAACAGGACGAACGGGAAGATGGGCAAGTCAGCCCCGATAAAGAGGCCGTAAACGAAGACTTGGAGGATAGTAATTATCTTCCGCTCTCCGAGGATGAGGTGAGCCTCGGCAATGAGGATTTCATTGTGCCTGAGGAGCCTCTCGAGCAGGAGCGCTTTAAGCGCCGGCTAATAGCCACTGCAAGGAGCCTGAAAAAGAAGCATCAGCAGCTTCAAGCTGATCAAGATCTGCTCAACGGCAGATGGACTAATGTCCTGGCAGCCGAGGAGGACGGCCTCAAGCGCCCAACCAAAAGTTACCCGAAGCGCAAACTGCTACCTCAATTCGATGACGAGGCACTGGAGCCTGTACCATCAGCACGTAACTCGGCTGACCGACCACCACGTGGCTGAGACAAAGTGGCAACTCAAGCCGAACACCAACCCCTACTACCTTGCCGTAAAGGCATAGATAAAACAGCTCGGGGATATACATATGACCTACGTCATGACCTGGACAGTAGAGCAGGACAGACCAGATCGATCTACAGATCGCGGGGGCGTGCCCCGACACATGACGACGGCTATCTAGCCGGACGTGACAAGCATAATCATGCTCGGGCCGAAAACCGCAGACGAACTCCATACGAACTACGTCGCGACGTGGCCCGATATAGAGGCGCCGCACACCCCCTCTGCTTCACTGATGAAGTAAAGGAGCACGAATTCCCAGAAGGGTTTAAACCCGTAAACATCGAATCATATGATGGGACAACAGACCCTGCGGTATGGATCGAAGATTTCCTTCTCCATATTCACATGGCCCGCGATGATGATCTTCACGCCGTCAAATACCTCCCACTAAAACTCAAGGAACCAGCTCGGCACTGGTTGAACAACCTGCCCGAAAACTCCATTTGCAGCTGGGAGGACTTGGAAGATGCCTTCCGCCATAACTTCCAAGGTACATATGTCCGGCCACCAGACGCCGATGACTTAAGTCACATCATCCAGCAGCCCGGAGAGTCAGCCAGGAAGCTCTGGACTAGGTTTTTAATTAAAAAGAACCAAATTGTCGATTGTCCGGACGCCGAAGCCCTCGCGGCCTTCAAACATAGCGTCCGGGATGAGTGGCTTGCCCGCCACCTTGGTCAAGAAAAACCAAAATCTATGGCAGCCCATACTGCTCTGATGACCCGCTTCTGCGCGGGAGAAGACAGATGGCTCGCTCGTAGAAGCAACAGCACCAGTGATCCGGGCACTTCCGAAGTTCGAGACGGGAACGGAAAGCCACAACGCAATAAACACAATCGTCGAAATAATAATGAAGGAACGCGAGACACGGCGGTCAATGCCGGGTTCAGCGGCTCCAAACCCGGTCAACGGAAAAAGCCATTCAAGGCAAACAGAGATGGACCATCCAATTTAGACAAGATACTCGATTGGCCCTGCCAGATTCATGGCACCCCCGATAAACCAGCTACTCACACCAATAGAAGCTGTTGGGTCTTCAAACAAGCTGGCAAGCTTAATGCCGAACACAATGGGAAGGGGCCGCCCAGTGACAGCGATGACGAAGAGGCTCGCCAGCCGAACACCGGGGGTCAGAAGCAATTTCCCCCCGAAGTGAAAATTGTAAACATGGTATACATGACACACACCCCTACAGGGGAGTGCAGGAGCACACTACGGGACGCATACGCCATAGAGCCAGTCACCCCAAAATTTAGCCAATGGGTAGCCTGCCCAATCACTTTTGATCACAAGGACCACCCAGCCAGTATCCGTCACGAGGGTTCGGCGGCTCTGATCATCGAACCAATTATCAATGGATTCCATCTCACAAAAGTCCTCATGGACGGGAGGAGTAGCCTTAGTCTACTTTACCCAGACACTGCCCGCAAAATGGGCATTGGTCCTTCAAGAATCAAGCCCACCACAAATACCTTCAAGGGAGCAGTACCCGTCACAGAAGCTCATTGCACGGGCTCAATTATATTAGAAGTTGTTTTCGGTTCGCCGAACAACTTTCGAAGCAAAGGTTTAACCTTCGATATTGTCCTGTTCCGCAGTAGCTACCAGGCACTACTCGGGCGTACCGCTTTTGCTCGTTTCAATGCAGTCCCACATTACGCCTATCTAAAGCTTAAGATGCCCGGTCCATTCGGCATCATCACGATAAAGGGAAATGCGGAACGCTCCCTCCGTACAGAGGAGCATACTACGGCTACTGCAGCCGAAGCACGAAGCAGTCTCATCAAGCCGCATATCTCATCGGCCATCAAACCACCGGTCCCTCTTAAATAGGACCGATTGATCTCAGAGCTGGATTAGCAGTTTGGCCTCCGTCGTTCGCCTCATATAGCCACGAAGTTGGTACCGCGCATGCATAATTATGCACTTAAAATACCCTGGTCATCGGTGGAGGCACAATACGGACAGTACTACAACGCGGTCTGCAATCCCATAGCCTTTTTCCCCTTTTCTAACTATTTTTATCTTTTACCACATGTGACTCAAAGGCTGGTCATCTTACGGACTCTTTCAGAGTCCGGCTTCGTTTACTTATCCAAAGGCTATTCCTATTAGGGAGTCCTTTCACCGAGGCAAGGCGGCACTGACGTGCGACAAGAGGTCCAAATAATTTTTTGTAGACCGCACTCTTTATTTCGAGCCTGTAAAGTGCCTTTTCCCTCAAGCTTCGACCCCCGGCATGTGAAATAGCCTGGGCAGGGGCATTATAATCTGTAAGATTGCGTTTGACGTATCAATCAGATCCCAGTGAACATAATCTGTATTCAGTATTCGTTTTTTTAAGAACTGAATTTTGCTTCTTCGGTTGTTTCACGCACGCACCTCGGCATAAATTGCCAGGGGCTCGATATGGGAACATATGAGCACACTTCGGCGTCACGAGTTTGGCCTTATATGCATCAGCTTCGAATCATCTCTTTGGTCAATAGTTGGGTTGCCCGGCTCCTGTCCTTACTACCTTACGTTCCGTCCTATCGGCTAGGGTAGTAAAGGGAGAACTACTGCGATTGTGTTTCCGGTTGATCTGGTCAAGCACCTCAGTAGAGAAAGCCGAAAACTGACTGTCATGATGCGGCGAGAGCTGGTCAACCACTCGATGAATTATCAGAATCTTTCACGATTCCTTCCGTATTACACGAGGGACCGTTCTTCTGGTCATCTATGTAACGCACCGTATTCGGATAACCGCGTACATACCAGGGGCTATATCGTACACCCACCGTCAAACTCCTATGGCTAAGTGAAAGTGTTAAAGGCCTATAGTCCGATTGCCTAGTTCACCGCATTGACACACCTCCTTCACGGACCAAGACATTGGGTCAAGAGTGATAAAGTGCTTTTCCGAACACCCCCGTATTATATGCGAGCGGGACGAAGCCGACGACTGGTAAACTTTCAGATTATACAAAAACCGGCCGCACAGGAGGAACCAAAACTTTCAGGCAAAAGTATAAAAAAACATAGCCTTAATATATCATAAATATTGTTTTTACAATTTCAGGCACATTCACTCGAATATCATATCCTTCGAGCACTGACCCTCTATCAAGCGGGCGCCCTCTAGGACATCCTCAAAATAATGCTCCGGCGTATGATGGTCCTTCCCCCCGGTGGGACTTTTTGCTGCGATGTCGGTGGCCTTCATCTTCGCCCAGTACGTCTTGACGCGGGCATAGGCCATCCGTGCACCTTCAATGCACGTTGACCGCTTAATGGCGTTGATACGTGGCACCACATCAACGAGTCGCTGCACCAAACCGAAATAAGTATTCGGAATTGGCTCAGTCGGCCACAGCCGGACCACGACGTCCTTCATGGCAGATCCAGATATCCTATGGAGCTCGGCCTATTGGGCCATATGCTCGTTCAGCAACAGCGGATGCTTTGGCGTGCTGAATTGCGACCAGAAAAGTTGCTCCGTTACATGCCCTTCTTGTGCTTGGAAAAACTGCGCTGCATCGGAGACACTCTTCGGCAAGTCCAATAATGCGTCTGGAGAACTCCACATTTGATTAAGCGGGGCATACTTCGGATCGCCGAATTTAGTCTGTAATAGAAAGGGCTTACCGGCCGCTATCTCCCCAGCTTGCCGGATCTCCTCCCGAGCCGCTCTAGACTCGGACCGTGCTTCTCTGGCCTCTTGTAAGGCCCTGTCGAGTTCGGCTACTTTGGCTTTGTACTTCGCTTTGAGTGTTCGGGATTTGCCAGTGGCATCCTTTAGCTCTTGCTCTATGGAAGATATTCTCTCCTCGCACTGGCGCCGAGCAGCCTGTTCAGCCTTTAACGCGTCAGCTGCCTTCTTGGCAGCCGCGTTACTCATCATGGCTTGCTCCTTGACCCGGGCAAGCTCAACCCAAAGGGTCTCAACTGCGGCGGCACTATCTGCAGTTATGCATATCTCAGTACATAATCCTCATCTTGGTGCTCATATTATTATACATGCATATACTGACCACCCCAAAACATACCTTGTGCCTCGTCGAGCCGACTGTTAATAAGCGTGAATTCGTCATCCGCCACATCAAGTTTCTGCTTCAAATCTACAACTTCGGTAGCTTGGGCAGTTGCCATGAATGTAACAGCCTGTGTTCAAATTAATTAGGTTATTTCCTAGGCAATCTTTTTTGATCCCCTGATCGCCTCCCTTTGGATGCCAACCAGAGTCTCAGGGGCTACTATCTATATACAGGTGCATTTTGCACATAGAGTGCAATTGACAATATTACATTGCGTACCTCGAAGCCTCTTAGCAGGCCCGCGAAGGCTTCATTCAATCCGCTCCTCGCGGCCAGAATCCTCTCAACTACCGTACCCATTAAGATACGATGTTCCTCTGAGACGGACGCATGTTGCATGTCCATCAAGGTATCCGGCGCCTCCGGATTCCTGGAAGCGGCTGCAGGAGTACGGACTCCCTTTGAAGGGATATGTTTACTTGACCCTAGAATTGTCTCCGGCTGTAAACCGGATAGCCCGGGATCTTTATTATTGGTCCCTGTAGGGACCGCACGGCCTGGACCAGGGACGACCGAAGTATCACCTTCGGGCGTGGTCTTCACAGTCCCTCGCACCACTTGTTGATCGGGAGAGATCCTCCAGGATGACACCTCAAAGTCGTCCACCCTATTGGACGAGGAGGACAGAGGAGGCGTCTCGCTTTCCATCATCTCCGGAAGAAGATCCCCCGAGGAAGAGGACTGTCGGGGAAGACTGCGTGCCGGACTGCAAACGTATCTTCTGGATGTTACCCTTGTAACCGGAAAAGAATGGGATATGTTTAAAGACACCCTTGTTCACTTATGATTCGGCTAAAGGCTTGTCCTTGCGAAGGAACTGTGCGGCAATGTTGTCTCCCGAACCCGAACCGCCTGACAGGGGCATCTTCCCTCGCTTATGAGTCTTTACCTCCAAACCTTCGGAGGCGGCCCTTTTCTTACCGGGGGAGAACGGATGTCAGTTTCTCCTTCTCTTTTTATCTCTGAAAGAGGGAGTCCCAATCTCCCTAGACATAGTGTCTGGTGTACCTTCAGAATGGAGGCCACCTTTGGCCTTCTTGCTCTCCTCCTTGTCCTCCTTCGTCGGCACTTGATATGGTGCCGGAGCCAGCATCCTTGTTAACATAGGATCAGCTGAGTCTTCGGGAAGAGGGGTTGAACACCTAATTCGTTCCACCTTCTTTATCCAGCCCTGGTCAAAAAAGGTTTTCTCAGTATCTTATTATGGTATATTTAACTAAACTGTGTTCATGAGTCGAGTGCTTACCGAGGTATCCAGATAGTTGCAGTCAAGGCCAATGTCCTCGGTGGTATCCGACCACTGTTTTCGTGTCCCGAAAAATAATTTCCACATTCCTCTGTGCATCGTGCCGAAGAAGTGCTGAAGGGTTCATGGTCCTTCAGGATTGAACTCCCACATGCGGAGGGGCCGTCGCTGGCACGGAAGGACCCGGCGGACTAGCATTACCTGGATTGCGTTGATGAGACCGGTGTCCTTCTCAAGGAGACTACGGATGCGGCTTTGTAGAGTCTGCACTTCGTCAATTGTTCCCCAGTCCAACCCCTTATTGATCCATGATGCGAGCTGTACTGGAGGGCCAGATCGGAACGCAGGTGTAGCTACCCACTTGGTACCACGGGGTTCAGTGATGTAAAACCACTCCCGCTGCCATAAGCTGGAGGATTCCATGAAAGAGCCTCTTGGCCAAAGAGTATTGGTTAGCTTGCTCACCGTGGCACCACCGCACTCCGCTTGCCTCCCCTCGATTACCTTCGGCTTCACATTAAAGGTCTTCAGCCATAAGCCGAAGTGTGGGGGAATACGGAGAAAGGCCTCGCACATGATGATGAATGCCGAGATGTGAAGAAAGGAGTCCGGAGCTAGATCGTGAAAATCAAGCCCGTAATAGAACATGAGATCGCGAACGAAGGGATGGAGAACGAACCCTAGCCCCCGGAGAAAGTGGGAGATGAATACGACCCTCTCGCCAGATCTGGGAGTAGGAATAACCTGCTCTTTAGCAGGGAGCCTGTGGAGGATTTCCGCGGTCAGGTATCTTGCCGCCTGGAGCTTCGCGATATCCTCCTCTATGACAGAGGAGGCAACCCACTGGCCTTGAGGGCTGGGTCCGGACATGACTAGGAGGCTCAAAGCAGTTAAGTTGAAATCTGGGTGCTGGAACTCGAGGTTGGAAAGGTTGAGGAAGAGGCAGGCGCAGAGGAGAAAGACCGGTCTGTGCCCCTTTATGAAGACGATGAATATCAAATGCCTCCTCGTAGGGCTTAAAACCTGCCTATTCCCAAGGAATCATGCCAAAAGGACGGTTGGGTTGCCCACGCCCGTATTGATGAGAATCTCGCAATAAGGGGGCACGATCTCTGCTTTGACAAGACGTGCCAATGAAACCGCATCTTGAAATATGGAGCGGGAGGCTAAAAAACGGTTAGAAATAATGACCAGGCAGGGACGTGATGTCATGCTATAAAAAGTTGTGAGCAGATTGACTCGTGAAATATTATACTCTCTGCGGTTGTGCGTGGTACTTGTTTTGCAGAGCCAGACACGTTCTTTGTGTTCGAAGGTTGTTTTGGAGTATTCGGAGGAGGAACCCGCCTTGCAATGCCGAAGACAATTTGCACGCCACACACCTCATCATTGAAGCCCGGTTCAGGGGCTACTGAGGGAGTCCTGGATTAAGGGGTCCTCGGGCGTCCGACCTGTTGCCATGAGCCGGACTGATGGGCCGTGAAGATACAAGACAGAAGACTCTTTCCCGTGTCCGGATGGGACTCTCTTTGGCGTGGATGGCAAGCTTGGCGTTCGGATATGAATATTCCTTTCTCTGTAACCAACTTTGTACAACCCTAATCCCCTCCGGTATCTACACAAACCGGAGGGTTTAGTCCATAGAGGTGATACGTCTCCAATGTATCTATAATTTTTGATTGTTCCATGCTACTATATTATCCATCTAGGATGTTTTATATGCATTTATATGCTATTTTATATGTTTTTCGGGACTAACCTATTAACCTACAGCCCAGTGCCAGTTTCCTTGTTTTTGAGTATCGCAGAAAAGGAATACCAAACGGATTCCAATTGACGTGCCAATTTTTGATGATAATTTATGGACCAAAAGAAGCCCCCGGAGTAAAAGAGTTGGGCCAGAAGAGTCCCGGGTTGTCCCTGAGGGTGGGGGGCGCGCCCTACCCCCTGGGCGTGGGCCCCTATCTCGTGGACGACTCGGAGACCCCCCCTGACGTGAGACCGATGCCAAAAATTCCTATAAATGCAGAAACCTCCAGAATATAACCTAGATCGGGAGTTCCGCCGCCGCAAGCCTCTGTAGCCACCAAAAACCAATCAGGACCCTGTTCCGGCACCCTGCCGGAGGGGGGATCCCTCACCGGTGGCCATCTTCATTATCCCAGCGCTGTCCATGATGAGGAGGGAGTAGTTCACCCTCGGGGCTGAGGGTATGTACCAGTAGCTATGTGTTTGATCTCTCTCTCCCGTGTTCTTGATTTGGCACGATCTTGATGTACCGCGAGCTTTGCTATTATAGTTGGATCTTATGATGTTTCTCCCCCTCTACTCTCTTGTAATGGATTGAGTTTTCCTTTGAAGTTATCTTATCGGATTGAGTCTTTAAGGATTTGAGAACACTTTATGTACGTCTTGCATGTGCTTATCTGTGGTGACATTGGGATATTCACGTGATCTACTTGATGTATGTTTTGGTGATCAACTTGCGGGTTCAGTGACCTTGTGAACTTATGCATAGGGGTTGGCACACGTTTTTGTCTTGACTCTCCCGTAGAAACTTTGGGGCACTCTTTGAAGTTCTTTGTGTTGTTGAATAGATGAATCTGAGATTGTGTGATGCATATCGTATAATTATACCCATGGATACTTGAGGTGACATTGGAGTATCTAGGTAACATTAGGTTTTGGTTGATTTGTATCTTAAGGTGTTATTCTAGTACGAACTCTAGGATAGATCGAATGGAAAGAATAGCTTCGTGTTATTTTACTACGGACTCTTGAATAGACAAAAATAATGAAGACATCAACCGGAGAATGATGGCAAGGTTTCAGAGGAGAACAAACTTACTTGAGATCAAAGAGATGTACCTTAACGGTCGCAAGTACACTTGGTCGAACGAACGACGATGCCCCACCTTGGAGAAGATAGACCACGTTTTCACTACAAATTGCTGGGACGACCTACACCTGGCAGCTTTGCTTACAGCCCTTGGATCGGCCATATCAGATCACTGCCCTCTGCTCCTGGATCTGAACGCGGACTTTGCATACGGCAAGCATTTTCGCTTTGAGGCCTTTTGGCCGAAGGCGGATGGTTTCTTCCACACGGTGGAGATGGCGTGGAGCTCTGTGGGACCATCGGGCAATGCATTTGTGGATCTGGATAACAAGCTACGAGGTACGGCTAAGGCGCTCCAGTGGTGGAGTGATAGATGCATCGGAAACATCAGGCTGCAGATCGCAGTTGCTTTGGAGGTTATTGCACAACTGGACAAGGCAATGGACTTGCGAGTCCTCACGGAGAGAGAGCACGGGCTGCGCAAAAACCCTTAAGAGAAAGCTTCTGGGATTATGTTCACTGCAAGGATCCATCGCTAGGCAACGCTCTCGGCTACTTCAGCTTAAGGAAGGAGAGGCCCACACCTCATTCTTTCACCGCCAGGCCAGCCACCGCCGGAGAAACAGCATCATCCTCTCCATCCACTCGGAAGGTCAGGTGTTCACAGGCCAAAATAGCATTGCGCAGGAAATTGATGATTACTACCAGCGACTGCTGGGCTCAGCCGCAGAAAGGAGCCATGCCCTAAACCTTGAGTTGCTCAGGCTGCCAAGAAGAGACTTGCGGACGCTGGAGGATCCTTTCTTAGTAGATGAGGTGGAGAAAGTGATAAAAGAGATGCCCATGGACAAGGCACCCGGACCAGACGGTTTCACTGGAAGATTCTATGCTACATGTTGGCATATTATAAAGAACGACTTCATGAGGGCGATCGATAAGTTTCATGGTGGAGACATGCGAGGGCTTCAGGCCATTAACAGAGCCACGATTTCGCTACTTCCAAAGAAAGTGGGAGCGGTGGACATAAAAGATTTTCGGCCTATTAGTCTAAACCATGGCGCTATCAAGATTTTCGACAAGGTTCTCGCCACTCGGCTCATGGATGACTTGCGCACCTAGTGGGCAATCATCAAAGCGCGTTCGTGCGCGGAAGATCTCTACATGACAATTTCATGCTCGTGCAAGGCACGACACGTAGACTACACGCCCTAAAAGATCTGACGGTGCTTGTGAAGCTCGACATAAGCAAAGCCTTCGACTCGGTGCAATGGCCTTTTCTCCTAGAGGTTTTGGGACAGCTGGGATTTGGACCAAGGTGGATCTCATGGATCTGTGGTTTGCTCGTGACTTCATCCACCAAGATTGTTGTAAATGGAATCCCCGGTGAAACGATCTACAACTGTCAAGGGCTGCGTCAGGGAAGTCCCCTCTCGCCTATGATCTTCATTCTATGCATGGAGCCCCTACACCGTCTGTTTGAGTATGCCACTGCTGCTGGGTTGCTTACCCCTTTGGCCCGGACGGGATTAAGGCAGCGGGTATCCATGTACGCGGACGACGCAATGATTTTTCTCAAACCAAAGGAGTTGGATCTTCAGGCTTGTGCTGCAATTCTGGACATGTTCGGCCAGGCTTCTGGGCTCAAGATCAACCTTCAGAAAAGTTCAGCTCTGCCGATCAGATGTACGCAAGAGCACATGCAACTGGTGTCTGGGCTGCTAGGCTGCGTAAGCACAAGTTTTCCTTGCCACTATCTAGGGCTACCACTGTCAATTCGGAAGCAGACAACGGTGTAGTTCCAGGACCTGGTAGTCCAAATCGCAGCGCGCCTACCAACATGGAAAGCGGCCTCCCTGCCAAAGAGTAGCCGGATATTGCTGATTCAGTCGGTCCTCTGCGCGATACCGGTGCACTCGATGATTGCCATGGGTCTGCCTCCGAAAACAATCAAGGCGATCACCAAGATTTGTAGAAGCTTCCTGTGGAGTGGAAAGGAGGAGGCAGTAGGGGGGAAATGCGCGGTGGCTTGGGAGACTCTCTGTCGACCCAAGTGGGCAGGAGGCTTAGGTGTCCCTAACCTGAGATGGATAAATGTGGCATTGCAAGCAAAATGGTTATGGTTTCAGCGAACAGACACGTCTAGACCGTGGGCAGAGTTCACCTTCTCTATCGCGGAAGAGGCAACCTGTTTCAAGCTGCGACCAGACTGATCCTTGGCGACGGCCAGACAGCCTTGTTCTGGGAGGACAGATGGTTAGATGGTTACCGAATACAAGAGCTGGCCCCGGTGGTGTATGCAAAGGTGACAAAGAAAGTTCGAATGTCCAGAACTATGGCTGATGCCCTTCTTGATGCAACTTGGGCCCGTGATTTTGGAGCAAACTTGGATGAAATCGGTCTTCGGCAGTTTCTCGAGACCTGGTCGAGGGTAGCAACTATAACACTTAACACCCATGTGCCAGATCAGATATCGTGGTCTTGGGAAAAGGATGGTCAATTCTCGGTGAGGTCGGCGTACGCGGCCGGATTTGCCACAATGTATGTCTCCCCGACGGCAGTCTTCACTTGGATATCAAACGCACCTTTGCGTTGTCGCTTCTTTTCTTGGTTGGCCCTACGGAACAGGGTGTGGACCTCTGACAGACTCGCAAAACATGGACTGCCTCACCAAAACGCATGCCCACTTTGTGACCAAGGTGATGAAGATATAAATCACCTCCTGCTACACTGTGTGTTCTCGAGAGAAATATGGAACAAGGTAGGACAGGCGATGGGTATGAGAGGCATGACACCAACAGTGGGCGAAGAACTACAATCTTGGTGCACGAGAGCCATACCCCAAGGAAAGCATGGTAAGTCCTATCAAGCCACCCATCTGCTGACCATGTGGGTGTTATGGAAGCACAGGAACTCGGTCGTGTTTGACGGAGTGACACCGGATGTGCAGCTTGTCATAAGGCAGATTGCATCAGAGTGTATTCTGTGGAAGCAAGCCGGCATCCTGCAGGCTGATTTTGTAATCTCTTTTGTAGAGGTAGATGGGTGGGCGGCTGATGAGTAGTCCGGTGTAATGTAAGGTACCGTATGGTGGAGTGCGCTGTAACGCGTTGTAATTAACTGTGGGTGGGGCTCTCTTCCCCCCTTCTTCTCTTAATATATGATACGCACACTCGTGCGTATTCAAGAAAAAGAAAGAATAACTTTGAGGTGGTTTCGTACCCTACAATAATCTCTTCGTTTGTTCTCCGCTATTAGTGACTTTGGAGTGATTCTTTGTTGCATGTTGAGGGATTGTTGTATGATCTAATTATGTTATTATTGTTGAGAGAACTTGCACTAGTGAAATTATGAACCCTATGCCTTGTTTCCTAGCATTGCAATACCGTTTACGCTCACTTTTATCACTTGCTACCTTGCTGTTTTTATATTTTCAGATTACAAAAACCTATATCTACCATCCATATTGCACTTGTATCACCATCTCTTCGCCGAACTAGTGCACCTATACAATTTACCATTGTATTGGGTGTGTTGGGGACACAAGAGACTCTTTGTTATTTGGTTGCAGGGTTGTTAGAGAGAGACCATCTTCATCCTACGCCTCCCACGGATTGATAAACCTTAGGTCATCCACTTGAGGGAAATTAGCTATTGTCCTACAAACCTCTGCACTTGGAGGCCCAACAACGTCTACAAGAAGAAGGTTGTGTAGTAGACATCAAGCAGTTTCTCGCGTTGTTGCCGGGGAGGTGAGTGCTTGAAGGTATATCTTTAGATCTTGCAATCAAATCTTTTTTTTTCTTGTTTTATCACTAGTTTAGTCTATAAAAGAAAACTACAAATATGGAACTAAGGGTGCCTCATATGCTTCATCTTTTTAATATCTTTCATGAAAATAAGGATTCCGATAATAGTGCCAAAGTGTTAGAAGAAGAATGCATTAAAATGTTTGGCACTAAATCTTTGAGTGATGAGCATGATTGGAATGTTGTTAGTACGAACACTACTAGGAAAAGGCCTACTAGTGGCGCACCAGTTTTGCCTACTAATGGTGCACTACTGGTGCGCCACTAGTACCATGCCACTAGTATTTTTTACTAATGGCGCACCACTGGTGCGCCATTAGTATCTGGTATACTAATGGCGCACGAGGCAGTGCGCCATTAGTATAGGCCACGGTGCGCCATTAGTATGCTTCCCAGGGGGCATATTTACCCATGTGCTTTGCCATACTAATGGCGCACTGCGGGGTGATGCGCCATTAGTATCCTTTGGCATACTAAAGGCGCACATTGGGGTGATGCGCCATTAGTATCCTTTGGCATACTAATGGCGCACGTTGGGGTGATGCGCCATTAGTATGTATATTAGGGATTTTTTCTTTTCTGATATTTGCACAGATTACAAAATATATTATTGGACAGAATATAAACAACACCACACAGCAACAGCAGATTCATCGAATCAATAGAAGATTAGTCTCCGAATACAATTCATCATATTAGTCTCCGAATTCAATAGACCGAACAAAGATAGAACATTACAAGTCTCGAGACCGTGAGTAGCGAGTTTGTCTTCACATTACAAGTCGATATCGATCATCTAAACTGCCATCACATAGAAGAGAGCCGCGGTCATCACGATGAGCATCATCGCGATGAAACTGGTCTTCATCCGGTTCCTCCAACGCTCCCTCCTGTCTCCCGCTAGATAGCGCGCGTATCTAGATTCCGCCTCCGCCCTATTGGTGTACCCTTTGTAACTGTTACCGCTGAAACGGTGAACCTGTCTCCGACACTCCTCCTAGTCGTCGTAGACTCCGGGAACCTTACCCTTGTACACGACATACGACGACATCTCTATGCACTAGCCAAACAACAGACAATACATAAGCAATATATAAGTATGCAACAAAAGGATCGGAAGAGAAAAGCAAGACATTAATAGCACGATTCATGGTCCTACTAATAAATAGCATCGATTACATCTAAGTTAAACGACTGTCCAAACCATAGAGACATACAAGTTCATTAAAGTTTAATTACAACATGAGCTAATCAATGTTTCAGAACTACACATATCATCACTACTTTCGACTCGACTCATGGGACCGGAGCATGGATGAAGCCGCCGTCCGTCGTGATGGTCACGAAGTCACGGGCGTTGTCAGCCTGCATTTGTAGCGTTGTGTCTATCTCACTGTTGGACGGTTGAAATTTGAGGTAGAACTGCCCTGAGGTACGAAGGACATCTTGATGGATGATTTCTGCAAACTCCGACTGGATGCGAAAGAATTCTTGTTGGATGTCCGCGTCCTGGATTGCCGCCAAGCTTGCGGCCCAATCTTTGAGATTATTTGGTAGCAGAAGGTGATTATGGTCCCGTACGATCGCCCGCATGTGATGGAGGGCGTAGTAGGCATCCTTCTGACCGCCAGGCGGCTGCTTGACGCAGGGGAACGTCGTATTGTGGGTGAACACGTGCCTGCCGTACCTACGAGCTGGCCTCTTAAAGGTGCCTCCAGATGCGGCGTAGCCGGGGAGAGCATCATCAAGAACTTTCTTGATATTTGTGTAGTCTATCTTGGAGTCACGGTCTGGGTCGAAATACGTGGCCATGGAATATTTCGGGCTTAAGAGGATGAGTGTGCAACGTGTGTCACTGCATAGAACACGGAATGTTAGAAAAAAAAGAACGATCGAAATCTAAGAAATCATATGTTACGGGGCGGTTAGGAGATGACTTACTCGGGAAAGTAAGGCACGAGGAAGGTATCCTTATCTGGGTTTGCCAGAATGACGCCTTCGAGGTGTGAACTCGCGACTTGCCGGTCCCCAGCGCTGCCCAAGATCTTGGCACGCATGTAGAAGGGGTCGACTATCACAATGTCCGGGGTCTTGTCTCTAATGATCCGCATCTCCATACTCAGCGAAAACAGCCGAACGAAGGTGTAGTGCAGCGGATGAAGGTTAAACATAGCAAAGATGTCATCAAACCGCAGGACGATCGTACCCCCGACGACGCTATCCACAAAGCCCTAGCTCTCTGGCACCTTGGCCACGAAAACCAGGTATGCCACATCATTCTCTCTGAGACGCCGCTTCTCCAAAGAAAGAACACTGTCATGCAGACTCCGCATAGCACCGGTTGCAGCATTCAGCATATTTGTCGGTAGCATCGCCCTACCCGCCACATGCACCCTCCTCGAGATATCCTTAGGTGAAGGTGGCCCGTCCTGAGCACGGATCGTACTCGGTGCCGGCTGGCTCGCACCGCTGCCCTTGTTAGTCTTTCGTTTCCGTCCCTTCTTCCTGATCTGCTGTAATGGGATCGAGTTCTGCTCACAGACCGCCTTCTTGAGCGTGTTGGGGCTGATAATATTTCGCACCTCAGCTATCTGAGGCTCGGTGAAGGCGGCAGCTGGAGGCGTCTCCTGAGAACTGAACGCCAGACGACGCCTGTTGCAATTTGGTTTCTCCGCCGTACCAGCTAGATCGCGGTCGTCTTTTTCAGGGTTGGGTTCTTGAGATGGAGGCCCGCAGAACTCGTCACTGTACCCATGTTCGGCAAAGTACTTATCGACGTTGGAAAATGTATCGCCGTCGTTGTCATCATCGTCCGGATCCTGTGCCATATGCATGTCCGGATCTTGTGCCATAGGGATGTCCGGCATGTCCGGTAGCGTTGCAGCGTTCTTGCCATGGCTTGGCGCTGGCACGACTGGCGGTCTTGTCTATGGGGTGGTGTCCCCCGCCCCCAAACGAATCTGGCTCTTCGGCCAAAGCAGGGGCCAGCTTACGCAGGCGCTGAGGGTCATCACATCATCTTCGTCGGCCCCAGCGGGTCGAATCGGAGGTAACAACTCGTCGGAGCCTGGCAGCACCCGAACCAGTTCAACCCTATACAAGCTGGGTGGCATCGGATTACCGTGGAACACGCGGTTGCCCGGTTGAACAATTCTGCCCTTGGCGACATCGACCAACTCGCCGCCCACGAAGTGCAGGAGAGTGCAAGGAATGTCGGCGGCGCCCTGCGAAAACATGTAGGGCGTCAAGGATGCCCAGTCAAAGGCAAGGAGATGAAGTCGTCGGCCGAGAGGCTTAGTTACCGTGATGCCGTCGAGATCGGCTAATGTCGAGGCACCGCCAACGGCGGGCGTGCAACTGACGGAGGGGCCGCTTGTTGGCGAGGTGCCGGCCGGCGTACACCCGGGTGCATTAAGCTCCAATGCCCGTGTCGGCGCCGGAGACACGAATACCGCCTCCGCCGGAGACACCAATGGTGCCGCCTGCGCGTTGTGCGAGTTGCTGGCCGTGAAGCTGGGAACCGGGGGAGGCCCCTGTTGGCCGCCCGCAATCCACATCGTCAGCCCCTGAATCAAGGTAGGCACTATGGCGGTGAGCGTCGTTCCCAGTTGTTGTTGCACTTGCTCTTGGACAATCTCCGAAATCCGCGCCACTTGTGCCTTGAGTTCTTGAACCTCGCGTGACTGGCTTTCCGAGCTGGTCTTTTTCTCCTTTCGCCCACCAGCGGTATAGTATGACGACCATTTTGTGGACAAGCCTTTATCGGCCACACGACCAGCTGACGACGTCTTACTGAGCTTATACTTGTTTTTCATTACGTTCAATGCCCTATTTAAAGGGGTGTCAAAAGTGGAGCTCTGAGACGACCCCGCGCTACTGCTTTCAGCCTCCTGCGGAAGGAATGTGAACCATTTAGAAAGTTGGCTTCATTAATTAGAATGCAACCATATGGAGCTAATTACGCGGGGGTGTATTCCTTACCAGAACAAGCTCAAGCGCCCTGGTCTTCGGATCCGTGGTAAGCTCCTTTGTTACCGGGTCCTCCTTGTACCGGGCCCTGACAAAGTTCCTGGTCTGCATGTCACGTAATTTCTCGAAGCGGGGCGGTAGGCCTTGCTCGGCACGCTCCGCGTCCTCCTTGTCCCATATAGGCTCCGCCACTCTGTAACCGCCGGGACCGAGTTGGTGGACCCCTAAGTTCAACTCCCGCATTTCTTTCCCCCACTGACTTGATTCGGAGGTTGCGCTGCTCTCGCACTTGATCTTGAACTCCTTGTAGTCATCTTCGCTCATCAAAGGATATTTCGCCTTGATCTTCTCATAACTATCACCTTTTTAATCATTGCCTTCACCGTGCTTCTCCATGTAGACAGGGTCGTGCTCATCCTCGTGAGGGCGGCACTGTTCACTTTATTCCCTGAGAGGCGTGTGTTTGCAAACTCAGCGAGGAACTTGTATCGTTCGTGCAACTTCGTGAAGAGGAGGCTGCGCAAATTCCCTCGGTCCTTATGCCTTAGGTTCTCGGTGTTGATCGAGACGGTGCTCCGGAGAATGCACCCGAGCTGAACCGAGTACCCCTTGACTACTTGTTTGGGCGCCGTTGGATGCCCGTCGGAGTTCACTTCAGTAAATTCCTCCTTGACGGTGCCGAGCACGCTCGGGCGCCGGTCCTTCCGTTGCCTCTTCGGTTGGCTGCCATCTGTGCGTGCGCTGCCATCATCAGTGGTGGCATCCTCGGCGGCACCATCAGTGGTGTCATCCCCGACGCCACTAGGGGTTGTGTAGTCAGGATCGGTGTCTTCCGCGGCATCCTCATAGCGGTGAGGTTCTTCCTCCAGCTCCTGGGACAGCTCCCAGAATTGCTTGCCCTGGCCCATGCATTAGTCGCAAGTTGGTTATTGTCAAGGAACAAGATCATGGTCTCATAATTTAGGGTTTGTCGACACCGAGAGGCATCCTAAAAGCTAAGCTTTTATCATTTAGGGTTTGTCGACGCCAAGGCACCCTAAAAGCCTAAGCTTTCATCATTGGGCCTAATCACTTGGCTCTATTGCCACCTATGGTTTAATGCAGCAAGAATAAAGGGGCAATTGATCCTACTTAATTAAGTACTAAGATACCCCGGCCCATGCATTAGTCGCAAGTACCCCATATGTCCTATTTTTAGCAAAGTCATGCTAAAATTCACGGAAAATTTCAGCATGACCTTTGCTGAAAATAGGACATATGGAGTACCCGAATTTGCCGGAACGGAAGTTAATCGACATTCCGGCAAACTCAAGGGCCTCTCGGGGTACCTGCAAAATCATCACGACACGATGGTCGGAGACAAAACCCAGCAAACTAGCACCACAATGTGCCCCTACTTTCATATGGATGAAAAGGCCACAATGTGCCTCTACTAGCACCACAATCTTAGTTAACTTCTGGGGACATCAAAAAGTTAACATCCGCCTGATTATTATGAGGACTTCACTGCCACTATTTACTCAAACTTAAGTTAGTAATTAAAAATATAAAATAGGATAACCCAGTGACAGGACTGTTGGTTGATGTCACAAAAAAGTTGCTAGTCTCAACATGTTCTACAGTTGTTAAAATTATCTTATTGTATTTAGAACAAACTAACACCAGAGTCTACTAATTCAGATAGAAGCCATCATTCATTACAAATTTGAATATATGATATTCCAGAAAATAATCTGTTTACAAAATGAGATACATCCCGTTTGAACTACCAAAACTGTAACCAACGTTATTACCTAATTATGAAAAAAGTACAGTACATATAAATTATTTCATCACTGAGAGGAGATCACCAAAAGTTTCCAAGCAATATGATTAAGAAAATGGGATTTAGGCATCCAAATGCCACAAAAGACCAAATCACATTTTTAAACCAAGTTACACAAAGAAAATGCACCTAAGCACCAAGAGGAACTGTCACAACTCCATAAGGTATATCCAAGTCACTGCTGCTCATATTCAAAAAACCTAACTCCAATATAACCAGAAAGATTTTAAAACATTATATCTCCCTGCTGACACGAACTGAAAGCGTAACAAAAATACCATCTTCTTTTGTTGATGCGTTGGTGTTTCAGAGCAGAGGTAAGAAAACCGGAGACCATATATGTAGTTTCTAACATATGCAAGATTACTTAAAAATTGTAGAGCCATGTCGTTTCTACTGGACCTAAATAGAGCTAACTGCTGGTGTTGGACAATAAACAGCCACACCACACACTAAGACAAGTAACTGAAATGACAATCTTTGTATTGTAGTAGTAGAAGAAACAAGAGAGAGATGCAAGATAGTAGTATATATAGGTGAGTCAACCTATTATTCTAGGCAGCTGCCTTGCTGGTGATTCGGTGTCGTCGCAACTGGATCCCTCCCACTCGACCTGCGATCTTCTACAAGGAAAAAGTAGCAGCTCAGTCAACCACCATATAATTATACAAGGAAAAAATGTTACTTGGCACAAGTGTAAACGAGAAGCTTGAGGTAGCAGCAGATTGAAGTGATAAAGTGCAAAGGAGAAGCTTGAGCTAGTAAACAATTTCTGAATGTTATAAAGTGGGGAAAGTAAAATAAAATTCATGACTAGTCATGGCAGTAGAAAAGAGATGAGATTTCACAAAACCAGAGCCAAGCATAGTCCAGAATGTCAAATTTTCAGTTAGTTAATTATTACAGTCCTTTGCTAAAAGAGATGATCCGTCCAGGAAATTTAATACTAGATGCATGCAGTCTGTTGAGGATCTTTTAGTGAATGACTAACAACAAGTAGCCAAGCTTGCGCAAGAAAGATTAGATTCAGAAGTGTTGGCTGCTGCTAGTGAATGGAGCTGACAGTTATACAGTGTCAATTGACAGTAAGTAGAGTGAGATGATCAAACGTTTGTGCTGAATAGCAGTGGCAGTGTAATGTTAACTAAATATAGTTGGCAGTGTATAGAGTGTTAATTGACAGTGGCTTGTCCTGGATATAACTCATTTTCTAGGTTTACCTTGGGTAGATAGCCCATGAATGCGGAACAGATACTTACATTCATGCCGTGAGATAAACTTATTTTCAGGTATAAACCGTGGACCGATGATACAGTGCATTTTTCTTCAGTGTATGTCCAGTGCATTTTTCTTCTTCTTTCGTTGAGTAGCATAAATTAGACCTATCATTGTGTAAGATGCAGGAGTACTTCTTATACTTTGTGGCATTGCCATACTTAGCCAAGAGTCCCCATTTCTTATATCCTGTGAGACGCAGTCATCTTTTACTCCAGTTCTTATAGTATTTTGGAGTACATTGCCTGTTATGCTGCTTCCAAGGTTAGCATAGGTTCAGAAATGGGGACTAAAAAATAGTGATTTAATTCTCAATTCAATTTCCATTTTCAAGTTTAAATTTGAATTTCAACAGTAGTGATTTTACACCCAGTTCAACAGTGATTTTAGCTCGATTTCAATGGTAATTTTAGCAGCAGAGTCGGGGGCGGGGACTAAAAAATCTTAACCCTAATAGCATAGTGGAACGCATGGAAGACGAGGTGGGGCGGCGGGTAGACGGGCACCTTGGCGTGCAGGCGCTCGAGGGCGACGAACTGGCGCTCGAGGGCGGAGAGTAGACGGGCACCTCCCCGGAGAGCACCTCCAGCCACGTCTCCTCCACGAGCAGCTCCGGACTCGGCGAGGCGGAGGTTGTGGCGCCCGCGGGCGAGGGCGAGGTTGATGTCGGCCCTGCGGCGCTGCTCCGGCGAGAGTGGGGTGGGGTCGGAGGGGAGGAAGGGGAGGATGGGGAGAGGGAGGCGGCGGGGGCGCGGATTGGGAGCGGACGGAGAGGAACTGGCGCGAGGTAGAGGGACGAAGGGGAACTGGCGAGGGAGAGGGAGGAATTAGCTATAGGGGGGAAACTTACTAATGGCGCACCCCGAAGCGGTGCGCCATTAGAATGTTTTTTTATATAGCAATGGCGCTCCCACGATCGGTGCGCCATTAGTAAACTTTTTTTATATAGCAATGGCGCACCAGCCAGAGGTGTGCCATTAGTAATCTTTTTTTTATTATTTTTCGTTGCATCTAATAATTTTTTAGAAAATGAATATGAATATGAAACAGTAATAATTTTTAAAAAAATATAATCAAATTTGTTGTTTGAAAATATTTATGAATATGAAAAAATCATCAAATTTATTATTTGAAAATATAATCAAATTTGTTTTTTTTGCAATTTTAGTTGCATTCATTTGTGACGGTGGAGCGGGGAGGGTGCGGGGGGTCGTCGGCGGCGGTGGAGCGGGCCGGGGAGGGTGCGGTGGGTCGTTGGCGGCGGTGGAGCAGGGGAGGATGCGGTGGGTCGTCGGCGGCGGTGGAGCGGGGGAGGGTGCGGGGGGGTCGGCGACGGCGGCCGGTGGAGTGGGGTAGAGGGTGCGGGGGGTGCTCGGCGGCGAGGGGGACCGGATCTGGCGAGGTGGGATAGCGATCGAGATGGAGGGGGATCGAGATCGAGTGTCCATGAAATTTAAAAATATTCTTGAGTTCAAAAAGTGCCTATGAAATACAATCAAGAAATGAAGGCTACAATTTAAATACAATCGATCTTAGCTAGCTATCTGTTCACAATCTTCTTGCCCTTATTTTTCGTAAATGGAGTTCTTCTCTTGAACGGATGTCCTTTAGGTAGGGTGGTCCTGCTTCTTCTTGTGGTGTATGCTGATACTTCATCGTCGTCGTCATGTTCCATCTTCGGGTCGCCGTACTTGTTGAAGTCTTGCTCATTGGCGACTCCATCCATTCCGATGATCTTCCTTTTGCCTCTCCTCACGACAACACGACTGGGCTTTGACGGGTCGGTAATGAAGAAGCATTGGTCCACTTGGGAAGCCAGTACCCATGGCTCATTTTTCGCGGTGACGTTCGCGCCTGCGGTCTTGGATTTGGCTTCGGGTATAACCATGGTGGTGAAATACCGGTCTTCTTTTATGACGCTCCTGGCCCATCTGACACGGAACATCGGGACCTTCTCTCCAGCGTAGCTCAGCTCCCAGATCTCCTCGATCCTTCCGTAGTATCTGTCCTTGTCGTTACCGGTGTAGGATTCCATCGTTACCCTGGAGTTCTGATAACCATCGCTCTTCATGTCCTTGTCCTCGGTGTAGAATGTGTAGCCGTTGATATCGTACGCCTCATACGTCATCAGGTTGTGCTTGGCGCCCTGTGACAAGGCGAATATGAGTTGTTCTTCCGTGGAAGAATCCTCATGTAAAGGGTACGACAGAAGCTTCTGCTTGAACCAACACGTGAAACATGAGTTGTGCTCTTTGATTATATCTCCGTCCGTCCTCTGTTGGCCTCGGTCATTGTACGTCTTCTCAATAAAGGTTTTGTGCTCTACCACCCAAGGATCGACCACGTCTATGTGTTGTAGCGCGACTAGGTTTGCTCTTTCAAAGTCGGCGAGTCGACCATCGAAGTCGACATGCATTTCGCGGCGACCCTCACGGTGACCCCATCCAGCGAGCCTGCCGAGGTGCCTGTTGACGGGCAGACCAACGGGGTTCTCGATGCCTAGATAATTCATGCAGTAGGAGATGCACTCTTCGGTCAGAAAGCCCCTGGCTATGCTTCCCTCTGGACGTGACATGTTGCGAACGTATCCTTTGATGACACCATTCATCCTTTCGAACGGCATCATGCTGTGCAGGAACGTCGGCCCGAGTTGGATGATATCCTCCACGATATGGACCAGCAGATGCACAATAATGTCGAAGAATGCGGGCGGGAAGTACATCTCAAGCTCGCATAGTATCACCACGATCTCTTCCTGTAGCCTTCTGAGTTGCCTCACGCCAACCGACTTCGAGAGATGACGTCGAAAAAGTTGCATAGGCCAAATAGCTTTTCACGGACGTGCGCGTCCATGATCCCACGGATTGCAACTGGAAGTATCTGCGTCATCAGCACATGACAGTCGTGAGACTTCATCCCGCTGAACTTCTGCTTCGCTGAGTCTAGGTATCTGCTTATCTTCCCCGCGTAACCGTAAGGAAGTTTTACTCCTACGAGGCAGGTGAAAAATTGATCGATCTCCTCCTCACTTAGAGTGAAGCACGTGGGAGGGAAGTCATTTCCGGTCTTCTTGGCCTTTTGCCTTTGGGACGACTTTCCGTGTCCTACTTCGCCTCATCATCATCATCATCATTAGCGTGAAGCTCCTCCCTGATGCCCATTGAATTCAAGTCTGCCCTTGCTTTCGGCCCATCTTTGGTCCTCTCTGGCATGTTGAGCAGGGTACCAAGCAGACTCTCGCACACGTTCTATGTGATATGCATGACGTCAAGGCTGTGAGGCACACGGTGGATCTTCCAGTACGGCAAGTCCCAGAAAACAGACCTCGTTTTCCATACCTTCAGCAGCGGCTCTGGCGCCTTTCGCTTCTTTCCCGGCTCTAGCACCTTTTGCTTCTTTCCCGGCAGTGGGCAATCTTTCCAATTTTTCAACAGCTCGTCTATTTCCTCGCCGCTCCTCATACGCGGGCGTCTTCGCGGTTCGGTTTCACCATCGAACAGATCCTTGCGTTTCCTCCACGGGTCATCGTTGTGAAGCCACCTTCGATGTCCCATGAACACGGTTTTCAAAGACCCGGGATCTCTATCTAGCTGGCGATACGTTGTGTCATCCATGCACCTGACGCATCCAGAAAATCCGTGGACCACCTGTCCCGCGAGATATCCGTAACCGAGATAGTCGTGCACCGTCGTGAGCAGTGCGGCTCTCATAGGGAAATATTCTTTCTCTGCGGCATCCCATGTATTGGCTGGCGTTTTCCACAGCGTGTCTAGCTCCTCTTTCAGCAGCCCCAAATACAGATTGATGTCGTTCCCTGGTTGTTTCGGCCCTTCAATTAGCATACTCATGTGAATGTACTTCCTCTTCATGCACAACCAGGGGGAAGGTTGTACATCCACACAAACACAGGCCAGGTGCTATGTGTGCTTCTCTGGCTACCAAACGGATTGACTCCATCGATGCTCGCGCCCAGCACGATGTTCCTTGGATCCTTCCCAAATTCTCGGTGTTTGAAGTTCAACGCTTGCCACTGGCTCCCATCCTTAGGGTGACTCAGCATCTTGTCTTTTTTATTTATCTCCGGATCATTTGCGTCATCTTCTCGCTTCTTCTCCTCCCTATCCGCGCGCCAACGCAGGAGCTTTGCTACCTTAGGGTCCGTGAAATACCGCTGCAGACGAGGAGTGATTGGAAAGTACCACACCACTTTTCGAGGAGCTTTCTTCCTCTTCTTGTATCGAGTGACGCCGCACACCGGACATATGGTAGACTCCGCGTGCTCGTCCCGATAAATGATGCAATTGTTCATGCACACATGGTATTTCACGTGCGGTAAATCCAGAGGACACACGATTTTCTTCGCCTCCTCGAAACTGATCGGGCACTTGTTCCCCTTGGGAAGATGTTCCTGCCAGAATGACATGTTCTCGTCGAAGCATGCGTCGGTCATTTTGTGTTTTACCTTCATCTCCAGAGCCATGAGCGTTACTTTCAGGCGGGTATCCTCGAGCCTGCATCCTTCATACAATGGAGTAACCGCGTCTATCTCTAGTTGATCCAGCTTGGCTTTCTCTCGGGCGGCAGCTCTTGTGTTATCCGTCTGCTTGAGAAGCAGCTCTTGAATATGAGGGTCCTGCACCCAGCCCATCGATGGTCCGTCGTCGTCTGCTCCGCCGGCATCTTCATCTTCATGATCATGCCCTTCGTCTGCTCCCGCATCTTCCTCATCATCATGTCCGGCATCTTCTACATGATGACTGTGTACAGCATCACCGTCGTGATCATGTCCTGGAGATTCTTCGTCTTCTCGCCCGCCCGAGATGTGGTGGTTGTCTTGCTGCCCTACCTCATTTCTTGCCCGGCCCCCATGGACGACTTCATAGTCATCTTCATCACCTTGCCACCGATAGCCATCCATGAAACCACGCAAGAGCAGGTGGTCCCGCACCTGCCCGGAATCCGGGTCCACAATAAGGCTCTTCAGCTTGCATCTTCGACACGGACATCTTATCTCCGTCTTGTTCTTTTCAAGCATCTCGGCCTTCGCGGAGCTCAAAAACCTATTCACGATGCCTTCGGTCATCGTGCGGACCATGGTCGCCTGCGGGGTAGAGCAAAACGATATTTTAGAACGAAGAAAAAATTTGGCATGACTTTCCCTAAAAATAGGACCAAAAAGAATGCATAGTGCCAAAATTGTCGCCAAAACGGAAATGAATCAACATTCTGGCAAAATATTGCCAACTATCGCATTTCAAATACCAGTACCTGCAAACACAAACATATATGCAACACCACAAACATATGCAACACCACAAACATACATAGATCTAGCTAGGCCATAAAAAGTGCATGTGCACGTTGTTGGAGGGAGAACAACATAAAGATAGCTTCCCCCTTACTTACCTATCAAAAAAAGGTAATTTAACCACTTAATTTGGATGAATTTATGGTGCAAATGAGGTGAGGAGGAGGAGGCAGCTGAGACAAGCTTGGAGGAGGAGGTGGAGAGAATGAAGTGGGGAAAGTGAGTGGGTAGGTGTGGTTGTCCAAAATATCTAGCTCGTCCCAGGTTACTAAGGGCGCACCACCAACAAATGCGCCATTAGTAACCTTGGTTACTAATGGCGCACCTGCTGGTGGTGCGCCATTAGTAGTTTTGCAAAAAAAACACTAATGGCGCACTGTTCCCTGGTGCGCCATTAGTAGTTTTGCAAAAAAATAAAAAATAAAAAAATATAGTAGTGGCGCACTATGTGGCTGGTGCGCCATTACTAGTTAGAACTAGTAATGGCGCACTGTGCCCTGGTGCGCCATTAGTATGTTTGGAAAAAAAATTGTTACTAGTGGCGCACCGTGTGTCTGGTGCGCCATTAGTGTCTTTCACACTAATGGCACCAGCACATGGTGCGCCACTGCTATATAGTAGTGGCGCACCACATGTCTGGTGCGCCATTAGTGGCCATTCCATCTATAGCCCTTTTCCTAGTAGTGGAACTCTTTGACTATCCATGGTACTAATGAAGATTGCATTAGTCATGATGAAAATGTGTCTTATAAGCATGTCAATTTTTGTGGAGTGCATAGAGTTTGCAAGTACACACCAAATAGGGAAGATAGATTTTGCAAGAGGCATAAGTATTTAGAAACTAAATGGTTGCAAGAAAGGCTAGATGTTTGTGCTGAAAATTTAAATTTTATTAGCCATCCTTGTGAACTTTGCAATGAACGTGGTCATTTAAATATCCAATGCAAATAGTTTCATGATCGTATCGTGTCCAAAAATTGTGATGACTTGATTTCCCTTGCGCATCATAATGAACTTAGTTTGCTTCTGGGTTATGAAGAAATGAAACGTATAACTAAGGATATTCCAGAATTTGCCCTTGAGACAATTATTGATTTTGAGCTAGAGGAAATTTATATGTATTGTGCGGTGAATTGCATTGAAAATTCTTATATTGCCAATTACATAAAGACAAGAAAACAAATAGAAGATGAAGATAATACTAATGAAAGGGAAGAGACTTCCCAATATCCTCCTATTATTTCTTATGATGAATCAGGTAACCAGGAGGAGCCTTCGATTCAACCAATCTCATTAATAAGGAGCTTCAAAAAGAGGATTAAACCCACACATGATGCGAAGAAGAAAAAGAAAAGACGGAGAAGCAAAGGTAAAAAGGTATCCCTCCCAAATGATGTTGCTCCTATTACTCATTGTGATGATGATAATTGCTATACTATTGGTGTTATCCATACTATTAATGATGAGAATGATTATGCTTATGATATGAAAAGGCCCAAGCTTGGGGATGCTATGTTTGATGAGAATGACATGTTTGATAATTTATTTGCTGCAATTAATGTTTGTCCCAAGCTTGGGGATACTATGCTTTATGAAGATGATATTTTTAACCTCCCAAGTTTTGATATGCAAACTTATTATGATGATAGCATGCCTCCTATTTATGATGATTATATTGATGAAAGTGGGTTTGGAAGAGTGTCAACTTTAGGAAGTAATGATCCCACTATTTTGGAGGGTGTTGAATCTTATTGCGACAATTATGAAAGTGGATTTGGAGAGGTCATGATTTTATTTAGTAATGATTCCACTATCTTGGAAGAGGTTTCAATTGATTATGATGAGAACAAAGTTGCTACTTATGATGATTATTGTGATGACACTTATGCTATAAAAAGTAGTGATGATTATATTTATAAAACTTGTCATGATTATGATTACCATTTTTCTGAACATTACTCTTTTAATGTGGAAACAATTTATAGTATTCGAGTTTCTTATGATACTCCCACTATTCTGAATGAGAAGAATTTTGCTTATGTGAAGAGTAATAAAATTTATATGCTTGGGGATCATGAAAAGAATGCTTTATGTGACGGTTATATTGTTGAATTCATTCATGATGCTACTGAAAATTATTATGAGGGAGGAACATATGCTTGTAGGAATTTCAATAATATCAAGTTTCCTCTCTATGTGCTTAAAATTTTGAAGTTATGCTTGTTTTGCCTTTCTATGCTAGTTGATTATTGTTCCCATAAGTTGTTTGTTCACAATATCCCTACGCATAGGATGTGGATTAGAATTAAATGTGCTAGTCGTATTCTTCATGATGCTCTCTTTATATTTCAATTCTTATCTTTTAGGTGAGCATCATTGAAATCATCATGCCTAGCTAGGGGCGTTAAACGATAGCGCTTGTAGGGAGGCAACCCAATTTTATTTTTGTTCTTTACCTTTTGTTCCTGTTTAGTAATAAATAATTTATATAGCCTCTGTTTAGATGTGGTTTTATTGTTTTAAATATTGTTTGTGCCAAGTAGAACCTTTGGGAAGACTTGGGTGAAGTCTTTGCGATCTTGCTGTAAAAAACAGAAACTTTTGCACTCGCGAGATTAGCTGTCATTTTTTACTCGAGAGTGATTTTAGGTTGATTGTTTTTGCAGATGATTAATAGACAAATTCCTCAGGTCCACAAATTTATTTCGGAATTTTTGGAATTACAGAAGTATTCGAATGATACAGATTACTACAGACTGTTCTGTTTTTGACAGATTCTGTTTTCATTGTGTTGTTTGCTTATTTTGATGAATCTATGAGTAGTATCGGAGGGTATGAACCATAGAGAAGTTTGAATACAGTATATTTTACACCAATATGAATTTAGAATGAATTCACAACAGTACCTAAGTGATGATTTATTTTCTTATACTAACGGAGCTTACGAGTTTTCTGTTGAGTTTTGTGTTGTGAAGTTTTCAAGTTTTGGGTAAAGATTTGATGGACTATGGAATAAGGAGTAGCAAGAGCCTAATCTTTGGGATGCCCAAGGCACCCCAAACTAATATTCAAGGACAACCAAGAGCCTAAGCTTGGGGATGCCCCGGATGGCATCCCCTCTTTCGTCTTCGTTCATCAGTAACTTTACTTGGAGCTATATTTTTATTCACCACATGATATGTGTTTTTCTTGGAGCGTCATTTTATTTTATTTTGTTTTTATTGCTTTTTGAATAAAAAACCAAGATATGAAATTCTTAAATGTTAGAGAGTCTTCACATAGTTACATAATTATTCAACTACTCATTGATCTTCACTTATATCTTTAAGAGTAGTCTGTCATTTGCTCTAGTGCTTCACTTATACCTTCTTAGAGCATGGTGGTGGTTTTATTTTATAGAAATTATTGATCTCTCATGATTCACTTATATTATTTTTAGAGTCTTTTAGAACAGCATGCTAATGTAATTTGGTTATAAAATTAGTCCTAATGATGGGCATCCAAGATGGGTATAATAAAAAACTTTCATATAAAGTGCATTGAATACTATGAGAAGTTTGATACTTGACGATTGTTTTGAGATATGAAGATGGTAATATTAGAGTCGTGCTAGTAGAGTAATTGTGAATTTGAGAAATACTTATGTTGAAGTTTGCATGTCCCGTAGCATGCACGTATGGTAACCATTGTGTAACAAATTTCAAGCATGAGGTGTTTCTTTGATTGTCCTCCTTATGAGTGGCGGTCGGGGACGAGCGATGGTCTATTCCTACCAATCTATCCCCCAAGGAGCATGCGCGTAGTGCTTGGTTTTGATGACTTGTAGATTTTTGCAATAAGTATGTGAGTTCTTTATGACTAATGTTGAGTCCATGGATTATACACACTCTCACCCTTCCATCATTCCTAGCCTTTGCGATACCGTGCATTGCCCTTTCTCACCTCGAGAGTTGGTGCAAACTTCGCCGGTGCATCCAAACCCCGTGATATGATACGCTCTATCACACATAAGCCTCCTTATATGTTCCTCAAAACAGCCACCATACCAACCTATTATGGCATTTCCATAGCCATTCCGAGATATATTGCCATGCAACTTTCCACCGTTCCATTTATTATGACATGCTTCATCATTGTCATATTGCCTTGCATGATCATGTAGTTGACATCGTATTTGTGGCAAGGCCACCATTCATATTTTTTCATACATGTCACTCTTGTTTTATTGCACATCCCGGTACACCGCCAGAGGCATTCATATAGAGTCATACTTTGTTCTAGTATCGAGTTGTAATCTTTGAGTTGTAAATAAATAGAAGTGTGATGATCATCATTAATAGAGCATGGTCCCGAAAAAATAGAAAAAAAAGGAAAGGCCCAAAAAACCAAAACAAAAAAAAAGAAATAAAGAAATAAAAGGGACAATGCTACTATCCTTTTTCCACACTTGTGCTTCAAAGTAGCACCATGATCTTCATGATAGAGAGTCTCTTATATTGTCACTTTCAAATACTAGTGGGAATTCTTCATTATAGAACTTGGCTTGTATATTCCAACAATGGGCTTCCTCAAATGCCCTAGGTCTTCGTGAGCAAGCAAGTTGGATGCACACCCACTTAGTTTCTTTTGTTGAGCTTTCATACATTTATAACTCTAGTGCATCCGTTGCATGGCAATCCCTACTCCTCGCATTGACATCAATTGATGGGCATCTCCATAGCCCGTTGATGAGCCACATCAATGTGAGACTTTCTCCTTTTTTGTCTTCTCCACACATCCTCCATCATCATATTCTATTCCATCCATAGTGTTATGTCCATGGCTCACGCTCATGTATTGCGTGAAAGTTGAAAAAGTTTGAAAATACTAAAGTATGAAACAATTGCTTGGCTTGTCATCGGGGTTGTGCATAATGAGAATTTTTTTGTGTGACGAAAATGAAGCCTGGCCAAATTATATGATTTGTAGGGATGAGCTTTCTTTGGCTATGTTATTTTGATAAGACATAATTGCTTGGTTAGTATGCTTGAAGTATTATTATTTTTATGTCAATATTAAACTTTTGTCTTGGATCTTTCGGATCTGAACATTCATGCCACAATAAGGAAAAGTACATTGAAGATTATGTTAGGTAGCATTCCACATCAAAAATTCCGTTTTTATCATTTTCCTACTCGAGGACGAGAAGGAATTAAGCTTGGGGATGCTTGATACGTCTCCAACGTATCTACAATTTTTGATTGTTCTATGCTATTATATTATCCATCTAGGATGTTTTATATGCTATTTTATATGATTTTTGGGACTAACCTATTAATCTAGAGCCCAGTGGCAGTTCCGGTTTTTGCTTGTTTTTGAGTATCGCGGAAAAGGAATACCAAATGGAGTCCAATTGACGTGCCAATTTTTGATGATTTTTATGGACCAAAAGAAGCCCCCGGAGTAAAAGAGTTGGGCCAGAAGATTCCCGGGCTGTCCACGAGGGTGGGGGCGCGCCCTACCCCCCTGGGCGTGGGCCCCTATCTCGTGGACGACTCGGAGACCCCCCTGACATGAGACCGACGCCAAAAATTCCTATAAATACAGAAACCTCCAGAACATAACCTAGATCGGGAGTTCCGCCACCGCAAGCCTCTGTAGCCACCAAAATGCAATCGGGGCCCTGTTCCGACACCCTGCCGGAGGGGGGATCACTCACCGGTGGCCATCTTCATCATCTCGGTGCTCTCCATGACGAGGAGGGAGTAGTTCACCCTTAGGGTTGAGGGTATGTACCAGTAGCTATGTGTTTGATCTCTCTCTCTCTCTCTCTCTCTCTCGTGTTCTTGATTTGGCACGATCTTGATGTACCGAGAGCTTTGCTATTATAGTTGGAGCTTATGGTGTTTCTCCCCCTCTACTCTCTTGTAATGGATTGAGTTTTCCCTTTGAAGTTATCTTATCGGATTGAGTCATTAAGGATTTGAGAACACTTTATGTATGTCTTGCATGTGCTTATCTGTGGTGACAATGGGATATTCATGTGATCTACTTGATGTATGTTTTGGTGATCAACTTGCGGGTTCAGTGACCTTGTGAACTTATGCATAGGGGTTGGCACACGTTTTTGTCTTGACTCCCCCGTAGAAACTTTGGGGCACTCTTTGAAGTTCTTTGTGTTGGTTGAATAGATTAATATGAGATTTGTGATGCATATCGTATAATCATACCCACGGATACTTGAGGTGACATTGGAGTATCTAGGTGACATTAGGGTTTTGGTTGATTTGTATCTTAAGGTGTTATTCTAGTATGAACTCTAGGATAGATCGAATGGAAACAATAGCTTCATGTTATTTTACTACGGACTCTTGAATAGATCGATCAGAAAGAATAACTTTGAGGTGGTTTCGTACCCTACAATAATCTCTTCGTTTGTTCTCCGCTATTAGTGACTTTGGAGTGACTCTTTGTTGCATGTTGAGGGATTGTTATATGATCTAATTATGTTATTATTGTTGAGAGAACTTGCACTAGTGAAAGTATGAACCCTAGGCCTTATTTCCTAGCATTGCCATACCGTTTACGCTCACTTTTATCACTTGCTATCTTGCTGTTTTTATATTCTCAGATTACAAAAACCTATATGTACCATCCATATTGCACTTGTATCACCATCTCTTCGCCAAACTAGTGCACCTATATAATTTACCATTGTATTGGGTGTGTTGGGGACAGAAGAGACTCTTTGTTATTTGGTTGCAGGGTTGTTAGAGAGAGACCACCTTCATCCTACGCCTCCCATGGATTGATAAACCTTAGGTCATCCACTTGAGGGAAATTTGCTACTGTCCTACAAACCTCTGCACTTGGAGGCCCAACAACGTCTACAAGAAGAAGGTTGTGTAGTAGACATCAAGAGGCAATCATAATCATACAGGCTAGACTTCTAGGGTTTTAGCCATTACGATCTCGTGGTAGATCAACTCTTGTAATACTAATATTCATCAAGATCAATCAAGCAGGAAGTAGGGTATTACCTCCATAGAAAGGGCCTGAACCTGGGTAAACATCGTGCCCCCTGTCTCCTGTTACCATCGACCTTAGACGCACAGTTCGGGACCCCCTACCCGAGATCTGCCGGTTTTGACACCGACAACCGGCCCGAACTAGGTATCCACCTATCACTCCCTTGTGCACTGTTCCAACGATGTTTGGATATCCTTTCACTGCTCTCTTAGATTACACGCCTATGCAACTCTGACTTTAACTCTTAGATATCATCTGAAACAAGCAAAACCATTTTTTAGCGAAGCATGACGGCTCTACGGGATCTGGTACACATCCTGCACACCCGTATAACCTTGTAAGTATCTGTCCTCCGGTACAACAGCAAGGTCGATTCCTCTTATTTCATCAACCATTTGCCGTGTCAAAAATGCAGAGGGGGATGCAAGGAGCACAAGGCCTGCACATCCAAGGAAGTGGTAACATGGACTTGTACATGGAACATCCCAAGCGCAAGCAGAGCTGCAGTGAGTCTATAAAACGAGCTAGCGTAACTCCCTGCATTTCATTTAATTCATGCTGGCCTGCGTGTATGATTTGTGTGAAGTGGCGGATCCATGAATTCGAGTTACCAGGGGCGCAAATTTAACTTAAAAAATACGAAGGCCCTTGCACTCTGGAAATCAACATAACTTGAGAAACGTGAAGCTACTTGCACTTTGAAAACTAGCTAATGATCCAAAGTAGTTCAGATTATAAAACACTAAATGATGTAAGCACCAAAAAACACAAAATGCAACATGGTGTACAAGGACTACTAACATGGTCTGTACCTGCTTAAATTATTCGTTCTCTGGCTAAAAATATCGAAGTGTAATTCCACCTATAACCAGTGCGCGAACTACATATCAATATATCTATCCTGCACAAGCATGCCAATAGTTTCAAACAATTGATTAGAAAAGTATTTATGCTACGTTGTCATGATACGGGAACTTTCTGGTAGATGGCCTCGACGTTTCCTCAAGCCATGAAAATGTACTATAATTTGCTTGCTATCAATGCCTACAAATCTCTATGTCTCTCTCAACATAGCAGAACATCATTAGACACTAAATCTTTCAATGGGAGCTTGCAAAATGCTTGCATTAGATCCCTAATTAGACACAATATGTTTCATCACCAGGAGCATGTAAAATGTTTGCATCAAACCCTTCATTAGCAGTCTGCTCGTTAGACACTTCAGGCTCAAGAACAACATCAGCTTGTATGTTTGCACTGGAAACTTGATTAGATACATTAGGTTCAGTCAGTTCAGTATTGATTGGGGGAGTTATAAAATAAGCAGAAATTGGATTCATTTTCTCATAGATTCCCTACATATAGGCAGTTTTACAACACCGTCGGGTTTAACTATTGGCCAGAAATTGAACAGTTGAATTAGATATAATCAGGGATGTGATGTACCTGCTCGTTGCGCATGCTGCTCTTGCAAGCTGCGACTGTCCGTTTGCGCAAGCTCGATGCCATGCCCATGCTGTCGCCGCTGCCTCCCACGCAGGCTACACCCAGGGTTGGATCTTCATATTCTTGTCCTTCCATTCGCTTGAAGCCCAGCGAGCGCCATCCAACGAAGGCGCAAGGAAGTGCTGTGTCGGTCTATGCAGCGGCGGCTAGGTTAGGAGCGAACCAGACTGGAGGGTGGAGCGAACGAATTCGGATTTTTCCTGCCGTCGATCGATATGGGAGGCGCTCGTTTGGGCCGCGAGCCTGCTATAGGGCCTGCCTTGCACTTATGTTATTGCCCCATCCAAATTGAAACATTTTTCTTCATTTTTTACATTGCCTGCTCGTGCGTTGGGACGAACAAAACTAGCCTGGGCCAACCTGGACGACTCAAACTAGGTGCACACTTTCCAGCCACCCGAGGCAGCCGCCCATACCAGCCCCTACGGTGGTGTCGCCTCTTTTTGCGTGTATGATTGGGGTAGTGAAAACTATTCCAGTGGCGCTTTTGATTTATCCACAGAATGGTTGAATTGCTTGTTTCTATGAACCGAGTTCGCCAATAATGTGAAGGATGCGAGTCTTTTCATCCTATTGTAGATTGCTTAGATCTCGATATGCCAAATGTAATCGCATGAAATATACAATAAAAGCCAGTGTGATGTGTGTGGCTACAACTAGTCTGAAAACTCGTCCTCATATAACATATCAAGGATGCACCATCTTATCAGATTAACCATTTGACTTACCAATGCAGTGTGGGAAGAAAGAAGTATTGGGATTGTGTATCCAAGCAATTGATGCCATGGACTCCTTCGTAGAACCTTGTAAGCGAAAAAGAAGTTGCAGTGTGCCTGTACAAAGAGCTAGCGTAAGTTCAGTTACTTGCTTCTCGGAATTTTAGTTAGCCACTTATTGCAAAATTGTTCAATTACATAGCTTGGCTTAATTTAGTTTGCTACTGATTACATAATGCCATAACCTGTTAATCCTATTATAGACCGCAGTGTTTGATACTTACTGTTAAGAATTACCTGTTTGCCTAAACTTAAATAACTACTTAAGCACATAGATAGTTGGTCATATGTACTTCTAGGGTGTAGCAGAATTCACGTGTAATTTACGTTCTAATATCATGTTTGTTTAAATGGTTTTCTCTTATCACTTCTAGCACTAGTAATGTTTGCATGTTCATATAGAGACAACTGTCAGGTTTACATGAGGGACACCGTCTTTTTAACTTATATATGTGTTGGAATCATTTTGGTTACATTAAAGAAATTTACAGATGTCTGTGTTGCTGGTAAACGGTAACGACTTGTTACTTTAATACGTTGCCAAGAACTTGTTAGTTTTACTAATTCATGTGTAATTAAAAAGATTGCCAAACTGGTTAGTTTTACTAGTTTGATGTTAGTTTCTTATGGCTTTTGCAACACTTTATTTGTGATTGCTAACATTCAAGTTTATAGGATCCAACTGAAACTCCGTTGGCACAACGGGTATGTTTTCAGAAACTTCCTTGTTTACCTGGTTTTCTACTGTAACTTGTTGCTGTAATCATCTTACCAACTTCATGTTTTCAGGATCCAATTGGAAGTCCAATTGTACAACAGGTACATTTTCAAAAATATATTTGTGTAACAGGTTTCCTGCTATAATTTTTTACTCTAATCAAGTTACTGACTACTCAACTTTTCAGGATCCAAGAGAAACTCCAATGCCACAACAGGTACCTTTTGCAAAACTTGTTTGTTTAACTGCCTTGCTGCTGCAACCGGTTAAAATGATGTTAATAACTACTTTCCAGCATCCAATTGAAACTCTTTAATTCCTTGTTTGTTTAACTGGTTTGCTGTAATAACTCCCAGTTGAGATGTTTTGCTAACTTCAACTTTTCAGAATCCAATCGGAACTTTAATGGCAAAATAGGTTAGCCCAAGATCAAAGAGCGAGGTCCCCATGGACGTTGTATCACCCCACAACAGTGGCACCGGCCCAATCGTGCATCATGAATTGCCAACTACTGATTCTCTAGAGGCTAAACTATTGGTAGAAAGAGATTCCGCTTCTGCACTTAGTGATGAAGCTGCGACTGTCCGTTTGCGCAAGCTCGATGCCAACAGCACAATCACAAGCAGTACTCAAGACAACCATTAAATATTTGGTGGATTTCAAAATGAAGCAAGCTGAGACTGACCGCATTGTTAAGGTCCTGAAGGAAAAAAGGAAATTAAATTCCCACTTGGTAAATCATAGGTGAAATGTTCATTCCATCGTTGAATAACCTTTGTGTTGTTTGTTCATGTAATCGATCAAACCATTTTTTAGAGATTCTGCTTCTGCACTTAGAGATGAAGTCTGTATTAATTGATAAGACTCTGATACATTTCATTTTGATTGTTGTGCCAGACCTACAAATATGCCAATCGGGCTGAATGTGCATTCAGCAATAATAGTAGTATACAGGGACCTTAAGTGGTATGCATCGGAAAGGGCCCAGATGATGTACTAGCTTCGCTAAAAAAAAGCATGCTCTTCTAGCAAAAAAAGTACATCGGCCTGACTTATGTATGTTAGTTGATATTACTGATCCATATACTCTATGAGTGTTTATATGTCTGTTAGTTTTTTACATTATTGGTTGATCGACTCGGTATTTGAATCTTGATACATCGCTTGTGCACATATCTAAATGGGAGTACACATTATGCTGCGTGTGACACTTGAGTTGGACGTAAAGTGGTTTCAAATATTTGAATTCACCTTAAACTGGATTCTAGCTTCTGAATTCGAGTATCGGCATTTGTAAATCATATTCATATATGACAGTGGAATACATCTTTGTCGTGCTTTTGAAGATATATAAGAACACATAGATTAAAGATTCGTATAGGAATACAAAATGGATTCGAATTTAGTTGCCAGGGTAAACATGGATGCTTACTGTCCCAAAATATGAAAGAAGCGGAAAAATGTCCACTCCCACGTAGGCTGCCCGAAGACAAGTGTTTGGGAGATGGAAATTACTGTCTACCCCTTACATGGACAATCCATCAGCCTGATTTCCACTACTTTCAATAGGAGTAGGTTAGTAACTTCAATTAGACGTGACACGATCGCCTCTGAGCCCATTCCGACACGGTGGGCGCTAAACATGGCCGGCAAAAAACATTTGATTCAAGCTCGTCCGAAAGACCTTTATCTCTCGCTCCATTTCCCCATTCATACACGGTTGGCGGCAAAACATACTCGACTCGGCCGAAATTGATGTAGGCAAATATTTTCAATAGGGGCAGGTTTGTAACTTCACTCAGACGTGACACAACCGCCCTACCTGTCAGCCCCGTTCATACACCGTGGGCGCCAACCGTGGGTGCCAGAACACCCTCTCCTCGCCCGAAATCGCTCTGGGCAAAAATATTGGCGAGATGCAAGATTACCGTCCTATCCCCAACTGATGAGACGTCCAAATTTTAAATGGGGGCTAAGTTCATAACTTTCCCATATTTCAGACAGGCGCATCCCAAAAACATAGTTCCCCGTACCTATCCCTCCATTTTCCCATTCATACACCGTCCGCGCTAGAACACCATCCCCACACCAGCCTCCTCCGTCCGCCACCCCATCCATCGCCGTTGTCCTCCACCCCATCCATCGCCACCCTCCTCCACCATGCCGGAGCGCCTACCAAGACCGCGTCGTCCACTGCTAGCGATGGACGTTTCTCATCCACGGCGACGGACCAAGATCCTTGCATCGCGTCCTCTCGCTTCATCGGCGTCGTAGTCCTCTTTGTCGGGGTCGCTCTCATGACGTTCTTGCCCACCGCAATGGGACTTATCCCCCGATCCACCCGTCTACCATCGCAGATCTGCTTCAACACCACCGACAGCCATCACACCCCTGATGCCTACACGGCGCCGCAAGAGAGGTGGTACCTCATATCTCCTCAACTTTTTGATCTGAACCAGAAAATAGATCGTAACTTGGTTACTGTACTTTCTTTTCAGCTCTTAGAATTTAGTTCTCAGTTCGAAGCAAACAATGGATGCTAAATAGTTGTTCAAATACGAATATGATATTATTAAAACAGAGTCATTTAATTGGCCAGCTAAATGTTCCTAATTTAGTTTCGAAAATGTACATTGCTCGGGTGTGTATCTCTACAGGGTGCCCACGGTGGGCCGCGGCCCACCCTGGGATTTTGGGTCGGGCCAGGCCCCGATTCCCTTCTGTTCTGCTGCGCTTCCAATCTCTACTCTCCCCCAGCCATCTGCCTCACCGGCGACTTGCCGTCCCCGGACGGCATGACTCTAGGAGGAGACTCTGGACTAACAGGAGGTCAGGAGCCGCTCGCCTAGCAGCGTCACCGCTGCCCGGGCGCGCCGCCGTGCCTATCTTACTAGTCCGTTCAGGGCTCAGGCGTGCAGCAGCCACCAAGCCAACCCGATTTATCCTGAGATACGTCCTCAACACTCAGCAGCCACTCCTCATCAACCATTTTCTAATTCATTCATTACTCATTAGGCAGGACTGTCATTAGGGTTTGTTGTGTATTGAGTGCAACCTACACTTAATGGTTTAGATGTATTTCAGTAATCTTTAGTACCTGTAAAGTTCATAGGGTTTCAAAATTCTGGCCCTAGGAACACACACTAGTCATTTTGGATTGTTGGTCGTAGTGACATTGACCCAGATTACTACTTCAGGCCAGGTTTGTTGACAATTTTACTTGTCTTTCTTACTCATTCGATATGATATCCAATTATTCACGTCGATTAGTTGCAAACAATAAGTGCTAGACCAACTTCTTGATTCAGATTTTGGACGGTCTATTACTGCAGTTACAATTTCGCATACTTGTCCTGGTAAGCTCACAAGTAATGATTGATTCACTAAATATATGCTTGCCTTGTCATATTTATTGTCAATATTCTTCTAGGATGGACCACCCTGTTACTGGAACCGCAGACATGAGTGAATAGTATTTCTCAGTGTGATCTCTTCCATCATGTGTGGGCAACGCACACTGCATTGTATAGAAAGAAAGTGTCATTTCCACCTTTTTCATAGACTACAATCTTTTACATGGAATACAATCTGCCTACTTGCTTTGTGTCGCACTACCAACACTCCACCCTTGAAGCTAAACATTATGCCACTCATAATTCCTGTTGGGGAACGTAGTAATTTCAAAAAAATTCCTACGCACACGCAAGATCATGGTGATGCATAGCAACAAGAGGGGAGAGTGTTGTCCACGTACCCTCGTAGACCGAAAGCGGAAGCGTTAACACAACACGGTTGATGTAGTCGTACGTCTTCAGGATCCGACCGATCAAGTACCGAACGCATGGCACCTCCGAGATCAGCACACGTTCAGCTTGATGACGTCCCTCGAACTCCGATCCAGCCGAGTGTTGAGGGAGAGTTTCGTCAGCACGACGGCGTGGTGACAATGTTGATGTTCTACCGACGCAGGGCTTCGCCTAAGCACCTCTACGATATTATCGAGGTGTAATATGGTGGAAGGGGGGCACCGCACACGGCTAAGAGATCAATGATCAATTGTGTGTCTAGAGGTGCCCCCCTGCCCCCATATATAAAGGAGCAAGGGGGGGTTCGGCCGGCCAAGGGGGGAGGCGCGCCAGGAGGAGTCCTACTCCTACCGGGAGTAGGACTCCCCCCGTTTCCATCTTGGACTAGGAGAGAGAGGGGGAAGAGGTGGAGGGGAGGAAGGAAGGGGGGGCGCCGCCCCCCTCTCCTTGTCCTATTCGGATTGGGGGGGAGGGGCGTGCGGCCCTGCCCTCGCCTCCTCTCCTCTCTTCCACCTAGGCCCACTAAGGCCCATTAAGTTACTGGGGGGTTTCGGTAACCTCCTGGTACTCCGAAAAAATCCCGATTTCACCCGGAACACTTCCGATGTCCAAACATAGGCTTCCAATATATCAATCTTTATGTCTCGACCATTTCGAGACTCCTCGTCATGTCCGTGATCACATTCGGGTTTCCGAACAACCTTCGGTACATCAAAACATATAAACTCATAATATAACTGTCATCGTAACATTAAGCGTGCGGACCCTACGGGTTCGAGAACTATGTAGACATGACCGAGACACCTCTCCGGTCAATAACCAATAGCGGAACCTGGATGCTCATATTGGTTCCCACATATTCTACGAAGATCTTTATCGGTCAGACCGCATAACAACATACGTTGTTCCCTTTGTCATTGGTATGTTACTTGCCCGAGATTCGATCGTCGGTATCTCGATACCTAGTTCAATCTCGTTACCGGCAAGTCTCTTTACTCGTTCCGTAATACATCATCCCGCAACTAACTCATTAGTCACAATGCTTGCAAGGCTTATAGTGATGTGTATTACTGAGTGGGCCCAGAGATACCTCTCCGACAATCGGAGTGACAAATCCTAATCTCGAAATACGCCAACCCAACAAGTACCTTTGGAGACACCTGTAGAGCAACTTTATAATCACCTAGTTACGTTGTGACGTTTGGTAGCACACAAAGTGTTCCTTCGGTAAACGGGAGTTGCATAATCTCATAGTCATAGGAACATGTATAAGTCATGAAGAAAGCAATAGCAACATACTAAACGATCGAGTGCTAAGCTAACGGAATGGGTCAAGTCAATCACATCATTCTCCTAATGATGTGATCTCGTTAATCAAATGACAACTCATGTCTATGGCTAGGAAACACAACCATCTTTGATCAACGAGCTAGTCAAGTAGAGGCATACTAGTGACACTCTGTTTGTCTATGTATTCACACATGTATTATGTTTCCATTTAATACAATTCTAGCATGAATAATAAACATTTATCATGATATAAGGAAATAAATAATAACTTTATTATTGCCTCTAGGGCATATTTCCTTCAGTCTCCCACTTGCACTAGAGTCAATAATCTAGATTACACAGTAATGATTCTTACACCCATGGAGTCTTGGTGCTGATCATGTTTTGCTCGTGGAAGAGGCTTAGTCAACGGGTCTGCAACATTCAGATCCGTATGTATCTTGCAAATTTCTAGGTCTCCCACCTGGACTAAATCACAGATGGAATTGAAGCGTCTTTTGATGTGCTTGGTTCTCTTGCGAAATCTGGATTCCTTTGCTAAGGCAATTGCACCAGTATTGTCACAAAAGATTTTCATTGGTCCCGATGCACTAGGTATGACACCTAGATCGGATATGAAATCCTTCATCCAGAGTCCTTCATTTGCTTCTTGCGAAGCAGCTATGTACTCTGCTTCACACGTAGATCCCGCCACGACACTTTGCTTAGAACTGCACCAACTGACAGCTCCACCGTTCAATGTAAACATGTATCCGGTTTGCGATTTAGAATCGTCCGGATCAGTGTCAAAGCTTGCATCAACGTAACCATTTACGATGAGCTCTTTGTCACCTCCATAAACGAGAAATATATCCTTAGTCCTTTTCAGGTATTTCAGGATGTTCTTGACCGCTGTCCAGTGATCCACTCCTGGATTACTTTGATACCTCCCTGCTAAACTTATAGCAAGGCACACATATGGTCTGGTACACGGCATTGCATACAAGATAGAGCCTATGGCTGAAGCATAGGGAACATCTTTCATCTTCTCTCTATCTTCTGCAGTGGTCGGGCATTGAGTCTTACTCAATCTCACACCTTGTAATACAGGCAAGAACCCTTTCTTTGCTTGATCCATTTTGAACTTCTTCAAAACTTTGTCAAGGTATGTGCTTTGTGAAAGTCCAATTAAGCGTCTTGATCTATCTCTATAGATCTTGATGCCCAATATATATGCAGCTTCACCGAGGTCTTTCATTGAAAAACTCTTATTCAAGTATCCCTTTATGCTATCCAGAAATTCTATATCATTTCCAATTAGCAATATGTCATCCACATATAATATCAGAAATGCTACTGAGCTCCCACTCACTTTCTTGTAAATACAGGCTTCTCCAAAAGTCTGTATAAAACCAAATGCTTTGATCACACTATCAAAGCGTTTATTCCAACTCCGAGAGGCTTGCACCAGTCCATAAATGGATCGCTGGAGCTTTCACACTTTGTTAGCTTCCTTTGGATCGACAAAACCTTCCTGTTGCATCATATACAACTCTTCTTCCAGAAATCCATTCAGGAATGCAGTTTTGACATCCATTTGCCAAATTTCATAATCATAAAATGCGGCAATTGCTAACATGATTCGGACAGACTTAAGCATCGCTACGGGTGAGAAGGTCTCATCGTAGTCAATCCCTTGAACTTGTCGAAAACGTTTCACAACAAGTCGAGCTTTATAGACAGTAAAATTACCGTCAGCGTCAGTCTTCTTCTTGAAGATCCATTTATTTTCAATGGCTTGCCGATCATTGGGCAAGTCAACCAAAGTCCATACTTTGTTCTCATACATGGATCCCATCTCGGATTTCATGGCCTCAAGCCATTTTGCGGAATCTGGGCTCACCATCGCTTCTTCATAGTTCGTAGGTTCGTCATGGTCTAGTAACATAACCTCCAGAATAGGATTACCGTACCACTCTGGTGCGGATCTTAATCAGGTTGACCTACGAGGTTCAGTAATAACTTGATCTGAAGTTTCATGATCATTATCATTAACTTCCTCACTAATTGGTGTAGGTGTCGCAGAAACTGGTTTCTGTGATGATCTACTTTCCAATAAGGGAGCAGGTACAGTTACCTCATCAAGTTCTACTTTCCTCCCACTCACTTCTTTCGAGAGAAACTCCTTCTCTAGAAAGGATCCATTCTTAGAAACGAATGTCTTGCCTTTGGATCTGTGATAGAAGGTGTACCCAACAGTCTCCTTTGGGTATCCTATGAAGACACATTTCTCCGATTTAGGTTCGAGCTTATCAGGTTGAAGTTTCTTCACATAAGCATCGCAACCCCAAACTTTAAGATACGACAACTTTGGTTTCTTGCCAAACCATAGTTCATAAGGTGTCGTCTCAACGGATTTCGATGGTGCCCTATTTAGAGTGAATGCAGCCGTCTCTAAAGCATAACCCCAAAACGGTAGCGGTAAATCAGTAAGAGACATCATAGATCACACCATATCTAGTAAAGTATGATTACGACGTTCGGACACACCATTACGCTGTGGTGTTCCGGGTGGCGTGAGTTGCGAAACTATTCCGCATTGTTTCAAATGAAGACCAAACTCATAACTCAAATATTCTCCTCCAGGATCAGATCATAGAAATTTTATTTTCTTGTTACGATGATTTTCAACTTCACTCTGAAACTCTTTGAACTTTTCAAATGTTTCAGACTTATGTTTCATTAAGTAGATATACCCATATCTGCTCAAATCATCTGTGAAGGTGAGAAAATAACGATATTCGCCACGAGCCTCAATATTCATTGGACCACATACATCTGTATGTATGATTTCCAACAAATCTGTTGCTCTCTCCATAGTTCCGGAGAACGGTGTTTTAGTCATCTTGCCCATGAGGCACGGTTCGCAAGTACCAAGTTATTCATAATCCAGTGGTTCCAAAAGTCCATCAGTATGGAGTTTCTTCATGCGCTTTACAACGATATGACCTAAACGGCAGTGTCACAAATAAGTTGCACTATCATTATCAATTCTGCATCTTTTGGCTTCAATATTATGAATATGTGTATCACTACTATCGAGATTCAACAAAAATAGACCATTCTTCAAGGGTGTATGACCATAAAAGATATTACTCATATAAATAGAACAACCATTATTCTCTGATTTAAATGAATAACCGTCTCGCATCAAACAAGATCCAGATATAATGTTCATGCTTAACGCTGGCACCAAATAACAATTATTTAGGTCTAAAACTAATCCCGAAGGTAGATGTAGAGGTAGCGTGCCGACCGCGATCACATCGACTTTGGAACCATTTCCCACGTGCATCGTCACCTCGTCCTTAGCCAATCTTCACTTAATCCGTAGCCCCTGTTTCGATTTGCAAATATTAGCAACAGAACCAGTATCAAATACCCAGCTGCTACTACGAGCATTAGTAAGGTACACATCAATAACATGTATATCACATATACCTTTGTTCACCTTGCCATCCTTCTTATCCGCCAAATACTTGGGGCAGTTCTGCTTCCAGTGACCAGTCTGCTTGCAGTAGAAGCACTCAGTCTCAGGCTTAGGTCCAGACTTGGGCTTCTTCTCCTGAACAGCAACTTGCTTGCTGTTCTTCTTGAAGTTCCCCTTCTTCTTCCCTTTGCCCTTTTTCTTGAAACTAGTGGTCTTATTGACCATCAACACTTGATGCTCCTTTTTGATTTCTACCTCCGCTGCCTTTAGCATTGCGAAGAGCTCGGGAATTGTCTTATTCATCCCTTGCATGTTATAGTTCATCACGAAGCTCTTGTAGCTTGGTGGCAGTGATTGAAGAATTCTGTCAATGACGCTATCATGCAGAAGATTAACTCCCAGTTGAATCAAGTGATTATTATACCCAGACATTTTGAGTATATGCTCACTGACAGAACTATTCTCTTCCATCTTGCAGTTGTAGAACTTATTGGAGACTTCATATCTCTCAATCCGGGCATTTGCTTGAAATATTAGCTTCAACTCCTGGAACATCTCATATGCTCCATGACATTCAAAACGTCGTTGAAGACCCGGTTCTAAGCCGTAAAGCATGGCACACTGAACTATCGAGTAGTCATCAGCTTTGCTCTGCCAGACGTTCATAACTTCTGGTGTTGCTCTTGCAGCAGGCCTGGCACCCAGCGGTGCTTCCAGGACGTAATTCTTCTATGCAGCAATGAGGATAATCGTCAAGTTACGGACCCAGTCCGTGTAATTGCTACCATCATCTTTCAACTTTGCTTTCTCAAGGAACACATTAAAATTCAACGGAACAACAGCACGGGCCATCTATCTACAATTAACATAGACAAGCAAGATACTATCAGGTACTAAGTTCATGATAAATTTAAGTTCTATTTATCATATTACTTAAGAACTCCCACTTAGATAGACATCCCTCTAATCATCTACGTGATTACGTGATCCAAATCAACTAAACCATAACCGATCATCACGTGAAATGGAGTAGTTTTCAATGGTGAACATCACTATGTTGATCATATCTACTATATGATTCACGCTCGACCTTTCGGTCTCAGTGTTCCGAGGCCATATCTGCATATGCTAGGCTCGTCAAGTTTAACCTGAGTATTCCGCGTGTGCAACTGTTTTGCACCCGTTGTATTTGAACGTAGAGCCTATCACACCCGATCATCACGTGGTGTCTCAGCACGAAGAACTTTCGCAACGGTGCATACTCAGGGTGAACACTTTTATCTTGAAATTTTAGTGAGAGATCATCTTATAATGCTACCGTCAATCAAAGCAAGATAACATGCATAAAAGATAAACATCACATGCAATCAATATAAGTGATATGATATGGCCATCATCATCTTGTGCTTGTGATCTCCATCTCCGAAGCACCGTCATGATCACCATCGTCACCGGCGCGACACCTTGATCTCCATCGTAGCATCGTTGTCGTCTCGCCAACTATTGCTTTTACGACTATCGCTACCGCTTAGTGATAAAGTAAAACAATTACATGGCGATTGCATTGCATACAATAAAGCGACAACCATATGGCTCCTGCCAGTTGCCGATAACTCGGTTACAAAACATGATCATCTCATACAATAAAATATAGTATCATGTCTTGACCATATCACATCATAACATGCCCTGCAAAAACAAGTTAGACGTCCTCTACTTTGTTGTTGCAAGTTTTACGTGGCTGCTACGGGCTTAGCAAGAAGCGTTCTTACCTACGCATCAAAACCACAACGATAGTTTGTCAAGTTGGTGCTGTTTTAACCTTCGCAAGGACCGGGCATAGCCACACTCGGTTCAACTAAAGTGAGAGAGACAGACTCCCGCAAGTCACCTTTAAGCAACGAGTGCTCGCAACGGTGAAACCAGTCTCGCGTAAGCGTACACGTAATGTCGGTTCGGGCCGCTTCATCTCACAATACCGCTGAACCAAAATATGACATGCTGGTAAGTAGTATGACTTATATCGCCCACAACTCACTTGTGTTCTACTCGTGCATATAACATCAACGCATAAAACCAGGCTCTGATACCACTATTGGGGAACGTAGTAATTTCAAAAAAATTCCTACGCACACGCAAGATTATGGTGATGCAGAGCAATCAGAGGGGAGAGTGTTGTCCACATACCCTTGTAGACCGAAAGCGGAAGCATTAACACAACGCGGTTGATGTAGTCGTGCGTCTTCACGATCCGACCGATCAAGTACCGAACGCACGGCACCTCCGAGTTCAGCACACATTCAGCTCGATGACGTCCCTCGAACTCCGATCCAGCCGAGTGTTGAGGGAGAGTTTCGTCAGCACGACGGCGTGGTGACAATGTTGATGTTCTACCGACGCAGGGCTTCGCCTAAGCACCGCTACGATATTATCGAGGTGTAATATGGTGGAAGGGGGGCACCGCACACGGCTAAGAGATCAATGGTCAATTGTGTGTCTAGAGGTGCCCCCCTGCCCCCGTATATAAAGGAGCAAGGGGGGTTCGGCCGGCCAAGGGGAGAGGCGCGCCAGGAGGAGTCCTACTCCTACCGGGAGTAGGACTCCCCCCTTTTCCATGTTGGACTAGGAGAGAGAGGGGGAAGAGGTGGAGGGGAGGAAGGAAGGGGGGCGCCCCCCCCTCTCCTTGTCCTATTCGGATTGGGGGGAGGGGCGTGCGGCCCTGCCCTGGCCTCCTCTCCTCTCTTCCACCTAGGCCCACTAAGGCCCATTAAGTTACAGGGGGGTTCCGGTAACCTCCCGGTACTCCGAAAAAATCCCGATTTCACCCGGAACACTTCTGATGTCCAAACATAGGCTTCCAATATATCAATCTTTATGTCTCGACCATTTCGAGACTCCTCGTCATGTCCATTATCACATCCGGGACTCCGAACAACCTTCGGTACATCAAAACATATAAAATCATAATATAACTGTCATCATAACGTTAAGCGTGCGGACCCTACGGGTTCGAGAACTATGTAGACATGACCGAGACACCTCTCCAGTCAATAAGCAATAGCGGAACCTGGATGCTCATATTGGTTCCCACATATTCTACGAAGATCTTTATCGGTCAGACCGCATAACAACATACGTTGTTCCTTTGTCATCGGTATGTTACTTGCCCGAGATTTGATCGTCGGTATCTCGATACCTAGTTCAATCTCATTACCGGCAAGTCTCTTTACTCGTTCCGTAATACATCATCCCGCAACTAACTCATTAGTCACAATGCTTGCAAGGCTTATAGTGATGTGTATTACTGAGTGGGCCCAAAGATACCTCTCCGACAATCGGAGTGAGAAATCCTAATCTCGAAATATGCCAACCCAACAAGTACCTTTGGAGACACACTGTAGAGCACCTTTATAATCACCCAGTTACGTTGTGACGTTTGGTAGCACACAAAGTGTTCCTCCGGTAAACGGGAGTTGCATAATCTCATAGTCATAGGAACATATATAAGTCATGAAGAAAGCAATAGCAACATACTAAACGATCGAGTGCTAAGCTAACGGAATGGGTCAAGTCAATCACATCATTCTCCTAATGATGTGATCTCGTTAATCAAATGACAACTCATTTCTATGGCTAGGAAACACAACCATCTTTGATCAACGAGCTAGTCAAGTAGAGGCATACTAGTGACACTCTGTTTGTCTACGTATTCACACATGTATTATGTTTCCGGTTAATACAATTCTAGAATGAATAATAAACATTTATCGTGATATAAGGAAATAAATATTAACTTTATTTTTGCCTCTAGGGCATATTTCCTTCAATTCCTTAGTTTATTTGTTCAAATATGAAGTTGATATGATTCTAATGTTCCTACTTCAGCTTTGAAGTGTGTGTCTGCCTGTTATAGAGACATAAGAGGTTTGTATTTCTGTGTGTGGTCTAGTCTGCACGGTTGGGGGGGTGAACTTTGCATATGCAGGGGTTTATAGGGAGACACTCTTCGAGTTGAATCCGCAATGCATTCCATAGATAATCTGACTACTTTTTATGTTTTCATGAATCTCAGATTTTGAACAACATCATATGTTGTTCTTGTGTATCAGATGTTCAAAAGGAAGAGGGAGATTGCCGATCGCGGTGGAGCACGAGCAAAGTATTTGGAAAAGGTAGCGACACCTGATAAATCAAATAGCCCATTGGGTGTAGTTGCATATGACCTGACCCACAAAACACGGCCCCAACTCTAGCAGACTCTAGCCCTACTACACTGGTCATCTCTGATGCACCAGCTCAGCAGACCCCAACTGTAGCAAATAGTATGATGATGTTAGTTGACATAGCACCAGCTCTATGACGCAAAACCCCCATTCCAGCAAAGAGTACACCAAATCCAGTTGCAGCAAATAGGACCCATGTTCCATTTCTTCCCAGTTTACAAGATGAAGCTTATATTGTTATCAGGAACTTTGTGCACATCTTACCTTCATGGACAGATTATACCGCAGACACAGAACAATTTCTAGTCTTCCTCCGCAACTTACGCATAAGTAATGTACTAATGTTATTCATGGCAATTACTGCATATGTTTCTGCTGACAGAAGACACAAGATTTCATTCTTTTCAATAGGCGAGGACCAAACTGGATTTTCAAGATGAGCAAGGGTTGGTTGCGCTTTTCAAGCACTAGTTAATGAAGTATCATTCCTACCTAAGGCAAGCGCACTTCAATGGCAAGCCTCTAAACGAAATTTTTGTAAAGTCTCCGGTGCTACATTTATCAGACAGTGACTGGAATAATCTTGTTACACATTGGTCTCGTCTGCAGCGTAAGGTACTGTCTATGACATCAGATCACAATTTGAACTACATTTCTGCATTAGCCTTAACGTCTCACTTGTACGAAAACTATTAGCAGAAGGACATTCATTCTCAAGGGACCACAAAATCTCGCAACTATACTACACACTGCATTGCTCTTGTGAGTACCTCTTGCCCTGTATGGCCATACTTACTTTCATAGCTAGTTGATTATGTAGCATCACTGCACATGTTAGCCTTGTTATCGTCCATTTGGTGGACATTATAAGATCCGTATGGACTCTTACATAAATTTAGAATCAACCCAATGCTTTTGAAGAGGTTTAGCTCTTCAGTCCTCTTGTAAGGACTGAACGTCGTCTATCACTGTACTTACATTAACAGCTACTCCCTCCGTCCCATAATATAAGAACATTTTGTACAATACATGATGTAGGGTAGAACCCTAGGTGGCCGATCTTTCATGATTGGAGCCAATCCCATGAAGAACACGAAGAACATGAGGGGAAACACGAGGGAAAACGCAAGAGAAATCACTCAACCAACAAGATTAGGTCACACATATGCTAGATCCTCGAAACACAAAGAGATACATGATCCACAATCAACAAGGGACGATACATAGGGTAACCAGTTCTTCTCCGTGAGGAGGTCTTGAGGTCTTCTCCGTGAGGAGGTCTTGAGGTCTTCTCCATGAGGAGGTCTTGAATCCGCTTGGGGGATCTTCTCCGAAGAGGTCGTGAACTCCGAGGAGAAGTTAACCAAGTGGATGAGCAATGCTCTATCTCTAATATGAGCTAATCCTTTGCTAACCCTCAAAGGAGGAGGTGGAGGAGTATATATAGTCTAGAGCCACGAAGGGGTAAGTGAGGGGCGAAGGGGTACATGGGCCTCAGGCCCAATCTCTGTGCGCAGACATGCGTCGGACGTCCGGAGGCTCGGGATGGTCCGGACGTCTGATGGTCTTCTAACTTTCATAAATATTGTTCTGTCGCCGTGGCACCGGTCGTCCGGTGGCGCTCGGTCGTCCGAGGCCTGAGGTGTGTCGGACTTCCGGTACTTGCCGGTCGTCCGACCGTTGTAGCTTCCGTCGGTTGGCCCTTCTGGCTTGTTGAGTGTCCAGGCGTCGGACGTCCGGCATTGTCCGGTCGTCCGGAGGCTGTAGACTTCGGACAACTTCTTCTCTTGGTCCTTGTACTTGGCATCCTCGCTAGCTCGTCCGTTGGATGTGGTCGCTCTGTGGCTTTCCTCTAGGTACCTGATCATGCATAGCACACACGTTGGAGGTAGTAGCCATGTCTCACATGTAGAAAGTGAAGGTTCGGAGAGGAGCGAGTTCACCTTGTGTCCAATGGCGTATATTTGAGGTCTCGTCATAAGTCCTCTTGGGGCATGGGGAGTAGTCATAGTGTACATGGGGATGATTGTAGGATGCTCTGCATCATCTCCCCCCTTGGGAAAGATCCGACCTCGGATCGTGATCCTCATCACCATGGAAACGGTAGTCATGGACGGACTTGTAGTTGGACGGAGTTGAAAGCATTGTGCCATACAAGTACTCCAAGGTGTGTCCGGTATGTGGTACATGCAAAATGAGCAAACACAAAGTACACTCGGAAATACAATGGTTAGCGCACACAAGGTGTCCATCAAGTAAGTATGAGTCCGTACGGCAAGATTGTTCGTGACAAACCGCATGAAGCTGATATAGAATGATATGCAAAGCGTTCATGGGAGCGAAAGCATTCATTGTACACAAAAATGTGTTGTGAATATGATAAATGCAACCACAGTGCAAAATGATGTTATAGTGAGACAGTTTATCAATAGCATGAATATGGTAATGGATGCTCAATATGAATAAGTTATCATGCAATTGATGATAGGCAATATGATCATGATGTATGAATATGCCATCAAGGAAAATCACAACTAATTTGCTAAGAAAATGCACAAGCTCATATATCATGGATGACATGGAAATTGTTACAGCAAGGCAAGCATAATGTGAGTCAATCCATGCATAGGGTGCAAACTTGTGGTGAGTATGATATGTCCATCGAGCATGACATGTGTGAGCACAATCAACAAATATGAATGTGGTAGTACAAAAAGTCAATGGAGCGTTGATTTACCAAAGCTCGATGTCATAGCATGAGTGGAGTTTCGAAGGTGCATCCGATATGTGTGAGCGCTCCTCAATGTAAAGGTCCATAGAGCCAACCATCAATGTCGCTCCTCCGTTCGCGAGATGTATCATGTAGACAACAAGAAGGAGGCAACAATGAAAGAGTGACCCATCCACTATGCGTATTTGAGGATGGCTCAAAGGGAAGGAGTTCACCATTATGAGAATGTCGAAAAAGTTGGTGTCGCGCATCATCCTTCACATGACCAAGTTCTCTTGTGATGGTACCACCTTGTGAATCCTTCAAAACGAAAGAACATGACAAACACTTGGAAAAACAAATGAGGTTAGCAGAAATGCAAAACCTATCATTCGTGTGGTAAGATACCCAACAAGTGTATGCATCATGCTCATCATAAGAAAGGACAAGGGAGCATTTCATAGTATGGAAGCATATGATGCGAGAACAACCAAATACAATAGGCTCAATCAAACAAGCATGCATCACAAGTAATATGTCCAAGTCTCCACGATCAATAAGCATAGATGCAACAATTGGAGGCAAGCGGCAATGAACAAGATATATCATGTGAGAGGCATGAACATATATGTCATCAACCCAAGAAAGCGAGTAAGAGTGGAACATGGGTGATGCGACAAAGCAAGCAATCATAGTGATCAAGTCAAGCAAGCTAGTAGTGCGAAGATGCAACGTACTAGAAGGAATCATGACAAGCATGTCATGTGTGCAAATAGTGGGCATAAATAATTCACATGACATATCACAAGCATGAAAGTAAGATATGACCAAGTTATCATCAATGTATTGGTGAGAGGCCATATGTAAATAGCAATGGGACATCATGACTCTCCCAACACAACAAGCATCAATAGCATGAGGCACATGATAAACATGGCAATAGCAACAAGGATCACCACCAAGCATGCAAATACACATAGGAGTAGCATAATGGTGTATCATGGATAGATGCACGCAAGGGTCACAATTGCATGGCAAAGGCATAGAAGCAAGCATAACATGCAAAGTGAACACGATAGTATGGGAATAAGGTAACAAGTGATATATAGCCCATAGCTGTGTGAGAGCCAAGTAAAAGAGATGCGCGTAGTCCTTGCGCGAAGGGAATGGGGAATGATAATCCATGGGATCCCAAATCATCGTTGCTCTCAAGAGCTCGTTTCATCAACTCTTGGGATTGAGAGGTTGACGAGTATACGTGAGTACCTACACAAAACAAAGACAAAGGGAAAATTGTGTGTGCATGTTATATGTACACATCATCCATCATGATGCACACGTGCATGTGTTGGTTAGCACAAAATAGCCAATGCTCAAATAAATGAGATGCGTTATATAGAAACATGTCATCCATCATGAGGGGTTTGTTATTATGTATAGCATAATGGAGAGTCAAATTGTGTAATGCATCACGAGAAATATGTAGAGCATTGTTTTCATGGAATGCATAGGGTGCACGTAATCATGGGAATCATGCAAAGTATGGAATGAATCAAAATCTCCTAATATGTATGAGGAAACTATGGGGGTCTCCTCATGAGCATTAGTGGAAACATCACATGGAGAATATTGACAACATCCAAAAGAATGCATATTTGGAACAATGTGGTCATGGCATGGCATAGTAGATGAATTGCACAAATCATGTAGAGGAAGCATGGCAATATCATCGCATGAAAAACAAAAGCCAATGACCATCATCTCGTCATCTATGCCATAAGTGCAAATCGGATTTATTTTAATGTGGCATGCATAGTTACTACGGTGAGTTTGTAATGATGCAATATGGGAGATCTCACTCATAGCATATGACAAGTTTAAAGGATTGTCAAACATGACGTGACCTATAGATTGTTCACATGATATCCTTGGAGCATAGCATCACAACTAGGCAATTCAACATGCTCATCATCATATTCATCATAATTAAATAGGTAAGTCATGACATGAGGAAGTCACACTAGCATGAAGCATGGGAATAGGTGTGTCAACATCATGCAAGCAATCATTGGTAAATATAGTCCACTACTGGGACAAGAGAAGTACCATCACCTATGTTACCTTTAGAGCCTCGCTCATGTGTTGTAGATGAGGTTGCAACTTGATGGTACCATGTGGGGGGTTCATCTTCTTCCACCATGGCCATCGTCGTCTCCATTGGAGGTATGGACTCGTCGAGGATAGGCATGTCGTCATGTAGGAGACCTAGCACCAAAGAAGAAAACACACTCGGAGTAGAGGTTAAGTCAATAGAAATCATAGTGGCCTCACATGCCGTGTCAACTACCTCACTCACTAAGTGTTGTGGCTCACTCACTCCCGGTATGATGCTCTGACTAATATGGTTGGTGGAGTCACTCAAATGGCTCTCAACCTCACATAGGATGTGTGGCATGCTCTCAAGTGTGGGGCTAGTGGTGGTCACACTCATCCTCTCATAGAAAATGCACTCAATGTCATATATGGTGGAGTCACTCATCCTACTCATGGGGTGGTGGCTCTCCTCACATGGCAATTGGGGCATCTCGACATATGTGGGTGCCGGAGAGGTGTAGGTGAAAACGTCTCCAAAGATGAATGCCGTAGGATGTGGCAAAACATCACTCTCCTCCGAGACCAAAGAGAAGGTCTCATGTGCATTCGCGTAGCTTGACTTGGAGTATGAGTCCAATATGTGCGGCGTCTTCATGTTGTTGAAGAGGTTCGTGCTCGTCGCCGTGGTCGAAGGGGATGGCCCTTGCTCGACCTTCTTGTCACCGTCTTGTTGTAGGAGTCCCATATGATGTGGCACCTCATAGCTCGACTCCATGACCGATGGGAATTTCCCATGCTCGGCCATCTTCTTTGAGGGGCTTCCGAAGATGGAAGTGTCACCCTCGCTCGAAGGTGGTCGCCTCGTTGTTGAAGATGTCGATGTAGGCGAGCTCACGGGAAGTAGGCGAAGTTGTCGTACGTCCAAAGGCGAAGATGCCTTGATAGAACTTGGCGAAGATGCCGAAGTGGTTGTTGTAGCCGTAGCTCCGTCTTGGTGGTGCTCGTCTCGCGATCTTCTCTTTTGCTCTTGAAGCTTGGCCTTGGCATGAAGTAGGGCTTGTTGGGACTTGTGCATTTGTGCTTGTGGAGAATCTTCAGGATGATGGTGTCATTGTCGCACTTGAGCTCGTACTAGATGTCGTTCATCGTCGTCGTTCACATGATGCTTGGAGGTGACTTGCCCTTCATGACGATGTGGATCACGAACATGATGGTGGTCGCCATGGAGATGTGGATGTGGACGACTTGCGCTTGTATCATGTTTTCGCTCCAAAGACTTGTGACTTGAATGTCGCCGCCTTGAGGATGATGAAGGGGAAGAACAGTTGATCAACAAGGTCCGAATCTCCTCCATCCTTGCATCTTCCTCCTCCTTTTGTGCGGAAAGCTTGTTGTTGAAGTAGCCTCTTGTATGTGCTTCGGAGTGTCGTATGTCGATGGTGAGGTTGTCGATGCGCTCTCGCAATCTTGATTGTGCGTCTTGCATTTGTCGTTGTAGATCGAAGATTGACGATTTAGTGATGTAGTTGTTCGTGCCATCGTTGTTGTGGGAGACCGTAGATGAAATGCCTTGCCTATCCATCACAAGACTCGAGCAAATATGAGTGCGAGAAAGAGAAGAACTATACCAAACGTACCTTGACCAATGTTGAAGATGGATCAATGACCACTCAATGATGTAACAAGGAAATAGCACAATTGGTACCGATCTCGTCGATTTCTCACACCTACACAAATAAGGCTTATGGTGGAGCGCGGTGAGGATAGTGGCACAAAAAAATTTAATGCAAAATGTTAGCAAGAGACAATAATGTTGAAAGAGATTCACAAATTCGCAAGTGAAACAAGTAGACCAATAGCAAAATGGGTGGCACATGGAAACTCACACACGGGTAGATAAATGGGGTCGTGCAACCAAGGATGAGCACAAAATGTGGAATCCATGGAAAAAGCTCGTGTTGCACAACTCAAGAGAGACACTAGCACGATTTCTCAATAGGCGGATAGGACACTTGTCCACAACCTATAAGATGCAAAATGTATCAACTTCTATCCCAAGTACGCTATGTATGTATGGTTCCCGGTGTTATGATCCAAGATGATCGAGTATGACAATCTTATGCAATGTGGTATGATGCTATGGACATTGCACACAAGCTCTTTGCTCTTTCTCTTTTGCTTAAAAGCTTATTTTTATGGCCACTTTTGCACAATGCACAAACCAAGTTAGCAATTGTGTATATGCGGGAACAAACTTGAGGCACACGAGATGATATGATACCAATATGATATGGTTTGTATGCAATGGATGGTGTAGATCACTAATGTGCACAAGTAACGTTGCGAGCAATACTCAAATGGCTAGTCGCGATAGGCAAGTGACGCAAAATGGGCTAGGGGTTAACAATGCAATGGCAAGGGAATATACAATGGAGGGATACCACGATACCAAGATGATATGGAGGTTACCGTCCGTGGCGATGATGAGTGGCGGTGTTCTTGATGTAGATACCAAGATGATGGAGGCTCATCCCAAAGTAACCGAAACACCTTAGGAAACAGAAAAACCGCGAACTTAAAATCTCAAAAGATAAATGTCAAATGGTGGTAGTGGGATGTGGTGGTGTTGGTGCGGAAGCTCAAATGCGATTGCGGGAATGCAATGATGGGTTTTGGAGTAGGCAATGCGGAAGTGGATGGTTATTGGGTTATGTGAGTCGGAGTTGAAGGTCACCGTCCCTAAGTAGCTGAAACACCTTAGGAGACACAACACACAACTCAAACAAAATTGGGTTAAGTTGGGGTGGTGGTAATATATGGTGTGCAAGGTTATGCGGAAGATAAGGTGGTGGTGGTTGATGAAGAAGCAACCGTCCCTAAGTAGCCGAAACACCTTAGGATACTCGAATCACTACTCAAGCAACCACTAATGCTATGGAGATCAATATGGGTTAGGTTGCGGAAGTCGGTGGTGGTTATGCGGAAGATATGGTGGAAGCCCTAGGCAAAGATAGCAAAGTTCCAAAAATTTGATGGAGTCAAATGGTGATCGTAGTATTTTTGTGGGATGGGGGGTGTCAATAGCTTCAAAACGAGCTAAAGAACGTCAAAATCGGAGTTCGGATGAATTAGTTACGGACAAAAAAAAAATTAGCCAAAGTCAATATCTACAGGTATCGGACGTCCGGAAATGGACGGATGTCCGATTGTCGGACGTCCGACCGGGCTCGGAAATCCGCTATTTTCGTTCTGTTGGGTGGCACCGGTCGTTCGGAAGGTTGCGGACGTCCGTTCGTTCCTGGGGCTCCGGGCGTCCGGTAAAGTGACGGTCGTCCGGTGGGTCGGGGTATGTAACATCCCAGAATTCTAAATTTTGGAATGTTATATTAAATAGATAGATTTGATTGATTGTTTGATTGAGTGAGTGAAATTGAGTGAAATTCAAAACTTTTTGAAAGTTAAATGAGAGGGAATAAAATGCTTTCCCAAAACTTTCACCTTGCTTTTATGATCTCCTTGAATTCAAATTCTTTTCATCACAAAACCCTCGAGAGAAAATAACATGACTTCTTCCATTTTAAATAAATGAAAAGGATTTGAAAAGATTTGAATTTTATTTGGAAATATTTTCAGTTCAGAAAACTTTAAGCCACTCAATGATTTTCATGAGAGAAGATAAAATGACTTCTTCAAAACATATGAAATATGAGTTGGAAGTTTAAAAGGATCAAATTTAAAATCCTTTTGAAATTATTTTAAATTTGGGGTTATTTGAGTTTATTCAAATTATTTTTCTCCAAAAATAAAATATATGGAAAATAGGGTAACATGATTCCCTATATCAGAAAATTGGAGATAAATAAATTTGAAATCATTTTGGTATTTTTAAAATGATTTTTATTGGATTTTAGCAGGGCAGTAGCACTCTTTGAATTATTTGAATTTTTCTTGATTTTATTTGACTTGACAAAAATATTCAAGTTGTAGGAAATAATCTGGGCCGGCCCTGCACCCAGCCAAGTCGCGGTCCAGCCAGCCCGGTAGCATCGCCCTCGACCTCCCGACGGGAGCCCTGCTCCCGCACGCCACTGACGCCGCCGTACCGCCGCCGGAGTCCTCCCTCTCCTTGGCCCCTTCCCCAAGCTGCCGTTGCCCCTCCTCCTCCTTAAAAGCCGCCGAAAAACCCGCCCCGGTTCTTTTCTAGTTTCGGTTTTCTGTTACAGACCGGTTTTATTTTTTTAATCGTTTAAGTAACAAACGTTCTCTGTTTAGATGTTTTTAGCGAACGTTTTCGTTCGTTAGCGTTCGGTAGCGAATGTTCGTTATTTAGTCTTTTTCTTTTTCTATTTTAATTTCGGCCAGGGACCTATTCGCTATGTTTTATTTTTACAAATTAGCCCCTGGTTTTCAAACGACCGCATCTTTTTACTCGTTTAACCAAATCCAACAAAACCAATGCCCACTTCTTCGTTATGATCTCCTCTATCCAGTTAATCAACTTGAACATGTTTTTGAAAGTTTTAAAATTTGAATTTAAACGGATTTGAATTTGAACTTCGTTTGATCGTAACTCGAGTTTTATAACTCTGTTTGAGTTGATTCTTTTTGCTATTCGAAGCTCTTGACCTAAACTTTCTGATAAGGACAAATTCACATAATTTTGGTACTGTTAGAAATTGTTTTATGTGCAAGAGTAATTTGCTTGGTTTTGATGTTTTTCGAATTGTCTTCTTCGTTCTTTCCGATCTTTTGAGTGATTGCTTATGTGTGGTTACTATTGCTTGCTTACGATAGATTGACCGGAGTGTGACGGGTAAAACTATCAAGAGTTTTGAGTGCGAATCATCTTCATCAACAGTACAGGCAAGTTCACACTTTGATCATATCCCTTTCATACCCAGTTTTTATGCATTAGATTCAACCCTCAAACATTGCATGAGTAGGATTGATAACATGTGGGTATTGGGAAGTAGTTGATGAGGTAGGAACCTATTGCCCTGCATTCAAACCTTGGGAGTTACTATTACGTTATGCTTATATTGCCATGCTATGCTCGTAGACGTGGATTGGGTTTGAGTGTATTCCATGACAGATGTGAGATTATTTATTAATGGTTCAACTTAAGGTGGCAACTTTAATACACATCTGGGTGGATTGCTTGTTTGGGCACCAGGGGAATCCAGTGTTGTCCTAGGAGATCTCGGGGTATCCGTGTAAGCATCCTAAGGTCCGCCACCCAGGCTCAAAGGGATCATAAGATTATTCATGCTAGATACTTATGTGTGCAGCCACAAGCTATTATGGGCTCTAGCCTAGTCGAGTATGTTGCATGACCTCTTCCAGTGGTAGGCTAGCAGATGTAGGGGGATGTAGGTTGGTACTGTCTACCCGGGGTTAGAGAGAATGCTTCTGAAATACTATGTCTCGGTCATCCGTTTCTCAAACACCCTGTAGTGCGAGAAATCCAACGGAGGAGATCGAGTCTTGTGGGGAAAAGTGCGCAAACCTTTGCAGAGTGTACAATCTAATCATGGTTAGCCGTGTCCCCGGTTATGGACAAATCTTGAGTATCTAGTACTTGGATTATCATATGGATCTCATCACTCTAAATTAATTTTTTTGGGTTATTAATTACCTATTAATTGGGATTGAGATGGGGATTTACCATTCTCAATGTTTTCAACCAACTTTGTAGTTAAATAAAATATATTCCTTTGCAGTAGGGAAAAATTGGCCTTTCGCAAAAACATTATAACCATAGAGCTTTTCTACCAGCCATATATGCATGTAGTGATAGCTATTATTCATCTTTATCCTATGGTGTGAATTTGCCAGTACATTCAATGTACTGACCCTTTGTGGCTGCAACGTCTCATATTGCAGGATTCTTACGACGAGTAAGTGACACGTTAGGGTTACGATTTCTACACTCAACTTTGCCGTTGGTGTTGATGGGAATCCACAACCTTGTTGTTACTTCCGCTATTTGGATTGAGGTAATAGTATTTACGTTACTTTATACATGTGATTTACCTCTGTTATAAGTCCTCGAGTACTGTGTGTGTCAGCATACCGATCCAGGGATGACACTTAAGCACAGAGACTTGACCGTCTAAGGTCGGGTCGCTACAGGGTCAACGCGAGATCCGAGATCCGGGGCGCGATTTTGGGCGGAAATTGGGGATTTTGGGGTCAAAATTGAGGAGATTTCGTGGATGGAAAGTGGGGAAACTTGGGGAAATGCTATATCCACTCGAAACAAAGCAAATCCATGGATCAAAATCAACAAAACTTCATCAAACCAACAAATCACAAAAGAATTGGGCTATTTTTGGTGGGGATTTTCGAAATTGGGGAAGAACACAACAAAATCAAGCTAGAAAAAAAAAGAGGGGAGGCTTCGAAATCGTGATCAACGTGGCTCATGATACCAAGATGACGTAGGGTAGAACCCTAGGTGGCCGATCTTTCATGATTGGAGCGAATCCAACAAAGAACATGAAGAACACGAGGGGAAACGTGAGGGAAAATGCAAGAGAAATCACTCAACCAACAAGATTAGGTCACACATATGCTAGATCCTCGAAACACAAAGAGATACACGATCCACGATCAACAAGGGATGATACATAGGGTAACCGGTTCTTCTCCGTGAGGAGGTCTTGAATCCTCTTGGGGGATCTTCTCCGAAGAGGTCGTGAACTCCGAGGAGAAGGTAACCAAGTGGATGAGCAAAGCTCTATCTCTAATATGAGCTAATCCTTTGCTAACCCTCAAAGGGAGGAGGTGGAGGAGTATATATAGTCTAGAGCCACGAAGGAGTAAGTGAGGGGCGAAGGGGTACATGGGCCTCGGGCCCGATCTCTGTGCGCAGACAGACATCGGACGTCCAGAGGCTCGCGACAGTCCGGACGTCCGGTGGTCTTCGGACTTCCGTAAATATCGTTATGTCACCGTGGGACCGGTCGTCCGGTGGCACTCGGTCATCCGGGGCCTGGGGTGTGTCGGACGTCCGGTACTTGTCGGTCATCCGTCTGTTGTAGCTTCCGTCGGCTGGCCCTTCTGGCTGGTTGAGTGTCCAGGCATCGGACGTCCGGTGTTGTCCGGTCATCCGGAGGCTGTAGACTTCAGACAGCTTCTTCTCTTGGTCCTTGTACTTGGCGCCCTCGCTAGCTCGTCCGTTGGATGTGGTGGCTCCGTGGCTTTCCTCTAAGTACCTGATCATGCATAGCACACACGCTGGAGGTAGTACCCATGTCTCACATGTAGAAAGTGAAGATTCGGAGAGGGGCGAGTTCACCTTGTGTCCAATGGCATATATTTTAGGTCTCGTCGTAGGTCCTCTTGGGGCATGGGGAGTAGTCGTAGTGTACATGGGGATGATCGTAGGATGCTCTCCATCAGTACACCAGTGTTCAAAACAGTCTTATGAGGGATTGGTTCATTGTGTAGCATTCTGCATCTTATCTCCCTCGCCCACCATTTACTAAAAATATCAGATCTATATTTAATCTTACAAAAAAGTTGAATACACAGACAATGCCAGTGCGGAAGTGTAGCCCATTTCTCTTGTCAGTACATTTTGTCCTGTAACGCCTGTTCTTCCAGGGATTGGTAGTTGATTATGTAGCAACAATCTACATCTTATCTTCATTATCCTCTATCCCTTCCAGTATTATCATATCTACAATTACTCTCTACAAAATGTAGAGTATAGGCAATGCTTATGAAGAAGATTCTGTGCTGAAATTCTTGAGTTATCCTTCCCTTGACATGGAGAAGGGCATTATAAAGCCGGTGTTAACTGTTAATGTAAGTCGGTCCTTCTAAAGCCTTTATCCTCAACTGCTGTTTAATTTGCTCATACTCCCTATCGTTAACTGCTGTTTAGTTTGTTGTTTCTATCAAAATGCATGTTCGCAACAACCGTAAGTTCCATGTTTTACTTGTAAAACCAAATTCCTTATTCATACCATGCACATTACTCAATACTCCCTATATGTATGCTTGTTTTTGTGGATCTATAATCCAGTGTGTGGTGAAGCAGCCCACGTTTGCACCTTGTCATCTCCTGTTTTATCTTACTGATGTGGCTGATGATATGAACAACATGCCATGCACATTAACCAAAATAGATACAATGATTGTCTTTGCCCTTCATCTATGCTTGTTATGTTGACATGGTAATGCAGTAGTGTGGTGAAGCTCCCCGCATTATGAACAATGCCAAATTATGCTATTGATATTTTGAACTTACTCTTTATTTTCTAATTTAAAATTGGATGGAATTGACACCACAGTTATCATCTTTGTTTATACACATGCAAAACCTGTCATCTCTCTGCTTGTTTCAAGGTGATATGCCTGATGGCATGCACAAGTTTGCTGAAGGCTGTGAGACAAACCCAACAAATATTGCAGCAAAGAAGGCAAAACATCTTGAAGATAGCGAGACAACCCCAAAGTCTTGTCTTGATGCAATGTTCAAGTTACTTGAGACTAGCAGTTAGACAAGCTCACAGAATTCGCTGTCCGAATCAGTTCGACTTCTTCAGTCCCAAGTTCTAGCACAAAGGCATTGTGCAACTCAACTTTGACTTGAAGTCCTATCTCTAAGAAAGATTGCGGAGAACACCAATCAGAACCTCATTGCTAAACAGCTACACCTGGAAGTTATGACCGACATGCTAGGCGGTCTCACAGCCTTGCTCAGCAGCTTGCACAGCAGTTTCCGTGCAAGGCTAACCTTTATTGAATTTACTTGCAAGTGGTCTTGGTTCAGTATTATTTTGTTACATTGCAATGGTGCCCAGTTTTTGTAATCTGCTTCTTCGTTGCGCTTTATGCTCACTGGTGGCAAACTTCGATGCCCAGTGGATGTAATGTACCATAAATCCTTTTTTGTATAGTGTAGGTTTATTCTAAGTTACTATGCCGTAATTTCTTTATTTTATAGAGTAGGTTTGTTCTTAAGTCCTACTAGTTACTGCCATCATTCGCTATCTGAAAAAAAACTGATGTAGTCGAGCGGGCCGAAACATTAGCCTCTAACGGGCCTGCTTTTTAGCGGGCCACAATCGGGCCGGCATGCAACTTTCTTGGGCCTGAAAGGCCATTGGGGCCTTCACACTTTGCGCCAGGCCCACAACTTACTCGGGCCTATATTCGGCCCAAATTTTAGTTGGGCGCATGTAGCTTTGGGCCATTAAGAGGCTGAATATTCTGCTGGCCTGTTACGGCCGAGAAGAAACCATGGGCCTTTAGCAGGACGAAATGCATGTTGGGCCTCAATTTTCACTAGTCGTCAACGGGCCTTCAGTAGGCCGAAATGTAGACCGAGCCTTTTTTGTCCCAGTTATATGATGGGCCATTACCAGGACGAAACATATCTCGGGCCTTAGTTGGCCCACTGATATCATGGGCCTTTAAGAGGCCGAAATCTTAGTACAGGCATCAACGGGCCGAATTATATGACAGGCCTTTAACAGGCCTGGAGTCACGTTGGGCTAAACTATTGCAACCTTTATCACGGGCCATTAGTGGGCCGGATGTCACGTCGGACCATATGTGGCCCATGGGCAGCACGGGCCGTTCCCAGGCCGAATGACACACCGGGCTAAAATGGGCCCATGTCTATATCGGGCCTCCCAGGCCGAAAGTCACTAGGCCGTAATTGGGCCCAAATATTCGGCGAACAATTAACGGGCGAGATCTGGCTTCAGGCCGTAAATGGGCCATGTATAAACAGGCCATTATTGGGCTGGCCCACTAGTACCTGAGTAAGTACTACGGGGCTTTGACTGGGCCGGCCTTTTTAACCTATAAGGGCCTCTGTTGGGCCCTGCCACATGTCGACATATTATAGGCATGCCTCCTACATTGGACGGATCACATCTGGCCCACCGAGGAGCAGACACGTGTTTCCTCCAGCCAATGATGATTTTACACGTGGAAAATCCCCATTCGTCCGGGCAGTTAACAGGTTATCGGATCCAAACCGGAACCCAATAGCTTAACGGCGACCCGTTATGGTGGATGCCACGTGTCGGTCACCCTTGATAAAAGCACTTTTATGACGCGCGATTTATCGTCATGGAAGTGGACACTTTCATGATGATAATTTTGGTAATGTCATGGAACACTTCTATGATAGCACAGGCATGACTATCTTGATTCTGTCATAAAATCATCATGGATGTACATGCATGACAGAAAACGTGACCTACTGTGACAAACACGTATCATCACGGAAGTGTATTTTTTTGTAGTGGTGACTAGATCAAATTCCCGTGTACCCTCAAGAACGCTTTATTTATTATAAGAGACCGTTTTGGCCTGTCCTTTGCCTAAAAAGGATTGGGCTACCTTGCTGAACTTTTGTTACTATTATCGTTACTTGCTCGTTACGAATTATCTTGCTATCAAACTACTCTGTTACTTACAATTTCAACACTTGCAGACATTACCTTGCTGAAAACCACTTGTCATATCCTTCTGCTCCTCATTGGGTTCAACACTCTTACTTATCGAAAAGGCTACAATTGATCAAATATACTTGTGGGTCATCAAGGCTCTTTTCTGGCGCCGTCTCCGGGGAGGGAAGCGCTCTTGGTAAGTGGAAATTCGTAAGGAAAATTATTACTACGTGCTGAAATTTATTGTCACTTAATACTATGGAAAACAATCCTTTGAGGGGTTTGTTCGGGGTATCTTCACCTCGACCGGAACCACAATTAGCTGCCCCTCAACCTACTGCACCTACTAAAAATATTGAATATGAAATTCCTTCGAGTATGATAGAACAACTGCTAGCTAATCCTTATGTAGGAGATGGAACCGAACATCCTGATATGCACTTGATATATGTGGATTGTTTAAGCTTGCAGGTTTACCCAGAGATGGAGTTAAGAAGAATTTCTTCCCTTTATATTTGAAGAGAAAAGCATTGGCATGCTATAGGCTATGCGATGATATTGGATCTTGGAATTGGAATCGATTGAAATTGGAGTTTACCACAAAAATATCCTATGCATCTAGTTCACCGTGATTAGAATTACATATATAATTTTTGGCCTCGTGAAGGAGAATGTATCGCTCTAGCTTGGGGGAGGCTTAAGTCAATGTTATATTCATTCCCCAATCATGAGCTCTCAAGAGAAATTATTATCCAGAATTTTTATGCTCGGCTTTCTCATAGTGATCGATCCATGCTTGATACTTCTTGTGCCGGTTCTTTTATCAAGAAAACTATTGGATTCCGGTGGGATCTTTTGGAAAGAATTAAACGCAACTCTGAAGATTCGGAACTCTATGAAGGTAAAGAGTCAGGTATTAAGCTTATGTTTGATTGTGTTAAATCTTTTATGAATACTGATGCTTTTCAAAAGTTTAGCACTAAATATGGACTTGACTCGGAGATAGTAGCCTCCTTTTGTGAATCATTTGCTACTCATGTTGATCTCCCTAAGGAGAAGTGGTTTAAATATCACCCACCTATTAAAAAAGAAATTAAAGAACAATTACCAGCTAAACATGAAACTATTATTTATAATGTTGACCCAGTTGTTCCTACTGCTTATATTGAAAAACCACCTTTCCCTGTTAGGATGAAGGAACATGCTAAAGTTTCAACTGTGGTCAACAAAAGTTATATTAGAACACCTAAACCTGATGAACAAATCAAAGTAGAACCTAGTGTTGCTATGGTTAAGGATCTCCTGGAAGAAAATATAGATGGGCATGTTATTTACTTCTGTGATGAAGCTGCTAGAATTGCCAAACCCAATAAAAAGGATAAACATAGACCTGTTGTTGGCATGCCCGTTGTCTCAGTTAAAATAGGAGATCATTGTTATTATGGTTTATGCGACCTGGGTGCTAGCGTGAGTGCTATTCCCTATACCTTATATCAAGAAATTATGAATGACATAGCACCCGCGGAGATAGAAGACATAGATGTTACTATTAAGCTTGCTAATAGAGACACCATTTCACCAACTGGGATTGTTAGAGATGTTGAAGTCTTGTGTGGGAAAATAAAATACCCTACTGATTTTCTTGTTCTTGGTTCCCCACAAGACGACTTTTGTCCCATTATCTTTGGTAGACCTTTCTTGAACATCGTTAATCCTAAAATAGATTCTGAGAAACAAATTGTCGGTGTTAGCTTTGGTGATGAGTCTCATGAGTTTCATTTTTCCATGTTTAATAGAAAGCATCATAAAAAAGAATTGCCTAATAAGGATGAAATAATTGGTCGTGCTTCTGTTGTTGTGCCTCCTACTTATGAATGAAAGAAATGAAAATATCTGCTAGACCATGAAAATGATTTACATATGAATGAAAGAAATGAAATAGATAAGATTTTCTTTGAACAACGTCCTTTGCTTAAACACAGTTTGCCTATTGAAACTCTAGGAGGTCCTCCTCCACCTCAAGGTGATCCTGTGTTTGAATTAAAACAATTGCCAGATACTTTGAAATATGCTTATCTTGATGAGAAGAAGATATATCCTGTTATTGTTAGTGCTAACCTTTCAGAACATGAAGAAGAAAGATTATTGAAAGTTCTAAGGAAGCATCGAGCTGCTATTGGATAAACTCTGGATGATTTAAAGGGCATTAGTCCCACTCTATGTCAGCACAAGATTAATATGGAACCTGATGCTAAACACGTTGTTGATCACCAATGCCAGTTAAATCCGAAGATGAAAGAAGTGGTAAGAACGGAAATATTAAAACTTCTGGAAGTAGGTATAATCTATCCTATCGTTGATAGTAGATGGGTAAGTCCTGTTCATTGTGTCCCTAAGAAAGGAGGTATTACTGTTGTTCCTAATGATAATAATGAACTTATTCCACAAAGAATTGTTACAGGCTATAGAATGGTAATTGATTTTAGAAAATTAACAAAGCAACTAGAAAAGATCATTACCCTCTGCCTTTTATTGATCAAATGCTGGAAAGGTTATCTAAGCACACACATTTTTGCTTCCTCGATGGATATTCTGGTTTTTCACAAATACCTATTTCTCAACCTGATCAAGAAAGGACCACTTTTACTTGTCCCTTTGGAACTTATGCTTATAGACGTATGCCTTTTGGTTTATGCAATGCACCTGCTACCTTTCAAAGATGTATGACTTCTATATTCTCTAACTTTTGTGAAAAGATTGTTGAGGTTTTCATGGATGACTTTTCTGTTTATGGGAAGTCTTTTGATGATTGTTTAAGCAATCTTGATTGAGTTCTGCAGAGATGCGAGCAAACAAATCTTGTCTTGAATTGGGAGAAGTGCCACTTTATGGTTAATGGAGGTATTGTTTTGGGCATTAAAATTTCTGAAAGAGGTATTGAGGTGGACAAAGCTAAGGTTGATGCAATTGAGAAAATGTCATGTCCTAAAGATATCAAAGGTATTCGTAGTTTCCTAGGTCATGCTGGTTTCTATAGGAGATTTATCAAAGACTTTTCTAAAATTTCTAGGCCCCTTACAAATCTTTTGCAAAAGGATGTTCCTTTCATTTTTGATGATGATTGTTTAGAAGCCTTCAAAACACTCAAGAAAGCCTTAATTTCTGCACCTATTGTTCAACCACCTGACTGGAACTTGCCTTTTGAAATTATGTGTGATGCTAGTGATTATGCTGTTGGTGCTGTTCTAGGACAAAGACTTGATAAGAAACTAAATGTTATTCATTATGCTAGTAAAAATCTAGATAGTGCACAATGAAATTATGCTACTACTGAAAAAGAATTTCTATCAGTGGTGTTTCCTTGTGATAAATTTAGATCTTACATTGTTGATTCAAAAGTAATTGTTCACACCTACAATGCTGCTATTAAATATCTTATGGAAAATAAAGATGCTAAACCTAGGCTTATTCAATGGGTTCTCTTGCTACAAGGATTTGATTTGCATATCACCGATAGAAAAGGAGCGGAGAACCCCGTAGCTGATAACTTGTCTAGGCTTCAAAATGTCCTTGATGACCCACTACCTATTGATGATAGTTTTCCTGAAGAGCACTTAGCTGCAATAAATGTTTCTCATAACAGTCCTTGGTATGCTGACTATGCTAATTATATTGTTGCTAAATATTTACCACCTACCTTTACATACCAACAAAAGAAAAAAATTCTTCTATGATTTAAGACATTACTTTTGGGATGACCCACATCTTTATAAAGAAGGAGTAGATGGTATTATTAGATGTTGTGTACCTGAGTTTGAATAGGGACAAATCCTACGGAAATGTCATTCAGAAGTTTACGAAGGACATCATGCGGGAGATAGAATTGCTCACAAGGTATTGCAGTCTGGGTGTTATTGGCCTACTCTTTTCAAGGATGCTCGTAAGTTCGTCTTATCTTGTGATGAATGTCAAAGAATAGGTAATATCGGTAAGCATCAAGAAATGCCTATGAATTATTCACTTGCTGTTGAACCATTTGATGTTTGGGGTTTTGATTACATGGGAACTTTTCCTTCCTCTAATGGGTATACACATATTCTGGTTGCTGTTGATTGTGTTACTAAGTGGGTAGAAGCTATTCCAACTAGTAGTGCTGATCACAACACCTCAATTAAAATGCTTAAGGAAGTTATTTTCCCAAGGTTTGGAGTCCCTAGATATTTAATGACTGATGGTGGTTCACACTTTATTCATGGTGCTTTCCGTAAAATGCTTGCCAAGTATGATGTTAACCATATAATTGCATCACCCTGTCATCCTCAGTCTAGTGGTCAAGTTGAACTTAGCAATGGAGAAATAAAATTAATTTTGCGAAAGACTGTCAATAGGTCCCGGAAGAATTGGTCTAAGAAATTAGATGATGCACTTTGGGCTTATAGAAGAGCATATAGAAATCCTATGGGTGTGTCTCCTTATAAAATGGTCTACGGAAAAGCTTGTCCTTTGCCTCTTGAGTTAGAACATAAAGCATATTGGGCAATCAAAGAACTCAACTATGATTTCAAACTTGCCAGTGAAAAGAGGTTATTTGAAATTAGCTCATTAGATGAATGGAGAACCCAAGCTTATGAAAATGCCAAGTTATTTAAAGAAAATGTTAAAAGATGGCATGATAAAAGAATCCAAAAGCGTGAGTTCAAAGTTGGAGAATATGTTCTTTTGTACAACTCTCGTTTCAGATTCTTTGCAGGAAAAATCCTCTCAAAATGGGAAGGACCTTATGTTATCGAGGAGGTTTATCGATCTGGAGCTATCAAAATAAATAATGATGAAGGTACTAACCCGAAGGTTGTTAATGGGCAACGAATAAAACATTATATCTCAGGTACGCCCATTAATGTTGAAAGCCATATTCTCCAAACTATGACACCTGAAGAACACATAAAAGAGATCTTCCGGAACACTCCAGAATTGTGAAAAAGAGGAGGTACATGATACGGTAAGTAAACGGACTCCAAAAAATCTGCAAAAATATTTTCTGTCCGTTTTGGAAAATAATTTTTTTAGGAAAATAAGAAACAACCAGGAAGGTCACCCTGGTGGGCACAAGACACCAGGGTGCACCTGGCTTGCCAGGCGTGCCCAGGTGGGTTGTGCCCACCTCGGGTACCTTCCAGACTCCATTTTTCTTCCGTTAGCTTGTTTCCCAAGATAAAAAATCTTTATATACCCTCCGAACCTATTGACCACCGTATCGCGGAGAAATTCTGTTTTCTTTTCCTTGCTGTTTTCTGACAGATCCCATCTACCATGCCCGCTTGAAGCTCCTCCAAGGACAAGTTCTTCAAGAACGTCATCAACCCATATTTGCGGGAGGTGGTGCAGCACCCTCAGGTCATCCAGATGCATGAGGGGGTGCTTGACATCCGCGATGTGCAAGGTCCCAAGCGAACGGGGACCATGGAGGCCAGGCTATAAGCTATGGAGCAGGAGGTCTTCCGCAGCAAGGGGATGGTGGAGCGTGGACTCAATGCCAATCACCTCATGATTACGGACTTTACCCTTGATCTCAAGGTGGATGGCAAGTCCATGAAGGACTACGTCTTCACCTTCAACGAGCAAATCAACTTCCTCCAAAGCCAGATCTATGATCTCCAAAACCAAGTCTTTGAATATGAGGCGAGGTTTAAAGGTATGAGTTTGGCTGCCAGTTGCAGGACCCCTGAGACTCATTCCTCCTCTTATGATGGTGGACCTCTGCCGCGGAAACCCGAGGCCCAGATCGTTACCACTTCATCACCACCACCTTCTTCTTCATCACCAAAAGAAAATTGAGTATCGGGTATGGGCACTCCCGTTGTCTTCCGCCAAGCTTGGGAGAGGTGCCCCGGAATCGTAACACCCCCAATATATCTTTCCTTCACTTATTTTAGTTCGATCCTCAGTTATCTTTTGCTTTAGATGAATAAAAGTTTAGTTCGATCCTTTCTTTTCGAGAGTTTTCTTAGCGATCTATCCTTGTAATTGTGTGCGAGATATATAATAAAGTTTAGTTTGAGTTTTTGCTTTCTTCACTTTCATGTTTCAATAAAAAGAAATGAAATAAATGAAAAAGATCGTATGCTAATCTTATGGTAGGTAATGACACCCCCTAAGGAAAAGTATAAGTAGAAAATTTTATTAGAGATCAACAAACATAGCATTGGTCAATGATGCAACTCATGAAAGAATTAATAAGGAAAGATAAGATTCACATATAAATACACTATCCTTGAAATCTTTTGTGATTGTGAGCCCCCATCCAAATATTATATGCCAAAATTGTTGGTTGGACAAGGAAGACAACATAATGATTTATGTTTGTTCGTCTTCACATAGAAGTTATATTGTCGTAGATCCTTCAACACGTGGTGCTTGCCCCCCATCTTTTCTAGCAAAAAACTCCGCACCAAGTAGAGATACTACTTGTGTATCGAAAAACCCTTAAACCCAAATCTTATTTTCAAGAGTCCACCATACCTACCAAGGGAATGAGCAAGATCCCTCAAGTAAGTTATCATCGGTGCGATAAGGCAATAAAAATTGCTTCTAAAAGTGTTAGATCATTTAGTGTAAGAGAAAATTGAGCGTTGTACGAACTTATGATAGCAAAGAATAAAAGAGACAGACTGCATAATAAAGGTTGCTATCATAAGGGGAAATATAATGTGATGTTCTTTTGCACTAAGGGGTTGAGCATACAAACAAATAAGCCCATGGCAACCTCTGCTTCCCTCTGCAAAGGGCATATCTTTTAATTTTATGTATTTAGTTTCATGCAAGAGTCAACGTTTTTCTCTCTTTTCCTTTATATTTTTCTCCTTTGGCAAGCATCATGTGGTGAGGAAAGCTCTAGGCACATATGTCCAGTTGAATTTGGGTAGCATGAGTTATTATTGTTGACATCACCCTGGAGGTGAATACGTTGGGAGGCAAAATTATAAGCCCCTATCTTCCTATGTGTCAGTTGAAACGCTTTGCTCATGTGTATGCGGTGAGTGTTAGCAATCATAGAAGACTATAGGATGCTTGAGTATGTGGACTTGCCTAAAGGCTCCGATACATGACCCTTCCTGAAAAGATGATGAATTGTGGTTGCAAAGTTGACTGAGAACATAGTTTGTTGGTTTCCAATAGAGTTTATGCTTTATACTTTGATAGTTTAATGAATTGTTACTTATTCATGAGAAGTCTATGATAAAAGTTTTATGTTAAAGTTTGTTGCTGTTATAATAATTCAAATGATGCTTCTATGTCCGTATTTTGTTTTTATCCACACCTCTCTCTCTAAGCATGTGGACATGTTTTTCGTTTTGGTTTTCGCATGTGGACAAGCGAGGTCTAAGCTTGGGGGAGTTGATACGTCCATTTTGCATCATGTTTATCTACTATTATTTATGATGTTTTTATGCATAATAATGCGTTTTGGAGTAATTCTAATGCCCTTTCTCTCATAATATGCAAGGTACACACAAAGAGGGAGAACTCCGGTAGCTAGAAATCTGGACCTGAAAAAGCTACGTCAGGCTACCTATTCTGCACAACTCCAAATAAGCTGAAACTTCAGGAGGATTTTTTATGAAATAAATAAGAAATACTGGAGCAAATAACCACCGGAGGTGGGCCACATGGTGAGCATAAGACACTAGGGCGCGCCTGCCCCCCCAGGCGCGCCCTGGTGGGTTGTGCTCAGCTCAGCCCACCTCTGGTGCCCATATTCTGGTATATAAGTCATTTTGACCTAGAAAAAAACTAAGGAGAGGACTTTCGGGACGGAGTGCCACCGTCTCGAGGCAGAACTTGGGCAGGAGCACTTTTGCCCTCCGGCGAACCGATTCCGTCGGGGGAACTTCCCTCCCGGAGGGGGAACTCATCGTCATCATCATCACCAACAACTGTCCCATCTTGGGGAGGGCAATCTCCATCAATCTCTTCAACAACACCATATCCTCTCAAACCCTAGTTCATTTCTTGTGTTCAATCTATGTACCAGAACTATAGGTTGGTTCTTGTGGGTGACTAGTAGTGTTGATTACATCTTGTAGTTGATTACTATATGGTTTATTTGGTGGAAGATTATATGTTCAGATTCAATATGCTATTTTATAACCCTCTGATCTTGAGCATGATTATCATTTGTGAGTATTTACTTTTTTTCTTGAGGTCACGGGAGAAATCTTGTTGCAAGTAATCATGTGAACTTGATATGTGTTTGATATTTTGATAGTATGTATGTTGTGATTCCCTTAGTGATCTCATGTGAAGGTCGACTACATGACACTTCACCATATTTGGGCCTAAGGGAATGCATTGTGGAGTAGTTATTAGTTGATGGGTTGCGAGAGTAACAGAAGCTTAAACCCTAGTTCATGCACTATTCCGTAAGGGACCGATTGGATCCAAAACTTTAATGCTATGGTTAGAATTTATTCTTAATACTTTTCTCGTAGTTGCGGATGCTTGCGAGGGGGTTAATCATATGTAGGAGGTTTGTTCAAGTAAAAACAGCACCTAAGCACGGGTCCACCCACATATCAAATTATGAAAGTAGTGAACACTAATCGAACCAACATGATTAAAGTGACTAGATGAAATTCCCGTGTACCCTCAAGAACTCTTTGCTTATTATAAGAGACCGTTTTGGCATGTCCTTTGCCTCAAAAGGATTGGGCTACCTTGCTGCACTTTTGTTACTATTATCATTACTTCCTCGTTACAAATTATCTTGCTGTCAAACTACTCTGTTACTTACAATTTCAGCACTTGCAGACAGTACCTTGCTGAAAACCACTTGTCATTTCCTTCTGCTCCTCGTTGGGTTCGACACTCTTACTTATAGAAAAGGCTACAATTCATCCCATATACTTGTGGGTCATCACACACCATCTCTCTCACACACACCCACGTACATGGGGTACCTGCACTTAGAGAAGAGGCGCACGCACGACGCACGTACTCACGTCTCGTTCCCAGCCACACCCGTGCGGGTACACGGTGGAGCTCATTTATGTATCAAAAGGCAGCCCACGTGATAATTTGATGTGTGTAGCGGTTGTTTACTTGAAGGAGGGTCGTGTGCCACGCGTACACAGAACAAAGTTCGACTTGACGCGTTAGTTTTAAATAAATTTATATTCCTCAATGGCACGTACAGAATATAAAATGATAGTTATCGAGAAAAAAGAATTTGCTCCACTATATACAATGGAGCCTGCCTTGTTGGAGTTTGTCTCTCTTCACAATATCACACACAAGGCGGCGGTGGCCTCTCTCTCTCTCTCACCGTTGGTCACTGATCAGGCCGCATCGCATCCGCCAGCCGAAAGGGAGGACGTGCATCGTTTCTCCATTCGACGGCATGGAGGCAGCACGTCCTGATCTGCGGTACCCACCATTCTCTCTGACCAAGCTCTAGCACGGTAGCGCCTTCGCCACTTGCTTGCTGCCGCATTATGGGAAGATCCCGCCCGCTGCCGCCCTCCTAGTTACATCCGGACGACCCCTAGGTACAGCTTCCTCCCCTCCGGCCTTGCTCCACATCCCATCTTCCCACGTCACTACATGTGGAAAATCCTGCATGTGTATCTTCCCTAGTTCTTTGCCCAAAACATTGCTCGTCCCCGTACTTTCCATATTGCAATCTCGTCCTCACACCATTTTAGATAAACAACCGTGCTTCTATCTTCCCTTAGGACAAGGAATATGATTCTTGTTGGTCATTGTATGTGTCATCAATTGTTATTGGCCAATAATTGTTTCCTTTTTACCTCTTTTTGGCAAACAGGGCTATCCGTTTCACCTCGTTGCTATTGCGACCTTTTGGCGAACTGCACAAATCACTTTTTTCTTAAGAGTGTCTTGTGTAGTTCTACTAAAATGTCACACGAGCAATGTATCTACATTTCAGTGTGACAGCACAAAGGGAGATTGATTTTGCTATCCGCTGCATCCAACTCCAAGCCTAATCTTCTCCATCAAGTGGTTAGTTTTATGAGAGATTGCAAAGGTGATTGATATGTCTCTGTCGTATCTACTTTTGCTAACGCTTTTGCTCTTGTTTTGGACTCTAATTTGCATGATTTGAATGGAACTTACCCGGACTGGCGCTGTTTTCAGCAAAACTACCATGATGTTGTTTTTGTGCAGAAATGAAAGATCTCAGAATGGAACAAAACTTTTTGGAGAATTGTTTTACAATAAAAGAAAAATACTAGAGCCAAGAACCACTGGAGGGGGGCCCCTGGCTGGGCACAAGACACTAGGGCGCCCCCCTCTGGCGCGCCCTGGTGGATTGTGCCCACCTCGTGGCCCCGTAGACCCTAATTCCGATGCTATAAAATCCTATTTTCGAAGAAAAAATAGGAGAGGAAGTTTCATCATGTTTCACGATATGGAGCCGCCTCCACCTCCTGATCTTCATCGGGAGACCAGATCTAGAGCCCATTCGGGGCTCTGGAGAGGGGAATCTTTGGTCTTGGTCATCATCAACCCTCCTTTGTCACCAATTTTGTGATGCTCCCCACTGGGAGTGACTAATTCCTTCGTAGGCTCGCTGGTCGGTGAGGAATTGGATGAGATTCATCATGTAATCGAGTTAGTTTTGTTAGGGCTTGATCCCTAGTGTCCACTATGTTCTGAGATTGATGTTGTTATGACTTTGCCATGCTTAATGCTTGTCACTTAGGGCCCGAGTGCCATGATTTCAGATATGAACCGTCTATGTTTTCACCATTATATCCATGTTCTAAATCCGATCTTGCAAGTCATATTCACCTATTACATGTTATGACCCGTAAACCTCAGGGTGACTGTAATTGGGATACTTCCGGTGATGACCGTAGTTTGAGGAGTTCATGTATTCACTATGTGTTAATGCTTTGTTCTGGTTCTCTATTAATAGGAGGCCTTAATATCCCTTAGTTTCCTTATGGACCCCACTTCCACGGGAGGGTAGGACAAAAGATGTCATGCAAGTTCTTTTCCATAAGCATGTATGACTATTTACGTAATACATGCCTACATTATATTTATGAACTGAAGCTAGTTTTGTATCGCCCTAGGTTATGGCTGTTATATGATGAATATCATCCAATGAATCCACCAATCCAATGCCTACGAATTTTCCACATATTGTTCTTGCTAAGTTACTACTACCGTTGTTACCGTTACACTTGCTACAAAATCATTGCTATCACTATTGTCGTTACTATTACTGTTACCACTGCTATCAAAACTATCATATTACTGTGCTACTGTTCACTTTGCTACATATATTTAATCTCTAGGTGTGGTTGAATTGACAACTCAACTGCTAATACTTGCAAATATTCTTTGGCTCCCCTTGTGTTGAATATATAAATTTGGGTTGAATACACTACCCTCGAAAACTGTTGCGGTCCCCTATACTTATGGGTTATTAAGACCTTTTTCTAGCGCCGTTGCCCGGGAGCATAGCTATATTTGTTGAGTCACTTGGGATTATTATCTATTTATCATTATGAAGAATCTGAAGGATACCAAGACTAAGATTTTTCCCTCTAAAATGAGGGAGGTAAGGAACTGCCATCTAGCTCTGCACTTGATTCACCTTCTATTTTGAGTAGACTTGCAACACCACCACATGCTATTAATCCTGATATGTCGCAAGTTATTGATGATGCCACTTCTACTAAGAATGATACTCATGATGATGCTAGTACCTTGCTTGATGATAATGTGCCACTATGTGAATTTCTTGATGAACAACTTTCCAGAGCTAAAGATATTGAGAATGCTGAAATTGATGAAATTATTGAAACTGATGAAGTACTTGAAACTGAAAATCTTGAAACACCTGTTAGACCTAGCTCTCCTAGCACTACAAAAAAATACACTTCTGTGATGATACGTGTTTGTCACAGTAGGTCACGTTTTCTTTCATGCATGTACATCCATGATGATTTTATGACATAATCAAGATAGTCATACATGTGCTGTCATAGAAGTGTTCCATGACATTACCAGAATTATCATCATGGAAGTGTCCACTTCTATGACGATAAATCGCGCGTCACAAAAGTGCTTTCGTCAAGGGTGACCGACACGTGGCATCCACCGTAACGGGTCGCCGTTAAGCTATCGGGTTCTGGTTTGGATCCCATAACCCGTTAACAGCCTGGGCCGGGGATTTTCCACGTGTAAAATTCTCATTGGCCGGAGGAAACACGTGTTGGCTCACCATTGGGACATATGTCATCCACTCATTGGACAGAAGGCGCCTATGATAGGTCGACATGTGGCATGGCCCAACAGGGGCCCATTCCGGTGAAAAAGGCCGGCCCAGTAAAAATTAGCAGGCCGGCCCCTATAAGGCCTACTTGTGTCAGGTCCATTTAAGCCCACGGCCCATACGAGATGTGCCAGTTCGGCCCGTTAACGATTTGACACGATTGCAGCCCATCGTCAGTTCGAGCCCGTTAACAGCCCGCTATATATTTGGGCTTAATATCGGCCCGGTGTGGGTTCGGCCTGTTAACGGCCCATCCAAGGGATGGGCCAATTTTTAGGATGTACATCTTTCGGCCTTTTAGCGACCCATTTAAGTGTTGGGCCAATTTCTGGCCCGGTGTTTCTTTTAGCCTGTTGACGGCCCATAAATGAGTTCGGCCATTTCCAGTCAGACTTGAATTTTGGCATTTTAACGGCCCATGCTCTTCGTGGTCCAATACCAGCCCAGTTTCTCTTTCGTCCTGCTAAAGGCCCATAACATAGTTGGCCCATTTACAGTACGACCTGACTTCCGGCCTCTTAGCGGCCCATGCTCTTCATGGTCCAGTACGAGCCCGCTGTCTCTTTCGGCCTGCTAAAGGCCCACAGTATAGTTGGGCCATATGTAGCCCGACCTTAGTATTGGTATGTTAATGGCCCGTGAAATAAAATGGGCCCACCTGTTGCCCGCTTCTATGCCGGCCTGTTAATGACCCGGGAGGTAATAGCGCCGACCATTAACTTTCAGCCTGGTAACGGCCCGTTAACTTAATGGGCCCACTAACATTCGTACATGTCTTTAGGCCCAATTAGATAATTTGAGCCCATTACGACGAGCAATTATGCACAGGACAAAAACCTATCAAGCAAAGGTACGGCATAGAGGGAAAAAACATTGCACATCTATCATATATTACAGGAAATTACATCCACTCGGCAATGAAAGATTGATGCCAGTGTAAATAAATGAACAGAATCTAACGATCTACAACGTAAGAATCTGCAACCTCAGCGCGGATGACGCCCATAAGCATGTGGGCAAGTTCTTGCTGCTTTGCTACATTGTCTCTAAAAACATTGATCAGTTGTTGTTGCACACGAATGTGCACCTCTGATTCCTCCACCATTTCCATCATTGCTTCAGCCATTAATTAGTTCACAGACATACATTTTTTCGTTGCATTCGGGACAGAGGAAACTGAACAGATTCAGATGGCGATTTTGGCAGGTTTGTATTATTGATAGTGGAGAGTGTCTCGACCACTGCATCAGAACTTAAATTAGGAGGGGAACCAAACAGATTAATCAAGAGTTATTGCCATATTACCTGGCCTAGATTTATTGGAAAGAAACAATGGGGTTGCCTTGCTATTTTCAGAGTTTGTCTTCTTATCTTCAGCAGCCTGCACCAAATTAACACACTAGCATTGCTATCATTGGCCAAGTCAGATAATAGGAAGCAACGTTAACACAACGAACGTTTGGGCAAGGAGACCACACTAGCCTACACCAAATTAACACAATATGGCACAGCTATCATCAGCCAGGTAAGGTAATACGAAAGCAACATTGACACAATGAATGAATGAATGGGCAACCAGAGCAGCACTATAATTCTGTAATGTGCATGATATGAGATAGTACACTCATGCAGCTCAGTATGCAAAACTACCAAGCAATTTTCCTTACAAAAAACAACATTGTCGCCTTTAACATTTTCTACAACTAAATTTAGATCAGATAAAGCTTGGATTCACGCCGATTAACAAAATACATGCTGATGTAAAAATATAGTGATATACAACAGGTACTTACATCAGCATTGGAGTACAGAGAATTCCCGCAAGATACTTTCCTCGAATACGATCCCAATGGAGGAAGTCTTCTATCGTTTAACCTTATTTTCTAAAAGAGAGATGGGTAAGAAACATGTAGAAAATATGATTAGAATGCTATAAAATTTCATGATGCGAGGATACGCACATGCTTCTTAGAATGGAGTTGACATATTTTTGCTGGACTAGAGTGGACTAGTTCTTTGGCCACTGGAATCTGCTTATTATCAGTGGGAGTTGGGTTTCTCTGTGCTGGAGCAGTATCTATGATAACTGGAGTTGGTTTATTATCTCCTGGCATTTGAATCTTTTGCAAAGACCTAGTTTGTAACCCTTCAGATTTTAACATAGCCGTCTTCCCCTTGCATGCCTTATATAGAAGAATGGTGCTTCAATTATAAAACATGCTACAACAGAGATGGAATAGGTACTGAAGAATAGAAAGGCATGACATATTGACATGTATTCCCACCATCCAGAAAAAAATGGATGGGTCTAGGCGTATTTCAGTCCTAGATACATCCATTTTTATCCATTTCTGCGACATGTAATCCGAACGGAGGGAATATGATGTAAGAGCTAGGGATACGACAGGACAACAGTGTAAAAAAACAGTACTTGAATGTAAAACTGTATGCTAGCGGAATACATACAAAAACACTAAGGCAACATATGCGTGTATGATTGGGAAACTAAGATGGCATTGCAAGAGACCACTAGAACAACACTTCAATGTATAAACTAAAGGGAGAACACAGATGAAAGCTACAGAATATGTATCGTTTGTACTCAAGATTAACTAGATGGCACACAAAAGTATTAAAGAACAACCTAGGTAATACTAGAAGTGGTATAATACTATAATCACCAGCCTGTGGGATAGCATTGGCTGATGGATGATAACTATGGAATATCGTTACCTAAAGAACAAGTCTCTTAGCTGAACTATGGAACAACTTTAACTCCTGAACAAGAACCATAAGAGATCAACATGAATATATAGTGCAATGTGATAATCTATTTTCCATGCTTAGATGAATAACAAAGCCATAAATGATGCACACAAGTAAGATGAGGGTACAACCTATCTGGCCCCCATCCATAGGAGTGAGCATCATGTGCTGACTTGTTGATGGCCCTGCATTTGTTGTGGCTGTCCATGTCGGGCACGCGCATTCGATGCAGGGAACTGTTGAGTGGGGACTATAGCTCCCTTCTGGTGTATGCCTCCCTTGTTGGAGCAGCTGCGGTGAGTCGGAAGACGGTGTGACTGAAGATGCAGAAAATGCATAATGTTAAGAACGACACATCTCTCTGATCTGAAGAAATACCCTAAGAGATCAACAACAAGGTACGAGAGTGGTCACACGTCTGTTGACTGAAGACTAAATTGGGGTCACATGATTTTATTTTATTTTGGTATTGTCCTTGATGGCCGTCTTGTGCCTCCCGGCTGACACTGTTCGAAATCTTCCCTGAAGAGCCAGCAACCACCGGCAGAGCAGCCTGCCTCCGCCGTCGATGTCCGTGAGAGCTCTGACCAAAACCCCGCTCCTCGCCCAACCGCACTGCCGTGGTTGCGCCGCCCCGGCCAATCCACAAAGACTCGCCGTCATCCAGATCCGGCGGCGGTAGTACCTTCAACCCACGCAACTCTAAGATAGACATCTAAGCTCTGCTTCCATGGCGAACTTTCGCCCCCGCACCATTACGTTAGACACCAGCCAACCGGCAGCCTAGGAGCTCTGCCGCCTCGAGGGATGCTGCTTCCCATTGGGAATTGATGAGCCCAGAATAAAAATTCAGACAACGGACGCCTAAATAAAGTGATCTGAGATGAGGGTGCGACCTATCTGGCGCCCGGTGGAGTAGGCAGCTCCAGCTGCCGAGTCGGAGAGGCCAGCGCAGTTGCAGTGGCTACCGGTGGCAGGAAAGCAGAGATGTCGCGACGGTCGACGGCTACGGGGAAGCAGTGCCGGGGCTCTGGACGGATCCGAAGTTGGAGCTGCTCCGGTGCCGTGAAGAACGGCAGGGGTGAATCGGCTCCGGTACAGTTCACGCGGTTGTCGTCGAGGAAGCTCTGGCAGCACGGAGTAAGAGGCACATGGCCCAGTGCACGAGGGCAAATGGACAGCGTCTTCGGCATTAGGGAGGAGGGCGGCTGTGAATTTGGTGAGGTGGGGGCGCCATGGAGGAGGGGCCAAGGTTTCGCGCCTGGGGAGAAGGGAGCTTCTGGGGAGAAGGTGATTTGGCGCCCACGATGTATGAATGGGGAATTGGGAGGAGGAACCATGTCTTACAGACGCATTTGTCTGAAATGTGTGGGGGAGTTACAGTTCTACCCTACCTTTAGGCTTCTCGGCTTGGGTCCGTGTACTGAGGGTCGGGGATAGTAGAGTAACTTTGCTTCTCCCAAATAGTGGGCGCGAGTGATTTCAGGCGAGGAGGGCGTGTTTTGAAATAGTGGGCGCGAGCTATTTCAGGCGAGGAGGGCATGTTTTGAAATAGTCGGCGCGAGCTCCACGTCTACCTTATCAAGTTGATTCGAATCAAATTTTGAAATATTAGCTTGCCACTTCTTTTTTAGATGGAGAGATGATGCTCGGGAGTAATGTGTTTTTTACATGCTCGTTGCTAACGATTTACTATATGACAAATAGTTTACCCACTCAAAAACGGGAATCAAACCCAAAATGAAATATCTTGATTCAATGAAATAGCTCGTTCACCAGGTCAAAATAGTGAACTATCCAAAATTGAACACCTCAATCAAGTAGCATGTTGTACAATATTATAGTACACCATGAACATGTTGAAAGTCAAATTAATGAACTTGTTTGATACGCATATCTCTGTTCATGTGTGGATTGCAGACAACATGATCTCCAATTTAAATATTTGAATGCAAGTTTATATCAAAACATGGTTTATATCAGTCTTTGATGCATAAAATGCGACCTCCCCCTCTCCCGGACTCCTGCTCTCTCTCTCGTCGACAATCTTCAATTATGTCGCACGCATCCAACACACAAACCTTGTTGGTCCCTCTCCCTCTCTCTCTATCTCTCTCTCTCTCTTTGTGTGTGTGGGGGGGGGTCTTTCTAGTTTGCATGCATATATATTCCATGTATAGGTCTCTCTCGCACACTATGTATGATTCTCTAGTCCGAGCTAAATATCTTGGGTGCACTCATCGTACGCACACAAATTCCCTGCACTGGTATAGCGACGTGCTAAACAAATGGTTTTTAACCCCTTTCCGCGACGGCATTTGGAACCGTTGCCAAGTGAGTGTGCGCGATAGGGTGTCCTTCCCACACGACCCAGAAATCGTCGGGTATAGGCCCTCCTGGGACCCAGGCTGGGGCCGTGTACGATCGGGCGAGGCATCAAAACCCAATCATTTCCGTAGGTATGTACATCCCACACGGTAATCCGAGAAAATCATTTACGTAGGTATGTACATCCCACACGGTGAATCCCAGAAAATCATTTCCGTAGGTATGTACATCCCACACGATGAATCCCCACTACTGTTGGATGCTGCTAACGTGACACTACGACCAGAGACCCTTCGACGAAACTGTGTGCGATGCCATAATCGCAAACGGTGGTGTAAAAAAACGTCAAAAAGGTGCAAAATGTTTGCGATGGAGGATGCATCAAACACGCCTCAGATTTTAGTTGCGTGTGCGATGCAGGGCATACAGTTCAATTCAATCAACCGTTTGTGATGAGGAGGAACAAAATAAATGGGCAACCAGATGAAGGTGTGTGAGATGTACATCATACGGTTCACTCGGATGAACTGTTTGTGATTAGGCAACACCAAAGAAACGGTCAGACCAATCAAGGTGTGTGCGATGTACAACATACGGTTTACTCGGATGAACTGTTTGTGATTAGGCAAGAGAACAGAAACGGTTAAATATAACAAGATGTGTGTGATACGCGTCAAACAGGTCTGTAATCATAAATGTTTGTGAAGACCGATAATAACACAGACGATTGCTTCTAATATGACGTATGTGATATGCTCTGTCTACAGAACATCTATTGGCCATTGTGGGATGGGCGGTCATCTAGATACGCCATAAGGATGCGAAGAGGCATTGCTACCAGCAAGGACTAGCTGTTCCACCAGTAGCTCATGTAAGAAAACTATCAAGTTAAGTGTGCTCAGGCTGGAGCAGCCATCAGATGGGTGACTGGATGGGAAATTAGTTGTTCCCTCTGCTAATTTAACCTCGAGGTCCTTGTTTTTTCTTTTTTAACACATGTTAAAGAAGGTCTACCGCATTACTTTTTGACAATGTGCGATACGTGGCATACAGTTCATCCATCTGACCTGTTTGTGATGGAATAGGCCGTGTGTGTTGTGGGCAAACGCTTGCTAGTATTCAACCATTTGGGATTGATGAATTCATCGCCGGCGGGTTCCCTAGTGTGGTCCGTGTTCATCTGATCATCATCTACTTCTTGTGCTAGCTCGATGTTCCTTCTATGCTAAGTTTCCATTAATTGATGGCGTTTTATGAACACGCCACCGTTTCCCACCATTTCCTCACCTGTTTCCTGCCACCCTGCTCTATTGCGCATAGGCGGCGCGAGACGCACAGAGGCGACAAGCGCAGCCTGTAGCACATCCACCTTTTCCAAGCATGCCAACCCACCAAAGTGCCGCCACTGCCATCAACCTCGTCTACGAGGCAAACGAGTAGGCGTCACGGCCTGTCGAGGCCGAGGCGCTCCCCGGCAACGCGATGGACGACGCCGTGATGCGCGTCATCGACAGGGTTGAGTAGACCTTTGGTGCATGGCGCTTGAGCGCCACAGATCAAGATAGGCATGTTAGCGCCGACAGGCTGCAGCTCACCGCACAACATGATCGATGGCGCGCCGCAGAGCAAGCTAGTGCATCAAATGACCCCTGAAATTTACCAAATTTTCACATGACAGTTGTATTAGTGCATGTTAAACATAGGAAACAATTTGAAGGCCATAAGAGGAAGCTACCTCACGTTCGTCATCAAACGTGCATTGTTCCCTCTCGGAACCACGAACCTTCTAGCGAGTTGCTCCGGTTTGTGAGGGGTGTGTGTCCAAACGTTCGTCAAACATGCCAATTTCTTTACCACATCATCTTGGTGGCATGACATTACATCATCCAAGGTTTCATGTGTTTCTGATCATTTTTCTATTTTTTTAATTAAAATGCCATGTCACTCCATGCATACGTATGCATGTGTCCATGTCGTGAGACCAATACGTTTGAAAATTCCTTCTAATTTACTGCACATGGAATTAACTCGCACACAAGTACACAGATATGATTTTTCAAACCATTTTGGTTAGGCGTTGCATGTAGATGTAGTTCAAATTTGAATTACGGTCATTAAATGGTTAGAAAATCACTTAAATGTCTTTAAAAGGTCAAATGACCCCTAGAGTTTTCCAAAATTTCACATTACAGTTGTAGTACTGCACGTTAGACGTAGAAAAAATTTGAAGGCCGCAAGAGGAAGCTATCTACCGTTCGTCATCAAGCATGCATTGTTCCCTCTCGGAACCACGAACCTTCTAACGAGTTGCTCCGGTTTGTGAGGGGTGTGTGTCCAAACTTTCGTCAAACATGCCAATTTCTTTACCACATCATCTTGGTGGCATGACATTACATCAACCAAGGTTTCATGTGTTTCTGATTTTTTTGGAATTAAAATGGCATGCCACTCCATGCATACGTATTCATGCATATGTGTCCATGTCGTGATACAAATATGTTTGAAAATTCTTTCTAGTTTACTGCACATGGAATTAACTCGCACACAAGTACACAAATATGATTTTTCAAATCGTTTTGGTTAGGCGTTGCATGTAGATGTAGTTCAAATTTGAATTACGGTCATTAAATGACTAGAAAATCACTTAAATGTCTTTAAAAGGTCAAATGACCCCTAGAAATTTCAAAAATTTCACATTACAGTTGTAGTAGTGCACATTAGACGTAGAAAAAAATTTTAAGGCCGTAAGAGGAAGCTATCTCCCGTTCATCATCGAACATGCATTGTTCCCTCTCGGAACCACGAGCCTTCTAGTGAGTTGCTCCGGTTTGTGAGGGGTGTGTGTTTAAACTTTTGTCAAGCATGCCAATTTTTTTACCACATCATCTTGGTGGCATGACATTACATCAACCAAGGTTTCATGTGTTTTTGATTTTTTGTAATTTTTTGGAATTAAAATGCCATGTCACTCCATGCTTAATTATGTCATAGCCGTTATACCAATATGTTTGAAAATTCCTTCCAATTTACTGCACATGGAATTAAATCGCACACAAGTACACGAAATATGAGTTTTCAAACCGTTATGGTTAGCTGTTGCATGTACATGTAGTTCAAATTTCAATTACGGTCATTAAATGGCTAGAAAATCACTTAAATGTCTTAGAAGGTCAAATGACCCTTGAAAGTTTCCAAAATTTGACATGACAGTTGTATTAGTACTAAAAAATTTCTTGTTCATTTAAAACACCATCCGTTGGCACTTTATTCCAAATTCGTCTTTCACAGCTAATAAAAAATATCTACAACATCACACACAGTTGTTTTCTAGGAACCGTTTGCGATGAAAATATCTGGGTCAATTTAAGTCTCCCTCCTTAAGCTTCGCCGGCTCGTCCGCTCTAGTGCCGGCAACCCCCGAATCCACGAATCCCGATCCCCATTCCCACACCCCCTTCTTGCAAAGATGACGCCGTGGAAACGCTTCGTGAAGGCCCGTACGATGGCCGTGTCCCCCCGTGCGCCGCTGCGTGCGCCGAGACCGCGGTCGCCTACTCCGAGAGTGCTGCCGCATTGAGCGCGGCTGCTTCCGCCGAGAGGGCGTCTGCGGCAGCCGACAGGGCAGCTGCAGCAGCTGAGACGGCTGCAGCTGCTGCTGCGACGGCGGCTGCAAACGCCGAGAGCGCTCAAGCTGCCGTCCGTGGCGCTGATGTCGCCCTGGCCCGGGTCGAGGCCATCCATGCCAAGATCGAGGATGCACACACCAAGATATTCCAGGCCACCTCAGACTACAACATGCAACCCACGTCTGAAAAGGCGGCCGTGGCCATGGAGCACCTGCTTCCTCATGAGGTCGTCGAGCGGGAGCTGGAGATGCGGGAGGCGGCGGAGATCGAGGAGCGCCAGGAGGAGGAGTTGCACGTGGCCGAGGTCGACGTAGAGAAGAGTCTGTCCGTCGAGGAATCGGCGGTGTAGTACCAACGCGAGATCTGGCGCAACCACTACTATGAGTACTACAACCTTCAGGGCGGCGCCGAGGACGAGGACGCGGTCGACTTCAGCAGGGGGGACGCGGAGTCCACCAATGGCGGTATGTCGCCAGGACAAGTCATCGACGTCTCATCTCACACCGGCGATGCATAGGCCTGCGCGGCGGCGGATTTTTAATTATGCGTACTTAGGCTTTGTTTTAATGCTGGTCTTTTGTTAGAGCAATGTTTAGGTCAACTGGCTCTGTGTAATTACTGAAATTGCTCGATTCAGTAGGTGTGGTCTGTCTGTTGTACGCTCTTTTGTGTGCCCAAATTAGCAAGCGATGTTAAATTATGCAATGACGTACCCGGGGAAATTTCCACCAAAATTTGAATTATCAAACTCATCCCATGCACGTAAAGCAGAAGAATCGTTTGCGATGCACACAATCGTTCAGAGTGAATGGTCCGGTGGCACCGCGCGCGTTCAAAGTGAATATGCCCATGCCTTGAGACCAAAATTTGAATTACCAAACTCATCCCATGCGCGTAAAGCAGAAGAATCGTTTGCGATGCACACAATCGTTCAAAGTGAATGGTCCGGTGGCACCGCACGCAAAGTTTCCCTCCACATTTCCAAAGTTTTCGCCTACCGGCAAAATATCTACCCCCGCCTCCCTTCCCCCCTTCCCTACCCCTTTTCTCCCCGACCATAAGTCACATTTCCCCTGTTTCCTCCTTCCTTCCTTCCTTGCTAAGCTATAGCCACTTCCTCGCTCTCGCCGTCTCGCATCCTACCACCGGGGTCGTCATGGTCTTCTTCAAAGACATATCCAGCGGTTCCTCCTCCGACGACTACTCCTTCACCACCCGGGTATGCCTCTGTTCTCTCTCTCAGGCTATGACTTGGAATGAAGGATTTTTACCCGGAGGTCGATTTGAGTCGTTTCTTCCTCTTGTAGCTCCCTAAGACCATCAGTGGCAACGAAGGAGCGGGGTGGCTGAAGATCTATCTGCTCGTTGTCACCATCAATCTCCATGCGTGAAGCTAGTTGCGTTTGATTCTGTGGACTGTGGGAGGAAGTTTCTGGCATGTGCAGAGAAGGTTAGACCCTCTTTCACTGTTACAAATCATTTGTTAGATGTGATTCAGACACTGTCACGGTCCCAACCCATTCATAGCACACCTTCAACCAAACGCATCCTAAGACAGGGTCACAGTTTGTACCTAGTATCTTAAATTGTTGCCATCTCATCAGCGGTGCCATTAGAAAATTATTTGGCACCGCTTCAGTAGTTTGTGCAACCAACTTTGGTCCACACATCTGAGCAGCCAAGCAGTAAAATACTAAATCTTTATGGCACGAAGGAACTAGGCATCGGAGCAACTACGTGCTCCGGAGTCCGGGTCCCTGATTTTTTTCCGCTGCATCAGCTCGCCAGTGCAGGGCACTGGTGCGAGATGTGGAAACAGTTGTCTTTACCCCAATTTTGGCATACATAATGGACGGCCTTAGTGCTATTAGTTCTATGTTACTAAATTTGTGCATGTACACACCTGTTAGTATCAATTTGTTGTCATCCAAACACTGTTGCTATGCTGTTGTAGTTATATTTACCTTCCTCATAAAAAGTTCAATTTGTTATTTATTGTACATGAGTAAGAACTTGTAGCGTCGTTGTAGTTAATTATAGCTTCTGATGTTCCAGAATTTGGTTGTGTCTCAGTACCATTTATTTCATTTGCACATTGATCTTTTTGAGAAGATATGTCAAATAAGCATTGGCGATTTTCTATGTTGCTATAAACCCATTTCCCCTACAAGTGTTACTGATCTAGTTTTAAATATTATAGGATGAACGGAAGTGTTCTTACTTGGAGTGGGTTGATCAAGAGTGGCCACAGTCTTTGAAGATGTGGCTAACGAAGCTCCGGAGCATGTATGAGGAAGAGAACACACGTAGGCTTAGAGAAAGTCTTGTCAACATTGAAGCATATTTCAAGATGCAGGACAAAAAGTTGAAGGTGGAGAATGAGCTCAGATTTTTTAAAATCAGAGTTTGCTAAGATGGTGCTGGCGCAGGAGGAGGCACTTTTCCAATTAGCCCGTGCAAAACGGGTTCTTACTGAATGATCTTGATTAGGGAAATGAATATATTGTTCTTATGAAGTTGAACTAGCTATATGTTGTACTGTGCTGTTTTCACTTAGCTACGGTACTGTGATGTTATAATATATTTATGTGCCTGATATGAAATTGGCAAACAGTTATTCGATATGAAATGTGAATTTGCGTAATACTGGAATTATTAATTGTAACTAATAAACCTGCTAAATGTGTCATGGACCTTTGCAAACAGTTCTAGCAGTAAAAGCGCTTGCGATGGATAGCCCAATGCCACACAGTTTTCTTTATCAAATCGTGTGTGATATAGTTGATAAAAGCAAACAGTTAACCAAGGAAGACCGTGTGTGATAGTTACACCTTTCACACATGAGCCTACACATAAAACTATGTGGGATGTACGTCGGAACGGAAACATTTTCCCTAGATTCACTGTGTGGGATGTACATAAGACCGGAAACATATTCCTTGGATTGACTGTGTGTGATATACATACGAACGGAAATGTTTTTCTGGGATTCACCATGCGGGATGTACATACCTACGGAAATGATTTTCTCGGATTACCGTGTGGGATGTACATACCTACGGAAAAGATTTTCTCGGATTACCGTGTGGGATGTACATACCTACGGAAATGATTGGGTTTCGATGCCTCGCCTGATCGCACACGGCCCCAGCCTGGGTCCCAGGAGGGCCTATCCCCGACGATTTCTGGGTGGTGTGGGAAGGACACCCTATCGCACACACTCACTTGGCGACGGTTCCAAATGCCGTCACAGAATGGGGTTAAAGACCGTTTGTTCAGGACTGAGGCGTACGAGTGCCCAGAAAATCATTTCCGTAGGTATGTACGTCCCACACGGTGAATCCTAGAAAAACATTTTCGTAGGTATGTATATCACATACAGTTCTTTTATGTGGAAACGTTTGTGCAAGGTGGCCTAACGCAAACAGTTCGCTGCCGGAAGCCGTGTGTGATTGTTAGTTGATCGAACACACCTACTTTCTAGAAACCGTGCGTGTTGCTTGAGTTCATCGCCCACGGTGCTGTCTGAGTAACCGTTTGCAATAGAAAACCCCAATAAGCAGGGTAATTAGCCTATTATTGATAATCCATGTACTAATCAAACTGATATTTCTTATAAAACATGCCAGATATTTCATATCCGTATGAAAGCAACCAGGATTTCATAATCGAATTACATCAGATAGCTTCCGCACACAGTTACGCCATTACACAACAGCACCTAGTTTCACATGCAGCATAAAAAAACTTTGGAAAGTAGCATCATACATGGTAAATAGACAGATGAATCTCATTTGGGAAATTGCAGAAGCGGAAGGCAAATATTGAGCCTTCAGTGATGTTGAATGTCCTTGCAACTTTAGGCCAGTGGCTATGTATAATTGCCCGCCCAACCTTCGTCCTCTTCAGCAAGACTTCAATATTGTACCGTGGGTGTTGAATGAATACCTTCCTCGCCTCTTGACCATGCAGGTGGTTTGAGAGGTAATCATCAGTGAACTGCTTTGAAAAGTACTGAAAACAAAGCTATGCATAAATCGCTGTTGTAAATTTTGATATGGTGCAAGGGGTAAAAACAAGGTAAAAGAGTTGGTACCATCCTATAGTTGACTGATGTCTTCTTCATTGTGCAACAAAGATCTTGCTGTTATTCGTCTCAAGTTTCTTCATCCTAACAATCTTTCGGAGTTTCTTGACTTGATTGATATTCATGGATATCTTCCCATGTGCAAAATGGGTCGAACAGTGGGTCTAAGCCTCTGATAGCAGCACCTACATTTGCAAGACCAAATTGTAAGAAACCTAAATATTAGAATGATTCCTGCAACTGCACAATAATGTGCTATTAGCAATACGACCCTGCTTGACCAAACCTCGATGGTAAACCGCAGTGTCTCCCATTGTTTCCCTGCAACACACATAAAGAAGATCTTGATCAGGTTAACTGAGAGTTGCCATACTATCAGTAGAATATGTATTGAGTACAGCCAAATTTGATTGGTGTCACATGCATAACAATAGAAAATTGTACCCACAGCAAATGAAAATCAAATTGCAGAACTGAACCAAACAGTTAAATGGACAGCAGACCAAATGAACCAAAATAGTTAACTGAGCACGACATTGCAGAATAGAAACATGTACTAGAAGATAAGACAATTAACAAAACAAAGAATGCTTGAGAACAGTACTACGAAATGTAGCAATTGTTGGACCAAAGTATTAACTGAACATTACATTTCAGAGGACCAAACTGTTAACTGAACATCAGATTGCATATTAACATTACAGAGGACAAATCACTAGAAGGCACTGGCGGTGGCCTCGAGAAAACACCATGAACTGTATTTTAATGTAGACAACCGCGTGCGGTGTCGATGGTGGCCTCGAAGACGAGGTGCTCCTCTAAGATCTGGCGGTCGACACGCATGGCAGCCATAGCGACTTCGTTCGCGCATGCGGCCGCATGCAACTCAGCTCCACGTTATACTGCGTGTAAAATGGCTGTGGGCGGCGCTTAATTGGAGGAGGGGGGCAGTGATTTCGGTGGAAGGTGTCGCTCCGTCAGTCGGGGCATGTGGGACGGGAAAGGAGGAGGATGGTGTGGGTGGGGTGTGGATTACCTGACCATATCGATGAGGCCGCGCAGCAAGAAGAAGGGTCGGCGGTGAGGAGGCCGCGCAGCAAGAAGAAGTGTCGCCGGCGAGGAGGCGGCGCTGCAAGAAGAAGGGTCGCTGGCGAGGAGGCGGCGTTGCAAGAGAAGGGTCACCGGCGAGGAGGCTGAGCTGCCAGTAAGCGCAGTAAAGGTTTGAACTTGGAAAGCAAGGAGGAACAGTGGAAATGTGGCTTTTGGTAGGAGGGAGGGGCGGGGAGATAGATATTTCCACGGTGGCAAAAAAAACTCGCTCGATGCCGCGAGAAAATGGCGCGCAAGTTTGGTTCAATCGGGGGCGGTGGACTGTAGACCATGAAGCTTCCTGCGTAAGCCAGACAAGACGGTGCACCAAGATATTTTATATCGCATCCCACATGATTCTTTCTAGTAAACTGTTTGTGGTATACCTAATTTTTTCATTATGTTTTGAAAGACAAAATGGTGTTACGGAGGGAAAGGATGGTGTTTGAATTGCTAGAACATTTACGTACAGTGAACATGCAACTAGTACATGGGTGTTGTGTTTAAATTTGGAATTATTCCGGGTACGTTTGGCATTTGTATGCATTAACTGAGTTTCTGGGCATTTAGTGCACATAATTCAAATTTGAACTACAAGCACATGCTCCAATGCACCAAAGTTTGTTGAAAAATCACATCTCTGTCTTTGGGTGAATTTATAGGTCCCATGCAAGAAATGGGAATAAAATTCAAACATCTGGGTGTCGTGGCTCGGCCGGAATGATTGAGAAACTTGGTTTTGTAACTCCTGTAAATCCAAAACACGGCTAAAAATCATGAAACTTGGCATGGTGTCATGATATGGCACGTACATGCTGCAATATTTTTTTGGCCAAATTGGGACAAGCTTTGGTGTCAGCTTCTTGCAAATCGGAGCTTCCCACAAGAAGGCTCCTGGTTCCGAGAGGGAACGTGTCACCTCCGTGTGCGAAACAACATACGTACACTGCCTTCTCCCGCCTTAATTTTTGTACACTAGCAGATTAGACCAAATAGAAGTATCATGCAAAATTTTGGAATTATTCTGTGTTCGTTTGGCCTTTTTATACATAAAACGAGTTTCTGGGCATTTAATGTACATAATTAAAATTTGAACTACAAGCAGATGGTCCAGTAGACCAAAGTTGTTTGAAAAATCACATGTGTATCCTTGGGTGAATTTCTAGGTCCCATGCAAGAAATGGGAGTGAAATTCAAACATCTGGGCGTCGTGGCTGTGCCGGAAATATTGAAAAACTTGGTTTTTTAATTCCTTTAAATCCAAATAAAGCCTGAAAATCATGAAACTTGGCACGGTGTCATGCCATGGCACCAACATGCTGCGGTAATTTCTTTGGCCGAATTGGAACAAGCTTTGGTGTAGGCTTCCTGCAAACCGGAGCTTCCCTCAAGAAGGCTCCTGGTTCCGAGAGGGAACGTGTCACCTCCGTGTGCGAAATGACATACGTACACTCCTTTCTCCCGCCTGAATTTTTTTACACAGGCAGATTAGACCAAATAGAAGTATCGTGCTAAATTTTGGAATTATTCCCTGTTCGTTTGGCCTTTTTTATACATTAATTGAGTTTCTCCGCATTTAATGTGCATAATTCAAATTTGAACTACAAGCACATGCTCCAGTGCTCCAAAGTTGTTTGAAAAAGCACATGTGTGTCCCTGGGTGAATTTCTAGGTCCCATGCATGAGATGGGAGTGAAATTCAAACATCTGGGCGTCGTGGCTCGACCGGAAAGATAGAGAAAACTTGGTTTTTTAATTCCTGTAAATCCAGTACAGGCTTGAAAATCATGAAACTTGGCATGGTGTCATGATATGGCACCAACATGCTACGGTAATTTCTTTGGCCGAATAAGGACAAGCTTTGGTGTAAGCTTCTTGCGAACCGGAGCTTCCCTCAAGAAGGCTCGTGGTTCCGAGATGGAACATGTCACCTCCGTGTGCGAAACGACATACGTACACTGCCTTCTTCCGCCTTAATTTTTTTACACAGCCAAATTAGACCAAATAGAAGTACCGTGCTGAATTTTGAAATTATTCCGGGTTCGTTTGGCCTTTTTTATACATTAATTGAGTTTCTGCTCATTTAATGTGCATAATTCAAATTTGAACTACAAGCACGTGCTCCAGTGAACCAAAGTTGTTTGAAAATTCACATGGGTGTCCTTGGGTGAATTTCTAGGTCCCATGCAAGAGATGGGAGTGAAATTCAAACATCTGGGCGTCGTGGCTCGGCCGGAAAGATTGAGAAACTTGGTTTTTTAATTCCTGTAATTCCAAAACACGTTTGAAAATCAGGAAACTTGGCATGGTGTCAGGACATGGCACCAACATGCTGCGGTAATTTCTTTGGCCGAATTGGAACAAGCTTTGGTGTAGGCTTCCTGCAAACCAGAGCTTCCCTCAAGAAGGCTCCTGGTTCCGAGAGGGAACGTGTCACCTCCGTGTGCGAGACGACATACGTACACTCCTTTCTCCCACCTTAATTTTTTTACACAGGCAGATTAGACCAAATAGAAGTATCGTGCTAAATTTTGGAATTATTCCATGTTCGCTTGGCCTTTTTTATACATTAATTGAGTTTCTAGGCATCTAATGTGCATAATTCAAATTTGAACTACAAGTACGTGCTCCACTTCACCAAAGTTGTTTGAAAATTCACATGGGTGTCCTTGGGTGAATTTCTAGGTCCCATGCAAGAGATGGGAGTGAAATTCAAACATCTGGGCGTCGTGGCTCGGCCGGAAAGATTGAGAAACTTGGTTTTTTAATTCCTGTAATTCCAAAACACGCCTAAAAATCATGAAACTTGGCATGGTGTCAGGACATGGCACCAACATGCTGCGGTAATTTTTTTGGCCGAATTGGGACAAGCTTTGGGGTAAGCTTCTTGCAAACCGGAGCTTCCCTAAAGAAGGCTCGTGGTTCCGAGAGGGAACATGTCACCTCCGTGTGCGAAACGACATACGTACACTGCCTTCTCCCGCCTTAATTTTTTTACACAACCAGATTAGACCAAATAGAAGTACCGTGCTGAATTTTGGAATTATTCCGGGTTCGTTTGGCCTTTTTTATACATTAATTGAGTTTCTGGGCATTAAATGTGCATAATTCAAGTTTGAACTAGAAGCACAGGCTCCAGTGCACCAAAGTTGTTTGAAAAATGACATGTGTTTCCTTGGGTGAATTTCTAGGTCCCATGCAAGAGATGGGAGTGAAATTCAAACATCTGGGCGTCGTGGCTCGGCCCGAAGGATTGAGAAACTTGGATTTTAAATTCCTGTAATTCCAAAACACGCCTGAAAATCATGAAACTTAGCATGGTGTCATGACATGGCAACAATATGCTGCGGTAATTTTTTTGGCCGAATTGGGACAAGCTTTGGTGTAAGCTTCTTGCAAACCGGAGCTTCCCTCAAGAAGGCTCGTGGTTCCGAGATGGAACATGTCACCTCCGTGTGCGAAACGACATACGTACACTGCCTTCTTCCGCCTTAATTTTTTACACAGCCAGATTAGACCAAATGGAAGTATCGTGCTGAATTTTGGAATTATTCCGGGTTCGTTTGGCCTTTTTTATACATTAATTGAGTTTCTGCTCATTTAATGTGCATAATTCAAATTTGAACTACAAGCACTGGCTCCAGTGCACCAATGTTGTTTGAAAATTCACATGGGTGTCCTTGGGTGAATTTCTAGGTCCCATGCAAGAGATGGGAGTGAAATTCAAACATCTGGGCGTCGTGGCTCGGCCGGAAAGATTGAGAAACTTGGTTTTTTAATTCCTGTAATTCCAAAACAAGTTTGAAAATCAGGAAACTTGGCATGGTGTCATGACATGGCACCAACATGCTGCGGTAATTTCTTTGGCCGAATTGGGCCAAGCTTTGGTGTAGGCTTCCTGCAAACCAGAGCTTCCCTCAAGAAGGCTCCTGGTTCCGAGAGGGAACGTGTCACCTCCGTGTGCGAGATGACATACGTACACTCCTTTCTCCCACCTTAATTTTTTTACACAGGCAGATTATACCAAATAGAAGTATCGTGCTAAATTTTGGAATTATTCCATGTTCGCTTGGCCTTTTTTATACATTAATTGAGTTTCTAGGCATCTAATGTGTATAATTCAAATTTGAACTACAAGCACGTGCTCCACTGCACCAAAGTTGTTTGAAAATTCACATGGGTGTCCTTGTGTGAATTTCTAGGTCCCGTGCAAGAGATGGGAGTGAAATTCAAACATCTGGGCGTCGTGGCTCGGCCGAAAAGATTGAGAAACTTGGTTTTTTAATTCCTGTAATTCAGAAACACGTCTGAAAATCATGAAACTTGGCATGGTGTCAGGACATGGCACCAACATGCTGCGGTATTTTTTTTGGCCGAATTGGGACAAGCTTTGGGGTAAGCTTCTTGCAAACCGGAGCTTCCCTAAAGAAGGCTCGTGGTTCCGAGAGGGAACATGTCACCTCCGTGTGCGAAACGACATACGTACACTGCCTTCTCCCGCCTTAATTTTTTTACACAACCAGATTAGACCAAATAGAAGTACCGTGCTGAATTTTGGAATTATTCCGGGTTCGTTTGGCCTTTTTTATACATTAATTGAGTTTCTGGGCATTAAATGTGCATAATTCAAGTTTGAACTAGAAGCACAGGCTCCAGTGCACCAAAGTTGTTTGAAAAATGACATGTGTTTCCTTGGGTGAATTTCTAGGTCCCATGCAAGAGATGGGAGTGAAATTCAAACATCTGGGCGTCATGGCTCGGCCCGAAAGATTGAGAAACTTGGATTTTAAATTCCTGTAATTCCAAAACACGCCTGAAAATCATGAAACTTAGCATGGTGTCATGACATGGCAACAATATGCTGCGGTAATTTTTTTGGCCGAATTGGGACAAGCTTTGGTGTAAGCTTCTTGCAAACCGGAGCTTCCCTCAAGAAGGCTCGTGGTTCCGAGATGGAACATGTCACCTCCGTGTGCGAAACGACATACGTACACTGCCTTCTTCCGCCTTAATTTTTTACACAGCCAGATTAGACCAAATGGAAGTACCGTGCTGAATTTTGGAATTATTCCGGGTTCGTTTGGCCTTTTTTATACATTAATTGAGTTTCTGCTCATTTAATGTGCATAATTCAAATTTGAACTACAAGCACTGGCTCCAGTGCACCAATGTTGTTTGAAAATTCACATGGATGTCCTTGGGTGAATTTCTAGGTCCCATGCAAGAGATGGGAGTGAAATTCAAACATATGGGCGTCGTGGCTCGGCCGGAAAGATTGAGAAACTTGGTTTTTTAATTCCTGTAATTCCAAAACAAGTTTGAAAATCAGGAAACTTGGCATGGTGTCATGACATGGCACCAACATGCTGCGGTAATTTCTTTGGCCGAATTGGGCCAAGCTTTGGTGTAGGCTTCCTGCAAACCAGAGCTTCCCTCAAGAAGGCTCCTGGTTCCGAGAGGGAACGTGTCACCTCCGTGTGCGAGATGACATACGTACACTCCTTTCTCCTACCTTAATTTTTTTACACAGGCAGATTAGACCAAATAGAAGTATCGTGCTAAATTTTGGAATTATTCCATGTTCGCTTGGCCTTTTTTATACATTAATTGAGTTTCTAGGCATCTAATGTGTATAATTCAAATTTGAACTACAAGCACGTGCTCCACTGCACCAAAGTTGTTTGAAAATTCACATGGGTGTCCTTGTGTGAATTTATAGGTCCCGTGCAAGAGATGGGAGTGAAATTCAAACATCTGGGCGTCGTGGCTCGGCCGGAAAGATTGAGAAACTTGGTTTTTTAATTCCTGTAATTCAGAAACACGTCTGAAAATCATGAAACTTGGCATGGTGTCAGGACATGGCACCAACATGCTGCGGTAATTTTTTTGGCCGAATTGGGACAAGCTTTGGGGTAAGCTTCTTGCAAACCGGAGCTTCCCTAAAGAAGGCTCGTGGTTCCGAGAGGGAACATGTCACCTCCGTGTGCGAAACGACATACGTACACTGCCTTCTCCCGCCTTAATTTTTTTACACAACCAGATTAGACCAAATAGAAGTACCGTGCTGAATTTTGGAATTATTCTGGGTTCTTTTGGCCTTTTTTATACATTAATTGAGTTTCTGGGCATTAAATGTGCATAATTCAAGTTTGAACTAGAAGCACAGGCTCCAGTGCACCAAAGTTGTTTGAAAAATGACATGTGTTTCCTTGGGTGAATTTCTAGGTCCCATGCAAGAGATGGGAGTGAAATTCAAACATCTGGGCGTCATGGCTCGGCCCGAAAGATTGAGAAACTTGGATTTTAAATTCCTGTAATTCCAAAACACGCCTGAAAATCATGAAACTTAGCATGGTGTCATGACATGGCAACAATATGCTGCGGTAATTTTTTTGGCCGAATTGGGACAAGCTTTGGTGTAAGCTTCTTGCAAACCGGAGCTTCCCTCAAGAAGGCTCGTGGTTCCGAGATGGAACATGTCACCTCCGTGTGCGAAACGACATACGTACACTGCCTTCTTCCGCCTTAATTTTTTACACAGCCAGATTAGACCAAATGGAAGTACCGTGCTGAATTTTGGAATTATTCCGGGTTCGTTTGGCCTTTTTTATACATTAATTGAGTTTCTGCTCATTTAATGTGCATAATTCAAATTTGAACTACAAGCACTGGCTCCAGTGCACCAATGTTGTTTGAAAATTCACATGGATGTCCTTGGGTGAATTTCTAGGTCCCATGCAAGAGATGGGAGTGAAATTCAAACATCTGGGCGTCGTGGCTAATTCAGAAAGATTGAGAAACTTGGTTTTTTAATTCCTGTAATTCCAAAACACGTTTGAAAATCAGGAAACTTGGCATGGTGTCATGACATGGCACCAACATGCTGCGGTAATTTCTTTGGCCGAATTGGGCCAAGCTTTGGTGTAGGCTTCCTGCAAACCAGAGCTTCCCTCAAGAAGGCTCCTGGTTCCGAGAGGGAACGTGTCACCTCCGTGTGCGAGATGACATACGTACACTCCTTTCTCCTACCTTAATTTTTTTACACAGGCAGATTAGACCAAATAGAAGTATCGTACTAAATTTTGGAATTATTCCATGTTCGCTTGGCCTTTTTTATACATTAATTGAGTTTCTAGGCATCTAATGTGTATAATTCAAATTTGAACTACAAGCACGTGCTCCACTGCACCAAAGTTGTTTGAAAATTCACATGGGTGTCCTTGTGTGAATTTCTAGGTCCCGTGCAAGAGATGGGAGTGAAATTCAAACATCTGGGCGTCGTGGCTCGGCCGGAAAGATTGAGAAACTTGGTTTTTTAATTCCTGTAATTCAGAAACACGTCTGAAAATCATGAAACTTGGCATGGTGTCAGGACATGGCACCAACATGCTGCGGTAATTTTTTTGGCCGAATTGGGACAAGCTTTGGGGTAAGATTCTTGCAAACCGGAGCTTACCTAAAGAAGGCTCGTGGTTCCGAGAGGGAACATGTCACCTCCGTGTGCGAAACGACATACGTACACTGCCTTCTCCCGCCTTAATTTTTTTACACAACCAGATTAGACCAAATAGAAGTACCGTGCTGAATTTTGGAATTATTCTGGGTTCTTTTGGCCTTTTTTATACATTAATTGAGTTTCTGGGCATTAAATGTGCATAATTCAAGTTTGAACTAGAAGCACAGGCTCCAGTGCACCAAAGTTGTTTGAAAAATGACATGTGTTTCCTTGGGTGAATTTCTAGGTCCCATGCAAGAGATGGGAGTGAAATTCAAACATCTGGGCGTCATGGCTCGGCCCGAAAGATTGAGAAACTTGGATTTTAAATTCCTGTAATTCCAAAACACGCCTGAAAATCATGAAACTTAGCATGGTGTCATGACATGGCAACAATATGCTGCGGTAATTTTTTTGGCCGAATTGGGACAAGCTTTGGTGTAAGCTTCTTGCAAACCGGAGCTTCCCTCAAGAAGGCTCGTGGTTCCGAGATGGAACATGTCACCTCCGTGTGCGAAACGACATACGTACACTGCCTTCTTCCGCCTTAATTTTTTACACAGCCAGATTAGACCAAATGAAGTACCGTGCTGAATTTTGGAATTATTCCGGGTTCGTTTGGCCTTTTTTATACATTAATTGAGTTTCTGGGCATTTAAGGTGCATAATGCAAATTTGAACTACAAGCACTGGCTCCAGTGCACCAATGTTGTTTGAAAAATCACATGTGTGTCCTTGGGTGAATTTCTAGGTCCCATGCAAGAGATGGGAGTGAAATTCAAACATGTGGGCGTCGTGGCTCGGCTGGAAATATTGAGAAACTTGGTTTTTTAATTCCTGTCAGTCTAAAACATGCCTGAATATCATGAAACTTGGCATGGTGTCATGACATGGCACCAACATGCTGTGGTAATTTTTTGGCTGAATTGGGCCAAGCTTTGGTGTAAGCTTCTTGCAAACCGGAGCGTCCCTAAAGAAGGCTCGTGGTTTCGAGAGGGAACGTGTCACCTCCGTGTGCGAAACGACATACGTACACTACCTTCTCCTGCCTTAATTTGTTTACACAGCCAGATTAGAACAAATAGAAGTACCGTGCTAAATTTTGGAATTATTCCGGGTTCGTTTGGCCTTTTTTATACATTAATTGAGTTTCTAGGCATTTAATGTGCATAATTTAAATTTGAACTACAAGCACTGGCTCCAGTGCACTAAAGTTGTTTGAAAAATCACATGTGTGTCCTTGGGTGAATTTCTAGGTCCCGTGCAAGAGATGGGAGTGAAATTCCAACATCTGGGCGTCGTGGCTCGGCCGGAAAGATTGAGAAACTTGGTTTTTTAATTCCTGTAAGTCCAAAACATGCCTAAAAATCATGAAACTTGGCATGGTGTCATGACATGGCAGCAACATGCAGCGGTAATTTTTTGGTCGAATAGGGACAAGCTTTGGTAAGCTTCTTGCAAACCGGAGCTTTCCTCAAGAAGGCTCGTGGTTCCGAGAGGGAACATGTCACCTCCGTGTGCGAAACAACATACGTACACTCCTTTCTCCTGCCTTAATTTTTTTACACAGCTAGATTAGACCAAATAGAAGTACCGTGCTAAATTTTGGAATTATGCCGGGTTCGTTTGGCTTTTTTATACATTAATTGAGTTTCTGGGCATTTAATGTGCATAATGCAAATTTGAACTACAAGCACTGGCTCGAGTGCACTAAAGTTGTTTGAAATATCACATGTGTGTCCTTGGGTGAATTTCTAGGTCCCATGCAAGAGATGGGAGTAAAATTCAAACATCTGGGCGTCGTGGCTCAGCCGGAAAGATTGAGAAACTTGGTTTTTTAATTTCTGTAATTCCAAAACACGCCTGAAAATCATGAAACTTGTCATGGTGTCATGACATGGCACCAACATGCTGCGGTAATTTTTTTGACCGAATTGGGACAAGCTTTGGTGTAAGCTTCTTGCAAACCGGAGCTTCCCTCAAGAAGGCTCGTAGTTCCGAGAAGGAACGTGTCACCTCCATGTGCGAAACGACATACGTACACTGCCTTCTCCCGCCTCAATTTCTTTACACAGCCAGGTTCGACCAAATAGAACTACCGTGCTAAATTTTGGAATTATTCCGGGTTTGTTTGGCCTTTTTGTACATTAATTGAGTTTCTGGTCATTTAATGTGCATAATTCAAATTTGAACTATAAGCACTGGCTCCAGTGCACCAAACCTGTTTGAAAAATCACATGTGTGTCCTTGGGTGAATTTCTAGGTCACATGCAAGAGATGGGAGTGAAATTCAAACATCTGGGCGTCGTGGCTCGGCCAGAAAGATTGAGAAACTAGGTTTTTTAATTTCTGTAATTCCAAAACACACCTGAAAATCATGAAACTTGGCATGGTGTCATGACATGGCACCAACATGTTGCGGTAATTTTTTTGGCCGTATTGGGACAAGCTTTGGTGTAAGCTTCTTGCAAACCGGAGCTTCCCTCAAGAAGGCATGTGGTTCCGAAAGGGAACATGTCGCCTCCGTGTGCGAAACGACATACATACACTGCCTTCTTCCGCCTTAATTTTTTTACACAGCTAGATTAGACCAAATAGAAGTACCGTGCTAAATTTTGGAATTATTTTGGGTTCGTTTGGCCTTTTTTATACATTAATTGAGTTTCTTGGCATTTAATGTGCATAATGCAAATTTGAACTACAAGCACTGGCTCCAGTGCACCAAAGTTGTTTGAAATATCACATGTGTGTCCTTGGGTGAATTTCTAGGTCCCATGCAAAAGACGGGAGTGAAATTCAAACATCTGGGCGTCGTGGCTCGGCCGGAAAGAATGAGAAACTTGGTTTTTTAATTCCTGTAATTCCAAAACACCCATGAAAATCATGAAAGTTGTCATGGTGTCATGACATGGCACGAACATGCTGCGGTAATTTTTTTGGCCGAATTGGGACAAGCTTTGGTGTAAGCTTCTTGCAAACCGGAGCTTCCCTAAAGAAGGCTCGTGGTTCCGAGAGGGAACATGTCACCTCCGTGTGCGAAACGACATACGTACACTGCCTTCTCCCGCCTTAATTTTTTTACACAGCCAGATTAGACCAAATAGAAGTACCGTGCTAAATTTTGGAATTATTCCGGGTTTGTTTGGCCTTTTTTATACATTAATTGAGTTTCTGGGCATTTAATGTGCATAATGCAAATTTGAACTACAAGCACTGGCTCCAGTGCACTAAAGTTGTTTGAAAAATCACATGTGTGTCCTTGGGTGAATTTCTAGGTCCCGTGCAAGACATGGGAGTGAAATTCAAACATCTGTGCGTCGTGGCTCGGCCGAAAAGATTGAGATACTTGGTTTTTCGATTCCTGTAAGTCCAAAACACGCATGAAAATCATGAAACTTGGCATGGTGTCATGGCATGGCACCAACATGCAGCGGTAATTTTTTGGTCGAATTGGGACAAGCTTTGGTGTAAGCTTCTTGCAAGCCGGAGCTTCCCTCAAGAAGGCTCGAGGTTCCGAGAGGGAACATGTCACCTCCGTGTGCGAAATGACATACGTACACTGCCTTCTTCCGCCTTAATTTTTTTACACAGCTAGATTACACCAAATAGAAGTAACATGCTAAATTTTGGAATTATTCCGGGTTCGTTTGGCTTTTTATACATTAATGGAGTTTCTGGGCGCTTAATGTGCATAATGCAAATTTGAACTACAAGCACTGGCTCCAGTGCACTAAAGTTGTTTGAAATATCACATGTGTGTCCTTGGGTGAATTTCTAGGTCCCATGCAAGAGATGGGAGTGAAATTCAAACATCTGGGCGTCGTGGCTCGGCCGGAAAGATTGAGAAACTTGGTTTTTTAATTCCTCTAATTCCAAAACACGCCTGAAAATCATGAAACTTGTCATGGTGTCATGACAAGGCACCAACATGCTGCGGTAATTCTTTTTGGCCGAATTGGGACAAACTTTGGTGTAAGCTTCTTGCAAACCGGAGCTTCCCTCAAGAAGGCTCGTGGTTCCGAGAAGGAACGTGTCACATCCGTGTGCGAAACGACATACGTACACTGCCTTCTCCCGCCTTAATTTCTTTACACAGCCAGGTTAGACGAAATAGAACTACCGTGCTAAATTTTTGAATTATTCCGGGTTCGTTTGGCCTTTTTTATACATTAATTGAGTTTCTGGGCATTTAATGTGCATAATTCAAATTTGAACTACAAGCACTGGCTCCACTGCACCAAACCTGTTTGAAAAATCACATGTGTGTCCTTGGGTGAATTTCTACGTCACATGCAAGAGATGGGAGTGAAATTCAAACATCTGGCGTCGTGGCTAGGCCAGAAAGATTGAGAAACTTGGTTTTTTAATTCCTGTAATTCCAAAACACGCCTGAAAATCATGAAACTTGGCATGGTGTCATGACATGGCACCAACATGCTGCGGTAATTTTTTTGGCCGAATTGGGACAAGCTTTGGTGTAAGCTTCTTGCAAACCGGAGCTTCCCTCAAGAAGGCTCGTGGTTCCGAGAGGGAACATGTCACCTCCATGTGCGAAATGACATACGTACACTGCCTTCTTCCGCCTTAATTTTTTTACACAGCTAGATTAGACCAAATAGAAGTACCGTGCTAAATTTTGGAATTATTCTGGGTTCGTTTGGCCTTTTTTATACATTAATTGAGTTTCTGGGCATTTAATGTGCATAATGCAAATTTGAACTACAAGCACTGGCTCCAGTGCACTTAAGTTGTTTGAAATATCACATGTGTGTCCTTGGGTGAATTTCTAGGTCCCATGCAAGAGATGGGAGTGAAATTCAAACATCTGGGCGTCGTGGCTCGGCCGAAAAGATTGAGAAACTTGGTTTTTAATTCCTGTAATTCCAAAACACGCCTGAAAATCATGAAACTTGTCATGGTGTCATGACATGGCACCAACATGCCGCGGGGCCGAATTGGGACAAGCTTTGGTGTAAGCTTCTTGTAAACCGGAGCTTTCCTCAAGAAGGCTCGTGGTTCCGAGAAGGAACGTGTTACCTCCGTGTGCGAAACGACATACGTACAATGCCTTCTCCCGCCTTAATTTCTTTACACAGCCAGGTTAGACCAAATAGAACTACCGTGCTAAATTTTGGAATTATTCCGGGTTCGTTTGGCCTTTTTTATACATTAATTGAGTTTCTAGGCATTTAATGTGCATAATTCAAATTTGAACTACAAGCACTGGCTCCAGTGCACCAAACCTGTTTGAAAAATCACATGTGTGTCCTTGGGTGAATTTCTAGGTCACATGCAAGAGATGGGAGTGAAATTCAAACTTCTGGGCGTCGTGGCTCGGCCAGAAAGATTGAGAAACTTGGTTTTTTAATTCCTGTAATTCCAAAACACGCGTGAAAATCATGAAACTTGGCATGGTGTAATGACATGGCACCAACATGCTGCGGTAATTTTTTTGGCCGAATTGGGACAAGCTTTGGTGTAAGCTTGTTGCAAACCGGAGCTTCCCTCAAGAAGGCTCGTGGTTCCGAGAGGGAACATGTCACCTCCGTGTGCGAAACGACATACGTACACTGCCTTCTTCCGCCTTAATTTTTCTACACAGCTAGATTAGACCAAATAGATGTACCGTGCTAAATTTTAGAATTATTCTGGGTTTGTTTGGCCTTTTTTATACATTAATTGAGTTTCTGGGCATTTAATGTGCATAATGCAAATTTGAACTACAAGCACTGGCTCGAGTGCACTAAAGTTGTTTGAAATATCACATGTGTGTCCTTGGGTGAATTTCTAGGTCCCATGCAAGAGATGGGAGTGAAATTCAAACATCTGGGCGTCGTGGCTCGGCCGAAAAGAATGAGAAACTTTGTTTTTTAATTCCTGTAATTCCAAAACACGCCTGAAAATCATGAAACTTGTCATGTTGTCATGACATGGGACCAAGATGCTGCGGTAATTTTTTTGGCCGAATTGGGACAAGCATTGGTGTAAGCTTCTTGCAAACCGGAGCTTCCCTAAAGAAGGCTCGTGGTTCCGAGAGGGAACATGTCACCTCCGTGTGCGAAATGACATACGTACACTGCCTTCTCCCGCCTTAATTTTTTTACACAGCCAGATTAGACCAAATAGAAGTACCGTGCTAAATTTTGGAATTATTCCGGGTTTGTTTGGCCTTTTTTATACATTAATTGAGTTTCTGGGCATTTAATGTGCATAATTCAAATTTGAACTATAAGCACTGGCTCCAGTGCACCAAAGTTGTTTGAAAAATCACATGTGTTTCCTTGGGTGAATTTCTAGGTCCCATGCAAGAGATGGGAGTGAAGTTCAAACATCTGGGCATCGTGGCTCGGCCTGAAAGATTGAGAAACTTGGATTTTAATTTCCTGTAATTCCAAAACACGCCTGAAAATCATGAAACTTGGCATGGTGTCATGACATGGCACCAACATGTTGCGGTAATTTTTTTGGCCGTATTGGGACAAGCTTTGGTGTAAGCTTCTTGCGAACCGGAGCTTCCCTCAAGAAGGCACGTGGTTCCGAAAGGGAACATGTCGCCTCCGTGTGCGAAACGACATACGTACACTGCCTTCTTCCGCCTTAATTTTTTTACACAGCTAGATTAGACCAAATAGAAGTACCGTGCTGAATTTTGGAATTATTTTGGGTTCGTTTGTCCTTTTTTATACATTAATTGAGTTTCTTGGCATTTAACGTGCATAATGCAAATTTGAACTACAAGCACTGGCTCCAGTGCACCAAAGTTGTTTGAAAAATCACATGTGTGTCCTTGGGTGAATTTCTAGGTCCCATGCAAGAGACGGGAGTGAAATTCAAACATCTGGGCATCGTGGCTCGGCCGGAAAGATTGAGAAACTTGGTTTTTTAATTCCTGTAATTCCAAAACACGCGTGAAAATCATGAAACTTTGCTTGGTGTCATGACATGGCACCAACATGCTGCGGTAATTTTTTTGGCTGAAATTGGACAAGCTTTGGTGTAAGCTTCTTGCAAACCGGAGCTTCCCTCAAGAAGGCTCGTGGTTTCGAGAGGGAACGTGTCACCTCCGTGTGCGAAACGACATACGTACACTGCCTTCTCCCACCTTAATTTTTTTACATAGCCAGATTAGAACAAATAGAAGACCGTGCTAAATTTAGGAATTATTCCGGGTTCGTTTGGCCTTTTTTATACATTAATTGAGTTTCTGGGCATTTAATGGGCATAATTCAAATTTGAACTACAAGCACTGGCTCCAGTGCACTAAAGTTGTTTGAAAAATCACATGTGTGTCCTTGGGTGAATTTCTAGGTCCCGTGCAAGAGATCGGAGTGAAATTCAAACATCTGGACATCATGGCTCGGCCGGAAAGATTGAGAAACTTGGTTTTTTAATTCCTGCAATTCCAAAACACGCGTGAAATTCATGAAACCTGGCATGGTGTCATGACATGGCACCAACATGCAGCGGTAATTTTTTTGGTCGAATTGGGACAAGCTTTGGTGTAAGCTTCTTGCAAACCGGAGCTTCCCTCAAGAAGGCTCGTGGTTCCGAGAGGGAACATGTCACCTCCGTGTGTGAAACGACATACGTACAGTGCCTTCTTCCGCCTAAATTTTTTTTACACAGCTAGATTAGACAAAATAGAAGTACTGTGCTAAATTTTGGTATTATTTCGGGTTCGTTTGGCTTTTTTTATACAGTAATTGAGTTTCTGGGCATTTAATGTGCATAATGCAAATTTGAACTACAAGCACTGGCTCCAGTGCACTAAAGTTGTTTGAAATATCACATGTGTGTCCTTGGGTGATTTCTAGGTCCCATGCAAGAGATGGGAGTGAAATTCAAACATCTGGGCGTCGTGGCTCGGCCGGAAAGATTGAGAAAATTGGTTTTTTAATTCCTGTAATTCCAAAACACCCATGAAAATCATGAAAGTTGTCATGGTGTCATGACATGGCACCAACATGCTGCGGTAATTTTTTTGGCCGAATTGGGACAAGCTTTGGTGTAAGCTTCTTGCAAACCGGAGCTTCCCTCAAGAAGGCTCATGGTTCCGAGAAGGAACGTGTCACCTCCGTGTGCGAAACGACATACGTACACTGCCTTCTCCCGCCTTAATTTCTTTACACAGCCAAATTAGACCAAATAGAACTACCGTGCTAAATTTTGGAATTATTCCGGGTTCGTTTGGCCTTTTTTATACATTAATTGAGTTTCTAGGCATTTAATGTGCATAATTTAAATTTGAACTACAAGCACTGGCTCCAGTGCACCAAACTTGTTTGAAAAATCACATGTGTGTCCTTGGGTGAATTTCTAGGTGACATGCAAGAGATGGGAGTGAAATTCAAACATCTGGGCATCGTGGCTCGGCCGGAAAGATTGAGAAACTTGGTTTTTAATTCCTGTAAGTCCAAAACACGCGTGAAAATCATAAAACTTGGCATGGTGTCATGACATAGTACCAACATGCTGCGCTAGATTTTTTGGCTGAATTGGGACAAGCTTTGGTGTAAGCTTCTTGCAAACCGAAGCTTCCCTCAAGAAGGCTCGTGGTTCCGAGAGGGAACATGTCACCTCCGTGTGGGAAACGACATACGTACACTGCCTTCTTCCATCTTAATTTTTTAACACAGCTAGATTAGACCAAATAGAAGTACCGTGCTAAATTTTGGAATTATTCTGGGTTCGTTTGGCCTTTTTTATACATTAATTGAGTTTCTGGGCATTTAATGTGCATAATGCAAATTTGAACTACAAGCACTGGCTCCAGTGCACTAAAGTTGTTTGAAATATCACATGTGTGTCCTTGGGTGAATTTCTAGGTCCCATGCAAGAGATGGGAGTGAAATTCAAACATCTGGGCGTCGTGGCTCGGCCGAAAAGATTGAGAAACTTGGTTTTTAATTCCTGTAATTCCAAAACATGCCTGAAAATCATGAAACTTGTCATGGTGTCATGACATGGCACCAACATGCCGCGGGGCCGAATTGGGACAAGCTTTGGTGTAAGCTTCTTGTAAACCGGAGCTTTCCTCAAGAAGGCTCGTGGTTCCGAGAAGGAACGTGTCACCTCCGTGTGCGAAACGACATACGTACACTGCCTTCTTCCGCCTTAATTTTTTAACACAGCTAGATTAGACCAAATAGAAGTACCGTGCTAAATTTTGGATTTATTCTAGGTTCGTTTGGCCTTTTTGTACATTAATTGAGTTTCTTGGCATTTAATGTGCATAATGCAAATTTGAACTACAAGCACTGGCTCCAGTGCACCAAAGTTGTTTGAAAAATCACATGTGTGTCCTTGGGTGAATTTCTAGGTCCCATGCAAGAGATGGGAGTGAAATTCAAACATCTGGGCGTCATGGCTCGACCGAAAAGATTGAGAAACTTGGTTTTTTAATTCCTGTAATTCCAAAACACGCCTGAAAATCATGAAACTTGGCATGGTGTCATGACATTGCACCAACATGCTGCGGTAATTTTTTTGGTTGAATTGGGACAAGCTTTGGTGTAAGCTTCTTGCAAACCGGAGCATCCCTAAATAAGGCTCGTGGTTTCGAGAGGGAACGTGTCACCTCCGTGTGCGAAACGACATACGTACACTGCCTTCTCTTGCCTTAATTTTTTTACACAGCCAGATTAGAACAAATAGAAGTACCGTGCTAAATTATGGAATTATTCTGGGTTCGTTTGGCCTTTTTTATATATTAATTGAGTTTCTGGGCATTTAATGTGCATAATGCAAATTTGAACTACAAGCACTGGCTCCACTGCACTGAAGTTGTTTGAAAAATCACATGTGTGTCCTTGGGTGATTTCTAGGTCCCATGCAAGAGATGGGAGTGAAATTCAAACATCTGGGCGTCGTGGCTCGGCCGGAAAGATTGAGAAACTTGGTTTTTTAATTCCTCTAATTCCAAAACACGCCTGAAAATCATGAAACTTGTCATGGTGTCATGACATGGCACCAACATGCCGCGGTAATTGTTTTTGGCCGAATTGGGACAAACTTTGGTGTAAGCTTCTTGCAAATCGGAGCTTCCCTCAAGAAGGCTCGTGGTTCCGAGAAGGAACGTGTCACCTCCGTGTGCGAAACTACATACGTACACTGCCTTCTCCCGCCTTAATTTCTTTACACAGCCAGGTTAGACGAAATAGAACTACCGTGCTAAATTTTCGAATTATTCTTGGTTCGTTTGGCCTTTTTTATACATTAATTGAGTTTCTGGGCATTTAATGTGCATAATTCAAATTTGAACTACAAGCACCGGCTCCAGTGCACCAAACCAGTTTGAAAAATCACATGTGTGTCCTTGGGTGAATTTCTAGGTCACATGCAAGAGATGGGAGTGAAATTCAAACATCTGGGCGTCGTGGCTAGGCCAGAAAAATTGAGAAACTTGGTTTTTTAATTCCTGTAATTCCAAAACACGCCTGAAAATCATGAAACTTGGCATGGTGTCATGACATGGCACCAACATGCTGCGGTAATTTTTTTGGCCGAATTGGGACAAGCTTTGGTGTAAGCTTCTTGCAAACCGGAGCTTCCCTCAAGTAGGCTCGTGGTTCCGAGAGGGAACATGTCACCTCCATGTGCGAAACGACATACGTACACTGCCTTCTTCCGCCTTAATTTTTTTTACACAGCTATATTAGACCAAATAGAAGTACCGTGCTAAATTTGGAATTATTCTGGGTTCGTTTGGCCTTTTTTATACATTAATTGAGTTTCTGGGCATTTAATGTGCATAATGCAAATTTGAACTACAAGCACTGGCTCCAGTGCACTAAAGTTGTTTGAAATATCACATGTGTGTCCTTGGGTGAATTTCTAGGTCCCATGCAAGAGATGGGAGTGAAATTCAAACATCTGGGCGTCGTGGCTCGGCCGAAAAGATTGAGAAACTTGGTTTTTAATTCCTGTAATTCCAAAACATGCCTGAAAATCATGAAACTTGTCATGGTGTCATGACATGGCACCAACATGCCGCGGGGCCGAATTGGGACAAGCTTTGGTGTAAGCTTCTTGTAAACCGGAGCTTTCCTCAAGAAGGCTCGTGGTTCCGAGAAGGAACGTGTCACCTCCGTGTGCGAAACGACATACGTACACTGCCTTCTTCCGCCTTAATTTTTTAACACAGCTAGATTAGACCAAATAGAAGTACCGTGCTAAATTTTGGACTTATTCTAGGTTCGTTTGGCCTTTTTGTACATTAATTCAGTTTCTTGGCATTTAATGTGCATAATGCAAATTTGAACTACAAGCACTGGCTCCAGTGCACCAAAGTTGTTTGAAAAATCACATGTGTGTCCTTGGGTGAATTTCTAGGTCCCATGCAAGAGATGGGAGTGAAATTCAAACATCTGGGCGTCGTGGCTCGACCGAAAAGATTGAGAAACTTTGTTTTTTAATTCCTGTAATTCTAAAACACGCCTGAAAATCATGAAACTTGGCATGGTGTCATGACATTGCACCGACATGCTGCGGTAATTTTTTTGGTTGAATTGGGACAAGCTTTGGTGTAAGCTTCTTGCAAACTGGAGCATCCATAAAGAAGGCTCGTGGTTTCGAGAGGGAACGTTTCACCTCCGTGTGTGAAACGACATACGTACACTTCCTTCTCTTGCCTTAATTTTTTTACACAGCCAGATTAGAACAAATAGAAGTACCGTGCTAAATTTTGGAATTATTCCGGGTTCGTTTGGCCTTTTTTATACATTAATTGAGTTTCTGGGCATTTAATGGGCATAATTCAAATTTGAACTACAAGCACTGGCTCCAGTGCACTAAAGTTGTTTGAAAAATCACATGTGTGTCCTTGGGTGAATTTCTAGGTCCCGTGCAAGAGATCGGAGTGAAATTCAAACATCTGGACATCATGGCTCGGCCGGAAAGATTGAGAAACTTGGTTTTTTAACTCCTGTAATTCCAAAACACGCCTGAAAATCATGAAACTTGGCATGGTGTCATGACATGGCACCAACATGCTACGGTAATTTTTTTGGCCGAATTGGGACAAGCTTTGGTGTAAGCTTCTTGCAAACCGGAGCTTCCCTCAAGAAGGCTCGTGGTTCCGAGAGGGAACATGTCACCTCCATGTGCGAAACGACATACGTACACTGCCTTCTTCCGCCTTAATTTGTTTACACAGCCAGGTTAGACGAAATAGAACTACCGTGCCAAATTTTCGAATTATTCCGGGTTCGTTTGGCCTTTTTTATACATTAATTGAGTTTCTGGGCATTTAATGTGCATAATTCAAATTTGAACTACAAGCACTAGCTCCAGTGCACCAAACCTGTTTGAAAAGTCACATGTGTGTCCTTGGGTGAATTTCTAGGTAACATGCAAGAGATGGGAGTGAAATTCAAACATCTGGGCGTCGTGGCTAGGCCAGAAAGATTGAGAAACTTGGTTTTTTAACTCCTGTAATTCCAAAACACGCCTGAAAATCATGAAACTTGGCATGGTGTCATGACATGGCACCAACATGCTACGGTAATTTTTTTGGCCGAATTGGGACAAGTTTTGGTGTAAGCTTCTTGCAAACCGGAGCTTCCCTCAAGAAGGCTCGTGGTTCCGAGAGGGAACATGTCACCTCCATGTGCGAAACGACATACGTACACTGCCTTCTTCCGCCTTAATTTTTTTTACACAGCTAGATTAGACCAAATAGAAGTACCGTGCTAAATTTGGAATTATTCTGGGTTCGTTTGGCCTTTTTTATACATTAATTGAGTTTCTGGGCATTTAATGTGCATAATGCAAATTTGAACTACAAGCACTGGCTCCAGTGCACTAAAGTTGTTTGAAATATCACATGTGTGTCCTTGGGTGAATTTCTAGGTCCCATGCAAGAGATGGGAGTGAAATTCAAACATCTGGGCGTCGTGGCTCGGCCGAAAAGATTGAGAAACTTGGTTTTTAATTCCTGTAATTCCAAAACACGCCTGAAAATCATGAAACTTGTCATGGTGTCATGACATGGCACCAACATGCCGCGGGGCCGAATTGGGACAAGCTTTGGTGTAAGCTTCTTGTAAACCGGAGCTTTCCTCAAGAAGGCTCGTGGTTCCGAGAAGGAACGTGTCACCTCCGTGTGCGAAACGACATACGTACACTGCCTTCTTCCGCCTTAATTTTTTAACACAGCTAGATTAGACCAAATAGAAGTACCGTGCTAAATTTTGGATTTATTCTAGGTTCGTTTGGCCTTTTTGTACATAAATTGAGTTTCTTGGCATTTAATGTCCATAATGCAAATTTGAACTACAAGCACTGGCTCCAGTGCACCACAGTTGTTTGAAAAATCACATGTGTGTCTTTGGGTGAATTTCTAGGTCCCATGCAAGAGATGGGAGTGAAATTCAAACATCTGGGCGTCGTGGCTCGGCCGGAAAGATTGAGAAACTTGGTTTTTTAATTCCTCTAATTCCAAAACACGCCTGAAAATCATGAAACTTGTCATGGTGTCATGACATTGCACCGACATGCTGCGGTAATTTTTTTGGTTGAATTGGGACAAGCTTTGGTGTAAGCTTCTTGCAAACCGGAGCTTCCCTCAAGAAGGCTCGTGGTTCCGAGAAGGAACGTGTCACCTCCGTGTGCGAAACGACATACGTACACTGCCTTCTCCCGCCTTAATTTCTTTACACAGCCAGGTTAGACGAAATAGAACTACCGTGCTAAATTTTCGAATTATTCCGGGTTCGTTTGGCCTTTTTTATACATTAATTGAGTTTCTGGGCATTTAATGTGCATAATTCAAATTTGAACTACAAGCACTGGCTCCAGTGCACCAAACCTGTTTGAAAAGTCACATGTGTGTCCTTGGGTGAATTTCTAGGTCACATGCAAGAGATGGGAGTGAAATTCAAACATCTGGGCGTCGTGGCTAGGCCAGAAAGATTGAGAAACTTGGTTTTTTAACTCCTGTAATTCCGAAACACGCCTGAAAATCATGAAACTTGGCATGGTGTCATGACATGGCACCAACATGCTGCGGTAACTTTTTTTGGCCGAATTGGGACAAGCTTTGGTGTAAGCTTCTTGCAAACCGGAGCTTCCCTCAAGAAGGCTCGTGGTTCCGAGAGGGAACATGTCACCTCCATGTGCGAAACGACATACGTACACTGCCTTCTTCCGCCTTAATTTTTTTTACACAACTAGATTAGACCAAATAGAAGTACCGTGCTAAATTTGGAATTATTCTGGGTTCGTTTGGCCTTTTTATACATTAATTGAGTTTCTGGGCATTTAATGTGCATAATGCAAATTTGAACTACAAGCACTGGCTCCAGTGCACTAAAGTTGTTTGAAATATCACATGTGTGTCCTTGGGTGAATTTCTAGGTAACATGCAAGAGAGGGGAGTGAAATTCAAACATCTGGGCGTCGTGGCTCGGCCGAAAAGATTGAGAAACTTGGTTTTTAATTCCTGTAATTCCAAAACACGCCTGAAAATCATTAAACTTGTCATGGTGTCATGACATCGCACCAACATGCCGCAGGGCCGAATTGGGACAAGCTTTGGTGTAAGCTTCTTGTAAACCGGAGCTTTCCTCAAGAAGGCTTTTGGTTCCGGGAAGGAACGTGTTACCTCTGTGTGCGAAATGACATACGTACAGTGCCTTCTCCCGCCTTAATTTCTTTACACAGCCAGGTTAGACCAAATAGAACTACCGTGCTAAATTTTGGAATTATTCCGGGTTCGTTTGGCCTTTTTTATACATTAATTGAGTTTCTAGTCATTTAATGTGCATAATTCAAATTTGAACTACAAGCACTGGCTCCAGTGCACCAACCCTGTTTGAAAAATCACATGTGTGTCCTTGGGTGAATTTCTAGGTCACATGGAAGAGATGGGACTGAAATTCAAACATCTGGGCGTCGTGGCTCGGCCAGAAAGATTGAGAAACTTGGTTTTTTAATTCCTGTAATTCCAAAACACGCCTGAAAATCATGAAACTTGGCATGGTGTCATGACATGGCACCAACATGCTGCGGTAATTTTTTTGGCCGAATTGGGACAAGCTTTGGTGTAAGCTTGTTGCAAACCGGAGCTTCCCTCAAGAAGGCTCGTGGTTCCGAGAGGGAACATGTCACCTCCATGTGCGAAACGACATACGTACACTGCCTTCTTCCGCCTTAATTTTTTTTACACAGCTAGATTAGACCAAATAGAAGTACCGTGCTAAATTTGGAATTATTCTGGGTTCGTTTGGCCTTTTTTATACATTAATTGAGTTTCTGGGCATTTAATGTGCATAATGCAAATTTGAACTACAAGCACTGGCTCCAGTGCACTAAAGTTGTTTGAAATATCACATGTGTGTCCTTGGGTGAATTTCTAGGTCCCATGCAAGAGATGGGAGTGAAATTCAAACATCTGGGCGTCGTGGCTCGGCCGAAAAGATTGAGAAACTTGGTTTTTAATTCCTGTAATTCCAAAACACGCCTGAAAATCATTAAACTTGTCATGGTGTCATGACATGGCACCAACATGCCGCGGGGCCGAATTGGGACAAGCTTTGGTGTAAGCTTCTTGTAAACCGGAGCTTTCCTCAAGAAGGCTCGTGGTTCCGAGAAGGAACGTGTCACCTCCGTGTGCGAAACGACATACGTACACTGCCTTCTTCCGCCTTAATTTTTTAACACAGCTAGATTAGACCAAATAGAAGTACCGTGCTAAATTTTGGATTTATTCTGGGTTCGTTTGGCCTTTTTGTACATAAATTGAGTTTCTTGGCATTTAATGTCCATAATGCAAATTTGAACTACAAGCACTGGCTCCAGTGCACCACAGTTGTTTGAAAAATCACATGTGTGTCTTTGGGTGAATTTCTAGGTCCCATGCAAGAGATGGGAGTGAAATTCAAACATCTGGGCGTCGTGGCTCGGCCGGAAAGATTGAGAAACTTGGTTTTTTAATTCCTCTAATTCCAAAACACGCCTGAAAATCATGAAACTTGTCATGGTGTCATGACATGGCACCAACATGCCGCGGTAATTTTTTGGCCGAATTGGGACAAGCTTTGGTGTAAGCTTCTTGCAAACCGGAGCTTCCCTCAAGAAGGCTCGTGGTTCCGAGAAGGAACGTGTCACCTCCGTGTGCGAAACGACATACGTACACTGCCTTCTCCCGCCTTAATTTCTTTACACAGCCAGGTTAGACGAAATAGAACTACCGTGCTAAATTTTCGAATTATTCCGGGTTCGTTTGGCCTTTTTTATACATTAATTGAGTTTCTGGGCATTTAATGTGCATAATTCAAATTTGAACTACAAGCACTGGCTCCAGTGCACCAAACCTGTTTGAAAAGTCACATGTGTGTCCTTGGGTGAATTTCTAGGTCACATGCAAGAGATGGGAGTGAAATTCAAACATCTGGGCGTCGTGGCTAGGCCAGAAAGATTGAGAAACTTGGTTTTTTAACTCCTGTAATTCCGAAACACGCCTGAAAATCATGAAACTTGGCATGGTGTCATGACATGGCACCAACATGCTGCGGTAATTTTTTTTGGCCGAATTGGGACAAGCTTTGGTGTAAGCTTCTTGCAAACCGGAGCTTCCCTCAAGAAGGCTCGTGGTTCCGAGAGGGAACATGTCACCTCCATGTGCGAAACGACATACGTACACTGCCTTCTTCCGCCTTAATTTTTTTTACACAACTAGATTAGACCAAATAGAAGTACCGTGCTAAATTTGGAATTATTCTGGGTTCGTTTGGCCTTTTTATACATTAATTGAGTTTCTGGGCATTTAATGTGCATAATGCAAATTTGAACTACAAGCACTGGCTCCAGTGCACTAAAGTTGTTTGAAATATCACATGTGTGTCCTTGGGTGAATTTCTAGGTCCCATGCAAGAGAGGGGAGTGAAATTCAAACATCTGGGCGTCGTGGCTCGGCCGAAAAGATTGAGAAACTTGGTTTTTAATTCCTGTAATTCCAAAACACGCCTGAAAATCATTAAACTTGTCATGGTGTCATGACATCGCACCAACATGCCGCAGGGCCGAATTGGGACAAGCTTTGGTGTAAGCTTCTTGTAAACCGGAGCTTTCCTCAAGAAGGCTTTTGGTTCCGGGAAGGAACGTGTTACCTCTGTGTGCGAAATGACATACGTACAGTGCCTTCTCCCGCCTTAATTTGTTTACACAGCCAGGTTAGACCAAATAGAACTACCGTGCTAAATTTTGGAATTATTCCGGGTTCGTTTGGCCTTTTTTATACATTAATTGAGTTTCTAGTCATTTAATGTGCATAATTCAAATTTGAACTACAAGCACTGGCTCCAGTGCACCAACCCTGTTTGAAAAATCACATGTGTGTCCTTGGGTGAATTTCTAGGTCACATGGAAGAGATGGGAGTGAAATTCAAACATCTGGGCGTCGTGGCTCGGCCAGAAAGATTGAGAAACTTGGTTTTTTAATTCCTGTAATTCCAAAACACGCCTGAAAATCATGAAACTTGGCATGGTGTCATGACATGGCACCAACATGCTGCGGTAATTTTTTTGGCCGAATTGGGACAAGCTTTGGTGTAAGCTTGTTGCAAACCGGAGCTTCCCTCAAGAAGGCTCGTGGTTCCGAGAGGGAACATGTCACCTCCGTGTGGGAAACGACATACGTACACTGCCTTCTTCCGCCTTAATTTTTCTACACAGCTAGATGAGAGCAAATAGATGTACCGTGCTAAATTTTGGAATTATTCCGGGTTCGTTTGGCCTTTTTTATACATTAATTGAGTTTCTGGGCATTTAATGTGCATAATGCAAATTTGAACTACAAGCACTGGCTCCAGTGCACCAAAGTTGTTTGAAAAATCACATGTGTGTCCTTGGGTGAATTTCTAGGTCCCATGCAAGAGATGGGAGTGAAATTCAAACATCTGGGCGTCGTGGCTCGGCCGGAAAGAATGAGAAAATTTGTGTTTTAATTCCTGTAATTCCAAAACACGCCTGAAAATCATGAAACTTGTCATGGTGTGATGACATGGGACCAAGATGCCGCGGTAATTTTTTTGGCCGAATTGGGACAAGCATTGGTGTAAGCTTCTTGCAAACCGGAGCTTCCCTAAAGAAGGCTCGTGGTTCCGAGAGGGAACATGTCACCTCCGTGTGCGAAACGACATACGTACACTGCCTTCTCCCGCCTAAATTTTTTTACACAGCCAGATTAGACCAAATAGAAGTACCGTGCTAAATTTTCGAATTATTCCGGGTTCGTTTGGCCTTTTTTATACATTAATTGAGTTTCTGGGCATTTAATGTGCATAATTCAAATTTGAACTACAAGCACTGGCTCCAGTGCACCAAACCTGTTTGAAAAGTCACATGTGTGTCCTTGGGTGAATTTCTAGGTCACATGCAAGAGATGGGAGTGAAATTCAAACATCTGGGCGTCGTGGCTAATTCAGAAAGATTGAGAAACTTGGTTTTTTAATTCCTGTAATTCCAAAACACGCCTGAAAATCATGAAACTTGGCATGGTGTCATGACATGGCACCAACATGCTGCGGTAATTTTTTTGGCCGAATTGGGACAAGCTTTGGTGTAAGCTTCTTGCAAACCGGAGCTTCCCTCAAGAAGGCTCGTGGTTCCGAGAGGGAACATGTCACCTCCATGTGCGAAACGACATACGTACACTGCCTTCTTCCGCCTTAATTTCTTTTACACAGCTAGATTAGACCAAATAGAAGTACCGTGCTAAATTTGGAATTATTCTGGGTTCGTTTGGCCTTTTTTATACATTAATTGAGTTTCTGGGCATTTAATGTGCATAATGCAAATTTGAACTACAAGCACTGGCTCCAGTGCACTAAAGTTGTTTGAAATATCACATGTGTGTCCTTGGGTGAATTTCTAGGTCCCATGCAAGAGATGGGAGTGAAATTCAAACATCTGGGCGTCGTGGCTCGACCGAAAAGATTGAGAAACTTGGTTTTTTAATTCCTGTAATTCCAAAACACGCCTGAAAATCATGAAACTTGGCATGGTGTCATGACATGGTACGAACATGCTGCGGTAAATTTTTTGGCTGAATTGGGACAAGCTTTGGTGTAAGCTTCTTGCAAACCGAAGCTTCCCTCAAGAAGGCTCGGGGTTCCGAGAGGGAACATGTCACCTCCGTGTGCGAAACGACATACGTACACTGCCTTCTTCCGCCTTAATTTTTTAACACAGCTAGATTAGACCAAATAGAAGTACCGTGCTAAATTTTGGATTTATTCTGGGTTCGTTTGGCCTTTTTGTACAGTAATTGAGTTTCTTGGCATTTAATGTGCATAATGCAAATTTGAACTACAAGCACTGGCTCCAGTGCACCAAAGTTGTTTGAAAAATCACATGTGTGTCCTTGGTTGAATTTCTAGGTCCCATGCAAGAGATGGGAGTGAAATTCAAACATCTGGGCGTCGTGGCTCGACCGAAAAGATTGAGAAACTTTGTTTTTTAATTCCTGTAATTCTAAAACACGCCTGAAAATCATGAAACTTGGCATGCTGTCATGACATTGCACCAACATGCTGCAGTAATTTTTTTTGTTGAATTGGGACAAGCTTTGGTGTAAGCTTCTTGCAAACCAGAGCATCCATAAAGAAGGCTCGTGGTTTCGAGAGGGAACATTTCACCTCCGTGTGCGAAATGACATACGTACACTGCCTTCTCTTGCCTTAATTTTTTTACACATCCAGATTAGAACAAATAGAAGTACCATGCTAAATTTTGGAATTATTCCGGGTTCGTTTGGCCTTTTTTATACATTAATTGAGTTTCTGGGCATTTAATGTGCATAATTCAAATTTGAACTACAAGCACTGGCTCCAGTGCACTAAAGTTGTTTGAAATATCACATGTGTGTCCTTGGGTGAATTTCTAGGTCCCATGCAAGAGATGGGAGTGAAATTCAAACATCTGGGCGTCGTGGCTCGGCCGGAAAGATTGAGAAACTTGGTTTTTTAATTCCTCTAATTCCAAAACACGCCTGAAAATCATGAAACTTGTCATGGTGTCATGACATGGCACCAACATGCCGCGGTAATTTTTTTTGGCCGAATTGGGACAAGCTTTGGTGTAAGCTTCTTGCAAACCGGAGCTTCCCTCAAGAAGGCTCGTGGTTCCGAGAAGGAACGTGTCACCTCCGTGTGCGAAACGACATACGTACACTGCCTTCTCCCGCCTTAATTTCTTTACACAGCCAGGTTAGACGAAATAGAACTACCGTGCTAAATTTTCGAATTATTCCGGGTTCGTTTGGCCTTTTTTATACATTAATTGAGTTTCTGGGCATTTAATGTGCATAATTCAAATTTGAACTACAAGCACTGGCTCCAGTGCACCAAACCTGTTTGAAAAGTCACATGTGTGTCCTTGGGTGAATTTCTAGGTCACATGCAAGAGATGGGAGTGAAATTCAAACATCTGGGCGTCGTGGCTAGGCCAGAAAGATTGAGAAACTTGGTTTTTTAATTCCTGTAATTCCAAAACACGCCTGAAAATCATGAAACTTGGCATGGTGTCATGACATGGCACCAACATGCTGCGGTAATTTTTTTGGCCGTATTGGGACAAGCTTTGGTGTAAGCTTCTTGCAAACCAGAGCTTCCCTCAAGAAGGCTCGTGGTTCCGAGAGGGAACATGTCACCTCCATGTGCGAAACGACATACGTACACTGCCTTCTTCCGCCTTAATTTTTTTACACAGCTAGATTAGACCAAATAGACGTACCGTGCTAAATTTGGAATTCTTCTGGGTTCGTTTGGCCTTTTTTATACATTAATTGAGTTTCTAGGCATTTAATGTGCATAATGCAAATTTGAACTACAAGCACTGGCTCCAGTGCACTAAAGTTGTTTGAAATATCACAATTGTGTCCTTGGGTGAATTTCTAGGTCCCATGCAAGAGATGGGAGTGAAATTCAAACATCTGGGCGTCGTGGCTCGGCCGAAAAGATTGAGAAACTTGGTTTTTAATTCCTGTAATTCCAAAACACGCCTGAAAATCATGAAACTTGTCATGGTGTCATGACATGGCACCAACATGCCGCGGGGCCGAATTGGGACAAGCTTTGGTGTAAACTTCTTGTAAACCGGAGCTTTCCTCAAGAAGGCTCGTGGTTCCGAGAAGGAACGTGTCACCTCCGTGTGCGAAACGACATGCGTACACTGCCTTCTTCCGCCTTAATTTTTTAACACAGCTAGATTAGACCAAATAGAAGTACCGTGCTAAATTTTGGATTTATTCTGGGTTCGTTTGGCCTTTTTGTACATTAATTGAGTTTCTTGGCATTTAATGTGCATAATGCAAATTTGAACTACAAGCACTGGCTCCAGTGCACCAAAGTTGTTTGAAAAATCACATGTGTGTCCTTGGGTGAATTTCTAGGTGCCATGCAAGAGATGGGAGTGAAATTCAAACATCTGGGCGTTGTGGCTCGACCGAAAAGATTGAGAAACTTTGTTTTTTAATTCCTGTAATTCTAAAACACGCCTGAAAATCATGAAACTTGGCATGGTGTCATGACATTGCACCAGCATGCTGCGGTAATTTTTTTGGTTGAATTGCGACAAGCTTTGGTGTAAGCTTCTTGCAAACCGGAGCATCCATAAAGAAGGCTCGTGGTTTCGAGAGGGAACGTTTCACCTCCGTGTGCGAAACGACATACGTACACTGCCTTCTCTTGCCTTAATTTTTTTACACAGCCAGATTAGAACAAATAGAAGTACCGTGCTAAATTTTGGAATTATTCCGGGTTCGTTTGGCCTTTTTTATACATTAATTGAGTTTCTGGGCATTTAAAGTGCATAATTCAAATTTGAACTACAAGCACTGGCTCCAGCGCACCAAACCTGTTTGAAAAGTCACATGTGTGTCCTTGGGTGAATTTCTAGGTCCCATGCAAGAGATGGGAGTGAAATTCAAACATCTGGGCGTCGTGGCTCGGCCGGAAAGATTGAGAAACTTGGTTTTTTAATTCCTCTAATTCCAAAACACGCCTGAAAATCATGAAACTTGTCATGGTGTCATGACATGGCACCAACATGCCGCGGTAATTTTTTGGCCGAATTGGGACAAGCTTTGGTGTAAGCTTCTTGCAAACCGGAGCTTCCCTCAAGAAGGCTCGTGGTTCCGAGAAGGAACGTGTCACCTCCGTGTGCGAAACGACATACGTACACTGCCTTCTCCCGCCTTAATTTCTTTACACAGCCAGGTTAGACGAAATAGAACTACCGTGCTAAATTTTCAAATTATTACGGGTTCGTTTGGCCTTTTTTATACATTAATTGAGTTTCTGGGCATTTAATGTGCATAATTCAAATTTGAACTACAAGCACTGGCTCCAGCGCACCAAACCTGTTTGAAAAGTCACATGTGTGTCCTTGGGTGAATTTCTAGGTCACATGCAAGAGATGGGAGTGAAATTCAAACATCTGGGTGTCGTGGCTAGGCCAGAAAGATTGAGAAACTTGGTTTTTTAATTCCTGTAATTCCAAAACACGCCTGAAAATCATGAAACTTGGCATGGTGTCATGACATGGCACCAACATGCTGCGGTAATTTTTTTGGCCGAATTGGGACAAGCTTTGGTGTAAGCTTCTTGCAAACCGGAGCTTCCCTCAAGAAGGCTCGTGGTTCCGAGAGGGAACATGTCACCTCCATGTGCGAAACGACATACGTACACTGCCTTCTTCCGCCTTAATTTTTTTACACAGCTAGATTAGACCAAATAGAAGTACCGTGCTAAATTTGGAATTATTCTGGGTTCGTTTGGCCTTTTTTGTACATTAATTGAGTTTCTGGGCATTTAATGTGCATAATGCAAATTTGAACTACAAGCACTGGCTCCAGTGCACTAAAGTTGTTTGAAATATCACATGTGTGTCCTTGGGTGAATTTCTAGGTCCCATGCAAGAGATGGGAGTGAAATTCAAACATCTGGGCGTTGTGGTTCGGCCGAAAAGATTGAGAAACTTGGTTTTTAATTCCTGTAATTCCAAAACACGCCTGAAAATCATGAAACTTGGCATGGTGTCATGACATGGCACCAACATGCTGCGGTAATTTTTTTGGCCGAATTGGGACAAGCTTTGGTGTAAGCTTCTTGCAAACCGGAGCTTCCCTCAAGAAGGCTCGTGGTTCCGAGAGGGAACATGTCACCTCCATGTGCGAAACGACATACGTACACTGCCTTCTTCCGCCTTAATTTTTTTACACAGCTAGATTAGACCAAATAGAAGTACCGTGCTAAATTTGGAATTATTCTGGGTTCGTTTGGCCTTTTTTATACATTAATTGAGTTTCTAGGCATTTAATGTGCATAATGCAAATTTGAACTACAAGCACTGGCTCCAGTGCACTAAAGTTGTTTGAAATATCACAATTGTGTCCTTGGGTGAATTTCTAGGTCCCATGCAAGAGATGGGAGTGAAATTCAAACATCTGGGCGTCGTGGCTCGGCCGAAAAGATTGAGAAACTTGGTTTTTAATTCCTATAATTCCAAAACACGCCTGAAAATCATGAAACTAGTCATGGTGTCATGACATGGCACCAACATGCCGCGGGGCCGAATTGGGACAAGCTTTGGTGTAAGCTTCTTGTAAACCGGAGCTTTCCTCAAGAAGGCTCGTGGTTCCGAGAAGGAACGTGTCACCTCCGTGTGCGAAACGACATACGTACACTGCCTTCTTCCGCCTTAATTTTTTAACACAGCTAGATTAGACCAAATAGAAGTACCGTGCTAAATTTTGGATTTATTCTGGGTTCGTTTGGCCTTTTTGTACATTAATTGAGTTTCTTGGCATTTAATGTGCATAATGCAAATTTGAACTACAAGCACTGGCTCCAGTGCACCAAAGTTGTTTGAAAAATCACATGTGTGTCCTTGGGTGAATTTCTAGGTGCCATGCAAGAGATGGGAGTGAAATTCAAACATCTGGGCGTCGTGGCTCGACCGAAAAGATTGAGAAACTTTGTTTTTTAATTCCTGTAATTTTAAAACACGCCTGAAAATCATGAAACTTGGCATGGTGTCATGACATTGCACCAGCATGCTGCGGTAATTTTTTTGGTTGAATTGCGACAAGCTTTGGTGTAAGCTTCTTGCAAACCGGAGCATCCATAAATAAGGCTCGTGGTTTCGAGAGGGAACGTTTCACCTCCGTGTGCGAAACGACATACGTACACTGCCTTCTCTTGCCTTAATTTTTTTACACAGCCAGATTAGAACAAATAGAAGTACCGTGCTAAATTTTGGAATTATTCCGGGTTCGTTTGGCCTTTTTTATACATTAATTGAGTTTCTGGGCATTTAATGTGCATAATTCAAATTTGAACTACAAGCACTGGCTCCAGTGCACTAAAGTTGTTTGAAATATCACATGTGTGTCCTTGGGTGAATTTCTAGGTCCCATGCAAGAGATGGGAGTGAAATTCAAACATCTGGGCGTCGTGGCTCGGCCGGAAAGATTGAGAAACTTGGTTTTTTAATTCCTGTAATTCCAAAACACGCCTGAAAATCATGAAACTTGTCATGGTGTCATGACATGGCACCAACATGCCGCGGTAATTTTTTGGCCGAATTGGGACAAGCTTTGGTGTAAGCTTCTTGCAAACCGGAGCTTCCCTCAAGAAGGCTCGTGGTTCCGAGAAGGAACGTGTCACCTCCTTGTGCGAAACGACATACGTACACTGCCTTCTCCCGCCTTAATTTCTTTACACAGCCAGGTTAGACGAAATAGAACTACCGTGCTAAATTTTCGAATTATTCCGGGTTCGTTTGGCCTTTTTTATACATTAATTGAGTTTCTGGGCATTTAATGTGCATAATGCAAATTTGAACTACAAGCACTGGCTCCAGTGCACTAAAGTTGTTTGAAATATCACATGTGTGTCCTTGGGTGAATTTCTAGGTCCCATGCAAGAGATGGGAGTGAAATTCAAACATCTGGGCGTCGTGGCTCGGCCGAAAAGATTGAGAAACTTGGTTTTTAATTCCTGTAATTCCAAAACACGCCTGAAAATCATGAAACTTGTCATGGTGTCATGACATGGCACCAACATGCCGCGGGGCCGAATTGGGACAAGCTTTGGTGTAAGCTTCTTGTAAACCGGAGCTTTCCTCAAGAATGCTCGTGGTTCCGATAAGGAACGTGTTACCTCCGTGTGCGAAATGACATACGTACAGTGCCTTCTCCCGCCTTAATTTCTTTACACAGCCAGGTTAGACCAAATAGAACTACCGTGCTAAATTTTGGAATTATTCCGGGTTCGTTTGGCCTTTTTTATACATTAATTGAGTTTCTAGTCAATTAATGTGCATAATTCAAATTTGAACTACAAGCACTGGCTCCAGTGCACCAAACCTGTTTGAAAAATCACATGTGTGTCCTTGGGTGAATTTCTAGGTCACATGCAAGAGATGGGAGTGAAATTCAAACATCTGGGCGTCGTGGCTCGGCCAGAAAGATTGAGAAACTTGGTTTTTTAATTCCTGTAATTCCAAAACACGCCTGAAAATCATGAAACTTGGCATGGTGTCATGACATGGCACCAACATGCTGCGGTAATTTTTTGGCCGAATTGGGACAAACTTTGGTGTAAGCTTGTTGCAAACCGGAGCTTCCCTCAAGAAGGCTCGTGGTTCCGAGAGGGAACATGTCACCTCCGTGTGCGAAACGACATACGTACACTGCCTTCTTCCGCCTTAATTTTTCTACACAGCTAGATTAGACCAAATAGATGTACCGTGCTAAATTTTGGAATTATTCCGGGTTCGTTTGGCCTTTTTTATACATTAATTGAGTTTCTGGGCATTTAATGTGCATAATTAAAATTTGAACTACAAGCACTGGCTCCAGTGCACCAAAGTTGTTTGAAAAATCACATGTGTGTCCTTGGGTGAATTTCTAGGTCCCATGCAAGAGATGGGAGTGAAATTCAAACATCTGGGCGTCGTGGCTCGGCCGGAAAGAATGAGAAACTTTGTTTTTTAATTCCTGTAATTCCAAAACACGCCTGAAAATCATGAAACTTGGCATGGTGTGATGACATGGCACCAACATGCCGCGGTAATTTTTTTGGCCGAATTGGGACAAGCATTGGTGTAAGCTTCTTGCAAACCGGAGCTTCCCTAAAGAAGGCTCGTGGTTCCGAGAGGGAACATGTCACCTCCGTGTGCGAAACGACATACGTACACTGCCTTCTCCCGCCTTAATTTTTTTACACAGCCAGATTAGACCAAATAGAAGTACCGTGCTAAATTTTGGAATTATTCCGGGTTCGTTTGGCCTTTTTTATACATTAATTGAGTTTCTGGGCATTTAATGTGCATAATTAAAATTTGAACTACAAGCACTGGCTCCAGTGCACCAAAGTTGTTTGAAAAATCACATGTGTTTCCTTGGGTGAATTTCTAGGTCCCATGCAAGTGATGGGAGTGAAATTCAAACATCTGGGCGTCGTGGCTCGGCCGAAAAGATTGAGAAACTTGGTTTTTAATTCCTGTAATTCCAAAACACGCCTGAAAATCATGAAACTTGTCATGGTGTCATGACATGGCACCAACATGCCGCGGGGCCGAATTGGGACAAGCTTTGGTGTAAGCTTCTTGTAAACCGGAGCTTTCCTCAAGAAGGCTCGTGGTTCCGAGAAGGAACGTGTTACCTCCGTGTGCGAAATGACATACGTACAGTGCCTTCTCCCGCCTTAATTTCTTTACACAGCCAGGTTAGACCAAATAGAACTACCGTGCTAAATTTTGGAATTATTCCGGGTTCGTTTGGCCTTTTTTATACATTAATTGAGTTTCTAGTCAATTAATGTGCATAATTCAAATTTGAACTACAAGCACTGGCTCCAGTGCACCAAACCTGTTTGAAAAATCACATGTGTGTCCTTGGGTGAATTTCTAGGTCACATGCAAGAGATGGGAGTGAAATTCAAACATCTGGGCGTCGTGGCTCGGCCAGAAAGATTGAGAAACTTGGTTTTTTAATTCCTGTAATTCCAAAACACGCCTGAAAATCATGAAACTTGGCATGGTGTCATGACATGGCACCAACATGCTGCGGTAATTTTTTGGCCGAATTGGGACAAGCTTTGGTGTAAGCTTGTTGCAAACCGGAGCTTCCCTCAAGAAGGCTCGTGGTTCCGAGAGGGAACATGTCACCTCCGTGTGCGAAACGACATACGTACACTGCCTTCTTCCGCCTTAATTTTTCTACACAGCTAGATTAGACCAAATAGATGTACCGTGCTAAATTTTGGAATTATTCCGGGTTCGTTTGGCCTTTTTTATACATTAATTGAGTTTCTGGGCATTTAATGTGCATAATTAAAATTTGAACTACAAGCACTGGCTCCAGTGCACCAAAGTTGTTTGAAAAATCACATGTGTGTCCTTGGGTGAATTTCTAGGTCCCATGCAAGAGATGGGAGTGAAATTCAAACATCTGGGCGTCGTGGCTCGGCCGGAAAGAATGAGAAACTTTGTTTTTTAATTCCTGTAATTCCAAAACACGCCTGAAAATCATGAAACTTGGCATGGTGTGATGACATGGCACCAACATGCCGCGGTAATTTTTTTGGCCGAATTGGGACAAGCATTGGTGTAAGCTTCTTGCAAACCGGAGCTTCCCTAAAGAAGGCTCGTGGTTCCGAGAGGGAACATGTCACCTCCGTGTGCGAAACGACATACGTACACTGCCTTCTCCCGCCTTAATTTTTTTACACAGCCAGATTAGACCAAATAGAAGTACCGTGCTAAATTTTGGAATTATTCCGGGTTCGTTTGGCCTTTTTTATACATTAATTGAGTTTCTGGGCATTTAATGTGCATAATTAAAATTTGAACTACAAGCACTGGCTCCAGTGCACCAAAGTTGTTTGAAAAATCACATGTGTTTCCTTGGGTGAATTTCTAGGTCCCATGCAAGTGATGGGAGTGAAATTCAAACATCTGGGCGTCGTGGCTCGGCCGAAAAGATTGAGAAACTTGGTTTTTAATTCCTGTAATTCCAAAACACGCCTGAAAATCATGAAACTTGTCATGGTGTCATGACATGGCACCAACATGCCGCGGGGCCGAATTGGGACAAGCTTTGGTGTAAGCTTCTTGTAAACCGGAGCTTTCCTCAAGAAGGCTCGTGGTTCCGAGAAGGAACGTGTTACCTCCGTGTGCGAAATGACATACGTATAGTGCCTTCTCCCGCCTTAATTTCTTTACACAGCCAGGTTAGACCAAATAGAACTACCGTGCTAAATTTTGGAATTATTCCGGGTTCGTTTGGCCTTTTTTATACATTAATTGAGTTTCTAGTCAATTAATGTGCATAATTCAAATTTGAACTACAAGCACTGGCTCCAGTGCACCAAACCTGTTTGAAAAATCACATGTGTGTCCTTGGGTGAATTTCTAGGTCACATGCAAGAGATGGGAGTGAAATTCAAACATCTGGGCGTCGTGGCTCGGCCAGAAAGATTGAGAAACTTGGTTTTTTAATTCCTGTAATTCCAAAACACGCCTGAAAATCATGAAACTTGGCATGGTGTCATGACATGGCACCAACATGCTGCGGTAATTTTTTGGCCGAATTGGGACAAGCTTTGGTGTAAGCTTGTTGCAAACCGGAGCTTCCCTCAAGAAGGCTCGTGGTTCCGAGAGGGAACATGTCACCTCCGTGTGCGAAACGACATACGTACACTGCCTTCTTCCGCCTTAATTTTTCTACACAGCTAGATTAGACCAAATAGATGTACCGTGCTAAATTTTGGAATTATTCCGGGTTCGTTTGGCCTTTTTTATACATTAATTGAGTTTCTGGGCATTTAATATGCATAATGCAAATTTGAACTACAAGCACTGGCTCCAGTGCACCAAAGTTGTTTGAAAAATCACATGTGTGTCCTTGGGTGAATTTCTAGGTCCCATGCAAGAGATGGGAGTGAAATTCAAACATCTGGGCGTCGTGGCTCGGCCGGAAAGAATGAGAAACTTTGTTTTTTAATTCCTGTAATTCCAAAACACGCCTAAAAATCATGAAACTTGGCATGGTGTGATGACATGGCACCAACATGCCGCGGTAATTTTTTTGGCCGAATTGGGACAAGCATTGGTGTAAGCTTCTTGCAAACCGGAGCTTCCCTAAAGAAGGCTCGTGGTTCCGAGAGGGAACATGTCACCTCCGTGTGCGAAACGACATACGTACACTGCCTTCTCCCGCCTTAATTTTTTTACACAGCCAGATTAGACCAAATAGAAGTACCGTGCTAAATTTTGGAATTATTCCGGGTTCGTTTGGCCTTTTTTATACATTAATTGAGTTTCTGGGCATTTAATGTGCATAATTAAAATTTGAACTACAAGCACTGGCTCCAGTGCACCAAAGTTGTTTGAAAAATCACATGTGTTTCCTTGGGTGAATTTCTAGGTCCCATGCAAGTGATGGGAGTGAAATTCAAACATCTGGGCGTCGTGGCTCGGCCGAAAAGATTGAGAAACTTGGTTTTTAATTCCTGTAATTCCAAAACACGCCTGAAAATCATGAAACTTGTCATGGTGTCATGACATGGCACCAACATGCCGCGGGGCCGAATTGGGACAAGCTTTGGTGTAAGCTTCTTGTAAACCGGAGCTTTCCTCAAGAAGGCTCGTGGTTCCGAGAAGGAACGTGTTACCTCCGTGTGCGAAATGACATACGTACAGTGCCTTCTCCCGCCTTAATTTCTTTACACAGCCAGGTTAGACCAAATAGAACTACCGTGCTAAATTTTGGAATTATTCCGGGTTCGTTTGGCCTTTTTTATACATTAATTGAGTTTCTAGTCAATTAATGTGCATAATTCAAATTTGAACTACAAGCACTGGCTCCAGTGCACCAAACCTGTTTGAAAAATCACATGTGTGTCCTTGGGTGAATTTCTAGGTCACATGCAAGAGATGGGAGTGAAATTCAAACATCTGGGCGTCGTGGCTCGGCCAGAAAGATTGAGAAACTTGGTTTTTTAATTCCTGTAATTCCAAAACACGCCTGAAAATCATGAAACTTGGCATGGTGTCATGACATGGCACCAACATGCTGCGGTAATTTTTTGGCCGAATTGGGACAAGCTTTGGTGTAAGCTTGTTGCAAACCGGAGCTTCCCTCAAGAAGGCTCGTGGTTCCGAGAGGGAACATGTCACCTCCGTGTGCGAAACGACATACGTACACTGCCTTCTTCCGCCTTAATTTTTCTACACAGCTAGATTAGACCAAATAGATGTACCGTGCTAAATTTTGGAATTATTCCGGGTTCGTTTGGCCTTTTTTATACATTAATTGAGTTTCTGGGCATTTAATATGCATAATGCGAATTTGAACTACAAGCACTGGCTCCAGTGCACCAAAGTTGTTTGAAAAATCACATGTGTGTCCTTGGGTGAATTTCTAGGTCCCATGCAAGAGATGGGAGTGAAATTCAAACATCTGGGCGTCGTGGCTCGGCCGGAAAGAATGAGAAACTTTGTTTTTTAATTCCTGTAATTCCAAAACACGCCTGAAAATCATGAAACTTGGCATGGTGTGATGACATGGCACCAACATGCCGCGGTAATTTTTTTGGCCGAATTGGGACAAGCATTGGTGTAAGCTTCTTGCAAACCGGAGCTTCCCTAAAGAAGGCTCGTGGTTCCGAGAGGGAACATGTCACCTCCGTGTGCGAAACGACATACGTACACTGCCTTCTCCCGCCTTAATTTTTTTACACAGCCAGATTAGACCAAATAGAAGTACCGTGCTAAATTTTGGAATTATTCCGGGTTCGTTTGGCCTTTTTTATACATTAATTGAGTTTCTGGGCATTTAATGTGCATAATTAAAATTTGAACTACAAGCACTGGCTCCAGTGCACCAAAGTTGTTTGAAAAATCACATGTGTTTCCTTGGGTGAATTTCTAGGTCCCATGCAAGTGATGGGAGTGAAATTCAAACATCTGGGCGTCGTGGCTCGGCCGAAAAGATTGAGAAACTTGGTTTTTAATTCCTGTAATTCCAAAACACGCCTGAAAATCATGAAACTTGTCATGGTGTCATGACATGGCACCAACATGCCGCGGGGCCGAATTGGGACAAGCTTTGGTGTAAGCTTCTTGTAAACCGGAGCTTTCCTCAAGAAGGCTCGTGGTTCCGAGAAGGAACGTGTTACCTCCGTGTGCGAAATGACATACGTACAGTGCCTTCTCCCGCCTTAATTTCTTTACACAGCCAGGTTAGACCAAATAGAACTACCGTGCTAAATTTTGGAATTATTCCGGGTTCGTTTGGCCTTTTTTATACATTAATTGAGTTTCTAGTCAATTAATGTGCATAATTCAAATTTGAACTACAAGCACTGGCTCCAGTGCACCAAACCTGTTTGAAAAATCACATGTGTGTCCTTGGGTGAATTTCTAGGTCACATGCAAGAGATGGGAGTGAAATTCAAACATCTGGGCGTCGTGGCTCGGCCAGAAAGATTGAGAAACTTGGTTTTTTAATTCCTGTAATTCCAAAACACGCCTGAAAATCATGAAACTTGGCATGGTGTCATGACATGGCACCAACATGCTGCGGTAATTTTTTGGCCGAATTGGGACAAGCTTTGGTGTAAGCTTGTTGCAAACCGGAGCTTCCCTCAAGAAGGCTCGTGGTTCCGAGAGGGAACATGTCACCTCCGTGTGCGAAACGACATACGTACACTGCCTTCTTCCGCCTTAATTTTTCTACACAGCTAGATTAGACCAAATAGATGTACCGTGCTAAATTTTGGAATTATTCCGGGTTCGTTTGGCCTTTTTTATACATTAATTGAGTTTCTGGGCATTTAATATGCATAATGCGAATTTGAACTACAAGCACTGGCTCCAGTGCACCAAAGTTGTTTGAAAAATCACATGTGTGTCCTTGGGTGAATTTCTAGGTCCCATGCAAGAGATGGGAGTGAAATTCAAACATCTGGGCGTCGTGGCTCGGCCGGAAAGAATGAGAAACTTTGTTTTTTAATTCCTGTAATTCCAAAACACGCCTGAAAATCATGAAACTTGGCATGGTGTGATGACATGGCACCAACATGCCGCGGTAATTTTTTTGGCCGAATTGGGACAAGCATTGGTGTAAGCTTCTTGCAAACCGGAGCTTCCCTAAAGAAGGCTCGTGGTTCCGAGAGGGAACATGTCACCTCCGTGTGCGAAACGACATACGTACACTGCCTTCTCCCGCCTTAATTTTTTTACACAGCCAGATTAGACCAAATAGAAGTACCGTGCTAAATTTTGGAATTATTCCGGGTTCGTTTGGCCTTTTTTATACATTAATTGAGTTTCTGGGCATTTAATGTGCATAATTAAAATTTGAACTACAAGCACTGGCTCCAGTGCACCAAAGTTGTTTGAAAAATCACATGTGTTTCCTTGGGTGAATTTCTAGGTCCCATGCAAGTGATGGGAGTGAAATTCAAACATCTGGGCGTCGTGGCTCGGCCGAAAAGATTGAGAAACTTGGTTTTTAATTCCTGTAATTCCAAAACACGCCTGAAAATCATGAAACTTGTCATGGTGTCATGACATGGCACCAACATGCCGCGGGGCCGAATTGGGACAAGCTTTGGTGTAAGCTTCTTGTAAACCGGAGCTTTCCTCAAGAAGGCTCGTGGTTCCGAGAAGGAACGTGTTACCTCCGTGTGCGAAATGACATACGTACAGTGCCTTCTCCCGCCTTAATTTCTTTACACAGCCAGGTTAGACCAAATAGAACTACCGTGCTAAATTTTGGAATTATTCCGGGTTCGTTTGGCCTTTTTTATACATTAATTGAGTTTCTAGTCAATTAATGTGCATAATTCAAATTTGAACTACAAGCACTGGCTCCAGTGCACCAAACCTGTTTGAAAAATCACATGTGTGTCCTTGGGTGAATTTCTAGGTCACATGCAAGAGATGGGAGTGAAATTCAAACATCTGGGCGTCGTGGCTCGGCCAGAAAGATTGAGAAACTTGGTTTTTTAATTCCTGTAATTCCAAAACACGCCTGAAAATCATGAAACTTGGCATGGTGTCATGACATGGCACCAACATGCTGCGGTAATTTTTTGGCCGAATTGGGACAAGCTTTGGTGTAAGCTTGTTGCAAACCGGAGCTTCCCTCAAGAAGGCTCGTGGTTCCGAGAGGGAACATGTCACCTCCGTGTGCGAAACGACATACGTACACTGCCTTCTTCCGCCTTAATTTTTCTACACAGCTAGATTAGACCAAATAGATGTACCGTGCTAAATTTTGGAATTATTCCGGGTTCGTTTGGCCTTTTTTATACATTAATTGAGTTTCTGGGCATTTAATATGCATAATGCGAATTTGAACTACAAGCACTGGCTCCAGTGCACCAAAGTTGTTTGAAAAATCACATGTGTGTCCTTGGGTGAATTTCTAGGTCCCATGCAAGAGATGGGAGTGAAATTCAAACATCTGGGCGTCGTGGCTCGGCCGGAAAGAATGAGAAACTTTGTTTTTTAATTCCTGTAATTCCAAAACACGCCTGAAAATCATGAAACTTGGCATGGTGTGATGACATGGCACCAACATGCCGCGGTAATTTTTTTGGCCGAATTGGGACAAGCATTGGTGTAAGCTTCTTGCAAACCGGAGCTTCCCTAAAGAAGGCTCGTGGTTCCGAGAGGGAACATGTCACCTCCGTGTGCGAAACGACATACGTACACTGCCTTCTCCCGCCTTAATTTTTTTACACAGCCAGATTAGACCAAATAGAAGTACCGTGCTAAATTTTGGAATTATTCCGGGTTCGTTTGGCCTTTTTTATACATTAATTGAGTTTCTGGGCATTTAATGTGCATAATTAAAATTTGAACTACAAGCACTGGCTCCAGTGCACCAAAGTTGTTTGAAAAATCACATGTGTTTCCTTGGGTGAATTTCTAGGTCCCATGCAAGTGATGGGAGTGAAATTCAAACATCTGGGCGTCGTGGCTCGGCCGAAAAGATTGAGAAACTTGGTTTTTAATTCCTGTAATTCCAAAACACGCCTGAAAATCATGAAACTTGTCATGGTGTCATGACATGGCACCAACATGCCGCGGGGCCGAATTGGGACAAGCTTTGGTGTAAGCTTCTTGTAAACCGGAGCTTTCCTCAAGAAGGCTCGTGGTTCCGAGAAGGAACGTGTTACCTCCGTGTGCGAAATGACATACGTACAGTGCCTTCTCCCGCCTTAATTTCTTTACACAGCCAGGTTAGACCAAATAGAACTACCGTGCTAAATTTTGGAATTATTCCGGGTTCGTTTGGCCTTTTTTATACATTAATTGAGTTTCTAGTCAATTAATGTGCATAATTCAAATTTGAACTACAAGCACTGGCTCCAGTGCACCAAACCTGTTTGAAAAATCACATGTGTGTCCTTGGGTGAATTTCTAGGTCACATGCAAGAGATGGGAGTGAAATTCAAACATCTGGGCGTCGTGGCTCGGCCAGAAAGATTGAGAAACTTGGTTTTTTAATTCCTGTAATTCCGAAACACGCCTGAAAATCATGAAACTTGGCATGGTGTCATGACATGGCACCAACATGCTGCGGTAATTTTTTGGCCGAATTGGGACAAGCTTTGGTGTAAGCTTGTTGCAAACCGGAGCTTCCCTCAAGAAGGCTCGTGGTTCCGAGAGGGAACATGTCACCTCCGTGTGCGAAACGACATACGTACACTGCCTTCTTCCGCCTTAATTTTTCTACACAGCTAGATTAGACCAAATAGATGTACCGTGCTAAATTTTGGAATTATTCCGGGTTCGTTTGGCCTTTTTTATACATTAATTGAGTTTCTGGGCATTTAATATGCATAATGCGAATTTGAACTACAAGCACTGGCTCCAGTGCACCAAAGTTGTTTGAAAAATCACATGTGTGTCCTTGGGTGAATTTCTAGGTCCCATGCAAGAGATGGGAGTGAAATTCAAACATCTGGGCGTCGTGGCTCGGCCGGAAAGAATGAGAAACTTTGTTTTTTAATTCCTGTAATTCCAAAACACGCCTGAAAATCATGAAACTTGGCATGGTGTGATGACATGGCACCAACATGCCGCGGTAATTTTTTTGGCCGAATTGGGACAAGCTTTCGTGTAAGCTTCTTGCAAACCGGAGCTTCCCTAAAGAAGGCTCGTGGTTCCGAGAGGGAACATGTCACCTCCGTGTGCGAAACGACATACGTACACTGCCTTCTCCCGCCTTAATTTTTTTACACAGCCAGATTAGACCAAATAGAAGTACCGTGCTAAATTTTGGAATTATTCCGGGTTCGTTTGGCCTTTTTTATACATTAATTGAGTTTCTGGGCATTTAATGTGCATAATTAAAATTTGAACTACAAGCACTGGCTCCAGTGCACCAAAGTTGTTTGAAAAATCACATGTGTTTCCTTGGGTGAATTTCTAGGTCCCATGCAAGTGATGGGTGTGAAATTCAAACATCTGGGCATCGTGGCTCGGCCCGAAAGATTGAGAAACTTGGATTTTAATTTCCTGTAATTCCAAAACACGCCTGAAAATCATGAAACTTGGCATGGTGTCATGACATGGCAACAATATGCTGCGGTAATTTTTTTGGCCGAATTGGGACAAGCTTTGGTGTAAGCTTCTTGCGAACCGGAGCTTCCCTCAAGAAGGCTCGTGGTTCCGAGATGGAACATGTCACCTCCGTGTGCGAAACGACATACGTACACTGCCTTCTTCTGCCTTAATTTTTTTACACAGCCACATTAGACCAAATAGAAGTACCGTGCTGAATTTTGGAATTATTCCGGGTTCGTTTGGCCTTTTTATACATTAATTGAGTTTCTGGGCATTTAATGTGCATAATGCAAATTTGAACTACAAGCACTGGCTCCAGTGCACCAAAGTTGTTTGAAAAATCACATGTGTGTCCTTGGGTGAATTTCTAGGTCCCATGCAAGAGATGGGAGTGAAATTCAAACATGTGGGCGTCGTGGCTCGGCTGGAAAGATTGAGAAACTTGGTTTTTTAATTCCTGTAATTCCAAAACACGCGTGAAAATCATGGAATTTGCTTGGTGTCATGACATGGCACCAACATGCTGCGGTAATTTTTTTGGCTGAAATTGGACAAGGTTTGGTGTAAGCTTCTTGCAAACCGGAGCTTCCCTCAAGAAGGCTCGTGGTTTCGAGAGGGAACTTGTCACCTCCGTGTGCGAAACGACATACGTACACTGCCTTCTCCCACCTTAATTTTTTTACACAGCCAGATTGGAACAAATAGAAGTACGGTGCTAAATTTAGGAATTATTCCGGGTTCGTTTGGCCATATTTATACATTAATTGAGTTTCTGGGCATTTAATGGGCATAATTCAAATTTGAACTACAAGCACTGGCTCCAGTGCACTAAAGTTGTTTGAAAAATCACATGTGTGTCCTTGGGTGAATTTCTAGGTCCCGTGCTAGAGATCGGAGTGAAATTCAAACATTTTGACATCATGGCTCGGCCGGAAAGATTGAGAAACTTGGTTTTTTAATTCCTGCAATTCCAAAACACGCGTGAAAATCATGAAACCTGGCATGGTGTCATGACATGGCACCAACATGCAATGGTAATTTTTTTGGTCGAATTGGGACAAGCTTTGGTGTAAGCTTCTTGCAAACCGGAGCTTCCCTCAAGAAGGCTCGTGGTTCCGAGAGGGAACATGTCACCTCCGTGTGTCAAACGACATACGTACACTGCCTTCTTCCGCCTAAATTTTTTTACACAGCTAGATTAGACCAAATATAAGTACCGTGCTAAATTTTGGTATTATTTCGGGTTCGTTTGGCTTTTTTTATACATTAATTGAGTTTCTGGGCATTTAATGTGCATAATGCAAATTTGAACTACAAGCACTGGCTCCAGTGCACTGAAGTTGTTTGAATAATCACATGTGTGTCCTTGGGTGATTTCTAGGTCCCATGCAAGAGATGGGAGTGAAATTCAAACATCTGGGCGTCGTGGCTCAGCCGGAAAGATTGAGAAAATTGGTTTTTTAATTCCTGTAATTCCAAAACACCCATGAAAATCATGAAAGTTGTCATGGTGTCATGACATGGCACCAACATGCTTCGGTGATTTTTTGGCCGAATTGGGACAAGCTTTGGTGTAAGCTTCTTGCAAACCGGAGCTTCCCTCAAGAAGGCTCATGGTTCCGAGAAGGAACGTGTCACCTCCGTGTGCGAAATGACATACGTACACTGCCTTCTCCTGCCTTAATTTCTTTACACAGCCAAATTAGACCAAATAGAACTACCGTGCTAAATTTTGGAATTATTCCGGGTTCGTTTGGCCATATTTATACATTAATTGAGTTTCTGGGCATTTAATGGGCATAATTCAAATTTGAACTACAAGCACTGGCTCCAGTGCACTAAAGTTGTTTGAAAAATCACATGTGTGTCCTTGGGTGAATTTCTAGGACCCGTGCTAGAGATCGGAGTGAAATTCAAACAGTTGGACATCATGGCTCGGCCGGAAAGATTGAGAAACTTGGTTTTTTAATTCCTGCAATTCCAAAACACGCGTGAAAATCATGAAACCTGGCATGGTGTCATGACATGGCACCAACATGCAGCGGTAATTTTTTTGGTCGAATTGGGACAAGCTTTGGTGTAAGCTTCTTGCAAACCGGAGCTTCCCTCAAGAAGGCTCGTGGTTCCGAGAGGGAACATGTCACCTCCGTGTGTCAAACGACATACGTACACTGCCTTCTTCCGCCTAAATTTTTTTACACAGCTAGATTAGACCAAATAGAAGTACCGTGCTAAATTTTGGTATTATTTCGGGTTCGTTTGGCCTTTTTATACATTAATTGAGTTTCTTGGCATTTAATGTGCATAATGCAAATTTGAACTACAAGCACTGGCTCCAGTGCACCAAAGTTGTTTGAAAAATCACATGTGTGTCCTTGGGTGAATTCCTAGGTCCCATGCAAGAGATGGGAGTGAAATTCAAACATCTGGGCGTCGTGGCTCGACCGAAAAGATTGAGAAACTTGGTTTTTTAATTCCTGTAATTCCAAAACACGCCTGAAAATCATGAAACTTGGCATGGTGTCATGACATTGCACCAACATGCTGCGGTAATTTTTTTGGTTGAATTGGGACAAGCTTTGGTGTAAGCTTCTTGCGAACCGGAGCATCCCTAAAGAAGGCTCGTGGTTTCGAGAGGGAACGTGTCACCTCCGTGTGCAAAACGACATACGTACACTGCCTTCTCTTGCCTTAATTTTTTTACACAGCCAGATTAGAACAAATAGAACTACCGTGCTAAATTTTGGAATTATTCCGGGTTCGTTTGGCCTTTTTTATACATTAATTGAGTTTCTAGGCATTTAATGTGCATAATTCAAATTTGAACTACAAGCACTGGCTCCAGTGCACTAAAGTTGTTTGAAATATCACATGTGTGTCCTTGGGTGAATTTCTAGGTCCCATGGAAGAGATGGGAGTGAAACTCAAACATCTAGGCGTCGTGGCTCGGCCGGAAAGATTGATAAACTTGGTTTTTTAATTCCTCTAATTCCAAAACACGCCTGAAAATCATGAAACTTGTCATGGTGTCATGACATGGCACCAACATGCTGCGGTAATTTTTTTGGCCGAATTGGGACAAGCTTTGCTGTAAGCTTCTTGCAAACCGGAGCTTCCCTCAAGAAGGCTCGTGGTTCCGAGAAGGAACGTGTCACCTCCGTGTGCGAAACGACATACGTACACTGCCTTCTCCCGCCTTAATTTCTTTACACAGCCAGGTTAGACGAAATAGAACTACCGTGCTAAATTTTCGAATTATTCCGGGTTCGTTTGGCCTTTTTTATTGTCGGTGGGAAACGACACCTATGGGATCACAAGAATCCCTACTGCGGTTGTCCAGGCGCGGGATTGTGAGAAGAGCAGGATTAACAGTCAGCACAAGGATCGTTTACCCAGTTTCGGGCCGCGAGGATGCGTAAAACCCTAGTCCTGCTTTGGTGTGTATTTGAGAGAGTTCTTGAGCTCTCGAACTAGCTATGGTGGTTGTGTAGTTCAAAAGAGCCAAATCCCTCTCCAGTACGCCATGGGCCTCCTTTTATAGTCGAAAGGGGCTGCCACAGTGGCACACAGTAGGTGGAAAGGCCTACAGTGCTGCGAGCTTATCGCTCGTGTTACAGGACAAGACACACTTAATGCGTAGCTTAGGTGTCCCTTAGCTTTATTGGGGACGGGAACGAGTCCCGTCCTGTCCGTTGCCGCCTCGCCTTGCTTCGACACGCGCCCAGACCAGCGGTGCATGCGGCGCCATGTAGGCAGGCAGCTGAGGTGGCGCGGTGGTAGGATCTTCACGAAGATCTGCATGCCACCACGCAGGTGCTTGCTGAGTTGGCGCAGAGGCCTCTCGTCGCCATGCAGGTGCATGCCCAGCTGGTTGAGCTAGCAGCTGCTTGTCGACAGCTGTGGAGTCTTGGTCGATGCGGGCCTAGCTGTGGCCCTGCTGACGCCCTCTTCGTCCACCTCCCAGGGGCGTCCACATCCAGGGCGCCCGTCGAGGGAGAGGTGTTCGACGAAGAGGTGCTTGCCACCGCCAGGCTCGAGGTCGTTGACGAGCCGAGCACCGGTGGCGACGGCTCTCAGGAGGAGCGGCTTCTCCAGGCCATGGGCACCAATTTCCGAAAGCTCCAGGCGCTCCACCGTGCCCGCCTGGACAAGGCCAAGTCCAGGATGGCAACGGTGGACAACGCGGAGGCAGACCTCAAGGTGCGCGTCGCCGAGGCGCAGACTTGGTTCCGCCAAGCTAGCGAGGAGCTGAAGGCCGCCCAGGGCGAGCTGGCCAAGCATGACGTGGAGCTCACCATGAAGCTGGCCGACATCGAGAAGGCCCAGGAGACGGCGGAGGGCTTGGCCGCTGCAGCCGAGGTCGCTCGGACCCAGCATCAGGCCGTGCTTAACTCCCAGGAGGAAGGCCTCGCCAAACGCGAGGCGGACCACGACGCCAAACTCCGTGCCAAGGACGAGGAGGTGGAGAAGCTTGTCGCGCAGCGGACCCAAGGGCTGGAGCAGAGGCACAAGGAGATGCTCGATGCCCAGGCTCTGGTTCACGCCGGCAAGGTGAAGGAGCTGGAGGTGGAGCGGGACGGGCTGAAGGAGCAGGCCCTGAAGCTGGCCCAGGAGAAGGACACGCTCAACGGCGCCGTGACGGAGGCGCAGGGCGTGGCCGTCAGGAGGGCCGGGGAGCTCTCCGAGGCCAACAACTCCATCAAAGACCTCAAGCTGAAGCTGGAGGGCCTCGAGGAGATGCTCTCAAAGGCCAAGGCTCGGGAGGAGACCCTGGCCAAGGATTTGGAGGCCGAGAAGCTGCAGCGGAGGAACTAAGCCACCAGCCACAAGGATTTCGTGGAGGGCGAGAATCGCTGGATCAGCCGCCTCGAGGACGTCGCCGGTAGGATCACCACACAACTGGCTACAATGGGGATGCCAAATGTGAGGTACGCCCCCGAGCGCAGCGGGACCACCAATGCCAAGCTGACCCTGTTCTTCGAGGTTGTTCTCGGGGCCCTGGAGCAGCTTCACTCCAACCGGGCGGCTTCCCTGGCCGATGAGTCCCGGAAGCTTTGCCGGGGTGCCATGACCAAGGTCCTCACCAAGATGGCGTACTGGTACCCCGACCTCGACTTCGACATCGCGCTGGAGAGCTTGCCGGAGGATACTGACCTCGCGCCGCTCAGGGAGCGCATCAAGCCCGTCATCAGCGGTATCGGCTAAATTCAGAGGGTGGAGGGCCAGCGCCGGGATTAGGCACCCCGTTTCTTATCGCCGTTGCAGGTTCATGGCCAAGACAATTTCTATCTTTAGGTAGAACCGCGGCGGCAATTGATGTAATATAACTCTGCAGTACTTTCGATATTATGCATGTTATTTTCCTGTTCGATTTTCCTTTGTATGTCCACCCTACGTCAACTGGGTAGGCTTGCCGGCGCGTAAACCCAGGGCGGCGTCTTGAGGACGGATCCCCATTGGCATGCCGGGTGTGCTTGCTACCGGGCAGACCACCTCATTGCCCCCGACGCGTCTGCTCGAACTGTCGAGCTTGCCTCGAGTCAGAATCGAGAGTGTTGCCAGGCTGCGGAAGGCTACACTGCCAATCTCGACGCGGCCGCTTGAGATGTTGAGCGGACTCGAAACAGAACAATGGCGTTGCCAATTGCGGGAGGGCCCCTTTGCGTGCAGGTTTTCCATACAGAGGAGGAATCTCCGAGGACGATAACCTTATGTACAAAAGGAAATAGCCTAAGGCTCTAAATGACTTAGCTTTTCTGTTGCCGCGCTGGCGTCGTTAGCGCTTGCAGGCGGCGCCGTTTTCTCCTGGTCGTCCTCTTCTTTAGAGGCCATGGCGATGCCGAACATGCGAGGGTAACTGCTAGACCAGATTCTCACAATTGCGCCCCCTACCTGGCGCGCCAAAGATGTCGGTGGGAAACGACACCTATGGGATCACAAGAATCCCTACTACGGTTGCCGGGGCGCGGGGTTGTGAGAAGAGCAGGATTAACAGTCAGCACAAGGATCGTTTACCCAGGTTCGGGCCGTGAGGATGTGTAAAACCCTAGTCCTGCTTTGGTGTGTATTTGAGAGAGTTCTTGAGCTCTCGAACTAGCTATGGTGGTTGTGTATTTCAAAAGAGCCGAATCCCTCTCCAGTACGCCATGGGCCTCCTTTTATAGTCAAAAGGAGCTGCCACAGTGGCACACATGAGGTGGAAAGGCCTACAGTGCTGCGAGCTTATCGCTCATGTTACAGGACAAGACGCATTTAATGTGTAGCTTAGGTGTCCCTTAGCTTTATTGGGGACGGGAACGAGGCCCGTCCCGTCCGTTGCCGCCCCGCCTTGCTTCGACACGCACCCAGGCCAGCGGTGCATGGGGCGCCATGTAGGCCGGTAGGCAGTTGAGGTGGCACGGTGGTTGGATCTTCACGAAGATCTGCATGCCACCACGTAGGTGCTTCCTGAGTTGGCGCAGAGGCCGCTCGTCACCAAGCAGGTGCTTGCCCAGCTGGTTGAGCTAGCAGCTGCTTGGGGACAGCGGTGGAGTCTTGGTCGACGCGGGCCTGGCTGTGGCCCTGCTGACGCCCTCGGCAAGGGTCTTGCCGTGGCCTTGCAGTCGTCCCCGGCAAGGCGCTTGCCGGGGTCTTGTGGATCTCCTCGGCAAGGATCCTGCCGAGGGTCTCCGTCTTGTAGTTCTCATCTGATCTTATATCTCTATGGTCTTGACAAAGATCCGCATGCCACCACGGAGGTGCCTCCCGAGCCCTGGTTCAATGTGGTTGGTTGGGTTGGAAACCGTGGGCTCAAGGGCGGCTCGCTCTGTTGGTTTTTGGGCAAGTTGCCCTAGCAAGGTTCTTGCCGGGGCCGCGAAGGCCTGCCCCGGCAAGGATATTGCCGGGGGAGTCCACCTCGCCCTCTCGCTCTTTGGTATCTTTGGTCTTCGCGTTGCCTTGGCCATCTTGTGCTTCGGCTTCTCTCCGGCTCCCCTCCTCTGCCCTGCTCAGTGTGGCCGTGGCGTGCGGCTCCGACTGCCTGTGCACAAGTAAAGGGGTACAAAGGTGTGCCCGTTCTTTTGTACACCGACATTTATACATTAATTGAGTTTCTGGGCATTTAATGTGCATAATTCAAATTTGAACTACAAGCAGAGGCTCCAGTGCACCAAAGTTGTTTGAAAATTCACATGTGTGTCCTTGGGTGAATTTCTAGGTCCCATTCAAGAGATGGGAGTGAAATTCAAACATCTGGGCGCCGTGGCTCAGCCAGAAAGATTGAGAAACTTGGTTTTTTAATTCCTGTGATTCCAAAACACGCTTGAAAATCATGAAACTTGCATGGTCTCATGACATGCCACCAACATGTTGTGGTAATTTTTTTGTCCGATTTGCTAAGGCGCACACATTAACAATCAACAAAGTCATTTTGGAACAAGTGCTGTCACATTACAAATCAGAAACACAAGTATTATTGAAACCGTGGGTGTTCGACTTACCATTTATGTGCGGCCACGCATCCCCTTTTTTTATTGGCTAGGAGGTGACGTGCAGGGTTGCTATTTGAGTGTGGGAGGCGTGCGATCAGACCCCTGCGCGTGCTCATCGGGAGGAGAGCCCTTTGACCGCTACCCGCCGCGCACCTCCCTCCCAACGTCTCCATTAATGGCGCCCGAGCACCTGTTCTACGGCGTGGCTATATGTCTCACTGGACTGAGATTTAAGAGAGAAAAATGAAAATCTGAAAAGAAAGTTTTGCATGGATCTTGATGTAAGATCCGATGGACCTATATAACATCGACTGCGACTTATAGCAAGCGTGGTGAATATAAGGACGATGACAGTGGATAATAATTGTCTTACATATTTAGAAACATAATTAAAAAAAGCCACATGCGGCAATGCCCAAAATACACAAAAGCAAAAGAAGAAGGAAGACAACGATCTGGCTTGTTGATCTCTACTTTCTTGATGCATTGCTGCAGGCCACGAGAACTAGTCTCCGCAGCGAGCGGCGACGAGCTCTTTCTTGTCCTCAAGATGCTGGTTGAGAGCATCCACGGATTCCTCCACCAGCCTTCTACGCTCGATGCGCAGCATGGCATTCTCGCCCATAAGTTTCTCGATGATGACGCCGGTCCTCTTCAACAAGGCAGTGGTCTGCTCCTACTGCTCCGCACTTTCGACGATCTTCGCCCTCTGCAGGTCGCGCTCGGCCCGGAGCTTCGCATTGCTCTCATTTAGTTGCCAGATGACGTCGGTAGACTGTTCAAACGAGGCTTTCAGGTCATCTTGCAACCTCGCCCACCTGGAGATCTGATCCATCTGCCTAAGGACGAGGGCACACATGCGCCTGTAAGAGTCCTCGCCTACCCGCGAGACATTTTCCCAGGCCACCGCGGTGCGGGAGGACATCTCTGCTGCATTCGTGGCGTGGCGGGACATCTCTTCTTCTTCCGCGGCATGGCCAGACCAGTCTACTGCATCGACGGTGCGGCGGGTCCTCCGTGCTGCTTCGGCGGCACGGCGGGACCTCTCTGCTGCTACGGCCGTGCGGCGGGACATGTTGGCTGCTTTTGCGGCGAGGCGGGACATCTCTCGTGCTTCCACTACCAGGCTCGCCTCTCCCTGGTGGCAATCTCTCGAACCCAGAACTCACGCTGGCCATGGCGTTCGCAAGGGAACGATGATGGCTGACTTGTTTGTTTTTGACTTTTTCTGGATGAGGAGTTGAGGAGGAATGTGCAGTCATCTTGGAGTGGTAGTATTTATAACCGCGTAGTAATACGCTCATAAGTGGGAAACCGTTTAGGTTTTGATCGGTGTGAACAAGTTTACAATTTGAAATGTGACGGGATGCGGCCTCCCTGTTCTTCTAAATTTTTTTGATGGGACGCTTGCTCAAAATTTACTGACGGTTATAAGTGCGGCACTATTCCCGGAAGGCGTAACGTGGGCACATACGCCTTCTCGGCCGCGTACGTGGCGTTTGCACCATAGGGTGCACCGCAATAGGCAATGTCAGCACACGTCTTGTTCCAACAACCGGGTGCGCTCGTTATTACCATCGCGCACGCTTCTTTTAATTAGAATGGGTGTGCCCGTCTAGCGCACACACGTTGATCTATCTAACTGTTTCAATTTGTTGTGGCTAATCGCAAACAGTTCACCCATGTGAAGTGTATGCCATCAATCGCAGACACTTTGATCTGGCTTACCCGTTTATGTTCTGTTGCCTAATCGCAAATAGTTAATCCTTCTAAAGTGTATGCCCTCAATCACACACACCTTGATCTGGCTGACCGTTTCTTTTGTGTTGCCTAATCACAAACAGTTCATCCGAGTGAATCATATGCTGTATATCGCACACACCATCATCTGGCTGCCCGTTTCTTTTGTGTTGCCTAATCACAAACAGTTCATCCGAGTGAACCGTATGCTCTATATCGCACACGCCTTCATCAGGCTGCCCGTTTCTTTTGTTCCACCTCATCACAAACAGTTCATTGGACTGAACCGTATGCCCTGGATCGCACATGCAACTAAAATCTGAACCGTCTTTGATGCATCCTCCATTGCAAACGTTTTGCACCTTTTTTGACGGGTTTTTTACGTTCCCGTTTGTGATTAATGCATCGCACACAATTTTGTGAAAGGGTCTCTGATCGTAGTGTCGCGTTAGCAGCATCCTGCAGTAGTGTTTGCTCGTTGCCCGTAACTCTCTCACGCACCACTCTGTCATCTCGGAGCTCTTCCCTCTCTCTCTCAAACTCTCCGTCTCCCTGGGTCACACATACACATGCATATCTCACCCGCACTTGATAGACCCATCTAAAACTCTATCTCTCTCCCTCGTTCTCTCTCCATCTCACATGCACACACACAATATCTCATGCCTAGCCAAGTATGATGGTCTCTCACTCAATTGTAGGCACACGCAGTCCCCCCTATATGTATATGACTAGCTAATTCTTAGTCTCCATCACAAACATGTGCATAGTCTATCTCGATTTCTCCCGGGCATCTTTGTATCGCACACGCACCTCATCCCTCGATCTCCCACCCATATAGTCCCCTCACGATCTCGAGGGGATCTCTCTATCACAAACACACCATCTCTCAATCCCCATGCGTCCATCTTCTCCATGCATCCCTCTCGACCTTTGTTCCTTGTTGGTCAGACCTCTATTGGGCGTGTGCTATAGGGGTGCATCTCTCCGTTGCAAACAATCACGCACTAGCTATCTTCGTGTATCTCCTCACCTCGCTTTTCTATCTCGGAGATGCAAGCGTGATATGTTTGCATAAGAAACGAACACACACACTCTCTCTCTCTCTAATTTATCGTTTGTTGTCCCTTTCTCTTTCACGCACATACTATTTTTGCACACTCACTAATTCTCCTTCACACGCACTTGATCTCTCTCAACTTAGGCACTCTCTTCGATCCATAGCATATAGATTTATCGAAAAGTCAAACATCACAAAGTTTGACCATGTACGTGGAGAAAAACATTTACATCTAGAATGGCAAACATATACCATTAGATTCATCATGAGATGTAGTTTCGTATGATGTATCTTTGGTATTGTAGATATAAATAATATTTGCGTAAACCTGGTCAAAGTTTCCAAAGTTCGACTTCTAAAAAAATTAATATGCACTGCATTACGAGCGGATGGAATATCTCTTTCCCCCTCTCAGCTATCTGATGCACACCACTCATCCTTATCGGGGCTCCTCTATCTCTCTCAAACTTTATATCTCACTAGTTCACACATACACATGTATCACTCACGCTACATAGACCCATCTAACACTCTCCGCCCTTGTTCTCCCTCTATGTGACACGCACGCCCCTAAGTACCATAATCTCTCACTCCAGCATAGGCGCACGCACTCCCACCCTAAATATGACTATCTCTCAACAGCCATCAGGAACACACGTATTGTCTCCTTCCATCCATATGTCTAACTCGATATCTCTCGGGGTATCATCTATCGCGCACACACCTTGTCACTCGATCTCCCACCCATGTAGTCCCATCACGATCTCCAGGGGATCTCTCTATGACAAACATACACTCTCTCCTCCCCATGTCTGCATTTTCTCCGTACATCTCTCTCGACCTCTTTCCCTTGTTTGTTAGACCCCTCTTGGCCACGTGCTAGGGGTCTTTCTCTCTTGGTTGCAAACAACCACACACTATCTTCTCACCTTGCTTCCGCTGTCGAAGATGCATGTGTGATATGTTTGCATTAGACACACACACTTTTTCTCTACTTTTATCGTGTGTTGCCCATGTCTCCTTCACACACGCACACACACTTTTTTCAGTCACTCTTTCTATTTCACTCTCTCTCTCTCTAGTTAGGTACTCTCTCACGTCCATAAGCATATGGATGTTTTGAAAAGTCAAACCTCAGAAAAGTTTGACCAGGTATATGTGGAGAAAAACATTTACATATGGAACGATCATTAGATTCATCACAACATGTACTTACTTCATACTATCATTTATCTTCGGCATTGTAGATATAAGTAATTTCTTTATAAACTTGGTCAAAGTTTCAAAAGTTTGACTTTTAAAAAATGTAGGCACTACATTGTCGAACGGAGGGAGTAGCTCTTTCTCTCTCTGCTATCTCTCACGTGCCTCCCCTCTCACTCGAACTCTCTATACCGACGGATTATACGGTCACTGTGACAGCGTATAACTCCGCATATTTTTTAGTTGACTGGTCAACCAGTCCACATGCTGCCTTGTCAGCTCGTGTTCTCTATCTTCGTGTGCTGGCCCATGTGGCAGTGGGTGAAAATAAGTAAACTAGACGCCCATCTGACACGCGGTGAAGTAAACAAAGTTGAAACCACTCGTGGTAGCACCCTGCATGCTAGTAAATTGAGGGCACACTTCTTCCGCGTGAAGGAGGCACTCGCGCACACTTACCACCACGTGGCGGCATGCACAGAAGGACACACTCGCGCACACCCAGCACACAACACACACCAGCACACGTTACACGAGCGTCGCCGCCGGCTGAGACGGACGGCGAGGCAGCCAACAAGCGGAGGCGGCTCAAGCCAAAACCGCATCCGGTGAGCCTGGACTTCATCAGCAGCCTCCCCGACGACATGCTGCTCGTCATCATCGGCCTCCTCCCCACCAAATCGCCGTGCGGATCACCCTTCTCTCCTGGCGGTGGCGCCCCCTTTGGCTCCGCGTCCCCCTCAACCTCACCGTCGACAGCCGCCTCTATGAGGGGGATTGCAAATGCATGGCCGCAGTCTCCAAGATCCTTTCATCGCACTCTGGGCCAGCCAGACACCTTGACATCCGTATGTTCAGTACCAACTGCAAGGTCCAAGCCAAGTTCGAAGAGTGGTTCTTATCCACTGCCCTAGATCAGCTCGAGGAGCTCAGCTTCGAAGATGGACTATGTCGCTCTCTACCGTTGTCCGCGCTCCGCCTCACACCAACGTTGCGCCACGCCAGCTTCAGCTCCTGCTATCTTCCATAGATTAATGCCGCCATTCTTCTCCCTCAACTCAAGTAGCTCGACCTCTTCAACGTTGGCATCTCGAAGAATGCTATGGAGCACCTGCTCCGTAGTTGTACTGCGCTGGAGTACCTTCGTCTTGAGCAGATCCATGGGTTCATTAGCCTCTACATCGCCTCGACGAATCTCCAATGGATTTATGTTTCTTGCTGGCCCCGCAACAAGACATCAATTGGGAAGAGATCACTCTAGCTGTTCCACGTAATGGTCATTGAGAGTGCGCCTTTCCCTGAGATATTGCTTGTATCCGATCTAGAAGGTCCAACAAAAATCAGGGTCATTGACGCGCCGAATTGACAGCGTTGGTGTACTCGTCTGCCAAATTCTCTGAACTCTTTATTGGATCTGTAATCGTTCAGGTACAACACTCATCTTCGTCTCTGTCTTCTTGAAATTCACATTTTTAATTTTGTTCTTGATGTATTTACGACTGTCATCCAGAAAATGATTCCCACAAGCTTGACCCAGTCTATTCGCATAGTGAAGATCTTGGCAATAAATTCTATTGGCCCCAATCTGGATCAAGTTGTTGGATTCCTTACATGCTTTCCGTGCGCGGAGAAGCTACTCATCGAGGTGAAACTTCTTTCCTATTAGTAAATGGTAATCATAACGTAGCTCAATTTTTTCGTAATTTTCCCAAATTACGATGACAAGTGTAGTGTTCAAAACTGCATCTACGCACTGCGCCGAAAGAAATGTTTTTAGTATTTTTTTCTCACGTGATCACCTGCATCTTTTTTTGTTGTACTACTATAGTAGCCTAGGCTAGTCATAGTGGCAAGTAACATAGACTTGTAACTCTATGGTTACCCTAAGAGCAAGTACTACCTCCGTCCTGGTTTACTCTTCCTATTTTGTAGTATCAAAATTTGACCATATATTTAACTGACAAAATGTTAATGCATGTCACTAAAAATTATTTCGTTGGATTCATATTTGAACATAATTTCAAATGGTATAATTTTTGGTGACATGCATTGGCATTTCCTTAGGTAAATCTATGGTCAAAATTTTACACTAAATACGAGGTAGTACAAAAGTGGGCTATAACGGCCCTCCACTATGCAGGCCAAAACACGTGCCAAATTCACTTGTGATGCATTTGGCATCGATGCCCCTCCATTGCTCACTTGGTGCCCCAATATGGATCACCTACTTTTCTCTGGTGTGAAATTAACTCATGCAATAAAAGAACACTTGCGTGGGAGAGGGAGAGGACTGAGGCAATAAAAAACACTTGTTTGGGAGAGTGAGAGGCTGGTGTAGTTGGTTTGATTTATTTGTTTATACATGTGGGACTGTGTGCACAGCGGTGCCAACTCTATCACATCGCTAGAGCGGTGCCAAAATCTTTTGATTTGACATAGATGCGCATTATGCGGCATACTTTTGAGAATTATGGCATCGGCCACATAGTGGAAGGCAACAAATGCCCAAGTTCCTCACGTGCTCCTAGGTGAATGAGAGGAAAGAGAGAGAGAGAGAGTGTGAGAGAGTGAAAAAATATCACTAGCTAGCCAACCCTATCGTATGAGCGAATGATATTGGTACTTCTTGATGACACGGCAATCTTATACAACCAGCAGCTCTAATATGTTCTCTTCTTTTGCAGATAAAAAAAGACCCGAAAGTGAAAAATGTGCTGCACTATAACAATCTCATCGAATGCCTTGATCTCCATCTTACAGAAATTGATTTGATCGACTACCGAGGCAGCACATCTAAGATTAAATTGGTCAGGTTCTTTGTTCTGGAGGCAAGTGTGCCCAAGGTAATGAGGTTTGGCGTTCTCTAGCGCAACAATGAATGGTGTGCTGATCACCGCAAGCATCTAAGCCTAAATGATAAAGTCTCCGTAGAAGCTGCACTTGTTTTTGAAACATCAAGTGGCCAGAGACTCGAAAATTTATTTGCGCATTAGTGACTTGTCAGGGCGGTGGATTTTAGTTTGTACGATAATGTTGCATCCACCTAAAGTAACGAAAGTTCTTACGTAAACTTCCTAGTAATTCCCTCTTCGTAGGTGCAACATTACTCCTAACATTTGTAATATATGTTTAAAACTTGTAATATTGTCGTGTCCTATTCCTGCGTTTTCAAAATCCTACGAATCAAAGAGGTCCTGAGTTGGTGATGATGTTGTGCCTGCCATCTTTCACCAACAGCCGTCACATCTAGATCTGACGCATACAAACCAAATTTGTGGTTTTGCAAAACAATGCTCGCACTTGTTCCCTATTTAAAAACAACTCCTTGTCTCTCACAATCAGCCTTATCTCCTCCCCACCACATCTAGAAGGCCATGGAAAAATCTGGCGCGATGGCCGCTGCCAGCACCGTCCACCCCCAATCTTGGTGTTCCGTGCAATGCACGGGCATCTACGCACGGGAAATTATGTCGAACACGGCTAGTTGTAAGCAGGCTATCTCTATAGCCAAGATGATACTGACTGCAGACGGTGAGGCTGAGTATGGTATGCCGAACACGGTGCCTACACTCAGGTGTCATCTCTGGTGGAGGGTCTTGTCACTTCACTGTGAGGAGCAACACGTAATAATTTGACCGACGGGTAGTACAGTACTACTACATTGGTAGTACTACTACTAGTACTAGCAATACCGTCTGGATTTAGTAGTACTACCACGTCCATCTGGATTTAGTATTTGACTAGCAATATCTAGTAATGCATGTCACAAAAAATGTACTACTCCCTCTGTGAATAAATACATGGTATATTGTTTATTCCTTCTGGTAGATGGCGAAAATCTAAAGTCTCATCAATCAAACTACTATTGTACTCACCGAGTGCTCAGCTTGGTAAGCTACCAACAAAAATTTTGCAATCAAAGACTACTATTGTACTCCCTCCGTACTGGTCCATTAGTCATGTTACGAAAACCAAATAGTAATCCAAAAACTTTTAGGCGCGGTGCATTAACTACCCACCTCATTCCCTGTTTTTGCCATGAAAAAAGAAATCACCCAATACGACACGTGGGGTGCGTATGCATCCAATGACTTGAGACTACTCCCTCCGTCTAGGTGTATAAGTCATCTTAGAGCAAGTGAAAAAGAGGAGTTGGCTCTCATGCAAGAGCCTAGCTATATGCGGATTCCAAGGAAGATACAATTAATATGAAGGAAGAGAGAGAGAAGATGAGAAAAAGTAGTACTCTTATAGCCAACCTTATAGCTAACCTTATTGTATGACTGGCTACAAGTGATGGCTTTATATGACATGGCAATATCATATAGCCAGCAGCTGGCTATACTATTAACCATGCTCTTAGGTTGTGCACCGTGACCAAGACAAAGGGGAAAGCGAGAGAACGTAATGTCATTTTGCTAATTAAGAGCATTACATGCAATGAACTAACCACTGCATGTAATGTTTGGTAGTCTCAAGTCATTGAAAGCATGCACGGCCCACATCTCTCATTGGTTGATATGTCACGAAATAAGAAACGAGGAGGGAGTTAATGTACCATGCCTAAGTGTTTTGGAATTATTTGGTTTTCGTAAGGTGACTTACACACCTAGACGGAGGGAGTACTTAGCACAACATTTTTGGTTACATGCATTAACATTTTATTAGTTAAATCAAAGGTCAAAACTTGGCGCAAAATGCAAAGGGGACCAATAAACCAGTAAACATCAAATTTCTGGGCCCCAACTAGAGGTCCGGTGAGATGACTATACTACACCGGCACGGAGGGGGACGCACCTTCATTGACTTATTGCACCTTCCTTTGGGTGTATGACACGTGGGCCCAACAGGTGGCTAGCCCACTTGTCATACAGCCAAAGGCAGGTGCAGTTAAGGCACCGGAGCTCAGTCCCACATGGATGCAGCTTCATTGACTTACTGCACCTGCCTTTGGTGTATGACAGGTGGGCCCAACAGGTGGCTGGCCCACCTGTCATACAGCCAAAGGCAGGTGCAGTAGAGGGCCGAGGAGTAGATGGCCAACACACACGTGAATGCAATGCAGTCTGCACTTCTCATATAAAGGCTCCCCGCCAGTCCAATCTACGAAATCCTATGCACCTACGCACCCTAACCAAGGGCAAGAGTGATCACTCCAATCGCAAGATCAGTTGACTAGAAGCTAGACCCATGGAGGCGATGAGCGCGAGCATCAGCCGGCTGTGCCAGATGGTCCACGACGCCGGCCTGTGGCCCAGCACCGAGGAACGTCTCCAGGTCGTGCTTGAGGCCGCCAGGGCGAGAGGCCGCTTGGACGACAGCTTCGTCTCCTTGTTCGACGAGGTCCCCGTCGGCTTCCTCGACAAGTTCACTGTCGTCAAGAAGCTCGCGGACGACCTTGACATACGCCTCCAGCCCACGTGCCCAGGCTCTGCGATGCTCGCCACCCTCAACGGCCTCTATGGTGACAACCTCTTGGGCGCACTGGTGGCCCTGCGACCGCCCGCCATCGCGCCGGAGAATGTCCACCTCGAGGTCGTGCTTGCCGCGCAGCGCCTGGCGCAGCAAGACACCGTCGACATAATCACCCATGTCTACGCGCAAATCGTCCACAAGGACTACTACGTGCAAGAGGAGGACGATAGGTCGCTGGCCTTCTTGGACCACAGGGCAACGTTGTACGACATTATTCAGAAGCACGTTGAGCTCACCGCCAACGCCGCTGCTCCTCACATGTCGGTTGGTGACCCGGCACACTAGGGCGTGAGGATATCGTTGATGGATTTGTATGTATCTTTATCTTTCCGTCAAATCCAAGTAGTAGTATATGGTACGTACTACTAGTAATTATCTTATATTTTGCTTCAACTTCATAATTTTCGTACGTACTCCATGCAAGAACCATGCCAGAACCAAACTTCTCATTACTCTAGGGAAAATCGTTATTTCTATCTATCGGTCGTGCCATGGAGCACAACCAAATTTTACAAGTTACAAGTTCAAAAGGAAAAGCCTGTTGTGTTCGCGTTGCACCCCCACACGGTTGGTCCGGCACGCCACTCAAGGGAAAATGCGTGATGTGTTGCATTTTCACTTACAAGTGGGACATCAGTTGAGCAAACCGACTATCGGCGGCAAACCCCCAGCCCGCCCACAGCGCAATGGCTGAGAAACAGGAGGGAGAAGAGATGGATGTAGCACGGACTCCAAGAAAATTGGTGTCAGATGGGACTCGTGTGGGTGGCGTGTGCCGTACTGCTAAACATGAATGGTAGTTATGGCCCATGCCACCCCACTATATTGAGCCTATATCGAGGTGCTGTTACGTAGAACAAATTTCCTGGAGTCCGTGCTCAGCCCTCCTCTCTCTCTCTCTCTCTCTCTCTCCCTCTCTTTCTTCTCAGCCAGCCAGCAGACGCGCGGAGCCCATCATCTGTTTGCTCACATGCGGTCCCACCTGTCAGTAAAAACACAAGAGGACCCACTGAACCTGCACATCTTTCACCTCGACGTGCTGGTGATGAAAAACAAATCGAATAAAGATCTTCGGTGGCCGCTTTTGGAGTTACTCAAGAGTAAGATTCTATTTACAGTTTAACCCAAGATGCACATCACATGGCTTTAACTAGGACTTCATTTTCTTGCATGACACGACCTGGATGCTGGATGTCCCACGTGTCAGCAAAAGGAGGAAGAACTCAGCCAAATCTTCTCCACATTTAGACCCGAGGAGTAGGAAACACGGCAAGCCCTGTGCCTACATCATACTACGTACAAGCCCACCTCACGCAGTCACGCTATCACCATATTTCACGGCCTCCGTGCGACACCTAGCTCTAGTTGATCTAACTAGAACTAACTACTATTGTGCTAGCATACTCCTATATTAGGTTAGCTCTATGTGATGTGGCAACTTCATATAACCGGATGCTGGCTATAATACTACGGTACTCACACTCCAAGAAGTGAGTCGGAAACCATTCATAAATTGAGTTTAGACATGCATATGCAAATGTACCATTCATTACATACAACAAGTCATCAACACACAACGACAACGAGGATACATGTTGGATTATAGATTAGTTCCAACAAAACATTCTAGTAAATACTAAAGTTTTCATCACATAACAAATGGCCTCCGTCCCCCATAAGAGCGAAGCCACTTCACACCCCCACACGGTTGGCCCGCCGCGCCGCTTGGGAAACGCGTGTTGTCTTGCATCTTCACTTAGGCCAACTCCAACGCGTGCAGCTCATACGACCGCTCGCCCAATCCCCTTTTCCTCGACGCCCCCAAGCTACCCAACCATGGCTACGTGTTTTGTGCACCCGGAGGCCAGATTTGGAGCAGATCTGGTCGGTCTTGAGCTCGCCCGGCTCTGGGAGGCCGCACCATGCCATGGACTGGCCGGGCACCGGGTCAGAATGCCCCGGCAAGGCCGCATGCAGGTATTGACTCCTCCTCTAGCCGCTCGGATCTACACCGTCGGTGGTCTGCCGGTAGATACATGAATGGCGGTCGGCCGGGCTCGGTGCTGGCCCAAAAGCTCGTCGGCGCACCGTTGCCACTCATTACGTGCGACGACTGCCCAAAGAAGGTCTTGCGCCGCGTGTCTACAATGCCGGAACATCCCGGATGGGTGTTCATCAAGTGCTCAACCGATGGGGTATGTGCTACTTTAGCTTCGGTTGTGCTCTCGGATTTGACTAGTTGTGCTAACTTAAAATTTTATTGTGTAGAATGGATGCAACTTTTGGTATTGGGAAGAAGAGTACATCGATATATTGATATAGCGCAATTTAGAAGATGTTCTAGCACTTTTAGCTAGCATAGAGGCTAGAGATGAGACTAGTGCACATGTTGATATAATAGAGGCTAGACATGAGACCAGATGCGAAGAAGCAACGTCTACTTCTTTACACTTGAAGAAGAAAGAAGCACGCAAGATCGAGCCTTCGCAGATCAACAATGAATGCATCGAGAAGGCACTAATCCAACTTACAGGGGCAGTTATGGAAGTTGGATATCTTCTAAAATGTATTCTTGCGGTTCTTGTTTTCTTTGGTCTTGCTTTTCTAGTCAAAATTTGGTGATGTATTTCCATGTACCAAAAATCAATGATGATAAAAAGAGATGTGTTTGCAAAGAAAAACGTACGCAGTCGGGATGCGTTCGCGCATTGGGCGCACAGCCACTGCATCCAAGAAATGGCACGGACACGACCCCATTGCCCTACCCAAACGGACAGAATGGCAAAACGGACGTCCGTTTGTGGTCGTGCGTTGGAGTTGGCCTTACAAGTGGGATGGCGGTTGAGGAAACCGACTATGGGCAAACCCCCACCTTGCCCGCCGCGCGATGGCTGGGTTGGAGAAATGAGGAGGTTGAAGAGATAGCTGTAGCACGGACTCCAAGAAATATGGTGTCAGATGGAAGTCGTGCCGGTGGCGTGTGCCATACTCCTGGACGCGAATGCTTGTTCTGGCCCATGCCACCCTACTATATATCAAGGATTCGAGGTGATGGTTACGTACAATGAACACATTAACATATGGCCCACCTCACACTGTGGCCAAATTTCCTGGAGTCTGTGCTAGGTTAAAAAGAGTTCTTTGTGAGGGTGGATGGCTGGTCTCAAGTTTAAAACTTGTTGTATTAAAATATATTTTTCCTCATCGCAGCACCCACTCTAAGAAGCGACTCGAAAGCCATTCATAAAATTAGTAAGTTTATCACAGGCATATCATTTAGCATTACATACAATAGGTCATCAACCCACAACGACAACGAGGATACAATATAAATACTAAAGTTTTCATCACACAACAAATAATTAGCAATGAAATGAACTTCAGCTCAGCCACTCGTCGGCATTGGAAACACTTGCTTTGAACCAGAAGTGATTCTCTAGGAAGGGCCAGCTATTGTCAATCTCGAGACCAACGCAGGACTGATCATCCAGGCTGAAGCGGCCTATGTTAGGACGCATATTGTGATAGCCATGGTAGGGAAGAATAGCAATGTCCAAGGTATAGATACAGTTGCTTCTCATAAATGGTAGTAACGTTGTGTCAACAACAGTTGGATCGCCTTTCACCGTCATTGGATAGTTTTGTCCAAGGAAGAGTGAGTTTCCTCCAAGACTATCAATACTGAACCAAGGAGAAGGTGTTGGTGCTAGCACACTAGTATCCATCCCGAATACCCTGCAACGGATGTTGGAATAGGTCCGGAGAGTGCGACCATGCGAGAAAACACCTGCTTCCTTAGTAACACCAGCACTGCCCTGTATATAGACAAGAAGAGGTGATCCATCAGAATAAGTTGCCAAGCGCCACTGAGTATATGGGTCCTACTCGTCCTCATGCTCGTGATCATCACCATCGCCATCTCCCCTTTGGTTATTAAATTTTTCAAGTATAGGTGGTGGAATGTTCACAGGACCTTGGAAACACAAGAAGGTTATTAGTAAAGGGAAACTAGCTAACCCGCATGCATGTTGATGAAACAATTATAATTACGGTGGAATACAAACGTACCAAAACCATAAGGGTTCCATGCAAAAACAATGCCACGAGTGGTGGCAGCAAACACAAGACCCTCGTATTGAATTGCATCACAGTACTCATCCGTGTACATAAATTGTTTTTTGAGCAATATCCATCGAGCCATGGAAGTAAGGACGGCAACAAGCTTGTCGAAGATAGCAACGACTTCATAGTTCGTGTAACCCCAAGAGCGGTTGGGAACTCGACAATTGCTATCTTCCATAGAGGACATTCACCATGATCGTATTTGAACGTACGTAGAATACCGGTGTGCTCAACCTCTGAGCAGTCTGAGATTTTTGGAAGTGGAACCTGGTGACGAGTGTACACATTCACAAGTTCCCACTCGCAATTGTACCCAATATAAACAACCCAATCTCCATTTGCGCCTGCCCAAGCCTTACCCTCAAGCGATGGCATCTTAACATCACACGTATCATTATCAAGCGGCATCAACTTGCACAAGGCGAGGCTTCCGTCGTCCGCGCGCCAGTCAGCAGGGTCACAACAAAGAAGATAGGGGAGATCAATCCTCTCCTGGACCCTTGGATTCCTTGTAATTATGTTATTAGTTGAGTCGAGAATTGTCTTGAACGAACCTGCCTTGCTAGCCGGGGTGATGACGTCGCACCGATCAATAAGTTCCTCCAACATGTCATCTTTCAGATTGGGGCAAGAATAACGGGATCGTTTATGGCCTGTTCCCTCCATGGAGAAGACGACCGAACAATGGCAGAAGGAAGGGTGAAGGCAAATGGAGGAGAGAGGAAGAGCATCCGACAGCAGTTCCAAATCGAGAGGGAAAGGAGAAGAGGCGGTGGACAGTTGCCACGGTACACGAAGAGGCGCACCGGCCTACATAGACATCCGTTCGGAAATTGTACAAAAGGACTCGTCGTCGCCTCACTGACATGTCTGAACGGGACCACATGTCATTGAAACATGGTTTGTCATTTCTCGTGCAAAATGCGGTCTGGCCGCTGAGGGAGTCCTAGACTAAGGGGTCCCTGGGCGTCCGGCCTGTTATCCATGGGCCGGACTGATGGGCTGTGAAGACATGAAGGCCGAAGACTGTACCCGTGTCCGGATAGGAGTCTCCTTGGCATGGAAGGCAAGCTTGGCGACCAACTATGAAGATTCCTTCTTATGTAACCGACTCTATGTAACCCTAGATCCCCCCGGTGTCTATATAAACCGGAGGGTGTAGTCCGGAAAGGGATATACTCATTACCGTAGTCATACAGGCTAGGCTTCTAGGGTTTAGCCATTACGATCTCGTGGTAGATCAACTCTTGTAATACTCATATTCATCAAGATCAATAAAGCAGGAAGTAGGGTATTACCTCCATAGAGAGGGCCCGGACCTGGATAAACATCATGTCCCCCGTCTCGTGTAACCATCGACCTTAGACGCACAGTTCGGGACCCCCTACCCGAGATCCACCGGTTTTGACACCGACATTGGTGCTTTCATTGAGAGTTCCACTGTGCCGTGAAAGAAAGGTTCGATGTCCCCTTCAATCGTCGATAGTGACATTGTCCAAGGAGAAACCTTCCTCCCCGGACAGATTTTCGTATTCGGCGGCTTCGTACTGCAGGCCAACTCGCTTGGCCATCTGGAGCAGATCGATAGCTACGCCCCTGGCCACCAGGTCAGATTCAAAAGCTTGAACTACGTCGCGGATATCCGTGGAGACTTGATCTTCAACGGATTTGAGACCATGGCGATCGCTCCCCCTCGCTCCGATGAACATGACTTAAATCTGTCATCGGACCATATTCAGGAGATGGTTCCTGTAACTGCTACTGCCTTAGATCCGGAGCAGATCGCGCCATCCGAAGCCACGAAGTCCGCGGCGTTGGAGTCGACACAGACTCAACACCTGGGAATATCTGCGTCAAAGGAATTCCGGACTCGTTTTCGGCTATAAGTTCCAAACCGTGTACGCCTGCGGACACCAAGCTGGATCAGTCATCGATCTTCGAGTTCAGCGCCGCAGACGTCTTCCAACATTCGCCCTTGGGCGATGTTCTAGATTCATTAAAAAACTTGTCCTTGGTGGGGGACTCATAGCTGAACTATGTCCGGTTGGAACTAGAGGCTGATGATGGAGAATTTCGCTTCCCACCCGCCACCCACTTCATAGCCACTTTCGAGGACTTAACCGACGTGCTTGATTATGGCTCCGAAGACATCGACGGTATGGACGACGATGCCGACAAGGAGCAAGGCCAAGACCCGCCATTCACTGGACGTTGGACGGCCACCTCTTCGTACGATGTGTACATGGTTGACACACCTAAAAAAGCTAGCGACGATAACAAAGAAGACCGGGTTGCGAATAAACCTTCTGAGACACAGTCCAAGCGCCGGCGCCCTAAACACCGTTCTAAGTCACGTCGCTCAAAAGACAGCAACACTGGAACCGGAGAAAATAGTACTCCGGACGACGCCGAAAACAATGAAGGCCCTGTTGGAGCAACATCCGAACGGGAGGAACAAGACAACATGCGAGTTAACCCTGATAAACAGGCCATGCCCAATGACCCGGATGACGATAGTTACCGTCCACCCTCCGAAGATGAGGAGAGCCTCGGCAACGAGGATTTCATCGTGCCTGAGGCACCCCTCGAGCAGGAGCGCTTCAAGCGCTAGCTAATAGCTACTGCAAGAAGCCTAAAGAAAAAGCAGCAGCAGCTTCAAGCTGATCAAGACCTACTCATTGATAGATGGCCAGATGTCCTGGCAGCCGAAGAATACGGCCTCAAGCATCCAGCCAAGAGTTACCCGAAACGCAGACTGCTACCTCAGTTCGATGAGGAGGCACCGGAGCCCATACCTCCCTCGCGCAATGCGGAACGACCACCACATGGTCGGGATAGTGCGGCGGACCGACCACCTCGCGGTCGGGATAAAACGGCAACTCAGGCCGAACAGCAGCCCGCATCACCGCCTTGTAAAAACAGACACAAAACAGCTCGGGACTATACATACGACCTTCGGCAGGACCTGGACAGTAGAGCAGGACACACCAGATCAATCTACGGATTGCGAGGACGCCTTTCGACTCGCGACGATGGCTACCTATTCGGACGTGACAAACCTAGTCACGCCCGGGCCGGTAACCACAGACGGACTTCATCAGAGGTGCGCTACTATGCGGCCCGATATAGAGGCGCCGCACACCCTCTCTGCTTCACAGATGAAGTACTGGATCATGAATTCCCCGAGGGGTTCAAGCCCGTCAATATTGAATCATATGACGGAACAACCGATCCCGCAGTATGGATCGAGGATTTTATTTCCCACATCCATATGGCCCGAGGAGCCGATCTCCACGCCATCAAATACCTCCCACTAAAACTAAAAGGGCCAGCTAGACACTGGTTAAATAGCCTGCCTGAAAATTCTATCGGCAGCTGGGAGGACTTGGAAGAAGCTTTTCTTGACAACTTCCAAGGCACTTATGTCCGGCCACCACACGCCGATGACTTAAGTCATATAGTTCAACAACCTGGAGAATTAGCCAGAAAATTCTGGACTAGGTTCCTAACCAAAAAGAACCAGATCGTTGACTGTCCGGATGCCAAAGCCCTAGCGGACTTCAAACACAGCATTCGTGACGAATGGCTCGCCCGCCACCTCGGCCAAGAAAAGCCGAAGTCTATGGCAGCCCTCACGGCTCGTTGTAAAAACACAGCCAACGGGGCAGGCCCCTCCGAGGCCAAAAACAGCACCGGCAAGATCCGGCGAGCGAAAGAAACCTTATAAAAGGAACAACAAGGGACCATCCAGCTTGGACCGCATACTCGATCGTCGGTGCCAGATACATGGCACCCCTGACAAACAAGCCGATCATACCAACAGAGATTGCCGGGTTTTCAAGCAAGCCAGCAAGTCAAATACCGAGAGCAAGGAAATGGGATCGCAAAGCGAGGACGACGACCAAGAGCCCCGGCAGCAGAACACTGGGCAGCAGAAGAAATTTCCCCCTCAAGACAAAATGGTGAACATGATATATACATACCCAAAAGGGAGCGCAAGCGCGCACTCAGGGACGTCTATGCGGCAGAGCCAGTCGCCCCAAAATTCAATCCGTGGTCGTCATTTCCGATCACCTTTAATCGTAGAGATCATCCAACTAGTATCCGTCATGGCGGTTCAGCCGCACTGGTCCTTGACCCAATCATCGACGGATTTCACCTAACACGAGTCCTAATGGATGGTGGTAGCAACCTCAACCTGCTCTATCAGGATACAGTGCGCAAAATGGGCATTAATCCCTCACGAATCAAGCCCACAAAGTCTACCTTTAAAGGAGTCATACCAGGCGTAGAGGCCCGTTGTACGGGTTCAATCACGCTGGAGGTGGTCTTTGGTTCCCCGGACAACTTCCGAAGCGAAGAGTTAATCTTTGATATTGTCCCCTTCCGCAGCGGCTACCCCGCACTGCTCGGACGAACCACGTTTGCTAGATTCAATGCGGTGCCACACTATGCTTATCTCAAGCTCAAGATGCCCGGTCCATGCGGCGTCATAACAGTCAATGGAAACACGGAACGCTCCCTCCGTACTGAGGAGCACACAGCCGCCTGGCAGCAGAGGTACAGAACGGCCTTCTCAAGCAGAACTATAATCCGGCTGCCGAGCCCCTGGACATCGTTAAGAGGGTCCGGACTACACTGCAGCAGGACAGCTCGGCTCGTCAAGAGCTTGATTAGCAATTCGGCCTCCGTCCCAGCCCCGATAAGGGAGTGGCACTCGTACCACGCGTACATAACTACGCGCCCAAAAACCCATGGATATGGACAGAGGCATAGCTAGCTCGCGATCCACAGTGCGGCTCGACCGACCCCAGGATTCGCGTACCTTTTCATTTCAATTTCAGGTCCCTTCTCTCTTTTTGAGGTTTCTTCTGACAACCCGTTTGTTGGACACACCAAGGAGGCAAGGAGCTTTGGGGCACAAGGGAACCCCCAGGTGGCCTCCGTTAACGATTGCTATACCTGTTTTACATACCCGCACGCAGCTCGCACTTAGTCTTGGCATGTTAAATAGCCTTTTTTGCTTATCATATTACATGTACAGATACGCCTCGACGTATTAATCACATTACAAAAATAAAGGGCAGCGTCAGTTTATTACTTAACCTTCCCTTTTTTTCCTTTGTATTTATTACTCGTTGCACGCGTAAATTCTGGTACGTACTTCTGCGCCAGGGGCTTTATCATGCCCTGCATTACGGCAACAAAAGTCCGAACACTTTTATAGTACAGTTCGACACCCCGAACTTATAGCATTATATGCATCGGCTCCGAATCATGTCTTTGGTCAATAGTTGGGTTGCCCGGCTCCTGTGTTTGCCAACTTACGTTCCGCTATATAGGCTAGGGTAGTAAAGGGAGAACTACTACGATTGTGTCCCGGTTCTTCCGGACGAGCACCTCAGTAGAGAAAGCCGAAAACTGACTATCATGATGTGGCAAGAGCTGGTCAGATGTTCGAGAGGTCTCAAATCCCTAGAGATTTTTTCCGCTTTATGCGAGGAATCGGTTTTCTCCGATTAGGCATGTATAACGCCCCTAGTTCGGTCTTCCAAACACCAGGGGCTTCGCTGAAATTTTCATGGTCAAACTCCTATGGCTAAGTGAGGGTAATAAAGGCCGTATAGTATGATTGCCTTGTTCGTTGCGCTAAACACCTCCTTTAAGGACCAGAATGTGGAGTAAAGAGTGTTTAGGTTTATCCCGAACACCCCCGTACTATCTACGTGGGGGCAGAAGCTGACGACTGGTCAACCCTCAGATTTTAATAAACGGCCGCACAGGAGGTAAAATTTAATCAAAAGCATCATATTACATTCGATCTTGTTTCATATTACAGGACAACCCGAATGTTTTCATGGGAATATCACGTCATTCGCACATTGCTCCGCCACAAGGCGGGATCCCTGCAGGACACCGTCGAAATACAGCTCGGGTCGACGATGCTCCTTGCCCTCAGGTGGCCCCTCGGCCATCAACTTCTTGGCATCCATCTTCGCCCAGTGCGTCTAGACCGACCGCTTCATGGCTTCAAGCCGTGGGCAGGCACTCACAAGCCGATTCACAAGTCCAAAGTAGCTGTCAGGCACGGGCTCGGTAGGCCACAACCGGACTATCAGGTCCTTCATGGCTAACTCGGCCAACTTGTGCAGCTCGACCAGCTGTTTCAACTGGTCGCTAAAGGGCACCGGATGTTCTGGTCCAAGATATTGGGACCAGAACAGCTTCTTCGTAGACATCCTTTCTTCATCCCGATAGAACTCGGCAGCATCTGATACGTGCGCGGCAGATCGGTAAACATCCCTGGAAAACATAAGTTCGGGTAAGTACAAGGACCGTTTCCTTTGCATACTTGCCCTGCATAGTGAAAGCCTTACCCGCCGCAATCTTCTTGGCCGCCTGGATTTCCTGGAGGGCGCTCTGGGCTTCGGCTCGGGCATCTTGCGCACTCTGGCAGGCCTTCGCAAATTTGGACTCTTGTGTCTTAGAATCACGCTCCAAGGACTCGTACTTCTTGACGGCGTCCTGGAGCTCTTGCTGAACCTTGCTGACCCTGGCCTCGTGCTTTTCACGCGCGGCACATTCCTTGGCCGCTTTTCTTCGACCTCGGCTAACGCCTTTTTGAGGGCCGCCACCTCGGACGTGGCCCCTAGTAAAGTTCATGACACTTCAGTCAGCCTGAACCATTTATCCTTCTTAAATGTACCCACAGTTTACTGCATACCTTGGCTATCCTCTAGCTGCTTTTTCACGAGGCTGAGATCTTCCTCGGCCCGCTCCAGTTTCTGCTTCAATCCGGAGACCTCCGCAGTATGGGCGGTAGCAAACTGCAGCGATGCCTGCTTATTCACATAGACACCTTATGTTAGACTCCTGCGAAAATTATTTTTGATCCTCTGTTCGGTTTCTTTTCCGAACACTGAACAGAGCATCATGGGCTCCTGTCTACACTGAGATATTCTTCCTACAATTACATTACTCACCTCAAAGCCTGTTACAAGGCTAGAGCAGGCTTCAGTCAGTCCGTTTTTGGCGGACTGAACCTTTTCGATCACCATACCCATATGGGCACGATGCTCATCCACAATGGAGGCGCCTTGCAGCGCTTCTAGTAGATGATCCGGCACCTCTGGTTGGATAAAGGTCACCGGCGGCACACCCCCTCTTTTCGGGGAAGGCCGTTCGCCGGACTCCGGAGCCGTATAGGTCTCCAGAATAGAGTCCGGCTGAGGGTCGAATAGAACTCGACCCGCATCATCCGTCTCTACAAGGGCTTTTTCCCCCATATGTCTGACGGCCCGGGAGTCATCCTGGGGCGCCACCCTGATGATCTCCGGAACTTTCCCCCAGTCTGAGGAGGTCCTTCCAGACACCTCCTCATCATCACCCTTGGCCGACGGAGAGTAAGCAGGCGGCGGTGCCATGCTGGCCCTCTCCTTTGGGTCCAGCGAACCTTTTGAATAAGATCACGGAGAACTATCCCGGGCCGGACTGCAATAACATGATTCAAACATATCAATATTGCAAGGCGGAAAGGCCAGACATTTGGGCGTGCATAAAGATTTTGATACTTACGATGCGGCCTGAGGCTTGGTCCGGGGAGGTCGCTCCAGACTGCTATCGACGTATCACACGGAGTTATCCGCGAGGGAGCCTTTCCCCCTCTTGGGCGCCTTCGCCTCCAGGTTCGTGGAGGCCGCTCTCTTCTTCCTCCCCGCCCCAGGTGGGGAGTCATCTTCTTCTTCCTCCTCCTCGTCATCGTCTTCGGCGGACGAAGATTGAGTCTCGTCTTCAAACATCACGTCCGAAGAGCCCTTTCGGCGAGGGCCCCACCGGGCCCCTTTGGTCGCTTTCTTGGCCGTCTTCTCCAGCACCTCATAAGGAGCTGGAAACAACATTTTCGTCAGTAATGGGAATTCTGGGTCTTCGGGCAGCGGAGCCGGATAGTTAATCCCCCCTGCTACCTCGATCCAGGCCTAAAAACATGGATCGGAAGGCTTAGGCTTTTTCCTCAAAATATGCTAGTAAAGGGTATACCTTGAAAACATGAAACAACTTACCAAATTAGCCTGGCATTTTAAGCTGAGCCCGCGGTCGTCGATCGTGGGCGGTGGCATCTCGCCGGCCTTGAAGAGCACTTTCCAAATATCTTCGTGCGTCGTGCTGAAGAGCTCTAGTAGCGTCTGGTGCTTGGCCGGATCGTACTCCCACAAACAGCAAGTCCGGCGTTGGCATGGAAGGACCCGACGAACGAGCATGACCTGGATCACGTTGACAAGCTTGATTTTCCTGTCTATCATGTTCTGGACGCACGTCTGGAGCCCAGTCAGCTCGTTCGAGGAACCCCAGGTTAGGCCCCTCTCTTGCCAGGAGGTGAGCCGCATTGGGATTCCGGATCGGAATTCGGGGGCCGCTGCCCAGTCAGTGTCGCGCGGCTCAGTGATGTAGAACCACCCTGATTGCCACCCCTTCACTGTCTCCGCAAAGGAGACTTTGGGACAGGTAACATTGGGCATCTTGCCCACCATGGCGCCTCCGCACTCTGCTTGTTGGTCGGTCACCACCTTCGGCTTCACATTGAAGGTCTTCAGCCATAGGCTGAAATGAGGTGGGATGTGGAGAAAGGCCTCGCACATGACAATGAATGCCGTGATGTTGAGAATAAAGTTAGGGGCTAGGTCATGGAGGTCTAGCCCGTAGTAAAACATCAGTCCACGAACGAACGGGTGGAGAGGGAATCCCAGCCCACGGACAAAATGTGTGAGAAACACAACCCTCTCATGGGGCTCTGGAGTAGGGACAATTTCTCCTTTGACCGGGAGTCGGTGAGCGATCACCTTGGCCAGGTATCCGGCCTCCCAGAGCTCCTTGATGTCCTTCTTCTTAACGGAGGAGGCCATCCACTTGCCTCCAGCTCCGGATCCGGACATGTTTGGAGTGCTTTCTCGAACGAGGAAAAGCTAAAGCTTGGGCGCTGGAGCTCAAGGACGGAAGGGCTGAAGGAGAGAAAGGGTGTGGGTGAAAAAAGGGAATCCTTATCCCCTTATAAAGGCCGTGAATATCAAGCGCCTCCCCACTCACACTAAAAGCTCGCCTATTCCCAAGGCCGGTGTAAACGGCACGGTTGGGTCACCCATACCCGCATTGATGAGAATCCCACAATAAGGGGGCACGATCTCTGCCTTGACAAGACGTGCCAATGGCAACCGCGTCTCGGAACGTGGAGCGGCTGACATAGAACGGTTCGGAATTATGACCGGTCAGATGTGATGTCGTGCTATAAAAAGTTGTCAGCAAATTGGACTCGTGTAAAATTATATTCTCTCTACGGTTGTGTATGGTGTGTGACAGGTCCGGATACTATTATCACATCCGAAGACTATCTTGGAGTTCGGAAAAAAAAAGGGAACCCGCCTTGCAATGCCGAAGACAATCTGCGCGCCGGACTCCTTGTCATTGAACCCAGGTTCAGGGGCTACAGAGGGAGTCCTGATTAAGGGGTCCTCGAGCGTCCGACCTGTTATCCATGGGCCGAACTGATGGGCTTTGAAGACATGAAGGCCGAAGACTGTACCCGTGTCCGGATAGGAGTCTCCTTGGCGTGGAAGGCAAGCTTGGCGACCAACTATGAAGATTCCTTCTAATGTAACCGACTCTATATAACCCTAGATCCCCCGGGTGTCTATATAAACCGGAGGGTGTAGTCTGGAAAGGGATATACTCATTACCATAGTCATACAGGCTAGGCTTCTAGGGTTTAGCCATTACGATCTCGTGGTAGATCAACTCTTGTAATACTCATATTCATCAAGATCAATCAAGCAGGAAGTAGGGTATTACCTCCATAGAGAGGGCCCGAACCTAGGTAAACATCGTGTCCCCCGTCTCCTGTAACCATTGACCTTAGACGCATAGTTCGGGACCCCATACCCGAGATCCGCCAGTTTTGACACCGACAGCCGCGTTGGCCCGAGGTGCCGCATTAGTTATCGACCTTTATTTTTTTAATGGCCTGCCGTTCAGTTTTGAAGCACGACTAACTGGAACTGTATGCAGAGAATATATAAATTACTCTACCACTACTCCACCTCTAGTACTAGTATCAAAAAAGATATATATGCTGGAGCTTCAGCGCTTTCTTGCTAAGGGCTGCCCACTTGCTTCTCACACTATCACCCTCTCTCCCGATCCTCTCTCTCCCTCCTCATCAGTGGTCTCAGATCCGCCGGGGAAGAAAAGGAAGTGCAGCATTGACACACTCGTCGTCGGCGAGCGAGGTCACGAACTGACTACAAGGCTGTCCTCTCAGACCTAGCGCCCACGCGGGATGTCTTCCGTCCCCAAGCTCGCTGCCATAGTGTGTGCGGAGGACGATGGCCATGAGCGAAGCCACTTCCCGCCGACCCTCAGGTATGCTACCTCTTTTCAAACAATACCCTTGTTCTATTGCCCCATCTGCCACATCACTGCATGTGGATCTTTTTGCACTCCACCATCTTCCTCTGCTCTTCTGGTCACACAGATGAAAACATTAATTTGCACTATTAAAGGAAACCCTACTTCATGCAGACTAATCCATGTCTGGGTTGAATAAGGAAAAGAAGGGAGAAAGTACTATCCAAAATACTAGGCATCGAACCCGCATCTAGGTTGAAAAGGGGAAAATCAGTAGCTAAGGAATGAGTCTCGTGTCTCTTGGTTGAAAAAGGGTGGAAAGGCATGACAACGCAATAGAGAATGACCAGGTCGATCGGTTTGTTGTCCTCGCATAGGAAAAAGGTGGCTAAAGAGAACAAAAATGGGACATAATCCACATATGTTGCTTGGATATTTGTTGCTCTGGGCAACCATACCGCCCTCACCACTCTATGCGTCCGTGGACGTACATTGTACTGGTGCGCCCACTGTCCGAATGGGTCTCCCATGCTCTTATTGCCACTTTTTTGCTGTTAGTATAACGCGAACGGTAAAGTCAAGTAATGCTACTACTAAAGTGATGCCACATTTAACTAATGCCACACCCAGCCTAATGCCACCGATAAATTGAAGCAATGGCATTTAATGTCACTGGATTATTTCAGGGTTAGCTGTTGATTGTGGATGTATTAAAGATTTTTCAGCTAAGGCATTCTAATGTTGTTGCACAGCCAGCATACCAACGATGAAACTTGTTACTACCTTCAGATTTTTGCACTGTCAATGCTTATAGATTACATACCTCACTTTCATGAGATAAGTCAATTTTTTGTATAGTGTCACCAAAATGCCAAGGCGCTGATGTCGTTTTATTTTGGTTAAACTGCACAAAAAATTATGAAGACAAGAGGGAAGGTCAAGAGTGGGTACCTCCTCCTCCGGCAGTTCTCTTGATTCGTTCGATCAAGTTTTTATGTTTGATCGATTATCAAGATTGGGATAACAATTTTTAGGTCCCCTCGAGTTCGAAATGATATTTACCTTGAAGGTACATGGTTTGCAATTTTTTATACTGTCATTAGTTAATAATGCTAGTTACCTTCACACCTTTGTATTTGGTTTAATGCTCTTGCACAGCTAGTACACCAATGCTGAAACTTGTTACCTTTACATTTTGTATTGTTAATGCTTATAGAAATCTTCCAGTGCTTGCTTATGGAAATCTGTTTAGTAAAACCAGTGTACTGTACCCTGTAAAAAAACTACTCTATCGTTGCACTAGCCACTGGATTAGTGATATTTTTACTATTCGAATGGTGTAGCATTAGCGTATGGACATATATAAAGTGTGGCAAGCTTTCCCAGATATGTGCTCAAGAAAACTACTACCTGTTTTTCTAAATACTAGATGTTTAGGTACTTTATATTGAACTGCGAAAACGTCTTATATTAAGGAACAGAGGGTGTAGAGTTCACCCAAATTATCCCGGTAGCTAGTCACACCTTTGTGAAAATTAATGTTCATTATGTTATCGGAGGAGGTATGTATGTTTGTCTCTAATGCCTGTCGATTACATACCTGACATCATGATGTAATGTTAAGTCATTTTTCGTACAGTGTCACTGAATTGTCAAGGCGGTGATGGCATTTTATTTTAGTTGAACTGCACAAAATATGCTTAAAATAAGAGGGAAGGTCAGGAATGGTTCACTTTTTCAGAAAAAACTATCTATGCCTTCCTGACATCAGCCGTTGTTGCCTTATTTATTCCTTCAAACAAGTGGTTAGAAATAGTCTTGCTACCATTTCCCATTAAGAAATTGGAATGCTTATATTTGTGAGTCTATGCTTCAACTAGTGCCACTTCTATAGTAATCACGCTTTCAATATCTATGCAAACAGGGATGCTCGATTTTAGTGGAACTGCACAAAAATTCCAAATGGTTCAATATTAGGAGCACGTTTTCTTCCAAACCTTTATATCCAATTGGTGGCACTATGAGCTGTTCATTACGAAGATACATGGTTTGCTACTATCTAGCTACTCTTTTTGTACTATCATTACATAGTAATATTAGTGGTTTGCATGTGAATTTATTAGCAGGGTGGACCTACATTGGAGGTGCATGACATGATTCAATGATTGGATGCTCAATTTCGGTTGTTTCAATTTCACCTCTTCCATCACTTTGAACATGGGTATCCTTGGTCTGATGAAAAATAGGCGCTATTTTTCTGCTCTGAACCAGCAAATCAATTCAGTGCGAAATTGTCCAGGGCAAAACATGACAGTATCAAATTGCCCAGTGCAAAACATGACAGATGCTAAGCGGAAGAGGCGTGTTTAAACCGAAAATACAAGGTGGGGTATATGTTTACTAGCTGGTTGATATTTGTGAAGACAGATGTCTGCCCGAACAAACAAAGTGACCACAATTTTGGTGGAACTGCACAAAAGAATAGTATAGTACAACATGAAGTGCCATTTGAAAATAGACCTAGAAAGACTGGATAGTCACTTCATGGACTGCACAAAAGTAGTAATGTACTATTTATCGGTCAACACTAGGTGCTTCATTGCTTTGGCTGATTATACAATGGGCATCATTTTGCCTACGTTAAAGTTTGTATTCTGAAAATAATCTCTCCGTGTGATCGTGAGAAGACCAAATCATATTGCAGTGGATGTTCCTCTGTCATGTGTGGTTCATTCTCATGGTTCCAGGTGTTGGTGAAACCACTTACGTTTGCAAGAGGAATTGTAGACTTCACAAAGAAATTTGTCTTTCACTCTGTACTGAATGTTGGCCCAGAGAAGCATCCATGTTAGTAGGAAGAACAAATGTTTTTTCTAGATCTTTTCTTTTGGAGCTACATATTAATTTGTATATGATCTGTGAATCATTGAGATGCATTAACATGTTACTAGTTGGTTGTGAATTTGGGCTGCTAATTTGAATATATTACAATACCAGGCCCGTGAGTCTCGTGATGTGCACAACATGAACCTGATTTCTATGTTCTCAGTGTTTACAAGTTACTAGCCGTTCCTTATTTCTGTTCGCTCAGTGTTTACAAGTTACTTATCGATCACTAGCTAGCCTACTAATACGCCCCTGGCAGTTTTCGTTGTGACGCAAGATCCAAAGTTGGCAGTTTTCTGAATAAAAATTCCTATCTCTGAAGAAACCGACAAGCTGTTCTGAAGAAAATGCCACGCGTTTCCTGCAAAAAAATGCCATGCGAATCTGAAGAAACTGCCAGCAAAAACTTTCACAAATACCTTATATCCCAGCGAACATTCATCAGCTAATGCGATCCTACATGTACACTACCGACCTACTCGATCCTACACGAATAAATAGCGGATCACGCACGTACTACCTCCTTTCCAGTTTGCAGGGCTCAATTCAAAAATCTCACCAACCAAGGTAGAAGATGAGTGGTGGAATCATTTTTGACAAGGAGGGAGTACCTCATCTGGATGATTCGAGTGCACTTGTTTGACCGTCATGCCGATGTGCGACCCAGCACAGACGGGACGCACCACTAACGGGACGGGGCGACACATCAGTTTTTCCAGTTTTCCACGGTAAGCTGGCGCGCTAAGCTATGTCTGGTTATGCATTGAATTCCGATGGCCGTCGCATTTCCCGTGACACGCCACTCCAACTAACTTCCGCCTATAATTACCGGTTCCCGGCGTTCTCCGGTAGCACCATCACGCAACTCGCCCTATTGGCTCCCCTCACAACCCCCACCGGCCCGACGTCGCTCACCACTTGCCCTCGGTCTCGCCACGTCCATCATGCCCCCGACCGTCAGCAATAGGCGACGCCAGAGGCGCTCACCGATGGAGCTAGTTTTCGGTTATTCACCGAAAGGAAGACGGAGGGAGGATGCATTCTATCGATCTTTAGATGGCAATGCAGAGTATGGGGAGTTGTTGGAGTGCGACCGCCTGGTGGAGGACTAGCATATCACCGATTTGCGCCGCCAGCGGGGCATGGAGCAGCAGCACACCGCCGCTTTGAGTCGCGAGCAGAGCGCCCGTGACTGGGCCGACTACGTGGAGGCCGGCGCCCGGCAAATAGCCCTAGAGGCTGTCGGGCACGCACGCGTGCGCGACGCCTAATTTTACAACTAGCTCGTCAAGTGGGTTTCCTGCTTAGAAGCCGAAGCTTCGGTGGACCACGCCAACATGTAAAGGGCCAACGCGCGCGAGCAACGAGCCCTATCACACCTCCGGCAAGTCCGAGGCGAGGAGGAGGACGTCGGTGCCGGCATTTAGCGTGTACCGCAGATGGAGGCCGACATCGTCTTGTTAGCTAGGAGTAAGTCAGTACTTGTACACTACATTATTAGTGGGAGTAGATTGTTAACTTGCCTATGATGGTTGTCAACGTGGCTGTTCAGTACTCTATATCTGGTCAGACCTGTTACTTTGCTCTGTATGTTTAACTTTCCGTTTGAATGTATGGAATGGGCTGTTATTTTTTTTAAATGGGTTGTATTTGTCCGCCACAGGTTTAGAGGCTGACTTCTGGGCCTACTAGGTTGATGCGTACACAATTAGGAAATGATTGTACATGGAGAGGATGACATCAGAGACCCACTAGGGTCATGGTAGTACGCAAGCAAGTGCCTCCTTATTTCAAGCTAGAAAAATGGATCCTCCTAATGGATTTCTGACATCTGGGTCCTATGCCATTGTCAACGTAGTCAATAAACGAGAGAACTGCACAACGAGCTGCTGACACGAGGGACCCAGTAGCTTGCCAAGTTTTTTAGGGAAGTAGGTTGCCTAGTTATCTTTGCTTCTAAGACGGAAGCAGGCAGTCAACTGGGCTGTGTGAGGCACTCTGGCCTGTCTAGCCAGCCTTTTCTTTGATGTTTACCACAAGACCAGCCCATTAGTTTTTTTCTTTCTGAAAATGGCTAGCCCGGTTTTTTTGTTCTTTTGCAGAATACCTAACCGAGGCCTACTTGGTTTGTCAGCCCTGCTGGGCTGCAAATCTTTCAAGACAAGAAAATGGACTATCAGTAATGAGAAATGGCTGTACATTTTTAAAACAAATCAAACCGGCAATTAGTTTCAAATTTCTTTTTTTTCATTTCAAGAATTTAAATTCCATAGATTTTTATGCGTGGACAATTATTTGGATTTTATATTGATATGAATTTATTTTTCAAATTAATTTGAATGTGACTCGAAATGTCGGGATTAAAAACAGTTGACCGCACCGAAATATGCAAAATTCCGTATAATTTTTAATTGTGGCCACAATATGGGTTGTAATGCTAACAAAAAGAAGATGGGCTCCAAAAAATCCTTAAGAATTTGCGAATGGGCTGTGAATTATTAGAAATAATGGCAGATGGGTTGTATGCTGTTTTCCACACATTTGCGGCTGACTTGTGCGCCTACTATAGGTTGACGCGTACGCTTTCCTAAAAAAAAGGTTGGCGCACACGCAACACCGTGTCAACTTAGTCAACACACGAGAGCAGTGACTATTGGATGTCCATCCAATGGCCGTCGTGCTTCTTCAATCTCTGCTCTTCCTGCTCCAGCTGCTCAAACAAGCGCTGGCGGGACTGCCCTCCCTCCTTCCACGGTCGGCTGTGTTGCCGCGCTGGCCTCACCGCCCCACCGTACTCCCATCGCTGGCCCAGCCATCCCTCTACTCACCCACACCTGTTGTTATTCTCCGACGATGGCAGACGAACCAGTAAACCCTCGTACCCCCCTCCGCGTGGGAAACAACTGCCGAGTCTTCCCTGGCTCTGTGTCGTTCCCTACCTGGTGCTCTCGGCGCGGCGTGGTCAACGTGGTCAACGAACGACATCCATCGGAAGTGGACTGTATGTGGAGAGGCTTACAGCTGGGTCCACGGCCGCATGCAAGGAAATGCCTCCTTATTACGCCCAAAATAATGACTCCTCCACCTGACAGCTGGGACCCACGGGAAGGGCCTCTGTATTTCGCGAAAAAATGTTCCCCCTGCTGACCGTCGGACCCACCAGCTATATCTTCGCACGCAAGGAAGTGCCTCCTTATTACACACAAAAATGAATACTCCCCCAGCTAGCTGGGACCCACCATAGTGGGAGGCTGACTTGTGGGCCTACTAAGTTGACACGGACGGACGGCTATGTCAACTTAGTCAATGTGAACGATTCTAGCTCTAGTGACCGTACGATATCCATCCAACGGCCGTAGTGCTTCTTCAACCTCTGGTCTTCTTGCTCCAGCCGCCCAAATCAGCGCCGGTCGTGCCGCGTGCTCCTGCCTCTCGTGGTCGACTGTGATGCCATGGAGGCCTCCCCGCCCCCTACTACTCCCACCGCTGGCCAGACCATCCCTCTACTCACCCACATCCCATGTTATTCTACAGCGACGACAGCCTCACACCGCAGCCGTACCAGTGAACCCTCGTACTCCTCTCCGCATGGGCATCCACTGCCGCGTCTTCCCCGGCTCCGCGTCCTCCCCTTCCTAGGCCTCGCCGTCGTCCACCGCCCTGGTGCTCTTGGCGGCGTGGTCAACGTGGTCAAGGAACAACTTCCATCGGAAGAGTACTGTATATGGAGAGGCTGACAGCTGGGTCCACGGCCGCAGCAAGGAAGTGCCTCCTTATTATGCGGAAAATAATGATTCCTCCACCTAACAGGAGGGACCCACCGGACGGGCCACCGTATTTTGCAAAAAAAAAACGTTTCCCCCTTGACTGCTGGGACCCACCAGCTACATCTTCGCACGCAAGGAAGTGCGTCCATATTACGGGAAAAAAATGATTCGCCCCCTGACTGCTGGGACCCACCAGCTACATCCTCGCACGCAAGGAAGTGCCTCCTTATCCTCCCTGACAGTCGGGACCCACCTGGTCGAAGCGTACGTAGCGTTGTCATTCTGGTCGCGAACGTTGACGTACATACTGGTCGATCGGTCTGTCTGCAGGCTGCAACGATGAACTGTGGCCGAGTAAGGAAGGGCACATGTCGTAGTAGAGGCGCGGACGTAGCATGTACACGTACGTACAGCCAGGGTGCAAGAAAGTAAATACGGCCATGTACGTACATACGGGCAGGATCTTGAACACCTACTCGCGCATACGTACGGCGAGGGCTCGTGTACATGGCTGGGTCAGAATGGAGAAATTGCGTCGTCATGTTCATCGGGAGACAACCGGCTTGGACGGAACAACCGATCGAAACGAGGCCTAGCGTACCGCAGAACGGAGGAAACAACCTTGTGTTTGATCGGCCATGGTCGAAACAGGATTCTTTTCATTGGGAGGGGTCTGGCGTACCGTAAAATGGAGGAAATGGACTTCTCTTGGACCTCCTATGGTCGAAACGGGGTCCTATTGATCGGGAGGGGTGTGGCGTACCGCAAAATGGAGGAAACGGACTTGTGTTGGAGCGCTATAGTCGAAATGGGGGTCCTGTTCATCGGGAGGGGTGTGGCGTGATACGTCTCCAATGTATCTACTTTTTCTCGTGCTTTTCCTCTTGTTTTGGACTCTAATTTGCATGATTTGAATGAAACTAACTCCGGATTGACGTTGTTTTCAGCAGAACTACCATGGTGTTGTTTTTGTGCAGAAATAAAAGTTCCCGGAATGGAACGAAACTTTGCGAGGATTTTTTTATATCAATAATAAGAATTTCTGGAGCCAAGACCACCAGAGAGGGGGCCCTGGGTGGGCACATCCCACCAGGGCGTGCCCCCCTGTCCTGGCGCGCCCACCCACCTGCTGGCCCTGCTAATGACCCCCTGATACTATAAATTCAGATTATTCCAGAAAAAACCAGGGAGAAAGAATTATCGCGATTCACGAGATGGAGCCGCCGCCAAGCCCTGTTCTTCCTCGGGAGGGTAGATCTGGAGTCCGTTTGGGGCTCTGGAGAGGGGAATCTTCGTTCTTCGTCATCATCAACCCATCTCCATCACCAATTGCATGATGCTCCCCACCGAGAGTGAGTAATTCCTTCGTAGGCTCGCTGGTCGGTGAGGATTTGGATGAGATTCATCATGTAATCGAGTTAGTTTTGTTAGGGCCCGATCCCTAGTATCCACTATGTTCTTAGATTTATGTTACTATGACTTTGCTATGCTTAATGCTTGTCACTTTGGGCCCGGGTGCCATGAACTCAGATCTGAACCGTTCATAAATTCATCTTTATATCCATGTTTTAGATCCGATCTTGAAAGTTATAGTCACCTACTATGGTTATTATCTGACAACCCCGGAGTGACAACAACCGGGCCCACTCTCGGTGATGACCGTGGTTTGAGGACTTCATGTATTCACTATGTGTTAATGCTTTGTTCCGGTTCTCTATTAAAAGGAGGCCTTAATATCCCTTAGTTTCCAATATGGACCCCGCTGCCAAGAGAGGGTAGGACAAAAGATGTCATGCAAGTTCTTTTAATAAAGCACGTATGACTATTTACGGAATACAAGCCTGCATTATATCGATGAACTGGAGCTAGTGCCGTTTCGCCCTAGGTTATAACTGTCACATGATGAATATCATCCAACAAGTCACCGATCCAATGCCTACAAATTTATCCTTATTGATCTTGCTGGGCTACTACTACTATCATCACTGTTACACTTGCTACAAAATTACTGCTATCACTGTTACTGTTACTGTGCTACTGATCACTTTGCTGCAGATAATTAATCTCCAGGTGTGGTTGAATTGACTACTCAACTGCTAATACCTTCAAATATTCTTTGGCTCCCCTTGGGTAGAATCTATAAATTTGAGTTAAATACTTTACCCTCGAAAACTGTTGCGATCCCCTATACTTGTGGGTTATCAAGACCTTTTTCTGGCGCCGTTGCCGGGGAGCATAGCCATATTTGTTGAGTCACTTGGGATTATTATCCTATTATCACTATGAAGAATCTGAAGGATCCAAAGACTAAGATATTTCCCTCAAGTACGAGGGGAGGTAAGAAACTGCCATGTAGTTCTGCTTTATATTCACCTTCTGTTATGAGTAAACATGCAACAACACCACATGCCATCAACTCTGATATGTCGCAAGTTATTGATGATGCTACTTCTACTATGAATGATGCTTATGATGATGCTAGTACCTTGCTTCTTGCTAATGATGATGTGCCACTTGGTGATTTTCTTGATAGACAAATTGCTAGAGTTATACAACATGATGTTGTTGAATCTGATGATGAGCTTGAAAGTGAATCTCCTGAAACACCTGCTAGAACTAGCCTTCCTAGATATGAATTTCCTAAGGTACCAGAAGGTTATGTTATGAGTGAAGAAACAACTAGAGATATTCTTCCTTGCAATGATAGAGATGATCTAGAGAAATTATTACGCAAGTATAAAGAAAAATCTCTGAATGCTAGAATGAAATGTGATCCTAAGTTTGCTACTTCACCTATCTGTATTGCTGACAAGGATTATGAATTCTCATTTGACCCAGAGTTAATTACTTTGGTTGAATATGATCCTTTCCATGGTTATGAAACTGAAACTATTGTGGCACATCTTACTAAGTTGAATGATATAGCCACCCTTTTTACTCATGATGAGAAAACTCGCTATTACTTTATTCTCAAATTATTTCCTTTCTCATTAAAGGGTGATGCTAAAGCTTGGTACAATACTCTTGCAACTGGTTGTGTGCATAGTCCCCAAGATATGGTTTATTACTTCTCTCAAAAATATTTTCCTGCTCATAAGAAACAAGCTGCCTTACAGGAAATATTGAACTTTGTGCAAATTAAAGAATAGAGTCTCCCACAAGCTTGGGGGAGGTTTGCAAATTACTTAATGCTTTGCCTGGTCATCCTCTTAAGAAAAATGAAATACTTGATATCTTCTATAATGGACTAACCGATGCTTCTAGGGACTTCCTAGATAGTTGTGCTGGTGGTGTTTTCAGAGAAAGAACTATTGCTCAAGCTAAAGAATTCTTGAATAACATATTGAAAAACTATGATGATTGGACTATTCCTGAACCACCGCCTAAACCCACTCCGAAGAAGAGGGGTATATTATATATTAGTCCCGAAGATATGCAAGTGGCAAAGAAATCTATGAAGGAAAAAGGTATTAAAGCTGAGGATGTTAAAATTTTAGCTCCTATTGAAGAAATACATGGGCTTAATACACTAGTAATGACTAAGGTGGTATAGGTAAATTCTCTTATGAAGTTCAATGAAAATGATAATCCTGACAATATGCATCCTAGTCAATGCTTTTATGAGTTTGAAAACGACGTTAGAAAACAATATCACTTCAATGCAAATGTTATGAAACAATTGAAATATAATTCTGATATGATTGCCCGCTTGAGTGACATGTTGATTAGAATATCAAATGATGTTAGAGGTGTAGGAAAACATGCCTCTATGGTTCAAACTCAGTTAGAGCAAGTTGCTAAATCACAAAGAGAATTACTTGATGAAATGAATCATAGTATGCATGACTTTGCTGTTAGAGTTGCAACTAGAGGAGGTAAAATGACTCAGGAACCACTTTATCCAGAATGACACCCAAAAAGAATTGAACAATATTCACAAAGAAACAACACTAGTGCACCTTGTCCTTCTAAAAAGAAAAAGAAAAAGAAAAATGATAAGACTTTGCATACTTCTAGTGAACCTGAAATAGAGAAACCTCCTGATAATGAAAATGAAACTTCTAGCTCTGATGCTAAAACTCAATCTGGTAATGATAACTCACCTAGTGATAATGCAGAAGATAATGATGAGGTTCATGAAGACTCTCAACCAACCAATGATAAAGAACCAGATAATGATGTTGAGATAGAACCACCTGTTGATCTTGATAACACACAACCTAAGAATAAAAGATATGATAAAAGAGACTTTGTGGCTAGGAAACACGGTAAAGAAAGATAACTGTGGATTCAAAAACCTATGCCTTTTCCACCCAACTCAACTAAAAAGAAAGATGATGAAGAATTTGAACGCTTTGCTGAAATGCGGAGGCCAGTCTTTTTGCGTACTCGCTTGACTGACATCTTGAAAATGCCTCCTTATGCAAAATACATGAAAGACATCATCACAAATAAGAGAAACATATCGGAAGCTGAAATCTCCACTATCCTTGCTAATTACACTTTTAAAGATGGATTCTCTAAAAAACTTGGAGATCCGGGAATACCAACTATACCTTGCTCTATCAAAAAGAATTATGTGAAAACTGCTTTGTATGATTTAGGAGCTGGTGTTAGTGTTATGCCTTTCTCTTTATATAAAAGACTTGACTTGAATAAACTCACCTACTGAAATATCTTTGCAAATGGCTGACAAATCAACTGCCATACCTATCGGTATCTGTGAGGACGTGCCCGTTGTTTTTGCTAATGTTACTATTTTGACTGACTTTGTTATACTTGAGATGCCCGAGGACGACAACATGTCGATTATCCTTGGTAGACCCTTCTTAAATACTGCAGTGGCTGTTATTGATTGCAATAAATGGAAGGTCACTTCTCATATCAATGGTAATGAGCATACAGTGCACTTTCTGAAGAAACAATTCCAAGTGAATGGTATTAATGTTATTGAAAAATCTCCGACAATCACTATTGGAAGTTTTCAAATACCTCTACCTAGTGTCAAAAAGAAATATGAAACGCTTATTGTTGGGGAAATGCATATCCCCATTGAGGTAACTTAGTGATTTACGAAAGTTCTTTGATTTCATGCTAATCGAAAGTGGTTGTTAATAAGACTTGATCAACCTTATTAATGCATCATTTTTGAACGGTATGAAGTTGATGAATTTAGTAAGCACTACCTTCTGTCCCTACCTTTTGTTTTCTATTTTTATTAGTTAAATAAAACAAAATGCCATGTTTCGTCTATTTTCTGAATTTCCAGTGCAATAGAAAAATGACCCAAAAATAAAAGTTCTCAGAATGCCCTAAAAAATTTATATGATTTTTTTCTGAATATTTAAGAATTTTTGGTGCAAAAATTACGAGAGAGAGGTGCACCAGGTGGGCACAACCCACCTGGGCGCGCCAGGACCCCCAGGCACGCCCTGGTGGGTTGTGGTCCCCACGTGGGCCCCCTCACTTATCTCTTTAGCCCACATCATCACTCACCTCTAGAAAAAAACTCCCCATTGCTCTCTCTCCCGTGTTCTTGAGCTCAAACCCGCGGATTTCGATCTCTTTGCTCAAAGCTCCATTTCCGAAACTGTTTTGGGGGTTTGTTGCTTGGTATGTGACTCCATCATTTGTCCAATTAGTTTTTGTTCTAGTGGTTTATACTTTGAATAAATAGCTACTCTTGGTGCTGCTATAGATGTGCTTGCATGTTCAATTCTTAGTGTTCTAAGTAGTTTGAATGCTTACTATGGCCTCTATGTATCCTTATGAGTAGTTGTTATTAGTTTTGTTGACAAATTTTTGTCACCTCAAAAATTTTATTTTCAGAAAATTGTACGCGGACATGATGAACCTATTTGGAAGGAGTTCCTTGAGGACGATCCTCGGGGGTATCTACTAGTGACTGTTTTGCTCGTCGGTCCTATGTTGAACCAAGTGAAAGTTCCACGCGAGATGACGCCACCAAAACATGCTTATGGCTTTGTGATGAATATATGGTGCAGGTGGGCATCAAAGATGGATTTGAGCAATATGTTCACAATGCCGATCTCGGTCCTTACCTCTCAGATAAGTGTGAACAGCGCCATCTTCTCACTGAATCATTTGTTAAAGGATTTAAATATTTTCCACGTGAGTCTACGGTGTCTTTTATGCTTTATGATGAACCATTTACTATCTCACTAGAGAATTTTGCTTACCACTGCAAACTTCCATTTTGGGGTTCGCTTGATGAGACAGCAAAGGCTGAGTATGAGACCTTTCTGACTAGTCTTTGTTACGGTGAAAATAGAGGAGTGAGACAAGGAAGAATAAGAAGTGTTCACTTTCCCGCAATCCAGTATTTTGCATTACTTAACGGGAAATGCATAGTAGGCAAGCAAGACTGCATCATACTTTGTTCCCCAGACTTGAGCCTCATTCACACCACTCTCACTGGTGAAAGGAATTATAACCTTGGACAAACTGTTGCACGTAGACTTCAGCATAACGCCAAAAGTGGCTGGTTCTATGGTGGAATTTATGCGACACGTTTAGCACGAGGGCTGGGTGTTTCACCTTTGCCCTTTGATCCTAACCTACCCACTCGGTATTTGGATTTTGATGCCTTAAAAGAGTATAAGATTCTCAAGGGAAGGGCTGATAACTTCACTTATAAGTTGATGTTTAACCAATCACATGTTGTCGACACATATTTGCCTGCGCCTGCTCTCTTTGATTGTCACGGCAAGGAAAGATATTTTGTTCTTGAGAGCGAGGCCCGAGCTCATAACGCAGCAGTGGTGGCGGCACGGCGTGCTGAGGCATCCGCACCAAGAGCCTCTGTGAGCTACCACGCCGACTACTACCCTCCAGGCTACTGACCGATTACCAACTTAGGCCAAAAGCCTAAGCTTGGGGGAGTACGTGTTTCTCACTGACAATATATTCATGTTCACCTATCATTCTAGTTGTCGGTGTTCACACTTTTCCATTGTATCATCCATGCTTAGATTTATTTTCTTGCGTTCTTCTTGTGTGTTTGAAAACCCTTAGAAAAACTAAAAAAATTAGTTGTAGTAATTTACTTTCTATGCATGCTTAGTAGTAATATTAAAAAGAAAATCCAAAAAGATTTCCTTGTTCTTCTTTGGCTTATTGGGAGCTTTCCCGTGTAAAGAGTTTTTCTTGTTTTTGCTTTCTATTTGCTTGTTGAAGAAAACCAAAAACTCCAAAAATATTTCAGCGTGTTTCTCTGAATTTGTTTTCTTTTTATTCGAGTTGTACCGAGGAGAAGACCACGATGAAAATGTTGAGTGGCTCTCATATGAATAATTGTTGAACTAATAAATAGCACATTTTACCTTGTCTTCTCCTGTTGAATAAAATGTTTTGCAAATTCCAGCTTAGTCCACGACACTCTTGCACTATTATTATTATTTTCATATCATTCGGTCGTGCAAGTGACAGGCAATAATGACGACATTCGATGAACTGGCCATGGCAAAGAGAAACTGGTATGAACTCGACTTGTTATGTCTGTGTAAATATGTTTAACCAAGTAATCCAGGCTTCAGCCCATTATGATTAAACATGTTTGCAATGACAATTAGAGATTATAGTTTCTCATGCCATGCACAAGTAGCTGGGAGTTGATAATGATTTATCTTGGATATCAACATAGCGTTAAAATGATTGTGATGTAGTATGATGATATGGTATCCTCCTCTGAATGTTCGAGTGGCTTGACTTGGTACATGTTCATGCATGTAGTTGAATCAAAACCAACATAGCCTCTATAATGTTTATGTTCATGGTGTTCATACCCTACTCATGCTAGTGTCCAATGTTACTTATGCATAATGCTTGGTCATGATCGTTGTTGCTCTCTAGCTGGCCGCTTCCCAATCTTAATTGCTAGCTTTCGCATGTACTAAGTGGGAATTCTGCTTGTACATCAAAACCTTGAAATCAAAGTTACCCCAGATGAGTCCACCATACCTACCTATATACGGTATTACCCTGCCGTCCTAAGTAAATTTGCATGTGCCACCTCTAAAAACTTCTAAAGAATTATCTGTTTTGTGTGCCTGGATCGTTCATGGAACGACAGGAGGTAGTCAATATCTTCTGTGCTAAGCGGGTTATCCTCAGGTCGAGTGTTTATTCACTCGCCATCGCATGAGGAAATGGGCGGTAATAGGGATGCCCAGTCCCAAATTGCAAATATGTAAAAGAGTTCATCTCTTGAATAATCAAACAAAAACTCCCAATGGAGTCAAAACCTTTACTTTCCGCTTGGGAACCGCACTAGCGTGCTTAGCATGGAAGATGTTGATAGCTGATTGTCCTGAAGTGAATGAAAAGGGGGCATGTCTCAAAATTATCATTTATTTATGTTTTTAAAATTGATCTCTGGCACCTCTACAAATCACTGCTTCCCTCTGCGAAGGGACTATCAATTTACTTTTATGTTGTGTCGCCACCTTCTAAAAACAAGCGCCCGAAACTGAGTAGAGCACAGTTGTCATGATTTGTGCATTGTGTATAGCTAATGTTGGGTGCATCATGACTGGATCTTTTCTACCATGAATTACAATGTTTAGTCGCTGCTTGAACTTTGGAGGTGCTCTGCATTTATGTTTTGCGATCTCAGAAAGGGCTATCGAGATACCACTATTGTCATATTATATCATGGTTGTTTTGACAACGTGTTGCTATTTGAGATATCTTATTATTGCTCGCTAGCTGATTATGTCATTGATATGAATCATTATAATCTTTAAGAGTTATTGTTGACATGGTTAATTATAATGTTGGCTGAAAACCTGGGTGCTGTTTAAGCTTATTTATGCAAACAAGAGCAAAAGAGTTCGTAAAAGTTTATCTTTCTCACTTTCAGTTTATCAACTGAATTGCTTGAGGACAAGCAAAGGTCTAAGCTTGGGGGAGTTGATACGTCTCCAATGTATCTACTTTTTCTCATGCTTTTTCTCTTCTTTTGGACTCTAATTTGCATGATTTGAATGAAACTAACCCCGGACTCACGCTGTTTTCAGCAGAACTACCATGGTGTTGTTTTTGTGCAGAAATAAAAGTTCTCAGAATTGAACGAAACTTTGTGAGATTTTTTATATCAATAATAAGAATTTCTGGAGCCAAGAGCCACCAGAGAGGGGCCCCTGGGTGGGCACAACCCACCAGGGCGCGCCCCCTCTCCTGGGGTGCCCAGGTGGGTTGTACCCACCTGGTGGCCCCGCTGATGACCCCCCTGATACTATAAATTCACATTATTCCAGAAAAAATCAGGGAGAAAGAATTATCGTGATCCATGAGACGGAGCCGCCGCCAAGCCCTGTTTTTCCTCGGGAGGGCAGATCTGGAGTCCGTTTGGGGCTCCGGAGAGGGGAATCTTCGTTCTTCGTCATCATCAACCCATCTCCATCGCCATTTCCATGATGCTCCCCACCAGGAGTGAGTAATTCCTTCATAGGCTCGCTGGTTGGTGAGGAGTTGGATGAGATTCATCATGTAATCGAGTTAGTTTTGTTAGGGCCCGATCCCTAGGATCCACTATGTTCTTAGATTGATGTTGCTATGACTTTGCTATGCTTAATGCTTGTCACTTTGGGCCCGGGTGCCATGAACTCAGATCTGAACCATTTATGAATTCATCTTTATATCCATGTTTTAGATCCGATCTTGCAAGTTATAGTCACCTACTACGGTTATGATCCGACAACCCCGGGGTGACAACAACCGGGCCCACTCTCGGTGATGACCGTGGTTTGAGGAGTTCATGTATTCACTATGTGTTAATGCTTTGTTCCGGTTCTCTATTAAAAGGAGGCCTTAATATCCCTTAGTTTCCAATATGGACCCTGCTGCCACGGGAGGGTAGGACAAAAGATGTCGTGCAAGTTCTTTTAATAAAGCACGTATGACTATTTACGGAATACATGCCTACATTATATCGATGAACTGGAGCTAGTGCCGTATCGCCCTAGGTTATAACTATCACATGATGAATATCATCCAACAAGTCACCGATCCAATGCCTACGAATTTATCCTTATTGATCTTGCTGCGTTACTACTGCTATCATCACTGTTACACTTGCTACAAAATTACTGCTATCACTGTTACTGTTACTGTGCTACTAATCACTTTACTGTAGATAATTAATCTCCAAGTGTGGTTGAATTGACAACTCAGCTGCTAATACCTTCAAATATTCTTTGGCTCCCCTTGTGTCAAATCTATAAATTTGGGTTAAATACTTTACCCTCAAAAACTGTTGGGATCCCCTATACTTGTGGGTTATCATGGCGTGCCGCAAAACTGGACTCCCCGGGATATTGTTCATCTCCATCGTCGACAGCCTCCACGGGCTACTATTCTTCCACCATCGATCTCCTCCAGCCTCCACCTGCGACTGTTCAACCATGGTGTATCCCCTCCTGCCTCCACCAGCCACTGTTCATCCACGGGCTCCTATTCATCCAGCCTCCACCGCTCCTCCACTGGCTACTGTTCAACCAACCCTCTCCACGGGGTCCTGTTCAACCCCCCCCCCCTCCACGGGGTCCTGTTCAACCAACCCTCCACGGGCTACTGTTCATCCAGCCCTGCACCGGCAACTATTCAACCAACGCTCCACGGGGTCCTGTTCAACTAGTGCTCCACGGGGTCCTGTTCATCCAGCCCTCCATGGGGTCCTGTTCATCCACCCCCAACCGGCTCGATCGGGGTCCTGTTCATCCAGTGGCAACGACCTCTACTACCACGGGATCCTGTTCATCCACCCCCAACCGGGAACTGTTCATCCAACCTCCCACCCCCCCCCCCCCCCGCAACAACGCTCACTGTTCATTAAGAGGCAACATCGATCCGTTTCAGTTAGCAACAGTAGCGAAGGAATCACTCGAGTTCAATTAACATCAAGGGATCGATCGGCGTTCAGTAACGTAGCTAGTGCAATCGCTCTGGTTCAGTTAGAGCCCAACGCCTTGCTCGGGTTCAGTTAGAGCGCAACGCCTCGCACACACGCGCTTACGTACGAGAGAAACGCGCAAACCTCCGTGCATCGCTCAGCCCCGACCACCCACCGTAACCGGGAACTCCCCATTCCTCGCCCTCGCTTCCACCACGTGTTTTCCGTCATGGACGGCCCAAAGAATGTCATGCAGCTGTGTCTCCGGCCCGCCCAAGACGAAAAGCCCATTTTCTGTCATGATTTTTTGTCATAGAAGTAGGAGCCCACCACATCTATGATGATACCGGGTTTTGTCACAATTATCGTAATAGAAGTGTCATAAGCGTGACAGGAAAAAAATCGTTCGGCCCAAAATGTCACGGATGTGTCTTTTTTTGGTAGTTTAGATATGAATTGCCTAAGATACAAGAGGGTTATGTTATGGATGAGGAGGTAGCTAGAGACTTTCTTGCTTGCAATAATAGAGATGATCTTAAGAAATTACTATGAAAATTAAAATGAAAATCGTTGAATGCTAGGATGAAATGTGATCCTAAGTTTGCTACTTCACCTATCTTTGTTACCGATAAGGATTATGAATTCTGTGTCGACCCAGAGTTAATCACTTTGGATGAATCTGATCCTTTCCATGGCTATGAAACTAAAACTGTTGTGGCACATCTTACTAAATTGAATGATATAGCTAGCCTTTTTGCTCATGATGAGAAAGTTCTCTACTATTATATCCTCAAATTATTTCTGTTCTCATTAAAGGGTGATGCTAAGATATGTACAATTCTCTTGCTCCTGGTTGTGTGCGTAGTCCCTAGGATATGATATATTACTTCTCTGAAAAATATTTTTCTGCTTATAAGAAACATGCTACCTTACAGGAAATATTTAACTTTGTGCAAATTGAAAAAGAGAGTCTCCCACAAGCTTGGGGGAGGCTTCTCCAATTTCTTCATGCTGATCATCCACTTAAGAAAAATGAAATACTTGATATTTTCTATATTGGACTAATCGATGCTTCTACGGACTTCCTAGATAGTTGTGCTGGTTGTGTTTTCAGGAAACGAACTGTTGAACAAGCTGGGGAATTATTGAATAATATATTAAAAAGTGATGATGATTGGACTCTTCCTGAATCACCGCCTAAACCCACTCCGAAGAAGAGGGGTATCTTATATCTCAGTGCTGAAGATATGTAAGAGGCAAAGAAGAGTATGAAGGGAAAAGGTATTAAAGCAGAGGATGTTAAAAATTTACCTCATACTGAAGAAATACATGGACTTGACACACCACCACCACCAAAGGTGGTAGAGGTAATTTTTAATGAAAGTGACATCCCTTACAATAAACATCCTAGTCAATGCTTTATAAGTTTGACAATTACATTAGAAAACAAGATCACTTCAATGCAAATGTTATGAAACAATTGGAATATAATCTGATATGATTGCTCGCTTGAGTGACTTGTTATCTAGAATTACTAATGATGTTAGGGGTGTGGCAAAGCATGCTTCTATGGTTCAAACTCAGTTAGAACAAATTGCTAAATCTCAAAGAGAGTTGCTGAATGAAATGAACAATAACATGAAGGATCATGCTATTAGATTAGTAACTAGAGGAGGTAGAATGACTCAGGAACCACTTTATCCTGAGGGACACCCTAAAAGAATTGAACAAGACTCTTAAAGAATTAACATTGATGCACCTAGTCCTTCTAAAAAATATAAAGAAAAATGATAGGACTTTGCATACCTCTAGTGAACCTGAAATAGAAAAACCTCCTGAAAATAATAATGATGTCTTTATTTCTGATGATGAAACACAATCTGGTAATGAACATTCATCCCATGATAACGAAAAACATAATGATGATGTTCATGAAGACACTCAACCAGACAATGATAAACAACCAGATAATGATGTTGAATAGAACCAGTTGTCGATCTTGATAACCCACATCCTAAAAATAAAAGATATGATAAAAGAGACTTTGTTGCTTGGAAACATGGAAGAGAAAGAGAACCATGTGTTTAGAAACCCATGCCCTTTCAACCTAAACCAACTAAGAAAAAAGATGATGAAGAATTTGAACACTTTGCTGAGATGCTTAGGCCAGTCTTTTTGCGCACTCGCTTGACTGATATTTTAAAGATGGACCCTTATGCAAAATACATGAAAGACATCATCACTAATAAGAGAAATATACCGGAAGCTAAAATATCCACCATGCTTGTTAATTATTCTTTTAAGGATGGAGTACCTGAAAAACTTGGAGATCCAGGAATACCAACTGTACCTTGCTCCATCAAAAGAAATTATGTTAAAACTGCTTTGTGTGATTTAGGAGCTGGTGTTAGTGTTATGCCTTTCTCCTTATATAAAAGACTTGGTTTGAATAAACTCACACCTACTGAAATATCTTTGCAAATGGCTGACAAATCCATTGCCATACATATCGGTATTTGTGAGGATGTGCCTGTTGTTGTTGCAAATGTTACTATCTTAACAGACTTTGTTATACTTGAGATGTGTGAGGACGACAACATGTCGATTATCCTTGGTAGACCCTTTATGAATACTACAGGGGTTGTTATTGATTGCAATAAAAGCAAGGCCACTTTCCATATCAATGGTAATGAGCATATGGTGCACTTTCCAAAGAAACAATTCCAGGTGAATGGTATTAATGTTATTGAAAAATCTCCGACACTCACAATTGGAAGTTTTCAACTACCTCTACCTACTGCCATAAAGAAATATGAAATGCTTATTGTTGGTGACATGCATATCCCTGTTGAGGTAACTTAGTGTTTTACGAAAGTTCTTCGGTTTCATGCTAATCGAAGGTGGTTGTTAATAAGACTTGACCAACATTATTAATGGATCATTTTTGAGAGGTATGAAGTCGATGAATTTAGTAAGCACAACCTTCTCCTCCCAACTTTTGTTTTCTGTTTTTCCTAGTTAAATAAAATAAAATGCCATGTTTTGTCTGTTTTCTGAATTTCCCGTGCAATAAAAATGACCCAAAAATGAAAGTTCTCAGAATGCTCTCAAAATTTAATACGGTTTTTTTCTAAATATTTCTGAATTTCTCGTGCAAATAACATCAGAGGGGGTGCACCTGGTGACCACGAGACACCAGGGCACGCCCTGGTGGGTTGTGGTCCCCACATGGGTCCCCTCACTTACTTCTTTAGCCCATGTCATCTCCTACCTCCAGAAAAATAACCTCATAGCTCTCTCTCTCTCTCTCGTGTTCTTGCTCTCAAACCCACATATTTCGATCTCTTTGCTCGAAGCTCCGTTTCCGAAACTGTATTGGGGGATTGCTACTTGGTATGTGACTCCTCCATTGCTCAAATTAGTTTTTGCTTTAGTGGTTTATATTTTGAATAATTAGCTACTCTTGGTGCTGCTGTAGATGAGCTTGGATGTTGAATTCTTAGAGTTCTAAGTAGTTTGAATCCTTAATATGGCCTCTATGCACTCTTATGTGGAGTTGCTATCAATCTTGTGAAGTTTTGTTAACAAAAAAATTTGTGTTCCAATTTTTTTTAGAAATTGTTCGCATATAAAAATGCAATTCTTTAGGAGTTCTTCAAGGAGGAGGTCTATGGAGGCATCATCTAGTAGTGGATCGATACATCGGTCTTATGTTGAACCAAGCGCAACCAAAATGCGGGATGTGGCTATCGAATCATACCTATGGTTGTGTAACGATTTCATGGTACGCGCAGGCATTAAAGAAGAATTTTATCAATATGTTCACAACGCCGAGCTCGACCCCAGCATTGAAGATAAGTGCACCCAACATCTCAACCTCACAGAAACTTTTACCAAGAAATTTAAATTTCATCCTCGTGAGTCTAGAGTTTCATTTAGTCTTTATGATCATCCATTCACCATGCCTCTAGAGATGTTTTGTAATGCCTGCAAAATTCTATTTTGGGGTTTGCTAGACAAACCACCCAAGGCTGAGTACGAGCCATTTCTGACTAGTCGTTGCTATGGTGAGGATAGAGCAGTGACACATGGTAGAATAAAAAGTATTCATTTCCCATCAATTCACTACTTTGCACTCTTTAATGGCAAATGCATCATAGGCAAGCAAGATTGCAGCACACTATGTGCCCCTAACTCGAGCGTCATACGCACTGCCATAACCAGAATTAAACGCTATAATCTGGGAGTGATCGTTGCACGGAGACTACAACACAACGCTGGTAGTGGTCACTTTTATGGTGGGATTTATGCTTCTCGTTTAACTAAAGAGGTTGGTGTGACACCTCCGCCTGATGATCCCATACTACCCACTCAATATTTAGATTTTGGGGCCACGAAACATCATAAGTTCCTTACAAGCACAATCAATGATTATATTTATAACTTGAGATTTAATAAAGAACCCATTGTACCTGTTGTCTTGCCTGCACCTACTCTTTTTTACTATGACAGTAAGAGAAGATACTACGTTCTTGAGAGCGAGGCCCGCGCGTACAATGCGGAGGTCGAGGCCGCCAGACGGGCTGAGGTGGTTACACCAAGAGCCTCCATGAGCTATCATTCAGATTATTACCCAGGCCACGGATGGTTATTACCAAGCTACGCCAAAAGCCTAAGCTTGGGGGAGTACGTATTTCCACCGACATTACATTCATGTTCACACATTTCTCCAATTGTCAGTGTTCACACTTTTTCATTGTATTATCCATGCTAGATTTATTTTCTTGCTTTCTTCTTGTGTGTTTGAAAAACTTTTAGAAAAAACCCAAAAATATTTCTTGCTTATTTTTGATTTTTCTTTCTAGTTTAATTAGTTGTAGTATTAAAAACAAAACCCTAAAATATTTCCTTTGCTTGTTGGTAGCTTTCCCATGTAAATAGTTTTTTCTCATTTTTCTTTTCCCTTCTTTAATTTGCTTTCTTTGAGAAAAAATAAAAACTCCAAAAATATCCAGTGTGTTTCTCTTAAATTCTTTTTGTAGCGACCAGACCTCAAATGGTCTGTGCTGCTGTGCACCAGTGTCATCCCTGGATCAGTAATGCTGACACGCACAGTACAAATGGAGGATTTATAACAGAGTAGCAATCACACACTTATTACATCGAATATCTCCAAAGAGATTAAGTATGATAAATATGGCTTAAGGCCATCTAAAAACGATAACAGCGGAAGACTTGGAAGATAAGCGAGTCCATCAACTCCAGCGGCATCACTGAGTATAAGACCACGACCTAAGGCACCTTACTCATCGTCTGAAAAGTCTACAACATGAAGCGTTGCAGCCCGAAAATGGGTCAGCACATAGAATATGCTGGCAAAGTAACACATAGAGAATAATGAACAGTAATAATGCTATACTACATGCATATATGGCTGGTGGAAAGCTCTATGGTTACAGTTTTGCGAAAAGCCAATTTTCCCTACTTCAAAGGAATAAATTTATTTAACTATCATGGTGGTTGTTAAACATTGAGATGATTGACATCACCTCAATCCCAATTAAAAATCATCAATAACCCAACAAAATTAATTAAAAGGTAACATGGTGATGAGATTCACATGATAATCCAAATACTAGATACTCAAGTTGTCCATAACCGGGGACATGGCTAACCATGATTAGTTTGTACACTCTGCAGAGGTTTGTGCACTTTTCCCCACAAGACTCGATAGCCTCCGCTTGATTCTCGCACTACATGATGTTTGAGAAACGGATGACCGAGACACAGTCTTTCAGAAGTGTTTGCACCTTACGTATGGGTAGACAGTTACACCTACTTTCCCCTACATCTGCTAGTCTACCACTGTAAGAGTTCACACAACTTAGTCAACTATGCTAGAGCCCATAATAGCTTGCGGCTGCACACGGAAGTTTCTAGCATGAATAATCTTATGATCCCTTTGAACCTGGGTGGCGGTCCAAAAGAAAAACAGGCAATCCTGGAATACCCAGGTACCTCAATCCACCCAGATGTGAGTTTTAGTTGCCACCTTAAGTAAACCATTAATTATCATTCTCACATCTGTCATGAATATCTCTCAAACCCAATCCACGTCTACGAGCATAGCATGGCAATATAATAGCAAACGTAGAAGTAACTCCCAAGGGTTTGATAAAAGAACAGGTAATAGGTACTACCTCAACTACTTCCCAATACCCACAATTTAATTAGATCCTAATCATGCAATGTTTGAGGAATAGATCTAATGCAATAAAAACTGGGTATGGAAGGTATATGATCAAAGTGTTACTTGCCTTGCTGATGATCCGCGAAACCTAGCGATTCGAAGTAACAAGCGGCACACTCCGGGTACTCTATCGCAAACAAACAAGCAAAAAATAAGTACTCATCTAATGCACAGGTAAAACTCGAATGAAAGATCCAACCAGAAAGTTCAACTTAAGAACTCCGGTTTGCAAAAAGAATCAACTCGAACGAAGCAACGAAAGTCAAACAGCGAAAGAAACAAGCTTCGTTTACTAATCTGAATCTAGGTCAAATTTTACAGTAGCAAAAACTTGTTTGAGTAGGTTAAACGGATAGAGAATTTCGAGACGAAACTCTAGGCGCTTGAATCGCCTGATTCTGATAAACGAGCGAAAAGTTAAACAGAAACGAAGATTCGATCAGAAATCGAATCTGAGAAAATCGCGGAAAAATCCGACGAAAAAGGAAAAACGGACGAACGGTTAAAGAACGGACGTTCGTTAACAGAGAAAATCCGACGAACGCGTTCCCTAAAACGAACGTGTCGGTGAACGTTCACAAAATAACAAAACCGAAAAAAACCGATCTATGTTTTTTTTTTAAACGAACGGTTTTTTTAAACCAAAAACCGGCAACCGAACGGCATCGAGGTACCTCGTCGGGGGCGGCTCCGGCGGGCTGCGGCTGCTCCGGCGGGGCGGCGGGGGTGCTCGGGGTGCTCGGGGTGGGCGAGGGGCGGCGAGGGGGCGGCGAACGGCGGCGGCGGCCTTCGGGCGTCAGGGCTCCGGCTCCGGCGGCTCGGGGCGGGCAGGTGCAGGTGGCGGCGGGGTGAGAGAAGAGGGGGGGCGGCGCTATATATATGGGGGGGCGGAGGTGGCTTGGGGAAGGGGGCAGGCGGCGGGGTCCCGTGCTCGCCACGGACTCCGGGCGGCGGCGGCGCTCGTGCGCGAGGAGGACGACGCGGGGTGGGCCGGCACTCGGCTGGGCCTCGGCCCGGCCGGGCGGCGCGTAGTTTTTTTTAAATACGTTCCGCGGAAAAATATTCGTAGAAAAATAAATAAATGTCCAAAAAATATAAAATAAATTTTCCCCGTCTAGTTAGAAAATCTAGAATAGGGTGAACATTTTTTTAACACAAAATAAATTTTTTGAAAACATGCAATATTTTTAATGCAATTAAAATTGCAAATAAATTCCAATAAATGATTTTAACACTTTTCCTCCAATATTTCAATTGTTTTGGAGAAGTCATATTTTCTCCTCTCGTTTATTTTTAAAAATGAAATATTTTTCTGGAGAGAAAATAATTAAAACCAAAATCCTCGTTTTATTATTTGATGAAAATCAAATATGAAAATTCGAGAAAATCCCCAACTCTCTCTGAGGGTCCTTGAGTTGCTTAGGATTATCGAGGACTTGTCAAAATGCAATAAAATATGATATGCAATGATGATCTATGTATAACATACCAAATTGAAAATTTGGGATGTTACAAACCTACCCCCCTTAAGATGAATCTCGCCCTCGAGATTCGGGTTGGCTAGAAAACAGGTGGGAGTGGTCCTTCCGTAGATCTTCCTCTCGCTCCCAGGTGGCTTCATCTTCCGTGTGGTGACTCCACTGGACTTTGCAAAACTTGATAATCTTACTGCGGGTAACTCGGCTGGCATACTCAAGAATCTTAACTGGTTTCTCCTCATAGGTCAAATCACTTTCCAGCTGAATCGCTTCCAGCGGCACAGTATCTCTCAGTGGTATCTCAGCCATCTCTGCGTGGCACTTCTTCAACTGGGAGACGTGGAATACATCATGAACTCCAGACAATCCTTCGGGCAATTCCAGCTTGTAGGCAACCTCTCCCATACGTTCCAAAACTCTGTATGGTCCGATAAAACGGGGCGCTAACTTTCCCTTGACTCCAAAGCGCTTCACTCCTCGAAGTGGTGATACTCGAAGATAAACTCGGTCTCCGACTTCGTTTACTGTCTCCTTTCGTTTAGAATCAGCATAACTCTTCTGCCTGGACTGGGCTACCTTGAGCCTATCGCGAATCAACCTCACTTTCTGTTCAGACTCCTTAATCAGATCTGGTCCAAACAGCTGACGGTCTCCAACTTCGTCCTATAACAACGGTGTTCTACACCTCCTTCAGTACAAAGCTTCGAAAGGGGCCATCTTCAAACTGCTCTGATAACTGTTGTTATAAGAAAACTCCGCATATGGCAAATTGTCGTCCCAACTAGATCCATAATCTAATGCACAAGCTCTTAACATGTCCTCCAAAATCTGGTTGACTCTCTCGGTCTGTCCATCTGTCTGCGGGTGAAAAGCTGTGCTAAATTCTAGCCTGGTTCCCAATGTTTCAATTAATTGCTTCCAAAACTTCGAGGTAAATTGGGTTCCTCTGTCTGATACAATGGTCCTCGGAACTCCATGCAAACATACGATCCTGGTCATGTATATCTTTGGCAACTTAGCACTGGTGTAAGTGGTCTTCACTGGAATGAAATGAGCCACTTTCGTCAAACGGTCGACTACAACCCATATTGAGTCATAGCCTGAACGAGTCCTGGGTAATCCCGTGATAAAATCCATGCCTATTTTATCCCACTTCCATTCGGGTATCGACAATGGTTGTAGCAATCCTGCTGGCTTCTGATGCTCTGCCTTCACTCTCTGACATACATCACAAACTGCTACGTACTCTGCAATATCCTTCTTCATTCCGGTCCACCAGAAAGTATTCTTCAGATCCAAATACAGCTTGGTATTCCCTGGGTGAATCGAGTATGGTGAATCATGGGCCTCTTGCAAAATCAACTTCCTGATCTCCGGATCATTTGGCACATATACACGGTCCTCAAACCATAAGGTATCGTGCTCATCCTCACGAAATCCCTTGGCTTTTCCTTTGCTCATCTTCTCCTTTATCTCTTTAATCTCCTTGTCTGTCTTCTGAGCTTCTCTGATCCTTTCCATCAAGGTAGACTGAATCTCCAATGTCGCTAAATAGCCTCTGGGGACTATTTCCAAACATAGCTCGCGAAGGTCCTCGGCTAACTCCTGAGGTAACTCTCCTGTCATGAGGGTGTTGACATGACTCTTGCGGCTCAGCGCGTCTGCTACTACGTTAGCCTTTCCTGGGTGATAATGCAATCTCATATCATAATCCTTAATGAGCTCCAACCATCTCCTCTGTCTGAGATTTAACTCCTTCTGCGTGAAAATATACTTCAAACTCTTGTGATCTGTATACACCTCACAATGGTTTCCGATGAGAAAATGTCTCCATGTCTTCAATGCATGCACCACGGCTGCTAACTCCAAATCATGCATAGCATAATTCTTCTCATGGGGTTTAAGTTGTCGTGAAGCATATGACACAACTCTTCCTTCCTGCATAAGCACTGCTCCAAGTCCTCGACGAGAAGCGTCGCAATAAACTTCATAGTCCTTGCGTTGATGTGGTAGAATCAACACTGGTGATGTAACTAATCGTTTCTTCAACTCTTGGAAACTAGCTTCACATTCCTCAGTCCAATTGAATTTGGTGTCCTTCTTCAATAGCTCAGTCATGGGCTTAGCAATCTTCGAGAAATTCTCGATGAATCTCCGGTAGTATCCTGCAAGTCCAAGAAAACTCCGGATTTCTCCAACTGTCGTGGGTGATTCCCAACTTGTCACTGTATCAACCTTGGCAGGGTCTACTGCTATTCCTTCTCCCGAAATAACATGTCCAAGGAATCCAACTTCCTTCAGCCAAAATTCACACTTGCTGAACTTCTCAAGTACCAATCGCAATTGCTCCTCATGCTCTTCCTCATTCTTGGAAAAGACTAAAATATCATCAATGAACACCACGATGAACTTATCCAAAAACTCCATAAACACTTTGTTCATCAGGTTCATGAAATAGGCAGGTGCGTTAGTCAGACCAAATGACATAACCGTATACTCATACAGTCCATATCTGGTGGTAAAAGCCGTCTTAGGTATATCCTGCTCTCGAATCTTTAACTGATGGTATCCTGATCGTAGATCGATCTTGGAAAATACTTTAGCTCCTTGCAGGCGGTCAAGCAAATCATTGATCATCGGCAGTGGGTACTTGTTTTTGATGGTCACTTCATTCAATCCACGGTAATCAACAACCATCCTCAGCGATCCATCTTTCTTTTCCACTAGAAGTACTGGTGATCCCCAAGGTGACGAACTTGGGCGAATATAGCCTTTATCCAGTAACTCCTTGATCTGCTTCTTAATTTCCTCCAAATCTTTTGCGGGCATCCTGTACGGTCTCTTAGATATTGGCCCTGTGCCTGGCAAAAGTTCAATCAAGAACTCAATGTCTCTATCTGGTGGCATGCCTAGCAACTCTTCTGGAAATACATCCGGATAATCCTTCACCACTAGTACTTCCTCCTGTACAACTCCTGATAAGGAATTTACTTGAGTCCTCTTCGGCATATGCCGGGATACATACTCGATCCTTTTTCCTTCCGGGGTGGTAAGAAAAATCGTCTTGCTGTCACAATCAATGTTTCCTCCATACAACGATAGCCAATCCATTCCCAAAATCACATCCAAACCTTGCGACTCCAAAACTATGAGGTCTGAGGGGAAAACATGCCTACCAATGGCCAATGGTATCTGAAAACATCCTTGGCTGGCCATATACTCTGCTCCTGGCGAGGTTACTAACATAGGGGTTCTGAGAACTTTGGTGGACAGCTTAAACTTATTCACAAATCCCCTTGATATGTATGAATGCGATGCACCAGTATCGAAAAGAATGGTTGCAGTAAATGACTTAACCAAAAACTTACCTATTACTGCATCAGGCTGAGCTTCAACCTCCTCCACGCTCACGTGGTTCACATGTCCTTTGTTGAACGGGTTCGGCTTCTTCCCAGAGCTTCCATTACCATTTCCATTTTGGGCTTCAGGACATTCATTGGCATAATGTCCAGTCTTCTGGCACTTAAAGCAAGTGACTTGGCTCAGGTCCCTCTTGGCTGGGGTAGATGGGTTGGTGCGGTTCTGTCCGTTGCTTCCTCCATTCCCATTACCATTTTTAGAGCCATTATGGTTGTGCGAACTACCTCCTCCATGGGTATGCTGAAACTGTCCTCCCGGCTTCGGGGTAAATCGTGGCTTCTGCTGAGCTCCAGAGTTATACTTCCCTTGTCCATACTTCCTCTTATGGTTTTCAATCTGTTGTTGCTTCCCTTCAATCATGAGAGCTCTATCTACCAGTTCCTGGTAGTTGTTGAAGGTTGCTACCATCAACTGCATACTCAGTTCATCATTCAGTCCTTCCAAAAATTTCTCCTGCTTGGCAGCATCTGTAGCAACGTCATCTGGTGCATAACGTGCTAACTTACTGAAATCCTCCACATACTGGCCTACGGTGCGTCCTCCTTGGCGTAGGGTGAACATTTTTTTAACACAAAATAAATTTTTTGAAAACATGCAATATTTTTAATGCAAATAAAATCCAAATAAATTCCAATAAATGATTTTAACACTTTTCCTCCAATATTTCAATTGTTTTGGAGAAGTCATATTTTCTCCTCTCGTTTATTTTTAAAAATGAAATATTTTTCCGGAGAGAAAATAATTAAAACCAAAATCCTCGTTTTATTATTTGAAAATCAAATATGAAAATTCGAGAAAATCCCCAACTCTCTCCGAGGGTCCTTGAGTTGCTTAGGATTATCGAGGATTTGTCAAAATGCAATAAAATATGATATGCAATGATGATCTAGGTATAACATACCAAATTGAAAATTTGGGATGTTACACTTTTCTTTTTATTTAGTCATACCAAGGAGAAGACCATGATGAAAATGTTGAGTGGCTCTCATATGCATTTCCATTGATCTAATAAAGAGCCCAAATTACCTTGCCTTCTCCTTTCAAATAAAATGTTTGCAGATTCCAGCTTAGTCCACAGCACCCTTGCACTATTTTTATTTTGATATCATTCGGTCATGCAAGAAACGGGTATGAACTCAACTTGTTCTGTTTTTGTAAATATGTTTAACCTAGTATCCATGATTCAGCATATTATGATCAAACATGTTTGCAATGACATGCTTAAAGCTAGGAATGGATAATTATTTATCTTGGATGTCAACATGCGTTAAAAAGATTGTGATGCGGTGTGATGATATGGTATCCTTCTCTGAATGTTTCAAGTGGCTTGACTTGGCACATGTTCATGCATGTAGTTGAATAAAAACCAACATAGCCTCTACGATATATATGTTCATGGTGTTCATATCCTACAAATGCTAGTATTCAATGTTAATTATGCATAACGCATGTTCATGACCGTTTTCGCTCTCTAGCAGGCCGCTTCTCAACCTATTTGCTAGCCTTCGCCTGTACTAAGCGGAATTACTGCTTGTGCATCAAAATCCTCAAAACCCAAGTTATTCCAGGTGAGTCCACTATATCTACCTATATGCGGTATTGCCCTGCCGTTCCAAGTAAATTTGCATGTGCCACCTCTAAAATTTCAAATGAACATATGTTTTTTGTACCTGGATTGTTCATAGAGCGACATGGGGTGGTCGGTATCTTCCTTGTTAAGAGGGTTATTCCCAGGATGAGTGTTTATTCACTCATCCTTGCATGAGAGGGGCGGTATCTTCCATGTTAAGAGGGTTATTCTCAGGATGAGTGTTTATTCATTCAAACAAACCTCCTACTTATGATTAACCTCCCACAAATATGCTGAAGTGTCATGTAGTCGACGTTCACATAACACCACTAAGGGAATCAAAAACAAAAGTATCTAACGCATATCAAAATATCTAACGCATATCAAGTTCACATGATTACTTGCAACAAGATTTCTCCCGTGACCACAAGAACAAAAGTAACTACTCACAAATGATAATCATGCTCAAGATCAGAGGGGTATTAAATAGCATAGATCTGAACATATAATCTTCCACCAAATAAACCATATAGTAATCAACTACAAGATGTAATCAACACTAATAGTCACCCACAAGCACCAATCTATAGTTCCGGTACACAGATGGAACACAAGAGATGAACTAGGGTTTGAGAGGAGATGTTGCTGTTGAGGATGTTGATGGACATTACCCTCCCAAGATGGGAGAGTTGTTGGTGATGATGATGATGATCTCCCCCTCCGGGAGGGTGTTCCCCTGGCGGAATTGCTCCGCCGGAGAGCAAAAGTGCTCCTGCCCAAGTTCCGCCTCGAGACGGCGGCGCTCCATCCCGAAACTCCTCTCCTTATTTTTTCTAGGTCAAAATGACTTATGTACCAGAAGATGGGCACCGGAGGTGGGCTGGGTTGAGCACTACCCACCAGGGGGCGCCTGGGGGGCCAGGCGCGCCCTGGTGTCTTCTGCTCACCAGGTGGCCCCCTCCTGTGTTTATTTGCTCGAGTATTACTTATTTATTCCATAAAAAATCCTCGTGAAGTTTCAGCTTATTTGGATGTGCAGAATAGGTAGCCTGACGTAGCATTTTCAGGTCCAGATTTCGAGCTGTTGGAATTCTCCCTCTTTGTGTGTACCATGCATATTATGAGAGAAACAACATTAGAATTACTCCAAAAAGCATCATTATGCATAAAAACATTATAAATAACAGTAGGTAAACATGATGCCAACTGGACGTATCAACTCCCCCAAGCTTAGACCTCGCTTGTCCTCAAGCAAAAACAGAAATCGAAAAACATGTCCACATGGTTAGAGAGAGACGTGTTGATAAAAACAAAATACAGACATAGAAGTGACGACCCACAAGAATAGGGGATCAATTGTAGCTCTTTTCAATAAGTAAGAGTGTCGAACCCAACGAGGAGTAGAAGGAAATGACAAGTGGTTTTCAGCAAGGTAATGTCTGCAAGTGCTGAAATTCTTAGTAACAGTGTAGTTTGATAGCAAGGTAATTTGTAACGAGCAAGTAACGATAATAGTAAGAAAATTGCAGCAAGGTATCCCAATCCTTATGATAAGCAAATTATTCTTGAGGGTGCATGGGAATTTCATCTAGTCACTTTCACCATGTTGGTTTGATTTGTGTTTAGTACTTTGATAATATGATATATGGGTGGACTGGTGCTTAGGTGTTGTTCTTACTTGAACAAACCTCCTCTTATGATTAACCCTCCCACAAATATGCTGAAGTGTCATGTAGTCGACGTTCACATGACACCACTAAGGGAATCACAACATACATACTATCAAAATATCTAACACATATCAAGTTCACATGATTACTTGCAACATGATTTCTCCTGTGACCTCAAGAACAAAAGTAACTACTCACAAATGATTATCATTCTCAAGATCAGAGGGGTATTAATTATCATATTGGATCTGAACATATAATCTTCCACCAAATAAACCATATAGTAATCAACTACCAGATGTAATCAACACTACTAGTCACCCACAAGCACCAATCTATAGTTCCGGTAACCAGAGATGAACTAGGGTTTGAGATGAGATGGTGCTGTTGAAGATGTTGATGGAGATTGCCCTCCCCAAGATGGGAGAGTTGTTGGTGATGATGATGATGATGATCTCCCCCTCCGGGAGGGAAGTTCCCCTGGCGGAATCGCTCCGCCGGAGAGCAAAAGTGCTCCTGCCCAAGTTCCGCCTCGAGACGGCGGTGCTCCGTCCCGAAAGTCCTCTCCTTATTTTTTCTAGGTCAAAATGACTTATATACCGGAAGATGGGCACCGGAGGTGGGTCTGAGTGAGCACAACCCACCAGGGCGCGCCTGGGCTTCCCGGCGCGCCCAGGTGGGTTGTGCCCACCTGGTTGGCCTCCTCTGGTACTAATTTGCTCCAATATTCTTCATATTTTCCATAAAAAATCTCTGTGAAGTTCAGATTGTTTGGAGTTGTACAGAATAGGTAGCCTGACGTAGCTTTTCCAGGTCTAGATTTCCAGCTATCGGAATTCTCCCTCTTTGTGTATACCTTGCATATTATGAGAGAAAAGGCATTATAATTACTCCAAAAAGCATTATTATGGATAAAAACATCATAAATAATAGTAGAAAAGATGATGCAAAATGGACGTATCAACCCCGCCCCCCCAAGCTTAGACCTCGCTTGCCCTCAAGTGAAAACCGAAATCCAAAAACCTGTCCACATGCTTAGAGAGAGAGAGAGGTGTCGATAAAAACAAAATACGGACATAGAAGCATCATGTTGATTATTATAACAGCAACAAACTTAAACAAAAGACTCTTATCATAGAACCTTTATCATAGACTTCTCATGAATAAGTGACAATTCATCACACTATTGAAGTATAAAGCAAAAAATCTATTAGAAACCAACAAACTATGTTCTCAGTCAACTTTGCAACTACAATTCATCATCTTTTCAGGAAGGGTCACGTATCGGAGCCTTTAGGTAGGTCCACATACTCGACCATAATAAAGTCTTCCATGATTGCCAAAACTCATCGCGTACACATGAGCAAAATGTTTCAACCGGACACATAGAAAGATAGGGGCTTATAGTTTCGCCTCCCAACGTATTCACCTCAAGGGTGATGTCAACAATAATAACTCATGCTATCTATATTCAACTGGACATATGTGCCTAGATCTTTCTATGTGTAAAAAGGAATAGAGAGAAAACTTTTGATTCTTTGCATAAAAGTAAATACATAAAAATAAAAGATAGGCCCTTCGCAGAGGGAAGCAGAGGTTGCCATGCGCTTATTTGTTTGTATTCTCAACCCCTTAATGCAAAAGAATGTCAAGTTGCATTGCCCCTTGTGATAGCGACCTTTATTATGCAATTTGTCGCTTTTATTCTTCACCATCACAAGTTCGTGCAATGCTCAATTTTCTCTTACACTAAATGATCTCACACTTTTAGAAACAATTTTTATGCCTTTTTGCACCGATGACAACTTACTTGAGGGATATTGCTCAATCCCTAGGTAGATATGGTGGACTCTTGAAAATAAGATTTGGGTTTAAGGTTTTTTGGATACACTAGTAGTATCTCTACTTAGTGCGGAATTTTGGCTAGCAAAGATAGGGGCAAGCACCACATGTTAAAGGATCCATGACAATATGACTTCTGTGTGAATATAAACAAACGTAAACCATTAAGTTGTCTTCCTTGTCCAACAACAACAATTTTGGCATATAATATTTTGATGAGGGCTCAGAATCACAAAATATTTCCAGGATAGTATATTTATATGTGAATCTTCTCTTCCCTTATTAATTCTTTCATGACTTGCATCATTGACTAATGTTATGTTTGTCAATCTCTAACAAAATTTTCTACTTCTACTTTTCCTTATGTGGTGTCATCACCTACCATAAGATTAGCATATGATATTTTTTTCATTTATTTCCTTTCTTTTATTTACTTCCTTTCTTTTTATTTGCAACATGAAAATAAAGAAAGCAAAAACTCAAACTAAATTTATTATATATCTCGCACAAGATTACAAGGATAGATCACTAAGCAAACTCTCGAAAAGAAAGGATCAAACTAAACATTTATTTATCTAAAGCAAAAGACCGAACTAAAATAAGTAAAAGCAAAATATAGTGGGGATGATACGATACCGGGGCACCTCCCCCAAGGTTGGCGGAAGCCAAGGGGAGTGCCCATACCCGATACTCAATTCTATTTTGGTGATGAAGAATATGGTGGTGGTGATGAAGCGATCCTGTTCTTAAGGATCAAGAGATTCTCCAATCGATGGATGACGCCCCGGAGGTGGATGATGTGCTCTTGATGCAGAATATTTTCACGGGTGAGATACTTATTTTGCACACGAACCGTTTCAATGATGTGAAAGGCTTCAATCTCAGTAGGAGTAAGATGAGCATAGTAAGGTTTAAGGATATCTTCCTCTTCCTCCTCGGTTGGCAGTGCTTGCTCGAAGACCGGGGGTTGATCTACAGTAACCTCCTTGCTCTCGTCTCCCATGACGGCTTCTGCGGGCTCTTCTCTCTTCAGCTCAATCTTCATCGACCAAGCATCCTCTTCCATGTTGTTGGAGGAAGAAGAAGACATGATGCATGGCTCAACAGATCTGGCCGAAAATAGCAAGAAAAGAGAACCGAAGATTTCTCCGTGATACGGTGGTCAACAGGTTCGGGGGGTATATAAAGATTTTTTATCTTGGGAAATAAGAAAGCTGTAGAAAAATGGAGTCCTAAAGGTGTCCCAGGTGGGCAAATCCCACCTGGGCACGCCTGGCTAGCCAGGCGCCCCCTGGTGTCTTGTGCCCACCACGTTATGCTTCCTGAAAGTTTCTTATTTTCCTATTTTTATAAATATTCCAAAACTAACAAAAAATATTTTTGCGGATTTTTTGGAGTCCGTTTACTTACCGTATCACGTACCTCCTTATTTTCACGATTCTGGAGTGCTCCGGAAGGACTCTTTTATGTGTTCTTCCTGTGTCAAAGTTTGGATAATATTACTTTCAATATTAATGGGCATACCTGAGATATAATGTTTTATTCTTTGCCCGTTAACAACGTTCAGGCTAGTACCTTCGGCATTATTTATTTTGAAGCTCCAGAACGATAAACCTCCTCGATGACATATGGGCCTTCCCATTTTGAGAGGAGTTTTCCTGCAAAGAACCTGAAACGAGAGTTTACAAAAGAACATATTCTCCGACTTTCAACTCACGCTTTTGGATTCTCTTGTCATGCCATCTTTTAACTTAGCATTTTCATAACCTTGGGTTCTCCATTCATCTAAAGAGTTAATATCAAATAACCTCTTTTCACCAGCAAGTTTGAAATCATAAGTGAGTTCTTTGATTTCCCAATATGCTTTATGTTCTAACTCTAGAGGCAAATGACAAGCTTTTCCATAAACCATTTTATAGGGAGACATACCCATAGGATTTTTATATGATGTTCTATAAGCCCAAAGTGCATCATCTAATTTCTTAGACCAGTTCTTCCTGGACCTATTGAGAATCCTTTGCAAAATTAACTTTATTTCTCTATTGCTAAGTTCAACTTGACCACTAGACTGAGGATGATAGGGTGATGCAATTCTATGGTTAACATCATACTTGGCAAGCATTTTACGGAAAGCACCATGAATAAAGTGTGAACCCCATCAGTCATTAAATATCTAGGGACTCCAAACCTTGGGAGAATAACTTCCTAAAGCATTTTAATAGAGGTGTTGTGATCAAATAGCTTCTCCCACTTTGTAACATAATCAACAACAACCAAAATATGTGTATACTCATTAGAGGAAGGAAAAGGTCCCATGTAATCAAATCCACAAACATCAAATGGTTCGACAACAAGTGAATAATTCATAGGCATTTCTTGATGCTTACCGATATTACCTATTCTTTGACATTCATCACATGATAAGACGAACTTACGAGCATCCTTGAAGAGAGTAGGCCAATAAAATCCAGATTCCAATACCTTGTGAGCAGTTCTATCTCCAGCATGATGCCCTCCATAAGCTTCGGAGTGACATTTCCGTAAGATTTGTCCCTGTTCATGCTCAGGTACACAACGTCTAATAATACCATCTACTCCTTCTTTATAAAGATGTGGGCCATCCCAAAAGTAATGTCTTAAATCATAGAAGAATTTTTTTCTTTTGTTGGTATGTAAAACTAGGTGGTAAATATTTAGCAACAATGTAATTAGCATAGTCAGCGTAACAATGAGTGTTATGAGCAATATTTATTGCAGCTAACTGCTCATCGGCAAAACTATCATCAATAGGAAGTGGGTCATCAAGCACATTTTCAAGCCTAGACAAGTTATCAGCTACGGGGTTCTCAGTTCCTTTTCTATCAGTTATATGTAAATCAAATTCTTGTAGCAAGAGAACCCATCGAATAAGTCTAGGTTTAGCATCTTTCTTTTCCATAAGATATTTAATAGCAGCATGATCAGTGTGAATAATTACTTTTGAATGAACAATATAAGATCTAAATTTATCACAAGCAAACACAACTGCTAAGAATTCTTCTTCAGTTGTAGCATAGTTTCATTGAGCACTGTCTAGAGTTTTACTAGCATAATGAATAACATTTAGTTTCTTATCAACTCTTTGTCCTAGAACAGCACCAGCAGCATAATCACTAGCATCACACATAATTTCAAAAGGCAAATTCCAATCAGGTGGTTGAACAATAGGTGCAGAAATTAAGGCTTTCTTGAGTGTTTCAAAGGCTTCTAAACAATCATCATCAAAAACAAAAGGAACATCCTTCTGCAAAAGATTCATAAGAGGCCTAGAAATTTTAGAAAAGTCTTTGATAAATCTCCTATAGAAACCAACATGACCTAAGAAACTACGAATACCTTTGATATCTTTAGGACATGGCATTTTCTCAATTGCATCAACCCTAGCTTTGTCCACTTCAATACCTCTTTCAGAAATTTGATGGCCCAAGACAATGCCTTCATTAACCATAAAGTGGCACTTCTCCCAATTCAAGACAAGATTTGTTTGTTCACATCTCTGCAAAACTCGGTCAAGATTGCTTAAGCAATCATAAAAAGACTTCCCATAAACAGAGAAATCATCCATGAAAACCTCAATAATCTTTTCACAAAAGTCAGAGAATATAGCAGTCATACATCTTTGAAAGGTAGCAGGTGCATTGCATAAACCGAAAGGCATAAGTCTAAAGCGTAAGTTCCAAAGGGACAAGTAAATGTGGTATTTTCTTGATCAGTTTGAGAAACAGGTATTTGTGAAAAACCAGAATATCCACCAAGGAAGCAAAAATGTGTGTGCTTAGATAATCTTTCTAGCATTTGATCAATAAAAGGTAGAGGGTAATGATCTTTTCTAGTTGCTTTGTTTAGTTTTCTAAAATCAATTACCATTCTATAGCCTGTAACAATTCTTTGTGGAGTAAGTTCATTCTTATCATTAGGAACAACTGTAATACCTCCTTTCTTAGGAACACCATGAACAGGACTTGCACATCTACTATCAGTTATAGGATAGATTATACCTGCTTCCAGAAGTTTTAAGATTTCCGTTCTAACCACTTCCTTCATTTTTGGATTTAACCGACGTTGGTGATCAACAACAGTTTTAGCATCAGGTTCCATATTAATTTTGTGCTGACATAGAGGGGGACTAATGCCCTTTAAATCCTCAAGAGTATATCCAATAGCAGCTCGGTGCTTCCTTAGAACTTTCAATAGTCTTTCTTCTTCATGTTCTGAAAGGTTAGCACTAATAATAACAGGATATATCTTCTTCTCATCAAGATAAGCATATTACAAAGTGTCTGGCAATTGTTTTAATTCAGACACAGGATCACCTTTAGGTGGAGGAGGACCTCCTAGAGTTTCAATAGGCAAATTGTGTCTAAGCAGAGGACGTTGTTCAAAGAAAATCTTATCTATCTCATTTCTTTCATCCATATGTAAATAATTTTTATGGTCTAGCAAATATTGTTCTAAAGGATCAGTAGGTGGCACAACAATAGAAGCAAGACCAATTATTTCATCCTCACTAGGCAATTTTTTTTCATGAAGCTTTCTAATAAACTTGGAAAAATTAAACTCATGAGACTCATCACCAAAACTAACACCGATAGTTTGTTTCTCACAGTCATTAACGGTGTTTAAAAAAGGTCTACCAAAGATAATGGGACAGAAGTCATCTTGTGGGGAACCAAGAACAAGAAAATCAGTAGGATATTTTATTTTCCCACACAAGACTTCAACATCTCTAACAATCCCAATTGGTGATATGGTATCTCTATTAGCAAGTTTAATAGTAACATCTATGTCTTCTATTTCTGCGGGTGCTATGTCATTCATAATTTCTTGATATAAGGAATAGCACTCACGCTAGCACCTATGTCACATAAACCATGATAACAATGATCTCCTATTTTAACTGAGACAACGGGCAAGCCAACAACAGGTCTGTGTTTATCCTTTTTATAAGGTTTGGCCATTCTAGCAGGTTCTTCACAACAGTAAATAACATGCCCGTCTGCATTTTCTTCCAAGATATCCTTAATCATAGCAATACTAGGTTCTACTTTAATTTGTTCATCAGGTTTAGTTGTTCTAATATAACTTTTGTTGACCACAGTTGAAAGTTTAGCATGTTCCTTTATCCGAACAGGGAAAGGTGGTTTCTCAATGTAAGCAGTAGGAACAACTGGATCAACATTGTAAAGTATAGTTTCTTCCTTAACTGGTACCGGTTCTTTAATTTCCTCTTTAATAGGTGGGTGATATTTAAACTACTTCTCTTTACGGAGATCAACATGAGTAGCAAATGATTCACAAAAGGAGGCTACTATCTCAGAGTCAAGTCCATATTTAGTGCTAAACTTTTGAAAAGCATCAGCATCCATAAAAGATTTAAAACAATCATACTTAAGCTTAATACCTGACTCTTTACCTTCGTCGAGTTCCCAATCTTCAGAGTTGCATTTAATTCTTTCCAAAAGATCCCACCAGAATTCAATAGTCTTCTTCATGAAGGAACCAGTACAAGAAGTATCAAGCATGGATTGATCATCACGAGAAAGCCGAGCATAAAAATTCTGGATAACACTTTCTCTTGAGAGCTCATGGTTGGGGCATGAATATAACATTAACTTAAGCCTCCCCCAAGCTAGAGCGATACTTTCTCCCTCACGGGGCCAACAATTATATATATAATTCCGATCACGATGAACTGGATGCATAGGATAAAATTTATGATGGAACTCCAATTTCAATCAATTCCAATTCCACGATCCAATATCATTGCATAGCCTATACCATGCCAATGCTTTTCCCTTCAAAGATAAAGGGAAAACCTTCTTCATAACTTCATCTCTGGGTAAACATGCAAGCTTGAACAATCCACAAATTTTTTCTACATATATCAAGTGCATATCAGGATGTTCGGTTCCATCTCCTCCATAAGGATTAGCTAGCAGTTGTTCTATCATACCCGAAGGAATTTCATATTCAATATTTTCAGTAGGTGCAGTAGGTTGAGGGGTAGCTAATTGTGGTTCCGGTCGAGGTGAAGATACCCCGAACAAACCCCTCAAAGGATTGTTTTCCATAGTATCAAGTGACACTAAATTTCAGCACACTATATAAATGTTTCCTTACCAAATTACACTTACCAAAGGCGCTTCACTCCCCGGCAACAACGCCAGAAAATAGCCTTGATGACCCACAAGTATAGGGGATCAATTGTAGCTCTTTTCGATAAGTAAGAGTATCGAACCCAACGAGGAGCAGAAGGAAATGACAAGTGGTTTTCAGCAACATAATGTCTGCAAGTGCTGAAATTGTAAGTAACAGAGTAGTTTGATAGCAAGATAATTTGTAACGAGCAAGTAACGATAATAGTAACAAAAGTGCAGCAAGGTAGCCCAATCCTTTTGAGGAAAACGACATGCCAAAATGGTCTCTTATGATAGCAAAGCGTTCTTGAGGGTGCACGGGAATTTCATTTAGTCACTTCCACCATGTTGGTTTGACTTCTGTTCGGTACTTTGATATTTTTATATGTGGGTGGGCCGGTGCTTAGGGGCTGTTCTTACTTGAACAAACCTCCTACTTATGATCAACCCTCCCGCAAGCATCCGCAACTACGAGAAAAGTACTAAGAATAAATTCTAACCATACCATTAAACTTTTGGATCGAATCGGTCCCTTATGGAATAGCGCATAAACTAGGGTTCAAGCTTCTGTTACTCTCGCAACCCATCATCTAATTGCTACTCCACAATGCATTCCCTTAGGCCCAAATATGGTGAAGTGTCATGTAGTCGACATTCACATGACACCACTAAGGGAATCACAACATACATACAATCAAAATATATAACTCATATCAAGTTCACATGATTACTTGCAACATGATTTCTCCCGTGTCCTCAAGAACAAAAGTAACTACTCACGAATGATAATAATGCTCAAGATCAGAGGGGTATTAAATAGCATATTGGGTCTGAACATATAATCTTCCACCAAATAAACCTTATAGTCATTAACTACCAGATGTAATCAACACTACTAGTCACCCACAAGCACCAATCTATAGTTCCGGTAACAAGATTGAACACAGGAGATGAACTAGGGTTTGAGATAAGATGGTGCTGTTGAAGATGTTGATGGATATTGCCCTCCCCAAGATGGGAGAGTTGTTGGTGATGATGATGACGATGATCTCCCCCTCCGGGAGGGAAGTTCCCCCGGCGGAATCGCTCCGCCGGAGTGCAAATGTGCTCCTACCCAAGTTCCGCCTCGAGACGGCGGCGCTCCGTCCCGAAAGTCCTCTCCTTATTTTTTCTAGGTCAAAATGACTTATATTCTAGAAGATGGGCACCGGAGGTGGGCCTGGGTGAGCACAACCCACAAGGGCGCGCCTGGGCTCCCTAGCGTGCCCAGGTGGGTTGTGCCCACCTGGTGGGCCTCCTCTGGTACTTATTTGCTCCAATATTCTTCATATCTTCCATAGAAATTCTCCGTCAAGTTTCAGCTTGTTTGGAGTTGTGCAGAATAGGTAGCCTGACGTAGCTTTTCCAGGTCCAGATTTCCAGCTGCCGGAATTCTCCCTCTTTGTGTATACCTTGCATATTATGAGAGAAAATCATTAGAATTACTCCAAAAAGCATTATTATGGATAAAAACATCATAAATAATAGTATGAAAACATGATGCAAAATGGACGTACCAAGAAGCGTCATGTGAATTATTATAACAACAACAAACTTTAACATAGAACTTTTATCATAGACTTTTTATCATAGACTTCTTATGAATAGGTAACAATTCATCACAACATCAAAGTATAAAGCATAAACTCTATTGGAAACCAACAAACTATGTACTCAGTCAACTTTGCAACTACAATTCATCATCTTTTCAGGAAGGGTCACGTATCGGAGCCTTTAGGCAAGTCCACATACTCAACCATCATATAGTCTTCTATGATTGCTAACACTCACCGCATACACATGAGCAAAACATTTTAACGGGACACATAGAAAGATAGGGGCTTATAATTTCGCCTCCCAACGTATTCACCTCAAGGGTGATGTCAACAATAATAACTCATGCTATCCATATTCAATTGGACATATGTGCCTAGATCTTTCCTCACCACATGATGCTTGCCAAAGGAGAAAATAAAAAGGAATAGAGAGAAAAACTTTGACTCTTGCATAAAAGTAAAAGATAGGCCCTTCGCAGAGGGAAGCAGAGGTTGCCATGCGCTTATTTGTTTGTATGCTCAACCCCTTAGTGCAAAATAATGTCACGTTATATTGCCCCTTATGATAGCAACCTTTATTATGCAGTCTGTCGCTTTTATTCTTTGCTATCACAAGTTCGTACAATGCTCAATTTTCTATTACACTAAATGATCTAACACTTTTAGAAACAATTTTTATTGCCTTATTGCACCGATGACAACTTATTTGAGGGATCTTGCTCAATCCCTAGGTAGGTATCTTGGACTCTTGAAAATAAGATTTGGGTTTAAGGGTTTTTGGACGCACAAGTAGTATTTCTACTTGGTGCAGAATTTTTGGCTAGCAAAGATGGGGGGAAAGCACCACATGTTGAAGGATCTATGACAATATAACTTCTATGTGAATATGAACAAACATAAATCGTTATGTTGTCTTCCTTGTCCAACGTCAACAATTTTGGCATATAATATTTTGATGGGGGCTCAGAATCACAAAATATTTCCAGGATAGTGTATTTATATGATAATCTTCTCTTCCCTTATTAATTCTTTCAGGAGTTGCATCATTGGCCAATGCTATGTTTGTCAATCTCTAATAAAATTTTCTACTTATACTTTTCCTTATGTGGTGTCATTACCTACCATAAGATTAGCATATGACATTTTTTCATTTATTTCCTTTCTTTTTATTGAAACATGAAAGTGAAGAAAGCAAAAAATCGAACTAAACTTTATTATATATCTCGCACACGATTACAAGGATATATCACTAAGAAAATTGTCGAAAAGAAAGGATCGAACTAAACTTTTATTCATCTAAAGCAAAAGATAACTAAGGATCGAGCTAAAATAAGTAAAGGCAAAAGATAGTGGAGGTGATACGATACCGGGGCACCTCCCCCAAGCTTGGCGAAAGCCAAGGGGAGTGCCCATACCCGATACTCAATTTTCTTTTGGTGATGAAGAAGAAGGTGGGGGTGATGAAGTGGTAATGATCTTGTCCTTCATGATCAAGAGATTGTCCAATCTACGGATGACGCTCCGGAGGGTGACGATGTCCTCTTGCAACAGAATATTTTCACGGGTGAGATATTTATTTTGCACACAAACCGTTCTTCGATCTCGGTGGGGGTGAGATGATCATAGTAAGGTTTAAGGATATCTTCTTCTTCTACCTCGGCAGGCCAGGCCTGCTCAACCACCAGCACTTTATCTCTGGTAGCCTCCTTGCTCTATTCCCCTTTGACAGCTCCTACGGGCTCTTCTCTCTTTAGCTCGATCTTCATCAACCAGGCATCCCCTTCCATGTTGTTGGAGGAAGGAGAAGACATTATGCCTGGCTCAACAGATCTGACCGAAAACAGCAAGAAAAGAAAATAGAAGATTTCTTCGCGATATGGTGGTCAATAAGTTCGGGGGGTATATGAGGATTTTTTATCTTGGAAAACAAGAAAACAAAAGAAAAACAGAGTCCGGAAGGTACCCGAGGTGGGCACAACCCACCTGGGCGCGCCTGGCAAGCAAGGTGCACGCTAGTGTCTTGTGCACACTAGGGTCACCTTCGGGTAGTTTCTTATTTTCCTAAAAATATTTATTCCAAAACGGACAGAAAATATTTTTTGCGGATTTTTCGGAGTCCGTTTACTTACTGTATCACGTACCTCCTCTTTCTCACGATTCTAGAGTGTTCCGGAAGGTCTCTTTTATGTGTTCTTCCGGTGTCATAGTTTGGATAATATTGCTTTCAGCATTAATGGGCGTACCTGAGATATAATGTTTTATTCGTTGCCATTAACAACCTTTGGCATTATTTAGTTTGATAGCTCCAGATCGATAAACCTCCTCGATAACATAGGGTCCTTCCCATTTTGAGGAGTTTTCCTGCAAAGAATCTGAAACGGGAGTTGTACAAAAGAACATATTCTCCAACTTTGAACTCACGCATTTGGGTTCTTTTATCATGCCATGTTTTAACATTTTCCTTCAATAACTTGGCGTTTTCATAAGCTTGGGTTCTCCATTCATCTAATGAGCTAATATCAAATAACCTCTTTTCACCGACAAGTTTGGAGTCATAGTTGAGTTCTTTGATTGCCCAATAAGCTTTATGTTCGAACTCAAGAGGCAAATGACAAGCTTTTCCATAACCCATTTTATAAGGAGAGATACCCATAGGATTTTTATATGTTGTTCTATAAGCCCAAAGTGCATCATCTAATTTCTTAGACCAATTCTTCCGGGACCTATTGACAGTCTTTTGCAAAATTAATTTTATTTGTCTATTGCTAAGTTCAACTTGACCACTAGGATGAGGATGATAGGGTGATGCAATTCTATGGTTAACATCATACTTGGCAAGCATTTTACGGAAAGCACCATGAATAAAGTTTGTACCACCATCAGTCATTAAATATCTAGGGACTCCAAACCTTGGGAAAATAACTTCCTTAAGCATTTTAATAGAGGTGTTGTGATCAGCACTACTATTTGGAATAGCTTCTCCCACTTAGTAACATAATCAAGAACAACCAAAATATGTGTATAACCATTAGAGGAAGGAAAAGGTCCCATGTAATCAAAAACCCAAACATCAAATGGTTCAACAGCAAGTGAAGAATTCATAGGCATTTCTTGATGCTTAGCGATATTACCTATTCTTTGACATTCATCACAAGATAAGTTGAACTTTCGAGCATCCTTGAAAAGAGTAGGCCAATAAAGGCCATACTGCAATACCTTGTGAGCAATTCTGTCTCCCGCATGATGTCCTCCGTAAGCTTCGAAGTGACATTTCTGTAGTATTTGTCCCTATTCATGCTCATGTACACAACGTCTAATAATACCATCTACTCCTTCTTTATAAAGATGTGGGTCATCCCAAAAGTAATGTCTTAAATCATAGAAGAATTTTTTATTTTGTTGGTATGTAAAGCTCGGTGGTAAATATTTAGCAACACTATAATTAGTATACTCAGCATACCAAGGAGTGTTATGAGAAACATTTATTGCAGCTAACTGCTCATCAGGAAAACTATCATCAATAGGTAGTGGGTCATCAAGGACATTCTCCAGCCTAGAGAAGTTATCTGCTACGGGGTTCTCCGCTCCTTTTCTATCAGTGATATGAAAATCAAATTCTTGTAGCAAGAGAACACATCGAATAAGCCTAGGTTTAACATCTTTCTTTTTCCATAAGATATTTAATAGCAGCATGGTCGGTGTGAACAATTACTTTTGAATCAACAATGTAAGATATAAATTTATCACAAGCAAACACCACTGCTAGAAATTCTTTTTCAGTAGTAGCATAATTTCATTGTGCACTGTGTAGAGTTTTACTAGCATAATGAATAGCATTTAGTTTCTTATCAACTCTTTGTCCTAGAATAGCACCAACAGCATAATCACTAGCATCACACATAATTTCAAAAGGCAAGTTCCAGTCAGGTGGTTGAACAATAGGTGCAGAAATTAAGGCTTTCTTGAGTGTTTCGAAGGCTTCTAAACAATCATCATTAAAAACAAAAGGAACATCCTTTTGCAAAAGATTTGTAAGGGGCCTAGAAATTTTAGAAAAGTCTTTGATAAATCTCCTATAGAAACCAACATGACCTAGAAAACTACGAATACCTTTGATATCTTTAGGACATGGCATTTTCTCAATTGCATCAACCTTAGCTTTGTCCACCTCAATACCTCTTTCAGAAATTTTATGGCCCAAAACAGTACCTTCATTGACCATAAAGTGGCACTTCTCCCAATTCAAGACAAGATTTTGTATGCTCGCATCTCTGCAAAACTCGATCAAGTTGCTTAAACAATCATCAAAAGACTTCCCATAAACAAAAAAGTTATCCATGAAAACCTCAACAATCTTTTCACAGAAGTCACAGTATATAGCATCCATACATCTTTGAAAGGTAGCAGGTGCATTGCATAAACCAAAAGGCATATGTCTATAAGCATAAGTTCCAAAGGGACAAGTAAATGTGGTCTTTCCTTGATCAGGTTGAGAAACATGTATTTGTGAAAAACCAGAATATCCATCAAGGAAGCAAAAATGTGTGTGCTTAGATAACCTTTCTAGCATTTGATCAATAAATGGCACAGGGTAATGATCTTTTCTAATAGCTTTGTTTAATTTTCTAAAATCAATTACCATTCTATAGCCTGTAACAATTCTTTGTGGAATAAGTTCATTCTTATCATTAGGAACAACAGTAATACCTCCTTTCTTAGGGACACAATGAATAGGCCTTACCCATCTACTATCAGCTATATGATAGATTATACCTGCTTCCAGAAGTTTTAATATTTCCATTCTTACCACTTCTTTCATCTTCGGATTTAACCGACATTGGTGATCAACAATGGGTTTAGCACCAGGTTCGATATTAATCTTGTGCTGACCTAGAGTGGGACTAATGCCCTTTAAATCATCAAGAGTATATGCAATAGCAGCTCGGTGCTTCCTTAGAACTTTCAGTAATCTTTCTTCTTCATGTTCTGAAAGGTTAGCACTAATAATAATAGGATATATCTTCATCTCATCAAGATAAGCATATTTCAAAGTATTTGGCAATTGTTTTAATTCAAACACATGATCACCTTTAGGTGGAGGAGGACCTCCTAGTGTTTCAATAGGAAAATTGTGTTTGAGTAGACGACGTTATTCAAAGAAAATCTTATCTAATTTTTCAAGCATATGTAAATCATTTTCATGGTCTACCAGCTATTGTTCTAGAGGATCAGTAGGAGGCACAACAATAGAAGCAAGACCAATTATTTCATCCTTACTTCGAAAAATTAAACTCATGAGTCTCATCACCAAAGCTAGCACCGAAAATTTGTTTCTCACAATCTATTTTAGCATTAACGGTGTTCGTGAAAGGTCTACGAAAGATAATAGGACAAAAATCATCTTGTGGGGAACCAAGAACAAGAAAATCAGTAGGGTATTTTATTTTCCCACACAGGACTTCAACATCTCTAACCATCCCAATTGGTGAAATGGTGTCTCTATTAGAAAGATTAATAGTAACATCTATGTCTTCTATCTCCACGGGTGCTATGTCATTCATAATTTCTTGATATAAGGTATAGGGAATAACACTCACGCAGGCACCTAGGTCGCATAAAGAATGATAACAGTGATCTCCTATTTTAACTGAGACAACGGGCATGCCAACAACAGGTCTATGTTTATGCTTTTTATCAGGATTGGCAATTCTAGCAGCTTCATCAAAGAAGTAAATAACATGCCCATCTATATTTTCTTCCCGGAGATCCTTAACCATAGCATCACCAGGTTCTACTTTGATTTGTTCATCAGGTTTAGGTGTTCTAACATAACTTTTGTTGACCACAGTTGAAACTTTAGCATGTTCCTTCGTCCTAACAAGGAAAGGTGTTTTTTCAATATAAGCAGTAGAAACAACTGGATAAACATTATAAATAATAGTTTCATCTTTTGCTAGTACCGGTTCTTTAATTTCTTCTTTAATAGGTGGGTGATATTTAAACCACTTATATTTTGGGAGATCAACATGAGTAGTAAATGATTCGCAAAAGGAGGCTACTATCTCAGAGTCAAGTCCATATTTAGTGCTAAACTTTTGAAAAGCATCGGTATTCATAAAAGATTTAACACAATCAAACTTAAGCTTAATACCTGACTATTTACCTTCATTGAGTTCCCAATCTTCAGAGTTGCGTTTAATTCTTTCCAAAAGAGCCCACCGAAATTCAATAGTCTTCTTCACAAAAGAACCGGCACAAGAAGTATCAAGCATGGATCGATCATTATGAGAAAGCCGAGCATAAAAATTCTGGATAATAATTTCTCTTAAGAGCTCATGATTGGGGCACGAATATAACATCGACTTAAGCCTCCCCCAAGCTAGAGCGATACTTTCTCCTTCACGAGGCCAAAAATTATATATGTAATTCCGATCACGATGAACTAGATGGATAGGATATTTTTTTGGGTGAAACTCCAATTTCAATCGATTCCAATTCCAAGATCCAATATCATCGCATAGCCTATACCATGCCAATGCTTTTCAATTCAAAGATAAAGGTAAGCCCTTCTTCTTAACTTCATCTCTAGGTAAAACCTACAAGCTTAAACAATCCACAAATTTCTTCCACGTATATCAAGTGCATATCACGATGTTCGGTTCCATCTCCTGCATAAGGATTAGCTAGTCGTTGTTCTATCATACCCGAAGGAATTTCATATTCAATATTTTCAGTAGGTGCAGTTGGTTGAGGGGTATCTAATTGTGGTTCCGGTCGAGGTGAAACCCCTCAAAGGATTGTTTTCCATAGTAACAAGTGACAATAAATTTCAGCACGTAGTAATAATTTTTCCTTACCAATTTCCAATTACCAAGAGTGCTTCACTCCCTAGCAACGGCGCCAGAAACTAGCCTTGATGACCCACAAGTATATGGGATCAATTGTAGACTTTTCGATAAGTAAGAGTGTCAAACCCAACGAGGAGCAGAAGGAAATGGAAAGTGGTTTTCAACAAGGTCACGTCTGCAAGTGCTGAAATTGTAAGTAACATAGTACTTTGATAGCAAGATAATTTGTAACGAGCAACTAACGATAATAGTAACAAAAGTGCAGCAAGGTAGCCCAATCCTTTTGAGGCAAAGGACAGGCCAAAACGGTCTCTTATAGTAAGAAAAGCATTCTTGAGGGTGCACGGGAATTTCATCTAGTCACTTTCATCATGGTTATTCGATTCGTGTTCCCTACTTTGATAATTTGATATGTGGGTGGACTAGTGCTTAGGTGCTGTTCTTACTTGAAAAAACCTCCTACTTATGATTAACCCACTCGCAAGCATCCGCAACTACGAGAAAATTATTAAAAATAAATTCTAACCATTGCATTAAACATTTGGATCGAATCGGTCCCTTACGGAATAGCGCATAAACTAGGGTTTAAGCTTCTGTCACTCTCGCAACCCATCATCTAATAGCTACACCACAATGCATTCCCTTAGGCCAAAATATGGTGAAGTGTCATGTAGTCGACGTTCACATGACACCACTAAGGGAAGCACAATATACATACTATCAAAATATCGAACACATATCAAGTTCACATGACCTCAAGAACAAAAGTAACTACTCACAAATGATAATCATGCTCAATATCAGAGGGGTATTAAATAACATATTGGATCTGAGAATATAATCTTCCACCAAATAAACCATATAGAAATCAACTACAGCATGTAATCAACACTACTAGTCACCCACAAGCACCAATCTATAGTCCCGGTACACAGATTGAACACAAGAGATGAACTAGGGTTTGAGAAGAGATGGTGATGTTGAAGATGTTGTTGGAGATTGCCCTCCCCAAGATGGGAGAGTTGTTGGTGATGATGATGACGATGATTTCCCCCTCCGTGAGGGAAGTTCCCCCGACAGAATCGCTCCGTCGGAGGGCAAAAGTGCTCCTGCCCAAGCTTCGCCTCGAGACGGCGGCGCTCCGTCCCGAAAGTCCTATCCTTATTTTTTCTAGGTAAAAAATGACTTATATACCAGAAGATGGGTGATGTCGCTTGAAGCTACGTCGGGATTTCCCCAAAGAGGAAGGGATGATGCTGCACAATAGCGGTAGGTATTTCCCTCAAATATGAAACCAAGGTTATCGAAGCAGTAGGAGAACCAAGCAACACAACGTAAACAGCCCCTGCACACAGAGAACAAATCCTCGCAACCCGACATGTTAAAGGGGTTGTCAAACCCTTTCGGGGTACGGCGCCTCAAGTGGCAGACGGACGTGAGATAAATTTGTAGTGAATTGATAGATCGAACGCCAAATACAATAGATAAGGAAAAATTACAGCAAGGTATTTTTGTATTTTTGGTTTAATAGATCTGAAAATAAATGCAAGGAAAAAGTAGATCGCAAAGGCAAATATATGAGAAAGAAGACCCGGGGGCCGTAGGTTTCACTAGTGGCTTCTCTCGAGAAAAGTGGCAAACGGTGGGTGAACAAATTACTGTTGGGCAATTGATAGAACTTCAAATAATTATGATGATATCCCGGCAATGATCATTATATAGGCATCACTCCAAGATTAGTAGACCGACTCCTGCCTGCTTCTACTACTATTACTCCACACATCGACCGCTATCCAGTATGCATCTAGTGTATTAAGTTCATGGAGAAATGGAGTAACGCAATAAGAACGATGACATGATGTAGACAATATCTCTCTATGTAGAGATAGACCCCATCATTTTATCCTTAGTGGCAACGTTAAATACGTGTCGTTTCCCTTTCTGTCACTAGGATCAAGCACCGTAAGATCGAACCCACTACAAAGCACCTCTTCCCATTGCAAGATAAATAGATCAATGGCAAAACAAAACCCAAATATCGGAGAAGAAATATGAGGCTATAAGCAATCATGCATATAAGAGATCAAAGAAACTCAAATAACTTTCATGGATGTAAAAAGATAGATCTGATCATAAACTCGAAGTTCATCGGATCCCATCAAACACACCGCAAAAGAGTTACATCATATGGATCTCCAAGAGACCATTGTATTGAGTATCCAGCGAGGGAGAGAAAGCCATCTATAAACTACGGACCTGAAGGTCTACAAAGAACTACTCACGCATCATCGGAGAGGTACCAATGGAGGTGGTGAACCCCATCTGAGATGGTGTCTAGATTGGATCTGGTGGTTCTGGACTCTGTGCTGGATGAATATTTCGTCGACGTGCCTAGGGTTTCTAGAATATTGGGGTATTTATATAGGAAAGAGGTGGTCCGGGGGGCACCCGAGGTGAGCAGAACCCACCAGGGCGCGCCTGGGCCTCCTGGCACGCCCTGGTGGGTTGTGCCTCCCTCGGGACACCCCCAAGCGCAGCCAGCACCCGTTGTGTTCCTTCTGGCCCATAAAAATTCTCCGTAAAGTTTCGGGGCATTTGGACTCCGTATGATATTGATTTTCTGCGATGTAAAAAACATGGGGAAAACAGCAACTGGCACTTGGCACTATGTCAATAGGTTAGTACCAAAAAATGATATAAAAAGACTATAAATGATTGTAAAACATCCAAGATTGATAATATAATAGCATGGAACAATAAAAAATTATAGATACGTTGGAGATGTATCAGCATCCCCAAGCTTAACTCCTACTCGTCCTCGAGTAGGTAAGTGATAAAAACAGAATTTTTGATGTGGAATGCTGCCTAAAATGTCATATCATATTTCTTTTATTTTTAGCAATGACATTTGGACTTTTAGTTGTTCAAAGCAATAGTCTAGTTTTGACAAGATAATTTAGATACTCAAGCATATCAACAAGCAACCATGACTTTCAAAATATCAACGCTAAAAAAAGTTATCCCTAGGCCATCATGCTCAAACATTGATCCATTCATGAAACACACTTGAATATTAGCTACACCCAATACTTAAGTACGATCATATTGCCTCCTAGTTGGTGCTTTTATAAGGGAAGATGGAGACTCAAAATAAAAATTGCATAAAGTAAAAGAAAGGCCCCTCGCATAGGGAAGTGGGGATTTGTAGAGGTGCCAGAGCTCAAAGCGAAAAACTTAGAGATAAAAACATTTTGGGAGGTGTATCCATCCCACCAACGAAAACGACTTAGAGTTCTGAACACTTACCATGCTAGATATATCATAGGCGGTTCCCAAACAGAAAATAAAGTTTATTTCCTTTTCCACCATACTTTCACTTTCCATGGTTAGCCGTATCCACGGTTGCCCTCCATACCAACACTTTCCAAGGAATTTATTATTTGACAACATAAAGTAAATTCAATGTTTTTTGCATTTCGGGACTGGGCATCCCTAATACCTTTGCCTTACTCTCGTGCAATTACAAGTGAATAAACACTCATCGTGAGAATAACACATCTAGCATGGAAAATATTAGCCACCCTTCAGCGCTCCGCGAGCGAAACAAAAACACAAAAGAGAAGTTTATTTTGAAAATTATAGATGGCACATACAAATTTGCTTAGAACAGCAAAAGAATACCGCATATAGGTAGATATAGAGGACTCATGTGGCAAAACTGGTTTAAGGCTTTTGGATGCACAAGTAGAGGCCATAGTTAGTGCAAAATGAAGGCTAGCAAAAGATTGAGAAGCGACCAACCAAGAAACGGATAATCTCATAAGCAAGCATTAAGCATAAATAACACCGAATAATGCACCACAAGTAGGATATAATTTCATTGCATGACTATTGACTTTCGTACTTGCATAGGGAATCACAAACCTTAACATCAATATTCTTACTAAAACATAATTACTCACCAACATAACTCACATATCACATCATCATATCTCAAAACTATTACTAAGAATCAAGTTTATTTTGTCCAATGATCTTCATGAAAGTTTTTATTATATCCTTCTTGGATATCTATCACTTTGGGACTAATTTTCATTTGTTGCTTTTCTTAAGCTCAAACAAATATAAGTGAAGATCATGAGCATAATTCTTTTTATTTCTCTCAAAATAATTTAAGTGAAGCAAGAGAGAATTTCTTGAAATTTTTAGTAACTCTCAAATAAATCTAAGTGAAGCAAGAGAGCATTTCTTCAAAAATACTAAAGCACACCGTGCTCAAAAAGATATAAGTGAAGCACTAGACCAAGTCCATTGCTCATAAAAATTTAAGTGAAGCATAGAGAGCAATTCTAACAAGTCATGACATAATTTTGGCTCTCTCAAATAGGTGTGTCCAGCAAGTATTGATGAATTAAAACACAAAATAAAATAAGCAAAGACTCAAATCATACAAGACGCTCCAAGCAAAACACATATCATGTGATGACTAAAAATATATTTTCGAGTAAAATACCGATGGTCGTTGGAAGAAAGAGGGGATGCCACTCGGGGGCATCCCCAAACTTAGTTGGTTGCTCATTTTTGGATAATAGCTTGGGATGCCGGGGAATCCCCAAGCTTAGGCTCTTCTATTTGTTATTCCTACATCAATTGTAAGATAACCCAAAACTTGAAAACTTCAATCACACAAAACTCAACAAAACCTCCGTGAGATCCGTTAGTGTAAGAAAGAAAACCACTACTATAAGTGTTGTATCAAACCAATTCATATTTTGTTTTTGTATTATATCTACGGTATTCCAACTTTTCTATGGCAAAAACTCATCAAAGAAAACCATAGAGCCATCAAAATAAGCACACAACACAAAGAAAACAGAATCTGTCAAAATAGAACAGTCTGTAGCAATCTGACTTAGACGAAAAATTCTGGAACTCCAACAAGTCTGAAAAAAATAGGAAGACCTGAGCAATTTGTATATTAATCTTATGCAAAAAGAATCAGGGCAAAAGCACTTTCTGATAAAAAATGAGAATTATTTCCGTGAGCGCAAAGTTTCTGTCTTTTTCAGCAAGATCAAACTACTGTCACCCAAGAAGATCCTATCGGTTCTACTTGGCACAAACAGTAAATTAATCACAAAAAACACAATCATAACAGTAGCATAATTGTGCTAACACTCAAGAACAGAAAGCAAAAGGCAAAAATAAAATTTATTCATTGGGTTTCCTCCCAACAAGTGCTATAGTTTTACGCCCTTAGCTAGGCATAAAGCAAGGATCTAAGTTTTGTCATCTTTGGTTCGTGATCCATAAGATGCCCTCATGATTGATTCATAAGGTGGCTTAATTCCAGTTCTAGGAAATTTTTCCATACCCTTCCTGAAAGGAAATTGGAACTTAATATTGCTTTCTTTCATATCAATCACGGCACTGATAGTGCGTAAAAACGGTCTACCAAGAATAATTGGACAAGACAGATTGCAATCAATATCAAGAATAATAAAATATATGGGCACATAATTCCTATTTTCAAGAATAAGAACATTATTAATTCTTCCCATAGGCTTTTTTAATAGTAGAATCCGCCAAGTGCAAATTCAAAGAACATTCTTCAAGATTAGTAAGACCAAGCACATCACGTAAAGATTTCGGAATTGTAGAAACACTAGCACCCAACTTAAACAAAGCAAAACACTCATAATTTTTAATCTTGACTTTGATAGTAGGTTCCCATTCATCACGCAATTTTCTAGGAATTGAAACTTCTAATTCCAATTTTTCTTCAAGAGCTTTCATTATAGCATCAACAATATGTTTAGTAAAAGCTTTGTTTTGTTCATAAGCATGGGGTGAATTTATCATGGATTGCAACAAAGAAATACAATCAATCAAAGAGAACTATCATAATTAAAGTCTTTGTAATCCAAAAGAGTGGGCACATCACTAGTTAAAGTTTTGACCTCACCAAACCCACTTTCATCAATTTTCTCAACAAGATTTTTACCCTCCGAAATATTGGGACGCCTTCTACCTAAAGTTGACTCTTCTCCAGTCCCTTTTTCATCAATCTTAACTTTACTAAACAAGAAATCAACAGAAGAAACACCAATCATTTTAAGATCTTCATCACTTTTGTGAAAGAAATCACTAGAAAACAAATTCTCTTTTAGCTCTAAGCATTGCGGTTCTTTTCTTACTTTCATCCGTAGAAACATAAAGAGCTTTAATTGATTCATCTACTTTAGGCACAAAGATTTTCATCTTGAGATTTTCCACATCATGAGCAATTCTATCAACACTTCTAGACAAATCATCAATCTTACTCAACTTTTCTTCTATGGAAGTGTTGAAAACTTTTTGAGTGTTGATAAATTCTTTAATATTATTCTCAAGATCAGAGGTGTTCCTATTATTATTATAAGATTTATTTCCAAAGGAATTACCATAATTATTAGAGGAATTACTAGGAAAAGGCCTAGGGTTAAAATTACCTCTATAAGTATTGTTATTGAAATTATTTCGAGAGATAAAATTCACATCTATGGCATCACTATTTTTCTCAATAAAAGTAGACAAAGGCATATCATTAAAATCAATAAGAGCACTTTTACTAGTAACTAATTTCATCAGAGCATCAAATTTTTCACTGAAAGAAGAGATTTCTTCAACCGAATTAACTTTTTTACTAGTAGGAGCCCTTTCGGTATGCCATTGTGAATAATTTGCCACAATATTATCAAGAAATTTGGTGGCTTCACCCAAAGTAGTTTCCATAAAATATTACGAGAAACAAATTCAACCCCGCATAAAAATTTTGTATGATCATCCAAAGATTTAACCCATGAGTTGGGCAATTCCTTAGCATCATTTTCATCCTTTCCCAAGATTGTGCAACATGCTCATGTTCAAGTTGCTTGAAATTCATGATCTGGGTTCTAAGGGAAATAATTTTTGCGGGAGGAAAATACTTAGTGATAAAAGCATCTTTGCACTTATTCCAAGAATCAATACTATTGTGAGGCAAAGAAGAGTACCAATTTTTTGCAGAATCAAACAAAGAAAACAAAAATACTTTCATCTTCACCACATCATTGTCCACATCTTTTTTCTTTTGCATATCGCATAATTCCACGAAGGTATTAAGATGGGACACGACATCCGCACTAGGAGTACCGGAAAATTGATCTTTCATAACAAGATTCAACAAAGCAGTATTAATATCACAAGAATTCGCACTAGCGGCGGGAGGAGTAGTCGGAGTGCCAATAAAATCATTGTTGTTGGTATTTGAGAAATCAGATAACTTGGTGTTCTCTTGAGTCATGATGACCACACAACAAGATTGCACTCAAAAACATATCCGGCAATAAAACGGCGAACGAAAAAGAGAGGCGAATAAAACGGCAAATTTTTGTGAACTGGGGGAGTGGAAAACGAGAGGCAGATGGCAAATAATGTAAGTTGCGAGGATGTGATATTTGTGATTAGGAACCTGGTATATGTTGAAGATCCTCCCCGGCAACGGTGGTAGAAATTCCATTTGATGTTGCTTGAAGCTACGTCAGTATTTCCCCAAAGAGGAAGGGATGATGCAACACAGCGGCGGTAGGTATTTCCCTCAGATATGAAATCAAGGTTATCGAACCAGTAGGAGAACCAACAAACACAACATAAACAGCCCCTGCACACAGATATCAAATCCTCGCAACCCGACGTGTTAAAGGGGTTGTCAATCCCTTTCGGGGTACGGCGCCTCAAGTGGCAAACGAACGTGAGATAAATTTGTAGTAAATTCATAGATCAAACGCCAAATAAAATAGATAAGGAAAACTTGCAGCAAGGTATTTTTGTATTTTTGGTTTAATAGATCTGAAAATAAATGCAAGGAAAAAGTATATCGCAAAGGCAAATATATGAGAAAGAAGACCCGGGGGTCGTAGGTTTCACTAGTGGCTTCTCTCGAGAAAAATAGCAAACGGTGGGTGAACAAATTACTGCTGGGCAATTGATAGAACTTCAAATAATTATGACGATATCCAGGCAATGATCATTATATAGGCATCACGTCCAAGATTAGTAGACCGACTCCAGCCTGCATCTACTACTATTACTCCACACATGGACCGCTATCCAGCATGCATCTAGTGTATTAAGTTCATGGAGAAACGGAGTAATGCAATAAGAACGATGACATGATGTAGAAAAGATCTATCTATGTAGAGATAGACCCCATCATTCTATCCTTAGTAGCAACGATACATACGTGTCGTTTCCCTTTCTGTCACTGGGATCAAGCACCGTAAGATCGAACCCACTACAAAGCACCTCTTCCCATTGCAAGATAAATAGATCAAGTTGGCTAAACAAAACCCAAATATCGAAGAAGAAATACGAGGCTATAAGCAATCATGCATATAGGAGACCGAAGAAACTCAAATAACTTTCATGGATATAAAAAGATAGATCTGATCATAAACTCGAAGTTCATCAGATCCCAACAAACACACCGCAAAAGAGTTACATCATATGGATCTCCAAGAGACCATTGTATTTAGAATCTAGGGAGAGAGAGAAAGCCATCTAGCTACTAACTATGACCCGAAGGTCTACAAAGAACTACTCACGCATCATCGGAGAGGCACGAATGGAGGTGGTGAACCCCATCCGAGATGGTGTCTAGATTGGATCTGGTGGTTCTGGACTCTGCGGCGGCTGGATGAATATTTCGTCGATGTGCCTAGGGTTTCTGGAATATTGGGGTATTAATAGAGCAAAGAGGCGGTCCGGGGGGCACCCGAGGTGGGAACAACCCACCAGGGCGCGCCTGGGCCTCCTGGCACACCCTGGTGGGTTGTGCCTCCCTCGGGGCACCCCCCAGGCGCAGCCAGGGCCCGTTGTGTTCCTTCTGGCCCATAAATATTCTTCGTAATGTTTCGGGGCAATTGCACTCCGTCAGATATTGATTTTTTGCGATGTAAAAAGCATGGAAAAAATAACAACTAGCACTTGGCACTATGTCAATAGGTTAGTACAAAAAGTATATAAAAAGACTATAAATGATTGTAAAACATCCAAGATTGATAATATAATAGCATGGAACAATCAAAAATTATAGATACGTTGGAGACGTATCAATGGGCAACGGAGGTGGGTTGGGCTACAACCCACCAGGGCACGCCTGGGGGGCCAAGCGCGCCCTGGTGTCTTGTGCTCACTAGGTGGCCCCCTTCGGTGGTTATTTTCTCCAGTATTTCTTATTTACTCCATAAAAAATCCTCGCAAAGTTTGAGCTTATTTGGAGTTGTGCAGAATAGGTAGCCTGACATAGCTTTTTCAGGTCCAGATTTCCAGTTGCCGGAATTCTCCCTCTTTGTGTGTACCTTGCATATTATGAGAGGAAAGACATTAGAATTACTCCAACAAGCATTATTATGCATAAAAACATTATAAATAACAGTAGGTAAACATGATGTGAAATGGACGTATCACTAATGTGTTTAGCATGGAAGATATTGATAACTCTTGGTCGCGACGTAAACAAGAAGGGTGCACTTCCCAAAATTTTATTTATCTTTGATTTAAGCCTTGAGTTCTAGCACCTGTGCAGATCCTTGCTTCCCTCTGTGAAGGGACTATCTATTTAATTTTATGTTGCGTCATCACCTTCTCAAACAAGCGCCAAACTTTAGAGCACTATTGTCATCCTCATGCATTGTGTATAGTTAATGTTGGATGCATCATGACTGGATCTTTTCTACCATGAATTACAATGTTTAGTCGTTGCTTAAACTTTGGAGGTGCTCTGCATTTATATTTTTGTAGCGATCCGACCTCAAACGGTCAAATCTCTGTGTATAAGTGTCATCCCTGGATCGGTACTGCTGACACACACAGTACTCGAGGAATTATAACAGAGTGCAATCGTACACTTATTACATCGAATAACTCAAAGAGAGTACTTATTACAATAATATGGCTGAAGGCCATCTCAAATAAGAATACTGCGGAAGCTTCGAGGGTAAATGAGTCCATCAACTCCAACGGCATAGCTGAGTGCATGAAAACGACCTAGCACACCTTACTCTTCGTCTGAGAACTCTGCAGCATAATACGTTGCAGCCTGTGTAGGTCAGCACATGGAATATGCTGGCAAGATAACACTATAGAGCAATGAACAAGTAACAGCTATAACTATATGCATATATGGCTGGTGGAGGCTCTATGGTTCTCATTTTGTGAAAAGCTAGTTTTTCCCTACAAGAAAGGAATATATTTTATTTAACTACAATGTTTTTTGAAAACATTGAGAATGGTAACCCCATCTCAATCCCAAATTAATAATCATTAACCCAACAAATTAATTAAGTAAAGTGATGAGATCAACATAGTACTTCAAGCACCAGATACTCAAGATGTCCATAACCGGGGACACGGCTAACCATGATTAGTTTATACACTCTGCAGAGGTTTGCGCACTTTTCCCCCACAAGACTCGATCTGCTCCATTGAATTTCTTGCACTGCATGATGTTTGAGAAATGGATGACCGAGACACAGTCTTTCCGAAGAGGTCCCCTTAACCGATAGATAGGCCGGTACACCTACAATCCCTACATCTGCTAGCCCATCATGGAAAGGATTCCCACAACTTACTCAACTATGCCAGAGCCCATAATGGAATTTGGCTACGCACGAAAGTTTCCAACATGAATAACATAATGATCCCTTTGAGCCTGGGTGGCGAACCATAGGAAAAATCACACGGATACCCCGGGATTCTCCTTTGGACAGTACTGGATTTCCCCAGGTGCCCACAAACCAATCCACCTAGATGTGTGTTAAAGTAGCCACCTTAAGTAAACCCTTAGTTCATAATAACACTCACAACTGTCATGAATCACTCAATCCAAATGACGTCTACGAGCATAGCATAGGAACGTATAAAATCATAGCGTAGAACTCCCGAGGTTTGAATAAAAGGGATAGGTACTACCTCAACAAGTACTCCCAAAACCCACATGTTAAACAAATCCTACTCATGCAATTTTTTAGGATTGATACTAATGCATAAAAACTGGGTAATAAGGGATATGATCAAAGTGTTACTTGCCTTGCTGGCGATCTGAAAACCCTAGTGACTCGTAGTAGCACGCTTCGCACTCCAGAAACTCTATCGTGAACAAACAATAACATACATAAGCAATCAAGCAATAGATGCAAGGGTAAAACTCAGATGAAAAGATCCAAACTGAAAGTTCAACTGAAGAGCTTCGATTTGCAAAAAGAATCGATCAAATCGGAGCTACGAAACTCAAACTACGATCAAAAGAAGTTTAAAATCTAATCTGCTTGCAACCAAATTTTAATTTGTCAAAACCATGTTCAAGTTGGTTATCTGGAAAGAGGGGAACAAGACGAAGATTTTGGCGTTGGTTTCACTGGATTTGGATGAACGAGGAAAAAGTTGCGAGGGTTTAAAGATCAGGGACTAATTTGTGAGGAAAGTATTTGCGGATAGGTCCCTGGCCGAAAACAAAATAAAAAGAAAAACCTAACGAACGAACGTTGGATATGAACCCTAATGAACGAATACATTCCCTAACAGTGACGTTCGAGTGAACGTTCGCTAATTAGCGAACTCGAAAAAAACCGATCTAAACCGAAGAACCAAAAAAAAAGGGCGAACCGGGGCGGTTTTTTATACCGGTTCACGACGTCGGAGGGGTCAACGGCGGCAGCAGGATCTCGGCGAGGAGGCGGCAGCAGCTCGTGGGACAGCGGCGGCGGTGCACAAGCGGGCGGCGGCAGCTGCGGCTGCGGTGGGGCTAGGTGGGGAGGAGGCGGCGCGGCCGGCGGTATATAAAGGCTGGGGGCGGGGGCGCCTTGGGGAAGGGGGTGGCGCGGGGTGGAGTCCGGCTCGGACTCCCCTCGGCGTCCGTGCGGCGGCGGGGCTCCGGGCGGGAGAGAGGCGGCGCGCAGGTGGGCCGGCCTGCTCGGCTGGGCTTCGGCCTAGTCGGGCGGGAAGAAGATTTTTGTTTAAAAAAATTCGCCCGAAGAAAATCCTAATTAAATATAAAAAAATTCTAAAAATACCAGAAACAATTTTCGCCGTCTAAACCTAATATTTAGAACAAAGTGAACATTTTTCTGGCCTAAAACAATTTACAAAAATGCATATTTTTCTAAATCAAATAAAATAGCAATTAAAATCCAAATAAAATTTTAATTTGGTTTTAAATTTCTTCTCCAATATTTCCTCTCTTTTGAGGAAGTCATATTATCTTCTCTCTTTTATTTTTAATATTGGAAATAATTGGAGAGAAAAGTATTAAAATCAAATTGATCCTCTTTTCAAATTTGAGAAAAATTCAAATATGAAAATATATGAAATCCCCAACTCTCTCCTTGGGTCCTTGAGTTGCTTAGGATTTCTATTGAAAGTTGGGACGTTACAAACCAACCTCCCTTAAGATGAATCTCGCCCTCGAGATTCGGGTGGGCTAGAAAATAGGTGCGGGTGGTCTTTCCGTAGGTCTTCTTCTCTTTCCCAGGTGGCTTCATCCTCGGTATGGTGGCTCGACTGAACTTTGCAAAACTTGATAACCTTGTTGCATGTAACTCGACTGGCAAACTCGAGAATCTTTACAGGTTTCTCCTCGTAGGTCAGATCACTCTCCAACTGAATTGCTTCCAGGGGCACTGTATCTCTTAGCGGAATATCGGCCATCTCAGCATGGCACTTCTTCAACTGGGAAACGTGAAACACATCGTGAACTCCTGATAATCCCTCGGGTAACTCCAATTTGTAGGCAACTTCTCCCATACGTTCCAGAACTCGATATGGTCCTACAAATCTCGGGGCTAACTTTCCCTTAACTCCAAATCATTTAACTCCTCAGAGTGGCGACACACGAGGATATGCTTTGTCTCCAATTTCATATACTACCTCCTTGCGTTTGGTGTCGGCATAACTCTTCTGCCTGGACTGAGCTACCTTCAATCTATCTTGAATCAACTTAACCTTCTCCTCCAATTCTTTGATCAAATCTGGTCCAAACAACTGACGGTCTCCAACTTCGTCCCACATTAACGGTGTCCTGCACCTCCTTCCATACAGAGCTTCAAAAGGTGCCATCTTCAAACTAGCCTGATAACTGTTGTTGTATGAGAACTCTGTGTAGGGCAAATTGTCATCCCAACTAGATCCATAATCTAGCGCACCAGCTCTCAACATATCCTCCAGAATCTGATTGACTCTCTCGGTCTGTCCATCTGTCTACGGGTGAAAGGATGTACTGAACTCTAGCCTGGTACCCAAAGTCTGGTGCAACTGGTTCCAAAACTTCGAGGTAAATTGTGCCCCTCTATCTGATATGATGGTCCTCGAAACTCCATGCAGACATACGATCCTGGTCATATATATCTTGGCCAACTTTGCACTCGTATAGGTGGTTTTCACGGGGATAAAGTGAGCCACTTTGGTCATGCGATCAACTACTACCCAAATAGAATCAATCCTGATCGGGTCCTGGGTAATCCGGTGACGAAATCCACGCCAAGTTTGTCCCACCTCCATTATGGTATCGGCATAGGCTGTAATAATCCTGCTAGCTTCTGATGTTCTGCCTTCACTCTCTGACATACATCACATACTGCTACATACTTGGCAATATCCTTCTTCATACCTGTCCACCAGAAACGTTCCTTCAAATCCAAATACATCTTGGTGTTTCCGGGGTGAATCGAATATGGCGAGTCATAAGCTTCCTGAAGTATTAACTTCCTGATCTCCGCGTTATTGGGCACATATACACGATCCTCAAACCATAAAGTTTTGTGCTCATCCTCACGAAAACCCTTGGCTTTTCCTTTTCTCATCTTCTCCTTTATCTCAGCAATTTCCTTATCCTCTTTCTGAGCTTCTCGAATCTTTCCCAATAATGTAGACTGAACCTCCATTGCTGCATCAAAACCTCTTGGAACTATCTCCAAACGAAGTTCCTTGAGATCGTCGGCTAACTCCTGCGGTAATCCTCCGTTTACGAGGGTATTGACATAGCTTTTGCAGCTCAAAGCGTCTCCTACCATATTGGCCTTTCCTGGATGATAATGCAACTTCATATCGTGATCCTTTATTAGCTCCAACCATCTCCTCTGCCTGAGATTCAATTCCTTCTGCGTGAAAATGTATTTCAAACTCTTGTGATCCGTGTACACATCACATCTGTTTCCAATCAAAAAATGTCTCTAGGTCTTGAGTGCATGCACTACAGCTGCTAACTCCAAATCATGTGTGGCATAATTCAACTCGTGAGGTCGAAGCTGCCGTGAGGCGTATGAAACAACTCTTCCATCTTGCATAAGTACACCTCCAAATCCTAAGCGAGAAGCGTCGCAATAAACTTGGAAATCCTTGCGTATATCCGGAAGAATCAGCACTGGGGCTATAACCAAATGTTTCTTCAACTCCTGAAAACTGGCTTCACAATCCTCGGTCCATTTGAATTTGGTATCCTTCTTCAACAACTCTGTCATGGGTTTTGCAATCTTGGAAAAAATTTCAATGAACCTCCTGTAATATCCTGTGGGTCCCAGAAAACTGGTGATCTCTCCTACTGAGGTTGGTGCCAACCACTCAGTGACAAATTTAACCTTGGTAGGGTCTACTGCTATACCTTCTCCTGATATAACATGTCCAAGAAATCCAACTTCCTTCAACCAAAACTCACACTTGCTAAACTTGGCATACAGCTGATGTTACCTGAGCTTCTCGAGAACTAAACGCAAATGCTCCATGTGTTCCTCTTCATTATTCGAGTATACCAAAATATATCAATGAACACCACAACAAACTTATCCAAAAACTCCATGAATACCTTGTTCATCATACTCATAAAATAGGAAGGGGCATTAGTCAATCCAAACGACATGACCGTGTACTCATATAGCCAGTACCTTGTGGTAAAAGTTGTCTTAGGAATATCCTGTTCTCGGATCTTCAACTGGTGGTATCCTGATCGAAGATCTATCTTGGAGAATACTTTATCTCCTTGCAACTGGTCAAACAGATCATTGATCATCGGTAGTGGGTACTTGTTCTTGATCGTCACTTCATTCAAAGCCCTATAATCAACAACCATTCTTAAGGATCCATCCTTCTTCTCAACTAAGAGCACTAGGCTCCCCATGGTGATGAACTGTGTCGGATATAACCTTTCTCCAATAACTCCTTAAGCTATTTCTAAATTTCCTCCAAATCATTTGCGGGCATCTGATACGGTCTCTTCGATATTGGTCCGGTGCCTGGCAATAGCTCTATCAAAAATTCTATGTCCCGATCTGGCGGCATGCCTGGTAGTTCCTCTGGAAATACATCCGGGTAATCCTTCACAACAAGCACTTCTTCCCGAACAACTCCCGAGAGAGAATTCACTTGGGTCATCCTTGGTGCATGCCTGGATACATACTTGATCCTCTTTCCCTCCGGGGTGATGAGTAGAATTGGCTTACTAGCACAATCGATATTTCCTCCATACACATGGATAGCCATTCCATGCCTAGTATCACATCCAATCCTTGTGACTCCAAAATTATTAGGTCTGAAGGGAAAACATGCCTACCTATGGTCAATGGCATCTGAAAACATCCACTGCTTGCCATATACACCGCTCCAGGTGAGCTTACTAATATAGGTGTCTTAAGAACTTTGGTGGGCAATTTATACTTCTCCACAAATCCCCTTGATATGTATGAATGCGATGCACCAATATCAAAAAGAACTATTGTAGTAAATGACTTAATCAAAAACTTACCTATAACTGCATCTGGCTGTTCTTCAACCTCCTCCAAGTTAACGTGGTTCACTTGTCCTCTGGTGAAAGGGTTGGGCTTCTTCCCAGAGTTTCCATTTCCGTTGCCATTCTTCAACTCTGAGTAGTCATTGGCGTAGTGTCCATTCTTCCCGCACTTGTAACAGGTGACATGACTCGGGTCCTTCTTAGCAGGTGTTGCTGGATTAGGACGGTTCTGGCTGTTGCTTCCTCCATTCCCATTCCCATTCTTATGGCCACTGTGGTTATGTGTACACCCTCCATTGTGAGTGTGGCCTCCATGGTTATGGGTGTAACCTCCTGAGTTAGGGGTAAAGCGAGGCTTCTGCTAAGCTCCAGAATTATACTTCTATAAGTGCATCTAGTGCCACCCCTAGTTGGTTTTGGAGAATTGACGACAAACCTGGTTGAGGGACTAATGTGTTTGTGAGAATTGCAGGATAACACAGGTAGTAGTCCCTCATTGATTCGGTTTACCTACCGGAGATGACCCCTAAAAATGTATGAAGACATTGAAGGCAATGGTGGTATGTGAAGATATTCACATTGAAGACTATGACAAGACAAGACATTGCGTGAAGACTATGGAGCGCGAAGACTTAGTTGTTTCTTTGTTTCCTTTTCTTCTTTGTTGAGTCATAGGAACCACCGTAGTGTTAAGTGGGGTCCCAGTGAACAAAGTCAGAGTGACTGAAGTGATGCTCAACCAAAATCCTATGTCTTCGAGCGAAGACAACGAGAGCAAATCTTATCCAGAGCTGGATGAGTCAGCTTTACTTGTAGCCCAAGTAAAGTTGCCGCATGTGTTTGAAATCTGACTGTTGGAACACGTGTTAGTTCCTTAGTGACCCAGGGTCATTTCGGACGAATCAGGTCAGGTTGCCTAGTGGCTATAAGTAGCCCACCCCCTACACCATAAATTGGTGGCTGCTCAGAGTTAGTGCACTGCTTTTGTCGTTTGAGAGCAACCCACCTCCGATGCTTTTAAGAGAGAGAGATCCTTGCGAGGACAAAGCCCAAACACCCAGAGCCAAAGAGTGTTAGGCATCACTGAAGTCTTTCTGTCCGCGTGACCTAAAGACTTGTTACACTTGAGGACTGTGAATCCTCCAGCCGGTTAGGCGTCGCGTTCTGAGCATCCAAGAGTCATTGTGGATCGCCGGTGGACAAAGTCTGTGAAGGTTTGGAAGTCTATCTTGAAGACTTACCAGAGTGATTGGGTGAGGACTGGGTGTCCTTAGCTCCAGGGGAATAAGGTGAAGACGCGGTCTTCTGAGTTGAATCTCAGCCTCCCTAACCAGATGTACAGTTGTCACAACAACTGGAACTGGTCCAACAAATCCTTTGTCTTCACCAAGTGACTGGTTCTATCCTCTCCCTCTCATTACTTACAGTCTGTCTTCGTGCAGTCATTGCCTGCTTCCATTACCTGTTTGACTTCACTGTGTGACTTCCATCGTTGATTGGCTTCATACTATCTTCCGTCCTGATCTTTTCTACCTAGCTGCTATTAGTCTTCGTACTTTCACTTCATTGAATACTTGACTATGGCTTGCCTAGTGTAGTCTACCTTCCGCTGCATATCAATAGGTTCATTTCTAGTGTTTGTCTTTGAAACTCTCATATTTTGAAGACTTTCATAAAAATCGCCTATTCACCCCCCTCCAGTCGATAACTAGCACTTTCAATTGGTATCAGAGCAAGGTACTCCCTTGTTCTGTGTGATTCGGCTTAACCACCTGGAGTTAGCTATGTCGACTGCAGGGATAATCAAAGTCTCCGTTGCTTGCCCCGTCTTTGATGGAACTGAATATCTCTACTGGAAGAATAAGATGCGCATGCATCTTGAATCCATTGATGTCGACCTCTGGTATGTTGTCAAGAATGGCATTCCCAAGACTGGTCAAGGTGTCACCCTGCTGATGTCAAGAAGTTCATTCAACTGGATTCTACTGCCAAGAACATCATCTGTGGTCATCTGACCAAAGGACAGTATGGCCGTGTGAGTGCTCTGGAAACGTCAAAGCTAGTCTGGGACTGGCTCTCCAAGGTCAACGAAGGCGTCTCAACCCAGAGAGATCAAAGGATCAGTGTTCTTCGCAACCTCTTCAACCGCTTCAAGAGAAACAACAATGAGAATGTCCAGCTCACGTTTCATCGCCTCACTGACATCACAAATGAGCTTCGTGCTCTCGGCACCACTGAGATCACCAAGCATGAAATCGTCAAGACACTACTGAGATCACTTGACAGCTCGTTCGACACCCTTGCCCTGATGATACAAGAACGCCCTGACTTCAAGACACTCGATCCGTCTGATATAGTTGAGAGGCTCAACACACATGAGTTCCAGCTATCTGATAAAAGAGATATCTATGGTCCCAACTACGGCCGAACTCGTGCTTTGAAGGCAAAAGCCGTTTCCTCATCTGAAGAAGAATCTGACTACAGTTCTGATGATCCTGAAGACATTGGAAAGGAACTTGCTATGCTTGTGAAGAAGTTCCAGAAGTTCACTAAGAAGAAGGGCTTTCGAAAGTCTTCACGATCCAGCTCAAGAAATGATGAAGCTTCCACTCATGACTACAAGAAGAGAACATGTCACAAGTGCAAGAAACCTGGACACTACATCTCTGAGTGTCCACAGTGGGACAATGAGAACAACAACAAGAAGAAGAAGAGCAAGGAATATGATTCTGATGACAAGAAGAAGAAGAAATCCTCAGAGTCTTCTTCCAATTCCTCATCCAAGTCTTCATCTCATAAGAAGAGCTCATCTGGCAAGGCTCGTGCTTTTGTTGGCAAAGAGATGGATTCAGAGGAGGAGTCTGCTTCTGAGGAGGCGGAGGTGGAGTCTGAGGAGGAGTCCGACCCTAGCGTTGCAAGTCTGGCTCTAGCTACAGCCTACATTGCCAAGTCCATCTTCAACACTGAAGACAATGGCCCCGTCAACAACGCTGAAGCTAATGACAAGGGCGACTCTGCTCCCACCTACTGCTTCATGGCACGTGGTGCCAAGGTAAAATCACGCGATGCTTACTTTCAAACATCAAGTGAAGATGACTCTGCTTGTGAATCCAAACCCAGCTACAAAACACTTGCTAAAATTGCAACTGAACAACAGAAAGCTATGGAACATACTCAAAAACTGTTAGACAAAAGCGATGACCTGTTGGACGCTGAAATGACCCGTTCTCAGTCCCTAATTGAAGACATAAAAAATCTTCATGTTAAGTACCAGGAACTTGAAAGTCGTCATGAAACGCTCTCAACCACTCATGAAAAGCTCTCCTATGATTATCTTCAAAGGAATCAAGAGCATAAGAAATTGAGAGTGGCTCATGAAGATCTTCAAAAGGAGAATCAGTCACTTCACGCTCAACAGATCAGTTCCGCTCAGGAAGGATTTGAACCACCATGTCTAAAATGCCTTGAGCGTGATAACACTACTTCTGTTGCTGAATGTTCTACTGCTGCAACTATTGCAATATCTTCAACTGCTGATGTGGTAACTAACCTCTCTGCTGAGGATACCACTACTATTGCTGATGAAAATGCTAGGTTGAAGACATTGCTTGAAACAGGGATGTACAAAAGTCTCAAAGGGCATCAGACACTGTGTGATGTCCTCAAAAAGCAGATTTTGAACCGAAACCCTAGGAAAGAGGGTGTTTGGTTCGAGAGGAAAATGAATGTTGATGGCTCCTACTGGAAGCCTGAGCAGTACCCCAAAACCACATGGGTTGCTGCAAAGGGACCTTCAGTGGATCCATCCACCTTATCTGGCTTCACTTGTGCTAACCCTATTATCATTGATGAATCCTTTGATGTAAACTATAAACTATTTAAGAATCAGAATGGTGAAGTGTTTGCCAGGTATATTGGTACTAACTGCAGGAATGGGCCACCTATAAAGAAGATCTGGGTTCCCAAAAGTTGTCTTGAGAATCTTCCCGTGAATGTCATCATGACACCACCTGGGAAGAAGACAAATCCCAGACCAAAGGCTTCATACAGATACAGGACTCAACTGAGTCACCCTAACGCCAATGTTTTGCAGGGAAACCATACTCATACTTATGAATATGAGCGTGTGTCTTCAAACCGCTATGTTCATAAAACTAAGAACTTTTCCGCTTATTCACATGAGTATCATTCTTCTCCTGCAAGGCTATTTGCTAGGGCTCCAAAGCCGAAATTCTCAGATGCTGCACTTAGACTCATTGCTTCTAAGCCACCCCTGAAGATGTGGGTGGTTAAGAAGAATTAACTTTCTTTTGTAGGGAAAGGTCTCCAGCCGAAAATCGAAGGCGTCTGATGCTATTGCTGGGGACCTAAAACATCTTGTAGGGCGCAAGATCAAATGCCCAAATGGTCTCACTATGTATTTTGTTCCTGAATCATTTGCCAATCATCCTATCAGTCCTAATCTTAATCTGAGCTTTGATAATCCTCTTGCCCGTCAAATGTTTATGCTTTACAATACTCTTGGTGAAGCCTATCCCCCTAACTGTACTGTAGGGTGTGACACCTCATGCTTCAGAATGGATTATGGACAGCGGATGCACTAATCACATGACTGGTGATCGAAGTCTTCTCATGGACTCTACCTTACGTCCATCTGACAAGAGTCACATCACATTTGCTGACACTGGTAAAAGCAAGGTATTGGATCTAGGTAGAGCTGCAATCTCAAAGGATCAGCACATGGATAAAGTGATGCTTGTTGAATCCCTTGGTTTCAACTTAATGTCTGTCTCAATGCTTTGTGACTTGAACATGATTGTGATAAAGATGATCTGTACATGGTAGATTTCTCAGCAAGGCCACAGCTTGCCGTATGCCTTCTTGCAAAAGCTTCAGAGTGCTGGCTCTGGCATCAGAGTCTAGGGCATGCTGGCATGAGGAACTTACACACTCTCGCAAAGAAGAAGCATGTCATAGGCATCTATGGCGTCAAGATCAAGCATATCAGAAGTGACAACGGCACTGAGTTCAAGAACACCGGCCTCGACCTTTACTTGGATACATTAGGAATCACTCATGAGTTCTCCACTCCGTACACACCTCAGCGGAATGGCATCGTGGAGCGCAAGAACAGAACACTCATTGAGATGGCTCGGACGATGCTCGATGAATACAAGACACCAAGAAAGTTCTGGCCTGAAGCTATTGATACTGCATGCCACATCATCAACCTTATCTTCACAAGCTTCTGAAGAAAACATCCTATGAACTCCTCACTGGTAAGAAGCCAAATGTCAGTTACTTCAGAGTATTTGGTGCTAGGTGCTGGATTAAGGATCCACATCACACTTCAAAATTTGCACCGAAAGCACATGAAGGTTTTATGCTCGGTTACGGAAAGGATTCGCACTCCTACAGAGTCTTCAACCTCTTTCACTATAAAGTGGTTGAAACTGTGGATGTGCAGTTCGATGAGACTAACGACACGCAAAGAGAGCACCTGCCAAATGTGCTAGATGAAGTCCTGTCTAGTGAATCTATCAAGCTTATGGGTACTGGAGAAATCATACTGTCTGAAGCACAGCCTGAAGAGGAACTTATCATTAATGCACCTAATCAACCTAAAGACAATGCTCAGCCCGAAGACAATCCTCCCAACGATGATAATGATCAGCAAGAGCAAAATCTTCATCCAGTTCATCCTCATGTTGCAAATGAAGTACAGATTGAGAAGATAATTGATAGCATCAATGCGCCTGGTCCACTCACTCGTTCAAGAGCAACACAGCTAGAAAATTTCTGTGGGCACTTTGCATTTGTCTCAATATCTGAACCCAAGAAAGTTGCTGAAGCCATCATGGAACCTGGATGGATTCAAGCTATGCAAGAAGAGCTTCAACAGTTCAAGCTGAACAATGTCTGGGAACTTGTCAAGCGTCCTGACCCCCGCAAGCACAACATAATAGGCACAAAATGGATATATCGCAACAAACAAGATGAGCATGGTCAAGTTGTCAGAAACAAGGCTTGTCTTGTTGCTCAAGGATACACTAAAGTTGAAGGAATTGACTTCGATGAAACATTTGCTCATGTGGCTAGGCTTGAAGCTATTCGCATATTGCTAGCCTATGCAAACCATCACAACATCTTGCTGTATATGGATGTGAAGAGTGCATTTCTCAATGGCAAGATTGAAGAAGAAGTGTATGTTGCACAACCTCCTGGCTCTGAAGATCCAAAACATCCTGATATGGTGTACAAGCTAAACAAGGCACTGTATGGCCTCAAACAAGCCCCTCACGCTTGGTATGATACACTCAAAGACTTCCTGAAGAGCAAAGGCTTCAAACCTGGTTCCCTAGATCCCACACTCTTCACGAAGACATATGATGGTGAACTGTTTGTGTGCCAAATATACGTGGATGACATTATCTTCGGCGGCACCAACCAGAAATACAGTGATGAGTTTGGACACATGATGCAAGAGCAATATCAGATGTCCATGATGGGTGAGCTGAAGTTCTTCCTTGGTCTTCAATTTCGTCAGCAAAGCTATGGCATCTTCATATCTCAGGAGAAATATCTCAAAGATTGCCTGAAGAAGTTTGGAATGCAAGACTGCAAAGGTTACACGACGCCAATGCCAACCAAGAGTCATCTGAGTCCTGACGCCAATGGTAAAGAGTTCGATCAAAAGGTATACCGCTCCATGATTGGTTCTTTACTTTATTTATGTGCATCTAGGCCAGATATAATGCTTAGTGTTTGCATGTGTGCTCGATTCCAAGAGGCGCCAAAGGAATCACATCACTTAGCTGTGAAGCGAATTCTTCGATATTTGGCTTACACCCCGACATTAGGATTATGGTATCCAAAGGGCTCAGAGTTTGATCTAGTTGGATTCTCGGATGCTGATTATGCTGGTGACAAGGTGGATCGCAAGTCTACATCAGGCACATGTCACTTTCTAGGACGATCACTTGTCTGTTGGTCTTCAAAGAAGCAGAACTGTGTATCACTCTCCACTGCTGAATCTGAATACATTGCTGCTGGATCTTGCTGCGCTCAGCTTCTATGGATGAAGCAAACACTCAAGGACTATGGCATCCATCTGAAACAAGTACCACTCTACTGCGACAACGAAAGCGCCATCAAGATTGCCAACAACCCAGTTCAGCACTCAAAGACAAAGCACATTGAAATTCGTCATCACTTTCTCACAGATCATGTCATGAAGGAAGATATTGATATCATACACGTAAACACTGAAGAGCAACTGGCAGATATCTTCACAAAGCCCTTGGATGAGAAAAGGTTTTGCAAGTTGTGGTGTGAGCTAAATATCTTGGAATCCTCAAATGTCCTGTGATCAGGCACACATCCTAACACTTATGCATGTTGATGACTTAGATGTGCAACACACGAAGTAAAGTATATCTTCAATCAATGAAGACTTACATTCTAAGTGTGAATACATTAACGCGGAATTTGACTTCGGAGCGCCACGATAATTGTGCACCGTGTCTGGGTCTAATACTTCCTATACGGTGGGTAATGCCACGACCAAATTCTTCTGTTTGAAGTGTTCTTCTCATGGCGTTACATTTTCTATGTCTTCGCATTTGGTTTGTCTTCAATTTCAACTTGTCTTCATGATTATATTCACTATGTTGATTTGGTTGTATTCTGATATATACATATATTAGTGTTCTGTCCTCTACAACATTCACTTATAGCTATGCCTTCTCGTTTGAATCTCTTGAACTAAGTGAATGTGATCGGACCCTAATCTCTCTATGCTTTCTACCTCAAACTCTATCTATCCAAATCATATGCATTCTGTTGAAACTGTCGAATGTCTTCTTTGCGTCCTTGTCAGCAGAAGATACAAAGACAAACATTAAAACTGTTTCAAATGCTCAATTCTTATTGCCTGAAACCCGGAGAAGCCAGAACGACCACCCGACAGTCCAGGCGGGCGTGGGAACGTGGGACAACTCCCAATGTGTTGCATGTTCGCCACATGTCCCTCAGATGTGAACCGCCAGGGGCACCTGCGTAATTGCGTTGTGCCGTCCCTTTCCCTATAAATACACATCCAATCGCAGTCAAAATCTTTCTTCCACCTCTCCACCTCGACAGACCCTAGCGCCACCGCTAGCTCTCGATGACGCCGGCGACGAAGCGCTTAGCTGCCGCGACCTCTTTGACGCCGTCTTCACGCCGGCCGCGGACATCGTCTTCTCCGCCGCCGCCGTAGGTGTCCTCCGTCGCCAAGTTAGGGCACGGAAGATCGAACTGCTCAGCCTCATCTTCTACTCCGTCTAGCAGTTCATCGTGTGGTAAATTAAAACCCTCTTTTTACCATCTTTTTGATCCTATAGATTCATCCTTTCTACCAAAAGTGGTTTCTGCCTCCACAAATTTGGATCTATCCTGTCAGCATCTCATATAATGCCTAGTATATTCACTTATGCTTCACACATAGTTAGATTCCTCACTTGTACTTATTCTTGGATTCGTACAAATCTGGAACCAACTCTCAACATATAAGTGAATGTCTTCGTGCTATGAGGTCAATGTCTTCTAAACTGATTTATCTTCAAAATCTTCTGAGAATGCATATGGCCTCTTCCCCTTCCCTCGCGTCTCTAATGCTGTCACAGGTACATGTCCGTGGGAGAATCCCTTGGTTCTCATAGTCTGCATTCATTTGCAGAATTCTTACAGCATCACATCAACTCTCCCGAAGCCAGTTCCTGTCTGACCAGCAGACAGAAGCCTTTGACAGTGTTGAAGCCATTCAGTCTGAACCTCATGGCAACAGAGAAGTCTGCAAGGAAGGGTGGCAGACAGCGCCGTGGGAACACCTCAAGAGATTTGCCTCCTAACCTCTATGAGCTGTACAAGACAGATCTAGAGGAGGACTACAATCAGAGAAAAACCTGAATCCAATGGATTCGAAGATATTGGGCAGAACAATGGTACAAGTACAGATTCGTGACCCAGGAATATGCTGAGAAGAATGCCATCAAGTGACCCTGGGGAGATATCTTGTACAAAAATCTTCCACCCAGGTCCAGAGCTGAAGCCATTGTACAAGGCTTCTACCCTTGCATGGTCCGTGGACCACAGCCTGCAGATGTCGACCCATCTTCATTGCTATGGTGTCGTGACGACAATCTGTTCAAGCGCAACTTCCAGTTTGCCAAGAACTCGGCCAAAGAAAACAAGAAGTCGCGAGGATTAGACTTCAATCCAGGCCCCTCTGCTCCTCGTGCCGATGGCACACGCGAAGCTGAACCCAATCTTGTTGGGCCCTTCTACAACCTAGAAGGTCTCATCACTCATATTATGGTTCAAGGGACAGCCGTGGATGAACCTGCAGACGATGCAGATTCTGACGAAGCGCCTGCACCACCAAAGCCAAAGAAGCTGAAGAAACCCAAGGCTTCGAAGCCTTCCACTGCACCAAAAGCTTCGCGAGCGAAGCCTCTGGCCACTGCTCCTCCTGCACCAAGTGTGCAATCTGAAGATCTCTCACGCATCTCCAATTCCGAGAAGAAGAAAAAGAAGCCTATGCACACTACTGGTCCAGCTCTGACCCCTGCTGCTGTTGTGAGGAATGAGAATGACGCCATTGATCTGTCAAGCGATGACGATTTTGCTGATGACGCTCTTGAGCAGCTGATAAAGAGCAAGCAAGAGGCGGAAATCTTCAATGATTTGCCTCTCTTTGACGTGGAAGTATTGAACAACTTCATTGATGAGTGGTTTGACACCCCCAATCTCAGCTTTGACGATCTGCAACTTCCCATTGGCCTAAGCGTCTCCTTCCATGGCGCCATTGCTCCTGAGCTGGCTCTTGCTCAGAAAATTGTTGAGCTGAAGCACAAGATCGATTATGAAAAGGCTCAGTTCAAGAAGCACATGGCCAAGCTCAGCATGGCAGACGTCCAGAACTTCAAGGTCATGCTGCATGAGCTCAAGCAAGTGTTTCACAAGAAACGTGATGAAGCCAAAGGTTCTCGTGAGCGCATGAAGATTCTCGCTGCCAAGTGTGTTCAAGCTTACAATGAAGCTGAGAAGAGCAAGGCACTTGGGCGTCCTGGCATCGACCCTAAGATGGCTGCCAAGCAGAAGAAGAAGAAGCCATCTGTGGACCAAGCTGAACCATCCAGGCGGGAAGAACCTCGCATTGTCTTCCCAGCCAGTATGACAGGCGTGAAGCCTAAGGTCCCTACAGTGGCTTCAGAGCTTCAGAAGACAAGGGCAGCTGAAGCCAAGGCTAGAAAGCGCAAGACCAAGAACACCACTGATGATGCTCCACCCACCAAGAAGCGCAAGACCAAGAAGAGAGATCGGGCTGCTCCCACAGAGCCCCTTGTCGTCGAGCCAATTTCTGTTGCTCGTCCTGAATCTGCACAACAAGAATGTCGAATGATAGTTTAGGAGCCTGCTTCCACAGAGGCTCCTGAAGCTGAAGACATTCCAGCTGTTGACCCCACCGCAGCTGAAGTCATTGGTCATCGTGACAATATTGAAGATGATGAAGTCCTTCCTCAGATCGAGCACAATGTGGTATCATCGCCTTTTCTTATGAACAACAAACTCATCAGCATTGGTCGTCCATTGACACCAATTTCTCAGGATGACTCATGGGCTGATCACCCACAAGACTCCCCCCGTCAAGCAAAAACACCTGTTACTCCCCCAACTCAAGTCACCACTCCGGTGATTGAAGATGAAGACTTTGTGGCCCAACCAACTCTATCTCCACAAGCGTCGCCAGTGTTCCGCAGGCTTCGCAAAGGACCAAGGCCACAGGTCACTCTGTCAAGTGTTCCAGAAGGAGAAGAGCGCCAATCGGTTTCACGCCAAGTATTTCCTGAAGCCTCTCCAACTGTGAACAACTCTGAGTCTGAAGCCAACATGGCTGAAGATATTCCGGCTGCATCAGCCGATGACCAAGAAGAACCAAGAGAATAAGAAGAACGTGTTGCTACACCCCCAACCAACCAAGTTGTTCTCGAGGAGAACGTGTCTGACCCTCCAGCTACTCAAGTGGAGGTTAACAACATTGAGGCGACCACCAACACCAACACTGAAGCCAATGACGTTTTCATGACAGAAGCTAATGTGGCGCCTGAAGTCAATGTGGTGCCCAAAGTGATAGCACCTGAAGTCAATGCTGCACCTGATGTCAATCAGCAGCCTGAAGCCACTGCCACTGCTCCGGTACCGCCTCCCAGGCCACATACTATTGAGCAAGCATACAACTATGGTCAGCTGGTCACTGTCAGATGTCCTATTCTGGTTCCTCCTCCTGCTGCTGGTCCGCAATTTGACTATCATGTCGAGCACAGGCCACAGGTCCAGAAGCCAAAGCCAAGACTGCCCAGGTTTCCAGGTACTGCCACTTCACTAGGGTCCTTCAATGCAAATGGCTTCATTGCGCACAACACTTTCTTTGATAGCGCCAAGAACCCCTATTCCAAGCCAAGGATTTCATCAGATCGGTTCGGGAGCTATTAGCAGCGCAGTTATTATTCATGTGTTATTTATGATCAAGGGTGCATCTTCCCTCATATGTGTCTTGACTGTGAAGCCATTGCTGGATTGCCTTGCCTTGAAGAAGCCCTTGACTGCTTCCGTGATGCTGGACTGCTGAACTTTGTGATTGATAAGGAGCATTGGAATGAAGAGCTTCTGCTTCAATTTTATGCTACCCTCCACATTCACGGATATAACAGGGATCCGAAGACTTGGGTCCTTTAGTGGATGACAGGCAATGTCCATCTTGAAGCCAAAGCTTTTGACATCATTGAGCTAACCGGCCTTACCACTCTAGGAGAATTATATGAACCTGGTTGTCAGCTTCACCGCAATGCTTTGGAGAGTATCTTCCACAAGCCAGAGCCCAACATGAGACAAATGCTGAGCATGATGAAGCCTCTGCCCCATGACGCTGATTACCCAAAGGAGTTCTTTGTCGAAGACCTCGAGTATCTGCCCCACACTATTTATCATATTATCAGGCGGACTCTATGGGCTGTCAAAGGACATTCTTCAGCAGCAAAACTTGAAGGAGCAATGAAGACTTTGGTCTTTTATATCTTCAATGGCATCAGCTTCAATGCTTAAGACTTCTTTATCAGGCAGTTGGCTGCAACAGGCTCTGATCTCTTTGGACTGAAGTTCTACGCTCCGTGGGTCATGCGCCTCATCAAGCTACACTCAGCTGTCAACTATCAGCCCTCTGCTCGCAACCATCTGATCTTTCTGCCAGAGGTTGATATGTCAGTTGAAGCCATATACCCAGAGCCTGCCAAGGAGCCTGTTTGTCTTCACAATGCTGATCACCAAAGCTTCACGCAACCCATTGAAGGAGTCCAGGCAGTCACTCGTGTTTATCCTTTGGCTGGCAATACACGCTTACCACACCGTGCTCAAACTGAAGCCACTGAAAGCACTATTGCTCAAAGCCTCGGAAGCGATCTCGTGTTCTCAATGACCGAGAACTTCTCGTTGCCCTGCATCAAAAACAGGATAAGCATCACTACTGGCTGAAGCGGCAGATGCAAAGCCTCTTGGTGGATGTCAATCGCATTCGCAATCTTGCCACCAAGAATGCCTTTGTTACACATGAAACCTGTCGGAGGTCCTGGAAGAGTTTGACATTGCTGAGTGCTGAAGCAGATCTTCAAGACGATGGCTTCACTGAAAGATTCAAGTTTGACTCCACTCCTCCAAGGAATGTTGTCTTGCTTCGAACTCCGTCTCTTGAAGACTCTAATTATTCCTCCTCCGCTGCAACGGTGAATGCCAGAGTGATCGATGATCAAGATGATGCTACTTCACCACCTCCAACTTCAGCACGTATCGACACTGCACCAAGTTCTTCTGCACCGCCAAACCCCGACGCCGACCCTGCATCTTCTCCTACTCCTTCTGGGAACGAGTAGAGGCTCTATGTCTTCAAACCTTTTTGGTCCTTACTGACAAAAGGGGGAGAAGCATACGAGTTGATAGTCTTCAAGCGGGTCCAAATGGGCGGTTGCTTTTTATTTTGCCTAGTGTTTACAACTCTCGCTTTTGATACATTTGGTTCTTTGAGTTGTAACACTTAAACTTGATGGTCGTCTGCTACTTGTTTGCTATTCTGTGATGCGATGATAAATTCCGCATGTGCGATGATAAATCCCGCACGAAGTCATATTGCAGATGTCCATTTTTCATTATGCATGTCATTATCTTCGTTCTATCAAATCATGCATGATGAATTGTCTTCATAAGTTGAAGAGGATCTCCACAAGTACAACCTGCCATCTGCATTTGCATTCCAAAAGCAAATTACTTATATGCACATCTTCAGGGGGAGCCTTTTGCTACTTATGAAGAAAATACCTTTATCCATTACAATTTCACATACTTTTATCCCCATTGAAAACTTCAACCACTTTGTCATCAATCACCAAAAAGGGGGAGATTGTAAGTGCATCTAGTGCCACCCCTAGTTGTTTTTGGAGTATTGATGACAAACCTGGTTGAGGGACTAATGTGTTTGTGAGAATTGCAGGATAACACAGGTAGTAGTCCTTCATTGATTCGGTTTACCTACCGGAGATGACCCCTAAAAATGTATGAAGACATTGAAGGCAATGGTGGTATGTGAAGATATTCACATTGAAGACTATGACAAGAGAAGACATTGCATGAAGACTATGGAGCGCGAAGACTTAGTTGTTTCGTTGTTTCCTTTTCTTCTTTGTTGAGTCATAGGAACCACCGTACTGTTAAGTGGGGTCCCAGTGAACAAAGTCAGAGTGACTAAAGTGATGCTCAACCAAAATCCTATGTCTTCGAGCGAAGACAATGAGAGCAAATCTTATCCAGAGCTGGATGAGTCAGCTTTACTTGTAGCCCAAGTAAAGTTGCCGCGTGTGTTTGAAATCTGACTGTTGGAACACGTGTTAGTTCCTTAGTGACCCAGGGTCATTTTGGACAAATCAGGTCGGGTTGCCTAGTGGCTATAAATAGCCCACCCCCTACACCATAAATTGGTGGCTGCTCAGAGTTAGTGCACGGCTTTTGTCGTTTGAGAGCAACCCACCTTCGAAGCTTTTGAGAGAGAGAAATCCTTGCGAGGACAAAGCCGAAACACCCAGAGCCAAAGAGTATTAGGCATCACTGAAGTCTTTCTATCCGCGTGACCTGAAGACTTGTTACACTTGAGGACTGTGAATCCTCTAGCCGGTTAGGCGTCGCGTCATCCAAGAGTCATTGTGGATCGCCGGTGAACGAAGTCTGTGAAGGTTTGGAAGTCTACCTTGAAGACTTACCAAAGTGATTGGGCGAGGACTGGGTGTCCTTAGCTCAAGGGGAATAAGGTGAAGACGCGGTCTTCTGAGTTGAATCTCAGCCTCCCTAACCAGATGTACAGTTGTCACAGCAACTGGAACTGGTCCAACAAATCCTTTGTCTTCACCAAGTGACTGGTTCTATCCTCTCCCTCTCTTTACTTACAGTCTGTCTTCCTGAAGTCATTGCCTGCTTGCATTACCTGTTTGACTCCACTGTGTGACTTCCATCGTTGATTGGCTTCATACTATCTTCCGTCCTGATCTTTTCTACCTAGCTGCTATTAGTCTTCGTACTTTCACTTCATTGAATACTTGACTATGGCTTGCCTAGTGTAGTCTACCTTCCGCTGCATATCAATAGGTTCATTTCTAGTGTTTGTCTTCGAAACTCTCATGTTTTGAAGACTTCCATAAAAATCTCCTATTCACCCCCCTCTAGTCGATAACTAGCACTTTCAACTTCCCCTATCCATACTTCCGCTTGCGGCTCTCTATCTGCTGTTGCTTGCTTTCAATCATAAGGGCCCTGTCTACTAACTCTTGGTAGTTATATAGTGAATGTTGCCACCATCAACTGCTTACTCATCTCATCATTTAGCCCTTCCATAAACTTCTTCTGCTTCGCGGCATCTGTGGCCACATCATCCGGGCATAGCGAGCTAACTTGCTAAACTCATCTACGTACTGCCCCACAGTACGGTTTCCCTGGCGTAAGTTGCGAAACTCACGCTTCTTCATGTTCATTGCTCCAGTTGAGACATGGGATGTGCGGAAGGCTTGCTGAAACTGATCCCATGTGACATTGGCTATGGGAAAAGTGGCTGTGTAATTCTCCCACCATGAGGCTCCGGGTCCATCCAATAGATGTGTGGCAAAACGAACCTTCTCAACATTTGTGCAACCTGTGGTGGTCAGCTCCCTTCCAATCCTACGGAGCCAGTCATCAGCAACAATCGGCTCGGTGCTACTGAAAAACACCGGCGGATTCAACCTCAGAAAACGGGCTAAGTTGTCAACTAGAGGCGGTGGCGGTGGGTTGTTATTGTTGTTGTTGTTGTTGCCTTGGTTCTGGACTAGCAGTTGCGTCAAGGCATTCTGTTGTTGGATCAATTGAGTGAGCTCCGGTGGGAAGAAAAATTCGGGGTCACGTCTCGGAGGCATCTAATAGGTTTAGAGGGGAGAGATTAGAATAGAGTGAGGTCTAAGGAAAAAATCACTGCCCATATGCACATGAGACAAACACATTCATAACACATCACTCAATTCAAACATGGTCATACAATCGATCTAGCTACCGTTACAAAAATACTCAGACTATTACTATATACATGGGGGAAATTCTACTGATAATATGGTGGTCGACTAGAAATTTTGATCGGAAGAAGACTCCATGATATCTGCTCCAGCTTCGTCTTCATAATCATCATCTCTGTCGGGGTCGGAGTCGGTGTCGTCGATGATGATGTAATCTTCAGGATGGTCGTCATCTCCTTGCGCGGAGTCTCCCATGAATACTCCTAGCTTCTTCTTCAGGTATTCATTCTTCTCCAGTAGTACTGCAATTTCCTCTTCATATCCATCGCGTGTAGACTTGAGTTCCTCTTCTAGCTCCATGTTCCTGGTCATCACCTTTTTCAGGTCTATCATGCTGGCGCACATCTGGTTCTCCTGACGGCGAATGTGTTGGTTTAACTCCTAGATGTAGGCTGCAATGTGTTGGGGAATGTAGTAATTTCAAAAAAATTCCTACGCACACGCAAGATCATGGTGATGCATAGCAACGAGAGGGGAGAGTATTGTCCACGTACCCTCGCAGACCGAAAGCGGAAGCGTTAACACAATGCGGTTGATGTAGTCGTACGTCTTCACGATCCGACCGATCTAGTACCGAACGCACGGCACCTCCGAGTTCAGCACACGTTCAGCTCGATGACGTCCCTCGAACTCCGATCCAGCCGAGTGTTGAGGGACAGTTTCGTCAGCACGACGGCATGGTGACGACGATGATGTTCTACCGACGCAGGGCTTCGCCTAAGCACCGCTACGATATTATCGAGGTGTAATATGGTGGAGGGGGGCACCGCACACGGCTAAAAGATCGTTGATCAATTGTTGTGTCTATGGGGAGCCCCCCTGCCCCCGTATATAAAGGAGCAAGGGGGAGGCCGCCGGCCAAGGAGGGCGCGCCAAGGGGGGAGTCCTACTCCCACCGGGAGTAGGACTCCTCCTTTCCTTGTTGGAGTAGGAAAAGGGAAGGGAGAAGGAGAAAGAAGGAAGGGGGCGCCCCCCCCTCCCTAGTCCAATTCGGACAAGTCCATGGGGAGGGGTGCGGCCACCCTTTGGGGCCTTTCTCTCCTTTCCCGTATGGCCCATTAAGGCCCACTACGAATTCCAGTAACTCTCCGGTACTCCGAAAAATACCCGAATCACTCGGAACCTTTCCGATGTCCGAATATAGTCGTTCAATATATCGATCTTTACGTCTCGACCATTTCGAGACTCCTCGTCACGTCCCTGATCTCATCCGGGACTCCGAACTCCTTCGGTACATCAAAACACATAAACTCATAACATAACCGTCATCTAACTTTAAGCGTGCGGACCCTATGGGTTCGAGAACTATGTAGACATGACCGAGACACCTCTCCGGTCAATAACCAATAGCGGAACCTGGATGCTCATCTTGGTTCCCACATATTCTACGAAGATCTTTATCAGTCAGACCGCATAACAACATACGTTGTTCCCTTTGTCATCGTTCTGTTACTTGCCCGAGATTCAATCGTCGGTATCTCGATACCTAGTTCAATCTCGTTACCGGCAAGTCTCTTTACTCGTTCCGTAATACATCATCCCGCAACTAACTCATTAGTCACAATGCTTGCAAGGCTTATAGTGATGTGTATTACTGAGTGGGCCCAGAGATACCTCTCCGACAATCGGAGTGACAAATCCTAATCTCGAAATACGCCAACCCAACAAGTACCTTTGGAGACACCTGTAGAGCACCTTTATAATCACCCAGTTACATTGTGACGTTTGGTAGCACACAAAGTGTTCCTCTGGTAAACGGGAGTTGCATAATCTCATAGTCATAGGAACATGTATAAGTCATGAAGAAAGCAATAGCAACATACTAAACGATCGAGTGCTAAGCTAACGGAATGGGTCAAGTCAATCACATCATTCTCCTAATGATGTGATCCCGTTAATCAAATGACAACTCATGTCTATGGCTAGGAAACATAACCATCTTTGATCAACGAGCTAGTCAAGTAGAGGCATACTAGTGACACTCTGTTTGTCTAGGTATTCACACATGTATCATGTTTCCGGTTAATACAATTCTAGCATGAATAATAAACATTTATCATGATATAAGGAAATAAATAATAACTTTATTATTGCCTCTAGGGCATATTTCCTTCAGTCTCCCACTTGCACTAGAGTCAATAATGTAGTTCACATCGCCATGTGATTTAACATCAATAGTTCACATCACCATGTGATTAACACCCATAGTTCACATCGTCATGTGACCAACACCCAAAGGGTTTACTAGAGTCAGTAATCTAGTTCACATCGCTATGTGATTAACACCCAAAGAGTACTAAGGTGTGATCATGTTTTGCTTGTGAGATAATTTTAGTCAACGGGTCTGTCACATTCAGATCCGTAAGTATTTTGCAAATTTCTATGTCTACAATGCTCTGCACGGAGCTACTCTAGCTAATTGCTCCCACTTTCAATATGTATCTAGATCGAGACTTAGAGTAATCTAGATTAGTGTCAAAACTTGCATCGACGTAACCTTTTACGACGAACCTTTTGTGACTTCCATAATCGAGAAACATATCCTTATTCCACTAAGGATAATTTTGACCGCTGTCCAGTGATCTACTCCTAGATCACTATTGTACTCCCTTGCTAAAATCAGTGTAGGGTATACAATAGATCTGGTACACAGCATGGCATACTTTATAGAACCTATGGCCGAGGCATAGGGAATGACTTTCATTCTTTTTCTATCTTCTGCCGTGGTCGGGCTTTGAGTCTTACTCAATTTCACACCATGTAACACAGGCAAGAAACTCTTTCTTTGACTGTTCCATTTTGAACCACTTCAAAATCTTGTTAAGGTATGTACTCATTGAAAAAACTTATCAAGCGTCTTGATCTATCTCTATAGATCTTGATGCTCAATATGTAAGCAGCTTCACCGAGGTCTTTCTTTGAAAAACTCCTTTCAAACACTCCTTTATGCTTTGCAGAATAATTCTACATTATTTCCGATCAACAATATGTCATTCACATATACTTATCAGAAATGTTGTAGTGCTCCCACTCACTTTCTTGTAAATACAGGCTTCACCGCAAGTCTGTATAAAACTATATCCTTTGATCAACTTATCAAAGCGTATATTCCAACTCCGAGATACTTGCACCAGTCCATAGATGGATCGCTGGAGCTTGCATATTTTGTTAGCACCTTTAGGATTGATAAAACCTTCTGGTTGCATCATATACAACTCTTCTTTAATAAATCCATTAAGGAATGCAGTTTTGTTTATCCATTTGCCAGATTTCATAAAATGCGGCAATTCCTAACATGATTCGGACAGTCTTAAGCATAGATATGAGTGAGAAACTCTCATCGTAGTCAACACCTTAAACTTGTCGAAAACCTTTTGCGACAATTCTAGCTTTGTAGATAGTAACACTACTATCAACGTCCGTCTTCCTCTTGAAGATCCATTTAATCTCAATGGCTCGCCGATCATTGGGCAAGTCAATCAAAGTCCGTACTTTGTTCTCATACATGGATCTCATCTCAGATTTCATGGCCTCAAGCCATTTTGCAGAATCTGGGCTCACCATCGCTTCCTCATAGTTTGTAGGTTCGTCATGGTCTAGTAACATAACCTCCAGAACAGGATTACCGTACCACTCTGGTGCGGATCTTACTCTGGTTGACCTACGAGGTTCAGTAATAACTTGATCTGAAGTTCCATGATCATCATCATTAACTTCCTCACTAATTGGTATAGGCGTCACAGAAACTGGTTTCTGCGATGAACTACTTTCCAATAAGGGAGCATGTACAATTACCTCATCAAGTTCTACTTTCCTCCCACTCACTTCTTTCGAGAGAAACTCCTTCTCTAGAAAGGATCCATTCTTAGCAACGAATGTCTTGCCTTCGGATCTGTGATAGAAGGTGTACCCAACTGTCTCCTTTGGGTATCCTATGAAGACACATTTCTCCGATTTGGGTTTGAGCTTATCAGGATGAAACTTTTTCACATAAGCATCGCAACCCCAAACTTTAAGAAACGACAACTTTGGTTTCTTGCCAAACCACAGTTCATAAGATGTCGTCTCAACGGATTTAGATGGTACCCTATTTAACGTGAATGCACCTGTCTCTAATGCATAACCCCAAAACGATAGTGGTAGATCGGTAAGAGACATCATATATCGCACCATATCTAATAAAGTACGATTATGATGTTCGGACACACCATTACATTGTGGTGTTCCAGGTGGCGTGAGTAGTGAAACTATTTCACATTGTTTTAACTGAAGGCCAAACTCGTAACTCAAATACTCTTCTCCACGATCAGATCGTAGAAACTTTATTTTCTTGTTACGATGATTTTCCACTTCACTCTGAAATTATATGAACTTTTCAAATGTTTCAGACTTCTGTTTCATTAAGTAGATATACCCATATCTGCTCAAATCATCTGTGAAGGTCAGAAATTAATGATACCTGCTACGAGCCTCAATATTCATCAGACCACATACATCTGTATGTATGATTTCCAACAAATCTGTCGCTCTCTCCATAGTTCCGGAGAACGGCGTATTAGTCATCTTGCCCATGAGGCATGGTTCGTAAGCATCAAGTGATTCATAATCAAGTGATTCCAAAATCCCATCAGTATGGAGTTTCTTCATGCGCTTTACACCAATATGACCTAAACGGCAGTGCCACAAATAAGTTGCACTATCATTATTAACTTTGCATCTTTTGGCTTCATTATTATGAATATGTGTATCACTACGATCGAGATCCAACAAACCATTTTATTGGGTGTATGACCATAGAAGGTTTTATTCATGTAAACAGAACAACAATTATTCTCTAATTTAAATGAATAACCGTATTGCAACAAACATGATCAAATCATATTCATGCTCAACGCAAACACCAAATAACACTTATTTAGGTTCAACACCCCGAAAGTATAGGAAGTGTGCGATGATGATCATATCAATCTTGGAACCACTTCCAATACACATCGTCACTTCATCCTTAACTAGTTTATGTTCATGCAACTCCCGTTTCGAGTTACTACTCTTTAGCAACTAAACCAGTATCAAATACTGAGGGGTTGCTATAAACACTAGTAAGTACACATCAATAACATGTATATCCAATATACCTTTGTTCACTTTGCCATCCTTCTTATCCACCAAATACTTGGGCAGTACCGCTTCCAGTGACCAGTCCCTTTGCAGTAGAAGCACTTAGTCTCAGGCTTAGGACCAGACTTAGGCTTCTTCACTTAAGCAGCAACTTGCTTGCCGTTCTTCTTGAAGTTCCCCTTCTTCCCTTTGCCCTTTTCTTGAAACTAGTGGTCTCGTCAACCATCAACACTTGATGTTTTTATTGATTTCTACCTTCGTCGATCACGAAGAGCTCGGGAATTACTTTCGTCATCCCTTGCATACTATAGTTCATCACGAAGTTCTACTAACTTGGTGATGGTGACTAGAGAATTCTGTCAATCACTATTTTATCTGGAAGATTAACTCCCACTTGATCCAAGCGATTGTAGTACCCAGACAATCTGAGCACATGCTCACTGCTTGAGCTATTCTCCTCCATCTTTTAGCTATAGAACTTGTTGGAGACTTCATATCTCTCAACTCGGGTATTTGCTTGAAATATTAACTTCAACTCCTGGAACATCTCATAAGGTCCATGACGTTCAAAACGTCTTTGAAGTCCTGATTCTAAGCTGTTAAGCATGGTGCACTAAACTATCAAGTAGTCATCATATTGAGCTAGCCAAACGTTGATAACGTCTGCATCTGCTCCTGCAATAGGTCTGTCACCTAGCGGTGCATCAAGGACATAATTCTTCTGTGCAGCAATGAGGATAATCCTCAGATCACGGATCCAATCCGCATCTTTGCTACTAACATCTTTCAACATAATTTTTCTCTAGGAACATATCAAAAATAAACACAGGGAAGCAACAACGCGAGCTATTGATCTACAACATAATTTGCAAAATACTATCAGGACTAAGTTCATGATAAATTTAAGTTCAATTAATCATATTACTTAAGAACTCCCACTTAGATAGACATCCCTCTAATCCTCTAAGTGATCACGTGATCCATATCAACTAAACCATGTCCGATCATCACGTGAGATGGAGTAGTTTCAATGGTGAACATCACTATGTTGATCATATCTACTATATGATTCACGCTCGACCTTTCGGTCTCCGTGTTCCGAGGCCATATCTGCATATGCTAGGCTCGTCAAGTTTAACTTGAGTATTCCGCGTGTGCAACTGTTTTGCACCCGTTGTATTTGAACGTAGAGCCTATCACACCCGATCATCACGTGGTGTCTCAGCACGAAGAACTTTCGCAACGGTGCATAGTCAGGGAGAACACTTTTATCTTGAAATTTTAGTGAGAGATCATCTTATAATGCTACCGTCAATCAAAGCAAGATAAGATGCATAAAAGATAAACATCACATGCAATCAATATAAGTGATATGATATGGCCATCATCATCTTGTGCTTGTGATCTCCATCTCCGAAGCACCATCATGATCACCATCGTCACCGGCGCGACACCTTGATCTCCATCGTAGCCTCATTGTTGTCTCGCCAATCTTATGCTTCTACGACTATCGCTACCGCTTAGTGATAAAGTAAAGCATTACAGGGCGATTGCATTGCATACAATAAAGCGACAACCATATGGCTCCTGCCAGTTGCCGATAACTCGGTTACAAAACATGATCATCTCATACAATAAATTTAGCATCATGTCTTGACCATATCACATCACAACATGCCCTGCAAAAACAAGTTAGACGTCCTCTACTTTGTTGTTGCAAGTTTTACGTGGCTGCTACGGGCTTAGCAAGAACCGTTCTTACCTACGCATCAAAACAACAACGATAGTTTGTCAAGTTGGTGCTGTTTTAACCTTCGCAAGGACCGGGCGTAGCCACACTCGGTTCAACTAAAGTGAGAGAGACAGACACCCGCCAGTCACCTTTAAGCAACGAGTGCTCGCAACGGTGAAACCAGTCTCGCGTAAGCGTACGCGTAATGTCGGTCCGGGTCGCTTCATCTCACAATACCGCCGAACCAAAATATGACATGCTGGTAAGCAGTTTGACTTATATCGCCCACAACTCACTTGTGTTCTACTCGTGCATATAACATCAATGCATAAAACCAGGCTCGGATACCACTGTTGGGGAACGTAGTAATTTCAAAAAAACTCCTACGCACACGCAAGATCATGGTGATGCATAGCAACGAGAGGGGAGAGTGTTGTCCACGTACCCTCATAGACCGAAAGCGGAAGAGTTAACACAATGCGGTTGATGTAGTCGTACGTCTTCACGATCCGACCGATCAAGTACCGAACGCACGGCACCTCCGAGTTAAGCACACGTTTAGCTCGATGACGTCCCTCGAACTCCGATCCAGCCGAGTGTTGAGGGAGAGTTTTGTCAGCACGACGGCGTGGTGAAGATGATGATGTTCTACCGACGCAGGGCTTCGCCTAAGCACCGCTACGATATTATCGAGGTGTAATATGGTGGAGGGGGGCATCGCACACGGCTAAAAGATCGTTGATCAATTGTTGTGTCTATGGGGTGCCCCCTGCCCCCGTATATAAAGGAGCAAGGAGGAGGCCGCCGGCCAAGGAGGAGGGCGCGCCAAGGGGGGAGTCCTACTCCCACCGGGAGTAGGACTCCTCCTTTCCTTGTTGGAGTAGGAAAAGGGAAGGTAGAAGGAGAAAGAAGGAAGGGGGCGCCCCCCTCCCTAGTCCAATTCGGACTAGTCCATGGGGAGGGGTGCGCCCACCCTTTGGGGCCTTTCTCTCCTTTCCCGTATGGCCCATTAAGGCCCACTACGAATTCCAGTAACTCTCCGGTACTCCGAAAAATACCCGAATCACTCGGAACCTTTCCGATGTCCGAATATAGTCGTCCAATATATCGATCTTTACGTCTCGACCATTTCGAGACTCCTCGTCAAGTCCCTGATCTCATCCGGGACTCCGAACTCCTTCGGTACATCAAAACACATAAACTCATAATATAACCGTCATCTAACTTTAAGCGTGCGTACCCTACGGGTTCGAGAACTATGTAGACATGACCGAGACACCTCTCCGGTCAATAACCAATAGCGGAACCTGGATGCTCATATTGGTTCCCACATATTCTATGAAGATCTTTATCGGTCAGACCGCATAACAACATACGTTGTTCCCTTTGTCATCGGTATGTTACTTGCCCGAGATTCGATCGTCGGTATCTCGATACCTAGTTCAATCTCGTTACCGGCAAGTCTCTTTACTCATTCCGTAATACATCATCCCGCAACTAACTCATTAGTCACAATGCTTGTAAGGCTTATAGTGATGTGTATTACTGAGTGGGCCCAGAGATACCTCTCCGACAATCGGAGTGACAAATCCTAATCTTGAAATACGCCAACCCAACAAGTACCTTTGCAGACACCTGTAGAGCACCTTTATAATCACCCAGTTACGTTGTGACGTTTGGTAGCACACAAAGTGTTCCTCCGGTAAACGGGAGTTGCATAATCTCATAGTCATAGGAACATGTATAAGTCATGAAGAAAGCAATAGCAACATACTAAACGATCAAGTGCTAAGCTAACGGAATGGGTCAAGTCAATCACATCATTCTCCTAATGATGTGATCCCATTAATCAAATAACAACTCATGTCTATGGCTAGGAAACATAACCATCTTTGATCAACGAGCTAGTCAAGTAGAGGCATACTAGTGACACTCTGTTTGTCTATGTATTCACACATGTATCATGTTTCCAGTTAATACAATTCTAGCATGAATAATAAACATTTATCATGATATAACGAAATAAATAATAACTTTATTATTGCCTCTAGGGCATATTTCCTTCACAATGGACTTGTCCCTCCTGGTGCAAATCATCTCCCATTGCTCATCTCGGCGTCCCCATATCTGGTAGATGGTGTCCTTGAGATCCTGGTGGTAAATCGCCGATGTGTCCCATGTCGATGTGAGCTGCCATGCTCTTTCCTAGACTCCAGGTTGGTGCATCAAAGGAAAACTCTATGGGCTTAGTAACTGGTGTGAAAGTCTTTCCTGGAACAAGTACTCAAATGGTCCAGCGCTCTTCTTCAGGTAGAGTGGCGGTGTAGGTCTCGGTGAAGCTTGGTATTCAGATGTTCAGGTATCTAGTGGCTTCCTTCAAGTGTCGTCCAAAAGGGGTGTCTTCATTCGGATGAGCAAACTTGTTCCTTCAGTCCGCCATCTATAGAGTAGAAAGTGGAGAAGAGTCAGAAATGAGTAGAGAAGAGTATCCTATGGCTTATCTTAGTGGTCGCATCCTACAGTTAGCGTGTGCTCTGATACCATCTTGTAGCGATCCGACCTCAAACGGTCAAATCTCTGTGTATAAGTGTCATCCCTGGATCGGTACTACTGACACACACAGTACTCGAGGAATTATAACCGAGTGCAATCACACACTTATTACATCGAATTACTCAAAGAGAGTACTTATTACAATAATATGGCTGAAGGCCATCTAAAATAAGAATACTGCGGAAGGTTCGAGGGTAAATGAGTCCATCAACTCCAACGGCATAGCTGAGTGCACAACAATGACGTAGCGCACCTTACTCTTCGTCCGAAAACTCTACAACATAATACGTTGCAGCCTGTGTAGGTCAGCACATGGAATATGTTGGCAAGATAACACTATAGAGCAATGAACAAGTAAGAACTATAACTATATGCATATATGTCTGGTGGAGGCTCTATGGTTATCATTTTGCGAAAAGATATTTTTCCCTACAACAAAGGAATATATTTTATTTAACTACAAAAGTTTTTTGAAAACATTGAGAATGGTAACCCCATCTCAATCCCAAATTAATAATCATTAACCCAAGAAATTAATTAAGTAAAGTGATTAGATCAACATAGTAATTCAAGCACCAGATACTCAAGATGTCCATAACCGGGGACACGGCTAACCATGATTAGTTTATACACTCTGCAGAGGTTTGCACACTTTTCCCCACAAGACTTGATCTCCTCCGTTGAATTTCTCGCACTTCATGATGTTTGTGAAACGGATGACCGAGACACAGTCTTTCCGAAGAGGTCCCCTTAACCGATAGATAGGCTGGTACACCTACAATCCCCGACATCTACTAGCCCATCATGGAAAGGATTCCCTACTCAACTATGCCAGAGCCCATAATGGCTTGTGGCTGCACACGAAAGTTTCCAGCATGAATAACATAATGATCCCTTTGAGCCTAAGCGGCGAACCATAGGAAAAATCACACGGATACCCCGGGATTCTCCTTTGGACAGTACTGGATTTCCACAGGTGCCCACAAACCAATCCACCCAGATGTGTGTTAAAGTAGCCACTTTAAGTAAACCCTTAGTTCATAATAACACTCACAACTATCATGAATCACTCAATCCAAACCACGTCTACGAGCATAGCATAGCAAAGTATAAAAGCGTAACGTAGAAATCCCGAGGTTTGAATAAAAGGGCAATAGGTACTACCTCAACAACTACTCCCAAAACCCACATGTTAAACAAATCCTACTCATGCAATGTTTGACGATTGAAACTAATGCATAAAAACTGGATAATAAGGGATATAATCAAAGTGTTACTTGCCTTGTTGATGATCTGAAAACCCTAGTGACTTGTAGTAGCACGCTTCGCACTCCGGAAATTCTATCGTGTGAACAAACAATAACATACATAAGCAATCAAGCAATAGATGCAAGGGTAAAACTCAGATGAAAAGATCCAAACTGAAAGTTCAACTGAAGAGCTTCGATTTGCAAAAAGAATCGATCAAATCGGAGCTACGAAACTCAAACTACGATCAAAAGAAGTTTAAAATCTAATCTGCTTGCAACCAAATTTTAATTTTTTTCAAAACCATGTTCAAGTTGGTTATCTGGAAAGATGGGAACAAGACGAAGATTTTGGCGTTGGTTTCACTGGATTTGGATGAACGAGCAAAAGGTTGCGAGGGTTTAAAGATCAGGGACTAATCTGTGAGAAAAGTATTCGCGGATAGGTCCCTGGCCGAAAATAAAATAAAAAGAAAAATCTAACGAACGAACGTTCGCTGTGAAACCCTAATGAACGAATATGTTCGCTAATATTGACATTCGAGTGAACGTTCGCTAATTAGCGAACTCGAAAAAAACCGATCTAAACCGAAGAACCGAAAATAAACCAGCGAACCGGGGCGGTTTTTTATACCGGTTCACGACGTCGGCGGGGTCAACGGCGGCGGTGGGATCCCGACGAGGCAGTTGTAGCAGCCTGCGGGACGGCGGCGGCGCACAAGCGGGCGGCGGGCGACAGGCGGCGGCTGCGGCTGTGGTGGGGCGAGGTGGGGAGGAGGCGGCGGGGGCGGCGGTATATAAAGGCTGGAGGGGCGGCGGCGCCTTGGGGAAGGGGGCGGCGCGTGGTGGAGTCCGGCTCGGACTCCCCTCGGCGTCCGTGCGGTGGCGGGGCTCCGCGTGGGAGAGAGGCGCCGTGCAGGTGGGCCGGCCTGCTCGGCTGGGCTTCGGCCCAATCGGGTGGGAAGAAGATTTAGAAAAAATCGCCCGAAGAAAATCCTAATAAAATATACAAAAGTTCTTAAAATACCATAAACAATTTTCGCCGTCTAAACCTAATATTTAGAACAAAGTGAACATTTTTCTGGCCTAAAATGCAATTTTCAAAAATGCATATTTTTCTAAATCAAATAAAATAGCAATTAAAATCCAGATAAAATTTTAATTTCATTTTAAATTTCTTCTCCAATATTTATTCTCTTTTGAAGAAGTCATATTATCTTCTCTCTTTTATTTTTAATATTGGAAATAATTGGAGAGAAAAACATTAAAATCAAATTGATCCTATTTTCAAATTTGAGAAAAATTCAAATATGAAAAATATATGAAATCCCCAACTCTCTCCTTGGGTCCTTGAGTTGCTTAAGATTTCTAGGATCACAACCAAATATGCAAATAAAATATGATATGCATATGATGACCTATGTATAACATCCAAATTGAAATTGGGATGTTACAATTTTGCGGTCTGAGAAAGGGCTAGCGAGATACCGCTATTGTCATATTATATAATGATTGTTTTGACTAAATGTTGGCATTTGAGATATCTTATTATTGCTCGCTAGTTGCTTATGCTATTGATATGAGCTAATATAATTTTTAAGAGTTATTGTTGACATGGTTAGTCATAATCTTGCTGAAAACTTGGGTGCTACTTAAGCTTATTTATGTACACAAGAACAAAAGAGTTCATAAAAGTTTTTCTTTTTCACTTTCAGTTTGTCAACTGAATTGCTCGAGGACAAGCAAAGGTTTAAACTTGGGGGAGTTGATACGTCTCCATCATATCTACTTTTCCTAAAGTTTGTGCTCTTGTTTTGGACTCTAACTTGCATGATTTGAATGAAACTAACCCGGACTGGCGATATTTTCAGCAGAACTACCATGGTGTTGTTTTTGTGTAGAAATAAAAGTTCTCGGAATGGAACGAAACATTTTGGAGAATTGTTTTACAATAAAATAAAAATACTGGAGCCAAGAACCACTGGTAGGGGGCCCCTGGCTGGGCATAAGACACCAGGGAACTCCCCCCTCTGGCGCGCCCTGGTGGGTTGTGCCCACCTCGTGGCCCCGCAGACCCTAATTATGATGCTATAAAATCCTATTCTTCATCGGGAGGCACCTCCACCTCCTGTTCTTCATCGGGAGGCCAGATCTGGAGCCCGTCCGGGGCTCTGGAGAAGGGAATCTTCGGTCTTCGTCATCATCAACCCTCCTTCATCACCAATTCCATGATGCTCCCCATCGGGAGTGAGCAGTTCCTTCATAGGCTCACTGGTCGGTGAGGAGTTGGATGAGAATCATCATGTAATCGAGTTAATTTTGTTAGGGCTTGAACCCTAGTATCCACTATGTTCTGAGATTGATGTTGTTATGACTTTGCCATGCATAATGCTTGTCTCTTAGGGCCCGGGTGCCATGATTTCAGATTTGAACCCTTTATGTTTTCCCCATTATATCTATGTTCTAGATCTGATCTTGCAACTCATATTCACCTATTACGTGTTATGATCCGTAAACCCCAGGGTGACAGCAATTGGGATACTTTCCGGTGATGACCGTAGTTTGAGGAGTTCATGTATTCACTATGTTTAATGCTTTCTTCTCGTTCTCTATTAAAAGGAGGCCTTAATATCCCTTAGTTTCCTTATGGACCCCGCTACCACGGGAGGGTTGGACAAAAGATGTCATGCAAGTTCTTTTCCATAAGCACGTATGACTATTTACGGAATACATGCCTACATTATAATTATGAACTGGAGAGCTAGTTTGTATCGCCCTAGGTTATGACTGTTATATGATGAATATCATCCAACGAATCCACCAATCAAATGCCTACGAATTTTCCACATATTGTTCTTTCTAAGTTACTATTGCTGCTGTTATTGTTACATTTGCTACAAAATCATTGCTATCATTGTTACCTTTACTATTACTGTTACCACTGCTATCAAAACTATCATATTACTGTGCTACTGATTACTTTGCTACAGATATTAAATCTCCAGGAGTGGTTTAATTGACCACTCAACTGCTAATTCTTGCAAATATTCTTTGGCTCCCCTTGTGTCGAATCTATAAATATGGGTTGAATACTCTACCCTCGAAAATTGTTGCGATCCCCTATACTTGTGGTTTATCAGTGACCAACTTCTACTTGTGTCTGTATGTTTCATCAACAACTATTGGTGCCAGTATTAATGTAATCACACTTGTTCAATATCTTTGCAAACATGGATGCTCAGCTCGATTTTAGTGGAACTGCACAAAATGATCGGATGGTCCATGTCCTCCGTAGAATCCTTTCTTGGCTAACATATCTTGTTCACTTCCACAGAGCTGCGTGAAACTAGCTACCAACCAATGAACGGCAGGAAATGGAACCATGCCTACGGACATCATCCTTCAATTTTTTATTTTTCTTTGTTTGTACACATTGTCAAAACTTTGTATTCATTTGTGATGTAAATATTGATGCTTTTAGATGCATTAGCATGCATGTTAGCTTCCTTTGTATTTGATGGAATGTTGTAACGAGACAACTTTGGAGGCAGGAGGACACATGATACCAAAGTTGAAAGCTTCACAGCATTACAACATAATTTCATTATGCTGGAAAATTATGTGTACATATAAACATACCCAGAAGCTCGATAGCAATGCCACAAATCATTCAAACTTCCTTTCGCCCACATGTGGGACATCCAGAATCCAGGTCCACGTGCCATGTACCGATGGCAAGATTCACCCCGCTTGGTTCACCGCAGTAATGATGGCTAATGAGCAGTCAAATCACAGAGCCCCACCTTTCCCGCAGTACTAGTAATAGTTGCTCGGGAAAAGCAACCATCATTTCACTCTTCGTTGAACGCGCTCGTACTCCAATATTCCAAGAGTAAAGTTGCTCGGACGAAGCAACCATAAGTACAAGTGAATATTGGACGGTAGCCGGACAACATCAAGTGTATGGGTTTACGGGGCTAAATTCAAAATTTGAAACCAACCAATGAAGTACGAGATGGTGAGCGTTTAGAGCAAGTACAATAGGAATAACGTAGGCGGGCTGTAAGACTATAAATACTAGTACCAAAAATTCAGTTTTTCTTTTTTATAAGTCACATTTTTATTAATTCCCATCACATGTTCAGATTTCAAGGTGCATTAAATCTTTGCTTCCAAGAATTAAGATAAAACTCACCAATACATGTAAAGCTTCTGGTCCGCTCACGTGGGTGTGTGGCCGCGGGCGGCGATGAACTCAGCGCTGCTGGACGCCGTCGCTTCCTTATCCTAAGCAGTGTGCTCTGGGGCGGAGTGGCCGGACAACTGTACTGTGCGGTGGTTTTTTAGACAAACAACGCGGGAAATTCAGATTCCCCTACAATCTTGGTCATTTATTACGCACACGCTTCATTTTCGTCACCTCTGGAAACTGTGTGCGCTCACCGACTCGGTTGCATTGTAATTGGCTGGAACCCCAGGCACGTGGATCGAGCGTGTGCACCGTAGGATGCACCGCTATCGAACGGCAATCCACGCCCTTCTCATCACACCCGTGTAGATGTAGCTGGGTTTTGATGTATTTGGGCTAATAAATGTCTAGAGAATGCACATAATGAGCCCGGAAAAGTGCCAAATTTGAACAAGTCACCCTAGGAGAAACTGGACCCACTCACGGCACGCCTATCGCGTTGTCCGTCGGGCAAAGCGCTTCCTATTGTCATATCACTATTCTTTTTAGATTTAGAATGCTATTGGCATATCTCTAACATGAGGGAGCGAGTGTGAGCAAACCGACCTCAATCGACGGCAAATCGCCTGCCGGACGCGCTTTGAGAGAGACGAGGAGCGAGAAGTGATACGGGCTGGTGGATTACTAGAGCTAGGTGTCGCACGGTGGCCGAGAATTATGGTGATAGCATGCGGTGGGCATGTACGTATGATGTAACTGCACAAGGCTTGTTGTGTTTCTTGCTCCTCCAGTCTAAATGTGTAGAAGATTTGGTTGATTCTATAGTATTACTAAAAAGTTTAGCAACTACAGCCTCCAATGCACCGGTGCTAACATGAGGTGCTACGTACGCACACTAAAACATTTAGCAACTAAAGCCTCCAATACACCAGTGCTTAAGTTGTTGTAGCTAAGCATCCTTCATTTAATGATTTAGCATTGGGAGGGGCCGAGTGTAGATGCTCCACCGCGCGGTTCCTTGGTCCTTCTCAGTCGTCGAAAATCGTTCTTCCTCCTTTTGCCAACATGTGGGACATCCAGCATCCAGGTCGTGTTAGAGCAAGCATAACAGGGTGACACAAGCGGGCTATAAGGGTTACCACCTCAGATTTATGATGATGTGGAGAAGAGAGGAGAGGAGAGGGCTGTAAACTTGTAGCCAGCTACATCACAAACTCCAATGCACTTTGTGAGAGAAGAAAGTGGGGTCAAGCATTAACTACATAGTGTATAGGGTCAGCAACTATTATATGAATGGGCTTCTAGGTTGGCTATAAGTGAGGCGGCACAAAGATAGAGCTAGCAGCCGGCTATGTTATCAATCTTGCTCTCATGCAAGAAAATGGCTTGTCTCATCTCTAAAACTTGTTGTGCTTAGATGTAGATGTAGATGTAGATGTAGTGTAGACATAGATGCATATGTAGCTATACATGTAGAGAAGTGGAGATAAGTGAGACTCACCAACGGTCACCAACGTAGGACGAGTACGTGCACGAATCACGTGCTAAAAAGGAGTACGAGCACGAAGAGAAGAATTCCACGCATGGACGCACGTACTCTTTGCCTCTTTCCCTAACACACACGCGTGGGTACACGGTGGAGCTCATTTCTGGATGAAGAGGCAGCTCACGTGATAAATTGACGTGTGTAGTAGTTGTTCACTTAGTGGAGGGTCGAGAACCACGCATGAACGCATCAAAGTTCCACCATGACGTGCTGGCGTGTTTTTTTCTTCAATGGTACGTACGCAAGTTGTTTCTTCAATGGCACGTACGCAAGTTGTTTCTTCACTGGCACGTTGATACATCCATTTTGCATCATGTTCTCCTACTGTTATTTATAATGTTTTTATGCATAATAATGCTTTTTGGAGGAATTCTAATGCCTTTTCTCTCATAATATGCAAGGTATACACAAAGAGGGAGAATTCTGGCAGCTGGAAATCTGGACCCGGAAAAGCTACGTCAGGCTACCTATTCTGCGCAACTCCAAACAAGCTGAAACTTCACGGAGAATTTTTATGGAATATATGAAGACTATAGGAGCAAATAAGTACCAGAGGGGTCCACCAGGTGGGCACAACCCACCTGGGAGCGCCAGGGAGCCCAAGCGCGTCCTGGTGGGTTGTGCTCACCCAGGGCCACCTCCGGTGCCCATCTTATAGTATATAAGTCATTTTGACCTAGAAAAATTAAGGGGAGGACTTTTGGGACGGAGCGCCGCTGTCTCGAGGCGGAACTTGGCCAGGAGCACTTTTGCCCTCTGGCGGAGCGATTCCGTCGGGGGAACTTCCCTCCCGGAGGGGGAAATCATCGTCATCATCATCACCAACAACTCTCCCATCTTGGGGAGGGAAATCTCCATCAACATCTTTAACAACACCATCTCATCTCAAACCCTACTTCATCTTTTGTGTTCAATCTAGTTACCGGAACTATAGATTGGTGCTTGTGACTAGTAGTGTTGATTACATCTTCTAGTTGATTACTATATGGTTTATTTGGTGGAAGATTATATGTTCAGATCCAATATGTTATTTAATACCCCTCTCATCTTGAGCATAATTATCATTTCTGAGTAGTTACTTTTGTTCTTAAGGTCACGGGAGAAATCATGTTGCAAGTAATCATGTGAACTTGATGTGTGTTCGATATTTTGATAGTATGTATGTTGTGATTCCCTTAGTGGTGTCATGTGAACGTCGATTACATGACACTTCACCATATTTTGGCCTAAGGGAATGCATTGTGGAGTAGCAATTAGATGATGGGATGCGAGAGTGACAGAAGCTTAAACCCCAGTTTATGCGCTATTCCGTAAGGGGTCGATTGGATCCAAAAGTTTAACTCTATGGTTACAATTTATTCTTAATACTTTTCTCGTAGTTGCGGATGCTTGCAGGAGGGTTAATCATAAGGAGGAGGTGTATTCAAGTAAGAACAACACCTAAGCACCGGTCCACCCACATATCAAATTATCAAAGTACCGAACACGAATCAAACCAACATGGTGAGAGTGACTAGATGAAAATCCCGTGTACCCTCAAGAACGCTTTGCTTATCATAAGAGATAGTTTTGGCCTGTCATTTGCCTCAAAAGGATTGGGCTACATTGCTGCACTTTTGCTACTATTATCGTTACTTGCTCGTTACAAATTATCTTGCTATCAAACTACTCTGCTACTTACAATTTCAGCAATTGTAGACATTACCTTGCTGAAAACCACTTGTCATTTCCTTTTGCTCCTCGTTGGGTTCGACACTCTTACTTATCTAAAGAGATACAATTGATCCCCTATACTTGTGGGTCATCACATGTGGATCGTGCACATACTCAATGACGGAGCACGGGATAGGATGGTAGCCATGGACATGGTCGGCCCTCTTTGGAGACGACTATACTACTACTTTAATGTACGTTTAAAAAAACTACTACTTTGACGTGTCCTGTCAACTCGCAGAACGATGAGAAGCTTACTTACGCACTCTACGTAGCCCACACTATTGTACTACAATAGTACTGCTAGCAGTTGGAGTATGGGAGCACCAAAAGGATGGGGGCACCTGATATTTCCCCATCCGAACCGATCCCATGCTGGCTTCTCACCTTCCTGGCCCACCAAAAACCCCTCCCCCCTCCCACGCGCGCTTCCTGCCCGGCGCTCCACATTTATGGCAAGCCACGGCGACGCGACCTCTCACTGCGTCCGCCATTGAAGCGAGCAAGGGCGCTGCCCACTGCACGCCCGTCATTAGACTTCTCAAAGTGGAGAGTAACTTTAGAGCCAGTCTAATAAGGCCTAGTCAGCAGGCTATAAGACTTTCGATATCACTAAAATGTACTAGACGAGAGAGAGAGAGAGAGAGAGAGAGAGAGAAAGAGAGAGAGAGACGAAGAGAAGACGTGCACGCACGCACTCGTCCCCTCCCGCGCACACACGTGTACACCCACGGTGGAGCGCATTTGCACATGAAGCGGCAGCTAACATGATAATTTGACATATCTAGTTGTACACTTAATGTAGGGTCGTCGACCACATGTGAGTCATACAAAGTGCGACCTGAACGCGGTGACGCGGTTATCGATCGAGTTTTATCTACATCTCTTCTCTATCTACCTACTACTAGTACGTGGGTACGTGCATAGCACGTGCAAAGTTCAGTTTGTTAATAAAATCATGTGATGCCTTGGGACACATATGGGAAGCATACTTGACACGCTCCAAGAGAAGGATAGAGATGGAGCAGCAAGCTAGGCCCCTTGTTGCTCCCCATGTCTCCGCCACTGTAGCTTGCTGCGTCGGCTTGTCGAACACTGGAACACCACCTACATTTTTACTAATAGAGGAAAAAAGGTACTACAGAGACTGGATAACGAACCGATCTCTTGGTTGAAAAGGGAAATAAAGTGGGGTTCGGGTGGGCTTGACCGGGCTCTTGGTCGAGAAAGGAAAGAAAGTGAGCGAGCGTCGGGTTTACAATGCAACTAAGAATGAGCACGTCTAGATTTCATGTGGTCACATAGGAAAAGGTCACTGACAAGAACAAACATGGCACAAATCCAGCCATTAATTAATACTTAAGAGACGCCTTAATTACTCAACCATTTCTGATTCTTTTGGATAGTGGGGCTATTATTAACTTGGTTGTGGGGTTTACTCGCACGACCGACCTGACAGGCTCTACCGGCGTGCACCGTTCCAGACCACAATGCCGCCACGCAAGTCTTCTCCATCCCTCCTTCCGGGGTGCACCACGAGAAGGGACAGCAGTCCTCCGGAACCCCGCCTTTCGTGATCCTGTACGGGAGAGGGGCGATCAGGTTTTCGAGGAGCACACTCGCGCGACTGCTGCCAGCGAAGACTTCCTCAACGATAACCTTCTTCCCCGACCTCGGCAACCTCTTCATCAATGACATGAGTGACAACATCAACCACAACGGTTCTGCTCCCGCTCACAGTATGTGATTCTGTCCTCCTGGTTTAGTCTGCATCATTACTTTGATCTTTGCAATTGTCGTCTGATACGTCCATTTTGCAGCATGCTTTTATATTGATATTTATTGCATTATGGGCTGTTATTACATGTTATATCGCAATACTTATGCCTTTTCTCTCTTATTTTATAAGGTTTACATGAAGAGGTAGAATGCCGGCAGCTGGAATGCTGGACTAGAAAAGGAGCAAATATTTGAGACCTATTCTGCACAACTCCAAAAGTCCTAAAACTTCACGGAGAATATTTTTGGAATATATAAAAAATATTGGGCAAAGAAAGCACTAGAGGGGGGCCACCTGCCATCCACAAGGGTGGAGGGCGCGCCCTCCGGTCTTGTGGGCCCCTGCCCATCTTCTGCTATATGGTGTGTTTTGACTTGGAAAAAATCAGAAGGAAGCTTTCGGGACGAAGTGTCGCCGTCTCGAGGCGGAACTTGGGCAGAACCAATCTAGGTCTCCGGCGGAGCTGTTCTGCCGGGGAAACCTCCCTCCGGGAGGGGGAAATCATCACCATCGTCATCACCAACAATCCTCTCATCGAGAGGGGGTCAATCTCCATCAACATCTTCACCAGCACCATCTCCTCTCAAACCCTAGTTCATCTCTTCTATCCGATCTTTGTCTCAAAACCTCAGATTGGTACATGTGGGTTGCTAGTAGTGTTGATTACTCCTTGTAGTTGATGCTAGTTGGTTTATTCGGTGGAAGATCATATGTTCATATCCTTAATGATAAGTAATACTCCTCTGATTATGAACATGAATATTCTTTGTGATTAGTTACGTTTGTTCCCGAGGACATGGGAGAAGTCTTGTTATAAGTAATCATGTGAATTCGGTATTCGTTCGATATTTTGATGAGATGTATGTTGTCTTTTCTCTAGTGGTGTTATGTGAACATCGACTACATGACACTTCACCATTGTTTGGGCCTAGGGGAATGCACTGGGAAGTAATAAGTAGATGATGGGTTGCTAGAGTGACAGAAGCTTAAACCCTAGTTTATGCATTGCTTCGCAAGGGGCTGATTTGGATCCATATGTTTCATGCTATGGTTAGATTTATCTTAATTCTTATTTCGTAGTTGCGGATGCTTGCGAGAGGGGTTAATCATAAGTGGGAGGCTTTTCCAAGGTAGGGCAGCACCCAAGCACCGGTCCACCCACATATCAAATTATCAAAGTAATGAACGTGAATCATATGACCATGATGAAAACTAGCTTGACAACAATTCCCATGTGTCCTCGGGAGCGCTTTGCTTTATATAGGAGTTCATCCAGGCCTGTCCTTTGCTACAAAAAGGATTGGGCCACCTTGCTGCACCTTAGTTACTTCTGTTACTTGTTACCCATTACGAATTATCTCATCATACAACTACCTGTTACCGATAATTTCAGTGCTTGCAGAGAATACCTTGCCGAAAACCGCTTGTCATTTCCTTCTGCTCCTCGTTGGGTTCGACACTCTTACTTATCAAAAGGACTACGATAGATCCCCTATACTTGTGGGTCATCAATACTCTTTTCTGGCGCCGTTGCCGGGGAGTGAAGCGCCTTTGGTAAGTGGAATTTGGTAAGGAAACATTTATATAGTGTGCTGAAATTTACTGTCACTTGTTACTATAGAAAATAATCCTTTGGGGGGCTTGTTCGGGGTATCTTCACCCCGACCAGATGAGTAAATAGTTCCTCCTCAACCTAATGCACCTACTAAAAATATTTATTATGGAATTACTTCGGGTATGATAGAGAAACTGCTAGCTAATCCTTCTGCAGGAGATGGAACATTACATCCTGATATGCACCTAATCTATGTGGATGAATTTTGTGGATTATTTAAGCTTGCAGGTATGCCTGAGGATGTTTTCAAGAAGAAGGTCTTCCCTTTATATTTGAAGGGAAAGGCATTGACATGGTTTAGGCTATGTGATGATATTGGATCATGGAACTACAACCGATTGAAATTGGAATTTCATCAGAAGTTTTATCCTATGCATCTGGTTCATCGTGATCGGAAATATATATATATATATAAAATTTTTGGCCTCGTGAAGGAGAAAGAATCGCTCAAGCTTGGGGGAGGCTTAAGTCAATGTTATATTCATGCCCCAATCATGAGCTCTCAAGAGAAATTATTATTCAAAAAATTTATGCCCGGCTTTCTCATAATGATCGATCCTTGCTCGATACTTCTTGTACTGGTTCTTTTATAAAGAAGGATATTGAATTCAAATGGGATTTATTGGAAAGAATTAAACGCAAGTCTGAAGATTGGGAACTCGACGAAGGTAAGAAGTCAAGTATAAACCTTAAGTTTGATTGTGTTAAATCTTTTATGGATACCGATGCTTTTCATGATTTTAGCACTAAGTATGGACTTGACTCTGAGATAGTAGCTTCTTTTTGTGAATCATTTGCTACTCATGTTGATCTCCCTAAGGAGAAGTGGTTTAAATATCACCCTCCCATTGAAGTTAAAGTAGTAGAACCTATTATAGTTGAATAATAAACTATTACTTATAATGTTGATCATATTGTTGCTACTGCTTATATTGAGAAACCACCTTTTCCTGTTAGAATAAAGGATCATGCTAAAGCTTCAACGGTAGTTCATAAGAGTTATATTATAACACCTATACCCCCTGAGCAAATTAAAGTTGAACCTAGTAATGCTATGGTTAAATATCTCTTGGTTGATAATATTGAAGGGCATGTTATTTATTTCTGTGATGAAGCTGCTAGGATTGCTAAACCCGATACTAAAGGTAAACATAGACATGTTGTTGGCATACCTGTTGTTTCCGTTAAAATAGGAGATCATTGTTATCATGGCTTATGTGATGTGGGTGCTAGTGTGAGTGCAATTCCTTATACCTTGTACCAAGAAATTATGAATGATAGTGCATCTGCTGAGATAGCAGATATTGATGTTATTATTAAGCTTGCCAATAGAGATACTATTTCACCAATTGGGATTGTTAGAGATGTTGAAGTCTTGTGTGGGAAAATTAAATAACCTACTGATTTTCTTGTTCTTGGTTCCCCACAACATGATTTTGTCCCATTATATTTGGTAGACCTGTCTTGAATACTGTTAATGCTAAGATACACTGCGAGAAAGATATTGTTACTGTTGGTTTAGGGGATATGTCTCATGATTTTAATTTGTCTAAATTTCATAGGCAACCCCATGATAAAGAATTGCCTAGTAAGGATGAAATTGTTTGTCTTGCTTCTATTGCCATGCCTCCTACGGATCCTATAGAACAATATTTTCTAGACCATGAAAATGATATGTTTATGAATGAAAGAAGGGAAATAGATGAAATATTCTTTAATCAAGGGCATGTTTTGAAACACAATTTGCCTCTTGAAAACCTTGGAGATCCTCCTCCACCCAAGGGTGATCCCGTGTTTGAGCTTAAACAATTACCTGATACTTTGAAATATGCTTATCTTGATGAAAAGAAGATATATCCTGTTATTATTAGTGCTAACCTTTCAGAGCATGAAGAAAAGAAATTATTGAAAACTCTGAAGAAGCACCGTGCCGCTATTGGATATACTCTTGATATTCTTAAGGGCATTAGTCCCACTCTATGTCAGCACAAAATTAATTTGGAGCATGATGCTAAACCAGTTGTTGATCACCAACGACGGTTAAATCCTAAGATGAAGGAAGTGGTAAGAAATGAAATACTAAAGCTTCTGGAGGCAGGTATAATTTATCCTATTGCTGATAGTAGATGGGTAAGTCCCGTTCTTTGTGTCCCTAAGAAGGGAGGTATTACTGTTTTTCCTAATGATAAGAATGAATTGATTCCACAACGAATTGTTACATGTTATAGAATGGTAATTGATTTTCGCAAATTGAATAAAGCTACTAGAAAAGATCATTACCCTCTACCTTTTATTGATCAAATTCTAGAAAGACTATCCAAACATACACATTTTTGCTTTCTAGATGATTATTCTAGTTTTTCTCAAATACCTGTGTCAAAAGACGATGATCAGGAGAACACCACTTTTACTTGCCCTTTCGATATCTTTGCCTATAGACGTATGCCTTTTGGTTTATGCAATGCACCTGCTACCTTTCAAAGATGTATGACTGCTATATTCTATGATTTTTGTGAAAAGATTGTTGCGGTTTTCATGGATGATTTCTCCGTTTACGGAACTTCTTTTGATGATTGCTTAAGCAACCTTGATCGAGTTTTGCAGAGATGTGAAGAAACTAATCTTGTTTTGAATTGGGAGAAGTGCCACTTTATGGTTAAAGAAGGTATTGTCTTGGGGCATAAAATTTCTGAAAGAGGTACCGAAGTTTATAAAGCTAAAGTAGATGCTATTCAAAAGATGCCATGTCCTAAAGATATCAAACTTATAAGAAGTTTCCTTGGTCATGTTGGTTTCTATAGGAGGTTTATTAAAGACTTCTCTAAAATTTATAGGCCTCTCACTAATCTCTTGCAAGAAGATGTTCCTTTTGTTTTTTATGATGATTGTGTAGAAGCATTTGAAATACTTGATAAAGCCTTGATTTCTGCTCCTATTGTTTAGCCACTTGATTGGAATCTACCCCTTGAAATTATGTGTGATGCTAGTGATTATGATGTTGGTGTTGTGCTAGGACAAAGAGTTGATAAGAAATTGAATGTTATTCATTATGCTAGTAAAACTCTAGACAGTGCCCAGAGAAATTATGTTGCTACTGAAAAAGAATTTTTAGCAGTTGTATTTGCTTGTGATAAGTTCACATCTTATATTGTTGATTCCAAAGTAACTATTCACACTAATCATGCTGCTATTAAATATCTTATGGAAAAGAAATATGCTAAACCTAGACTTATTAGATGGGTTCTCTTGCTACAAGAATTTGATTTGCATATTATTGATAGAAAGGGAGCTGAGAACCCCGTTGCAGACAACTTGTCTAGGTTAGAAAGTGTTCTTGATGACCCACTGCCTATTGATGATACTTCTCCTGATGCTCAGCTAGCTGTCATAAATGCTTCTCATAATACTCCATGGTATGCTGATTATGCTAATTACATTCTTGCTAAATTTGTACCGCCTAGTTTCACATACCAGCAAAAGAAAAAGTTTTTCTATGATCTAAGACATTACTTTTGGGATGACCCACACCTTTATAAAGAAGGAGTAGAAGGTGTTATTAGACGTTGTGTACCTGAGCATGAACAGGACCATATCCTACGCAAGTGCCACTCCAAGTCTTACGGAGGACACCACGCTGGAGATAGAACTTTACACAAGGTATTGCAATCTGGTTTTTATTGGCCTGCTCTCTTCAAGGATGCTCATAAGTTTGTCTTGTCTTGTGATGAATGCCAAAGAATTGGAAATATTAGTAGACGTCGGGAAATGCCTATGAATTATTCATTTGTTATTGAACCATTTGATGTTTGGGGCTTTGATTATATGGGACCTTTTCCTTCCTCTAATGGGTATACACATATTTTAGTTGTTGTTGATTACGTTACTAAGTGGGTAGAAGCTATCCCAACTAGTAGTGCTGATCAAAACACTTCTATTAAGATGCTTAAGGAAGTTATTTTTCCGAGGTTTGGAGTCCCTAGATATTTAATGACTGATGGTGGTTCATATTTTATTCATGGTGCTTTCCATAAAATGCTTGCTAAGTATGATGTTAACCATAGAATTGCATCTCCATATCATCCTCAGTCTAGTGGTCAAGTAGAATTGAGCAATAGAGAATTTAAATTCATTTTGCAAAAGACTGTTAGTAGATCTAGAAAGAATTGGTCTAATAAACTTGATGATGCATTATGGGCTTATAGAACTGCTTATAAGAATCCTGTAGGTATGTCTCCTTATAAAATGGTTTATGGAAAGGCTTGTCACTTACCTCTTGAATTAGAACACAAGGCATATTGGGCTATTAAAGAGCTCGATTATGATTTCAAACTTGCCGGTGAGAAGAGGTTATTTGACATTAGGTCGCTCGATGAATGGAGAACCCAAGCCTATGAGAATGCCAAGTTGTTTAAAGAAAAAGTTAAAAGATGGCATGGCAAAAGGATACAAAAACGTGAGTTTAATGTAGGTGATCATGTTTTGCTATACAACTCTCGGTTAAGATTTTTTTGCAGGAAAGCTTCTCTCTAAATGGGAAGGTCCTTACATTATCGAGGAGGTCTATCGTTCTGGTGCCATAAAATTCAACAATGCCGAAGGCACAAATCCGAAGGTGGTAAACGGTCAAAGAATCAAATGTTATATATCAGGTACTCCCATAAATGTTGAGACCAATATAATTGACACCGTAAAACCGGAGGAGTACATAAGGGACACTTTCCAAAACGTTTCAGACTCCGAAAAGGAATAGGTATGTGGCACAGTAAGTAAACCGACTCCAAAACGTTTCCAATGGCAATTTTTCTCCGTTTTGGAATATTTAAAAAATTAGGAAAATTAAAAGTAGTCCGAAGAGCGCACGAGGCATCCACAAGGGTGGAGGGCGCACCCTACCCCCTGGGCACGCCCCCCTGCCTTGTGGCTACCTCGTGTGCCCTCCGGACTCCGTTTTCTTGCACAATACTTCTTTTGGTCGGTAAAAAATCAATATATAATCTCCCGAAGGTTTGACCACCGTACCACGGCAATATCCCCTATTTCGTTTTGAGCTGTTTTCTACCAGAGTTTTCAAAGCCAGACATCATGTCGTCCCCCTCCTCCAAAAACGCAGGTGAAGATACTTGGCCAATGAAGATAGAGATGAAGATAGAAGAACTTGGGGAAATCAACGAGGGTGATAAGATGAAGAAGGCCGCGGAAGATCAAGTTCCGACAGCAGAAGAAGACATTCTTCAACCTTACTACAATCATCTTACCCCAATTGAAATTGAAGCTTTCAAGATCATTGAATTAGTTCATGTGCAAAACAAATATCTCACCCATGAAAATATTGTGTTGCAAGAGCATATCATTACCCTCCAGAGCATCATTCATAGATTGGAGTTTCTCCTTCGCTGGAAGTGTAGCACTACTTCATCAACAACTCCATCATCACCACCTCCGAAGAAAGAGACATAAATACATGGGTATGGGCACTCCCCTTGGCAACTGCCAAGCTTGGGGGAGGTGCCCCGGTATCGTATCACCATCACACCTTTACCTTTACCGTTTTTCTTAGTTTGATCCTTTTGGTTATATCTTGATCTAGTAGAATGAAGTTTTTAGCATGATCCAGCTTTGAGTTTTGTTTAGATCTCTATCTATGTAATCGAGTCCGTAAGTTATATATAATAAAGAGTAGTTTTGAGTTGAGAGCTTTGCAATTTTGCTATGATATTGAGGGAATTAAATAATAGAAAGAACAAAAAGAAATAAAAAGATCATGTGTTGATCTTATGGAAAGTAATGACTTCACATAAAAAGAGTACGATGAATAAAAGTTATTGAGAGTTGATAAACATAGTTCTGGTCATTGTTGCAATTAATATTGGAGATTTAATATTAAAATCAAATAAGATTTTATTCAGAGTTTTTATCGCTATTTTATTAAGGAAAAATGCGTTTTCCATAATTTCAATCAAGGCCCAAATAAATGTTCACCTTGTCCGCTATATTTTTAGAAGACGGGGAAAATTATTTCAGGATTTTTGGAGACAGTTTAGTATTTCTTTTCTTTGTTTTTCTGCGCGGAATTATTTAAAAAAAAGTCAACCGCCTTACCGGGCCGTGTCCGACTAGGACACTGCACCCGGCCGGCCTTTTTAAGGCCGAGGCCCGAGCCGCCCCGCCCCGCCTCGAAATTCGCGTCGTCGCCGCCGGATTCGCCGTAGCCGCCGCCGCCGAGCCCCGCCGCCGCGCCGGAGTTGCCCGCCGCCGCCTCCATCACGTGTCCCGAGGTAGCCGCCGGTTTTCGTTAGAAAACCATTTGTTTTTTTAGAACCCGCGGTTATTTTATTTTAGATCGGTTTTATTTTTTTCCCGGTTTAGTTATTTAGCGAATGCCCGTTCGTACGTTTGTTTTAACGAACGGTTTTCACCCGTTAGCCGCAGACAGTGAATGTTCGTTCATTAGCCTGCTCATCAGTTTTTCTTTTTCCAGGGATTTTTCTGTGATTATTTTTGATCGCGATTTCTGCCCTGTTTTTCGTTTTAGTTTATCTTTTCGCTCGTTTATCGGAATCAGGCGATTCAAGCGCCTAGATCTTCGTTTCGAAGCCCTCTTTCTGTTTAACCAAATTGAACAAGATTTTGCTACTGTAAAATTTGACTTAAGTCTAGATTAGTAAACGGATCTTGTTTCTTTCGCAGTTTGAGTTTTGTTGCTTCGTTTGATTTGATTCTTTTTGCAAACCGGAGTTCTTAAGATGAACTTTCTGGTTAGATCTCTTATTTGAGGTTTACCCATGCTTTTAGTTGAGTGCTTATTGTATGCTTGTTTGTATGCGATAGAGTACCCGGAGTGCGAAGCGTGCTACTACGAGTCTCTAGGTTTCACGGATCATCAGCATGGCAAGTAACACTTTGATCATACCTCTTTACTACCCAGTTTTATTGCATTAGATCAATCCTCAAAAAATTGCATGGTTAGGATATGATTAACTTGTGGGTTTTGGGAAGTAGATGAGGTAGTACCTATTTACCTGTTTAGTATGAAACCTATGGGAGTTACTTCTACGTTGCTTATATTGCAATGCTATGCTCGTAGATGTGGATTGGGTTTGAGTGTATCCATGACAGATGTGAGTTTGTTAATTAATGGTTCAACTTAAGGTGGCAACTTTAATACACATCTGGGTGGATTGTTTGTGGGCACCTGGAGAATCCAGTGTTGTCCTAGTATATCCCGGAGGACCCGTGTGATCATCCTCCGGTCCGCCACCTAGGCTCAAAGGGATCATAAGATTATTCATGCTAGAAACTTCCATGTGCGGCCACAAGCCATTATGGGATCTGGCATAGTTGAGTAAGTTGCGTGAAGCTCTTGAAGAGGTAGACTAGCAGATGTAGTGGGTTGTAGGTGGTACTGTCTATCCAGAGTAGAGAGTTAATGCTTCAGAAAGACTGTGTCTCGAATCTCCGACCATGGATGTATTCGAGTTTTGTGGGGAAAAGTGTGCAAACCTCTGCAGAGTGTATAAACTAATCATGGTTAGCCGTGTCCCCGGTTATGGACATCTTGAGTATATGGTTCTTGGATTATCATGTTGATCTCATCACTCTTAATATAATTTGATTGGGTTTAATGATGATGCTTAATTGGGATTGAGTTGGAGGAACCTTCTCAATGTTTAACAACCACCATGATAGTTTAATAAAATTTATTCCTTTGTTGTAGGGAAAAATTGCCTTTATGCAAAACTGTAACCATAGAGCTTTCCACCAGCCAGATATGCATGTAGCGATAGCAAATATTCTGTTCATTACTCTTGTGTTACCTTGCCAGCATATTCCATGTGCTGACCCGTTTCGGGCTGCAACGTTCATGTTGCAGACTTTTCAGACGATGAGTAAGGAGCCATAGGTCGTTATCTTTCACTCAGTGATGCCGTTGGATTTGATGGACTCACTTTATCTTCCAAGCCTTCCGCTGTTATCGTTTTAGATGGCCTTAAGCCATATTTATTGTAATAAGTTCTCTTTTGAGACATTCGATGTAATAAGTGTGTGATTGCTACTCTGTTATAAATCCTCCAGTACTGTGTGTGTCAGCATTACCGATCAAAGGATGACACTGATGCACAGAGATCAGACTGTTTGAGGTCTGGTCGCTACAAGATGGTATCAGAGCACACGTTGACTGTAGGACACGACCACTAAGCTAAAACCCTAGATCACTACTCTCTTATCATTCCTGACTCCTCTCCATTTTCTACTCCTTAGGATGGCAGACTCGAGGAACAAGTTTACACAACCGGATGAAGACACGCCGTTTGGACGACACTTGAAGGAAGTCACTAGATACCTGAACATTGGAGTACCAAGCTTCACCGGGACCTACAATGCCACTTTACCAGAAGAGGAGCGCTGGATGATTCGAGTTCAAGTTCCAGGAAGGAAATTCACGCCAGTTACTGAGCCCATAGAGTTTTCCTTTGATGCACCAACCTGGAGTCTAGGAAAGAGCATGGGAGCCCACATCACCATGGGACGCATTGGAGAAGTTTACCACAAGGTTCTCAAGGATACTATCTACCAGATTTGTGGGCGCCAGATGAGCAATGGGAGATGATCAACACCAGGAAGGATAGGTCCATTGCAGCTTTCTTCCAGGAGTTAAACCAGCACATTCGTCACCAGGAGAACCAGATGTGCGCAGGCATGATAGATCTGAAGAAGGCAATGACCAGGATCAAGGAGCTAGAGGAAGAACTCAAGTCTACACGCGATGGATATGAGGAGGAAATGACGATATTCGTGGAGAAGAATGACGATCTAACAAGGAAGCTAGGAGTATTCATGGGAGACCCCGCACCAGGAGGAGAAGACGATGATTCCACCTGCCTGGAGAACTACATCATCATCGACGACACCGACTCAGACCCCGACGATAGCGATGATGACTTTGTTGATGAAGCTGGAGCAGATATTATAGAATCTTCCACCAATCAATTTTTCTAGTCGACCACCATATCAGTAGTAGTATTCCCCCATGTATATAGCTTAGTCCGAGCACTTTTGTAACGATAGTTAGACCGATTGTATGCCCTTGTTTGAATTGATTGAAGTGATATGATTGTGTTTGTCTCATGTGCATATGGGTAGTGTTTTCCCCTAGACCTCATTCTATTCTGTTTTCTCACCTTTTCTAAACCCATCAGATGCCTCCGAGACGCGACAATGGATTTGCTTTCCCACTGGAGCTCACTCAGTTGATCCAGCAGCAGAATGCATTGATGCAGATACTAGTCCAGAATCAGAACCAGGGGAACAACAACAACAACAACGCACCACCACCACCTGTTGATCACTTAGCCCGTTTTCTAAGGCTGAATCTGCCGGTGTTCTCTAGTAGCACCGAGCCGATAGTTGTAGATGATTGGCTCCGCAAGATTGGAAGGGAGTTGACCACTGCAGGATGCACAGATGCGGAGAGAGTGCGTTTTGCCGCACATCGGCTTGACGGACCCGCAACATCATGGTGGGAGAATTTCACAGCCACTTACCCCATCGACACTGTCACATGGGACCAGTTTCTGCAGGCTTTTCGCACTGCCCATGTATCAGCAGTAGCTATGGCCATGAAGAAGCGCGAGTTTCGCAACTTACGCCAAGGAGGACGCACCATTGGCAAGTATGTGGATGACTTTAGTAAGCTAGCATGTTATGCCCCAGATGACGTTGCTACGTATGCAGCTAAACAGGAGAAGTTTCTGGAAGGACTGAATGATGAGCTGAGCATGCAGTTGATGGTGGCAACTTTCAATAACTACCAGGAGTTGGTAGATAGAGCTCTCATGATTGAAGGGAAGCAGCAGCAGATTGACAACCGCAAGAGGAAGTATGGACAAGGGAAGTATAATTCTGGAGCTCAGCAGAGACCCCGTTTTACCCCGAACTCGGGAGGACCCCTTCAACATAATCATGGAGGTCACAATCACAATGGAGGGATTTCGCACAACCATAGTGGCCCCAGGAATGGGAATGGTAATGGAGGAAGCAACGGCCAGAACCGTTCCAACCCAGCAACGCCCGCCAAGAAGGATCTAAGTCACATTACTTGTTTCAAGTGCGGGAAGAATGGACACTATGCCACGGAGTGTTCTGAAGCAAGGAATGGAAATGGCAATGGAAGCTCTGGGAAGAAGCCCAACCCTTTCAACAGGGGTCAAGTGAACCACGTTAGCGTGGAGGAGATTGAAGCGCAACCCGATGCAGTAATAGGTAAGTTTTTTGTCAAGTCATTTACTGCAATCGTTCTTTTTGATACTGGTGCATCGCATTCATACATATCAAGGGGATTTGTGGATAAGTTTAAACTGCCAACCCAAGCCCTTAGGTTTCCCATGTTAGTAACCTCACTAGGAGCAGAGTATATGGCTAGTCTACGGTGTGATCGGTTACCATTAAGGATTGGTAACTACCTATTTCCCTCAGACCTAATAGTATTGGAGTCACAAGGACTGGATGTGATATTAGGCATGGATTGGTTATCGAAGTATGGAGGGAACATTGACTGCGCCAGTAAGTCGATTTTGCTTACCACCCCAGAAGGAAGAAGGATTAACTATGTATCCCGGCATGTGCCGAAGAGGACTCAAGTGAATTTATTATCAGGAGTTGTACAGGAGGAAGTACCAGTGGTGAAGGATTTCCCGGATGTATTTCCAGAAGAGTTGCCAGGCATGCCACCGGATAGAGACATTGAGTTTTTGATCGAACTTTTGCCAGGCACAGGGCCAATATCTAAGAGACTGTACATGATGCCCGCTAAGAATTTCGAGGAAATTAAGAAGCAGATTAAGGAGTTACTGGATAAAGGCTATATTCGCCCAAGCTCGTCACCTTGGGGATCACCAGTGCTTCTAGGGGAGAAGAAGGATGGATCGCTGAGGATGGTTGTTGATTATCGAGGATTGAATGAAGTAACAATCAAGAACAAGTACCCACTGCCGATGATCAATGATTTGTTTGACCAGCTGCAAGGAGCTAAGGTGTTTTCCAAGATCGATCTGCGATCAGGGTACCACCAGCTGAAGATTCGAGAGCAGGATATACCTAAGCCAACTTTTACAACAAGGTACGGCTATATGAGTATACCGTTATGTCATTTGGTCTGACTAACGCACCCGCCTATTTCATGAACATGATGAACAAGGTGTTTATGGAGTTTTTGGATAAGTTCGTCATGGTATTCATTGATGATATTCTGGTCTACTCGAAGAATCAAGAAGAGCATAAGGAGCATTTGAGTTTGGTACTTGGGAAGTTTAGAGAACATCAGTTATATGCCAAGTTCAGCAAGTGTGAGTTTTGGTTGAAGGAAGTTGGATTCCTCGGACATGTTATATCCGGAGAAGGAATAGCAGTAGACCCTACCAAGGTTGTCACTATGAAAAATTGGGAAGCACCCACATCAGTTGGAGAGATCCGGAGTTTTCTTCGACTCGCAGGATACTACCGGAGGTTCATAGAGAATTTCTCGAAGATTGCAAATACCATGATGGAGTTGTTGAAGAAGGACACCAAGTTCAAATGGACTGAGGAATGTGAGGCCAGTTTTCAGGAGTTGAAGAAACGTTTAGTTACAGCTGCGGTGTTGATTCTCCCGGATCAACGCAAGGATTACCAGGTCTATTGCGACGCTTCTCGTCGAGGACTTGGAGCAGTACTATTGCAGGAGGGAAGAGTTGTCTCATATGCCTCCCGACAGCTTAAACCCCATGAGTTGAATTATGCTACCCATGATTTGGAGTTAGCAGCCGTAGTGCATGTGTTGAAGACATGGAGACATTTTCTCATCGAAAACCATTGTGAGGTGTACATGGATCACAAGAGTTTGAAGTATATCTTCACGCAGAAGGAGTTGAATCTCAGGCAGAGGAGATGGTTGGGGCTCATTAAGGATTATGATATGAAGTTGCATTATCATCCCGGAAAGGCTAACGTAGTGGCCGATGCGTTGAGCCGCAAGAGTCATGTGAACACACTCATGACCGGAGGATTACCCAAGGAGTTAGCAGAGGATCTTCATTTGCTATGTTTGGAAATAGTTCCGAGAGGATATGTAGCAGCATCGGAGATTCAGTCTACTTTGATGGATAAGATCTGAGAAGCTGAGAAGTCGGACAAGGAGATTGCCGAGATAAAGGAAAGGCTAAAGGATTTCGTGAGGATGAGCACGATACCTTATGGTTTGAGGACCGCATGTATGTGCCTAATGATCCGGAGATCAAGAAGTTGATTCTGCAAGAGGCCCATGATTCGCCGTATTCGATTCACCTAGGAAATACAAGATGTATCTGGATTTGAAGGATAGTTTCTGGTGGACCGGAATGAAGAAGGATATTGCGGAGTATGTAGTAGTTTGTGATGTATGTCAGAGAGTGAAGGCAGAACATCAGAAGCCAGCTGGATTGTTACAGCCATTACCGATACCCGAATGGAAGTGGGATAAACTAGGCATGGACTTTATCACAGAATTGCCTAGGACTCGTTCAGGCTATGACTCAATATGGGTTGTAGTCGATCGTTTAACGTAGGTAGCTCATTTCATCCCAGTGAAGACCACTTACACCAGTGCTAAGTTGGCAAAGATATACATGACCAGGATCGTATGTCTGCATGGAGTTCCGAGGACCATTGTATCAGATAGAGGAACCCAGTTTACCTCAAAGTTTTGGAATCAGTTGCATGAGACTTTGGGAACCAGGCTAGAATTCAGTACAACTTTTCACCCGCAGACAGATGGACAAACTGAGAGAGTCAATCAGATTCTGGAGGACATGTTGAGAGCTTGTGCGCTAGACTATGGATCTAGTTGGGACGACAATTTGCCATATGCAGAGTTCTCTTACAACAACAGCTATCAAGCATGTTTGAAGATGGCCCCTTTCGAAGCATTCTACGGAAGAAGGTGCAGGACACCGTTGTTGTGGGATAAAGTTGGAGACCGTCAGTTGTTTGGACCAAATTTGATTAAAGAGTCTGAAGAGAAGGTTAAGCTGATACACGATAGACTCAAGGCAGCCCAGTCCAGGCAGAAGAGCTATGCGGATTCTAAACGCAAGGAGACAGTTTACGAAGTCGGAGACAGAGTGTATCTTCGTGTGTCCCCACTTCGAGGAGTTAAGTGTTTTGGAGTTAAGGGAAATTTAGCACCACGTTTTGTGGGACCATACAAGGTTTTGGAACGTATGGGAGAAGTTGCTTACAAGTTGGAATTGCCCGAAGGATTGTCAGGAGTTCACGATGTGTTCCATGTTTCTTAGTTGAAGAATTACCACGCAGAGATGGCTGATATTCCCCTGAGAGATACAGTGCCACTAGAAGTGATTCAGTTGGATAGCGATTTGACCTACGAGGAGAAACCAGTGAAGATTCTCGAGTTTACTAGCCGAGTCACACGCAGCAAGGTCATCAAGTTCTGCAAAGTTCAGTGGAGCCACCATACCGAGGATGAAGCCACCTGGGAACGAGAGGAAGACCTACGAAAAGATCACCCTCACCTATTTTCTGGCCAACCCGAATCTCGAGGGCGAGATTCATCTTAAGAGGGGTAGGTTTGTAACATCCCAAATATTCAATTTGGAATGTTATACATTAGATCATCAATGCATATCATATTTATTGTATTTTGGCTTGATCCTAGAAATTCTACACAACTCAAGGACGCACGGAGAGAGTTGGGGATTTCGTTATTTTCATATTTGAGTTTTCTCCAATTTTGAAAAAAAGGGGATCGTTTGATTTTAATTATTTTCTCTTCGAATATTTATTTTATGAAAACAGAAGAGAGGGGATAAAATGACTTCCCCAAAATAAAGAAATATTGGAGATTTAATATTAAAATCAAATAAGATTTTATTCGGAGTTTTTATCGCTATTTTATTTGAATTAGGAAAAAACTATGCGTTTTTCAAAATTGCACTAGAGGCCCAAATAAATGTTCACCTTGTCCGCTATATTTTTAGAGAACGGGGAAAATTTTATTCCAGGATTTTTAGAGTCCGTTTAGTATTTCTTTTAATTTTTTTTTCTGCGTGGAATTATTTTTAAAAAAAAGTCAATCGCCTTACCGGGTCGTGTCCGACTAGGACACTGCACCCAGCCGGCCTTTTTAAGGCCGAGGCCCGAGCCGCCCAGCCCCAAACCCTAGCGTCCCGCCCCGCCTCGAAATCCACGCCGCCACCGCCGGATTTGCCGTAGCCGCCGCCGAGCCGCCTCGCCGTCGCCGCCCCGGTGCCGACCCCGCCGCCGTCACGCGTCCTGAGGTAGCCGCCGGTTTTCCTTAGAAAACTGTTTGGTTTTTTTTAGAACCCGCAGTTATTTTATTTTAGATCGGTTTTATTTTTTCCCCGGTTTAGTTATTTAGCGAACGCCCGTTCGTTTTAACGAACGGTTTTCACCCGTTAGCCGCAGACAGCGAACGTTCGCTCGTTAGCCTGTTCCTCAGTTTTTCTTTTTCCAGGGACTTTTCCGCGATTATTTTCGATCGTGATTTCTGCCCTGTTTTTCGTTTTAGTTTATCTTTTCGCTCGTTTATCCGAATCAGGCGATTCAAGCGCCTAGATCTTTGTTTCGAAGCCCTCTTTCTGTTTAACCAACTTGAACAAGATTTTGCTACTGGAAAATTTGACTTAAGTCCAGATTAGTAAACGGATCTTGTTTCTTTTGCAGTTTGAGTTTTGTTGCTTCGTTCGATTTGATTCTTTTTGCAAACTGGAGTTCTTAAGTTGAACTTTCTGGTTAGATCTCTTATTTGAGGTTTACCCGTGCTTTTAGTTGAGTGCTTATTGTATGCTTGTTCGTTTGCGATAGATTACCCGGAGTGCGGAGTCTCTAAGTTTCACGGATCATCAGCAAGGCAAGTAACACTTTGATCATACCTCTTTACTACCCAGTTTTATTGCATTAGATCAATCCTCAAACAATTGCATGGTTAGGATATGATTAACTTATGGGTTTTGAGAAGTAGATGAGGTAGTACCTATTTACCTGTTTATTATCAAACCTATGGGAGTTACTTCTACGTTGCTTATATTGCTATGCTATGCTCGTAGACGTGGATTGGGTTTGAGTGTATCCATGACAGATGTGAGTTTGTTAATTAACGGTTCAACTTAAGGTGGCAACTTTAATACACATCTGGGTGGATTGTTTGTGGGCACCTGGAGAATCCAGTGTTGTCCTAGGATATCCCGGAGGACCCGTGTGATCATCCTACGGTCCGCCACCCAGGCTCAAAGGGATCATAAGATTATTCATGCTAGAAACTTCCGTGTGCAGCCACAAGCCATTATGGGCTCTGGCATAGTTGAGTAAGTTGCGTGAAGCTCTTGAAGAGGTAGAATAGCAGATGTAGTGGGTTCTAGGTGGTACTGTCTATCCAGAGTAGAGAGTTAATGCTTCAGAAAGACTGTGTCTCGAATCTCCGACCATGGATGTATTCGAGTCTTATAGGGAAAAGTGCGCAAACCTTTGCAGAGTGTATAAACTAATCATGGTTAGCTGTGCCCCGGGTTATGGACATCTTGAGTATCTGGTTCTTGGATTATCATGTTGATCTCATCACTCTTAATATAATTCGATTGGGTTTAATGATGATGCTTAATTGGGATTGAGTTGGAGGAACCTTCTCAATGTTTAACAACCACCATGATAGTTAAATAAAATGTATTCCTTTGTTGTAGGGAAAATTTGGCTTTATGGAAAACTGTAACCATAGAGCTTTCCACCAGCCAGATATGCATGTAGCGATAGCAAATATTCTGTTCATTACCCTTGTGTTACCTTGCCAGCATATTCCATGTGCTGACCCGTTTTGGGCTACAACGTTCATGTTGCAGACTTTTCAGACGACTAGTAAGGAGCCATAGGTCGTTGTCTTTCACTCAGTGATGCCGTTGGAGTTGATGGACTCACTTTATCTTCCAAGCCTTCCGCTGTTATCGCTTTAGATGGCCTTAAGCCATATTTATTGTAATAAGTTCTCTTTTGAGACATTTGATGTAATAAGTGTGTGATTGCTACTCTGTTATAAATCCTCCAGTAATGTGCGTGTCAGCATTAGCGATCCAGGGATGACACTGATGCACAGAGATCGGACTGTTTGAGGTCTGGTCACTACAGCTGCTCTGGATGCTCAGGCACAACGGATCCAGGCCGATTCCTTCCGGCTCTCATTGGATCGGAACGCTTCAAACGAAGTCATGAGGAGAAGGCACCGGAGTCGTCTGCCTCCGATTTACGAGGCGAGGAACCTCTTCAACACACCTGGTGCAGGGACCAGTGACCCGGCAGGAGTAAATCGGGTGTTAGCCGCGCCTGGGACTGTAGCGCCGGCTCAACCACGCACAACGGATCTGCCTCGTCTGAATAATATCCCGCCACAATATGTGCCGACGCCACCAGGTCATTATTCTAACCCTTTGGATAATATGATCGCTGTGGCGACACGATTGGCGGCTCTCCCAGTTGAAGGCGAGTCTCCAGCTGCGGTCGAAACGTGGAGGGCTAGAGAGCTTCTTCAGACAGCATTGGTATAGCAGGAGGCTTATTCTTACAGTCGTGAAAGGATTCACTCAACCCCTCGCCCAAGCCGGAGTTATAGCAGACACATTGACTCACCAGCCGTTTCAAGCAGTGACAGGCGCCGTGACCAGCCTCGTGGGCATGACCCGTCGCGTCATGGTGCTCAGGATTTGGTGGACCAGGGCGGAGCACGTCGAGAGAATGAGCTGGCGGCTTAGCGAGCAGCTCAACAGCATCCTTCGGTTTATCCGACAACTTCGGTGGAGATACGTGTGACCTCCAGAACCTTGGGAGTGCCATGTTTAGTGCCAGCTCTACGTAACGTACGTTTGCCCAAGGATTTCAAGGGTCCTCGTAAGGTGCCCAACTACACAGCTGACTTACCCCCTGAAGCGTGGGTTGATAGTTATGAGATGGCGATGGAGCTATTGGATGTTGACGATGCTGCATGTGCTAAGTACTTGCTGCCTCTTGAGCACTGCATTGGTTTTCCCTTGAGGAGGAAAGGGTGATGCAGCAAAGTAGCATAAGTATTTCCCTCAGTTTTTGAGAACCAAGGTATCAATCCAGTAGGAGACCACGCGCGAGTCCCACGCACCTACACAAACAAATAAGAACCTCGCAACCAACGCGATAAAGGGGTTGTCAATTCCTTCACGGTCACTTACGAGAGTGAGATCTGATAGAAATGATAAGATAATATTTTTGGTATTTTTATGATAAAGATGCAAAGTAAAATAAACGACAAAAGAAATAACTAAGTGTTGGAAGATTAATATGATGGAAAATAGACCCGAGGGCCATAGGTTTCACTCGTGGCTTCTCTCAAGATAGCATAAGTATTACGGTGGGTGAACAAATTACTGTCGAGCAATTGATAGAATTGAGCATAGTTATGAGAATATCTAGGTATGATCATGTATATAGGCATCACGTCCGCGACAAGTAGACCGAAATGATTCTCCATCTACTACTTTTACTCCACACATCGACCGCTATCCAGCATGCATCTAGAGTATTAAGTTCATAAGAACATAGTAATGCTTTAAGTAAGATGACATGATGTAGAGGGATAAACTCATGCAATATGATATAAACCCCATCTTGTTATCCTCGATGGCAACAATACAATACGTGCCTTGCTGCTCCTGCTGCCACTGGGAAAGGACACCGCAAGATTGAACCCAAAGCTAAGAACTCCTCCTATTGCAAGAAAGATCAATCTAGTAGGCCAAACCAAACTGATAATTCGAAGAGACTTGCAAAGATAACCAATCATACATAAAAGAATTCAGAGAAGATTCAAATATTGTTCATAGATAATCTTGATCATAAACCCACAATTCATCGAACCGCAAAAGAAGGGTTACATCAAATAGATCTCCAAGAGAATCGAGGAGAACTCTGTATTGAGATCCAAAGAGAGAGAAGAAGCCATCTAGCTAATAACTATGGACCCGAAGGTCTGAGGTCAACTACTCACACATCATCGGAGAGGCTATGGTGTTGATGTAAGCCCTTCGTGATCAATGCCCCTCAGGTGGAGTCCGGAAAAGGCCCCAAGATGGGATCTCACGGGTACAGAAGGTTGCGGCAGTGGGACTAGGTTTTCGTGGATGCTTCTGATGGTTTGGGGGTACGTAGGTATATATAGGAGGAAGATGTACGTCGGTGGAGCAACGTGGGCCCCACGAGGGTGGAGGGCGCGCCCGGGGGGGGGGGGGGTAGACGCGCCCCCTACCTCGTGCTCTCCTCATTGATTGCTTTACGTAGACTCCAAGTCCTCTAGATCACGTTTGTTCCGAAAATCACGTTCCCGAAGGTTTCATTCCGTTTGCACTCCATTTGATATTCTTTTTCTGCGAAACACTGAAATAGGCAAAAAACAGCAATTTGGGCTGGGCATCCGGTTAATAGGTTAGTCCTAAGAATAATATAAAAGTGTATAATAAAGCCCATTAATCATGCAAAACAGAATATAATATAGCATGGAACAATCAAAAATTATATATACGTTGGAGACGTATCAAGCATCCCCAGGCTTAATTTCTGCTCGTCCTCGAGTAGGTAAATGATAAAAACAGAATTTTTGCTGTGGAATGCTACTTGGCATAATTCTCAATGTAATTCTCTTAGTTGTTGTATGAATATTCAGATCCGAAAGATTCAAGATAAAAGTTTAATATTGACATAAAAGTAATTATATTTCAAGCATACTAACTAAGCAATTATGTCTTCTCAAAATAACATGGCCAAAGAAAGTTCATCCCTACAAAATCATATAGTTTGGTCATGCTCCATTTTCGTCACACACGAATGCTCTCATCATGCAGAACCCCGATGCCAAGCCAAGCAATTGTTTCATACTTTAGTAATCTCAAACTTTTTTCAACTTTCACACAATACATGAGCGTGAGCCATGGATATAGCACTATGGGTCGAATAGAATATAATGGGGGGTTATGTGGAGAAGACAAAAAAGGAGCAAAATCTCACATCAACGTGGCTAATCAACGGTCTATGGAGATGCCCATCAATTGATGTTAATGTGAGGAGTAGGGATTGCCATGCAACGGATGCACTAGAGCTATAAATGTACGAAAGCTCACAAAAGAAACTAAGTGGGTGTGCATCCAACTTGCTTGCTCACGAAGACCTAGGGCATTTGAAGAAGCCCATTGTTGGAATATACAAGCCAAGTTCTATAACGAAAAATTCCCACTAGTATATGAAAGTGACGAAACAAGAAACTATCTATCATAAAGATCATGGTGCTACTTTGAAGCACAAGTATGGAAAAAAGGATAGTAGCATTGCCCCTATTTGTTTATTTCTCTCTTTTTTTGGGCCTTTTTTTGGCCTTTCTCTTTTTTTTCTTTTTTTATTGGGACAATGCTCTATGAATGATGATCATCACACTTCTATTCATTTACAACTCAATGATTACAACTCGATACTAGAACAAAGTATGACTTTAGATGAATGCCTCCGGCGGTGTACCGGGATGGGCAATGAATCAAGAGTGACATGTATGAAATAATATGCATGGTTGCTTTGCCACAAATATGATGTCAACCACATGATCATGCAAGGCAATATGACAATGATGAAGCGTGTCATGATAAACGGAACGGTGGAAAGTTGCATGGCAATATATCTCGGAATGGCTATGGAAATGCCATAATAGGTAGGTATGGTGCCTGTTTTGAGGAAGATATAAGGAGGCTTATGTGTGATAGAGCGTATCGTATCAAGAGGTTTGGATGCACCGGCGAAGTTTGCACCAACTCTCAAGGTGAGAAAGGGCTATGCACGGTACCGAAGAGGCTAGCAATGATGGAAGGTAAGAGTGCGTATAATCCATGGACTCAACATTAGTCATAAAGAACTCACATACTTATTGCAAAAATCTACAAGTCATCAAAAACCAAGCACTACGCGCATGCTCCTAGGGGGATAGATTGGTAGGAAAAGACCATCGCTCGTCCCCGACCGCCACTCATAAGGAGGACAATCAAAGAACACCTCATGTTTCAAATTTGTTACATAACGTTTACCATACGTGCATGCTATGGGACTTGCAACCTTCAACACAAGTATTTCTCAAATTCACAACTACTCAACTAGCACAACTTTTATATCACTACCTCCATATCTCAAAACAATCATCAAGCATCAAACTTCTCTTAGTATTCAACACACTCATAAGAAATTTTACTAATCTTGAATGCCTAGCATATTAGGACTAATTTCTCAATTAAAACAAATTACCATGCTGTTTTGTAGGACTCTCAAAATGATATAAGTGAAGCATGAGAGAACAATAATTTCTATAAAACAAATCCACCACCGTGCTCTAAAAGATATAAGTGAAGAACTAGAGCAAAAACTATATAGCTCAAAAGTTATAAGTGAAGCACACAGAGTATTCTAATAAATTCCGCATGTGTGTCTCTCTCAAAAGGTGTGTACAGCAACGATGAATTTGGAAAACTAACAAACAAAGACTCAAATCATATAAGACGCTCCAAGCAAAACACACATCATGTGGTGAATATAAATATAGCTCCAAGTAAAGTTACCAATGGACGAAGACGAAAGAGGGGATGCCTTCCGGGGCATCCCCAAGCTTTGGCTTTTTGGTGTCCTTAGATTATCTTGGGGTTACATGGGAATCCCCAAGCTTAGGCTCTTGCCACTCCTTGTTCCATAATCCATCAAATCTTTTACCCAAAACTTGAAAACTTCACAACACAAAACTTAACAGAAAATCTCGTGAGCTCCGTTAGCGAAAGAAAACAAAACACCATTTCAAGGTACTGTATTGAACTCATTATTTATTTATATTGGTGTTAAACCTACTGTATTCCAACTTCTCTATGGTTTATAAACTATTTTACTAGCCATAGATTCATCAAAATAAGCAAACAACACGCGAAAAACAGAATCTGTCAAAAATAGAACAGTCTGTAGTAATTTGTAACTAACGCAAACTTCTGGAACTCAGAAAAATCTACCAAAATAGGATGTCCTGGAAAATTTGTTTATTGATCAGTAGCAATTGGAATCAGTATTTTATCACGTTCTGGTGATTTTTAACAAATTTTTTCGTGAACAGAAAGTTTCTGGAATTTTCAGCAAGATCAAATAACTATCATCCAAGAAGATCCTATAGGTTTAACTTGGCACAAACACTAATTAAAACATAAAAAAAAATATAACCAGAGGCTAGATCAAATATTTATCCCTAAAAAGAAGCAAAAAATCAAAAACTAAAAATAAAATTGGGTTGCCTCCCAACAAGCGCTATAGTTTAACACCCCTAGCTAGGCATAAAAGCGAGGATAAATCTAGGTATTGCCATAATAATAGGATAGATCACGAAAACTCATTTCATATTCTCTACGTTCAGCAGCGATTTTTCTTTGAGGCAAGCAAAAGTAATCAAAAGGGCTAAACTTAATGGGACAGAAGTCCCCAAGATCAACTTTGGGAGGTATAGGTTCCTCCTTCGGCCCTTCGTATTGCACAACCAATTCATCATTATAAGCATTCTTTTGACAAAACTTCGTGAGCCTAAACTCAAGAGAATATCCTAGCTCATTATTTCGAATAGCAAAATCATTATTAAGTTCAGAAATTCTATCAACTAGAACATTGGTAGGAACCTTTTTTCTAAGGTTTTCATTAAAAGCAACATAGTCTAGAGATTGAAAATGCATTATTTCCTCTTGATCAAAGAGGATAGCTTCTATGGGACGACGGCCAGCGTCCACCCTATAGTGTGCAAAGATTTCTTTGGCCTCTTTTATTATAAATCTGAACTCACGAGCCAAAAAGATAGTAGCGGCACGCTTAACAGAAGAATGCTCAATATTAGAAAATCCTAGGAAAATCCTTTGTATGCAAGGGTGCATGTGCATAAATTGCCTTTCAAGTTCAACTACAAGCATGGCAATAGCGTCCGCAAGACTACTAGTTCTATGAAGAATAAAACTACCCATAGAAGGCAAAGCACCAGCACAAGTAAAGAAATCTTGAATAACTCCTTTTCCAATAATATTACCACTACCTATCCGGAATTTTTTTGTATGTAAGATAGGGGATTCTTCAGCAAGAGCATCAGAATTTTCCATGTTATTATTGTCCATATTGGCAATAATTTCCCCAATTTCAGACATAACGGCAGCAAACTTAAGGAACACGAGAAAAGAATGGACGGAGAGGAGAGGGCGAATAAAACGGCAAAGTGGGGGGAGAGGAAAACGAGAGGCAAATGGCAAATAATGTAATGCGAGGGATAAGAGTTTGTGATGGGTACTTGGTATGTCTTGACTTGTGCGTAGACTCCCCAGCAATGGCGCCAGAAATCCTTCTTGCTACCTCTTGAGCACTGCATTGGTTTTCCCTTGAAGAGGAAAGGGTGATGCAGCAAAGTAGCGTAAGTATTTCCCTTAGTTTTTGAGAACAAAGGTATCGATCTAGTAGGAGACCACGCGCGAGTACCACGCACCTACACAAACAAATAAGAACCTCGCAACCAACGCGATAAAGGGGTTGTCAATCCCTTCACGGTCACTTACGAGAGTCTGATAGAAATGATAAGATAATATTTTTGGTATTTTTATGATAAAGATGCAAAGTAAAATAAACGGCAAAAGAAATAACTAAGTGTTGGAAGATTAATATGATGGAAAATAGACCCGGGGGCCATAGGTTTCACTAGTGGCTTCTCTCAAGATAGCATAAGTATTACGGTGGGTGAACAAATTACTGTCGAGCAATTGATAGAATTGAGCATAGTTATGAGAATATCTAGCTACGATCATGTATATAGGCATCACGTCTGCGACAAGTAGACCCAAACGATTCTGCATCTACTACTATTACTCGACACATTGACCGCTATCCAGCATGCATCTAGAGTATTAAGTTCATAAGAACAGAGTAATGCTTTAAGCAATATGACATGATGTAGAGGGATAAACTCATGCAATATGATATAAACCCCATCTTGTTATCCTCGATGGCAACAATACAATACGTGCCTTGCCGCCCCTGCTGTCACTGGGAAAGGACACCGCAAGATTGAACCCAAAGCTAAGCACTTCTCCTATTGCAAGAAAGATCAATCTAGTAGGCCAAACCAAACTGATAATTCGAAGAGACTTGCAAAGATAACCAATCATACATAAAAAATTCAGAGAAGATTCAAATATTGTTCATAGATAATCTTGATCATAAACCCACAATTCATCGGATCTCAACAAACACACCGCAAAAGAAGGGTTACACCAAATAGATCTCCAAGAGAATCGAGTAGAACTTTGTATCGAGATCCAAAGAGAGATAAGAAGCCATCTAGCTAATAACTATGGACCCGAAGGTCTGAGGTAAACTACTCACACATCATCAGAGAGGCTATGGTGTTGACGTAGAAGCCCTCCGTGACCAATGCTCCCTCCGGCGGAGCGCCGGAAAAGGCCCCAAGATGGGATCTCACGGGTACAGAAGGTTGCGGCGGTGGAACTAGGTTTTCGTGGATGCTTCTGATGGTTTGGGGTTACGTAGGTATATATAGGAGGAAGAAGTACGTCAATGGAGCAACATGGGCCCCACGAGGGTGGAGGGCGCGCCTAGGGGGGTAGGCGTGCCCCCTGCCTCGTGCTCTCCTCGTTGATTGATTTACATAGACTCCAAGTCCTCTGGATCACGTTTGTTCCGAAAATCACGTTCCCGAACGTTTCATTCCATTTGGACTCCGTTTGATATTCTTTTTCTGCGAATCACTGAATAGGCAAAAAAACAGCAATTTCGGCTGGGCCTCCGATTAATAGGTTAGTCCCAAAAATAATATAAAAGTGTATAATAAAGCCCATTAATCATCCAAAACAGAATATAATATATCATGGAACAATCAAAAATTATAGATACGTTGGAGATGTATCAGTACTTCACCGTGATGTTGGAAGGAACGGCCCGTACTTGGTTGAAAGGGTTTCCAGCCAACTCCATTGGGTCATGGGCCGAGTTGAAAGCCCGGTTTATCCAGAACTTTCAAGATACGTGCAAGCAACCTATGTCAATTGTGGATTTGGCCTCCTGTGTCCAAGAAGAGGGTGCGTCAACAACCCATTGGGTGCGCCGGGTCTCAACGATCCTGCACTCGTTGGATCGCATCAATGCCGATTCGGCAGTCTTAATGTTGGAGAGCAATTGTTGTTTCATGCCCCTGAAGCAGAAATTAGGGTGGCTCAAACGCCACTGCAATGACATGGGGACGCTCATGGCGGCTCTTGTTAAATATGCCGACTCTGATAGTACCAAGGACCCCGAGTCTGATGAATAAAAGCCGGGTAAGGGAAAGAAGAGTAGCAACGCCAAGGGGGCAGCATCATAACCCGGCGAATCAAGGGGGCAATGGTAAGCACAAGGCTGATAACAATTTGGATTTTGTGGCTAATACCAACACGCAGAGTAATAGCCAGCATCGTAAGGGAAAGCCACCTCCTCGGATGGGAGGTTCAGGTATCAATCTTGAGCAGATGCTGAATCAGCCCTGCCTAAAGCATGGTACAAGGGAAAGGCCGTTCGGTCACCTCTGGAAGGATTGCCACATTATGAGGGAGTATAAAAATTATGATCTTTTCCAGAACAGTCATGGGCCGGGCGGCGGCTCAGGTCCGGGCTCTCATGGTTCGGGTTACGGTGGGGGTGCGTCTAATTCTGGTTTCCAGGGCCAAGGCAATCATGGTAATCAAGGCAATCAAGGTGGTTACAACCACCAGAACAATCATGGGAATCAACAGTAGCAATCTGGTTATCAGAGTAACCCGAAGCAGTTGAATAGTGGGCAGTACCACGTCTTCACCACAAGTTTATGCAAGCGGGATCAGTAGCTCCATAAAAGGGCTGTGAACGTCGTTGAGCCGGCGGTTCCCCATTACTTGCGATGGTCCGAGCAACCCATTGTGCGGAGTCGTGAGGATCACCCGCCCCGGGTTGATAATCCGGGTCACTTGGCTTTGGTTGTGGCACCTAAGGTTGGAGGATATGAATTCACTAAAGTACTCATGGACGGGGGTAGCAGCATCAACATCCTTTATTATGAAACTTTCCGTCACATGGGATTGACTGATAAAAATCTTAAGCCATCGAACACTGTTTTTCACGATGTGGTGCCTGGTAAGTCGGCATACCCGATAGGTAAAATATCTCTGGAGGTTGCTTTTGGAGATGATTATGATTCCAGATCTGAGACGTTGACTTTTGAAGTGGTTAAGATCAAGAGCCCTTATGATGCTCTATTCGGGCGGCCGGCTTATGCTAAGTTTATGGCAAGGCCTTGTTATGTTTACTTGCAGCTGAAGATGCCGGGTCACAAGGGCACTATAACAATGCATGGGAGTCGCAAGATAGCCTTGGAGTGTGAAGAAGGTGACGCTGCTTATGCTGAGTCTATCTGCGCAACAGAGGAATTAAAGTTTTATAAAGGTAATGTTGACCAGATATGACATCTTTGAAAAAGCCAACTACAGAGCATGATCCGGTCTTGAAGTTTAAGTCGGCAGATGGCACTAAGCTAGTTGATTTCATTCCTGGCGATTCATCCAAGCAGTTCAGCATCAATGCTAATCTGGATCCAAAATAGGAAAGCGTGCTCATCGAGTTTATCCGTGAGAATTGGGACATCTTTGCATGGAAACCTTCTGACATGCCAGGTGTACCGGGGGAACTCACTGAGCACACTCTTAATATTGATCCAAAGTTTAAGCCGGTCAAGCAATTTCTTCATCGTTTTAATGAAGAGAGGCGTAAGGCCATTGGTGAAGAAGTGGCCCGGCTCTTGGTGGCAGGATTCATCGTTGAAGTTTTTCATCCTGAGTGGTTGGCTAACCCGGTGTTAGTACTTAAGAAGAATGGCACTTGGCGTATGTGTGTGGATTACACAGATTTTAACAAGGCTTGTCCAGCTGATCCTTTTGCTCTCCCTTGTATTGATCAGATTATTGATGCTACGGCGGGATGTGAGCGTTTGAGCTTTCTGGATGCTTATTCTGGTTATCATCAGATCAAGATGGCAATTAAGGACCAGGAGAAGACAACTTTCGTCACTCCGTTTGGAGCCTTCTGCTATGTGTCTATACCTTTTGGGCTCAAGAGCGCCCAGGTGACTTACCAGCGATGTGTGCAGAATTGTCTTCATGATCAGATTGGGCGCAATGTTCATGCCTATGTGGTGAAGTCCAGGAAGAAGGAGACCCTAATTGATGATTTGAAGGAAACCTTTGACAATCTCCGGGTTTATAAGATGATGCTTAACCCAGCCAAGTGTGTTTTTGGTGTGCCAGCTGGTAAGCTTTTGGGTTTTCTGGTTTCAGAACGGGGTATTGAGGCTAACCTGAAGAAGATAAAGGCTATCACCACTCTGGCTAAGCTAGCGTGTATCAATGATGTTCAGCGTTTGGCGGGTCGTAATGCGGCCTTAAGCCGTTTTGTAAGCCGGTTGGGTGAGAAAGCTATCCCTTTGTACCAGATGATGAAGAAGACAAATCACTTTGTCTGGAGTGATGCTGCTGATCAGGCATTTGAGGCCTTGAAGAAACAATTGGCTGAGCCATCGGTTCTTGTTGTTCCTATTGATAAGGATCCTTTATTATTATATGTGGCTGCCAATAGTCGAGCTGTTAGTGTAGCCATTGTGGTGGAAAGGAAGGAGTTAGGGAAAGAGCATCTGGTTCAACGGCCGATTTACTACATCAGTGAGGTACTTATTGAGTCCAAGCAGAGGTATCCACATTGGCAGAAACTGGTGTATGGGGTTTTCATGGCGAGTCGAAAGCTTAAACAATATTTTTTGGGTCATCCTATCACTGTGGTTAGTTCTGCTCCTTTAGGGGATACTATTCAAAACAGAGAAGCCACAGGTCGGGTAGCTAAGTGGGCTATTGAGCTTGGACCGCATGGTCTAAAGTATGTGCTCGTACAGCCATCAAGTCTCAAGCACTTGTGGATTTCATCAATGATTGGACAGAGTTGCAGATGCCCGGGGAGAAGCCGGATAACACGTATTGGACTATTCACTTTGATGGGTCTAGGCAGTTGGAAGGCTCGGGGGCTAGAGTTGTATTGACTTCCCCGCGAGGTGATAAGTTTTCTTATGTTCTCCGTTTGATGTTCCCTTGTACTAACAATGCAGATGAGTATGAAGCCTTGCTCCATGGTCTTCGGATGGCTAGGGAGATGAACTTAAGTCGGGTGAGGTGTTTCGGTGATTCGGATCTAGTGGCTCAACAAATTTCTGGCACTTGGGACTCTAAGGATCCACTCATGGCAGCTTATCGTCGAGAGGTTGATGCTATTGCGGGTCACTTCAAGGGTTATCAAGTTGAACATGTTGATCGCAGGAAAAATGAGGCGGCTGATGCTTTAAGCCGGTTAGGGTGTCAGCGTAAGCCAGTGCCGCCTAACACTTTTGTGGATATTCTGCATAACCCTTCTGTCAAATTGCCTACAGAGGAGGATCTTGCTATTCCCGACCCGGAAGCACAACTGGTGGTGGCTCTTCATGCTATTCCTGATTGGACAATTCCATATTTGGCTTATATGACCCGGGGTGAGTTACCTGAGGATGAAAGGCAGATAACCCGGCGGTCTAAGTCAATGACTATTGTCAATGGACGGTTGCATCATCGCAGCGATATAGGGGCGTTTCAACGTCGTGTTTCTCCTGAAGAAGGCTGTGAGATTCTACGAGAGATTCATGAAGGAGACTGTGGTCATCATGCCGGCTCTAAATCTCTTGTAGCCAAGGCTTTCCGTCTTGGGTTTTATTGGCTGACGGCTCACGCTGACGCTGAGGATATAGTCAGTAAATGTGGTGGGTGTCAGAAGTTTTCACGCCGGGCTCATGTGCCGGCTCAAGAATTGAGGATGATTCCAATTACTTGTCCGTTTGCAGTCTGAGGGCTTGATATGGTTGGGCCTTTCAAAAGGTCCAAAGATAAAAAGACACACCTCCTGCTGGCGGTTGACAAGTTTACAAAGTGGGTTGAGGCAGAGCCGGTCAGTAAATGTGACGCGGCAATAGCGGTTCAATTCATCAAAAAGGTGATTTTCCGTGGTTTTCCCCATAGCATTATAACTGATAATGGCACTAATCTATTCAAGGGTGCTATTGAAGAATTTTGTCACCGCGAGCATATCCGACTTGATGTATCATCAGTGGCTCACCCCCAGTCTAATGGTCAAGCTGAGAGAGCCAATCAAGAGATCCTGAGAGGCATCAAGCCCCGGCTTATGGTTCCTTTGCAGAGAACGCCGGGTTGTTGGGTGGAGGAGTTACCCTCAGTGTTATGGAGTATCAATACTAACCCCAACAGATCTACGGGTTACACGCCTTTCTTCATGGTTTACGGAGTAGAGGCGGTTCTCCCTAGTGACATCCATCACGACTCGCCCCGGGTGGCGGCTTATGTTGAAGCTGACAATGAAAAAGCACGTCAGGATGCACTAGACCTGTTAGATGAGGAGCGTGACCTTGCGGCGGCTCGTTCGGCGATTTACCAACAAGATCTGCACCATTATCACAGCCGCCGGGTTAAACCAGAACCTTTCAAGAAGGTGACTTGGTGCTCTGGCTTATCCAGGATCAATCTGATATGCACAAGCTATCCCCACCTTGGGAAGGGCCCTTTGTGGTCAGCAAAAATCTGAACAATGGGTCATACTATCTTATCGATGTTCGAAACCGCAAGGACTCATGCACGTCGGAGGAGGAGACCCGCCGGCCGTGGAATATTGCTCATCTTTGGCCTTACTATACCTGAGCCACCGGCTCTCCTGATGTACATATTTTGACAATGTATATATTACAGTCAATATAATAAAGCTGGCATCCCTGATAAATCAGGGCCTCTGTTGTTTCATTTTTAAGAATAATGAGTCTTTATCACTATAGATGGTCACTTGGGGGCTTCCTGCTCATTGAGCATAGCTGTGAATATCCCTCTTGATCCGGCTAATACGCCACACTTACAACTCACTTGGGGGCTTCCTGCTCATTGAGCATAGCGGTGAATATCCCTCTTGATTCGGCTAAAACGCCACAAAACCACTTGGGGGCTTCCTGCTCATTGAGCATAGATGTGAATATCCCTCTTGGTCCGGCTTATACACCATGTTTACAAAGCACTTGGGGGCTTCCTGTTCAAACATATGTGTATTCACCAAAGAGAACATAGCGTTACTACCCTCGTGAACTGGCTTGGAACACCAGGTGTATTCACCAAAACCTTCCGGGTTATCCTGCTTTGTAGAAACTGCCACTCCGCCCGGGTAATCCCGGAATGACAAGTCAAACTCTTGACAGTCAATCTTACATAGACCCTGAACTTGTCAAGGTTAAACCGGCGGTCATGTGAGGCCGGATTCACAAAGTGTAAAAGGTTAACTCAGAGGCTTGGCGGCCCATGAAAGCCTTGGAGCTTTAGGCTTGGCGGCCTACGAAAGCCTCGTTTTCTCGATTTTGATTCGTTATGTTTTTCTGAGCATTTTTTGGGGATTCATATACTTACACCGTATTAACATATGGTTTGAGATAATTCAGGCCATGTAGCCTTCATCTCTATGGCTCATATTTGTGCATATCCAGAGTTTATTAACCCTCCATGATGGCAGACTATAAGTCGCCAGTATATGATGATATTAAATACTTGGAAGCATTGTATTCTAAATCTTGGGATCTTACCCCTTACTGCACTGGTATGATAAACTAGTAGTATAATCGAATATCACAAGTATGATATTTTTGGATTATATATGGTTATGATTAAGCCGGCCCTGGTTATGAATAGTTTTAGTCAGTTTATATAGGTTATTATGACCCGTCCTGCGGTAAACCGCCAGGGCACTTGTGATCTGTTTGTATGCAGGAATAGACTCAAAATGATGGTGCTATAAGCATAAATAGCAGATTCTCCACTGGCGGATCAGCAGATTGCACAAAACAAAACACGCACGATGGCATGGCAGATCAAAGTTTCACTAGCCTATTACATGACTCAGTGAGCCAGAAAGATCAAGTGTTTTTTCAGGAGATCAAATACTTGAACCGCCCAGCGGATCAATCTTCTTGGCCTTGACAACCTGAAGCTTCTGGATCATCCTTCTCCAGTTCTTCGTCCTCCTCTGCCGTCTGGAAGTTTTGTGATGACCAGTCAATGCCACACAAGGCTTGGAATTCAGCTTCATCATCTATAAGATCAGACGGGTCAATTTCAGGGGCGAAAGTATGCTTATGGATTGGGGAAATCAGATCCATCACTTTATAAGCTGGCATGGGCATCTTCCGATTTTCTGTATCATAAGTCGGCTGATATTTTGATAGATTTGTTTCATCAGCAATCAGAGTCGCCAGAGGACATATTTCCTTCACACAGGCAGCGAAGTCCTTTTGGTCAAATGAAGTGCCATCTTCTTTCAAGCTGAGATATCTAGTAGCTACCTCGGGCGGGTCTAGCTCTAGTAACCATGCCTTAGCCCGGCACAAGGCCGTCACGGCATCGGCTCTTGCAGATGACCGCTTTATTTCTTCAGTCCTCGCAGGCAGAATAGAAAGTTTCTTCAAGACGTCAATCAACAGAGTGGGGGCCTGACTCGTTGGAGAAGTCGTGGCCAGCATGCGCTGAGTTCCGGTATATAGTTGTTCAACAAGCGTATATACGGCTTTAAGCTTCACCAGCATCTCTTGACCAAGGTTGCTGCTCCAGGGACCTGTGTAATAATTGCGGAATGAGTAGCGGTGGCTTATGAGATGAAAGATAAAACTCAGTGTTCAGGCTGGCAAAGTTTCTCACCAAAGATAGCAGAAACCATCTGGGATATACGTTATTTTAAACCGGTAAGCTCAGTGGTCACCTCTTGAAAGGCAGCTTTCGCTTTTTCAGCCTGCTGCGTCAGAGCATTTTTCTCTTCAGCCCAGGCGGTTCTTTCAGCATCAAAGCTGGTCTTCAGTTTTTCCGTTTCAGCCAAGATAAATTGGAATTTTGAGTCGGCCTTCCGGGTCTCAGATTCTTGATTCTCCAGCCGGGTCTTTGCATCAGCCAATTGCGATTGAAGTTGAGCAGTGGCGTCATGTACAAGCACAGATTGGCAACCACATTCATATCTGGGTTACAGGAATATAAGTCCCAAGCCTTTTGCAAGCAACAAGACTTGGCACTTGGGGGCTAATGCCTACCGAAAAATTCTACATACAACGGCTTATATGACTAAGTCCCAAGCACTTTGCAAGCAAGAGTACTTGGCACTTGGGGGCTAATGCATATTTGCTCGCGTTTCATTACTACTTTATGATGACCCGGTTGTGCCGCAAACAACCACAGCCGGCTCATGGGGGCTAGACCAGTAAGTTTTGATCTCTAAACAATGATAAGTAAGTACCGATTCATTCATGCTGATTAAACCGGCCCTTGGGGGCTACGGATGCAATGTTGCTCATTAAGATCCGGTTTAACTCTGAAAGTGAAAGACGGCCTTTTGAAGGATTTTTTATCAAATATGCTTTTATACTAATCGCTATTCTAAGTCTACAACATATTCTATTCTATTATACACAGTAGACTTGGGGGCTGACAGGATATGCGTAATTTATTTAAGCAGGAATTCACACCTCATATTTCTGGTGCATCTGTTTCACCATGTCAATCTCAAGATCGTGGGTGGTATGAATTTGGTAGAGATAACAAGAGAATACTTCACTGATGCTTAGTTGAGAGTAATCAGCAATGTCAAATCTCACTTTTCGCTTTTCAACGAACTCCTCTTTGGCGAAGTTTGGCCAAGACAGTAGGTTGTCCCGGTTCTTTGAAGCCGGTGCCAGTAATCACAACATCGTCGGCATGTGTTCCTGACGGTTTAATTGGGCTTGATGATTTAGTGTTCAAAGGATTGGGGTTTGTATGGTCACTGGAGAGGTCAGGAATTTCTGGTGGATTATTATGGACAGGTTCTTGGGGTTGCGGCACGGAGGTGTCAGATGCTGGAATTTGCTGTTCCGGCTCATTGACCTTGGGGTCTTCAGCCGGCTTGATCACCTTTGCCTTCTTGCTAGGCTTTGCTTGTCCACTGCACGGGTTATGACAAGTCAGTACAAGCATAAGAGCATAAGGAGGTAGAGAATAAAAAGTAATTGTTGTTACCAGGGGCAGTTTTGAAAGCCGACAGCTGGGTCTGTGATGAGTCGCCGGAGGAAGAGCGAGAAGCCTCCTGATAATTTGAATCGGAAGAATTAAGTGGCTGGCGAATGAGACCCGCCAGTGGATAAAAAGAGTTTAAACCTGGAAGGATCTCGTTTCGACGTTTCCGCGGAGCTGGAGTATTTGGTAAGCCTGAGGATAACTCTTCACCTCCGTTGTTCCGAGTTTGCCGCCGGTTCTCGTGCTGCTGTTGCTTCAAAAGAAAGAGAGGATCCAAATGACCTAAGGGGTGTGAAAAGCTTACTTTCCGGGTTAATCGTCGAATTTTCTGTCTTGGCAAAAGCTCTGAGTCGGAGGAAATAATCGTTACCTCTTCTTCGATCACTTGACTGGACCCAATGTCATCCTGATGATAATCAGTGTCACTAAGATTGTTGAAAAAGGAGCCAAGGGAATGAAGGGCTACCACCGACTCAGAACTGTCGTCCAGTTCAAGCAGCTCTGAAGTAGTTAATTTCTTCTTATTTTTCTTGGCGGCTTTCTTGATGGCTTTCGTTTTGGCCCTGGCTTTTTTGGCAGCTTCATGGTCATACTCCTTGTTCCAAAAATCGGATTCAGCCTATGAAGATCATCAAAAGTTGAATTAATGGAACATTTAAGTAATAAGGTGAATTAAATAATTTAAAGACTCACATCTGGTGGCGGGTTAAGTTTGCAGAAAGGGTTCAGCCCCACTTTGCTGTAGCTTCCCAGGCTCTCATTCAGAAGAGTCTTTGTCACTTCATTGATTGCATCATCAGTGAGACACACAGAGCTGTGGCGCAGTGGATCTTTTGCACCACCCGTGTAAGTGCATATTAAGCCGGGCCGGCGGCTCAAGGGTATGATTCGCCAAGAAACCCAGCACCGAACCAAGTAAACACCGGTTAGTCCATTTCCCAGCAGAGCCCTGACCTATGCAATAGTAGGAGTAAGCTTTGCACGTTCAGCAGAGGTATGCTTTTCGGGAAGATGATGCTTTGAGTCGAGTCACTGGGCACGGTAACCCGACAGTGGATTTTCATCAGCAGGAGAAGTAGCCTTGCAGTAGAACCGTGTTTGGTGCCAATCTTTGGGGTAACTCGGCAGACGAGCATAAGGGAAGATAGTGTCTCTTCTTCGTTGAATTGAGACCCCGCCAAGTTCTAAGTTGGGTCCATTAGTAAAATCGTTTTGCCGGTTCAAGTAAAAATATTCTCTGAACAGTTCAACACTGGGTTCTTCTTGAAGGTACACTTCACAGAGAACTTGAAAGTTGCAGATGTTTGACACGGAATTGGGTCCGATGTCTTGAGGATGGAGTTGAAAGAAGTGTAGAACGTCTCGGAAAAATTTAGAACCGGGCGGTGAGAAGCCCCGATTCATGTGATCGGTAAAAACAATGACCTCATCATCCTTTGGCTGAGGTCTTTCTTCGTTTCGTTTGGGGGTGCGCCAGTGCATGATATTCTTTGCTCGTAAATAACCGATTTTGACAAAATCTTTGAGCGTGTCTTCAGTAACAATAGAGGGAACCCAATTACATGAAGTGACTATCTTCGGCATTGTGAAGGAAGAAGCCTAAAAGGAAGAAAATTTGCCAATTTAAGTTGATTTGTTAAGCCGGAGGTAAACATTGCAGCATATGTTCACATTGGCGGCTTAAATAGGTCCTAATGACATATGACTGGTTAAAGCTGGTGATGTAAGCCGCCATGATAACAATGACATTCAAGATCTATCCGGAGCAAATTCTGCTAAGTGTTGGATAAACAGGTTTTCAGATTGGTGCAAGTAATTTGGATCTGACGCTGTTCAGAAAAGAAAAGTAAAATCAAAGTTTAATATCACAGCAGCTGAAGAGCTAGCGTACTGACAAGATTTCTACATCTAAGAAGGGGATTTGGTGATTAAAGGAAGGAACAAAAACACATTCCGTATTGACAAGATTACGCGCTATCTTTGGATCAAAATAAAGATTGAAACAAAGGTATGAAGAAGAACGATGACGAACTCCGAAGAACTTCAAAAAACCATAATGGAGATCTACAATAGAGAAAGGGGAGGTACTTACTGGATCCATTGAGCAATGGAGAGGTGCCGCAGTTTCTCTGGTCTGATTCAGGTTGATGCAGCGGCCGGGATCGAGGAAGCTGATGAGCTCGGCAGCGGCGGTGGTCGGGCGTGCAGATGCGTCGCGCAGAGAGAGGATGAAGACGAAAATGAAAAGGGGGAAAATGAAAAGGCTACCTGAACATATTTATAAGGAAAGGGGTAACAGACAGGCGCGAAAATCGAGGAGGACAAAGAATGATTATCCAGCCGCTCGGGCGCCTCGATCTTCGGGACGGTTATTAAAGATAAAGGATTTATTAAGATATGTTGGATATTGTGCGAAAATAATGACAGATGATGTCATGGCGGGTTTTCGTAATTTCAGGAGATGACGTCATGGCGGGTTACAATATCTTGCAAGAGCAAATGAAGAAGAATTTTTTTAATTGTGCAATATTGACATGAACAAGTTCAAATCAACCTGGGGCCTAATGTTGGGGATATGACTATTGGGTATGACCCGCCCAGGAGGGGCCGGGTTATCCCAATGGCGGTTCATCAAGACAAAGCCCATGACGATGTTGAAGATGGCGGCTAATGAAGCATACTTACTAAAGGGCCCAAAGCCCAAAGGCGGCTTAAGGCCCATACGTGTAAACCGCCATATATGTATGACTTGTATTGTAAGGCAAGTGTAATTAGTCACCGGGCCGGACACATTGTTTATGAGCCGGCCGGGACTCTGTAACCGCCGGGCGTCAACCTGTGTATATAAAAGGGACGACCCAGCGACGGCTTAGGGCAAGAGAGAACAGATCAAAAGCTAGGTTAAGCGTATTTGCTCCCTGGTAATCGAGACATAAGCAATACCACCTCAAACTGGATTAGGCCTTTACCTTCACCGCAAGGGGCCGAACCAGTATAAACTCCTTGTGTCCTTTGTCCCGTTTAACCCCTTTAAGCTAACCCTGTTGCGATGGCTCCACGACTAAGTCCTCACTAGGACATCTGCTGTGACAATTCCACGACACATCCTCTCTTCGTCTTCGTCTATCAGTAACTTTACTTGAGGATATATTTTTATTCACCACATGATATGTGTTTTGCTTGGAGCGTCTTGTATGATCTGAGTCTTTGCTTTTTAGTTTACCACAATCATCCTTGTTGTACACACCTTTTGGGAGAGACACGCATGAATCGGAATTTATTAGAATACTCTATGTGCTTCACTTATATCTTTTGAGCTAGATAATTTTGCTCTAGTGCTTCACTTATATCTTTTTAGAGCACGGTGGTGGTTCTATTTTATTGAAATTATTGATCTCTGGTGCTTCACTTATATTATTTTGAGAGTCTTCTAGAACAGCATGGTAATTTGCTTTGGCTATAAAATTAGTCCTAATATGATGGGCATCCAAGATGGGTATAATAAAAACTTTCATATAAAGTGCATTGAATACTATGAGAAGTTTGATTATTTATGATTGTTTTGAGATATGAAGATGGTGATATTAGAGTCATGCTAGTTGAGTAGTTGTGAATTTGAGAGATACTTGTGTTAAAGTTTGTGATTCCCGTAGCATGCACGTATGGTGAACCGTTATGTGATGAAGTCGGAGCATGATTTATTTTTTGATTGTCTTCCTTATGAGTGGCGGTCGGGGACGAGTGATGGTCTTTTCCTACCAATCTATCCCCCTAGGAGCATGCGCGTAGTACTTTGTTTCGATAACTAATAGATTTTTTCACTCTCACCCTTCCACCATTGCTAGCCTCTCTAGTACCGCATAACTTTCGCCGGTACCATAAACCCACCATTTACCTTCCTCAAAACAGCCACCATACCTACCTATTATGGCATTTCCATAGCCATGCCGAGATATATTGCCATGCAACTTTCCACTGTTCCGTTTATTATGACACACTCCATCATTGTCATATTGCTTTGCATGATCATGTAGTTGACATCGTATTTGTGGCAAATCCACCTTCATAATTCTTTCATACATGTCACTCTTGATTTATTGCACATCCCGGTACACCGCCGGAGGCATTCACATAGAGTCATATTTTGTTCTAAGTATCGAGTTGTAATTCTTGAGTTGTAAGTAAATAAAAGTGTGATGATCATCATTATTAGAGCATTGTCCCAGTGAGGAAAGGATGATGGAGACTATGATTCCCCCACGAGTCGGGATGAGACTCCGGACAGACAATAAAAAAAGAAAAAAAGAGGCAAAAAAAGAGAGAGAAAAGGCCCAAATAAAAAATGAGAGAAAAAGAGAGAAGGGGCAATGCTACTATCCTTTTACCACACTTGTGCTTCAAAGTAGCACCATGATCTTCATAATAGAGAGTCTCCTATGATGTCACTTTCATATACTAGTGGGAATTTTTCATTATAGAACTTGGCTTTTATATTCCAACGATGGGCTTCCTCAAATTGCCCTAGGTCTTCACGAGCAAGCGAGTTGAATGCACACCCACTTAGTTTCTTGTTGAGCTTTCATACACCTATAGCTCTAGTGCATCTGTTGCATGGCAATCCCTACTCACTCACATTGATATCTATTGATGGGCATCTCCATAGCCTATTGATCCGCCTAGTTAATGTGAGACTATCTTCCTCCTTTTTGTCTTCTCCACAACCACCATTCTATTCCACCTATAGTGCTATGTCCATGGCTCACGCTCATGTATTGCGTGAAGATTGAAAAAGTTTTAGAACATCAATATTATGAAACAATTGCTTGGCTTGTCATCGGGGTTGTGCATGATTTAAATATTTTGTGTGATGAAGATAGAGCATAGCCAGACTATATGATTTTGTAGGGATAACTTTCTTCGGCCATGTTATTTTGAGAAGAGATGATTGCTTTATTAGTATGCTTGAAGTATTATTATTTTTATGTCAATATTAAACTTTTGTTTTGAATCATTCAGATCTGAACATTCATGCCACAATAAAGAAAATTACATTGACAAATATGTTAGGTAGCATTCCACATCAAAAATTCTGTTCTTATCATTTACCTAATCGAGGACGAGTAGGAATTAAGCTTGGGGATGCTTGATACGTCTCCAATGTATCTATAATTTTTTATTGTTCCATGCTATTATATTATCTGTTTTGGATGTTTAATGGGCTTTAATATGCTCTTTTATATTATTTTTGGGACTAACCTATTAACCGGAGGCCCAGTGCCAGTTTATGTTTTTTTGCCTATTTTAGAGTTTTGTAGAAAAGGAATACCAAACGGAGTCCAAACGGAATGAAACCTTCGCGTTGATCTTTCTTGGGCCCAAAGCAAACTAGAAGACTTGCAGATGAAGTCGTAGACGCGACGAGGCGGCCACGAGGCAGGAGGGCGCGCCCCACCCTCGTGGGCCCCTCATAGCTCCACCGACGTACTTCTTTCGCCTATATATACTCTTATACCCTAAAAACATCAGGGGGAGCCACGAAACCACTTTTCCACCGCCGCAACCTTCTGTACCCGTGAGATCCCATCTTGGGGCCTTTTCCGGCGATCTGCCGGAGGGGGAATCGATCACGGAGGGCTTCTACATCAACACCTTAGCCTCTCCGATGAAGCGTGAGTACTTTACCACAGACCTTCGGGTCCATAGTTATTAGCTAGATGATTTATTCTCTCTCTTTGATCCTCAATACAAAGTTCCCCTCGATGTTCTTGGAGATCTATTCGATGTAACACTCTTTTGGGGTGTGTTTGCCGAGATCCTATGAATTGTGGATTTATGAACTTGATTATCTATGAATATTATTTGGTTCTTCTCTGAATTCTTATATGCATGATTTGATATCTTTGCAAGTCTCTTCGAATTATCGGTTTAGTTTGGCCTACTCGATTGATCTTTCTTGCAATGGGAGAAGTGCTTAGCTTTGGGTTCAATCTTGCGGTGTCATTTCCCAGTGACAGTAGGGGCAGCAAGGCACGTATTGTATTGTTGCCATTGAGGATAAAAATATGGTGTTTATATCATATTGCTTGAGTTTATCCCTCTACATCATGTCATCTTGCTTAATGCGTTACTCCGTTCTTATGAACTTAATACTCTAGATGCATGCTGGATAGTGGTCGATGTGTGGAGTAATAGTAGTAGATGCAGAATTGTTTCGATCTACTTGACTCGGACGTGATGCCTATATTCATGATCATTTCCTTAGATATCTTGATAACTATGCGCTTTTCTATCAATTGCTCGGCAGTAATTTGTTCACCCACCGTAATACATGCTATCTTGAGAGAAGCCACTAGTGAAACCTATGGCCCCCGAGTCTCTTTCTTATTATATTGCATCTCTTTTATTTACATCGCATCTCGTTTACTATTTTGTAATCTTTACTTTCAAATCTATACAACAAAAATACCAAAAATAGTACTTTACTATCTTTTTCAGATCTCACTTTTGTGAGTGACCTTGAAGGGATTGACAACCCCTTTATCGCGTTGGTTGCAATGTTCTTGATTGTTTGTGCAGGTACTAGGTGACTTGTGCGTTGTCTCCTACTGGATTGATACCTTGGTTCTCAAAAACTGAGGGAAATACTTACGCTACTTTGCTGCATCACCCTTTCCTCTTCAAGGGAAAACCAACGCATGCTCAAGAGGTATTAATCATCTACGCATTTGTAATCATAAGCTGCATTTTTCATTTGTGCACATAAGTTTTATATCATCTTGGAGTACACTTTGGGTACTAATATTATGTTCTATGGTCAATGAAGAGTTCGTCCATGGATAGCCTATCAATGGTGCTGGATTCTGTCAAGATTTTATATATCAGAATGTTTAGTTATGATCTGAACACAATTATTGGCTTGCTGCGATGCTTTCCATGTGTGGAGAATTTGTATATAAAGGTCATGATTTCATGCACATTGAAAGCCCTTATATATTGTACTAGAATTAACCGTTCAGTTGTCGCTCTTTCGACATACACTTTTTTTATACCTTAACTGTTTTCAACCTTCATGTCAAATTAGGCACTAACACATGGAGAAAAAGATATATGCAATCGGTGCCATAATAAGAACCGAGATTTTCTCAATTCTCATGACATTCGTTTGAGGACAATAATGATGGAAGGATATGCATCCAACCAGGCAAACAGAAGCTTTGTCACATTCTTCCTGTTGAATGCAAGGTTACTATTGTCCATGAGGCTTATGTTTTTCAACAAGAAATTTCTCACGGCCGGATATGTTGAACAGCAAAAAAAGAAGTTTCAAGTGGACAAATGGGCTTTTGAACGTGCTCAGCTTCTATTTACAACAACTTGTGGTCATGTTCCAGTAAAAAAATTGGCACATGATGTTGATTTTATGGATCAGACCGATCCATTTGTTTGTGACTGCCAAAAACAATGGTTGGGCTAGATGTTTTTGCCATGTTCAATTTGGGTTTTGTCTAAATTTGATGAACAATTAATCCTTGGGCTTTTGTACCGTTTGTAAGCTTGAGTTAGATGTTGTTGCCCTCATACTCCCCTTCGACTACCACAAGACTACTGCATCTTCCACGGCTCCTATTCGTTCCCGTCTGAGGCCTCGCCGTCTTTCTCCACCTTGGTTCTCTTGCGGTGCGCCCGCCGTCGTCTGGACTTGTCAACATGGTCAACAACCAAGAGGAATCAAGAGATGATTATACTTGGAGAGGCTGGTAGTAGGGACCCACCAGGGTCATGGCATTACGCAAGCAGGTGCCTTGTTATTACAAGCCAAAAAATATAATTCGTCCTAATGGTTTGACATCTAGGTCCCACACCATTGTCAATGTAGTCAATAAACGAGAAAATTACACAATGAGCGGCTAACACCAGGGACACGACAGCTCACCCAGTTGTTTTTTAGTTTTAGAGACGGAGCAGGGTATCAACTGCGTGCCGTGCGGTGGCTCTGGCCCGTCTAGCCGAGGCTTTTATTTAAACACATGACGAGCCCAGTTGATATCTTTTTTTCTTTCTGAAAATGGCTAGTCTAGTTCTTTTTTTGGAGAATACCCAACGAAGGCTTGCTTTTCTCAGCGTTGTTGGGCTGCAAATTCAAGACGAGGAGGGATGTATTCGGCTTCCTCAGAAAATGGGCTATAAGTAGTAAGAAATGGGCTGTAAATATTAAAACCAAAGCCAACCGGCAATTAGATTCGAATTTCATTTTTTCTGGATTTTAAGATTTCAAATTTCATTGATTTTTTTGCGGGGAAAATTTCTTTGTTTTGTGTTTTGATATAATTTAAAAAAAAAATATTTTTAAAGTGACTAGAATTTTCGTGATTAAAAGAGTTCGGACCCCACCAAAATGTGCAAAATTTCGTTGATTTTTCTAGCAGTGGCCAGAATATCGTCTGTAATGCTAATAAAAAGAATATGGGCTTCAAAATATCCTTAAGAATTAACAAATGGGCTATAAATTATTAAAAAAAATGGCAAATGGGTTGTATGCTGTTTTCCATAGATTTGGAGTCTGACTTGTGGGCCTACTAGGTTGACGTGACGATGTCCTAAAAAACCTTTGACGCGTACGCAAGGCTTTGTCAACTTAGTCAACACAAAGCAGTGACTGTTGGATGTCCATCCAATGGCCGTCGTGCTTCTTCAATCTCTGATCTTCCTGCTCCAGCCGCCCAAACCAGCACTGACGGGACTGCCTGCTCCCTCCTCCCGTGGCAGGTTGTGCTGCCGCGTAGGCCTCACCGGCCCACCATACTCCCACCGTTGGCCAAGCCATCCCTCTACCCACCCGCACCTCCTGTTATTTTCCGGCGACGTCAGCCTCACCCCGTAGCCGACCACTCAGCCCTTGTACTCCCCTCAACGTGGGCATACACTGTTGTGGCTTCGCCGGCTCCGGGTCGTTCCCATCCTGGGCCTCGCCCTCGTCCACCACGTTGGTGCTCTCGGTGCAGTGTGGTCAACATGGTCAACAAAAGACAGCCATCGAAAGAGGGATGTAAGTGGAGGGGTTGACTGTAGGGACCCACACAAGCAAGTGCCTCCTTATTACGCCAAAAAATGATTGCTCCTACTGACGGAAGGAAGTGCCTCCTTGTTATGCAAAAAAACTATTCCTCCCGATGATAGCTGGGACCCGGCAGATTTGGTGGCTGACCTATGAGCCTACTAAGCTGATGGGTACGCAGGGCTTTGTCACCTTAGTCAACAAATCATTCTAGTAGTTGGACCGTTGGATGTTAATCCAACAGCCGTGCTGCTTCTTCAACCTCTGATCTTGCTCCTCTTTCTTGTGGGCGGCAGTGCTGCCGCGCAGGCCTCACTGCCCCGCCCTACTCCCATCGCTGGCCTGGCCATCTCTCTACTTACCCACACCTCCTGTTATTCTCCGGCAACGGCAGACGAACCAGTAAGCCCTCGTACTCCCCTTCGTGTGGGAAACAACTGTCGAGTCTTCCCCGGCTCCGTGTCGTTCCATTCCTAGGCCTAGCCGTCGTGCACCGCCTTGGTGCTCTCGGCACGTTGTGGTCAACATGGTCAACAATTGACATCCATCAGAAGAGGACTGTATATGGAGAGGCTGACAGTTGGGTCCACAACCGCACGCAAGGAAATGCCTCCTTATTCAGCGCAAAATAATGATACCTCCACCTGATAGCGGAGACCCACCGGAAGGGCCTCTCTATTTCGCGAAAAAATGTTTCCCCTGGCAGCTCGGACCCACTAGCTACATCTTTGCACGGAAGGAAGTGCCTCCTTACCCCCTGACAGTTGGCACCCACCAAGTCGAACCGTACGTAGCGTCATCCTGGTTGCGAACGTGTATGTACATAGCGGTCGATCGGTCTCTCTGCAGCGATGAACCGTGGCCGGGTAAGGAGCGGCACGTGTCGTAGTAGAACCGCCGTCACTCAGTCCCGTCTATATCGTGTACACATATGTACAGCCACGCTGCAAGACAGTAAATACGGCTATGTATGTACATACGGGCGGGGTCTCGAACGCGTACAGCGACGGCGTCCTGTTCATCGGCAGCCAACCGGCTGTGTCAGAACGAAGAAACTGTATCGTGTTCATCGGGGCAACGGAATGTGTCATGTTCATCGGGAGCCAACCAGCTTGGACGAAACAGCCGAAACGGGGCCCGGCGTATCGCAGAACAGAGGAAACGGCCTTCTGTTTGACCGCGTACGGTTGAAACGGTATCCTGTTGATCGGGAGGGGTGTGGCATACTGCAAAACGGAGGAAACGGACTTGTGTTGGAGCGCCTATGGTTGAAACGGGGCCCTGTTCATCGGGAGGGGTGTGGCGTACCGTAAAATGGGACTCCACGGGCTACTGCTCATCCACCGTCAACTGCCTCTCGCTCCATCCAACCTCCATGGGGTACTGTTCATCCACCTTCGTTCTCCAGCCCCCACCGGCTACTGTTCATGGAGCCTCCACGGTACCTGTTCATCCACCCCCAACCGGCTGGGTTGTGGCGGGCTCCTCGGGGTCCTGCTCATCCAACGGAAATGGCCTACTACCACGGGGTCCTGTTTATCCAACCCCCACCAGGAACTATTCATCCACAGCCAACCAACCGGCTCGACTCACCACGTCTCGACTCGTTCTATGTACTGCACGCACGGTAGCAACGGTCATTGTTCATCGAGAGGCAACCCCAACACCGGCTGGCTACGTCTCGCACACAAGGCTTGATCGGCTTCAGAAAAGCAGCAACAACAATCGATCGCTCGGGTTCAGTTAGCAGCAGCAGTGAAGGAATCGCTCGGGTTCAGTCAGCAACAGCAGCGAATGAATCGCTCGGGATCAGTTAGCAGCCAAGGGGTCGATTGCTCTGGTTCAGTAACGTAGCTAGTGCAATCGCTCGGTTCCAGCGCCAACGGCTCGCACACACACGCGAACCAGAGAGAAACGCGCAAACCACAATGCATCGCTCGGCCCCAACCACCCACCCGTAACCGGGAACTCACCGATATTTTCCTCGCCCTCGCTTCTACCATGATTTTTTCCATCATGGACAGCCCAAAGAATGTTGTGCAGGTGCGTCTCCGGCCCGCCCAGGACGAAAAGCCCATTTTCTGTCATGTTTTTTTGTCATAGAAGTAGGAGCCCACCACATCTACGACGATACATGTTTTTGTCACAATTATCGTCATAGAATTGTCATAAGCATGACAGAAAAAAATCGTTCGGGCCAAAATGTCATGGATGTGTATTTTTTTGTAGTGATGTGATATTTATCCTTTTTGCATCTTATTTTGCTTAATACGATGGTAGCATTATAAGATGATTCCTTCACTTAATTTCAAGATAAAATTGTTCTCCCCGAGTATGCACCATTGTCAAAGTTCGTCGTTTCGAAGCACCTCATGATGATCGGGTGTGATAGACTCTACGTTCACATATAACGGGTGTAAGCCAATTTTACACATGCAGAATACTTGGGTTAAACTTGACAAGCCTAGCTTGTACAGAGATGGTCTCGGAACACTGGAGACCGAAAGGTCGAACGTAAGTCATATAGTAGATATGATCAACATAGAGATGTTCACCATTGAAGACTACCCCATCTCACGTGATAATCGGACATGGGTTAGTTGATTTGGATCATGTATCACTTAGGCAACTTGATGGATGTTGATTTAAGTGGGAGTTCATTAGTAATTTGATTAGTTGAACTAAAATTTATCATGAACTTAGTCTTAATAGTTTTTGCATATCTATGTTGTAGATCAATGGCCCATCCTACCGTTCCCTTGAATTTTAATGCGGTCCTAGAGAAAGCTAAGTTGAAAGATGATGGTAGCAACTACACGGACTGGGTCCATAACTTGAGGATTATCCTCATTGCACCACAGAAGAATTATGTCCTTAATGCACCGCTAGGTGACACACCTGCTGCAGGACCTGATGCAGATGTAATGAACGTCTGGCAGGCTTGATCTCATGACTACTCGATAGTTCAGTGTGCCATTCTTTACGGCTTAGAACCGGGACTTCAAAGTCGTTTTGAGCGCGACGGAGCATATGAGATGTTCCAAGAACCGATGTTAATATTTCAAGCAACTGCCCAGGTTGAGAGATATGAAGTCTCCAACAAATTCTTTAGCTGTAAGATGGAAGAGAATAGTTCTGTCAGTGAACACATACTCAAAATGTTTGGGTGTCATAACCACTTGACTTAGCTGGGAATTGATCTTCCAGTTGGGAGTGTTATTGACAGAGTTCTTCAGTCACTGCCACCAAGCTACAAAAAGCTTTGCAATGAACTATAATATCCAAGGGATGACGAAAACGATTCTCAAGCTCTTCGTGATGCTAAAATTGGCAGAGGTAGAAATCGGGAAAGAGCATCAAGTGTTGATGGTTAACAAGACCACCTGTTTTAAGAAAAAAGGCAAGGGAAAGAAAGGGAACTTTGAGAAGAATGGCAAGCAAGTTGTCGCTCCTGTGAAGAAGCCCAAAGCTGGACCAAAGCCTGAAACTGAGTGCTTCTACTTCAAGGGAAATGGTCACTGGAAGCGGAACTGCCCCAAATACTTGGCAGATAAGAATGATGGCAAAGTAAACAAAGGTATATTTGATATACATGTTATCGATGTGTTCCTATCTGATGCTCGTAGTAGCGCCTGGGTATTTGATACTTGTTCGGTTTCTCATATTTGTAACTTGAAATAGGAGTCGTGGAATAAACAAAGATTGGCTAAGGACGAGGTGACAATGCGCGTCGGGAATGGTTCCAAGGTTATTGTGATTGTCGTCGGCACGCTACCTCTACATCTACCTTCGGCATAAGTTTTAGACCTGAATAATTGTTATTTGGTGCCAGCGTTGAGCATGAACATTATATCTGGATCTTGTTTATTATGAGACGGTTATTCGTTTAAATCATAAAATAATGCTTGTTCTATTTATATGAGTAATATCTTTTATGGTCATGCATGTTTGATGAATGGTCTATTCTTGTTGAATCTCGATTGTAGTGATACACATATTCATAATATTGATGCCAAAAGATGCAAAGCTGATAAAGATAGTGCAACATACATGTGGCACTACCGTTTAGCTCATATTGGTGCAAAGCGCATGAAGAAACTCCATGTGGATGGACTTTTGGAATCACTTGATTATGAATCATTTGATACTTGCAAACCATGCCTCATGGGTAAGATGACTAAAACTCTGTTCTCTAGAATAATGGAGCGAGCTAATGACTTATACGAAATAATATATACCGATGTATGCGGTCTGATGAGTGTTGAAGCACGCGGCAGGTATCGTTATTTTCTAACCTTCACAGATGATTTAAGTAGGTATGGGTATATCTACTTGATGAAACACAAGTCTAAAACATTTCAAAAGTTCGAAGAATGTCGGAGTGAAGTGGAGAATCATCGTAACAAGAAAATAAAGTTTCTACGATATGATCGCGGAGGCGAATATTTGAGTTACGATTTTGGCCTTCATTTAAGACAATGTGGAATTGTTTCACAACTCACGCCACCTGGGACACCAAAACGTAATGGTGTGTCCGAACATCGTAACCGTACTTTATTAGATATGGTGCATTCTATGATGTCTCTTACCGATTTGCCTTTATCGTTTTGGGGTATGCATTAGAGACAGCCGCATTCACGTTAAATAGGGCACTATCTAAATCCATCGAGACGACACTGTATGAACTATGGTTTGGCAAGAAACCTAAGCTGTCATTTCTTAAAGTTTGGGGATGCGACGCTTATGTCAAAAGGCTTCAGCTGATAAACTCGAATCCAAAGCGGAGAAGTTTGTCTTCATAGGATACCCTAAAGAAACTACTGGGTATACCTTCTACCACAGATCCGAAGGCAAGATCTTTATTGCTAAGAATGGAGCATTTCCAGAGAAGGAGTTTCTCTCGAAAGAAGTGAGTGGGAGGAATGTAGAACTTGATGAGGTAGTTGTGCCTCCTCTCAAATTGGAAAGTAGCACATCGGAGAAAACCGTTCCCGTGATTCCTACACCAACTAGAGAAGAAGCTAATGATGATGATCAAGAAAATTCGGATCAAGTTACTACTGAACCTCGTAGGTAGACTAGAATACGTAGCGCACCAGAGTGGTACGGTAATCCAGTCTTGGAAGTCAAGTATTTATACGACGGCGAACCTACAAACTATGAAGAAGCTATGATACAAAAAAGGGTTTCCCCCGCTTTATATTATAAAGCAACGAACTGAGCATCCAACATAACAGTACAGAGAGTAATCAAGTCAAAGTCGCGATGGGAGCACAACAAGACAAACCCCAAACAAAGCTAAAAAGAAGGTAATCCGGCTTAGGAGGTGGCGGTGGTGGTGGCGGAGGAGGCGCAAATGTCGATGCCGAAGAATGATGGCCCGCTATGATGTTGTCGATGGCGTCCCGGTCTCGCCGCTTGCTAAGCGGTCTCCAGAGCTATAGAAAGCCACACAATTTGTAGATTGCATTAGTCACATGCCATGGAATCACGCGTTCGATGACTAGTTTATTACGATTACACCAGAGGGTCCATGCTAGGGTGCCCAAAGCCACACACATGGATGGGCGGTTAGAGCAGGGGAGCCTAAGCACCTCCCCAAATAAGTCCGGGAGGTTGTCATGGTACCAGTTGCCACCAACCACCTCCTGGAAGCACCTCCATAGGAGTTGTGCCACAGGGCACCGGAAGAAGATGTGGTTGCGGTCTTCCGGTACCAGAGAAATGGGGCAGAGGCCATCCCCAGGGACATTACGTTTGCGGACCTCCGTACCTGAAGGTAGGCGACCGCGGACCCATTGCCAGAGGAATATGCGGATTTTCAAGGGGAGTTTGATCTCCCAGAACACCAAGAGTTCCACCAGGCCAGGAGTGGGGACAATCGCCTGATAAAGGGATCTACTCGCGAATCGGCCACTTGACTCGAGGAGCCAAGATAGTGAATCAGGTTCCAGGGATGGGGGTGTAGGGCAATACACTCGAGCAATTCATCCCATTGCTCTAGTTCCACCGCCCCGAAGGTACGGCGAAAGGAAATAGCGCCCAAGTCAGCTAAGGCCACAGCCACAGAGAGTTGTGGGCGGACGCAGACCGCAAACAGCGCAGGAAAGCGCTCCGCAAAGGGGCGGGTCCCTGCCCATCGATCTAGCCAGAACAGGGTGCCGGAACAGGTACCTATTTTAATGGAGGTCCCAATGCGCAATACCAGCATCAGACGGTTCACCGATTGCCAGAATTGGGACCCACCAGTTCTAGGCGCGAATGCCAGTGGCTGCCCGCGAAGGTACTTCGCGCGGATAATCTCAAGCCACAGGCCGCCCTTAGCAGTCTGAATCCGCCAAAGCCATTTGGAGAGGAGGGCAATATTCATCCGCTTGGACGAAGTAACCCCAAGGCCTCCTTGGTCTTTAGGCTTACAGATCTCAGACCACTTAACCATGTGGTACTTCTGTTTATTGTTCTCTGCAGCCCAGAAGAATCTGGAGAGGAGTTTGGTGACCTCATGATGAAGGGATTCATGCAGACTATAGAATCCCATGATATACATCAATAGGCTAATAAGGGAGGAGTTCATCAGAATCACTCGAGCGGCTTTAGATAGCCATCTCCCCTGCTAGGGCTCCATCCTAGGCTAGAGCTTGGCGATTATTGGATGAAAGTCCTTCTCTAGTAGGCGCATGTCACTAAGTGGCATGCCAAGGTAAGTGGTCGGGAATGTTCCCAAATGGCAATTCAAGCGGTTTGCAATTCGCTGAGCTTCCACCTGGGAGTATCCCATGACCATCACCTCACTTTTGGCAAAATTAATTGTGAGGCCCGACATTTCCTGGAAGCACAGGAGGAGGAACTTGAGGTTCTGAATATCCTCATCCGAACCTTCCACCATCATAATGGTGTCGTCAGCATATTGGAGGTGGGTCAGACCTTCATTAGCCACCAGGTGGAGGCAAATCCCCCCAATGTGGTCGGCGCGCTTGGCTAAGTCAAGGATCGAGGCGAGGGCATCGACCACAATATTGAATAGAAAGGGGATATCGGATCTCCCTGTCGGACCCCTTGGCCCGTCAAGAAGTATGGACCAACCTTCCCATTTATGTTAACCGTCGTCCGACCACTCGTGACCAACTGCATCGCGCGTGCGACCCAGTGGTGATCAAGTCCACGTTTGAGCAACACTTCCCGAAGGAAGGACCAGTGGACGGTGTCATAAGCTTTATGGAAGTCAATCTTGAAGAACACCACGCGGAGGTGTTTAGTCTTGACCTCATGGATCACCTCATGAAGGACGAGGATATCATCGAGGATATATCGGCCTTTCGTGAAGGCCGATTGGTTCGGATGATGAATCCGAGGAACGATTAAGGCCGCCCCGGTGGCGCACCCTTTCGCCAAAATCCTAAGTATCACACTGAGGACTGTGATAGGGCGGAATCACTACAAAAAAAGACACATCTGTGACATTTTGGGCCGAACGAAAATCTTTTCTGTCATACTTATGACACTTATATGACGATAATTGTGACAAAACACGGTATCATCATAGATGTGGTGGGGTCCTACTTCTATGACAAAAATTCATGACAGAAAATGGGCTTTTCGTCCTGGGCGGGCCGGAGACGCAGCTGCATGACATTCTTTGGGCCGTCCATGATGGAAAAAACCGTGGTAGAAGCGGGGGCGAGGAAAATATCGGGGTGTCCCCGGTTACGGTGGGTGGTCGGGGGCTCAGCGATGCGCGTTTCTCTCGTACGTACGCGCGTGTGTGTGAGGCGTTGGGATCTAACTGAACCCAAGCGATTGCACTGCAGGCTACGTGTTACTGAACCCGAGCGATCGATCGATGGCTGTTAACTGAACCCGATCGAGGGATTCCTTCGCTAATGCTGCTAACTGAAGCCGATCGATGCTGCCTCTGGATGAATAGTGGGCGTTGCTGGGGGGTTGGATGAACAGTTCCCGGTGGGGGTGGATGAACAGGACCCCGTGGCATTGCCTCTGGATGAACAGTGACCGTTGCTGGTGGGTTTGGATGAACAGTTCCCGGTGGGGGTGGATGAATAGGACCCCGATCGTTCGAGCCGGTTGGGGCTGGATCAACAGGACCCCGTGGAGGGCAGGATGAACAGGACCACCCCATGGAGGGCAGGATGAACAGTAGACGGTGGAGGGCTGGATGAACAGTAACCCGTGGAGGGGTGGTTGAACAGGAGCCCGTGGAGAGGGCTGGTTGAACAGTAGCCGGTGGAGTAGCGCGCGATGGAGGCTGGATGAACAGGAGCCCATGGATGAACAGTCGCAGGTGGAAGCTGGAGGAGGTCGACGGGGGATGAACAGTAGCCCGTGGAGGCTGGAGGGGGTCGACGTTGCAGATGAACAGTATCCCGTGGAGTCCCGTTTTGCGGTACGCCACACCCCTCACGATGAACAGGACCCCCGTTTCGACCGTAGCGCTCCAACACAAGCCTGTTTCCTCCGTTTTGCGGTACGCCACACCCCTCCCGATCAACAGGACTCCCGTTTCGACCGTAGGAGGTCCGTTTCCTCCGTTTTGCGGTACGCCAGACCCCTCCCGATGAACAGGATCCTGTTTCGAACGTGGCCGGTCGAAAACAAGGCAGTTTCCTCCATTCTGCGGTAGGCCAGGCCTCGTTTCCATCGGCTGTTCTGTCCAAGCCCTCCCGATGAACACGATGACGCATTCCGTTCCGACCCACCCGGTTGGCTCCCCATGAACACGACGATGACGAAGTTTCTCCGTTCCGACCCAACCATGTACACGAGCCCTGGCCGTATGTATGCGCGAGTAGGCGTTCGAGACCCTGGCCGTATGTACGTACGTGGCCGTATTTTCTTTCTTGCACCCTGGCCGCTGTACATACGTGTACATGCTACGTGCGCGCCTCTACAATGACCAGTATGTACGTACACGTTCGCGACTAGAATGACAACGCTACGTACGCTTCGACCAGGTGGGTCCTGACTGTCAGGCACTTCCTTGCCTGCGAAGATCTAGCTGGTGGGTCCCAGCAGTCAGGGGGGCGAATCGTTTTTTTGCCCGGACGCACTTCCTTGCGTGCGAAGATGTAGCTGGTGGGTCCCAGCAGTCAGGGGGAAACATTTTTTTGCGAAATACGGTGGCCCGTCCGGTGGGTCCCCGCTGTCAGGTGGAGGAATAATTATTTTGCGCGTAATAAGGAGGCACTTCCTTGCTGCGGCCGTGGACCCAGCTGTCAGCCTCTCCACGTACAGTCCAGGTCCGAGACCACCAGGGCGGTGGACGACGGCGAGGCCTAGGAAGGGGACGACGCGGAGCCGGGGAAGACGCGGCAGTGGATGCCCATGCGTAGAGGAGTATGAGGGTTCACTGGTTCGCTGCGGTGTGAGGCTGCTGTCGCCGCAGAATAACAGCGGCTGTGGGTGAGTAGAGGGATGGCCTGGCCAGCGGTGGGAGTAGTAGGGGGCGGTGAGGCCTCCGCCGCATCGCAGCCGGCCACGGGAGGCAGGAGCACGAGGCACGACCGACGCTAGTTTGGGCGGCTGGAGCAAGAAGACCAGAGGTTGAAGAAGCACTACGGCCGTTGGATGGACATCGTACGGTCACTGGAGCTAGAATCGTGCATATTGACTAAGTTGACAAAGCCCTCCATCCCCGTCAACTTAGTAGGCCCACAAGTCAGCCTGCCACTATACTGGGTCCCAGCTAGCAGGGGGAGTATTCATTTTTTGTGCGTAATAAGGAGGCACTTCCTTGCGTGCGAAGATATAGCTGGTGGGTCCAAGCTGTCAGCGGCGGTAACGTTTTTTCGCGAAATACGGAGGCCCTTTCGGTGGGTCCCAGATGTCAGGGGTAGGAATCATTATTTTGCGCGTAATAAGGAGGCATTTCCTTGCGTGCGGCCGTGGACCCAGCAATCAGCCTCTCCACGTACAGTCCACTTCAGATGCATGTCAGTCGTTGACCACGTTGACCAGGCCGCGCCGAGAGCACCAGGGCGGTGGACGACGGCGAGGCCTAGGAAGGGAACGACACGGACGCAGGGAAGACTCGGCAGTTGTTTCCCACACGGAGGGGAGTCCGACTGTACGAGGGTTTACTAGTTCGTCTGCCGTTGCCGGAGAATAACAGTAGGTGTGGGTGAGTAGAGGGATGGCTAGGCCAGCGATGGGAGTACGGTGGGGCGGTGAGGCCTGCGCGGCAGCACAGCCGGCCGCGGGGAGGAGGCAGCAGGTAGTCCCGCCGGCGCTTGTTTGAGCGGCTGGAGCAGGAAGAGCAGAGATTGAAGAAGCACGACGGCCGTTGGATGGAAATCCAACAGTCACTGCTTGTGCATCAACCTTTTTTTTAGGAAAGCCTCAAATCTGTGGAAAACAGCATACAACCAATCACCATTATTTCTAATAATTTACAGCCCATTTGCTAATTCTTAAGTTTTTTGGGGCCCATATTCTTTTTGTTAGCATTACAGCCCATATTGTGGCCACGGTTAAAAAATTATACGAAATTTTGCATATTTCGGTGCGGTCCGAACTGTTTTTAATCCCGAAATTTCGAGTCACATTCAAACTGATTTTAAAAATAAATGTATATCAATATAAAATCCAACAAATTGTCCACGCATAAATATCAAAGCAATTTAATATCTCGAAATGAAAAAAAGAAATTTAAATCTAATTGTCGGTTTGATGTGTTTTAAAAATGTACTACCCATTTCTCATTACTGATAGGCCATTTTTCTTGGCCAGCCGAATGAAGCTCTCCTCGTCTTGAAAGATTTGCAGCCCAACAGGCCTGACAAAGCGACTTACTTGGCAAATCACAAAAAAACTGGGCTGTGGCCGTGGACCCAGCTGCGGCCGTGGACCCAGCTGTCAGCTTCTCCACGTACAGTACTCTTCCGATGGAAGTCGGTCGTTGACCACATTGACCACGCCGCGCTGAGAGCAACAAGGCGGTGGACGACGGCGAGGCCTAGGAAGGGGACGACGTGGAGCCGGGGAAGACGCGGCAGTGGATGCCCACGCGGAGAGGAGTACGAGGGTTCACTGGTTCGGCTGCGGCGTGAGGCTGCCGTCGCCACAGAATAATAGGGGGTATGGGTGAGTAGAGGGATGCCCTGGCCATCGGTGGGAGTAGTAGGGGGCGTTGAGGCCTCCGCGGCATCACAGCCGGCCACGGGTGGCAGGAGCACGCGACACGACCGGCGCTGCTTTGGGCGGCTGGAGCAAGAAGACCAGAGGTTGAAGAAGCACTATGGCCGTTGGATGGACATCGTACGGTCACTGGAGCTAGAATCGTTCATATTGACTAAGTTGACAAAGCCCTCCGTCCCCGTTAACTTAGTAGGCCCACAAGTCAGCCACCCACTATGGTGGGTCCTAGCTAGCAGGGGGTATTCATTTTTTTGTGCGTAATAAGGAGGCACTTCATTGCGTGCGAAGATATTGCTGCTGGGTCCGACCTGTCAGCGGGGGGAACGTTTTTTTCGCGAAATACAGAAGCCCTTCTGTTGAGGATATAGACCTTAGAGTCACCCGCCAGGAGGGGCGGGGTTACTCGCGTGGTCATTACCAGAAGCCCGGAGCCAAATTTGAAGACGATGGGCCAGAGATGGGCTGAGACCCGGATATGGCTTAAAGCCCGTAGTTATAATCATTATTATAGTAGAACTTGTAGTATAAGGCAAGTATAGTTTAGAGTCCGAGCCGAACACTCTTATAAGCCGGGCGGGACTCTGAGGGCTGCTGGGCGTCAGCCTCCCTATATAAAGGGACGACCCGGCAGCGGTTTGAGGAGGGAGAAATCTGATCAAGAGCCGGGCATAGCTGTTTAGCTCCCTGGTAATCGTAACCCTGATCAATATCACCTCAAACTGGACGTAGGCTTTTACCTTCACCGTAAGGGGCCGAACCAGTATAAACCCTCGTGTTCCTTGTCCCGCATAACCCCTTCAAGCTTTCTAGTTGCGATGGCTCCACGACTAAGTCCTAGCTCGAGGACATCTGCCGTGACAAATCCACGACAGTTGGCGCCCACCGTCGGGCCAGCGCACGGTGGATTTGCGTTCTTGAAGGGCAGCTTCGAAGGGCTCAAGGGATACGCTGTGGGCCGGATGACCAAGAGTCGTCGCGGCAAGCTCTACATCGACGATACAAACTGGGGCCCCGACGCCGGCTCAATTGAGTACGGGTACCGGGTCCCCTTCGGCGGAATTCATGTTTTCATTGGCGAAATCGGTGAGCCGGGCCCCGAGCCGGGTCTCTGTGCCGATCTCATCGAAACGGCTCAGCGCGCACGACCCGCCCGGGCCCGGCCTGCCTTAAGGCGCACTTTTGTGGGATGCATCCATGGAGGGCCCTCTGAGCCATCTGCGTCTGGTGATGAGGCGGCCGCCGGCTCTGACGGCAAGTCGGCCACCGATGAGTCAAGCTCGTTGTACCAACTTCAAGATGGCAGGCTCATGGGTTGTTCCGATGGCGACAGTATTCCGGACCTTTTTGAGCCGCCAAGTCAGGTTGGAGTTTTTATGGCTGGTGCACAGCTTGTTCAGAACCCCGCTGCCGGATCGGGAAACCCGGTGCCTTCTCCGGCTCAGGTGCTGATGGATCTCACGGACAAGATGACGGCCCTGTTAACCGCCACAGTTGACCCGGCGGATCAAGCCCAGCATGATGCGGAGGTGGCACAGTTGAAATTGGATCTGATAAAGGCTAAGGAGGATCTTGCAGCAGAAGGAATCAGGCTGGCTGCGGAGCGGGCGGCTATCGACGCCCAGACTCAGCTGATTCAGGCGCAGTCCTTCCAACTCACGATGGATCAGAACGCGGCCAATGAGGTCATGAGAAGGAGGCATCAAAAGGCCCAGTCCCGACTCCCGCCGGTTTACGATCCACGCAACCTCTTCAACACGCCGGGTGCAGGGTCTAGTAACCCGCCAGGGGTGATAGCACCCGGGTCTGGACCCCTTATTCAGCCACGGGTGATGGGGCCTCCCCAGGTGCCCCCTGCCCCGCCTCAGTATGTGCCAATACCCCCGGGTCATTATAATAACCCACTGGAGAACATGGTCGCTGCGGCAGCACGGCTGGCGGCCCTCCCCGTTGACGGCGACTCTCCGATGGCTATTGAGACCCGCCGGGTCAGGGAACTCCTTCAGACAGCACTGGCGCAGCAAGAGGCATACTCTTACAGCCGGGACAGGATCCACTCGACCCCTTGTCCAGGCCAGAGCCCGAGTTACAGCCGGCACATAGTCTCAGCAACCGGCTCAAGTAACGTCCGACGCCACGACCCGCCCCCTGGCCATGGCCCGGCTCATAACGGAGCTTTCTACGCAGCGGACCAAGCGCGGCAAGAGGCGGAGCAAGTGCCTCCATTGACGGCTTACCAGACCCCCCCGGCTTATCCCATGACTTCCGTTGATGTGGGTATCCCTACCAGGACCGGGCGTGTCCCTTGTTTGGTGCCAGCTATCTGTAATGAACGTCCACCTAAAGACTTCAAAGGCCCTAGGAAGGTGCCTAACTACACAGCTGACTTACAGCCTGCGGCCTGGATTGAGAGTTATGAGATGGCTATGGAATTACTGGAGGTCAGTGAGGCGGCCATGGCCAAGTATTTCACCTTGATGTTAGATGGAACTGCCCACACATGGTTGAAAGGGCTACCACCGAATTCCATTGGGTCTTGGGCCGAGCTGAAAGCCCGGTTCATCCAAAACTTCAAGGATACCTGTAGGCAGTCTATGTCAATCGTGGATTTGACTAACTGTAAGCAGCAGGAGGGTGAATCCACGACCCATTGGGTTCGCCGGGTCAAGGAGATCATACATTCATCAGATAAGATGGATGCCGGCTCTGCAGTCTTAATGTTGGAACAAAACTGTCGCTTTGTGCCCCTAAAGATGAAACTCGGGCGGCTCAAACGCGACTGCACCGATATGGGTACACTAATGGCGGCTCTTGTCAAGTACGCCGATTCCGATGGTACCAAGGATCCCCCTTCAGATGATGAAAGGGCAGGGAAGGGAAAGAAGAATGGCAATGGCAAGGGTCCTCAGCATAACCCGGGGAACCAAGGAGGAGGCAAGCGCAAGGCCGATGGCAGCCTAGAGTTTGTAGCCAACGCCAGCTCACAAGGTAATAACCAGCGACGCAAGGGGAGGCCCCCTCCCCGAGGCGGCGGGTCAGGCCCTACACTGGAGAAACTGTTGAATGAGCCTTGTCCAAGGCATGGCTCTAGAGAGAAGCCAGCGACTCATCTATGGAAGGATTGTGCAATCATGAAGGCCTTTAAGAATTACAATGGCCTTGGGCGGCGGCTCAGGCGCCGGCGGCTTTCATGGCCCGGGCGGCGGCTCAAATTCCGGTCCTCAGAATGGTCAAGGGGGCTTTAATCAACAGGCTGGCCAGGGTCATCAACAGCAGCAGGGGGGTTATCAGACCAATCCAAAGCAGCTAAGCGGTGGACAGTATCATGTATTTACCACTAGTCTGTGCAAGCGAGATCAGAAGCTTCACAAGAGGGCTGTGAATGCTGTTGAGACGGCAGTCCCACGTTACTTACGATGGTCTGAGCAGCCCATAGTGTGGAGTAGGGAGGATCACCCTCCTCGGGTGGATAACCCGGGCCACTTGGCCTTAGTGGTGGCTCCTCAAGTGGGAGGATATAAGTTCACAAAGGTGCTCATGGATGGAGGCAGCAGCATCAACATCCTCTATTATGAGACTTTTCGTCGTATGGGGTTGGTTGATAAGAACCTCAGCCAGTCCAACACTATCTTTCATGGTGTAGTACCTGGTAAGTCGGCTTATCCAGTTGGCAAGATCGAATTGGAAGTGGCTTTTGGTGATGAGAATAACTACAGGGTGGAGAAATTGACCTTTGAAGTGGTCAAGATAAGAAGTCCATACCATGCTATATTTGGACGGCCGGCTTATGCCAAGTTCATGGCACGGCCATGTTATGTGTACTTACAGCTCAATATGCCGGGTCACAACGGGACCATTACGGTTCACGGCAGCCGGAAAGTGGCTCTGGAGTGTGAGGAAGGTGATGCGGCTTATGCAGAATCTGTTTGTGCTACAGAGGAGTTGAAGTTTTACAAGGACAATGTTGACCCAACAGACATGACCTCTCTGAAAAAGCCGACGACGGAGAACGAGCCGGCGATGAAATTTAAGTCGGCTGATGAAACTAAGCTTGTTGATTTTGTTCCAGGAGATTCATCTCAGCAGTTTAGCATCAGTGCCAATCTGGACCCAAAATAGGAAAGCGCGCTCATCGAGTTCATCCGTGAGAATAGGGACATCTTCGCATGGAAACCTTCTGACATGCCAGGTGTACCTAGAGAACTCGCTGAGCACACTCTCAATGTTGATCCGAAATTTAAACCGGTCAGACAGTTCCTTCGGCGGTTTAATGAGGAAAGGCGGAAAGCTATTGGTGAAGAAGTAGCCCGGCTCTTGGCGGCCGGGTTTATCGTTGAAGTTTTTCACCCAGAGTGGTTGGCTAACCCGGTGCTTGTACTCAAGAAGAACGGCACCTGGCGGATGTGTGTGGACTACACGGACTTGAACAAGGCGTGTCCGGCTGATCCGTTTGCCCTCCCCCGTATTGATCAAATCATTGATGCTACGGCAGGTTGTGCACGTTTAAGTTTCTTGGATGCTTATTCTGGTTATCATCAGATCAAGATGGCAGTTAAGGACCAGGAGAAGACGGCGTTTATTACTCCCTTTGGAGCCTTCTGCTATGTGTCTATGCCCTTTGGACTCAAGTGTGCACAGGCGACTTACCAGCGTTGTGTACAGAACTGTCTTCATAAACAGATTGGGCACAATGTTCACGCTTATGTGGACGACATTGTGGTTAAATCCATCAAGGAGGAAACCCTGATAGATGATTTAAGGGAAACCTTTGATAATCTCCGGGTCTATAAGATGATGCTTAACCCGGCCAAGTGTGTCTTTGGTGTTCCTGCAGGCAAACTCTTGGGTTTCTTGGTTTCTGACAGAGGCATTGATGCTAACCCGGAGAAGATCAAGGCCATCACCTCCCTGGCTAAGCCGGCATGTATAAATGACGTTCAGCGCTTGGCGGGTCGCATCGCTGCTTTAAGCCGATTTATAAGCCGTTTGGGTGAGAAGGCCATGCCCCTATATCAGTTAATGAAGAAAACTGATACCTTTGTCTGGAATGATGCAGCTAATACAGCCTTTGAGGATTTAAAGAAGCAGCTGGCAGAGCCCCCAGTCCTTGCTGCTCCGGTTGATAAGGAGCCCTTGCTACTGTATGTGGCGGCAAACGCACGAGCCGTCAGTGTGGCTATTGTGGTGGAACGCAAGGAGGAGGGTAAGGAGCATCCGGTTCAGCGGCCGGTTTATTATGTCAGTGAAGTGCTCATTGAGTCCAAGCAGCGGTACCCGCATTGGCAGAAGCTGGTGTATGGTGTGTTCATGGCGAGCCGGAAGCTTAAGCATTATTTTCAGGGTCATCCCATCACTGTGGTCAGTTCTGCCCCTCTTGGTGATATTATTCAAAACAAAGAGGCCATAGGGAGGATTGCTAAGTGGACTATAGAACTTGGACCTCATGGCCTCAAATATGTGCCACGCACTGCTATTAAATCTCAGGCCTTGGTGGATTTCATCAACGATTGGTCAGAATCACAAGTGCCCGAGCAGAAGCCGGATAACACATATTGGACTATTCACTTTGACGGGTCCAGGCAGCTGGAGGGCTCGGGGGCTGGCGTTGTATTGGCTTCCCCTAAGGGGGACAAGTTCCATTATGTGCTACAGTTGATGTTTCCTTGCACTAACAATGAGGCTGAATACGAGGCTTTGCTCCACGGTCTTCGGGTGGCTAAGGAGATGAGCTTAAGCCGGGTAAGGTGCTTTGGTGACTCAGACTTGGTGGCTCAAAAAGTATCAGGCACGTGGGATTCTAAGGATCCTCTCATGGCGGCTTATCGCCGCGAGGTTGATGCCATTGCCGGGCACTTTCAGGGCTACCAAGTGGAGCACATTCATCGCAGGAAGAACGAGGCGGCTGATGCTCTAAGCCGGCTAGGCTCTCAGCGAAAGCCGGTGCCGCCTAACACTTTCCTGGACGTCCTGTACAACCCTTCGGTTAAGTTGCCTACAGAGGAAGACTTGGCTATCCCTGACCCGGAGGCACGACTGGTGGCGGCTCTTCATGTCATACCAGACTGGACAAGGCCATATCTGGCTTATATAACCCGGGGAGAGTTGCCTGCGGATGAACCTTTGGCCAGGCAAATAACCCAGCGGGCTAAGTCAATGATCGTCATCGATGGTGAGTTACATCATCGCAGTGTTTCAGGGGCATTTCAACGTTGTATCTCCCCTGAGGAAGGTCAAGAGATCTTGCGTGAGATCCATGAAGGGGATTGTGGCCATCATGCCGGTTCAAAATCCCTTGTGGCTAAGGCTTTCCGTCATGGTTTTTATTGGCTGACGGCTCATGCTGATGCAGAGGACTTGGTCAGTAAGTGTGATGGTTGCCAAAGGTTCTCAGGACGGGCTCATGTGCCGGCTCAGGAGTTGAGGATGATCCCAATCATTTGGCCCTTTGCGGTCTGGGGGCTTGATATGGTTGGGCCTTTTAAACGGTCCAAGGATAAGAAGACCCACCTCTTGGTGGCAGTTGACAAATTCACCAAGTGGGTGGAAGCTGAGCCAGTTAGCAAGTGCGATGCAGCCACGGCGGTTCAATTTATGAAAAAGGTGATTTTCCGTTTTGGCTTTCCGCACAGCATTATAACTGACAATGGCACCAATCTTTCCAAAGGTGCCATGGAAGAGTTTTGTCAACGAGAGCATATCCGACTTGATGTTTCTTCAGTGGCTCATCCTCAATCCAATGGTCAAGCTGAGAGAGCTAACCAGGAAATTCTGAAGGGTATCAAGCCCCGGCTTTTGGTCCCTTTGCAACGGACGCCGGGTTGTTGGGTGGAGGAGTTGCCCTCCGTCTTATGGAGCATCAATACTACTCCTAATAGATCTACAGGCTTCACGCCCTTCTTCATGGTTTATGGAGCAGAAGCAGTCCTCCCCAGCGACATTCGTCACGACTCACCTCGCGTGGCGGCTTATGTTGAGACGGATAATGAACAGGCGCGCCAGGATGCTCTTGACTTGTTGGATGAGCAGCGTGATGTGGCAGCAGCCCGGTCAGCGATTTACCAACAAGACTTGCACCGATATCATAGCCGCCGGGTCATATCCCGGGTCTTCCAGGAAGGCGGCCTTGTGCTCCGGCTCATCCAGGATCAAACAGATGCACACAAGTTATCCCCACCTTGGGAAGGGCCCTTTGTGGTCAGCAAGAACTTGCACAACGGGTCATATTACCTCATTGATATTCGGGAGCATAAAGATTCACGAAAGTCCGAGGAAGAGACCCGTCGGCCGTGGAACATAGCTCAGCTTCGGCCTTACTACACTTGAGCTACCGGCTCTCGTGGTGTACATATTTGTCTCAGCCATGTATATATTATGATAAGCAATAAAGCAGGACCTCTGTCCTTTTTTCTCCTCCAAATATGCGCGTGTTGTTTTTATTACAAAGATTATATGATGGTTTAAAGGAGGATCCGGCTTATGATCGTATTCGAATCTAGTCGTCAGCAGTAAAGTCACTTGGGGGCTTCCTGTTCAAACATGGGTCGTATTCGAACCAAAGAGAACATGGATGTCGATACCCATTTGATTGGCAAAGTGCCGAGCTCATTAGGAGGTTACCTTTGGTCATATTTGAATCATAGCTTAACCCCTCTGAGAACCGACGTGGATCGTATCCGAATCAGCGTCGTTAAACAATTTTAAGAATCACTTGGGGGCTTCCTGTTCAAACATGGGTCGTATTCGAACCAAAGAGAACATAGCTGTCGGTACCCTCTTGATTGGCATCGCCACACCCACTGGGGGCTATATGATCGTATTCGAATCTTGGCTTAACCCCTTTGGGCCGGGTCTCTGGTCGTATTCGAACCGGAAGCCCCTAAAGTTCCTCTGCTTTATCACAAGTTTGCTCTGATCATGTCACGGTGTGTACGGCCGGGTCTCACTTTACCGGCTTAACTTTGGTTTACAATGTTCATTGAACGCCATGGGTGTCATTATGACCGGTAAGGCGGAGTTAAGATACCAACCCTGTTGCCCGGGTTATCTAAACCGGAAGTATGCTTACTGGCTGCTAAGTGTTATTACGGCTATGTCAAGCAGATAATTGAGGACCGGTCTCTTTTTGATTCATATTCCGGGTTATCTATCCAAGACACCTGATTCTCCGGGCGGTAAGCCGCCTTGAGACTTGTGATTTGCCTTTTTATGCAGGATACTTAAAGGTACCTCTTTAAGGTTGAGAAAAACAAAGGGATGATTATGACCCGGAGAAATATTAAGGAGACAACTTCAAAAGACCTTGGCGTTCAACACGTGCATGATGGCACGGCAAAGATGAACTGTTGCACCTGCTGTATTACAATAACTCTTCAAGTCTAAAAGGTGGAACATTGTTTGATAAACCGCCGGCCAACTTATGCTACTCGCTGAGTTGAAGTCCCCGGCTCATTCCTATCTTCTCCTCCGGCTGATCCCAAGACCTCGAAGGTTGATGACTTCCAGTTGATGCCGCTGAGAGCTTCGAATTAGGCTTCTTCGTCAATTAACCCGGCCAGGTCAATCTCCGGGGCGAAGGTGTGCTGACGAGCCGGCGGGATCAGGTTGAGGGCTTCATAGCGAGGGGTTGGAATCCTCTGATTCTCCGCGTCATAACCCGGCTGGTACTTGGTCAGATCGGTGTCGTTCCCGATGAGGGTGGCCACCGGGCGTACAGCCTTCACACACGCCGCGAAGTCCTTCTGATCGAAAGCTGAGCCGTCTTCCTTCAGGCTTGGATAACCCAGGGCGATGTCTGCCGGGTCTAGCTCCGGCAGGAATGCCTTGGCCCGGCTCAGCGTGGCAATTGCTCCAGCTCTCGCGGAAGCCCGTCGCAGCTCTTGGATCCGCTGAGGCAGAACGGCGAGCCGGCGCAGGACTTGGGCCAGATGAGTTGGCACCTCGTTGGATAGGGCCACCACAGCTAAGGCGCGCTGTGACCCGGTGTAGAGCTGTTCCACCAGGGTATACACGGCCTTTAACTTGGTGACCACGCTCTGGTTGAGGTTGGCACTCCTGGGACCTGTTTAACAGAATCAGATAAGCCGGTGACAAGGATGATTCATGACATATACAAATTTGATAAAAGCCGGTGAGGCGACTTACCGAAGATAGCGGCCACCATTTGGGAAACCTGGCGCTTTAGGCCGGAGAGCTCGGCGGTCTTCTCAGCGAGAGCCTTCTCCGCCTGTTCAGCCCGGGTCACCAGTGCGGCTTTCTCTTCGACCCAGGCTTTTCTCTCAGCATCAAACTCGGTCTTCAATTTTTCTTGAGTGGCGATGCTGGATACAAACTTGGCGTTTGCCTTCCGGGTCTCCATCTCCTGCATCTTCAGTCGGCTCTTGAGATCCGCCAGGTCCGCCTCTAGTTTCTTGCCAACAGCGTGCATATATTTCCGGGTTATTAACAGTCATTATATAAGTCCCAAGCGTTTTCCAAGCAAAGACACTTGGCACTTGGGGGCTAATGCATATTGAACGTATCTATCTACATACTGCCGGCTTAGTTGAGTAAGCCGGAACCTAAGTCTACAACATATTCAAGCATAAGTCGTCGACTTGGGGGCTAGCATGGCAAAGGTAACTATGCAGTAAGTAAGAAAACAGCAGAGGAATACCTCAGATTTTTGTTGGATCTGGTTGACCATGGCGACCTCGGCGTCCCGGCTCTTGTGTACTTGGCTGATGTAGCCAGAGACAAGCTCTCCAATGCTTAAGTCGGTGTAGCCGGAGAGGTCCAGGTTCACCCGGTGGGGCTGCAGCAACTCCCCCTTCGCGGAGCATTTGGCCAACACGGTTGGTCTCCCCGACTCAACGAACTCCGTCCGGGTGATTACCACGTCCGGGTCGTCTGCTGGTGGAGCTGAGCCGGAGGCCTCTGGGTTAACCGAAGTTTCGGTCGTTGCCTTGGTAGTCGAGGCAGAGGCCTCAGGTGCCGTGTCCATTGGAGTGGTAGCTTCGGGGGCGGAGGCAGCTGGCGGCTCTTGAGCCGTCACCTCCGGTTCAGGTACGTCCGGCACTCCGGCTGACCTGGTCTTCTTTGCTCTTTTGGTGAGCTTTGCCTGGGCACTGAAAAGACAGAAGTGTTAAGCACACAAAGAGTAAGTACAGATAAAGATACTGTAAGATGATTGTTGTTACCCGGGTGCAGTCTTGAAGGCCGGCAGATTTGACTGCATGGAGTCACCCGAAGAGGGGGAGGTCTCCTGATAATTGGAGTCAGAAGAGTTGAGTGGCTGACGGATAACACCCGCCAACGGATGAAAAGGGTACAAGTGCGAAAAAACCTCAGTGCGACATTTTCTTGTTGCGTCGGGTAACCCAGCGGAGAGATCGGTGTCCTTGTTGGTCCGGGTGTGACGCCGGTTTTCGTGAACCTGTCGCTTCAAAAGAAATTGAGGGTCTCGATGAGCTAAAGGATGTGAAAAGCTTACTTTCCGGGTTACCCTTCGGACTTTCAGCTGTGGCAAGGGCTCCGAGTCGGAGGAAAGTGACATTACCTCTTCAACCACCGGGTTACTGGCGCCGGTGTCATCCTGTCAATGAGCAAGTGTTGATAAGGCGGACAGCAACAAACCACAAGTACAGCAGGAATTTAAAAGCTTAGGGGTTACCTCTGACTCGGAGCTGTCACTTAGTTGCATCAGCTCCGAAGCAGTAGGTCTGCTTCCTTTTTTGCGAGGGGCGGCTTTCTTGGCGGCTTTCTTCGCCTTCCTGGCCTTCTTGGCCGCCTCATGGTCATACTTGACCCACCAGAACTTGTCATCAGCCTGAAAAATACAATGGTGAATTCTTACAACGGTTCAGATGAAGATTATATACAGAAAGGGATAATAAGTTAAAGTCAGCGGCTTACCGCTGGGGCTGGGTTGGTCTTGCAGAAGGGGGCTAACCCGGTCCTTCCACAGTCTGCCAGACTCTCGTTTAACAGAGCCTTGGTCTCTTCCTCAGCAACGTCTTCTGGAAGATCGTTGCGACTGTGCCTCTGAGGGTCATCCTTTCGCCCGGTGTACTCACACATTAAGCCGGGGCGGCGGCTCAATGGGATCACCTGCCATGAGATCCAGACCCGGACCAGGTCGATTCCGTTCAGACCATTGCCCAGGAGGGCCTTGATTTTATTAATAGTCGGAAGCAGAGGCTGGCGCTCCGCTGCAGTTAGCTTGTCCGACAGCGGGTGAGTCGGTTCTAGACGTGTGGGGCGAAAGCCGGGCAGCGGGTTTTCATCAGCCGGGGATGTATCTTGGCAGTAGAACCAGGTCATATTCCAGTCCTTAGGGTGGCTCGGCGGCTCTGCGTAAGGGAAAAGATAGTCCCTATGCCGCTGGATGGAGATGCCACCTAACTCCAGACTTGGCCCGTTGGCGCACTCATTTTGGCGGTTTAAGTAAAACAGCTCTTGGAAGAGCAGCTGACTCGGCTCTTCTCCAAGGTACACTTCGCAAAAGACTTGGAAATTGCAGATGTTGGATACGGAGTTGGGTCCTATATCTTGAGGACGCAAGTCGAAGAAGTTGAGCACATCCCTAAAAAACTTTGAGCCGGGCGGTGCGAAGCCCCGGCTCATATGATCTGCGAAGATCACTACCTCCCCGTCCCTTGGCTGTGGTCTCTCTTCCGATGGGTCAGGGGCACGATAGGACATGATTTCCTTCTTAGGCAAATATCCGGACTTAACAAAATTGGCCAGGGTCTCGTTGGTGACGTTGGACCTCATCCAATTGCAAGTGATGGGAGCCTTGGAAGGCATGGTGAAAGTTGGTGGTCTATGACAAAAAGGAAAAATATCCGGGTTAATTATAAGCCAGAGATCTACAGTTCAAAGCTATGGTGGCGGCTTATGAAGGGGATTAATGGTATACATTCAGGTACAGTGGGTTGCTTAAGCCGCAGGGGCGTTCAGAATAAGTTGATTGTCTATGGCCTCATCACAGTTAAGCCGGAGGAATCTATGATGCATGGTTTTCTTTTAAAACCGGAGGATTCTACAGCGTGTGGTTTCTTTAACCCGGAATCGTAAGCCGTCGAGATTCAACGGTTGCAGTTTTTACTAAGTGTGGTAAACAGGTTTCCCACATTGCAGTAACTTTTTTGGATCAAATGGTCGGGTGAGATGAAAATTTTCTAGACCTAGAAACAGACGAGCGGATGTTCTTTAGCTCGAATGAAGCATATATACAGTGGAAAGAGATCTACTGGCACTTGAAATGAGGCCTAAACAACTACCGCACCAGTTCTATAAAAGGTTAAAGATCAAACAAGGGCAGCACTACGAGAACTATTGAAGCTTGCGGACAATGGCGAAGAACATGGACGAGCTATTTTGAACCCTACCGCAGATCTGTTCTAGCAGGGCAGGAGAGACTCACCGGAGTTGGAGAAGAGCGGAGGCTGTCACCGTTTATCTGGTCCGAATCAGGGTGATGCAGCGGCCAAGTTGATGAAGACCAGGGGCGCGACGGCGGCGGCAGTAGCAGAGCTCGGGCAGAGGAACGACGGCGCGAGGAGGAAGAAGAGAGCGTGAAAAGAGCCCGTCGGGCCGGCCTATTTATAAGGCAAGGTCATAAGTGGGCGCGAGATTTAAGGAGACCACGGCGTGATTATCTCGCCCCCCCCCCCACGACGCCTCGATTTTCGGAATGACAGCAAAAGCAAAGATCCGTTACAGATCTGGCGGAGTAAAAAACGGACTTAATGGAGGATGACGTCACGGCGGATTATCCGGAGTCCAGAGGATGACATCACTCCGGGTTATGGCCTTCAAGTGAATAGTAAGCCGGAGATTTTTTTCTGTCGGAAGAGTGGAAGATTGATGTGAGCCGGCTCAAATCAATCTGGGGCCTAATGTTGAGGATATAGACCTTAGAGTCACCCGCCAGGAGGGGCCGGGTTACTCGCGTGGTCATTACCAGAAGCCCGGAGCCAAGTTTGAAGACGATGGGCCAGAGATGGGCTGAGACCCGGATATGGCCTAAAGCCCGTAGTTATAATAATTATTATAGTAGAACTTGTAGTATAAGGCAAGTATAGTTTAGAGTCCGAGCCGGACACTCTTATAAGCCGGCCGGGACTCTGAGGGCTGCTCGGCGTCAGCCTCCCTATATAAAGGGACGACCCGGCAGCGGTTTGAGGAGGGAGAAATCTGATCGAGAGCCGGGCATAGCTGTTTAGCTCCCTGGTAATCGTAACCCTAATCAATATCACCTCAAACTGGACGTAGGCTTTTACCTTCACCGTAAGGGGCTGAACCAGTATAAACCCTCGTGTTCCTTGTCCCGCATAACCCCTTCAAGCTTTCTAGTTGCGATGGCTCCACGACTAAGTCCTAGCTCGAGGACATCTGCCGTGACAAATCCACGACACCTTCCCACGTACAGTCCATGTACAGTGCGTAATAAGGAGGAACTTTCCTTGCGTGCGACCATGGACATCATGAGTCCCAGCCGTCAGGCTCTCCACGTACAGTCCTCTTCCGACGACTCTCGTATGTTGACCACGCCACGCCGAGCGCACCGAGGCGGTGGACGACGGCGAGGCCCCAGACTGGAACTTCCCGGAGATGGGGAAGACGCGGCAGTGGAGTCGCAGACGGAGAGGAGTGGGAAACTTGACTGGTTCAGGTGCGAGGGGGCCTACACTCGGCAGAGAATAACAGGAGGTGCAGAGTGGAGGGATGGCCTGGCCATCGACGGGGTAGCGTTTCGCTGAGGAGCGCAAAACAACGACGCTGGACGTCGGAGGCTGGAGCAGGCGGTCCCGGCAGCACTGGGGGAAGAAGACGAGAGATTGAAGAAGAATGCCGGCTGTTAGATGTAAATCCAACGCCTTCTTAGGCTTCGACCTACTGTCCCACATGTCAGCCAGTCCATTTTTTTATTCCATTTGGTGGGCCGGGTGAAACAATGATTTAGCATCTATGCAGCCCGTTTATATGTATGGTAGAATTTAAAGCCCATTTGCATTTTTCTCGAAATCTGCGGACTTGCTGGGCTGGGTGAAAATATCATGTTGGGCTAGACGAAGAAATGTTATAAAAACATAAACACATGATTGCACGTCTATTACTGCATTGGTCAGTAAAATCTTTGCAAGCTTATGTACGCAATCACTAGGAGTTAACTTGCCAAGTTATATATAAACAATTATTATTATTATTTTGTAAGAACTTTCAACTTACGAAATAAAATATCATTTAAATTTGACGAGTTAATAGTACGTGGGGTATTATTATTTTTTAGGCTAGACATGGGACAGTTGAGTTGGTTCTAGGGAAAAGTACTGGGAGAAAACTCAGTTTACATCGAAAAAGAAAGTGGGAGAAAATTCAGATATAAGATTAATGAAAACGAAAAATAGAACTGAGCTGTATAGGAAGAGGACGAAAGATTGAACAAAATAAAGAAATACAAATGGATAGGTGGTTGGTCCCATATGTCTGTGTACGAGACCTGCTGGGTCCACCTGAGGAGGGGAATATGTTGGGAGGAAGGAGATTCAAAGCACGGCAACCGAGTGAACTAGTTTTTTTAACGGACAAGTGAACTAGTTACATACATTAGCAAATAGCCACTAAAAAAAGCAAACAAGTTAATGGGTTGTTAAAAGAAAAATTTAGGACAAAATAGATAATTACGACACTTAGGCTAATGCATGAAACACTCAGATGATAAAGGTGCTTATAAACAGATAAAGTACAACATCTAGACCTTCCTGGCACGCTTGATCATGACGCTGCGGCTGTCCGTGTACTCGTCGGTTACGGGAAGAAGACACGCCCTCATGTCCAAGATCTGCCTGTACATGTCGTAGTATGCGTATGCGTCCTTGGCCGCGTAGGTTATGTAGGATAGATTCAGAGGTACCTCCCACATGGTCAGGTCCTTGGTATCGTTGTCTTCTTTCATGTTGGCATATCAGGGGTCGACGATGGTCTCGGCGAGGTCAACCACAGAGTCCTTCTCCTGCCCGTTGCTGATGATCTTGTATTGTGTCTGGATGTCGACAAGCTTGTTGCACCAGATGGCCGAATCGTCGCGTTCTTCCTTCTCTCCACTGTAGCGAAGGTGCAGTCGGCGCTGTCGATGAAACGGGCGAATGCTCCAGAACCTCCGATGGCCCTATAGAAGTGGTAGATGAGAACCTCGTCCCGCACACATACCTGGGCAACAGCGATCCGCTGGTCCCTGTCAGGAGACGAATGGATGGGCACAAGGTCTAGTCATGCAACCTTGTGCTTTCTCGTCTTGTAGGTACTGCTTGAACTCGGCGAGGCAGAGCTTCACCGAGTCCGGATCGTTGGTGTACATCATATTTAACTTGGTGCAGCCATAGGACTGAACGGCGAACTCAAAGGGGAACTCCTTGCTGAAGTCCATATCCAGCAGGCTCACCCCTCGGATCGCCATTGGAGTCTCTTCAAGTGAATGAGTGTGTAGGCGGCGGCAGTAGTTCGTTTTTCAGCTCTTGGGGAACTGGATTCAACAGTAAACTGAGTGTGTACAGGTGACAACAGTTACTACCCCTCCCTCATCCGCTGCACGCCCGGCGAAAGATGCACCCTCGGCGCATTCAAACGCCTCCATTAAGAAACCTACTCCGGCCACACGTCGGTTCACGAGCGGGTCTGTATTGGTCCTGTAATAACAGGAGTTAGTGGTCACTTTACTTAAATTTAATTAGCTTTAATAGAAATTTATACTTAAAACAAGCAATGCATTGGCTCGTTCTATCAGTGCCACAGGATCAACATGCACAACAATTAGAATTATTATTATCAGGACGCACACGATCAACACATTTGTCGCACTTTCACAAAGATAATACTACCAAGTTTGAACTGTTTGTTATGGTTGTTGTCCTCTGCATCATCATGCCGTGTTTCACAGCTTACCAGATTCAGAACCAACAAATAAGATCCAAATAATAAGTACAACAAAGATGCCTACACATCTCATTAATTCCCAGCTTGCAAGATTCAGAACCAACAAATAAGATCCAAATAATAAGTACAACAAAGATGCCTACACATCTCATTGATTCCCAGCTTGCAAGATTCAGAACCAACAAATAAGATTCAAATAATAAGTACAACAAAAAGATGCCTACACATCTCATTGATTCCCAGCTTGCAAGATTCAGAACCAACCCATTAGAGCCTTTTGATAAAGTGAATATCGGGATTAAATCCATCTTGGCTAGCCATGTCATACAATCGAAGAACTTGGCGAATGCTCTTGACTGTCACAACATTCGTAGTTGAGTATTCCTGTTTGCACACCACAAACCAGGAGAGCATGATTTCACTTTAATAGTGGCCTCCTTTACTCAACCTGCAGCTCCACTAGGATGAGGCCTGCCTGGAGTTCCATGATTCAATTCATGCGCCTTTTTCTGCAGTTCACCCGAAATGAAGCAAAGATTGCATCATTCAGCTAGCAAGAAGTACTTGCTCTCGTGAGCTGGCAGGTTCTTCTTTAGTAGTTGCACTAAAATTGAGGAACATTAAGGTTGGCTGTCTGGCTCATGTAAGGTGCAACTATAATTTTCTTATCCTTTTGTGCAGTTCCACTAAAATAAAGTGCCAGTGTGGTGACAGTGACGGTTCATCTTGCAAAGGATAATAAAATGTTGCATGAGATTACCAGCAGAACTTGACAGAGATTTTGGAAACTCCAATCACCATTTTGTGCAGTTCCACCAAAATTGAGAGATGTTGCCCACGTGACATTTTAGTTGAACTGCACAAGACACTCATTCCAAAAAAAGTGTTTTGTGCAGTTCACCAAAAGGTCACAATAGCAACAAGGTGAAATGGATATCCCTATCTGCACAAAAATATAGAAAGTAAACAGTTGCTGGTCAATAAGAATATACGAAACATATACGAAATGAAAAGAAGCATCTTAATTATGTTCATGGCAATCACGCAAGGACAGTAGAAATTTTAAAACGTCAGCAATGCTTCATGTTACTAGAAGCATTACGATCAACAATGAGATTCCTTAAATATGGGATTACTTTAATGGTGGCATTGCTTGTTTACCAGATACAGTAAATCAACAGCAGCTAAAGAGTTGGTTTAAGGGCATGGGACCGTGGGGACACCAGGACACTGAGCAACGTAAAGGAGCAACTTACTTATCATACTGGGGAAAACAGCAGGAGTGCCATTTGTAACACAGTTTAATTGCATCTTATCACTGGAGGCATTAGATTAACAATAACACTGGTTAGACATGTCCCTAAGGTAACAGTGTGATCGCTTCATTTTACATGCGCCCTTACATTAACAAGAGCAAAGGTTGGTATAAGGACATGCGACAGTGGACGCATCAGCACAATGTACCTACAAGGAGGCATAAAGTGGTGATGCAGAGTTTGTTCATGCTATGTGAGGGCAGCAAATCTAATCCTGGAGACCTTTTACTATGTGAGGGCAGCAAACCTAATCCTGGAGACCTTGTACTATGTGAGGGCAGCAAATCTAATCTTGGAGACCTTTTACTATGTGAGGGCAGCAAATCCAATCCTGGAGACCTTTTACTATGTGAGGGCAGCAAATCTAATCCTGAGACCTTTTACTATGTGAGGGCAGCAATTCTAATCCTGGAGACCTTTTACTATGTGAGGGCAACAAATCTAATCCTGGACATACTCTGTTGACTTGTCCACCAGCCGCCACTTTCTATCCTTTTTTCAACCAATAATAGATCTGTTCCTTATCCAGTTTGTACCGCGTTTTCCCATTTTTCCATTTTCAACCAAGAGACCGGTTGGGTATCCGGTCTCTACTACTTTCACCATATTATTTCCTCTTTGAATCAAGTCCTAGATTCATGCTACAACTTTCCCCCTTTCTTCATTGTTTGAACAAAGCCCTGGATTTGAATGCATGAAGTAGCTTTACCTCTAATAATACTAAAAATGTAGGTGGCTTTGGAAGAGCTGATGGGAGTAGAAAAAGATGCACATACAGACACGTGGGGAGCTGGGGCAGTAGAGCAAGGCCACTTTCGAAGAACTTATACCTGAGGGTCGTCGGGATGTCGGCGGCGGCAGGTCGGATCTGCGGACAATACGGCAGGGAGGAAGAAGGGTCAGAGGACCTCCCGAGCCGGCGCTGTGTCGGAGAGAACGGCACGGGCAGAGGGCCGGGCCCGTTCGGCAGCTGTGGGTTTCCTCCCTCGCCAGCGATGACCGTGTGAACGATGCACCTAGTCCTCTACACACCCAGCCAAAGGGATCCGGACGGATCTGTGACCAGCGGTGAGCAGAGAGAAAATGTCGCTACCGCTGTCTTGTTTATATCTGGAGAGGATGAGAGAATGAAGAGAGCAACCCTAGTAAAGCAAGCGCTCAGGCCCCTGCGTACATATATGGTGGAGTGATTATCTTTTTCTCTCCACAACAAGCGTTTCAATTTGTGTACGTGGCATTAAAGAAAAGAAACTCCCTATTTAAGGTGACTTCCTGTACGACTCCTACTAGTAGTAGTATTGTTCACTTGTGCTCCCCTGCGTACATATATGGTGGAGTGATTATCTTTTTCTAGTAGTAGTATTGTTCACTTGTGCTCCCTGGCCCTCCATTCATTGAACAACCCCACGGCTGAATAAACATACAGTACTAGTATTTATGTAGAACGAACAAGCTCGAACTATTTTCGCGTAGTTAAAAGTTGAGGCCGGGGCTTTTCCCGGGCAGTACGCGCGACAGTTTTCACGTAGGCGGTTTGACAGAGAGGCGAGGAGGGTGAGGGAGTAGCGGATTGAACTTACTTACTGCTGGAAAGGTCGGGCTGTGCGATTTGAACTCAACTAACCCAAAAATATCCAAATAGGAGGGTTAGTTTGGGTTAGTTTGAACTCAACTAACCCAAAAATATCCAAACAGGAGGGTTAGTTTGGGTTACTGTTTGGATCCACGTGTTAGAGTTAGTTTGGGTTAGTTTGAACTCAACTAACTCAACTAACCCAAAAAAATCTAACCCACTAAAAAACACATTTTTCTCTCGCTCTCCCCGCAGCAGATCCCTCCCCACTTCCTCGAAGCTTCCCGTCCTCTCCCTCCCTCCCTCCCTCTCGCACCGCCCATGAAGGCACCTCGCTGTATCTGTGCTCCATCTAACCCTGTCATCCAAACACCTCTTTCGCTACAGTTACTTCAGGGTTAGTTCAGGATTAGAATCTAACTCTAACCTTTAACTGAGTTAGAGTATCCAAACAGGGCCTTTGAGAGAGACGAGGAGGGAGAAGCGATCCGGGCTGCTGGATAACTAGTGATAGGTGTCGCACGGAAGCCAAGAAATATGGTGATAGCGTGGGTTAGCCATGTACTAGTATGATGTAACTACACTGGGCTGCCGTGTTTCGTACTCTTCCAGTCCACTGTGGAGATGATTGGTTGATTTTATATCGCTGAATAATATAAAATATTATGAGTGCAAACGCTCCACCCCGAGGTTCCTTGCTCCTTCTCGGTCGTCGGGAATCCATGTTCTTCCACTCTATTTTTTTACGTGAGCTTTGTTCATCCTTTTGCCAACACGTGACACATCTAGCATCAAGGTGCACGTGTCATGCAAGGATCATTCCATCTATATGAAGAACACGTGGGACTGGAACTACGAGACGGACATGTGCCCAGGAGTGGACGTGTGAACCTGTGTAACGTAGCGCAGTAAGTGAAGTAGAAAGGCACAAATAGTATGAACATGCAAGGCATATAGGCATTTGTCTCTTACTACCACTAAATGTTGTACGTGCAATGCCCGGTGATGTTATGGAGTACGTGACTAAGTACTCTACTACTACTATATTAATTGGAGGCACATATTAGGTTTTATATTTTTTTACGTGTATGCCCCGAGACCTTCCAACTAGACGTGTCTTTCTCTCCGGGTCGCACTTTGTATCGTTCATACCACTAGTACAGTAGTACTACTACGTGTGGTCTCCGACCCAGAAGTGGAGACGCTCTACCACGCTGTTCATGTCCCACTCCTTTCACTGACGTGTGCGACATCCAGCACGTGTCGTGTGTTTGGCACTCCTTCGTCGCAAGACTTGAAACGCTAGCATTCATTAGAAATAAAAAATAAATATAAATCACCAGTGATACTATACCACGCGGTTTCCTTGCTCCTCGATATCGGAAAGAATACTTCCGCTCGCCGACATGTGGGACGTCGACCATCCTGGTCCACTTGCCATGCCCGTAGAACTCCAAGGGAGACTCACCCCGGTCGTCGCGCTGCAGTAATAACTAATGAGCCATCAAATCACAGGCCCAACCTTACCCACTGTGAAGTTGCTCGGATGAAGGAACCATCATGACTTTGAATTCCGCTTCTTGAAGAAAACTACTGTACCAGCAGTACTGCTAGCTACAGTAGTTACTCCAGCAGAGGCCTCCTTTGGTTCATAGGATAGGAATTTTATAGGAATATGAAAATCATAGGAAGTGAGATGACATGCATCTCAATTCCTATAGAGAAAGATATGCCATTTGATGCATAGGATAGGAATTTTTCCATTGAGTCTAGGCTAATGTACTGGTAATTTGCTCTAAAAACTACAGTAGTAACTAGTAGTACTGTTACATGCTCGTAATTAATTAAACAAACGTACGGGCGACACAGACACGCACACTAACTACTAGTACTACTACTTCTCACATACTGGCCAGACGCCGTCGTTCTCCTTCCCGGCTTTGTCGGCGACACCCCACCGTGCATGGATCTCCGCCGACCTCTCCGCAGCAGCGCGTGAGTCCTCTTCTTTCTTACGGTGGCGGGCCTCTCTTTTCTTGAGTGCTTTCTGACTTTTCCGCTCCCTCTGTGTGGCTTTGGCCGCCTCTTGCTCTACCGCCCGTTCGGCCTTGGCAGCTTCAAATTCCGCCCACATAGGTGTGAGGTCGCGAGCGGCGATGAACTCGGCACGGCGGGATGCCACCGCTTGCCTACCATTCTGTGTGCGGTCGTGGGCGGTGAGGAACTCGGTGCGGCGGGGTGCCATCGCTTCCTTACCGGTTAGTGTGCAACGCGGTGGCATGAACGACGCTTGGTGACAGCTCTGGGGTGGAGTGGCCGGACAACCGTAAAGTGCATTGGTTTGCAAGAGCTCAAGGACAGAAGACAAAGGAAATTTGGATTCCCCTTCAATCCTGGTCATTTATTACCGAGTAAAATGCATTGGCGGTCATTGAACTTGTCTTGATAGCTCACTTTGATCATTGTATACGAGATATGGTGATTATACGGTCACTGGCTCAGCGTATAGCTCCGTATTTGTCTGGTTGACCAATCAAACAGTCCGCATGTGCCTCATCAGCTCGTGTTCTTTATCTATCTATCTATGCGGGCCTACCTGTCAGTGGAGAAAGAAATAAAAACCAAAATTATGCGTATGTGACATTACTGTTTAGACGTTTGCTGGAGGCCTCCGCGAACACCAAGCATGTATTCACCTGGATCAACACCAACGGTCATACTCGTGACTCGGCGCCTTGCTCATGTATATCGTCCATCACAATGAAAATCTATAAAACAGCCTATCTAGAGAGGGTACTATGGTGCAGAGTATGTACTATTGTGAGCAACCGATCATAGTGCCACTGCACACGAGTGTGTGTCTGATCGATTCGTCCATTATTCGTAAGTTATGTATGGTTGTGTGGTGTCTAATGGTGGTCGTCGAATGCTAACTGGCGACAAGAGCGGTTGCATGGACCCTTGGTTGTCAATACGTGCCGCATACGCTTCAAAGGCTCGTCATCCATGAGTTCACATTTTACCACCACGCCAGCGTCTGACCGCCCTGGCCTACCGAAACTCCTTCCATCACTAGCACGTGCTTCCCGCCTGAAACGATCACCATCTCTCCAGAACGTCAATGCCGGATTCACCGGCCTTAACTGCAGGTGCAGTTGGTGTGTCACTGACATGCGGGCCTGATGACCGTTGGGCCCACATGTCAGTGAGACAAAGCACCTGCGGTTAAGTCACTGAAGCAGCGTCTGCATTCATGCCCGACGCGACCTCTCACTGGCGCCGACATGGCAGTAGCGCGATGGCCAAGAGAGCGCCACCCGCGCGGCATCCCGGTGTAAGCGATTGCTCCGCATTACACCACGGCTACCGACGAACCTACTCCGGAGCCAGCCGTCCATCTGTCTGCTGCGGCTCATTGCCATTCGCCTGCTATATTAACTTGAGCCCCAGCTCCCAGCCATAGCCAAAGACCCACACTCATTATCCTTCGTTCCCTTCCTTCTATTGGCACCACTTCAACCATGGCCTCCGGGCACTCCAAAGCTCTCTTGGACGTACTGTCACAGGAGCAGATGAAGGACATCGGTGGCTCCGCTCCGGGCGCGCTCCAAAGCTCTCTTGGACGTACTCTTGCAGGAGCAGACGAAGGAGATCGCCCCCCCCCCCCCCCCCGGCCGCCCTCCACCGCCACGACCACGAAGCCGGCGCGCGTGCGCGGGCGCAGCAGGCAGCGAGGAAGAGTAGTACACGGTAGGTCGCTACCGCTCTGGTCCCAGGAAGGCCACCGCTCCTCCACTCAGTCGACGCCAAGCTTGGTGGGATAAAAATCGGCGGCCGATTAGCCGCTTGACGGCGACGTGGAGGCGGAAAGCTACATAACCTTGTGCTCCAGAGGAGGAGGTTATGGAGGCGGATAAGGAGGAGGCAAAGGCAATGCCGGCTTTCTCGGGTTCAGGGCCGGACATGGTGGTCGGGGCCCGGCGATCGTTTAGATTAGGTTTACAGTAGGTTTTAGTATGGTTTGTGCAAAATATGTAATGAATTTCGTCCAGTTTATTGGAAAAGTTCTCAAAATGTAATTAATTTCATCCGGTCAATTTGAAATTTGCTTTGTTTGCACGAATTTTGTCCGGTTAGTTCATATAGTTGTCGAAAGGTATGCGGGCAGCATTGGATGGCATCCACCAGTGTCCTCGGACAGATGCCGCCGTAAATTTGAAGGCCAGCGCTGGAGATGCCCTACTATCATGCTATAATCGCTAACAGTGCTCCATTATTTCACAGGGAACAGTTATCCCTCGATCAAAATCAGATCCTCCGTGTTTCGCACTCCTCCCACGTAAGAGTATAGACTCTTGCTTATATAAAAATGGAGCAAGTGGACGGCACTGTAGCACGTCATATCACTCAAACTAGCCCGCCTAACGCGCGGGAAAGCACCGCCCTCGTCATTTTGTTCTGGATTTCTATCAATCGATCGCACGAAAATGTTACGCTTTGCAAGTTCAAAAGGAAAAGGCGGCACACTTACAACTCGTACGCGTCACGTTCACGTCGCACCCCCGACAGTCCGGCTCGCAAGCCGCTCACCAGAGGGGACACGCGTTGTCCTGCATTTTCACTGACATGTGGGACTGCAATTGGATAAACCGTCGATAGCCGAAATCTAATCGCTCGGCGGGCGTCGGATGAGAGGAGTGAGACGGGGGAGGGAGAAGAGATCGCCCGCCCGCCATGCACGGACTCCAAGAAATATGTGGTGATAATGTGAGGTGGGCCATGCGGGAGTCCGCACCGCTTCCATGCCCGCTTCTTACCACCCTGGCCCACCAGAACCCCTCCCCCACCCCACCACCTCCTCACGCACGCTCCCCCTCAGAGGCCAGCTGCCCGCATTCATAGCAAGTACTACTAGTAAAATTCTGGGCTATAAAGGGCATGTACAATGGTTGATAAGATAGTCTTATCATAAGTCTTGCATGAATTTAGAGATGGCAAAAAAACATGTGTACAATGGATCATCACTTAGCCTTATCTTCAATAACTAGTTATTCCTAAAGACATGGTGAAACATATTGTGCTAAGACATCATCTCTTGTCTTCTCGACAAGCCCGCTTATGTGGAGGAGAGAGAGGCATCGACAAAGTCAAGGAGTGGGATCTGCAGGAGCTTGTCTCTACACGTGCTCCTAGGTATAAAAAACTAATTCTAAAAAAAGAGGCATAAAAAGCAATTGTGTCTAAAAAAGGTAAAAAACATTTGAGAGGAAATAGATAGAGAGAAAGTGATAAAAAGTTGTAACCTTATAGTCAACACTATGGTGGTATTACATGAGGAAGGAGGGAGTGGTGCACATGCCAAGTTCACTGGGCTGCCGTGTTTCACACTCCTCTGTCATAACAGTGGAGACAATAGGTTTCATCAAAAATAAACAATGAATACTCGTTGCTCTTCCACTATATCGGAAAGAATACTTTCATTCGCCGACATGTGGGACGTCGACCATCCTGGTCCACCTGCCATGCACAAAATTATCCTGGTCCACCCCGGTCGTAGCGCAGGCTCAACCTTTCCCACTATAAGTTAGTCGGACGAAGGAACCATCATGACTTCGTTGAATTCCGCTTCTTCAAGAAAACTTACTCTACCCGCAGTACTGCTACCACACGCAAAGACTGGACGGCACTGTACCACGTCATATCACTAAAACCCACTAGGCCAAACTAGCCAGCCTAGGATCTGTACTCCCTCCGTTTCAAAGTTAGTAGTACAAAGTTGACTCATCTATTTTGAAATGGAGGGACGTCTCTGTACTGCTATGGTTCTGTGTTGTACGTCTCTGTACTTTTGCTACGATTTTCCTAACATATGAACCAAATGAGGCCTGAATGTATCCGTGTCGACTATTGTCTGATCGATCGCTAAGCCTACAATTTTAGGAGCTTGGGCTATTGGCCGATCGACGATGGATCAGTATAAGCATACCACGAGCTCATCAGCCCCAACATTTCTCTTCGGTGAGTGTTTTGCAAGTACTATATGTCGGATGTGGGGTTCCGGCAAACCCTTAAGGTTCAAACTCTGGGGTGCGCGCGAAGTCTTTCCCTCCTACGGATCCACACCCTAGCTCGCTAAGATCTTGTGGACGAACTCGACGAACTCGCAACACAGAAAGACACGAGATTTATACTGGTTCGGGCCACCGTTGTGGTGTAATACCCTACTCCAGTGTGGTGGTGGTAGATTGCCTCTTGGGCTGATGATGAACAATACAAGGGGAAGAACAGCCTCCTGAGGTTGAGGTGTCCTTGTGCTGGCCGAACTTGTGTGAGTCTGTACTCGGTGTCCCTACTGCGGTAGCTAGCTCTACTTATATAGGCCCTGGTCCTCTTCCCAAATATTGAGCGGGAAGGGAGCCAACAACGGCGGGAAAATTTGAAGGGGGACAACCAGTACAAGCTATCCTGACAAAAGTGGTCTTCGCCTGCGAAAAGCTCTGGTGGTGACGCCGTCTTGGGCTCCATGGTGACCTCCGTCCTGCGGTCCTTTTGGTCTTGGTCTCGTTGCACCGATATGGCAACCTTTGCCTGATGCCTCGGTACTCCTCGCCTGCGCTGGCCTCCTTAGCATCAAAGAGGAAACAAGGATGCTGCGCGCGCTGGCTCCCGCCTGGCGCCGATCGTCATGGCTCACATCACGAGAGCCTCGTGAGGTTTGTCCCGCCTTGATATCTCCGCTCCTCGTGATCCTGCCTGGCTAGGCCACTCCTGCGGAGGTCTTGCGTCGTCCGCCTCGCGAGGCTTGGCCGCTCGCGAGGGTCTTGGATGCCTTGCTGATGAAGATGGGCCGTACGACCCGCTGGCTTAGCCACGCCGTGGGCCGCAGGCAGGCAAGTCTGGGGACCCCCGTTCCCAGAACGCCGACAGTAGCCGCCGGGCCCAAGGTGCGCTCGGGCTTGGCTTCGCGGCGAAGCCAAGGGTCAAGTACGGAGCGCCGCGGGCCCCAAAAGCCTGCAGCCTCGGTTGACGCGTGGCGGTTGATTGGACGTGGGCGTCTCCGCTTCCCCATGCTGCCTCGGCAACTGCTCGACTTGACAAGTCCCTGCGACATGCAAGGAAAACCATCATTACCTGTGATCGTGGGGGTGCCGGTTGGCCTTCTTCCACTATAAATGGGGAGGGGGCGGAGCCCCCGTCGCCCATCTCTCCCTTGCTCACTTGCTTCTTCCTCCTCGCTCCATTGCTAGCAGCGCCACCAATGGCGCCACGAAGGAAGTTCTCTGCTGCCGAGAAGGGGAAGGCCCCTCGCGAGGGACCCGGCTCCCCGGCGCCCAAGCGCGGACGCGGCCGTCCGCGCAAGCACGCTGCAACCCCCGCTGTGGCCCATTGTCGTAGCGGCACCGCGGCACACAGAGGGGGTCGTCCCAGCCATGGCGGTCCAGTTGACGAGGGGAGGCGTGCTATGGTGGCGCGGCCTCCCCGTCGGCGCTTCCATTCGGCGGAGGTGTCGCCGGAGTTCGTCGTCTGGTCGGAGAACCCGGCCGGTAACTGGCTCCAGCTTCCGCGCTTTTTCGTCGACGAACTGCCGGCCTCTGGTCCAGGCGGACTCTGGTTGCAGGCGGATGCTTGCTGCAGCAAGGCCTCTTGGGTCGCGGTCGAGACATCAGCCGCGGGCAACATAGCCCTGCCCCGCGGCTAGCAGACGTTCGCCCGCGCGCACGGCCTGGGCAGGCGGTGCACCCTCCACTTCAAGTACGATGGTGGATCGACCCTCTATGTGAGGGTGTTTGGGGAAGATGGTCGCCGCGCCGGGTGCTGCCCCGAGGTGAACGATGGTGAGGAGGTGCTCGGCCTTGGTGACGGTCGCGACGAGGATGAGAGCGAGCCTGCCCTCGGCGGCGACCGTGTCTCGTCCAGCTACGGTGGCTCTTCCTCTGGCGATAGCTCCAGCAGTGGTGGCTACGACCAGCCGTCGCGCCCACTTTGAAGGCGGCAGCGGGTCATCTCGTCGTCGTGCCTTCGTGAAGCGCGAGGAAGGGTCTGGCTAGGCTCGGGGTGTCGCTAGGGGCCCGCCTCCGCGGATCGCTGCAACACCGCTTTGTTTTGCTCTTTTTCCTGCATCAAAAATGAAACCAGTATGGGCCCAGAGGGGCGTGTATTGAACTGTGGTTCCTTGGTTATTGCACTGTGCGTGTTGTTCCCGTGCCGTGTTGTTATTTTGCACAAAAATAACTTAACCTGGTGCGTTCAGGACGCCCTCTTCCTTACGAGGCGTTTGTTTCCTCGCGTCCATCTTAACCTGGTGGTCTGTGTTTGCTCAGGAACTGCAAAAATTCGTTAGGAGGTGCGCTAGAAGATTTGCCGTCCACCCAAGCCTTGACCTGGCGCTTTGTATCGCGGTACCCGTGGGGCACGGACTAGGAGAGGCGCGCCAGTTTTTGGGCTCGAACGAGGGTGGCTCGTGAGAAGGCAAAGAGGAGAAAAATGCTCGCGAGGGCACCTGCATAGCCCCCTCGCGAGGTATGCGACAGAGAGAACACGAGCAAACCAGAGCCGGAAAATGCGGTAAGAGGCGAGGGAATCAAATCAGCAAGGAACACCAAAAGCAAACTTCGATTAAGGAAAAGCAAGCCAACTACAGAAAGCAAATGAAAAGCCGCGTCCGGCACCTAATCTAGTCTTCAAGTCTTCTCACCAGCGCGGAGCTAAGTGCTTCCACTAGGCGTGGGCGGGAGCCCCAGGGCCTGAGGCCGGCGCTCTTGAGACTCCGGGGCGTGTACATCCCCAACTCATTATTACGTGAGAGTGTCACGGGCAGCGATTCTTCACAGGCACCGGGCTTCTTTACAGGCTCTGGGCCTTTCTTCACAGGCTCTAGGCCTTTCTTGACAGGCTCTGGGCCTTGCTTCATGGGTAGAACTTCCGGAGGTGCTGGATGTTCCAGGCGTTCTGGATGGGCATCCCGTCCTGCGTCTCCAGGCGCGTTGCATCAGGCCTGGAGACATGGACGACCCTGAATGGGCCCTCCCACATGGGCGAGAGCTTGTGCAGCCCTTCCCTGGATAGGACCCGCCTCAGGACGAGGTCGCCCACCTCAAGCGTCCTGGGCGGACGTTGCGGCAGTGGTATCGCCGTAGCGCTTGTTGGTACCTTGCCGCCCTCAATGCAGCTTCGCGATGGCGTTCCTCCCCCAACACGAGATCCATCCCCTGCGTGGCATCCTGCTGCGTTTCGTCGAACACCAGGACCCGTGCAGAGCGATGCTTGACTTCGTGAGGAAGGACTGCTTCAGCTCCGTAGATGAGGAAGAATGGAGTCTCGCCCGTCAGCTTGGTGGCGGTGGTGCGGATGGACCACAGCACGGACTGGAGCTCATCGTGCCAGCCCCTGCCGCAGGCCTCCAGCTTCTTCTTGAAGCTCCTGGTCTTGAGGCCCCTCAGGACCTCCGCGTTGGCGCGTTCGTCCTGGCCATTGCTCCTGGGGGGCGCTACCGAAGCGTAGCAGATCTGCTTTCCAAGGTTAGCAAAGTAGGTTTTGAAGAGGTTACTAGTAAACTGCGAGCCGTTATCTGTGATGATGCGGTTGGGGACCCCGAAGTGGCTCACGAGGCCCTTGATGAACTTGACAGCGGAGCCGGCTGGGATGGTACGGACGGCTTCCACTTCCGCCCACTTGGTGAACTTGTCGATGGCGACGTAGAGATAGCGCTAGGCCCCTGGCGCCCGTGGCAACGGGACTAAGATGTCCGGCCCCCAGACCGCGAATGGCCATGTGAGTGGGATGGTCTAGAGGCCCTGAGCTGGCTGGTGAATTTGCTAGGCGTGGAATTGGCAAGCCTCGCAGGACTTCACCAGCTCGGCTACGTCGTTGAGTGCCGTAGGCGAGTAGAATCCACTGCGGAACACCTTGCCGACGAGGGTCCGTGACGACGAATGGTGCCCACAGTCCCCACCATGTATGTCAACCAGCAACTCCCTTCCTTGATCACTGCAGATGCAGCGCAGCGTGACATCGTTCGGTCGTTTCCTATACAACTCGCCGTCTTGGATACAGTATGTCGTGGCCTGCCGGGCCACGCGCTCTGCGTCTTCTTCCTTTTCTGGTAGCGTCCCTTGCATCAGGTACTCCTTGAATTCCTTGATTCAGCATTCCTCCTGGGGCTCGAGTGTCAAGAGCAGCCGAGCTCCTGAGGCCGGGCCACAGGTTGGGGCTCCCGTGGCTGGAGGCTGGGGGAGCTCCTCCCGAGGCTGAGTCGTGCTTGAAAGAGGTGGTGTAGCTGATGGCTTGAAGAGCCGCTCCTCAAAGACACCGGGCTCTTGCGGCTGCCGCTTGGATGATCTCCTGGCGATGTCGTCGGCTTCCTTGTTGGTGCCCCGGGGCACGTGCTGCAGCTCCAGGCCCGAGAACTACTTTTCCATCTTGCGCACCTGTGTGAGGTATGCCTCCATATATTCGTCCTTTGGCTCGTATACCTTGTTGGAGAAGTTGACGAGGAGTTGCCAGTCGCCTCTGACGGTAAGGCGCTTCACCCCTAGAGCCGCCGCAGCCTTCAGGCCAGCTATGAGGCCTTCGTATTCCGTGATATTGTTGGAGACCTTCTCGCCGTGCTGAAAGCGTAGTTGCACGACATACTAGAGCTTGTCCTGAGTGGGCGAGATGAGCACTGCTCCAGCCCCCACGCCCTGGTGCGCGAAGGCGCCATCGAAATACATGATCCAGCCGTCTGGAGCCTCGCTCCCTGGTGAGGTGGACCGGTCTTCGCCTTCCTCAAGTGTCGGGGCATCCGTCCATTCTGCCACAAAATCAGCGAGCGCGACCCCCTTGATGACCCTGGTAGTGCTGAACTCCAACTGCAATGATTGCAGTTTGATGTTCCACTCAGCGACCCTTCTAGCTGAGTTGGGGCTTCTGGGCACCCTTTCCAATGGGTAGGCTGAGACGACCTTGATGGGGTGGCCCTGGAAGTAGTGTCGCAGCTTGCGTGAGGCCACCAAGAGTGCGAGCAGTTGTTTCTGAGGCATGGGGTAGCATGCCCTCGCGTCCCGCAGCACGGTGCTGATGAAGTACACCGGGTGTTTGACGAGGGCTGGCACACTGTCGAGGCCTGGGTTCTTCGGAGATTGGGGCATCTCCTGAGGTGGAGGGGTTCCTGAGACCTGAATGTCTTCAGGAGTTTCTGCGGCGTTGTCCTGCCGAGCTTGGTCTTCTGCCGCTGAGGCCTTTGCTGCGCCTTCCTGACCCTGCACCTCTTTAGCCCTGGCTTGGCACAGTGCGCCCTTGGCTTGGCGCTCCTCCCGAACAGCCACTGGCGCCGCGCTGGCGGAGTACGGGGTGGCGGCAAGGTAGAGTACTAGGGGCTCAAGTGGCCGTGGTGCCACCATCACCGGAGGGCTGGTAAGGTATTTCTTGAGGTCTTGGAAGGCCTGGTCGGCCTCCGGGGTCCACTCGAACGGGCCCTTCTTCTTCATGAGCTTGAAGAAGGGTAAGGCGCGCTCTCCCAATTTGGAGATGAAGCGCCCGAATGCGGTCACCCGCCCTTCTAGCTTCTGCATCTCTTTGAGGGTCTGTGGTGGGCTCATGTCCTCGATGGCCTTGATATTCTCTGGGTTTGCCTCGATCCCTCTATGGGATACGAGGAATCCCAGCAGCTTGCCAGAGGGGACACCGAACACGCACTTCTCCGGGTTAAGCCTCAAGTTCACTTGGCGCAGGCTCTCGAAGGTGTCCTCCAAATCTTGAATCAATGTCCTCGCCTCGCGAGACTTTACCACTATGTCGTCACCATAGGCCTCTGTGTTTCTCCCGAGCTGCCGCCCCAGGGCGATGTGCATCAGCCGCTGAAAAGTCGTGCCCGCGTTGCGCAGCCCGAAGGGCATGCAGGTGTAGTAGTACACCCCACATGGTGTCAGGAAGGCTGTCTTCTCCACATCTTCCACGGCCATCTTGATCTGATGATACCCTGAGAATACATCCAGGAAGCACAGCAGGTCACACTCGGCGGTGGAGTCCACGATCTGGTCGATGCGCGGGAGCGGGAACGAATCTTGGGGGCATACTTTATTAAGGTTGGTGAAGTCGACGCACATCCGTTCCTTCCCGCCTTTCTTCGGCACTACGACGGGGTTCGCGAGCCATTCGGGATATCGAACTTCTCGAATGGCACCTGCCACCTCCAGCTTGCGTGTCTCCTGGACGATGAAGGCCTGCTTCTCAGTGAACTGCCGTCTCGCTCGCTGCTTCACGGGGCGTATGTTGGGGCATACCCTTAGATGATGCTGAATCACCTCCCTCGGGACCCTACCAGCTGATTGGGCTCCCACGCGAATATCTCCTTGTTCGCGCGCAAGAACCTCACCAAGGCCTCCTCTTGACCCGGGTCAAGGCCGGCGCCTATGGTAAAGGTAGCTCCCGAAGACCCGTCCTCGTTGACCGGCACCTGCTTGGTTTCCGCCTTGTCTTGGGTGAACAGCTGCTTCTTCTTGGTAGGCGCGCCCCCCTTGGCCTCGGGGGTACCGGTGCCGGTGGGTTGTGCTGCCGCCGCGGTCTTGAAGGCAAGCCTGAGTGCCGTCACGGCCTCCTTAGTGTCCCCATTGATGGTGAGGACGCCCTTACTCCCTGGCATCTTCATGAGGTTGTAGGATGGGAGAGTCGCTGCGATGAACCGGGCGAGGGCTGGGTACCCGAGGATGACGTTGTATGGGAGACCGATGCGGGCGATGTCGAAGTCCACCAGCTCGGTGCGGTAGTTGTCGCATGTGCCAAAGGTGACGGGGAGGCAGATCTGCCCCAGAGAGTGGACAGCTCCACCACCAACACCTGAGAAGGGCTTGCTGAGGCTGAGCCGCTCGAGCGACACGTGAAGAAGGCTGAAGGCTTCTACGGAGAGCAAGTTGAGGCCGGCACCGCCGTCGATGAGGGTCTTGGTAACGGCCACATTGCAGATGGTGGGCGTGCAGAGCATTGGGAGCATGCCCAAGCCGGCAGTGGAGTCGGGGTGGTCTTCTGAGCTGAAAGTGAGGTCGGCCTCTGGCGCAGCCCAACCTGGCGGAGCCCCCGGGCGCTTGGAGGTGGCCCGATCTGACGGAGGAACGGCTTGATGTGGCGATCTGAAGGCGGTGCTTGAGAGCCGCCCTGGAGGGCCGCGACTGCGTGGTGTGCCGGCACCATGTAGCGGGCAGCGAAGCGGTCGCGGAGCTCCCCCAGGATGCCACCTTGGATCCAGGGAGGTTGAGCAGCTAGGCGCGCGGCTCACCGGCGAGGGCCATGGGGAACCAGTTGGCCATGATCTTGTCGTCGCCTCCGGCCTTGAGGACAGCCTCCTCATACGCTAGCAGGAACGGCGACGGGTCTTCCGCGCCGTTGTAACGCGGCAGCATATCCGGCTTGAACTTGGTCGGCCACCGCACCCGCCGTAGGGCGGGGGCCAAGGCTCGGTACCCAGATGCCCCGCTGTCGATGTCGGCCGCAGGGGCGGATGGCAGGGCACCTGCCATGGGGGCGAAGTGCGGTGGCACGGGGCGCATGCTGGTGGAGAGGAGCTACGCCGCACCCCTACCTGGCGCGCCAAATGTCGGATGTGGGGTTCCGGCAAACCCTTAAGGTTCGAACTCTGGGGTGCGCGCGAAGTCTTTCCCTCCTACCGATCCACGCCCTAGCTCACTAAGATCTTGTGGACGAACTCGACGAACTCGCAACACAGAAAGACACGAGATTTATACTGGTTCGGGCCACCGTTGTGGTGTAATACCCTACTCCAGTGTGGTGGTGGTGGATTGCCTCTTGGGCTGATGATGAACAATACAAGGGGAAGAACAGCCTCCTGAGGTTGAGGTGTTCTTGTGCTAGCCGAACTTGTGTGAGTCTGTACTCGGTGTCCCTACTGCGGTAGCTAGCTCTACATATATAGGCCCTGGTCCTCTTCCCAAATATTGAGCGGGAAGGGAGGCAACAACGGCGGGCAAATTTGAATGGGGACAGCCAGTACAAGCTATCCTGACAAAAGTGGTCTTCGCCTGCGAAAAGCTCTGGTGGTGACGCCGTCTTGGGCTCCACGGTGACCTCCGTCCTGCCGTCCTTCTGGTCTTGGTCTCGTTGCACCGATATGGCAACCTTTGCCTGATGCCTCGGTACTCCTCGCCTGCGCTGGCCTCCTTAGCATCAAAGAGGAAACAAGGACGCTGCGCGCGCTGGCTCCTGCCTGGCGCCGATCGTCATGGCTCACGTCACGAGAGCCTCGTGAGGTTTGTCCCGCCTTGATATCTCCGCTCCTCGTGAGCCTGCCTGGCTAGGCCACTCCTGAGGAGGTCTTGCGTCGTCCGCCTCGCGAGGCTTGGCCCCTCGCGAGGGTCTTGGATGCCTTGTTGATGAAGATGGGCCGTACGACCCGCTGGCTTACCCACGCCGTGGGCCGCAGGCAGGCAAGTCAGGGGACCCCCGTTCCCCGAATGCCGACACTATAGCTCGCACAGTAGCTAGCCTACTAACACCAAGAATCATCAAAGAAGCCCTGCTGATATGATAAACAGTTTAAACTTACATCAATGCATGCCATATATTACATCAAAAGCTGGTGAGGATACATCTGTTTCCATAACTCGGAGAGGGTTCGCATGATTCACTATCAAACAAAAGTACTAGCAAGTACCGCCCACACAAGACAGTGCACTAGCCCTAAGATGATTTGATAACACGCATCGTTCTGGTAATTAAACACAGGGCAAGGCAAACTACCCTGAAGGAATAGCGCGACCAACTATTTCTTGTCATCGATCTCTCGGGCAATGACCACAGCACGGACAACGGCATGGGAATCGATCTCTGGGGCGATGTCCCCAGGACTGACCGCGACATCGGAATCGATCTCTGGGCGATGTCCACAGGATGGACAGCGGCATCAGAATTGATCTCCGGGGCGATGCCAACAGGACGGACCGCGACATCGAAAACGATCTCTGGGGCGTTGTCCATAGGACGGGCCGCGACATCGGAATCATCAAGGACGTCCACCGGCACCTGCACAACCCTAACATATTAGCAAGCACATTGCAAATAATCAAAAACCACAACTTTCATTTTTTACCTTGTGCAGCTCACCGAGGGATCCCATCCCTCCGGGGCCATCTCCTCGTCCTCGATGGGGGCCATCACCTTGACAGGGGAATACTGCTTCTCAACGGCGACTATCTCCTCAAACTCGGCCTTGAGCCGCGCAAAGGTGGCCATCAGAGTTTCTGGGGTAGGCACGGTGGGGCCCTTGTTGTTCTTCCAACTTTCTTTGAGGAGTTCATCCGCCAACGTCGTCAACTCTTTGGCCAGTGCTTATTTCTTGGAGTTCTTCATCTCCACGGGTTGGCCTGCCAACATGGTCAACTCGTTGGTCGGTGCTCACTTCTTGGAGATCGCTGTCTCCAGTGGGTTGTCCGCCGGCAACTCTTTGCCTAGTGCTCCAGGATCCATCAATGAACTGACAAACAAAAAGCAATCGAAAGGCAACCACAATCGCAATGAAAACGGGAAAAGAATAGGCTGTTAGAATCGGTCGATGCTTCGCAAAAAGAAGATTCTTGGAATGAAAATATAGCAGCATCACTGATTCGCCCACCTTTCCTTCGTCGGTACAGAAGAAAAATGGCAGAAGTGAGTAGCCTGGAGTGAGGTTTTCTTCAAGAAAGGGGAGAAAGGGCTTCAACGAGCGTTCCAGTGAAATGATGGTTGCTTCGTCCAGTCCAGCTTCGAGGCCACTTTACCACTGCCGGTAAAGGTGTGGGTTTTGTGATATGACGAGTCATGACGGCCACATCGGGGTGACTGGTGGTTTCGACTGTAGCACCTCGCTGTGATTTGGTGGATGGCACGCGGGCCCAGATGCTTTGATGTCCCGCATGTAGATAGGGCGGCTAGTCATATAGGAGTGGTCAATATTGTGCACCGCGACCAAGGCGGAGAGTAAAACGACAAAACTACGTAATTAATGCATGAGTTTAATTAGGGTAGTTTTGTAAAGTACGAGATACATTCCTCCAATCGCAAAATGCCTTGGTTGATGAGATTTGAGATTTGAGCCCTATAAACCGGAAGGGGGATTTGAGATTTGAGATTTGAGATACTGCACGCGGTGTAGTCTAGTCACTTGTTGGAATCTCTAGTGTACCGCATGATTCTTTGCTTCTTCTTACTACTATGTACTACTTCACCGACATGTGGGATAGACAGCAGCATCCGGGTCGACGTAATACATGTCATGCACCAGATTAGAGTGCGGAGCGGAAGGGGGGCCTCATCCCAGTCGATGGCCAGCCTCGACGCGGAGCAGTTGGTGCACCGGGAAGCGGTGCTCTCTCAGCCGTCGCGCCGCTTCAAAGCCGGCACTAGTGAGAGGTCGCCTCCGCTCTGGCCGGGCATTAATGCGGCACTGACGCTCCAGGGCAACGCTGACCGTTTCACACGGGAAGCGCGCGCTGGCAAGGGAGTATAGGTTTTGAACCGTTTCATGTGTAGTACTGGTAGTTTGCAAAACTACTCAACTATTGCACTCAGTTTCCTAAGAAATTGTGGTAAAACATGTTACTCCACAGCCCGCTTCCCTTCTCCTTCCTCTTCCACCGCCCGCGCACGTCCGCGGGAAGCGACCGGTCAACCCTTATATAGGAGTGCTAGCACAAAAAATATGCATGCATGACCACTAAAATTTCCAGATTAAACACCCGCTCCGGCGGGAGTATGGCGTATGTTGTTACCTTCGGTCGGTCCATGGCTATCGGGCGACGGCGACCAGAGAAGAGGCGGCGGGAGGGGAATGAATGCAGCTACTGTTTGGGTTCACCGTCCGGCTAAAATAAATGTGCAGCATCACGTGTACCCGCGGGTGCACAAATTATAACACACGTGTCTGCTTAAGTGGGCGTCACGTAACTGGTGTGTGTGTGTGTGCGAGATTCTCAAAGACAGAGTGCGTGTGTGCGACTCTACCCTTCGGACATGTACTCAACCTTTTGCATCGGAATATAAGTATAATGGTATTTACTTTAGCTAGTGATTTACGTGGCCATGTTAACGTGGTTGTGTAAAAAAATGTCACTTCCTGCTCGTGATTTGCGTCATATAATTACAAGCAAGATGCTCGTTCATTGCACGAAACATCAATATGCATTTTTTTACAAAACACATGTTGTGATTTACCCATGCAGGAGTAATCCCATGTGTAAAAACTAATGATATTTCGAGAATTTTATCGGAAAACTGGTATCTCGAGTATGTCATCGAAAAAATTAAAGATGAGAGATAAGGTGAGGAATAGTGGAGCGTGGTGGTGACTGGTGGTCAGAATGGGCAGAGGCATGGGGATGGACGGCGCCGGCAGGCGGTAGCGGCCACCATGATTGATTGTTCCGGAGAGTTTCTTTTTTAATTGCTCAGCAATGAGGTGTGGGAGATAAGGATGTGGAGAGAGGTGCGGCTATCTTTTGTAAAATTATCATAGTTTGCTTTCTATCCGTCAGATATAGATCAGGCGGTCTATATAACAAGATGGCAGGCACACCATCATCGGCAACTCGGTTTTTATAAGGGTACAAATGATAAGTTTGCTAACTACTAAAGTAAAGTGGAATTTGTCCATGTTATACAAGTAAATTAAGGTGATTGTTTATCATACGGGTAAGGATGGATGAAGGGTGGTAGGAAGAAATGCTCCGCCTAGAGCATGTGTGTGTGAGATGGAGTCTCAGTGTGTGTGTGTGTGTGGGAGAGAGAGAGAGATGGAGTCTTAGTGTGTGTGTGTGTGATGGAGTCTTACTGTGTGTGCGCGCGTGTGTGTGTGTGGGTGGGTGGGTGGGTGCGTGCGTGCATGTGTGTGTGTGTGTGTGTGTGTGTGTTTGTGTGTGTGTGTGTGTGTCGCGGGGTCTTCGGTGGCGGATGTAATTTAAGTGTGCATGGCTTCATCATAGAGAGGTGATGTGTATGGCGAAGGCCAGCAACGATGGGGTGCGAGAGAGAAAATGCCCGAAGAGAGGGAAGAGAAGGTGTGTGCGCGTGAGAGTAGTCGACATCGAGAGAACGTCTTTGTTCGAGAGACACCAAGGAAGACTACTATATATCGATGGTGCATGTAGGCGGGAATTAAACGAAGGAATGGTCTTATTGGTTTCGGGGATATAGTGGAAGAGTGAGAGGGGGGGTAGCTACAAGGAGATTGTTAAGTGTGAGTGTGTGTTTTACCCATCCAGGCGGAAGTTATGTGCAAACAAGAAGAGAACGATTCGATGTGGCGTTAGGGTTGAGGTTAATTAACTACTTATGGAGACATAGAGACCTTCAACGTGCATGTGTGAGAGGTATACATGTATACGTGGGATGTGTGTGTGTGTGCGTGTGTGCGCACATGATCAAGATAAAAGAAAGAAGACATAAGTCATAAGCTAAGATCAACGACATGGGAGAGACGGATCGGTATGACAATATGCATGCGTGCGGGAATGCAGGGAAGAAGGCCTGACAATTGAGCATGTGTTTTTGTCTTTAAGAGATAGTGGCATGGGCTGGAGCATGCATCTAAGGAGAGCAGAGGGAGTGAGGCACAACGATTGTGCAAAAGAGATCAACCTATAAATGAAAGAAAGTTTATGGAGAAACGGATAAATAGAAATATAAAGATGCTAGCTAGTGTGCGTTAGAGATAGGAGTCGAGTGGATCAGAAGGCTGAGTTATGGGTGTGGGTGTGAGAGAGATGAAGAAAGGGTGCATGTGACTCACATACAAACAAATATCGGAGAGACATGAGATCCCGAGAGACGGAGTTTTGTGTCTGCGAGAGAGAAAGATATTTCAAAACGAGAGTGATAGCTAGAGAAACATATGAGGGAACGCAAGATATCTATAGGGAGAGACAGTGTGTGTGAGCGACATGCAAGAGAACAGTGGAGAAATACGAGACCCTGGGAGACAGAGTTTGTGTTTGTGTGTGAGAAAGAGATATTTAAGAGGAAGAGTCGTAGGTTCTCATACCTAAGGAGCGAAAGACATCTCTGTATTAGGGGTGTGCAAGTTGCACACAAGGGAATAGCAGAGAGAAATGAGACCCCGGAAGACAAAGTTTTGTGTTTGTGTGAGAGAATGAGATTCCACATGGAGAATCATAGTTAGAGACACATAGCAGGGAGCGAGATATACTTAGAGAGAGATAGAGTGATGAAGGTCGAGGGAGAGAGTACCGTCAGTGTGTTACGAAGATAAAAGATCATTGTCGACATACAGGTAGCACGAGAGATACCCGAGAGACGATGAACGTGTATAGGTCTAGAGAGATACTCCTATATAAGCATGAGTCATAGTTATATGAGATGAATATCTGCATTAAACGGGATTCAAATATTTAAACTGGAGCACGACATCGATAATATCATAACGCAAATTGGTGTATCAAACATGCATATTCATTTGAATTTTGGGACACGTGTAATGTTATATAGTTTATTAATATTGGTGATCCATAGATTCTTTAATTAGAAACAATGCATGGTTTATATGCAATTAATGTCTAAACGGGATACACTATATGTTGCGTGTGTGAAACACATAATACATGTTTGAGAAGTAAAAAAACCCCGCATGAAACACACATTAATTGGAGATAGTTAGTGAGGAATGCATACATTGGATTTCAACATAAAGTGGTTTCAAATATTTGAAAATCCAAATTGATGGATACAACCTTATGAATCTAAGATCATGCCATTTGTAAACCATATTTATGTATAAAGGGTGTTGTGCTTTTGAAAGTATATATAAAAAATGATGTATATAGAATTTTATTCTAATCGAAAATGGATCCCGCCCGAAAAAATAGAATATAAACGGGATTCGAATTGAGTTGGCACGGTAAACGTGCACTCTTCAAAATTTAAATGAAGCGGGGAAAGTCGCAGTAACCGCTCGAAACTAAAATCTGCGAGATGGAAATTACTACTGCCTATCCCTGCCACGCAAAGCCTATCTGCTCGATTTTTATAGGTTTCGATAGGGCTAGGTTTGTAATTTCACTCGAACGTGACATAACCGCCTCTCACCCGGATTCATACACGGTGGGCGCCAAAACACAGTGTGTCCTCGGCCGAAATCGACTCCCTCCCCGATTCATACACGGTGGGTCCCAAAACACCCTCTCCACCTCCATTTCCCCATTCGTACTCCGTGGGCGCCAAAACACCCTCTCCACCCCAGCCTCCTCCATCCGCCACCCCATTCACCGCCGTCCTCCTCCACCATGCCGGAGCTGATACCCAGACGCCGCCATCCATTACAAGAGTTCAACCTCTCTCATCCACGGCTTCGGACCAGGATCCTTGCATCCCGTCCTCTCGCTTCATCCCCGCCGTCGTCCACCTTGCCGGCGCCGCTCCTACGACCGTCTCGTCCACCGCGCCCCGCCACCACCGTCGACCCTCCTAGATCTGCTTCCACGCCGCCGACAGCCATAGCTACCGCAGCACCGTCAAATTCTCAGCAGATGCATACACCGCGCCGCACCAGAGGCGGTACTCTTTCGTATCTGCTCAACTTATTTATCGTAGCAAGAAAATAGATCGTCACTGCTTTAGTCTGTTTTCTTGTTCATCACTTACTTGCTAGTTGAGAGCAAACATTGGTTGCGAAGTTGCCTTTGTCCAGTTTGCACCTTCAGATCCGCCATCGCACGCTCAACACTATACTCCCAATGCTTATGGTTTTCCCCTTTTATATTCCACACTAGTAAAATCACAGTAGACTAAATTTCAAAATTGGGTCAGTCGATTTTTCAGACCTCTCCGGAGTTCGCCGGTGCGAACGAAGGGGCTCGGGTGGGGACTTTGGTTGGGGGGGCGGAGGTGGGGCCTCGTCGAACGATGAAAACTCACCGCGGGTGGGGGCGGGGGTGGGGTGGCGGAGGAACACAGGCGGTGGGGGCCGATGGTCCGGCCGGCGCCCCGTGCGGTATTCTGTATGGGAAGAATCAGAGACGAGGAAGAAGAAGGGTTAGGAGACGTAGGATCTTCATCCAACCGCCTGAAATGGTCGATTGACCCAAATGCAGACATGCCTTTATATTCAGTACCATCATCGTACCTGTTAGCACTGCTCCTGAATCCATCAAGCTAAACAACGTGCCACTCATAATTCCAAACTTGTTCCTCAAGTACGAATCTGATATGATGCTGATATTACTAAAACAGATAACATTTAATTGGTCAGCTAATGTTCCTACTTTACTTTCAAAAAGCACGTGCACCACATATAGAGAGACAGCAGGGAGTTGCTTTCTTAATGCGCTCTGGTTCATCATGTGTGGGCACAGCGCAACGAACATTTTATTATCCAAAATCTGCTTGCTCTTCTTTACCATGTTCCTCTTCCGTTCTTCTTTAATAAGTACTCTCTCCGTTCCTAAATACAAGTCTTTGTATAGATTCCACCATGGACTACATATCGAGCAAAATGAGTGAATCTACTCTCTAAAATGTATCTGGATACATCTGTATGTGATCCATAGTGGAAATCTCTACCAAGACTTATATTTTGGAACGGAGGGAGTATGATAGTAGTACAGTATGTTCCTTGTAGTGAAGATGAGCAGGGACAATTGCAGTGTAGAGGTCTATAAGGTTGGTTGGTATGGACACTTTGAACTCGTCGGGCCTCTTTGATTCGTAGGATTTTGTAAACATGGGAATAGGATTTGTAGTGGCCTGCCCACTTGAATCCTATAAGAATAGCAAGAAAATGCGGGGAGCTGTGTCGCCTTTGAGAGTTACACTGATATTAACAATACCGCACCTTCAGTTGAAGAGAGCTGGTATCCGAAGCCTTTCTAGCCGTACCGGCAATACTAGCACATATATTCCAGCACTTTGCTGATTTTACTCTGATGCCTATGGTTTTCCCGTTATATCTACACTATGATCTGTGTAGCTGCTTTGTGTCGCACTAGCAGTAGTCCACTCTTGAAGCTAAACACCGCAATGACTAACAAAATTGGCACCAAGGCATTGAGTGCCATTCTGGATACAATGAAACTCATACGCTCCCCACCTGTTGACTCTTGTTCAGAATATGATCCTAATGACTCTTGTTGAAAATTGCCACATATAGAGAGACAACATGGAATTGCATTTCTTTGGGCGCTGTGATTCATCATGAGTGGGCAACCAACATTGTATGCAATTAAGCGGAACCTCAAGAATATGCTTCCTCTTCTGTTCTTTAACATGTTCCTCTTTTGTTATTCTGTATTTAGTACGTACAGTATGTTCCTTGTCAGGAAGGGGAGCAGGGACATCTGCAGTCAACAGCTGATAGAGCTGGCATGTACTTGATCGATAGGCTTTCAATTACTAGCGGCAATACAACATCGTATTTTCAAGCCAGTTCCGCTTTCCCGATTTATATATCGTGGTTATGGTGTACCCCTTTTATGTACACTATGATATGCCTACTTGCTGTGTGCTCTTTTTATCATGGTTTGGCAATAAACTCTCTATACAGTATATTTTGAACCTATCATCTGCGAACTATCCTTACTTCTAGAGCCTATTTTTGTGTGTACTTGTGCCAGATTATATAAATGCACGCACCATATTACAGCACACATGAGCTCTCTCATCAGAATCCAGTGATATGACAGAAGTGTTTACAGGGGCGCCCCTATATTAGAATATCCTCTGCATTACAAAGATAATCTCACAACTATTTATGTTTTCATGGTTCTCAGATAGTATACGTAATTACAGTGAATATCAGAATCCGCGCATCAGAAGAATATTATGGAACACTGCAATGACTTACAAAATTGGCACCAAGGCATTGAGTGCCACTATGTATGCAATGAAAGTCATACGCTCCCCACCTGCAGATTCTTGTTTAGAATATGATCCTAATGACTATTCTAACCTCGAGGAGTCAAAAGCAGATGGCCTGTCATATTCACCCATCAAGGTGCCTGCTCTATTTTGGCAAGGTTTTATTGATTGCGCGTATCTTGCATATGTTGTCTTGCATTTCTTCTACTTTGTTGCACCGCCATCTGCTTAGTTTACTCATCATATATGTCGAGATGCCATGCCCATCCATTATCAATACATATTCCATCTGTCATCATACCATGTTTTTCCACTCAAATGTTGTTCTTGTGCATCAGACATCAAAAAGGAAGAGGGTGATTGCCGAACCTGAAGGAGCACCAGCAAAGTCCTTGAAAAATGCGGTTGTGCCGGAGAAATCAGACAGCACCCCACTTATATTGGGTGTACAACCAGTGACTCAAAATGTAGGACCGAATCCAGCAGACTGTACCCATACTTCACTGGCCACACCACTAGCCCCACCACACAGGACCTGCACTCCAGCAAAAGGTATGCCGATTTCAGTTGCCATAGCACCAGCCGTACCACAGAAAAATCCCACTCCAGCAAAAAGTACAGCAAGTCCACCGGCCGAAGACCTATCCCAACTGCAGAGACGGCCAATTCCTGCAGATTGGAACCCCATTCTAGTTATTCCCAGTTTAAAAGACAATGCTTTCAATGTTGTTAGGGACTACGTGCATATATTCCCATCATTGGAAGATTATAGTGAAGATAAACACCATTTTCACATCTTCCTGTCCCACTTACGTGTAAGTGCTATTATTCATGGTGATTATTTTCCTGTTTTCTGCTGATTGAACACATCAATGATTTACATTACATTATTGTAAGTAGGCGAGGGTCAATCTGGATAGTCATGACGAGCAAAGCTTGCTTGCACTTTTCAAGGAAGCATTGCAGCAGTATTGGTGTTACCTGAGGAAATCACACTTTGATGGCAAGTCTATAAACGAATTTCTCGTGAAGTCTCATGTGCTAAATTTAGAAGACATTGAATGGAAAAACCTTGTTATGCACTGGTCTCGTTCCGAGGATGAGGTACTATCTATGATATCGCATGACAATTTGAACTTCTACCTTTCCGCATGTGCCTTACGGATCTTTTTTGCAGCAAATCTGCTCGAAAAAGAATTCCGGTTTGACAAGAACGACAGGATATGGCAAATATGCTGCCCGCTGGTTTGCTCTTGTTAGTACCTGTTGTCCTGTACCACTGTACTTGCATACATACCTGGTTCATTATGTGACAGCAGTATGCATGATAACTTGCTTATCAATTGTTCGCTCCAAATTACCTGATGTGTATGAATGGTTACATTAGTGTAGAATATATCCAATGCCAATGAATTTTTTTAGCTCTGCATTGTTCTTGTAAGTACCTGCTGTCCTTTATCATTGTACTTATATTGACAGGTAGTTGTTCATGTACCATCACTCTGCAGCTTATTTTCCTTTGCCCTCCATTTTCTACACATAAGATCTATATTTACTCTTACCATAAGGTTGGATAACACCGATGGTACTGAAGAAGTTTAGCTCTGCATTGCTCTTGGTTGTACCTTTTGCCTGTATCACTGTACTTACATTTATAGCTACTTGGTTATGTAGCATCACTCTTCATCTTATCTTAAATTGTCACATCTATATTTACTCTTACCAAAATGTAGAATAAAGGAAATGCTTATGAAGAAGATTCCGTGGTAAACTTCTTTAATTGCCCCCCCCATCAGCATGGACAAGGGCTTTATAGAGCCTGCCTTCACCAATAATGTAAGTTTGTCCTTCACAAGCCTTCAAACTTTATTGTGTATATTTGGTTAGGCATGACTGCAACAGCTGTTTATTTTTGGTGTTTGCATCAAATTGCATGTTTAAAGTTTATTATGTACTCCAGTTCATAAACAAAAGTTTGTCCTTCTCAATTTAAGTTTTCAGTTGTACAACCAAGTTCCTTCTTCATACCATGTAAATTAAACTATACAGAGCAAGTGATCTTATTTTGCCAATCTGAAATGGGATAAATTGACAGCACACTAACCATTGATACTTATGAGTTCTTGATCTGTAATCCAGTGGTGTCATGAAGCTGCCAACTCCTTCACAATGTCATTTCCTGGCATGTCTTGACATGAACAATACCATATTGTGTTAATGCTATTTTAAACTGTGTCACTTTATTCGTCAGTAAGAAATGTGATGAATTGTCAGCACTAATACTTGTATGTGCAAAACCTGTCATATGTCTGCTTGTTTATCTTTCAGAGTGAGGAGGATATAAGTGTCAAACAAGTGCAGTCTCACCAGCTTGCTCAGCTGCTTGCGCTGCAACTCCCAAGCAGGGCTATCCTTTCTTGAACTCTATTGAAGGGCTGTCGGTTTTGTATATTATTTTGTCGGCGTGTTTAGTTGCACTGGTGGCGATCTTTGATGCCCAGTGTATGTAATCTGCTGTCTGCTTGTGCTTTATTATCATAGTGGCGAACTTTGCTGCCCAGTGGATGTAATATGCCATAATTTCTTTATTGTATAGTCTAGGTTTTTTTCTTATTCATGATGTTGTAGTTATTTTACTGTATATATATCCTGTCTTCGCAGTAAACCGGCCAAACCGTAAAATTACGGTACATAATCAAGCGTCATGCAAATCACCATGTATGATCTGCATCATGGGCCCCGTCATCTTGGTCCGTTAACAGGCCTAAATGTAAACTGGCCCACTAGTAGATTCGGGCCTTTAATAGGCCGAGTAAACCGCCGGCCCTATTTTCCCAAGAAAACTCAATGGGCCTTTAGGAGGCTGAAAAGTAGGTTGGCCCTGAAACGTGCCGAACAGCTCACGGGCCGGCAGCAGGCCGAAATAGACCCCTGCCCATGAATGTGCCAATCAAATCATGGGCTTATAACAGGCCAAAATTGTCTCGGTCCTTGTTTGGCCCAATTAGATTATCGGCTGCGAGCAGGCCGGATGCAAATCGTGCTGTAGTTAGGTCCAACTATATGACGGGCTTTTAACAGGCCGGAATTAATATAGGGCTGAAATGTTAAACGGGACCTTAACAGGCCAAAACTAATATCAGGCTGAATTACTAAATGGGCCTTTAGCAAATGGGCCCAAAAGCGTAGCGTCCAGTTGACGGGCAGAATCTGATATGGGCCATAATTTAGCCAAAGCCTCTTAAAGGGCTGGAACTGATCTGGGCCGTAATTTAGCCCAGAACGTGGTATCTTTTAACGGGCCGGATCTCATATGGGCCATTATTAGGCCCGGAACGTGGCAGGCCATTAATGGACCGGATCAAATATGGGCCGGCATTTGGCCCAAAACATGGCAGCCAGTTAATGGGCCGGCCTACTAGGGTCCTCAAAATCTTGTGGGCCTAAAGCTGGGCTGGCCCATTAATGTCGGCAAAATCTCGTTGGCCTTTAGCTGGACCGGCCCATTATGGTCCACAAAAATCTTGTGGGCCTTTACCTGGGCCGGCCCATTATGGCCCACAAAATCTTGTGTGCCTTTAGCTGGGCCGTCCCATTATGGTCCACAAAATCTTGTGGGCGTTTAGTTGGGCTGGCCCATTTCACTACAAAAAAAACACTTCCGTGATGATACGTGTTTGTCACAGTAGGTCACGTTTTTTGTCATGCATGTACATCCATGACAAATTTATGACAGAATCAAGATAGTCATACCTGTGCTGTCCTAGAAGTGTTCCATGACATTACCAAAATTATCATCACGGAAGTGTCCACTTCCATGACGATAAATCGCGCGTCACAGAAGTGCTTTCGTCAAGGGTGACCGACACGTGGCATCCACCGTAACGGAATGCCGTTAAGCTATCGGGTCGGGTTTTGGATCCGATAACCCGTTAATAGCCCCGACCAATGGGGATTTTCCACGTGTAAAATCATCATTGGCTGGAGGAGACACGTGTCAAGTCCGCGTTGGCACAGGTGTCACTCATCCAATGGGCGAGACGCGCCTATGATATGTTGACACGTTGACCGGCCCATCAAGTTTAAATGGGCCGGCCCAACTGAAGGCCCACAAGATTTTGCGGACCATAATGGGCCGGCCCAGCTAAAGGCACACGAGATTTTGCGGACCATAATGGGCTGGCCCAGCTAAAGGCCCACAAAATTTTGCGGGCCATAATGGGCCGGCCCAGGTAAAGGCCCACAAGATTGTTGTGTGCCATAATGGGCCGGGCCAGGTAAAGGCCCACAAGATTCTTGCGGATCATAATGGGCCGGCCCAGCTAAAGGCCCACGAGATTTCGCCGACATTAATGGGCCGGCCCAGCTATAGGCCCACAAGATTTTGAGGACCCTAGTAGGCCGGCCCATTAACTGGCTGCCATGTTTTGAGCCAAATGCCGGCCCATATTTGATCCGGTCCATTAATGGCCTGCCACGCTCCGGGCCTAATAGTGGCCTATATGAGATCCGGCCCGTTAAAAGCTTACCACGTTCTGGGCCAAATTACGGCCCAAATCAGGGCTGGCCCTTTAAGAGGCTTTGGGCTCAATTATGGCCCATATCAGATTCGGCCCGTCAACTGGACACTATGCTTTTGGGCCCACTTGCTAAAGGCCCACTTAGTAATTCGGCCTGCTATTAGTTTTGGCCTGTTAAGGGCCCGTTTAGCATTTCGGCCCTATATTAATTTAGGCTTGTTAAAAGCCCGTCATATAGTTGGGCCTAACTACGGCCCGGTTTGCATCCGGCCTGCTCGCAGCCGATATCTGATTGGGCCAAACAAGGACCGAGACAATTTTGGCCTGTTAAAAGCCTGTGATTTGATACGCACAATCATGGGCCAGGGTTCATTTCGGGCTGCTGCCGGCCTGTGAGCGGTTCGGCATGTTTCAGGCCCAACCTACATCGTGATTGCATGAAGGCCCGATTATGTAGCGTAATTTTACGGTTTGGCCGGTTTACTGCGAAGACAGGATATATATACAGTAAAATAACTACAGCATCGTGAATAAGAAAAAACCTAGACTATACAATAAAGAAATTACGGCATATTACATCCATTGGGCATCAAAGTTCGCCACTATGATAATAAAGCACTAGCAGACAGCAGATTACATACACTGGGCATCAAAGATCGCCACCAGTGAAAATAAACACGCCGACAAAATAATATACAAAACCGACAGCACTTCAATAGAGTTCAAGAAAGGTTAGCCCTGCTGGGGAGCTGCAGCACAAGCAGCTGAGCAAGATGATGAGACTGCGCTTGTTCAACACTTATATCTTCCTCACTCTGAAAGATAAACAAGCAGACAGATGACAGGTTTTGCACATAAAAGTATCAGTGCTGACAATTCATCACATTTCTTACTGACGAATAAAGTGACACAGTTTAAAATTGCATTAACACAATATGGTATTGTTCAGGTCAAGACATGGTAGGAAATGACATTGCGAAGGATTGGGCAGCTTCACGACACCACTGGATTACAGATCAAGAACTCATAAGTATCAATGGTTAGTGTGCTGTCAATTTATACCATTTCAGATTGGCAAATAAAGAGACGGTTTAAATAATAGTAGAATGATATGACATTGTTCCTAGTTAAGACATTGCAGAATATGACATTTTGCTGTAGTGGGTAGGTTCACCACACCACTGGATTACGGATGAAGAACAGAAGCATACATGCAGTGCAAAAGAAGATCACTTGCTCTGTATAGTTTAATTTACATGGTATGAAGAAGGAACTTGGTTGTACAACTGAAACTTAAATAGAGAAAGGACAAACTTTTGTTTATGAACTACATAATAAACTTTAAACAAGCAATTTGATGCAAACAACAAAAATAAACAGCTGTTGCAGTCATGCCTAACCAAATATATACAACAAAGTTTGAAGGCTTGAGATGGACAAACTTACATTATTGGTGAAGACAGGCTCTATAAAGGCCTTGTCCATGCTGATGGGGGGGGGCAATTCAAGAAGTTTACTACAGAATCCTCTTCAAAAGCATTGCCTTTATTCTACATTTTGTTAAGAGTAAATATAGATGTGATAATATACGAAAAAATGGTGAATATTTAAGATAAGATGAAGAGTAACGCTACATAACCAAGTAGCTATAAATGTAAGTGCAGCGATACAGGCAAAAGGTACAGCCAAGAGCAATGCACAGCTAAACTTCTTCAGTACCAACCTTATGGTAAGAGTAAATATAGATCTAATGTGTAGAAAATGGAGGGCAAAGGAAAATAAGCTGTAGAGTGATGGTACATGAACAACTACCTGTCATTATAAGTACACTGATAAAGGACATCATGTACTTACAAGAACAATGCAGAGCTAAAAAAACATTGGCATTGGATATATTCTACACTAATGTAACCATTCGTACAGATCTGATAATTTGGAGCGAGCAGTTGATAAGCAAGCTATCATGCATAGTGCTGTCACATAATGAACCAGGTATGTATGCAAGTACAGTGATACAGGACAACAGGTACTAACAAAAGCAAAGCAGCGGGCAGCATATTTGCGATATCCTGTCGTTCTTGTCAAACCAGAATTCTTCTTCGAGCAGATTTCCTGCAAAAAAGATCCGTAAGGCACATGCGGAAAAGTAGAAGTTCAAATTGTCATGTGATTTCATAGACAGTACCTCATCCTGGGAACGAGACCAGTGCATAACAAGGTTTTTCCATTCAATGTCTTCTAAATTTAGCACAGGAGACTTCACCGGAAATTCGTTTGTAGACTTGCCATCAAAGTGCGATTTCCTCAGGTAACACCGATACTGCTGCAATGCTTCCTTGAAAAGCCCAAGCAAGCTTTGCTCGTCATGACTATCCAGATTGACCCTCGCCTAGTTACAACAATGTAATGTAAATCATTGATGTGTTCAATCATCAGAAAACAGGAAAATAATAACCATGAATAATAGCACTTACACGTAAGTTGGACAGGAAGATGTGAAAATGGTGTTTGTTTTGACAATAATCTTCCCATGATGGGAATATATGCACGTAGTCCCTAACAACATTGAAAGCATTGTCTTTTAAACTGGGAATAAATGGAATGGGGTTCCAATCTACAGGAATTGGCCGTCTCTGCAGTTGGGATAGGCCTTCGGCCGGTGGACTTGCTGTACTTTTTGCTGGAGTGGGATTTTTCTGTGGTACAGCTGGTGCTATGGCAAATGAAATCGGTATACCTTTTGCTGGAGTGCAGGTCCTGTGTGGTGGGGCTAGTGGTGTGGCCAGTGAAGTATGGGTACAGTCTGCTGGAGTCGGTCCTACGTTTTGTGTCACTGGTTGTACAACCAATATAAGTGGGGTGTTGCCTGATTTCTCCGGCACCACCACGTTTTTCAAGGACTTTGCTTGTGCTCCTTTAGGTTCGGCAATCACCCTCTTCCTTTTTGATGTCTGATGTACAAGAACAGCATTTGAGTGGAAAAACATGGTATGATGACAGATGGAATATGTATTGATAATGGATGGGCATGGCATCTCGACATATATGATGTGTAAACTAAGCTGATGGCGGTGCAACAAAGTAGAAGAAATGCAAGACTACATATGCAAGATACCCGCAATCAATAAAACATTACCAAATTAGAACAGGCACCTTGATGGGTGAATAGGACAGGCCATCTGCCTTTGACTCCTCGAGGTTAGAATAGTCATTAGGATCATATTCTGAACAAGAATCAACATGTGGGGAGCATATGAGTTTCATTGCATCCAGAATGGCACTCAATGGCTTAGTGCCAATTTTGTAAGTCATTGCAGTGTTTAGCTTCAAGAGTTGACTGCTGCTAGTGCGACACAAAGCAGCTACACAGATCATAGTGTAGATATAACGGGAAAATCTTAAGCATCAGAGTAAAATCAGCAAAGTGGAACTTGCTGGAATATATGTGCTAGTATTGCCGGTACGGCTAGAAAGGCTTCGGATACTAGCTCTCTTCAAGTGAACGTGCAGTACTGTTAATATCAGTGTAACTCTCAGAGGCGACACAGCTCCCCGCATTTCCTTGCTATTCTTATAGGATTCAAGTTGGCAGGCCACTACAAATCCTATTCCTATGTTTACAAGATCCTACGAATCAAAGAGATTCAAAGTGTCCATCACAACCGACCGTATGGATCTCTACACTGCAAATGTCCCTGCTCATCTTCAATACAAGGAACATACTGTACTACTATCATACTCCCTCCGTTCCAAAATATAAGTCTTGGTAGAGATTTCCACTATGGATCACATACAGATGTATCCAGATACATTTTAGAGTGTAGATTCACTCATTTTGCTCCATATGTAGTCCATGGTGGAATCTATACAAAGACTTGTATTTAGGAACGGAGAGAGTACATATTAAAGAAGAACAGAAGAGGAACATGGTAAAGAAGAGCAAGCAGATTTTGGATAATAAAATGTTGGTTGCGCGGTGCCCACACATGATGAACCAGAGCGCATTAAGAATGCAACTCCCAGCTGTCTCTCGACCATTTCAGGCGGTTGGATAAAGATCCTACGTCTCCTAACCCTTCTTCTTCCTCGTCTCTGATTCTTCCCATACAGAACACCGCACGGGCCGCCGGCCGGACCACCGGCCCCCACCGCCTGTGTTCCTCCGCCACCCCCACCCCCACCCCCGCCCCAACCCCCACCCGCGTTGAGTTTTCTTCGTTCGGTGAGGCCCCACAACCACTCGAGCCCCTTCGATCGCACCGGCGAACTCCGGCGAGCTCCAAAAAATCGACTGACCCAATTTTGAAATTTAGTCTACTGTGATTTAACTATTGTGGAATATAAAAGGGGAAAACCATAAGCATTGGGAGTATAGTGTTGAGCATGCCATGGCGGATCTGAAGGTGCAAACCGGACAAAGGCAACTTCGCAACCAAGACAAGAAATCAGAGTAAAGCAGTGGCGATCTATTTTCTTGCTGCGATAAATAAGTTGAGCAGATACGAAAGAGTACCGCCTCTGGTGTGGCGCCGTGTACGCATCTGCTGAGAATTTGACGGTGCTGCGGTAGCGATGGCTGTCGGCGGCGTGGAAGCAGATATAGGAGGGTAGACGGTGGCGGTGGGGCGCGGTGGATGAGACAGTCGTAGGAGCGGCGCCGGCAAGGTGGACGACGGCTGGGATGAAGCGAGAGGACGGGATGCAAGGATCCCGGTCCGAAGCCGTGGATGAGAGAGGTCGATCTCTTGTAATGGACGGCGGCGTCGGCGTATCAGCTCTGGCATGGTGGAGGGGGACGGCGGTGGATGGGGTGGCGGACAGCGGCGGACGGAGGAGGGTGGGGTGGAGAGGGTGTTTTGGCGCCCACGGAGTACGAATGGGGAAAAGGGAGGTAGAGAGGAAGGGGGGAACCATGTATTCAGGGCGCGCTTGTCTCAAATGCGAGGAAATTTACAAACTTAGCCCCCATTTCAAATGTCTACTACATCACAGCAACATTATTCGGTTGGGGATAGGACGGTAATCTGGCATACACCGAATATTTGCCGACGAGAGTTTGTTTTTGGTGCCCACCGTGTATGACTATGAATCGGGGAGGGAGTCGATTTCGGCCGAGCACACACTGTGTTTTGGCGCCCACCGTGTATGAATCCGGGTGAGAGGCGGTTACGTCACGTTTGGGTGAAATTACAAACATACCCCTATCGAAACCTATAGAAATCTAGCAGATAGGCTTTGCGTGGCAGGGATAGGCAGTAGTGATTTCCATCTCGCGGATTTTGGTTTCGGGCGGTTACTGCGACTTTCCCCGCTTCGTTCAAATTTTGCAGAGTGCACGTTTACCGTGCCAACTCAATTCGAATCCCGTTTGTATTCTATATTTTTTTCGGGCGGGATCCATTTTCAATTGGAATTACATTCTATATACATCATTTTTTATATATACTTTCAAAAGCACAACAAAGAATTCTGCTCCTTTATATGTATAATATGATTTACAAATACAACGATCTCGAAATCTTAAGGTTGAATTCGAATTTTTTTAACCAAATTATGTTCTACTAAAATGTATGGATCAGTAATATCTACATATTAAATAACATAGATGTGCGTGAATTCATATGAGTATGCATGTTTGATAGATCAATTTTGGTTCGAGTATGGATTACATGTATCATCATCTCGAATTCAAATATTTGAATCCCTTTTTTGTTCACTCCTTTCACGCCCATCTCTCTCGCATGCATGCTCCTTCAGGTAGCTATCACTCTCTTTTCTCCAGCTCACCCGCACCCTCACTTCATGTTTCTCCAATGCTCGCAAACATGGTCTCTCGACGTCTCCCTTGAGAAGTGTCACACTCTCCCTATCATTATACAATACACGGTTTTCATTATCTCTCACGTCTCTACTGTTCTCTGGTATCACTAGGTACCTAAGCTTTCTTTTTCACCGCCACACACACAGTCTCCACTCATCTTTCACTTTGTCTTTCTCTCTATGGGATTCTCTCACACACCCTATATGTCTCTACATATGACTCATACCAATAAAATTACTCTCTCTCTCTCTCTCTCCTGTAGACACAACATTTGTTGCGGTCTCCTTTTCGTCTCCATCCCAGACTGACATTATTCATTTGTTTACCGATCAGACAACCCCGACTACCGTCTCCTCTCTCTCTCTCTCACAGACACACACGCACAACTCCTGCTTCCACTCCCCTTCCCGACTACCGTCTCTCTCTCACACACACAAAACTCTTGCTTTCGCACCCTGACTCGTATTTCTCTCACAAACATTTATCGACTAGCTAGCCTCTAGATAGGTTTATACACCCGCACACTTGTGCTTCCACCATCGCATACATGTCTCTCTCCCGCTCCTTGTATCTATGTAGATTTTTCTGCCCTTCTTGAGACACGCCCTCTCTATCGTGCACACACACACTATCGCCTCATTTTAAGCTGATACCTATCGCACACACTCCTTGTGTCTTTGTCACACATGCACTCCGTCCTCCTCCACTCTCCCTCTCTCTCACACACACATGGGCTTTTTGCAACAACTAGCAAGATGCCCATGCGTTGCACGGAACATCAAGATGCATTTGTATGAGTAGTTTATCTTGTGGGGGAAAAGGATGAACGAGGGAAGGCCTTATTTGCAAATGTGGAGAGGGGTGTGGGTATCTTTTTGCAAAATTGCCATAGTTTCCTTCCTATCCGTCAGATATAGATCGGACGGCCTATATTGCAGGATGGCAGGCACACGGTCATCACCGACAATGCTTTTTATAAGAGGAGGGATAAAAAATAGAGTTGGTAATGATGGTGGGCCTGCCATCCTGCAATGTAAGTCGTCCGATTTATATCTGATGGATAGGAAGGAAAATATGGCAATTTACCCGCACTCTTCACCACATTTGCAGATAAGGCCTTCCCTCGTTCATCCTTTTCTCCCACAAGATCTTGATGTTCCGTGCAACGCATGGGCATCTTGCTAGTAAGAGTAGAAATTAGACATATACCACTTCTCGAATCTTGAAACCAACAACATTCCACCCTTATCTCATCAAAACCGCCAAATGAATATATTTTGAGTGAAACATAACATATTTTTAGTGAAATACGTATTTCAAAACTAGACTTTTTTCTATCAAATCGGTGAATATGTATTAATCTACTTTGATCGTGTGGCAACGCATTGGCACATTGCTAGTAGTTATTATAATTTTTTGGACACCAGACAAACGGTGGAGTACATATACGAAGAGAAGAGGCGCACGCACGCAGTCGGCCTCTCGCTGTCTCGCACAAATGAGTGTTACGTAAAGGCGACGTTAACAAATAAACTCTAAAGCCCTAGGTGCACGATTGCTGCATTCGCGGGTACCGGGTACGTGGTGGAGCACCTTTGTAGGAATAGTCAGCTCGCGTGATAATTTGATCCGTAGGAGTTGATGGTCGGGACCACAGGTGAACGACTTGGACCGTGGTGGCTCGCCAGTTGCCACAGATCGAGTAGCCACGTTTAAAATATCTTTTTTTAGCGGGGTTAAGAGTTCCGATTTTCAATGGCGCGTTATAAGTAGTATGTAGTTTTTAGAACGATTGGTATGGAGCGAAATTTGAATTCATAGTACTACGTACCTCCTTGGCGTATGGTTGTATGGTTTTTTTTGCGATGGAGGTTGTATGGGTTTATGTTGCGAGATGTTGAACCTGGTAGTTCTAGGGCAAACACTATGGTTTAGATTTAGATGCTGGTTTTCAGTAATGAAAATGGGAAGGGGAAACCCTTCTTTCATTAAAAAAACTACTACCTCCATTCTGGTTTACTAGTCCCCATCGTACTTTGGGTCAAAGTTTGTCCACGAATTTTACTTGTAAAATGTGAATGGAAAACGAGATTTTGTTATACCCAAACAAAAAAGGACTGGAGGGAGTGATTGCTCTGACATGGACGCGACTTCTCATAGCGCAGGCATTGAACCGGCGCGCCGGCCAAGAGGGCCGCACTCGCTGCAGGCCCGGCTGAGCACGCTTCCTCGCCGCGTGCAACCAGCTTAAGACTGCCCCGCCTGCCTTCATTGAATCCGCGTGTGCGCCGGCAACACGTCCTTCCGCGAGCCGGCAGGCATTTTAGAACACAAAAAATGACTAAAATATAATTAATTTACTTGTTGTGGTCGCCGTGTTCGATCTGCTCGATGCCCTCTTTGAAGATTGAGGTGTTGTGCATGTTGGGGTGCAAAGAAGCATAGGCGAGAGTGGTCGCCGTATAACCTTGGATGGGGATGAATTGTGTGCTCGGGGGAGTGTGTGTGTGTGTGTGTGTTGTGATGCGTGTGTCTGTGTGTGTGTGTGTGTGTCAGATATTGAGAGAAAACAAACCTAAGGAGAGAAATGGGTATTCACGAAGAGATTGTGCGGGCCTTGAGGTGGGCAGGGGCCGGGTGAGGGTGTCAAAATGTGCGCGTTGATGCATGTGTTCCATGCGACCGTGCGAGGGACGGACGAATCTAGAGAAATGGTTGTTGTGTTACGGATGCTCCTCTCTCTGTCTCTCTCTCCCTCTCTCTCTCTCTCACACACACACACAAGTAAACTAGAAGACCGTTCTCTCATGTATACACAACATATCGGCATCTGTCTATGTCTCACTCATGGATGATCTTTTGCACATTCACACCTCTCTATGTCAGTATCACACGCACACCGTCTCCACATTCCCCTTCCACCACAACACACATATGGACACATACACACGTTCTCTCTCAGTCACACACACAAAATCAGTATTAAAAAAACTAGGGCGCACCTAAAACGTCCAAATCGAAATAAACACGAACTGGAGCTAAATTCAAATATATGGAAATATTGCAGCGTCAAGAACTTTCACAGGAAAAAAAAGTTGGGTAATATTCGAGGATTGTTTTCACACACACAAAACGGTTCGGTGGATGTCCTTCGAGCGCGACACGGTGACGCACCGTTCGATCGACCGCGCAGCCGCGGTTCACGCGCTTGCACAGGATTCCGTATCATGGATGTGGTACTAACTAATAAAACTGCTGCCTAAGTCTAATGTTTACGTGTAATAGTACGGTTTTCTTTTAAGTTTGACCAACCTTATATATAAAACTAAAGTAAGCTCCCACACGTGCACTCATCAATATGCCGCCGCCGCCGTTGCGCATGCCGGCGCCCGCCTACTCCGGCCAACAATTTCTCGCCCATCACCGCCGTGTCGCCGCCATCCCTGTGCCATGAAGCCGAAGGCTCGCCCGCTCACGTCGTCTGCAGTCCCTCCTCGCGATGCCGCCGCGCTGCGAAGCACGCGAGCAACTGGTGGAGCCGCGTCTATGCACGCAGAGTACGAAGAGGAGGACGAGCGCGTGCTCCAGCACGCCGGCGAGGAGGAACTAGCGTGTCATTGTCGTCTCCGCCCGCGCGGAGGAGGCGCGAATGGTGGCTGTCGCGGTGGAAGCCGGTCGCGCGCGCGTCGAGCCCGCAAACCGGGTGCGGACGTGGAATCTACCTTCGTGACCTTGAATGCCACATGGATCCTGCAATCTGAAGGAGCAATTTGGGTCAGTCGACTCATGTGAGCCGTTTGATGCAACATGGATGGCTAGAAGGTCTTCTTCTACCTCTTCTGCCGTCTTCTTCCTTCGCTCCATCGAACTTCTTTCACAAATCGACTGACCCAAATTATACTACTAGTACGAACGTATTAAGTACTGTAGGAACACGAAGATACGAGCAGTAGTACCAACTGCAAGAAGAACAGTAGTAAGACATAGTACTAGTACTACTGTACGTACTAAAGAGTTCAAATAACGAGAAAGAACATAAACATAGTTCTGCTGGGGCCTCAGCACAACACACCCTTGAAAATAAACTAAGCAACTAGTCTGCTTGACACTGTAGTAGAACCAGCATGAGCGACGGCACTGCCACCTACTCGGAGTCCGAGTCCACGTCCTTGACTTCGTCCTCGTCCCTCTTCCTCTTCCTCTTCGCCGACGCTTCTTTGCTTGAACCGAACACTGGGCTCTGCTTCTTCATCCAACCCTTGTAGATATTTAAACTAAGGTAGGCATCCATTGCTGCGTACAGGATGTGATCTTCATCTAATGTCTTTGACTCCCATGCATGATGAAACTCGTGATGAGGTTTCTTCAGTTTAGCGTATGAAGGATCAATCATGGCTGCTGCCAGGGTCAGCATTGAAGGTTGAGAGGAGGACACCAGGCTTGCCTTCTGGAGATCGAAGGGCTGGCCTACAACAAGACCTATCCGACGCAGGACATCCCTGTCGTTCTTAAAGCCTACAGTAACGAATTTCACTCTTTTGTCCTTGAGGAAGTTCTTAAAATCCTGGCACTGAACGTCGGCATGGCATATGTGGTAGACCAAGCAAACGTTATGTACGCAAACCTGGATCACGGCGGGCTTCTTCCTCTCTTCGTCCTTTAGATCCTTCTCTCGTCCCAGGACTGTGGTGTACTCAACATCTAGCCCAGCGACCCACTCATCCGTTGAACTGTTGAACATGCGTAGGAAGCGAGCAAGCCATGCTTTCACCGTCTCGGATCCACGTTTGTAGATGATGATGAACTGATCGCCGGTGATGGCTCTAACCTGGTACTCAGCGGCGACCATGGAGATTTGGGAGGCCATGGATTTTGGAGGAGGGTTAGGAGAAGTTGAACTGTTGTACCCCGCAAAAAAAACTGGGAGCGAACTAATGTGAAAGGACGGGACGACTGGGAGCGAACTGTTATAAGGTAGAAGACAGGGACGAGTAGGGCGTGCGAACGGCATGGGGTTGCTGGCTTGCCCGGTGGATAAACAGCTGCAAGCCCCCAAAGAGTTCTCGAGAACTATGCGGGACCCACCAGATGTCATGTCTACTAGACCCATATCGTAGGCCTGACGGTATAGCTTCTGCCTGTTTGCACGCCATGCCGGCGCGTGGATGTAACTTCACTTTATTCCGTCAAACGTCGCGCCTCCCACGACCTTTGCCTCCCTCGCGCGGTCGCGCCCTTTGAGACTTCGACCGGCTATAAATGAGCAATTTTTTTGCCTTTTTTTTAGACAAGCAATTTTTTTTGCCTACTCCGCAGGCATGATACTCCCTCTGGTCCTTTTTACTCCCGTCAACCGTTTGCAAAGTGTTTGACCAAATTTATACTTTTTTGAACACCACCTTATATTAATTAACCAGTCACACCAGTACACTCATTCGATACAATATTCACCACACAGGGTGGTACGTTATTTACAAGAATACCATCTAATCTATTGTCAAAGCTATACTTAGCGATTAAGTGTGCCACCTTATTGGCCGAATGGCTAATCTTTGACAATTGAAGATTGTTGATCAACTTCGAGATGCTCAACGCTTTCATTTTCAGGTCACGCATAGCAGACCTGTCATAGTCCCCCGATGCAAGAGACGCTACCACAAAAGCGCAATCAGTCTCTAAAATTACAGGATTATGAAGAGAAATACCTATGTAGAGACAGGCAATGCAAGCCCTACGCTCCGCTTCCTCCACGCTTTGACAGGCATCAATGAAATCCCACGACCAAATTTATACTAAAAATATCAATATCTACAATACCGATTATAATGAGTATAAGAACTACGTTTTATAATGAGTGTAAAAATATTGATTTGACATTGTGAATGTTGACACATTTTTCTATAAGTCTGGTGAATGTACAGGTACATTGACTTCAGACAAAACTTAAATACACAATGCAGACTAGTTCCTCCGTCCAGGTGCGTGCCATGTCCTATCTTGTCATCACAACAAGGTTAGCTATTAGGCTGGCCATAGTGGGGGTAACATAAGTAGTATCATGCACTTGGGACTCACAAACATGCTAATGTGGTAGCCAATTAAAGAAGAGAGAGATGGTTATAGTAACATAGGTAGATACCGTAACATAATAAATGTGATGCTACTATGTGTCATGCATGGCAATAAATGAGACCACCTATGATACTAATCTATGATACTATGCACTATAGAGGTAGTAACATATACTAGTAACATATGCATCTTACTAGTCTAAGTTACTCCCCACTATGACCAGCCTTAGAGTACCACTACCTCCCTTCTAGTTTAAAGGGCTCGATTCAGAAATTTCACCTACTCTTAGCAAGATAGTAGAGGCGGTGGAATAGTTTTTCAAGTCTACAAAAGTACTCAACTAGTGCTGTCGTTCTTCACACAAAAATGTGTTTACCAATGCATGCATGAACACTAGTTACTCTAACCCCCTCTCTTCTTTAATTCTTTGCCACATCAGCATGTTTGCTATTCCCATGTGCATGATACCAGCTAAGATACCACCATTATGGCCAGCCTTAATCATCGCATGCAATAATTTAGTGCACCTTGAAATATGAACATGTGTGGGGCGTGTATGTTTTTAATGACTTGAGACTATACCTAGCCCGACATGCAAGATGACTTATTATGCACCGTTCCCCATACCTGCAGGAAGCCCGTTCGTCTCCAAATCTTTTCCTCTCCATGTGTGGAAACAATATGCCTGCCAAACTCTCCTTCTCCCTCCGGCGGTCCCACCACTCCACCCCGTGTGAAAAAATCTGCATGCATGACTCTCCTCCCCCCACGCTCGTCCAATCCGTTGTGACCAGCAATATTTCCACCCCTTCGCTCCCCCGTAATTAACACCAACAAATATGCCCACGTAGCTGTTACTTAACTGCAGGTGCATTGGGTCACTGACATATGGGCCCAACAAGGGTCTGGCCCACATGTCAGTGAAGCAACTGGACCTGCAATTAAGTCAGTGCAGCTCAGTCCATATCTTACGTAGGCGTGCCATTGCTCGCTATAAATACTGCGCCTCCCACGATCTCGCTATCTCCTCCCCCTCACGTTCATGTTCATCGCTATCTCCTCCCCCTCCCTCTCACGTCGACCACCATGGCATCGTCCCTCCCAAGCCCTAGGAGCCCCTCACTGCACCGCGCGGACGGTCACGCGTCGCCGTTCTGTTCCTCGCCGCCACTAGTCGAGGAGGACGCGTCGGTGTTCCGCTCCTCGCCGCTACGCGACGCGTCGCCGTTCCATTCCTCGCCGCCACTAGTCGAGGAGGACGCGTCGGTGTTCCGCTCCTCACCGTGACGCGACGCGTCGCCGTTCCGTTCCTCAGCGCCACTAGTCGAGGAGGACGCGTCGGTGTTCCGCTCCTCGCCGCGACGCGTCGAGGTGGACGCGTCGGTGTTCCCAATCTCGACAGCACGCGCACCGGAGGACGTGTCGGCTCCCCGCTACGAGGAGAACGTCGCGCCGCCCGCCGAGCCCCCAAGCCTTGAGGAGCTTTGGAAAGAAATGGATGTCGCCTTGTGCGAGGCTTTGCCTCCAGCAGAGCGCGCCAAAATAGAGGTGTTTTGTCGGCGCGCTGGGAAATGGCCGCGCACCAGGGCACTTGTGGTGCGCCGCAAGCGCTCCTGCGAGCGCCGTGGCTTTTAGGAGGAGTATAATTTTTGTTTCGTAAGGCGATCTCATTAGTTTTGGGACGCAAATGATAAATCCCGAATGTTCAGGAATTTTTAGCGTCCTTAATTAAGTATGTAAAAGGGAAAGTTTGGAAACCTTGTGTATTCGTACGCATTTTGCAAGTACGTGCATATAGGACAAACTTTACTATATACTATCGCACTACACGTCTCTCTCGATATATGCTTGCAGACTATGCTACTCCCTCCATCCAGGTCAATAAGTCATCTTTGGTTGTGCACCGTGACCAAGAAGGAGGGAATACTTATACACCTAGACGGAGGGAGTACTACTATTACTTATGTACGTCCAAATGCACGTTTTAACATTACGATGCGGTTTTTGTAAAAGTAGAAAAACATCACTAGTCAAGCTTGTGAAACGATTCAATGCAAAACAAATGCAAAAATGCTCGTTTGATTGTTTACTTTTAGCTTCCTTCTCTATGGATATTTCTCTGTCATACTTTGTACGGAGTATCTCACTGGTTGGAAAGGCATGCAAATTCCCAAACCGCTTCCTACACCATGTGTCGAATTTTTTGCCTAACAAGTTGTGCCGTGCAATTGGAATTCCAACTTGAGTACTACTACTAGTAGGAGTACCAGGGGCCAGTTCTTTTAGGCTTCTAGATTAGTAATCCCATAACTACTACCTCCGTCCTGGTTTATTGGTCCCCATTGTAATCTGTGTCAAATTTTGATCATAAATTTAACTAATGAAATGTTAGTGCATGTCACATGCACTACTCCATCCGTCTAGGTGAGTAAGTCATCTTAGGCTGTGCACCGTGACCAAGGAGGAGGAGAAAACGAGAAACGTTAATGTTTATTTGTTAATTAATAGTATTGCATGCAATGAACTAACCACTGCATGTCATGTTTGATATCTCAAGTCATTAAAAGCATGCACACTCTTTATCTCTTATTGGTTGGTATGTCAAGAAACAAGAAACGAGGTACGGAGTAGAAGTTAATGCACCGCGCCTAAGTGTTTTGGGATTATTTGGTTTTCGCAAGATGACTTACACACCTAGACGGGGGGATTACAATGGTGAGGAATAAACCAATTAAATCTTTGGTCAATTTAGCACAAATTACAATGGTGAGGAATAAACCAGGACGGAGTAGTAGTTTAGAATCCCAAATAAATGAGTGAGGCGCCTTATTGTTACTCTCCACTGTGACTAGTGTTGTGGGAAAAGCTGGGGAAGCCGCCAAAAGAACTGGCCCTAGGAGTAGTAGCTAGGGATCGAGTGTGCGAGATGAACCGGAGAAAGTAAATGCAGAGAGATGAAATGCAAAAAAGACGGAGGGATGTGATGGTTGCTTGTCCGTTTATTTTACCAGGCCACTTATTACTGGGAGTGGTTGGGTTTTGTGATATGACGGCTTTACTGTCGCGCCACGAGCGGGGTGAGAGGTGAGACTCCCGTGCAGCGCCGCCCTCTACACTTGTACTACATCGGTCGTGGTTTATTAGTCCCCCATTGAATTTGACTGAAGATTTAACTGACAAAATGTTAGTGCATGTCAACAAAAACTATATCATTGGATTCGTATTTGAACATAGTTTTGAATGATATAATTTTAGGTGACATGCATCAGCATTTATCGTACTATATATAATGTTAGTTCAATTTTTGGTCGTACTAATCTATAGTAGTAAGGTGCCCGTGCGTTGCACCGAAGAGTGAAATGCATTGATCGGGGAGTTGTTTATTTTGACAAAGGATGTGGGGGTCACCTCATGTGTAACGGGTATCGATAGGTTTCTTCGGATATTATTTCATCTCTAGAGCTCACAAACATCCGGGTGAAATAGATAAAAAGGTATCTTTTGCAAACAAAAGCGTTCAACTATTCAACCCGCATCCAAAACTTGTGAAGAAATAACACTTATTGTGCTTTGCAAGAAATGATCTTTAAGAATTAGTTTTTGAGTATCGATTGTTATACATGTTGGCTACAGATGACATGGCACTTTTTATAGTCAACAATTGGCTATACTATTAAGTAATATTAACCATGCCCTTATACACCTAGACGGAGGGATTAAATCAGGATGACTTGCAAGCGGGCAGAGGAGATGTAAGAAATGGTTCATCGTAAGTCTTTCACCAGTACTGTAGTAAAAATTCATACATGGAAGATTCTAGACTAAACCATAAACGGATACACTTTTATTCATGCGCGATACTGCAATAGAGCAAGATCCTGCATGGAAGTCTCCACATGCTTAGACAGCGGATTACATTGAGCGAAGACTAATGATCAACATTTAACTTGATAATGTGTATGTCCAGGTGAACCTCCTTGGAGTCCCCGTGCACTGCGTCGGCGGGTAAAGGATGCCATGGGTTTTCCAAGTCCACATTGGCGGGATAGTCCCAGCTCCCCAGAGTCCAAGTTTGTTCGATGAGGCCGGTGTCGCCGCCCACGCGACACGGAGGGGTAGTAACACTGACCATGCACCCGTATATCGGCCTCGTGTCAATGTCAGCGTCAGCGGCATCGCCCCTGACGCACATTACAGAGATGGGGCGGCGGCCTGCGCGGGCCTCGCCGGTGCCCACGATCAAGAGGAAGACGCTGCCGTCCTCCTCCGAGACTAGCAGGCGGCGGTGATCCTCCAGCGACTCCGGCATGGTGAACGGGTAGCACGTCTCGTACTTGATGTTCTCCGCCAAGGGCCAGCAGTGACCGTTGCACGCATCCGTGAGGTGATGCACCATGTCAGCCGGCGAGCCACAAAATGACATCGAGCACTCATAGCAGTGGACGAAGGGCTCCTTGGAGGCATCGACCAGGCCGTCCATGAAACGGGAGTGGCTGTAGGGGACGTTGCGCTAGTTGAATATATGAGCAAGTTACTACGAGATTTTATCCGAATAAGCACAAAATAAATCATGACGGCTATAACAGAGATGAAACTACTCATGTGGACTAGCATAGTAGTAGGATACAGAGTAGAAACATGAATTCTACCACGATTTCGAACAGGAAGGACAGAAACACATACGGTGCAACGGGAGTAGCACCGTTGGCGTTGAGGTTGTCGCCCATGTCCAAACACCACGTAGACACGGTCTTTGAGCACGGTTCGTAGTCGTTCCACGCTCAGGCATTGAAGTTTGTAACTATTTTAGATTAGAATATACTACTCCTCCGGTGCTAGTAGTAGAGCAGAGTCCTACTCTACTACTCTACTCAAGCAAGTTAGGGCATAGCACTGTACGGAGTACCAGTACTGTGATCACTCAAGCAAGTTGTCTGGCATCGACATGACCCTACGCTGCTGGTATGTGCCTCGTAAGTCAAGCGGCGTGCTGTAGTCATCATCACCTGTCCACTTCCCGCAGCACATATTCGCTTCTCCATCTTTGTCCACACATAATCTCGTCAAATCTTCCATCCCCGCTAAGGCGCCTCCCCCCCTCGTCTGAAACCCAAGCACTAACAATGGCAGAACCAAGCAGCGTCCGCCGAAAGAATGGCTGGAATTCGCTCCTCACAGAGGTAATCAAGCTCATTGTTTCGCGTGTGGACAATCTCAGTACCATGCCGCTCGCCGCGTGCTCGTCGGGGCTGTACCGTTTACTCAAAGCCCTCAGGCCGGAGCTTTTTAAGCCAGCTCCTTGCTTGCTGATGCCGCCTGATCTTCAGAAATGGCGTGTCACGCAGCATAACGATCGTAGGGTGGCGAGCATCAACCCCCTTGACTGCGATCCGATCGCCGTCAGCCTCAACTACATTAACGGTATCTACTGGGTCGGCATGAACACGTCTTGGATGGTGCTCGTCGACGGTCGCGGCAGCTGGATGCTCGTGGAGGTCTACACCCGGTGATTGATCCCCCTTCCTTCGATTAACACTACACTGCTTTGGCACCGCGGCCCAGAATACTCAGAATCTTACAGTAGCCAACATGATACCAAGTTCGATTTGCTCAAGGTTGTAATCTGCCAAGTGCCCACAAGATCTGTGAATTATAAAGACTTCAGGCTAATTGCGTTCTTCAACCGCGGTCTCGCCTATTTGATAGGTCACTGCGGTAAGTGGATAAATCTGCACGTCCATCGCAGGATCATACATCCTCCATGGTTCTCTGATGCCATTGAACACAAGGGCTTCATTTACGAAGTCGACTCCTTCTATGGGTGGACGTATTGCGGGCCTACTCCAGTCATCGCTACAAACGGCTGTTACAGCAGTATGTTACTTTCCTATGATATCATGATGGCTTGCTTATATTACTGTCAACATTTGCTGAAAAAATATTCATGCTCATAACATGCTGTTCTTAAGATTGACTAAATCAAGAGCCCTTTTTTATTTGACTCAAACTTGATATGATGTTGTACGCCGCCTGGTGTCCCTACCCTTCCTAATCCCAGAACCTTTCAAAGAAAAGCGGCATGGCAGTTGCAGGTGGTTCCTGGCTCGATCAGACGACGGCGAAAGATTGATGATCGTTCGCACGTACCGGACGTGTTGTTTCGCGGAATACAATCACAGTCACTGCAAGGTCTTTGAGCAGGATCCCAGCTTCTCTGGGCCTTCAGGAATTTTTGACTGGAGGCCGCTAAGTAGCCTTGGTACACGCTCTCTGTTTGTCGGACTGAATTATCCGATTAACCAGGATTTAACCGACGGCAAGGATCATGATGGCAGCGCGGTTTCGTTCATCAGGCAAAACTGTGTGTACACAGCGTACCACGCGTCTCTGCATGCACCATACCCTGATATGTGCCGCCACGCTCTGCAGCCCAAAGTAGGAGAGAGGGTCGCAAGTATCAGACTTCGACCTGCTGGCTGGAGTTTCCCCCGTTAGGCACCCATCTGGTTCAAGCCGTCGGCCAATCTCCACAGCTTAATAAATAGTAACGTCTAACTGAGCCAGTTGGTTAGATGCGTACACTTGGTGTAGTAGGATCTTTATTTACTTTCATGCATACACTTGTTCTTTTTTGGTAGCCCTTTTGTAATGATGGCTGATGTTTGGTTTGGAAGAGAGAGCTGCGTCTTCACTCTTCTGGCCTGCTTACTGCTTCTGTTGCACCCCCAGCCCTGGTTGCTGCTGCTGTTGTTTTCAATGTACAATCAGTAGTATATTTCGTCTATTGGTTGAATAAATGTGTTGTTAGAACGACAAACACAATGTTTTGGAAGTCGTTGTACGGTTCGATCCTTTAGTGCTCTGTACCGTACGTAGCGCATACTATTTTTCGTACAGAACACATTTTCCACTTGTTGATAACATGCAGCCCAATGATGAAGGCCCAATAGAGAAGCCCATAATTAACTGGAAGGGAGGCTCTTACATGAATCCAGCCCAGGTACATGCTCATGGTCCCCTAAACATAAATAAGTAAATAAATAAAGCTAAATGCTCATGCACCAGTTCTTTGGGAAAATAGGTAGCCCAGTATTTCTTTTTGAAGAATCCCCAAGCTAGGCCTATTTGTTTTCTCTGAATTACTGGGCTGCAAATCTTTCAAGACGAGGAGGGATGCATTCCGGCCTGGCTTAAGAGTATGGTCAATGTCTGTTAAAAGTAATATCAAAAGGGGTTGAAAATTCCAAAAAAATTATAGCAAATGGGACATAAGTTTCTTGTTTTGTTTTTGTTCTTCACTGATATCTTATACGTATTTCATTGGATTTAACATGACATAGTACTAATTTATTTTTAAATTTGTTTTAGTATGGCTATTAATTTTTGGATTAAGAATATTTCGTTCCCCAGCAAAAATTTGTGAATTTTCAAAATTTCCCACATATTTAGTTAATTTTTTGACCCTGGTACTGACAAGAAAATGGCCAGCAATTCTAAAAATGGAAAACGGGCTGCAATAAATTCCATATGAATAAGAAAATGAGTAAAAATTTAAAAATAATAGCAAATGGGCTATACACGCCACAGATTTCGAGGCTGACTTGTTTACGCAAGGCTTTGTCAGTGAACACACGATTCCAGTAGCAGTGAATGTTGGATGTCCATCCACCGGCCGACGTGCTTCATCAATCTCTGATCTTCCTGCTCCAGCCGCCTAAACTAGCGCCGGCGGGACTGCCTGCTCCCTCCTCTTGTGGCCCACTGTGATGCCGCGCAGGCTTCCCCGGCCCACCCTCCTCCCTCCGCTGGTCTGGCCGCACGCAATCAACTGCCTCCTTATTACGCGAAAAAAATGATTCCTCCCACTAACATCTGGGGCGCACCGGTTGGGAGGCTGACCTGTGGGCCTACTAAGTTGACGCGTACGCAGGGCTTGTCAACTTAGTCAACAAACGACTCTAGCAGCAGTAACCGTTGGATTTGAATCGAACGGTCCTGCTGCTTCTTCAATCGCTGCTCTTCTCGCACCAGCCGCCCAAACCAGCGCCGGGGAGACGCCTGCTCCTGCCTCCAGTGGCCGGCTGTGCTGCCGTTGAGGCGTCATCGCCCCCTACTACCACCGCTAGCCAGGCCCTACGGCGACGATAGCCTCACACCGTAGCCGAATCAGTGAACCCTCGTACTCCTCTCTGCGTGGGCATCCACTGCCGCGTCGTCCCCTTCCTAGGCCTCACCGTCGTACACCGCCTTGGTGCTCTCGGCGCGGCGTGGTCAAAGTGGTCAACGACATTCCATCGGAAGAGTACTGTATGTGGAGAGGCTGACAGCTGGGTCCACGGCCACAGCCCAGTTTTTTTGTGATTTGCCAAGTAAGTCGCTTTGTCAGGCCTGTTGGGCTGCAAATCTTTCAAGGTGAGGAGAGCTTTCATTCGGCTGGCCGAGAAAATGGCCCATCAGTAATGAGAAATGGGCTGTACATTTTTAAAACACATCAAAGCGGGAATTAGTTTCAAATATCTTTTTTTTCATTTCAAGATTTTAAATTACATTAATTTTTATGCGTGGAGAATTTGTTGGATTTTATATTGATATACATTTATTTTTAAAATCAGTTTGAATGTGAGTCGAAATTTCGGGATTAAAAACAGTTTGGACCGCACCGAAATATGCAAAATTTCGTATAATTTTTTAACCATGGCCACAATATGGGCTGTAATGCTAACAAAAAGAATATGGGCTCCAAAAAAACCTTAATAATTAGCAAATGGGCTGTAAATTATTAGAAATAATGGCAGATGGGCTGTATGCTGTTCTCCACAGATTTGAGGCTTTCCTAAAAAAAGGTTGACACACAAGCAGTGACTGTTGGATGGCCATCCAACGGCCGCCGTGCTTCTTCAATCTCTGCTCTTCCTGCTCCAGCCGCTCAAACAAGCGCCGGCGGGACTGCCTGCTCCGTCCTTCCCGCGGCCGGCTCTGCTGCCGTGCAGGCCTCACCGCCCCACTGTACTCCCATCGCTGGCCTAGCCATCCCTCTACTCACCCACACCTGCTGTTATTCTCCGGCGACGGCAGACAAACCAGTAAACCCTCGTACAGTCGTACTCCCCTCAGCATGGGAAACAACTACCTAGGCTTCCCTGCCTCCGTGTCGTTCCCTTCCTAGGCCTCGCCGTCGTCCACCGCCCTCGTGCTCTCGGCGCGGCCTGGTCAACGTGGTCAACGACCGACATGCATCTGAAGTGGACTATACGTGGAGAGGCCGAAAGCTGGGTCCATGGCCGCACGCAAGGAAATGCCTCCTTATTACGCGCAAAATAATGATTCCTCCACCTGACATCAGGGACCCACCGAAAGGGCCTCTGTATTTCATGAAAAACATTACCACCACTGACAGCTCGGACCCACCAGCTATATCTTCGCACGCAAGGAAGTGCCTCCTTATTACGCAGAAAAAAAATGAATACTCCCCCTGTTAGCTGGGACCCAGTATAGTGGCAGGCTGACTTGTGGGCCTACTAAGTAGACGGGGACGGAGGGCTTTGTCAACTTAGTCAATATGCATGATTGTTGCTCCAGTGACCGTACGATGTCCATCCAACGGCCGTAGTGCTTCTTCAACCTCTGGTCTTCTTGCTCCAGCCGCCCAAACCAGCGCCGGTCGTGCCTCGTGCTCCTGCCTCCCGTGGCCGGCTGTGATGCGGCGGAGGCCTCACCGCCCCCTACTAGTCCCACCGCTGGCCAGGCCATCCCTCTACTCACCCACACCCCCAGTTATTCTGCGGCGACGGCAGCCTCACACCGCAGCGAACCAGTGAACCCTCGTACTCCTCTACGCGTGGGCATCCACTGTCGCGTCTTCTCCGGCTCCGCGTCGTCCCCTTCCTAGGCCTCGCCGTCGTCCACCGCCCTGGTGCTCTCGGCGCAGCGTGGTCAACGTGGTCAAGGAACGGCTTCCATCGGACGTCGACTGTATGTGGAGAGGCTGACAGCTGGGTCCACGGCCGCAGCAAGGAAGTGCCTCCTTATTATGTGCAAAATAATTATTCCTCCACCTGACAGCGGGGACCCACCGGACGGGCCACCGTATTTCTCGAAAAAAATGTTTCCCCCCTGACTGCTGGGACCCACCAGCTACATCTTCGCACGCAAGGAAGTGCCTGACAGTCGGGACCCACCTGGTCGAAGCATACGTAGCGTTGTCATTCTAGTCGCGAACGTGTACGTACATATATACTGGTGCATGTAGAGGCGCACACGTGTCCTAGTAGAGGTGCGCACGTAGCATGTACACGTACGTACAGCGGCCAGGGTGCAAGAAAGAAAATACGGCCACGTATGTGTACATACGGGCGGGGTCTCGAACGCCTACTCGCGCATACGTACGGCCAGGGCTCGTGTACATGGCTGGGTCGGAACGGAAAAACAGCGTCGTCGTCGTGTTCACGGGGAGGCAATGGAATGCGTCATGTTCATGGGGAGGCAACGGAATGCGTCGTGTTCATGGGGAGGCAACGGAATGCGTCGTGTTCATCGGGAGGCAACGGAATGCGTGGGAGCCAACCGGCTGGGTCGGAACGGAATGTGTGGTCGTGTTCATCGGGAGGGCTTGGATGGAACAGGCGATGGAAAAGAGGCCTGGCGTACCACAAAATGGAGGAAACGGACCTCCTACGTTCGGAACTGGCTCCTGCTGATCGGGAGGGGTGTGGCGTACCGCAAAACGGAGGAAATTGACCTCCTACGGTCGAAACGGGGGTCCTGTTGATCGGGAGGGGTGTGGCGTACCGCAAAACGGACGAAACTGATCTCCTACGGTTGAAACGGGGGTCCTGTTGATCGGGAGCGGTGTGGCGTACCGCAAAACGGACGAAACGGACCTCCTACGGTCGAAACGGGGGTCCTGTTCATCGGGAGGGGTGTGGCATACTGCAAAACGGGACTCCACGGGATACTTTTCATCTCCACCGTCGACCTCTTCCAGCCTCCACGGGCTACCGTCGACCTCCTCCAGCCTCCACCGCGCGCTACTCCACTGGCTACTGTTCAACCACCCCTCCACAGGCACCCCTCCACCGTCTATTGTTCATCCAGCCCTCCATACCACGGGGTCCTGTTCAACCACGCCTCCACGGGCACCCCTCCACCGTCTACTGTTCATCCAGCCCTCCACACCACGGGGTCCTGTTCATCCACAGGCAACGCCACCTCTCACTGTTCATCCAACCCCCCCCCCCCCCGCAACGCTCACTGTTCATCCAATCGATCGGCTTCAGTTAGCAGCAGTAGCGAAGGAATCGCTTGATCGGGTTCAGTTAACAGCCATCGATCGATCACTCGCGTTCAGTAACGCGTAGCCTGCAGTGCAATCGCTCAGGTTCAGTTAGAGCCCAATGCCTCGCTCGGGTTCAGTTAGAGCCAACGCCTCGCACACACGCGCATACGTGTACGAGAGAAACACGCATAGCTCGGCCCCCGACCTCTCACCGTAACCGGGAACTCCCCGAAATTTTTCTCCCCCTCGCCTCTACCACGGTTTTTTCCGTCATGGACGGCCCAAAGAATGTCATGCAGCTCCGTCTCTGGCCCGCCCAGGACGAAAAGCCCATTTTCTGTCATGATTTTTTGTCATAGAAGTAGGAGCCCACCACATCTATGATGATATCGGGTTTTGTCACAATTATCGTCATAGAAGTGTCATATGTATGACAGAAAAAAATTTCGTTCGGCCGAAAATGTCACGGATGTGTCTTTTTTTGTAGTGTTTAAACTTTATGGGCCACTGTTGGGCCGTGCCACGTGTCGACGTATCATAGGCGCTTTGGGTCCAATGAGTGGATGACATTTGTCCCAACGGTGAGCTGACACGTGTTTCCTCTAGCCAATGATGATTTTACACGTGGAAAATCCCCATTGGTCGGGGCTGTTAACGGGTTATTGGATCCAAAACCGGACCCGATAGCTTAACGGCGTTCCGTTACGGTGGATGCCACGTGTCGGTCACCCTTGACGAAAGCACTTCTGTGACGCACGATTTATCGTCATGGAAGTGGACACTTCCGTGATGATAATTTTGGTAATGTCATGGAACACTTGTACGACAGCACAGGTATGACTATCTTGATTCTGTCATAAATTTGTCATGGATGTACATGCATGACAGAAAATGTGACCTACTGTGACAAACACGTATCATCACGGAAGTGTATTTTTTTGTAGTGAATTGCCTAATATCCGCCGCACCCGGTACCTTGGGAGTCTGGGAGATAATCCCGTAGTTAATTCGGGACATGTCCAATGTTCCCCTAGACAACTCACGGAATAGTTCAAGGATGATCTCTGTAACGCCGACGATGCGGCTATATCTCCCACGTGTCGAGGCACGACTTAGAGGCATAACCGCATTGTGGTTTTGTCGCAAGAAGGGTCATCTTCACACAAACCCATGTAATGAACAAGAATGGGATAAAGAGTTGGCTTACAATCGCCACTTCACACAATACATAAATGAATTCATACATCATTCAAGGTACACACATAGGTCCGACTACGGAACGAAAATAAAAAAAGACAACCCAACTGCTAGATCCCCGATCATCCCAACTGGGCTCCACTACTGATCAACATGAAAAGAAACAACACAACGAACAAGATCTTCATCGAGCTCCGACTTGAGCTCGGTTGCATCACCTGCACTGGTATCATCGGCACCTGCAACTGTTTGGAAGTATCTGTGAGTCACGAGGACTCAGCAATCTCACACCCGCGAGATCAAGACTATTTAAGCTTATAGGAAGGAAAGGGTAGTGAGGTGGAGCTGCAGCAAGCACTAAGCATATATGGTGGCTAACATACGCAAATAAGAGCGAGAAGAGAAGCAACGGAACGGTCGTGAAGCTAGCAATGATCAAGAAGTGATCCTGAACTCCTACTTACGTCCAACATAACTCAAAAGCCGTGTTCACTTCCCGGACTCCGCCGAAAAGAGACCATCACGGCTACACACGCGGTTGATGCGTTTTAATTAAGTCGAGTGTTAAGTTCTCTACAACCGGATATTAGCAAATTCCCATCTGCCACATAACCGCGGGCACGGATTTCGAAAGATAATACCCTGCAGGGGTGTCCCAACTTAGCCCATCATAAGCTCTCAAGGTCAACGAAGGATAAACCTTCTCCCGGGAAGACCCGATCAGTCTCGGAATCCCGGTTTACAAGACATTTCGACAATGGTAAAACAAGACCAGCAAAGCCGCCCGAATGTGCCGACAAATCCCGATAGGAGCTGCACATATCTCGTTCTCAGGGCACACCGGATTGTCCAAGTTTCCGATAGGCGAGCCCAGAGTTGCCCCTGGTGGCCACCGGCGACTGGCGGGTTGGACCAACACTCAGAGGAGCACTGGCCCACGGGTTTAAAATAAAGATGACCCTTGAGTCTGCAGAACCCAAGGGAAAAAGGCTTAGGTAGGCAAATGGTAAAACCAAGGTTAGGCCTTGCTGGAGGAGTTTTATTCAAAGCGAACTGTCAAGGGGGTCCCATAAATCACCCAACCGCGTAAGGAACGCAAAATCAAGGAACATAACACCGGTATGACGGAAACTAGGGCGGCAAGAGTGGAACAAAACACCAGGCATAAGGCCGAGCCTTCCACCCTTTACCAAGTATATAGATGCATTAATTAAATAAGATATATTGTGATATCCCAACATAAACATAATCCAACATGGAGCAATCTTCATCTTCTCCTGCAACTAGCAACGCTATAAGAGGGGCTGAGCAAAAGCGGTAACATAGCCAAACAACGGTTTGCTAGGAAATAGGTGGGTTAGAGGCTTGACATGGCAATATGGGAGGCATGATATAGCAAGTGGTAGGTAGCGCGGCATAGCAATAGAGTGAACAACTAGCAAGCAAAGATAGAAGTGATTTCGAGGGTATGGTCATCTTGCGTGCAAGGTTCTCAGAGTCGAAAACTTGATCCTCGTAAGCATACTCAACAGGTTCCTCATTCACGAACTCGTCTCCCGGCTCTACCCACAGCAAGAAAACAAGCAATGGAACCACAATCAATCACGGGAAATGCACAAGCAACATGATGCAAAACATGTATGATATGCGAGATGTGATATGCGATGCGTATGCGTGCTCCGGAAGAAAAATGATGAACAAGGCAGTAACTTGGCAAACAAAGCATGCCACTGGAAAGATGAGATGATTTCGGTTGAAATCGATATAAAGATCACCGGAAACGGATGCACGGTTTGCAAATGGCAAGCAAAACAAGAATGACACGAATCTGCGATTAATAGCATGATAGCACTTAGAATACATCAAGAAGCTATGCTACAGCACTCCAACATAGCAACAAAGCATATGACAGTAATCTACAGGAGATTCTTGGCAAAAGATGAACACTGAGCTACGGCTAGATCACAACATAACAGGTTCAAACAAGCATGGCAAAAGTGCAAAAGATAACAGGTTCACAGACTTAGTGAAATTACTGGACATGGCACAAACAGCATCAGGTAGCAATGTTCAGAGCAAGAAATCAACATGCTACAGGGACCTAAAATAGCAAAGCAAGGCATGGCATGAATCTACTAAATGCATATGACAAAAGTCCCTTACTGACCATAAGCCAAAAAGGACCAGAAGATATGATGGCACCCATGTAAACATAGCAAGTTTCGTTAACAGGTTTCAGACTTCGCAGAAAACAGAGCATGGCAGAAACAGACATTAAGAGGGCATCTTGGTGAGCTTGATGCACTCACCACAAAGCAATGCATGACAAAACAAGCATACCTGCAGCAAGATGGCATGTTTATGAAGCTATCCATGGCAAGAGCAAATACATAGCATGTATGAAACAACTACAACAACCTTGGCAAAATTAAATATCATGTTAACAATCTGCCAGAAATATTTTATAGCAAAAGTAGAGCAGAGAGTTATGATGCGATGAACAGGAGCATGTACTGTAAATATTTAGGACTTAGAGAAAAACGGGGAGGGGAAAGAGGTCAACCAGATCTTGATCGGGCCGAGCTAGGGTTCGCTGGGGCTGCCGGAGTTGCTGCCGGAGACGGGGGAGAGGAGGCGCCGGCGGGGAGGACTCGGGGAGGACGCGGGCGACGAGGAGGGAGAAGGGGTCGGCGGCGCGGGCGGCGCTGTGCGCGCGGAGAGGGGTGGAGGCCGCCGGGGCGCGGGCGACGGGGCGCCGAGGTCGCCAGAGCGGCGGCCGGCCGGCGACGGGCGCGGGGGACGGTGGCTCGGCTGCGAAGAGGCGATGGCGGCGGGGCGGCGACGCTGGAGGAGACGGGCGGCGGGGAAGGCGATGTGGGCCGCGGGGGCCCAACGCGGGCCTCGCGGGCTCGCGCGGCGGCGCGGTGTACGGCGCTGACGTGGCATGCTATGAGTGGGTGGGGCGCGGCGGTAGGTTTTCGTCCGGCGGCGGTGGACACGTCCGGTGGCGGTGGGGAGATTTTTCTAGGGTTTGATCTGCGAATATTTCGGAGGGGGGAGGTGTTTTATAGGTAGAGGGAGCTAGGAGAGTCCAAATGGAGCACGGTTTTCGCCCACACGTTCATGATCAAACGACCTAGAGCATGGAAGAGACTTAGAGGGGTTTTGGGCTGTTTGGAGGGGGGTTTTGCTGCAACACACAAAAGGCATCTGCGGTTAACCGTTGGAGCATCAAACGACCTCCAAATGTCACGAAACTTGACAGGTGGTCTACTGGTGGTATACCAAGGCCACTTGGCAAACCTCGGTCCATTCCGAGAACGTTTAACACCTGCTCACGCAAAGAAACAAGAGGGGTGCGCCGGAGGAGTGGGAGTGCCGGATTGCAAAACGGACAACGGGGAAAATGCTCGGATGCATGAGACGAACACGTATGCAAATGAGATGCACATGATGACATGATATGAGATGCATGACAAAACAAAAAGCAAAATGAAAAACAAAACCCGACCACGAAGGGAATATCATAACACATAGCCGAAAATGGCAAGAGTTGGAGTTACAAATATGGAAAGTTACATCCGGGGTGTTACAATCTCCTTGACCATTGGCCAGAAAGCCTGAAAAAAACGGACCGACAATCCATCAGGGCTTGGTGCTGAGGTCGGGTTCATGGCTTTGACGAAGGCCTCAACTTCCGCTGCATCAAAAGGGGCAAGCAGGGCTGCATTTTCTTCTGGGGAGACCTGTTGTTCAAGCGACCAAATATGGTCAGCAAGGGCGATACCACTCCGAGGGCGCCCCTGAAATAATGACTTATAAAAGTCGTCGACCAACATGCAGATTGCGTAGGTGTCCTGGAATAGCTCCCTCCCATAAGAAGGGAATGGAGCAGCGTCGTCTACGTCCATTAGCAATGGCCTGGAAGTAAGCAGTTATGGCGTCCCCAAATAGCACCCAGTTCATAGAGCCACGTTGTCGCCAGAATTCCTCCTCCTTGGAGTAGATCTCCATGAGAGAGTCTTCCAAATTGCACCTATGAGCCCATTCCTCCGTAGAAATCCCAGCAGTATCTGCACAAAGGTCCAGGGCCCGAATCTCCTCGAGGAGGGAGGCCTTCTGGACCCGAAGGTCCCTCCCTATATTAGCACCCCAACCTTTCATGAACTGCATGGAGCGCTTGGACAGATGATTCTACTCGTCCAGGATCGACATCTGCCTATGGGGCTCGGCCAGCGCCGAGACCAAGTGAGCCTGGACGACAGCCACAAAACATGGCTGCCGGAGCCAGAAAGCCTCGAAACGGAATCGCGGAGGTGGACGAGGTCTCTCATCCCTAGATGATAAGAGAAGAGGGACATGATCGGACCCGATGCGTGTGATCGCCTGGAGAGAGGCCAAAGGGAATCAGAGCTCCCAGTCAGGGGAGACAAACACACGATCCAGCACACTAAGGGTCGGGGCAACCTGTCTATTGGTACAGGTAAATCGTGCCCCAACCCTGTCCAGCTCAAGGAGACCAAGGTCCGCAACCCACTCGTTGAAGCGACGAATCTTCGCAAGGTCCACACGCGAGTTGCTCTTATCCTCGGGGGCGCGAAGAAGGTTGAAGTCTCCCCCAACGACCACAGGAAGGGTCGTGGAGGAGATCTTGGTGTGGAGCTCAGCCAAGAAAGCGGTCGAGCGGCTATGGTTGGCAGGGCCATAAACCACAATGATCTCCCACTTGAAGTTCATATCATGCTCCCACACCTCCATGCTAACGAAGTGGGATCCACGGTCCATGGATCCCACCTCAAAGGTCGCATCCTTCAACCCTAGAAGGATGCCACCAGAGTGACATGTCACTCCACTAGATGGCAACCAATGCCATGCAAAAAGATGTCTGCTGAGTCACTCAAGTTCTACAAGAGAGAACTCAGTGCGCATCATTTCTTGGATTGCTACCACATCTATGGACTCATCGCGCATGTAGTCAATAAGCTGCTTGCGACGGCCATCATGACCGAAGCCCCGCAGGTAAAAAAGCGCGTGCATGATCACTCGCCTAACGGGTCCTCCCGAGACCCTACAGTAGTCGTAGCACAAAAGGCACGGCGCAACTGGGCAGCACCAGAGCGTGTCCGACCACGGATATCACCCAGGTCATTCACAAGCCAGTCCCGACCCCTAGATTTATAAGGCGTAGGGGCGGGACCTCAGCAGCTGCAGCCGCCTCGCGAGCCCTAGTGGCCGCGAGGTGGCCCTCCAGAATCTCCTTAGCCTAGAGGGACGCAAGCTGCTCCAAAACCGGGCCCTTCTCGCCGCGTAAGACTATAGCTGAATCGGCTGCGACCTTGGCCAGATGGCCAAGGGGGACACCAGCAAGAGCGGAAAAGGAGTTGTCGCAAATATCATCAGAATCAGAACACGGAGCCTGAGAGTCGGACGGGCCTGTGTCAAGGTTGCGGATGGCCGCGCGACGGGAAGCCTTCTCCACTGGTCCGGCGAAGCCCCGTTCGGCCGCGGCAATGCCTCGAGCCGGGCACTCTTCCGGGCAGACGATGCCGGGGTAGAGGCCGAGCGGCGGCGGCCCCGGGACTTGGGAGGCCTGGATGACGTGGGAGGGGAGGCGGCCGCGAGGTCGGACTCCAGAAGCGCCGGCGCCGGAGGGTCCTCCCGGAAAAGCATCGGAGACACGAGCCGAGGGGAGGACGGGGGCCGGACCTCCATGCTACCCTGGCTGTCTCCACTCCCTTCCTCCTCCGATAAGGAGAGCGGTGGAGGGATGAAAGGGGGAGGGAGAGTGGCGCCCGGAGGAAGGGTGGCAGCCTCGTCGAGCATGGCTGTGATGGCCTCGATGTCCTCGGGCTCGTCCCCCGGGCAGGCCCCGAAGGAACCAACCCCAGGGTAGGCGTCATGGGAGCCAAGCCCAGAGCAGTGGGCGGACGAGGGGTGGGAGGAGCCAGCAGGAGGAAGATCGTCGCCAGGCTCAGTCGAGCCGTCGTCGGAGGCCTCGGAGCAGGGTGAGCGGCTGCGTGGGCGACAAGGGGAGCCATGCGGGGCCGCACCCCCAGACCCAACCGCCGGGCGGGGTCTGGAGATTTGATCTGCACATGCACAGCAGGGCCCTTGGGCAGAGAGGTGGCGTGGACTGCCACAATCTTGCCCAGTAGACGGGACAGGCCACGAATGACCCCCTCGTCCCTAGCCGGTGGTGGGAGTCCACGGATCTGCACCCATACCGTGGACAGGGTGGCCACCGCAAGCGGGTCCACTGACGGGACGGAGATGCGAATGGAGAGTTGGTTGAGGGCGAGCGTGAGTCTGGCACTGTGAGTGCCGTAGCGAAGACTGACCGGGTCGGGGAAGGTCGCAGTAAACTCCCGGTCTAAGATCGGGGTCACCTCCCAATCCCAGTCCGGGTTGAACAGGCGGCGAAGCTCCTCAGAGATGATGGCCAGAGAAGTCGTCTTGCCATCCAAGACCGAAATGAGCACAGTCATGGGTGGGGTCGCCCGGGCCTCGGGGATATCCATCTGAAAGAAGCCCAGGTCGTCAAGTGCATACCCGAATAGCCCGAGCACACCGATGGGCTGATGATCGGGGCAGAACACCGTGGGGTGGTCGGTCCGCTTGCAACGAAAGCAAGCCGGAGGCTGAGTGCAGTCGACCTGGCAATGGCCGGGGATCCCACAGTTGAAGCAGATAGCCGTCGCTGCCGGAGACGGCGCTGCGACCACCGTGGGGTTGGAGACGGAGGAAGTCGGGCCACCCGGATGAGCCATAGCACCACGCTTCTTCTTCTTCTTAGCAAAAGCCCCCCGGCCATTACGGTTGGAGTTGTTGTTGGGACCGGCCGGAGGGAACTGCGGCTGCCGCCGTCGGGGGTCATAGCGACGGGGCGGAGACGCCGGGACCCGCTCGGACCGGGCCGGGGAGCGGGAGCGTCGGGCGGGCGACCGACGGTGGAGGTCACGCTCGCGGTCCCGGACGTGCCAAGGAGGCGAGAGGTCGGGTCGTGAGACCCGCGCCACCCCGACCCAGCAGCCGAAGCCGAGGATTTGCCGCGGAGCATCTCCGCCCGGAGCTCGGACTCGCGGCACAAGCCTTCTGGGGAGGGACGGCGGGTGTCCGAGGGCGGCGGGGGGTCACGGCCAGCGGCCTGGCGCTTGGTGCGGGGCTCACCATCACCGGTGTCACGCACCATGGCGTCGGTGGAGCAGGAGGGAAGTCCCGGATCATCGAAGGGAGAGGAGGCGGTCTGTGGCAGCATCGAGGGAGGAGAATCGACGAAGATAGGGCACGAGCCAGCACAGAACCTAAATGGGCGTGGCCAGGTCTGCACCCGGTCTGGGCCGGCCCAGGTGGATCAGAGAGAGGCCCACTTTCACAGGCCTCCCCAGCCAAAGGCCCAGCTTGGCCCGAGCGCTCCCCCATCCCGGCCGACCCAGCCGGCCCAGGACGGCCCAACCCACCCGACGCGGGAGGGAGGGAGGGGCTAGGGCATGCTGCCCGCCCGTCGCCGCCACCCGAGAATCGGATGCTGCCGACATCACCGGCCGGAAAGGCCAGAATTTGGGCACATACGCAGGCTGTGAGGATGCCGCCGACGTCGACGAGAGCAGCACCGGGATCTCCAAAGCATGCATCGGAGAAGTTGGCCGCCACGACATTGCCGCATGTCCCAAATCCGCCCTTACAGCCACCCCCCAAGACCTAGCTCGGGCCCCTGCACGCCGGCGACCAGCGGCCACTGGCGGAGGGGAAGGTGGTGCGAGGCGGGCCGGAGGCCGCGTCCGTAGAGGAAGGGGAGGAGTGGTGATGGCAGGGACAGAGACCAGGGCCACGGGGGACACACCGGAGACGGCCTCAGCCAATCGATCGCCGAAGCGGCAGAGCCGCCGGGGGAGGCCGGCCGCGGCATCGGCCCGGTCCTCCTCCGCCGCACAGTGCGCCCAACACACCCGGCCTGCGGGCACCGGCGTGGGAGCCGGCACCAGGGCAGGTCACGGGGAAGGGGGACGAGACGGGGAAAAGGTGGAGGGGAGCGGGACCAGGGAGGGGCGGCGAGCCAGCGGGGCCGGGCGACGAGCGCGCAGCGGCGAGCAGAGAGGAGGCAGTGGGGCGGACGCCGACGACTGAGGGAGTCAGCGCAATCGCCATCGCTGCGGGAGCCCACGAAGAAGCTATGATGAGCCTAGATTTCGATAAATGTCTTGATGCCATGAAATCTGAGATAGAATCCATGTTGAGAACAAAGTGTGGACTTTGGTGGACTTGCCCGATGATTGGCAAGCCATTGAGAAAAAATGGATCTTCAAGAGGAAGATGGACGCTGATTGTAATATCACTGTCTACAAAGCTCGACTTGTCGCAACAGGTTTTTGACAAGTTCAAGGGGTTGACTATGATGAGACTTTCTCACCCGTAGTGATGCTAAAGTTTCTTTGAATCATGTTAGCAATTGCCACATTTTATGATTATGAAATCTCACAAATGGACATCAAAACTGCATTCCTTAACGGGTTTCTCAAAGAAGAGTTGTATATGATGCAAACTGAAGGTTTTCTCGATCCTAAGGGTGCTAAGAAAGTGTTCAAGCTCCAGCGATCCATATATGGACTTGTGCAAGCATCTCGGAGTTGGAATATACGCTTTGATGAAGTGGTCAAAGCATATTGTTTTATACAGACTTACAGTGAAGCCTGTATTTACAAGAAAGTGAGTGGGAGCTCTATAGCATTTCTTATATTATATGTGGATGACATATTGCTGATAGGAAATGATATAGAACTTCTGGATAGCATAAAAGGATACTTGAATAAGAATTTTCAATGAAAGACCTCGGTGAAGATGCTTATATATTGGGCATCAAGATCTATAGGGATATATCGAGACGCTTAATGGGACTTTCACGAAGCACATACCTTGACAAAGTTCTGAAGAAGTTCAAAATGGAACAATCAAAGAAAGTGTTCTTGCCTATGATGCAAGGTGTGAAATTGAGTCAGACTTAAAGTCCGACCACGACAGAAGATAGAGAGAAAATGGAAGTCATTCCCTATGCTTTAGCCATAGGTTCTATTATGTATGCCATGTTGTGTACCAGACCTGATGTGTGCCTTGCCATAAGTTTGGTAGGGAGGTACCAAAGTAATCCAGGAGTGGATCACTGGACAACGGTCAGGAATATCATGAAGTTCCTAAAAAGGACCAAGGATATGTATCTCGTTTATGGAGCTGACGAAGAGCTCGTCGTAAAGGGTTACGTCGATGCCAGCTTCGACACAGATCCGGATGACTCTAAGTCACAAACTGGATACGTAGTTATATTGAATGCTGGAGTTGTCAGTTGGTGTAGTTCCAAGCAGAGCGTCGTGGCGGGATCTACATGTGAAGCAGAGTACATAGCTGCTTCGAAGCAGTGCATGAAGGAGTATGGATGAAGGAATTCATATCCGATCTAGGTGTAATACGGAGTGCATCGGGTTCAATGACAATCTTTTGTGACAACACTGGAGCAATTGCCTTAGCCAAGGATTCCAGGTTTCACAAGAGAACCAAACACATCAAGCGACGCTTCAACTCCATTTGTGAAACGGTCAAGAATGGAGTCATAGAAATTTGCAAAATACATACGGATCTGAATGTGGCAGACCCGTTGACTAAACCTCTTCCGCGGGAAAAACATGATTGATACGTCTCCAACGTATCTATAATTTTTTATTGTTCCATGCTATTATATTATCTGTTTTGGATGTTTAATGGGCTTTAATATGCTCTTTTATATTATTTTTGGGACTAGCCTATTAACCGGAGGCCCAGTGCCATTTTCTGTTTTTTGCCTATTTTAGAGTTTTGCAGAAAACGAATACCAAACGGAATGTAACCTTCGCGATGATCTTTCTTCGACCGGAAGCAAACCAGAAGACTTGGAGATGAAGTCGGAGACGGAACAAGGCGGCCACGAGGCAGGAGGGTGCGCCCAGGGGGGTTGGCGCGCCCCCACCCTCGTGGGCCCCTCGTAGCTCCACCCGTTGGATCTCGGGTTCCGGCAAAACCCTTAAGGTTCGAACTCTGGGGTGCACGCGAAGTTCTTTCCCTCCTACCGATCAACGCCCTAGCTTGCTAAGATCTCGCGGACGAACTCGACGAACTCGCAACACGAAGACACAAGATTTATACTGTTTTGGGCCACCGTTGTGGTGTAATACCCTACTCTAGTGTGGTGGTCATGTATTGCCTCTTGGGCTGATGAAGAACAGTACAAGGGGAAGAACAACCTCCTGAGGTTGAGGTGTTCTTGTGTTCGGTGTAGCTAAAGGTTGGCCCTCGATCAGATGAGATCAAGTTGCCCGCTTGTGAGCTCTCTACCTCCTCCCCTATTGTGATAGCTAGTCCTATTTATAGAGGCCCTGGTCCTCTTCCCAAATATTGAGCGGGAAGGGAGCCAACAACGGCGGCCAATTTGAAAGGGGACAGCTAGTACAAGCTATCCTGACAAAAGCCGTCTTCGCGTGCGAAAGGGCTCTGGTGATGACGCCGTCCTGGGCTCCACGGTGACCTCCTTCCTGGCGTCCTATTGGTCTTTGTCTCGTTGCACCGATATGGAAACCTTTGCCTCATGCCTCGGTACTCTGCGCCTGCGCTTGCCCCCTTGGCACCATAGAGGAAACAAGGACGCTGCGCGCGCTGGCTCCTGCCTGGTGTCAATCGTCATGGCTCACGTCATGAGAGCCTCGCGAGGTTTGCCCCGCCTTGATATCTCCGCTCCTCGCGAGGCAGCCTGGTGAGGCCACTCCTGAGGAGATCTTGCGTCGTCCGCCTCGCGAGGCTTGGCCCCTCCCGATGGACTCGAATGCCTTGTTGATGAAGATGAGCTATACAGGCCTCCTAGCACAGCCACGCCGTGGGCCGCAAGCAGGCAAGTCTGGGGACCCCCGTTCCCAGAACACCGAAAGTAGCCCCCGGGCCCAAGGTGCGCTCGGGCTTGGCTTCGCGGCGAAGCCAAAGGTCAAGCGCGGAGCGCCGCGGGCCCCAAAAGCCTGCGGCCTTGGTCGACGCGTGGCGGTTGATTGGACGTGGGCATCTCCACTTCCCCACGCGGCCTCGGCAACTGCTCGACTTAACAAAAGGCTGGCGCAGGCAGCGCTTGCCTTCACTGTTCCCCTTTGCCTAGCCTCAGATCCCCGTTCTTGCTCCTTGCTGCCGATACCTCCAGATATGCTCCGATTTCGCTCCGCGTCTGCGACCCATGGCGCCGCGCAAGGTCAGGTCCTCCTCAGCGCCGGCTTGGTACGAGCCAGCTCTTGAAGCACCCACCATCACCGAAAAGAGCCTCGCCTCTGCGCGCCTGCTGACGGCGGGAGAGAGCAATGAGTGGGAGAATACGGAGCTTCGGCTTGGCTCCGACGTGCCAGAGTCTGAGGGAAGCACCTTCTTCCCCATCTTCTCGAGCAGCATCGCCGCGGGTTGGTTCCCCCCTTCTCCGATTTCTTTTATGAGGTCCTCGACCACTACGGGCTGCAGGCGTTGCACCTCCATCCCAACTCTATCCTCCTCCTGTCCATCTTCGCCTACTATTGCGAGGCATATCTAGGCGTGATGCCGGCTGTGGCACTTCTGTGCCACTTCTTCTCCCTCCGCGCCAGCGACGGCCATGTTTCCGGGTGAGCCATTTTGTCGCATCCGGCAAAGCCAACTCAATCTCAAGAACCAGGAAGAGAGCCGACATATTCGGGCCAAATGGGTCATGATGGACGCTAAGTGCGTCCACCCCCGCTTGGCATTGCCAACAGAGGCGCCCCAGTTTAACAAGGGGTGGCCCCGCGCAAAGCTCGCCGACGAGTGGGCGTCGCCGGTGTTGGCGCAGATGCAGACCGACCTGAAGCTGGGCAACGCGAAGGCGGCGAACGTCACAGGGGCCATGCTCCTGAGGGAATACTTGATGTTGCGCGTCGCCCCACTCCAGGCGCGAGCGCGCCCCTTGTGGAAGCCTGGAGATGGAGAAGACAAGGCCCGCCTGAGGCCGGGGGCCCTGCCTGACGACGAACTGGATGTTGTCCTGCGCCTCCTGGTTGGGGATAACCAGGAGTACCCGCCGAGCGCCTTCACTCCTTTGTTCCTTCGCAAGGACTGGGAGCCGCTCGTGGTCTCCAGGCCAACCTTCAACGCATGCGGGCTGGTGCCGCCTGCGCTCTCCGGAGCCCCGGCAGCGCTGAAGCCGGTGGAGCTATCTTCTGACGAGTCCCGCGGGGGGAAAGAAGAGGAGGGGGACTCGGAAGCGACCCTCGAAGAGAATGGGGAAAACTCCCGCTTGAGCAAAGCCGAAATCCTCCGCGCTCTTCCTGACGACGCCGAGGTCGATGCCCGCCAGGAGGAGGGAGACTGCCCGTCATTCCGACAAGGAGCAGGTTGTCGTTGGTTCCTCGAGATGCTGCCCCCGTCTTGACGCCTCCCGTGGCCGGCTCCGGTCCTTCTGCTATGCCGCCTTCTTCTGTCAGAGCCCGCGCGCCCGCTTCTCAGGCCCCGACGCTTTCAGGCTTCAAGCTTCTTCCTGACTTTCGTGCTTGATCTCTGTCTTGTCTTTGCTCATGTCACTGCTTCCTGACTTTCGTCTTTGGTCGTCCAGGCCACTGTCTGCAGCGAAGAAGAGGAAAGAGGGTACGGCGGTTGCGCCCCATTCTGCTGAGAAAAGAGACGCGAGCGCTCGCACCTCCCCGGCCCGGTCGTCTTTGCGAGGCCAAGAGGAGCATCGCCGGGAGGAGTCAGCCCCCATGGCCCCGCTGGCCCCGGGGGTGCCGGCATCTGGCCCGGCTGAAGAGGTCCCGACTACTCCGGAACCCGCGGTCTCCCAGGGCCAGGTGACGGCGTCGTCTCCACCTACTGCCGCACCTCCACTCCCAGGTTCTTCTGCCCCTGCTGCTGTCCTGGAGCGTGCTCTTTTGGAGATGACCCAGTTGCAGGCAGATCTCCTGAGCGCGGACCCGCGCCTGGTGGCCTGACGCCTGGAGCTGGCCTCTGGCTAGCTTCACTCTGACTCTGCGGTTCACGCGACGCTGAGCCAAGCCGCGGCATCTTCCAAGAAGGAGAAGCAGAGCGCTGCCAATGCTGCAGCTAATCGTGAGGCGGCACTGAAGGATGCCAAGGCCGCCCGCGACCGCTGCCGAGAGCTGGAGGACGAGCTGAAGAGCCTGCGCGACAAGCACGCCAAAGAAGCACGCGGCCGCCAGGTGAAGGAGGAGGAGATGAAGGCCCGGGAGGATGCTGTCAAGAATCGTGACGCTGAGCTGGGGGAGTTGGGGAAAACGCAGGCCGCCGAGCGCAGCCAGCCGGAAGAGCTGGATCGGAAGGTGAAGGCGAGGGAGGCCAATCTTGATGCCAAGGCACGGGTCCTGGCTGAAGACAGCATGGCTTTGCCGACCTCGAGGAGAGGTCTCGCGTGGCACTGAAGACGCTCTACGAGCACGGCTTGGAGAGGCCGCTAACCACTGATGAGGACGGCCCTGCCCTGCTGCTTCCCCTCTTGGTGAAGGCGCTCGAGGAAGTCGCGGATGGTATCGGTCCCATGGCGGAGGCGGAAGCTCGCGTCCTGTCTTCAGCTGCATTGACTCGCGTCTGCAGCCATCTGCACCTCCGCGACCCTAACGCTTGTCTTGACGAGCTACTGGAGCCTGTGGCTGATGATCACTGCGGAGCCGCCGCCGCAGCTGTGCAAGGTCAGGTGGAGGCCCTACTGAAGAAGTTCCGTGGCTTTGCCTCCGCACCCTTGTCCGGCGATGCCGCCGATCCTGCGGCTGGTGGTGCAGGTGAAGGTGACATTACCCGGGGAGGAGCATCTTCTGCAGGTGATGGCGGTGTCCAGGGGTGACCTACGGCTGCTCTCCTGTTTCATTCCTGTAATATGCATCAGGACTCGTGGAGGCGTTAAACTTTTCATTTGATATTGTGAGGACAATATGTTTTGTAATATTTGCTTCGAGATTTTGCGATTTCCTTCCTATTTGCTTTGTGTTCTGCGTCGGCAGAGCCCGGCCCCGCGCATACCTGAACCGCCATTGGGCCGACCGGAGACCAGGACGGACCAAGGAGTGAGGGGCTACGTGACCAGTTAGGCTCCTGAGTCGCGATGCTCAGGAGTCCCCTTTGACGCTCAAACAACTTATAGGGAGAGTACGCGAGGATAGACTAATGTTCTACGTCGGCAGAGCCCCGCCCCGCGCATACCTCAACCGCCATTGGGCCGACCGGAGACCAGGACGGACCAAGGAGTGAGGGGCTACGTTGCCAGTTAGGCTCCTCAGTCGCGATCCTTAGGAGTCCCCCTTGACGCGCAAACAATCTCCATACCTGCCCTCGCTGAGGCCTCGGGAGGGGCGTGCGATGACCAGGTCCGAGAGACCTGGTTGGGTGGCGTGCGCTTGGGCGTGACCCGAGCGCAGGCCCCAGGTCTGGGAGACCTGGTTGGGTGGCGTATGCTTGGGCGTGACCCGAGCGCAGCCCCCGTGTCCATCCCCCTCGCGCGGCTCTCCCGAGGGGAGGCGTTGCGGTGAGGCCGGACATTGAGCTCTGGGGCTCCCTGAGGTTGGTACAACCATGAAGCCGCCCTCAGTTGTTTATCACCAGCGCGGAGCATAGTGCTTCCGCTTGTGCACGGGCATAGCCGCTCCTCGGCAGTGTCGACGGCCAGCGCGGAGCATGGTGCTTCCACTTGTGCGTGGGAGGGGGGCCCTCCGGGAGGAGCCCCCGGGGCGTGTACAGCCCCGCCCTGACACGTGGCTTGCACGGCAGGGCTGCAAGGTGTATCTGGGCACTCGTGAGTCAGCGCGGGCTCACGAGGCCCTACCTCAAGGCGGGTTGCGCCTGGTCTTGGGTCTTTGACAGCTGTGTGTTCCTGCAAGATGGTTAGGTGCAAGCGCTCTACGTCCTCAGGTCCCGGCCCTCGACGGAGCTGAGCCGCCGCTGGTATGCCAGGTCGCGATGCCGTGGTCAAGGCCAGGGGTGAGGGCTGGAGAGCCAGTAAGAGCTCCTGAGTCGCGATGCTCAGAAGCCCCCTTTTAATGCGCAAGCGAATTGCGTGATGAAGGGACGTACCCGTGGCGGGTGGCAATTGAGCAGGTGATAATCATATGCAGATTAAGCATGGAAGGCAAATCAGCTTGGGTAAATGCAGAAAGATACATGCCACTGGGTCAGGCCCGAGTGGCTTGGGGACGATGCAGCCCGAGGGGCGCCCCCAACCGGGTAAACTAAAGACATAAGCAAAAGGGATACATGCCACAAGGACGGACCCACGCGACCTGGGAATAATGCAGCCCGAGGGGCACTCCCAGCTAAACGAACTTGGAAAATGTCACCTGGTTCTGTAGACGAAGGAGAGTTGGTGCAGCTGAAGGCGTGCCGCGAAAGGGTAGCTCCTCACGAGCCACCGGGGCCCTGAGCCTCGGGAGGCTCTGGGGGCTGAGGTGGTTCCCTGAGGACCGTCTCCATCTCTGCCAGGACGGCGTGGTGCCTGGCCTCCTGAGCTGCCAGGACACGCCGCAGGTTGCGCTGATAGGCTGACGACATGCTCGGCAGGCCGAAAGGCATGCGAACGTAGCTGTGTGGTGGACCCTCGCAACGGCCCACGCGCGAAGGCCAGAAAACCTCCTGAGATGCGGCCCTGTTGAGCCCTGGAACGTCGATGCAGACGCGCAGCCCGGCATCCTTGCCTGGATGGGGAGCTGCACCTCGTGAGCGGTGGTCGCCGTGCATGTCCCTTGCGTCTTGTACTAAAGAATCGGACCGTGCAACGACTTCCAAAACATTGTGTTTGTCGTTCCAACAACACATTTATTCAACCAACAGAAGAAATATACTACTGATTATACATTGAAAACAGCAGCAGCAGCAACCAGGGCTGGGGGTGCAACAGAAGCAGTAAGCAGGCCAGAAGAGTAAAGACACAGCTCTCTCTTCCAAACCAAACATCAGCCATCATTACAAAAGAGCTACCAAAAAACAAGTTTATGCATCAAACTAAATAAGGATCCTACTACACCAAGTGTACGCATCTAACTAACTAGCTTAGTTAGACGTTACTATTTATTAAGCTATGGAGATTGGTTGACGACTTGAATCAGATGGGTGCCTGAGGGGGGCAACTCCAGCCAGCAGGTCGAAGTCCGATACTTGCGACCCTCTCTCCTACTTTGGGCTGCAGAGCGTGGCGGCACATATCAGGCTATGCTGCATGCAGAGACGCATGGTACGCTGTGTACACACAATTTTGCCAGATGAACAAAACCGCACTGCCATCATGATCGTTGCCATCGGTTATCTCCTGGCTAATCGGACAATACAGTCCGAGAAACAGAGAGCGTGTACCAAGGCTACTTACCAGCCTCCAATCAAAAAATCCTAAAGGCCCAGAGAAGCTGGGATCCTGCTCAAAGACCTTGCAGTTACTGTGATTATATTCCGCGAAACAACACGTTCGGTACGTGCGAACGATCATCAATCGTTCGCCATCGTCTGATCGAGCCAGGAACCACCTGCAACTGTCGTGCTGCTTTTCTTTGAAAGGTTCTGGGATTAGGAAGGGTAGGGACACCAGGCGGCCTACAACATCATATCAAGTTGGACTCAAATAAAAAAGGGCTCTTAGTGTAGTCAATCTTAAGAACAGCATGTTATGAGCATGAATATTTTTTTAGTAAATGTTAACAGTAATATAAGCAAGCCATCATGATATCATAGGAAAGTAACATACTGCTGTAACAGCCGTTTTTAGCGATGACTGGAGTTGGCCAGCAATACGTCCAGCCATAGAAGGAGTTGACAGCGTAAATGAAGCCCTTGTGTTCAATTGCATCAGAGAACCACGGAGGATGTATGATCCTGCGATGGACATGCATATTATCCGCTTAACGCAGTGACCTGTCAGATATGCAAGACCATGGTTGAAGAACGCAATTAGCCTGAAGTCTTTATAATTCACAGATCTTGTGGGCACTTGGCAGATTACAACCTTGACCAAATCAAACTTGGTATCATGTTGGCTACCATAAGATTCCGAGTATTCTGGGCCGCGGTGCCAAAGCAGTGTAGTGTTAATCAAAGGAAGGGGGATCAATCGCCGGGTGTAGACCTCCACGAGCATCCAGCTGCCGCCACCGTCGACGAGCACCATCCAAGACGTGTTCAAGCCGACCCAGTACATACCGTTAATGTAGGTGACGATGACGGGGATCGGATCGCAGTCAAGAGGGTTGATGCTCGCCACCCTACGATCGTTATGCTGCGTGACACGCCGTTTCTGAAGATCAGGCGGCATCAGCAAGCAATATGCTGGCTTAAAAAGCTCCGGCCTGAGGGCTTTGAGTAAATGGTACAACCCCGATGAGCGCGCGGTGAGCGGCATGGTACTGAGATTGTCCACACGCGAAACAATGAGCTTGATTACCTCTGTGGGGAGCGAATTCCAGCCACTCTTTCGGCGGACATTGCTCGGTTCTTCAATTGTTAGTGCTTGGGTTTCGGAAGAGGGGGGAGGTGCCTTAGCGGGGATGGAAGACTGGACGATTATGTGCGGACAATGATGGAGAAGCGAATATGTGCTGCGGGAAGTGGACAGGTGATGATGACTACAGCACGCCGCTTGACTTACGAGACACATACCAGCAGCGTAGGGTCATATCGATGCGAGACAACTTGCTTGAGTGATCACAGTACTGGTACTCCCTACAGTACCTACTACTATGCCCTAACTTGCTTGACTAGAGTCGTAGTGGAGTAGGACTCTGCTCTACTACTAGCACCGGAGGATTAGTATATTCTAATCTAAAATAGTTACAAACTTCAATGCCCGAGCGTGGAACGACTACGAACTGCCATCGGTGCTAACTCCAATCCCTAGCAAACGTTCGCTGGCAGACATGGCAGTTGCAAATGCCCGCGACGTAGACTAAGGCATAGCCTAGTGGTGGGAAGGGGCCGATGCCTTCCCACCCACCCAGGTTCAAGGCATGGTACTTGCAATTTGGGGTTGTTGCACCAATTATACTATAGGGGGTTCCCGTACAGTCTTTCTGTCAAAAAAATACTATGGCTTAAAAGCAGGCCACCGTCGGATGGAAATCTGACGGTTACGTGGGATTCGCCATGATTGAGCTCGTGGCGAACAATGATATCATTACTAAAAAAGGTTAAAACACCCGGGGCTATAACTTGCACCGGCTGACCACTAACAATGATACTAACATAGTTGTAAAATGGTCAAAGACCGTGTCTACGTGGTGTTTGGAATTATATGCAAAAAAAACTAGCAAGATGCACATGCATTGCATGGAACATCAAGATGCATTTTTTTACAAAACACATGTTGTGATTGACCCATGCAGGAGTAATCGCATGTGTAAAAACTAATGATATCTCGAGAATTTTATCAGAAACATGGTATCTCGACCATTTCATCAAAAAACCAATATCTCGAGAAAGATGATAAATAAGGTGAGGAGGAGTGGGGCGTGGTGGTGACTGGTGGTCGGACTGGGCAGAGGCATGGGGATGGACGGCGCCGGCAGCAGCCACCATGCCAGATTGTTCTAGAGACTTCTTTTTTTAATTGCTCGGCAATGAGGTTGTTGGAGATAAGGATGAACGAGGCAAGGCCTTATCTGTAAATGTGGAGAGAGGTGCGGGTATCTTTTGTAAAATTGTCATAGTTTGCTTTCTATCTGTCGGATATAGATCGGACGGTCTATACTATAAGATTGCAGGCACACCATCATCACCAACTCGGTTTTTTGTCTACTCCTACTCCTATATTACCTATACTTATCTCTACTCTTATAAAACCAGGCGATGATGGTGTGCCTGCCATCCTGCAATATAGGCTGTCCGATTTATATCTGACGGATAGGAAGGAAATCTCTACTCTTATAAAAAACAGAGTTGGTGCTGATGGTGTGCCTGCCATCCTGCAACATAGGCCATCCGATTTATATCTGACGGATAGGAAGGAAACTATGGAAATTTTGCAAAAAGATACCCACACCCCTATCCACATTTGCAAATAAGGCCTTCTCTTGTTCATCCTTTTCTCCCACAACATAAACTACTCATACAAATTCATCTTGATTTTCCGTGCAACGCATGGGCATCTTGCTAGTATACATATACTCCTATAAAAGACTCAGTTGGTGATTATGGTGTGTCTGCCATCCGCCATTTCTGACCATTAGATTTGCATCTAACGGCTGTGATGTAAGTTGTGGCATTTTGCAACAATTCCCACTTCTCTCCTCCAGGTTACACAAAACCCCTTTGTATCTTGAAACCAACCACATTCCTCCCTTACCTCATCAAAACAGCCCAAAGAATATATTTGGAGTGAAACATAAGATATTTTTAGTGATATGTATTATTCTACTTTGGATCCGTTGCAACGGGCGAGCTCATTGCTATAAAGGTTTATCTCCTGCATCGTCCGCAACAAACACCTGGTGTACTGGTCCGGTCCGGATGCTTGCACCGCGATGGCCTGAGTTCAAATTTTGTCCTAAACTGTAGCTTTTTATATTTTTTTAATATATACTTCTTTCGCTACTGTACTGGGAGTGGAACCCACAAACTACTTAGAATACAAGATTAACGATGGATTCGTTTCTTTCTAACTTTCTGTATGAATCTGTAGCCAGCCTGCAAGTAATGTACACTATACTGACAGTGGAACCCACAGAGTACATAGAATACAAGATTAAGGATGCAACTAACTTTTTATAGAGGGAGAATCGTACAAGGAATTAAGTCAAATGGATTGGACGTGACTATTATTCTCCAACGGCAACCGGCAAATTTCCTCCCGCGGGCCGGAGTAGGTTTCCAGGTTTGCATGCGGGTTTAACGGAGGGGTTTGATGGAGGCGAGGAGGCGTGTTCAGCCGGGCGTGCAGCGGGCGATGCAGTACTATTCAATTTGACAGCTACTAGTATATTATAAAAAAGAAAGAAGAGTAGTAGAGATAGAGATAAGAGTAGAGATAGAGACTAGGGAGGAGCACCATCTACTGCTTCGTGTGCTATTCCTGCGCTCCATTCAGCCGCCGCAACCTCCCCTACAGCCACTCCCTCCTGCGCTCCATTTGGTGGGCGCTGTTGAAATTTGGGGAGCGCACTCTCGCGACTGCTAGCAGCGACGACTTCATCGACGACGACTTCTTCCCCGACCACGCAACCTCTTCCTCAACGACATGGGCGATAACCTCAACGCCAACGGTGCTGCTCCCATTGCACCATATGTGTTTATGTCCTTCCTGTATGAAATCGTGGTAGAATTCATGTTTCTAGTCTGTGTCCTACAATCGATCTGTTCATCTACTATGCTAGTCCACATGATTAGTTTAATCTCTGTTATAGCCGTCATGATTTATTTTGTGCTTATTCAGAATAAATCTCGTAGTAACTTGCTCATATATTCAACTGGCACACCGTCCCCTACAGCCACTTCCGTTTCATGGACGGCCTGGTCGATGCCTCCAAGGAGCCATTCGTCTACTGCTATGAGTGTCCGATTCCGTTTTGGGGCTCGCCGGTGGACCTCGTGCATCACCTCACGCAGTCGTCCGTCTATCACTACTGGCCCACGGCGAAGAACATCAAATACGAGACATGCTACCCGTTCACCGTGTCGGAGTCGCTGGAGGATCACCGCCGCCTGCTAGTCTCGGAGGAGGACGGCAGCGTCTTCCTATTGATCATGGGCACCAGCGAGGCCCGCGCAAGCTGCCGCCACGTCTCTGTAGTGTGCGTCAGGGGCGACGCCGCTGACACTGACACGAGGCCGATGTACGGGTGCGTGCTCACTATTACTACCCCTCGGAGGTTCATGGGCGGCGACACAGGCTACATCAAGCTGACTAGGACTGTGCCGAGAAGGGACCTTCCCGCCTATGTGGACATGGAAGACGCATGGTATGATTTGCCCCCCAACGTGGGGCACGGGGACTCCAAGGAGGTTCACCTAGACATATGCATTACCAAGTTAAATGTTGATCATTAGTCTTCGCTCAATGTAATCTGATGTCTAAGCATGTGGAGACTTCCATGCATGATGTTGCTCTATTTGAGTATCGCGCATGAATAAAAGTGTATCCATTTATGGTTTAGTCCAGAATCCTCCTTGTATGAAATTTTTACTACAGTACTGGTGAAAGACTTATGATGAACCATTTCTTACATCTCCTCTACCCCCTTCCAAGTCATCCTGATTTAATCCCTCCATCTAGGTGTATAAGGGCATGGTTAATACTTAATAGTATAGCCAACTGTTGACTATAAGAAAGTGCCATGTCATGTGTAGCCAACATGTATAACAATCGATACTCAAAAACTAATTCTTAAAGATCATTTCTTGCAAAGCACAATAAGTGTTATTTCTTCACAAGTTTTGGATGCAGGTTGAACAGTTGAATGCTTTTGTTTGCAAAAGATACTTTTTTATCTATTTCACCTGGATGTTTGTGAGCTCTAAAGATGAAATAATATCTGAAGAAACCTATCGATACCCGTTACACATGAGATGACCCCCACATCCTTTGTCAAAATAAACAACTCCGCGATCAATGCATTTCACTGTTCCGTGCAACGCACGGGCACCTTACTAGAGATTAGTACGACCAAAAATTGAACTAACATTATATATAGTATGATAAATGCTAATGCATGTCATCTAAAATTATATCATTGAAAACTATGCTCAAATACGAATCCAATAATATAGTTTTTGTTGACATGCACTAACATTTTGTAAGTTAAATATTCAGTCAAATTCAATGGGGCACTAATAAACCACGACCGATGTAGTACTAGTGTAGAGGGCGGGACTACACGCGAGTCTCACCCCGCTCGTGGCGCGGCAGTAAAGCCGTCATATCACAAAACCCAACCACTCCCAGTAATAAGTGGCTTGGAAAAATAAACGGACAAGCAACCATCACATCCCTCCGTCTTTTTTGCATTTCATCTCTCTGTATTTACTTTCTCCGGTTCATCTCGCACACTCGATCCCTAGCTACTACTCCTAGTATCCCTAGCTACCACTCCTAGGGCCAGTTCTTTTGACGGCTTAAAAAATAAGTCGTCTCTTCCCCGGCTTTTCCCATAAGACTAGGCACAGTGGAGAGTAACATTAAGGCGCCTCACTCAATTAGTTGGGCTTCTAAACTACTACTAGTACCTCCGTCCTGGTTTATTCATCACCTTTGTAATTTGTGCTAAATTTTGACCAAAGATTTAACTGATAAAATGTTAGTGCATGTGACATATGCACGTACTTACAAAATGCGTACGGATACACAAGGTTTCCAAACTTTTCCTTTCGCATACTTAATTAAGGACGCTAATAATTCCCGAACATTCAGGATTTATCATTTGCGTCCCAAAACTAATGAGATCACCTTACAAAACTAAATTATATTCCCAATAAAAGCCACGGCGCTCGCAGGAGCGCTTGCGGCGCGCCACGAGTACCCTGGTGCGCGACCGTTTCCCAGCGCGCCGACACAACGCCTCTTCTTCAGCCTTGCAACTCGTGAGGTGCTGATTGGCGGCTTGCCGGCGGGCGAGCGCTATCTCACCGGTGTGGTGATACGGCGCCAACAGGTACTCCTCCTCGCTGGAAGCGTGCACCCGGTCCACGTACCGCCAAGCGTAGATGAGGCGCTTGGGCCCGACTGCACTCAGGGCTTTGGCACGGGCATCCTCTGCCACCCTCACGGCCCTCGCACGAGCCATCTGCCAAAGAGCCAATTGCCTGTCTCTCTCGGACGCGACATAGGCCTGCCAGGAAGCTTGCCCCGCGGCGCGCTTCTCTTCCTCGGCCTTCTTCTCGGCCTCTATTTTGGCGCGCTCTTCCGGAGGCAAAGCCTCCCACAAGGCGACATCCATTTCTTTCCAAAGCTTCTCAAGGCTGGGGGGCTCGGCGGGCGGCACGGCATTCTCCTCGTAGCGGAGAGCCGGCGCTTCCTCCGACGCGCGTGCTAGTGAGATTGGGAACGCCGACGCGTCCACCTCGATGCGTCGCGGCGAGGAGCAGAATGGAGACGCGTCCTCCTCGACTACTGGCGGTGAGGAACAGAACGGCGACGCGTCCTCCTCGACTAGTGGCGGTGAGGAACGAAACGGCGACGCGTGACTGTCCGCGCGGTGCAGCGAGGGGCACCTAGGGCTTGGGAGGGGGGATGCCATGGTGGTCGACATGAGAGGGAGGGGGAGGAGATAGCGATGAACGTGAGCGTTCTTCTGAATGTCGTGGGAGGCCAGTATTTATAGCGAGCAATGGCACACCTACGTAATATATGGACTGAGCTTCACTGACTTAACTGCAGGTCCAGTTGCGTCACTGACATGTGGGCCAGATGCCTGTTGGGCCCACATGTCAGTGATCAAATGCACCTACAGTTAAGTAACTGAAGCAGCTACATGGGCATATTTGATGGAGTAAATTACGGGTGAGGGAAGGGGTGGAAATATTGCTGGTCACAACCGATTGGACGAGCGCGGGGGAGGAGAGTCATGCATGCAGATTTTTTCCACATTGGGTGGAGTGGTGGGACTGCTGGAGGGAGAAGGAGAGTCAAGCAGGCGTTTAGATTTCAAGGTGCAATAAATTATTGCATGCGATGATTAAGCCTGGCCATAGTGGTGGTAATGTGGTACTCCCTCCTTTCCGGTTTATAGGGCCTAATTTGAAAATCTCTTCAACCAAGGTAGATGATGAATGGTGGAATTAATTCCGTAGTTTGCAAAAGTACTTAATTAGTACTCTCATTTTTCTCAGAAATTTGTGTAAACCGATGCATTAATTACACCACATGCATGCATGACCACTCCTTGAAAATCTCAGTTGGTGGTGATGGTATGTCTGCCTCTGGACAACGTGAGCTGTTCGATCTACTTGGAACCAACGGCTGAGATGTGTGTGCATAGAGACATGGCCTTGCCACCGGACGTACTGTATAGCAGATATTTACCCACCTCTGCCACTGTATAAAAATATGGAACTACTCATTCCAGCCTCATTTCCTTTCTGGTTCATCTCCTTGCATTCTTGTCGGCGGCGGCGAAGGTTCCTGAAGATGGAGTCCAGACTCTAGAAACCACTACACAAACAATTCCACCGCCTCTATCTTGGTAAGAGTAGGTGAAATTTTTGAATCGAGCCCTTTAAACTACTGCCTCCGTTCCACAAAACATGCCTTCCATTTGTCAAAATATAGATGTATCTAGACATGTTTTAGTATATAGGTACATCCATTTTTGGACAAATGGAAGTCAAGTAGTACTCTAATAGCTAACCTTGTTGTGATGACTAGATAGCACATGGCACGCACCTGGAAGGAGGAACTAGTCTGCATTGTGCATTTAAGTTTTGTCTGAAGTCAATGTACCTCTACTTTGACCAAACTTATAGAAAAATGTACATCAACATTCACAATGTCAAATCAATATTTTTATACTCATTATAAAACGTAATTTTTATACTCATTATAATTAGTATCGTAGATATTGATATTTTTAGTATAAATTTGGTCAAAAACTTTGCAAATGGTTGACGGAAGTAAAAAGGACCAGAGGGAGTATCATGCATGCGGAGTAGGCAGAAAAATTGCTCATTTATAGCCAGTCGAAGTCTCAATGGGCGTGACCGCGTGAGGGAGGCGAAGGTCGTGGGAGGCGCGGCGGTTGAGGGAATTAAGTGAAGTTACATCCACGCGCCGGCATGGGTGCGAACAGACAGAAGCTATACCGTCAGGCCAACGATATCGGTCTAGTAGACATGACATCTAGTGGGTCCCGCATAGTACATGAGAACTCTTTGGGGCTTGCAGCCGTTTATCCACCGGGCAAGCCAACAACCCCACGCTATTTGCATGCCCTACTCGTCCCCGTCTTCTACCTTACAATAGTTCGCTCCCAGTCGTCCCGTCCTTTCACATTACACCAGTTCAACTTCTCCTAACCGTCCTCCAAAATCCATGGCCTCCCAAATCTCCATGGTCGCCGTTGAGTACCAGGTTAGAGCCATCACCGGCGATGAGTTCATCGAAATCTACACCCGTGGATCCGCGATGGTGAAAGGATGCCTTGCTCGCTTCAGAAGCATGTTCGAAAACTCAAAGGATGAGTGGGTCGCTGGTCTAGATGTTGAGTACACCACAATCCTGGAAAGCGAGAAGATTCTAAAGGAGGCAGAGAAGAAGAAGCCCGCCATGATCCAATTTTGTGTACATAACGTGTGCTTGGTCTACCACATATGCCGTGCCGACGTTGAGTGCCAGGATTTTAAGAACTTCCTCAAGGACGAAAGAGTGAAATTCGTTACTGTAGACTTTAGAAACGATAGGGATGCCCTGTGTCGGATAGGCCTTGTTGTAGGCCAGCCCTTCGATCTCCAGAAGGCAAGCCTGGTGTCCTCCTCTCAGCCTTCAATGCTGACCGTGGCAGCAGCCATGATTGATCCTTCGTACGCTAAACTGAAGAAACCTCACCACGAGTTCCATCATGCATGGGAGTCGAAGACAATACATGAAGATCACATCCTGTACGCAGCAATGGATGCCTACCTTTGTTTAAATATCTACAAGGTTGGATGAAGAAGCAGATTCCAGTGTCCGGTTCATGCAAAGAAGCGGCGGCGAAGAGGAAGAGGAAGAGGGACGAGGACGAAGTCGAGGACGTGGACTCGGACTCCAAGTAAGGTGGCAGTGTCGTCGCTCATGCTGGTTCTACTACAGTGTCAAACGGACTAGTTGCTTAGTTTTATTTCAGGGGTGTGTTGTGCTGAGCCCCCAGCAGAACTATGTTTATGTTCTTTCTCGTTATTCGAACTTTATGTTCTTTCTCGTTATTTGAACTCTTTAGTACGTACAGTAGTACTAGTACTATATGTCTTACTACTATTCTTGCAGTTGGTACTACTACTCGTATCTTCGTGTTCCTACTGTGCTTAATACGTTCGTACTAGTAGTATAATTTGGGCCAGTCGATTTGTGAAAGAAGTTCAACGGAGCAAAGGAATAAGACGGCAGAGAAGCTACCCCAGTATCTATATTAGGGTGCCAGGGTGCCCATGATCTATCTTATGAGTGTTGGGTGTGGAATGCAGTTCGCCGGAAAAAATGGATCGTGCCCGAGGTTAAACCAATGGCGAGGGTGGGGATGGGGGAGCATGGCGGTGGCAGGCGGTTCAGGGGAGGGCGGGGCGGCGGCGGCAGGCAGTTAGTGCATCAATTTCGGAGGTTGAAGAAGCCCTTCTAGCCACCCATGTTGCATCCAACGGCTCATAAGAGTCAACTGACCCAAATTGCTCCTTCAGATTGCAGGATCCACGTGGCATTCAAGGTCTCGAAGGTAGATTCTGCGTCCGCACCCAGTTTGCGGACTCGGCGCGGGTGCGACCAGCTTCGCCGCGACAACCACCATGCGCGCCTCCTCCGCGCGGGCGGAGATGACAATGACACGCTAGTTCCTCCTCGCCGGTGTGCTGGAGCACGCGCTCGTCCTCCTCTTTGTACGCTGCGTGCATAGACGCGGCTCCACCAGCTGCTCGCGTGCTTGGCAGCGCGGCAGCATCGCGAGGAGGGACTGCAGACGACGTGAGCGGGCGAGCCTTCGGCTTCATGGAACAGGGATGGCGGCGACACAGCGGTGATGGGCGAGAAATGGTTGGCCGGAGCAGGCGTGGGCCGGCATGCACAAAGGCGGCGGCGGCATATTTATGAGTGCGCGTATGGGAGCTTAGTTTAGTTTTATATAGGGTTGGTCAAACTTAAAATAAAACCGTACTAGTACACGTAAACATTAGATTGAGGTAGCGCTTATATTAGTTACCATAGCCACGATACGGAATCCTGTGCAAGCGCATGAACCGCGGCCGCGCAGTTGATCGAACGGTGCATCATCGTGTCGCGCTTGAAGGACACCCACCGAACCTTTGTGTGTGTGTGAAAACAATCCCCAAATATTACTCAACATTCTTTTCCTAGAAAAGTTCTTGACGCTACAATATTTCCATATATTTGAATTTAGCTCTAGTTTGTGTTTATTTGGATTTGGACGTTTTAGGTGCGCCCTAGTTTTTTTAATACTGATTGTGTGTGTGTGTGTGTGTGTGACTGAGAGAGAACGTGTGTATGTGTCCATATGTGTGTTGTGGCGGAAGGGCAATGTGGAAACGGTGTGCGTGTGATAGAGACATAGAGAGGTGTGAATGTGCAAATGATCATGCATGAGTGAGACATAGACAGATGCCGACACGTTGTGTATACATGAGAGAATAGTCTTCTATTTGTACTTGTGTGTGTGTGTGAGAGAGAGGAGCATCCGTAACACAACAACCATCTCTCTCGATTCATCCGTCCCTCGCACGATCGCATGTAACACATGCATCAACGCACACATTTGACACCCTCACCCGGCCCCTACCCACCTCAAGGCCCGCACATCGCTCTCTATCTCGCACGCACTATCTCTTCGCGAAAACCGTATTTAGCATGTAGCTTTCCGTCACATACACACACATTTCTCTCCATAGGTTTGATTTATCTCAATACCTAACACACACACACACCGCACACACACTCCCCCTCCCCCGAGCACACAATTCATCCCCATCCAAGGATATACGGCGACCACTCTCGCTTGTGCTTCTCTGCACCCCAGCATGCACAACACCTCAACCTTCAAAGAGGGCATCGAGGAGATCGAAGACAGCGACCACACTGCACTAGTGAATACGGGGCTATTTGGAATCAGGATGATGTGATGATGGCTGACTGACTCCTCCCCCCCCCCCACTCTCTCTCGCAAAAAATTACCAATCCCTCCCTCTCCCGCACAAAATTATCAATCCCTCAACCCACGAGATCCTTCCCCTCTCGTCCATGTTTTTCCAGTTCTCTCATCAAACCTGTTGTCTCTTCTCCTTGCACCTCTACAGAATCCGGATGCACACACATCTCACGTATATTACATGTCTCCATCTATCTCACAGACCTAACTTCTCCCTCTCTCTCTCTCTCTGTCTCTCTCGTTAGGTTTGTCTCCTACTGTCTTGTCCACATACACACAATCTTTACCGCCCTATCTGCTCCATCTTCGCAAGCCCTCTCTCTACACGTTTCATTCACACATTGGGATGTGTTCAAAATGTTGCTTTTATAATGGATGATGTAGAGTTATGGTTGGTTCTGTTGCATCCTACAAAGTAATAACTATGAAATGCATTTAGATTCTCATTTGATTGGGATTATGTGAGTTTGAGCATATTGTGTAGTACTATAGACCTCGTATACATCTTGGAATTCAACAATGATTGTAACTATTGAATTGTATAGACCATTACATTGGAAGTCAGTAGCCTAATATATTTATTTCACAATTACAACATGTAGCGACCAGACCTCAAATGGTCTGTGCCGCTGTGCACCAGTGTCATCCCTGGATCAGTAATGCTGACACGCACAGTACAAATGGAGGATTTATAACAGAGTAGCAATCACACACTTATTACATCGAATATCTCCGAAGAGATTAAGTATGATAAACATGGCTTAAGGCCATCTAATAACGATAACAGCGGAAGACTTGGAAGATAAGTGAGTCCATCAACTCCAGCGGCATCACTGAGTATAAGACCACGACCTAAGGCACCTTACTCGTCGTCTGAAAAGTCTGCAACATGAAACGTTGCAGCCCGAGAACGGGTCAGCACATAGGATATGCTGGCAATGTAACACATAGAGAGCAATGAACAATAATAATGCTATACTACATGCATATATGGCTAGTGGAAAGCTCTATGGTTACAGTTTTGCGAAATGCCAATTTTATCCTACTTCAAAGGAATAAATTTTATTTAACTATCATGGTGGTTGTGAAACATTGAGAAGGTACCTCCAACTCAATCCCAATTAGGTGTCATCATTAACCCAACAAAATTAATTAAAAGTAACATAGTGATGAGATTCAAATGATAATCCAGGTACTAGATACTCAAGTTGTCCATAACCGGGGACACGGCTAACCATGATTAGTTTGTACCCTCTGCAGAGGTTTGCGCACTTTTCCCCACAAGACTCGATCGCCTCCGCTTGATTCTCGCACTACATGATGTTTGAGAAACGGATGACCGAGACACAGTCTTTCAGGAACAATCACTCTTTACTCTGGGTGGACCGGTACACCTACTTTCCCCTACATCTGCTAGCCCACCTCTTCAAGAGATCTTGTAACCTACTCAGCTATGCTAGAGCCCATAATAGCTTGTGGCTGCACACGGAAGTTTCTAGCATGAATAATCTTATGATCCCTTTGAGCCTGGGTGGCAGACCTTATAAAATCAGACAACACTGGGTTCTCCAGGTGCCTCAATCCACCCAGATGTGAGTTTTAGTTGCCACCTTAAGTTGAACCATTAATAAACATCTCACATCTGTCGTGAATATCTCTCAAACCCAATCCACGTCTACGAGCATAGCATGGCAATAGTAATAGCAACGTAGAAGTAACTCCCAAGGGTTTGATAGAAAAATAGGTAATAGGTACTACCTCAACTACTTCCCAGTACCCACAATTTAATTAGATCCTAATCATGCAATTGTTTGAGGAAAAGATCTAATGCAATAAAACTGGGTATGAAAAGTATGATCAAAGTGTTACTTGCCTTGCTGATGATCCACAAAACCTAGCGATTCGAAGTAACAAGCGGCACACTCCGGGTACTCTATCACAAACAAACAGACATACAATCAGTACTCATCTAATGCACAGGCAAAACTCGAATGAAAGATCCAACCAGAAAGTTCAACTTAAGAACTCCGGTTTACAAAAAGAATCAACTCGAAAGAAGCAACGAAAGTCAAACGGCGAAAGAAAGAAACTTCGTTTACTAATCTGGATCTAGGTCAAATTTTACTGTAGCAAAAACTTGTTTGAGTAGGTTAAACGGAAAGACAATTTCGAGACGAAACTCTAGGCGCTTGAATCGCCTGATTCCGATAAACGAGCGAGAAGTTAAATAGAAACGAAGATTCGATCAGAAATCGAATCTGAGATAATCGCAGAAAAATCCAACGAAAAAGAAAAACGGACGAACGGTTAAAGAACGGACGTTCGTTAACAGAGAAAAACCGACGAACGCGTTTGTTAAAACGAACGGTTCGGTAAACGCTCGCAAAAGAATAAAACCGATCTAGGTTTTTTTTAAAACGAACGGTTTTTTTTAAAGAAAACCGGCAAACCGGAAGGCATCGGGTATACCTCGTCGGGGCGGCTCCGGCGAGGATCCGGCGGGGCGCGGGGGTGCGACGGGGTGCGGGGCTCGGGGGAAGGGCGAGGGGCGGCGAGGGGCGGCGGCAAACGGCGGCGGCGGCTCCCGAGCTCACACCGCCGGCGGCGGGGCGGCAAGTGCGGCGGCGGCGGCGGGCGAGATGAGAGGCGAGAGAGAGGGGGGGTATATATAGGAGGGAGGGGGGCTCCGGTGGCTTGGGGGAGGGGGCAAGCCGAGCGGGAGGCGGCTCCCGTGGCCATGGCGGACTCCGGCGGCGGCGGGCGCGTGCTGGAGAAGGAGAGGGGCGCGGGCGGGCCGGCGCTCGGCTGGGCTGCGGCCCGGTCGGGCGTCGTGCGTTTTTTTAAAATAAGTTCCGCGGAAAATAATTCGGAAAAATAAATAAAAGTCAGAAAAATATAAAAATAAATTTTCCCCGTCTAGTTAGAAAATATAGAATAGGGTGAACATTTTTTTAACACAAAATAAATATTTGAAAAATGCAATATTTTTAATGCAATAAAAATTGCAAATAAAATCCAAATAAATTCCAATAAATGATTTTCACATTTTTCCTCCAGTATTTCAATTGTTTTGGAGAAGTCATATTTTCTCCTCTCGTTTATTTTTAGAATGAAATATTATTCCGGAGAGAAAATAATTTAAACCAAAATCCTCGTCTTAATATTTGATGAAAATCAAATATGAAAATTCGAGAAAAATCCCCAACTCTCTCCGAGGGTCCTTGAGTTGCTTAGGATTTATCGAGGATTTGTCAAAATGCAATAAAACATGATATGCAATGATGATCTATGTATAACATACCAAATTGAAAAATTGGGATGTTACACAACAAATGATTAATTCACTACAAACTAAGAAAACAAATGTGTACTCCCTCCGTTTTTATTTAAGTCCGCGTATTAGCATTGGTCAAAGTCAAGTTTTGTAAACTCTCAGATAGTTTATAACAAAAAAAATTAACATATACAATAACAAATAAATACCATTAGGTTCATTATTGAATGTACTTTCACATCATACATATTTGGTATGGTAAATGCTTATATTTTCCTATAAACTTGGTCAAACTTTAGGAAGTTTGACTTCGGTCAAACCTAATATGCAGAGTTAATAAAATCGGAGGGAGTACTAGTAGTTACTAGTACTACTCGCTAGTTGCTTTGCTCAATCACCCAACACGCCACACGGGGAGTTCAGTGTCACAAAATATTGAGGTCGGCCAGAAAATCTCCCGCGACCCTGATTCGAGCAGTGCGAAGTTACCATCATAACCTTGGGAACAGGTCTACGGATTACGCTTGGTAGGGGCATGTTTTCGTAATTTCAGGTTCACCCTACCCAGCCAACCCCACCCCCGCACCCAGAGTAGTACACCTGAATACTCCCCATTTTCTATCCCCACGCCAAAATAGACTTCTCCACGGCACCGCAGCCTTCGTGCTCCTCGCCGTCTCCATCGACGCACTCGTCCACCGCAATGCATCTGCCTCATCGAACGCCGCACTGGAGCTGGTCCACCATCGTCGTCGTAGACGGAGCCTCTTCCCCGGCACCATCTTACACGGTCTCGGATCTGCTTCCCGGAAGCCGACGCCAAGCGCAGAAGCACCACCGTTGTGGACAATGAACTGACTCCCATTGCCGACCATGATGCACAGAGGCCGCCGCGACCATCGTTCTCCTCCTCAATTGGTAATGTGTGTATTGAATCACTTAGCAGTACATGCGCAGTTCCAATTTTGTTCATACCTACCCTTCAAATTTCCTAGTTGCTATTGTTCCCATAAAAGTAGTTGGTTATAGCCTCCATTGTCCAACAGAATATCAGCTTGTAATTGCGCGTCGCTCCTGTATCGCGCTGTGCTTGGGTAGGTTCTTCATCTGCAACCAGTAGTGTGGAAAATGATGGAAAGTTTTTTAGAACTAGCAAGATTCCCATGCGTTGGACGGAAAATCAAGATGCATTTGTATGAGTAGTTTATGTTGTGGGAGAAAATGATTAACAAGAGAAGGCCTTATTTGCAAACGTGGAGAGGGGTGTGGGTATCTTTTTGCAAAATTGCCATAGTTTCCTTCCTATCCGTCAGATATAAATTAGACGGCCTATATTGCAGGATGGCAGGCACACCATCATCACCAACTCTATTTTTTATAAGAGTAGAAAAGAAAGTAGAAAAAAAAGAGTAGAGAGTAGAGGAGTAGAGATAAATATTAAATATAAAATAAATATAATAGTAGAGAAGAGAGTAGAGATAAATATTCAATATAAAATAAATATAACAGTAGACAAGAGAGTAGAGATAGTAGGGACGTCGGTAAAGGATCGCGCGCGCGGGGGAAAAAGCGGCCGGGCGCGCGCTAGTTTTGGCGTGCGGCGTCCGGCATGCTTTATAAATCCAACGCCCTCCCACCGCTCTATGCCTTGCCACCGCTCTCTCCCCACTCTGTGCCTCGCCACCGCTCTTTCCCCACTCTGCGCCTCGCCACCGCTCTCTCCCCGCTCTTTTTCGCCTCGCCGCCGCCGCGTCGCCGGGAAACTTGGGGATACCGCGGCGTTCGTGCGCGCCCCTCCGGCGGCTTCTCCACCGAGAACCGGTTCCGCGGGATGCGCCTCGGCCTCGGTAATTTCGACACCACCAACGAGGCCGCCCGCGTGTACGACGCAGTGGCGTGGCGCCTCCGGTGGCCTCATGGAACATTAACTCCCCCAACGTGCCAACGCGGGAGCGGGCGCAGGAGCTCGCGCCTCTGCCGCGGCTTATCACTGACGAGGATCGTCGTGACAACCGGAGGCGGGAGCACCGTCCGACATCGCCGAGATGGACGAGGAAGCCATGGCACTGTGGCGTCAACGCTTCCCGCAGAACATCATCAACGAGCGCGAGTTCTACGCGCAAAGGAGGGCGGAGAGCGAGAAGAGGAGGGCGGGGCGAGCCGGCTATCGCGAGGACAAGCGTATGCGAAAAGCGGACGCTCAATTCAACATGAGGCTAGGTGCACCATCGCCCTGGGAATCTGACGACGATCGGTATCTTCATGCCTACATTGAGACATCGGAGGAGGACATCACCGCGAAGGAGTCGGACGACGAGGAGTAGTTGAACTATCTATTTTTTTATCTATCTATGCTGAGAACTATCTATGTCTCTACTCTCTAGTTTCTACTCTCTGTCTCTACTCCTCGATCTCAGCACTGTAAACGCTTTTTAAAGCGTCGCGCGTTGCGCTTCTGTTGGAGATGCTCTAACATGGCAGACGAGTGCTTTAATCTTGCCCACAAGATGTGTGAGTATTACTAGTATATTTTTCTTACAATGTTGAGATTTTAAAACCATGAGTGTGAACATGCAGAGGAGCAATGAAGACCAAACACGGGATATTGGGGACATCTTCAAGGAGCGTGGCAAGTTAAAGAGGAGCTGCACCGAACCTGTAAAACGAGCTTTGGTAAGTAACACCCTTTCAATTACTTTCGTTTAGCCTCGTGTTCTTCGATGTGTATATGTTGTAGTTTCTGTTTCTCTTAGCCTCGTGTTCTTCATGTGTAATAAGAAGAGTCTTAATCGTCCTAGTGCTTTTGCTTTTAGCTTGATGTAGGAAGTCGGTGCTCTCACCTTGTAGTCTGTTTTTATTTTTTTTCCTTTTGAATTCACTTTTTCAAGTCCTGTTTATCTGGCTTCTACTAAATGGATCTGGGTTGCTCTGAGTATTGATATAAAAAAGAAGTAACTTCATGTCAGGATGCAGTTCATGCGAGGAGGGAAGTATGGTCAACCTCGAGATCATGTTTCCAAAATGAGGCTGGATTACACACAAGGTGCCAGTTCCCTAATGATGCTGGATTAGACACAAGGTGCAAATTCCCAGATGATGCTAGATTACACACAAGCCAGGTGGAGTCGTCAACTGTTCGTGTCCTCGTGGCTCTAGTAAAGGCTGAAAGAAAGCGTGCAGCAGCCCTTGAGAATGTAGCTGAGTTCCTGAAGAAGCGAAAAGAGCAATGAGATGCTCTCTTCACCCAAGCCAAAGAAGAGATGGAAGAAGCCAGAAAGAAGCTATCAGAGGTAGAGCGGGCTAGGCGTCTCCTGCTATCTAAAACTGTTGTCAATACAAATTTTCCTTCATAATAGCTAGGTTCAAATATTTATCCAGTCAGCATGCCGGTTGTGATGTCCGTGCATCTACTGATGTGGCACAAAATAATTTTTTAGGGTCAGGTAATAACAGCAATTACTTTCCAAACAATAACAGACGAAGCATTGGACATGGTATAGTTCACGCGCAAGCCCAACATTCCAAGTTCAACTTCCACATCAAACTCATGTTCACAGATATCTGCACATTCATGGATAATGTCCACAACCATGATTCAGTTCAAAGCCAAAAAAAAGTGAGGTGAGTTATAAATAAATAAAAACCTCTAGTTCCTGCTACCATGCGAGCACAACAAGTCAAGACCATGCGTAATTAATTATATTTTGATCATTTTTTGTGTTCTAAAATGCCGGCTGGCTCGCGGAAGGACGTGTTGCCGGCACACGCGCGGATTCAATGGAGGCAGGCGGGGCAGTCTGAAGCCAGTTGCATGCGGCGAGGAGGCATGTTCAACCGGGCCTGCAGCGAGTGGGGCCCTCTTGGCCGGCGCGGGTTCAATGCCTGCGCTATGAGAGGTCATGTCCGTGTTAGAGCAATCACTCCCTCCAGTCCTTTTTTGTTTGGGTATAACAAAATCTCGTTTTCCATTCACATTTTACAAGTAAAATTTGTGGACAAACTTTGACCCAAAATATGATGGTGACTAGTAAACCAGGACGGAGGTAGTAGTTTTTTATTATCAAAGAAGGGTTTCCCCCTTCTGATTTTCATTACTGAAAACCAACATCAAAACCATAGTATTTTCCCTAGAACTACCAGGTTCAATATCTCGCAACATAAACCCATACAACCATACGCCAAGGAGGTAGTAGTAGTTATGAATTCCATTTTCGCTCCATACCAATCGTTCTAAAAACTACGTAAGTACTTATAACGCGCCCTTGAAAATCGGAACTCTTACCCCGCTAAAAAAATGATATTTTAAATGTAGTTACTCGATCTATGGCAACTGGCGAGCCACCGCCTCCAGGTCGTTCACCTGCGGTCCCGACCAAACTCCTACGGATCAAATTATCACGCGAGCTGACTATTCCTACAAAGGTGCGCTCCACCACGTACCCGGTACCCGCGCATGCAGCAATCGTGCACTTAGGGTTTTAGGGTTTATTTGTTAACGGTGCCTTTACCTAACTCTCATGTGTGCGAGACAGCGAGAAACCGACTGCGTCCGTGCGCCTCTTCTCTTCGTATATGTACTCCACCGTTTGTCTGGTGTCCAAAAAATTATACAATAGTAATAACTACTAGCAATGTGCCAATGCGTTGCCACACGATCAAAGTAGATTAATACATATTCACCGATTTGATAGAAAAAAGAGTCTAGTTTTGAAATATGTGTATCACTAAAAATATCTTATGTTTCACTCAAAATATATTCCTTTGGCGGTTTTGATGAGATAAGGGAGGAATGTTGTTGGTTTCAAGATTCGAGAAGTGGCATATCTCTAATTTCTATTCTTACTAGCAAGATTCCCATGCATTGCATGGAACATCAAGATCTTGTGGGAGAAAAGGATGAACGAGGGAAGGCCTTATCTGCAAATGTGGAGAGCAGTGCGGGTAAATTTCCATAGTTTCCTTCCTATATTGCAGGATGGCGGGCACACCATCATCACCAACTCTATTTTTTATACATAAGAGTACAGAGTTGGTGATGATGGTGTGTGATACGTCCATTTTGCATCATGCTTTTATATCGATATTTATTGCATTATGGGCTGATATTACACGTTATGTCACAATACTTATGCCTATTCTCTCTTATTTTACAAGGTTTACATGAAGAGGGAGAATGCCGGCAGCTGGAATTCTGGGCTGGAAAAGGAGCAAATATTAGACACTTATTCTGCACAACTCCAAAAGTCCTGAAACTTCACGGAGGCACGTTTTGGAATTAAAAAAATACTGGAGAAAGAATCAACCAGAGGGGGCCCACATCCTGGCCACGAGGGTGGGGGGCGCGCCCTACCCCCTGGGCGCGCCCCCTGCCTCGTGGGCCCCCTGACAGGCCTGTAATGCCCATCTTCTGCTATATGAAGTCTTTTACCCTGGAAAAAATCATAACAAAGCTTTCGGGAAGAAACTTCGCCGCCACGAGGCGGAACCTTGGCGGAACCAATCTAGGGCTCCGGCGGAGCTGTTCTGCCGGGGAAACATCCCTCCGGGAGGTGGAATTCATCGCCATCGTCATCACCAATAATCCTCTCATCAGGAGGGGGTCAATCTCCATCAACATCTTCACCAGCACCATCTCCTCTAAAACCCTAGTTCATCTCTTGTATCCAATCTTTGTCCCAAAGCCTCAGATTGGTACCTATGGGTTGCTAGTAGTGTTGATTACTCCTTGTAATTGATGCTAGTTGGTTTATTTGCTGGAAGATCATATGTTCACATCCTTTATGCATATTAATACCCCTTTGATTATGAACATGAATATGATTTGTGAGTAGTTACGTTTGTTCCTGAGGACATGGGAGAAGTCTTGCTATTAGTAGTCATGTGAATTTGGTATTCGTTCAATATTTTGATGAGATGTATGTTGTCTTTCCTCTAGTGGTGTTATGTGAACGTCGACTACATGACACTTCACCATTGTTTGTGCCTAGAGGAAGGCAGTGGGAAGTAATAAGTAGATGATGGGTTGCTAGAGTGACAGAAGCTTAAACCCTAGTTTATGAGTTGCTTCGTAAGGGGCTGATTTGGATCCATATTTTTCATGCTATGGTTAGGTTTACCTTAATACTTCTTTTGTAGTTGCGGATGCTTGCAATAGGGGTTAATCATAAGTGGGACGCTTGTCCAAGAAAGGACAACACCCAAGCACCGGTCCACCCACATACCAAATTATCAAAGTTACGAACGCGAACCATATGAGCGTGATGAAAACTAGCTTGACGATAATTCCCACGTGTCCTCGGGAGCTCTTTTCTCTATATAAGAGTTTGTCCAGTCTTGTCCTTTGCTACAAAAAGGATTGGGCCACCTTGCTGCACCTTATTTACTTTCATTAATTTTTACCCGTTACAAATTATCTTATCACACAACTATCTGTTACCGATAATTTCAGTGCTTGCAGAGAATACCTTACTGAAAACCGCTTATCATTTCCTTCTGCTCCTCGTTGGGTTCGACACTCTTACTTATTGAAAGGACTAAGATAGATCCCCTATACTTGTGGGTCATCAAGACTCTTTTCTGGCGCCGTTGCTGGGGATGAAGCGCCTTTGGTAGGTGAAATTTGGTAAAGAACCATTTATATAGTGTGCTGAAATTTACCGTCACTTGTTACTATGGAAAGTAATCCTCTGAGGGGCTTGTTCGGGGTATCTTCACCCCGACCAGTAGAGCAAAGAGTTTCTCCTCAACCTACTGAAAATGTTTACTTTCAAATTCCTTCGGGCATGATAGAGAAACTGCTAGCTAATCCTTTTATAGGAGATGGAACATTACATCCTGATTTGCACCTAATCTATGTGGATGAGGTTTGCGGATTATTTAAGCTTGCAGGTATGCCCGAGGATGTTATCAAGAAGAAGGTCTTCCCTTTATCTTTGAAGGGAGAGGCATTGACATGGTTTAGGCTATGTGATGATATGGGATCATAGAACTACAACCGATTGAAATTTCATCAGAAGTTTTATCCTATGCATCTTGTTCATCGTGATCGTAATTATATATATAATTTTTGGCCTCGCGAAGGAGAAAGCATCGCTCAAGCTTGGAGGAGGCTTAAGTCAATGTTATATTCATGCCCCAATCATGAGCTCTCAAGAAAAATGATTATTCAAAATTTTTATGCTCGGCTTCTCTCAATAATCGCTCCATGCTCGATACTTCTTGTACTGGCTCTTTTATGATGAAGACTATTGAATTCAAATGGGATTGATTGGAAAGAATTACACGCAAATCTGAAGATTGGGACCTCTGTAACATCCCAAATTTTTAATTTGGAATGTTATACATTAGATCATCATTGCATATCATATTTTATTGCATTTTGGTTTGATCCTAGAAATTCTACGCAACTCAAGGACCTGAGGAGAGAGTTGGGGATTTCGTTATTTTCGTATTTGAGATTTATCAAATTTTGAAAATAGGATCATTTGGTTTTATTTATTTTATCCTCAATTATTCCAATAATAAAAATGTGAGAGAGGGAATAAAATAACTTTCCCAAAATATAGGAATATTGAAGATTTAATAAAAAATCAAATAAGATTTTATTTCGGAGTTTTCGGATATTTTATTTGAATTTAGGAAAATGTGCGTTTTTCAAAATTCCATTTAGGCCCCAAATAAATGTTCATCTTGTCCGGCTTGATTTTATAAGCCGGGGAAAATATATTTCGGGATTTCTGGAGTCCGTTTGGTATTTCTTTTAATCGTTTTTCTGCGCGTAATTATTTATAAAAAACGAAATCGACTATCGGCCGTAACCGGTCAGGACTCCGCCTGACCGGGGCTTTATATAGCGCCGAGCCGGCCCAGCCCGAGGCCAAACCCTAGCCGCCTCGAGCCCCGCGTTGCCCCAGCCCGACCCCGCCGCCGCCCGACCTCGTAGCCGGAGCCGCCGCCTCGCCGGAGCCGGAGGTAGCCGCCGGTTTTCTCGCGAAAAACCGTTCGGTTCTTCCGCGGTTTTTCGTCGGTTTTTTTAGATCCGTTTTTTCGGTTTAGGTTAATTAGCGAGCGTTCGCTCGGTCGTTCCTTTTATTGAACGCGTTCGTCATTTAGATCCAGTTAACAAACGTTCGTTCGTTAATCTGTTCGACGTTTTTCTTTTCTCGGATTTATTCCGTGATTTTTCTGATCGCGATTTCTGATCAGATTTTTGAACTAGTATAACTTTTCGCTCGTTTATCGGAATTAGGCGATTCAAGCGCCTAGAGTTTCGTCTCGAAATTCTCTTTCCGTTTAACCAACTCAAACAAGTTTTCTGTTTCTGTAAAATTTGACCTAGGTCCAGATTAGTAAACGAAGTTTGTTTCTTTCGCCGTTTGACTTACGTTGCTTCGTTCGATTTGATTCTTTTTGCAAACCGGAGTTCTTAAGTTGAACTCTCTGGTTAGTTATCTTATTTGAGTTTTACCCGTGCATTAGATGAGTACTTATTGTTTGCTTGTTTGTTTACGATAGAGTACCCGGAGTGCGCCGCTTGCTACTTCGAATCGCTAGGTTTCGCGGATCATCAGCAAGGCAAGTAACACTTTGATCATACCCCTTTTACCACCCAGTCTTATTGCATTAGATCAATCCTCAAACATTGCATGATTAGGATCTAATTAAATTGTGGGTATTGGGAAGTAGAAGAGGTAGTACCTATCACCTGTTTCATTATCAAACCTTTGGGAGTTACTTCTACGTTTGCTTATATTGCTATGCTATGCTTGTAGACGTGGATTGGGTTTGAGAGATATTCACGACAGATGTGAGATTGTTAGTTAATGGTTTACTTAAGGTGGCAACTAAAACTCACATCTGGGTGGATTGAGGTACCTGGGTATTCCAGGATTGCCTGTTTTTCTTTTTGGACCGCCACCCAGGTTCAAAGGGATCATGAGATTATTCATGCTAGAAACTTCCGTGTGCAGCCACAAGCTATTATGGGCTCTAGCATAGTTGATTAAGTTGTGTGAACTCTTGCAGTGGTAGACTAGCAGATGTAGGGGATGTAGGTGTACCGGTCTACCCATCGTAAGGTGCTAACGCTTCTGAAAGACTGTGTCTCGGTCATCCGCTTCTCAAACATCATGTAGTCCGAGAATCAAGCGGAGGCGATCGAGTCTTGTGGGGAAAAGTGCGCAAACCTCTGCAGAGTGTACAATCTAATCATGGTTAGCCGTGTCCCCGGTTATGGACATCTTGAGTATCTAGTACTTGGATTATCATGTGAATCTCATCATATTACTTTAATTAATCTTGGGTTAATGATGATACTTAATTGGGATTGAGATGCTGTCAACCATCTCAATGTTTAACAACCACCATGATAGTTAAATAAATTTATTCCTTTGCAGTAGGAAAAAACTGACTTTTCGCAAAACTGTAACCATAGAGCTTTCTACCAGCCATATATGCATGTAGTATAGCATTATTATGTTCATTATCCTCTATGTGTTACATTGCCAGCATATTCCATGTGCTGACCCGTTCCCGGGCTGCAACGTTTCATGTTGCAGACTTTTCAGACGACGAGTAAGGTGCCTTAGGTCGTGGTCTTATACTCAGTGATGCCGTTGGCGTTGATGGACTCACTATTCTTCCAAGTCTTCCGCTGTTATCGTATTAGATGGCCTTAAGCCATATTTATCATACTTATTCTCTTTTGAGATATTCGTTGTAATAAGTGTGTGATTGGTACTCTGTTATAAATCCTCCATTTGTACTGTGTGTGTCAGCATTACTGATCCAGGGATGACACTGGTGCACAGCAGCACAGACTGTTTGAGGTCTGGTCGCTACAAAGGTGGTATCAGAGCACACGCTGACTGTAGGACACGACCACTAAGCTTAAACCCTAGAACACTACTCTCTCTTCTCATTTCTGACTCCTCTCCACTTTCTACTCTTTTAGGAATGGCGAATGCAAGGAACAAGTTCATGCAACCAGATGAAGATACACCTTTTGGACGACACTTGAAGGAAGTCACTAAGTACTTGAACATTGGAATACCAAGCATCACCGGAACCTACAACGCCACACTACCAGAAGAGGAGAGCTGGAAGATTCAAGTTCAAATTCCAGGAAGGACGTTTACACCAGTCACTGAGCCTATAAAGTTTTCTTTTGAAGCACCAACCTGGAGTTTAGGGAAGAGCATGGCAGCCCACATCTCTATGGGACGCATTGGAGAAGTCTACCACGGGGAGCTTAAGGATACTATTTATCAGATTTGTGGACGCAGAGACGAGCAATGGGAGATGATCAGCACCAAGGAGGATGGATCAATTGCAGCTTTCATCCAGGAGCAAAACCAACACATTCGTCGCCAGGAGAACCAGATGTGCTCAGACATGATAGATCTGAAGAAGGCATTGACCAAGATCAAGGAGTTGGAGGAAGAACTCAAGGCTACACGCGAGGATTATTTGGAGGAAATTGTCGCACTAGTAGGGAAGAATGACGACCTGGAGAAGAAGATTGGAGTATTCATGGGAAATCCAGCATCAAAAGGAGAAGATGATGAATGCGCTTGCCTGGATAACTACATCATCATCGACGACACCGACTCGGAACCAAGTGAAGATGACTTTGTTGATGGAGCTGGAGCTGATATCATGGAGTCTTCGACTGATCAAAATTTCTAGTAGACCACCATATCAGTAGTAGTATTCCCCCATGCATATAGTATAGTTCGAGCACTGTTGTAACGCTAGTTAGATCGATTGTATGCATTGTTTGATTTGATTGAGTGATATTGATTGTGTTTGTCTCATGAGCATATAGGTAGTGTTTTCTCTCTAGACCTCATTCTATTCTAAACTCTCGTCTTTTCTAAACCTATCAGATGCCTCCGAGACGCGACACCGGATTTGTTTTCCCACCGAAGATCACACAGTTGATTCAGCAGCAGAATGCCCTGATGCAAGTGTTAGTTCAGAACCAAGGCAACAACAACAACAACAACCCACCACCACCACCTGTTGATCACTTAGCCCGTTTCTTGAGGCTAAATCCACCAGTGTTTTCCAGCAGCACCGAGCCGATTGTTGCAGATGATTGGCTCCGCAAAGTTGGAAGGGAGTTGGCCACTGCAGGATGCACAGATGCGGAGAGAGTGCGTTTTGCCGCACATCAGCTTGATGGACCCGCAGCATCATGGTGGGAGAATTACACAGCCACACACCCTATTGACACTGTCACATGGGACCAGTTCCAGCAAGCTTTCCGTACAGCCCATGTTTCAGCAGGAGCTATGGCTATGAAGAAGCGTGAGTTTCGCAACCTACGCCAAGGAGGACGCACCGTAGGCCAGTATGTGGAGGATTTCAGTAAGTTAGCACGTTATGCACCAGATTGCATTGCTACAGATGCAGCCAAGCAGGAGAAGTTTCTGGAAGGACTGAATGATGAGCTGAGCATGCAGCTAATGGTAGCAACCTTCAATAACTACCAGGAGTTGGTAGATAGAGCACTCATGATTGAAGGGAAGCAGCAGATTGAAAACCGTAAGAGGAAGTATGGACAAGGGAAGTACAATTCTGGAGCTCAGTAGAAGCCACGTTTTACCCTCAAATCGGGAGGACAGTTTCAGCATACCCATGGAGGAGGTAGTTCGCACAACCATAGCGGCTCCAAGAATGGTAATGGGAATGACGGAAGCAACGGCCAGAACCATACCAACCCTTCAACCCCAGCTAAGAGAGACCTAAGCCAAGTCACTTGCTTTAAGTGCCAGAAGACTGGACATTATGCCAATGAATGTCCTGAAGCCCAGAATGGTAATGGAAATGGAAGCTCTGGGAAGAAGCCGAATCCTTTCAACAAAGGACATGTGAACCACGTTTACGTGGAGGAGGTTGAAGCACAACCTGATGCAGTAATAGGTAAGTTTTTGGTTAAGTCATTTACTGCACTCGTTCTTTTCAATACTGGTGCATCGCATTCATACATATCAAGGGGATTTGTGGATAAGTATAAGTTGCCCACCAAGGTTCTTAAAACACCTATGTTAGTAAGTTCACCAGGAGCAGAGTATATGGCAAGCCAAGGATGTTTTCAGATGCCATTTTCCATAGGTAGGCATGTTTTCCCCTCAGACCTAATAGTTTTGGAGTCGCAAGGTTTGGATGTAATTTTGGGTATGGATTGGCTATCGATGTATGGAGGAAACATCGATTGCGCCAGTAAGACGATTTCGCTTACCACCCCAGAAGGAAGAAGGATTAAGTATGTATCCCGGCATATGCCGAAGAGAACTCAGGTGAATTCCTTATCAGGAGTTGTACAGGAGGAAGTACCAGTAGTGAAGGATTACCCGGATGTTTTTCTAGAAGAGTTGCCAGGCATGCCACCGGATAGAGACATTGAGTTTCTGATTGAACTTTTGCCAGGCACAGGACCAGTATCTAAGAGACCGTACAGGATGCCCGCAAAAGATTTGGAAGAAATTAAGAAGCAGATTAAGGAGTTACTGGATAAAGGCTATATTTGCCCAAGTTCGTCACCTTGGGGATCACCAGTACTTCTAGTGGAGAAGAAAGATGGATCGTTGAGGATGGTTGTTGATTATCGAGGATTGAACGAAGTGACCATCAAGAACAAGTACCCACTGCCGATGATCAATGATTTGTTTGACCGCTTACAACGAGCTAAGGTATTTTCCAAGATCGATCTACGATCAGGATACCACCAGTTGAAGATTCGAGAGCAGGATATACCTAAGACGGCTTTTACCACCAGGTATGGGTTGTATGAGTATACCGTTATGTCATTTGGTCTGACTAACACACCTGCCTATTTTATGAACCTGGTGAACAAAGTATTTATGGAGTTTTTGGATAAGTTCGTCGTGGTGTTCATTGATGATATTTTGGTCTACTCAAAGAATGAAGAGGAGCATAAGGAGCATTGCGTTTGGTACTTGAGAAACTCAGAGAACATCAGTTATATGCCAAATTCAGCAAGTGTGAGTTTTGGCTGAAGGAAATTGGATTCCTCAGACATGTTATATCCGGAGAAGGAATAGCAGTAGACCCCGCCAAAGTTGACACAGTAACAAGTTGGGAATCACCCACGTAGTTGGAGAGATCCGGAGTTTTCTTGGACTTGTAGGATACTACCGGAGGTTCATTGAGAATTTCTCAAAGATTGCAAAACCCATGACTGAGCTATTGAAGAAGGACACCAAATTCAATTGGACTGAGGAATGTGAAGCTAGTTTCCAAGAGTTGAAGAAACGATTGGTTACATCTCCAGTGTTGATTATGCCAGACCAACGCAAGGATTACGAAGTTTATTGTGACGCTTCACATCGAGGACTTGGAGCAGTGCTTATGCAGGAAGGAAGAGTTGTTTCATATGCTTCACGACAACTTAAACCCCATGAGAAGAATTATGCCACGCATGATTTGGAATTAGCAGCCGTAGTGCATGCGTTGAAGACATGGAGACATTTTCTCATCGGAAACCATTGTGAGGTGTACACGGATCACAAGAGTTTGAAGTACATTTTCACGCAGAAGGAGTTGAATCTCAGGCAGAGGAGATGGTTGGAGCTCATTAAGGATTATGATATGAGATTGCATTATCACCCAGGGAAGGCTAACGTAGTAGCAGATGCGTTGAGCCGCAAGAGCCATGTCAACACACTCATGATAGGAGAGTTACCCCAGGAGTTAGTCGAGGATCTTCGTGAGCTATGTTTGGAGATAGTTCCAAGAGGCTATTTAGCAACGTTGGAGATTTAGTCTACCCTGATGGAAAAGATCAGAGAAGCTCAGAAGACAGACAAGGAAATTAACGAGATAAAGGAAAAGATGAGCAAAGGAAAAGCCAAGGGATTTCGTGAAGATGAGCACGATACCCTATGGTTTGAGGACCGCGTTTATGTGCCCAATGATCAGGAGATCAGGAAGTTGATCTTGCAAGAGGCCCATGATTCACCGTACTCGATTCACCCAGGAAATACCAAGATGTATTTGGATTTGAAGGATACTTTCTGGTGGACCGGTATGAAGAAGGATATTGCGGAGTATGTAGCAGTTTGTGATGTATGTCAGAGAGTGAAGGCAGAACATCAGAAGCCAGCAGGATTGCTACAACCATTGCCGATACCCGAATGGAAGTGGGATAAACTAGGCGTGGATTTTATCACGGGATTGCCCAGGACTCGTTCAGGCTATGACTCAATATGGGTTGCAGTCGATCATTTGACGAAAGTAGCTCATTTCATCCCGGTGAAGACCACCTACAGCAGTGCTAAGTTGGCAAAGATATACATGACCAGAATCGTATGTTTGCATGGAGTTCCAAGGACCATAGTATCAGATAGAGGAACCCAGTTTACCTCGAAGTTTTGGAATCAGTTACATGAAACTTTGGGAACCAGGCTAGAATTCAGTACAGCCTTTCACCCACAGACAGATGGACAAACCGAGAGAGTCAATCAGATTTTGGAAGACATGTTGAGAGCTTGTGCGCTAGATTATGGATCTAGTTGGGACGACAATTTGCCATATGCAGAGTTTTCTTACAACAACAGTTATCAAACCAGTTTGAAGATGGCCCCTTTCGAAGCTTTGTACAGAAGGAGGTGTAGAACACCATTGTTATGGGACGAAGTTGGAGACCGTCAGTTGTTTGGACCAGATTTGATTAAAGAGTCTGAACGGAAAGTGAGGTTGATTCGCGATAGGCTCAAGGTAGCCCGGTCCAGGCAGAAGAGCTATGCGGATTCTAAACATAAGGAGACAGTTCACGAAGTCAGAGACAGAGTTTATCTTCGAGTATCACCACTTCGAGGAGTGAAGCGCTTTGGAGTTCAGGGAAAGTTAGCGCCCCGTTTTGTAGGACCATACAGAATTTTGGAGCGTATGGGAGAAGTTACTTACAAGCTGGAATTACCTGAAGGATTTTCAGGAGTTCATGATGTATTTCACGTTTCCCAGTTGAAGAAGTGCCACGCAGAGATGGCTGAGATACCACTGAGAGATACAGTGCCACTGGAAGCGATTCAGTTGGAAAGTGATTTGACCTATGAGGAGAAACCAGTTAAGATTCTTGTGTATGCCAGCCGAGTCACCCGCAGCAAGGTTATCAAGTTCCGCAAAGTTCAGTGGAGTCACCACACTGAGGATGAAGCCACCTGGGCGCGAGAGGAAGATATACGGAAGAACCACTCTCACCTATTTTCTAGCCAACCCGAATCTCAAGGGCGAGATTCATCTTAAGGGGGTAGGTTTGTAACATCCCAAATTTTCAATTTGGAATGTTATACATTAGATCATCATTGCATATCATATTTTATTGCATTTTGGTTTGATCCTAGAAATTCTACGTAACTCAAGGACCTGCGGAGAGAGTTGGGGATTTCGTTATTTTTGTATTTGAGATTTATCAAATTTTGAAAATAGGATCATTTGGTTTTATTTATTTTATCCTCAATTATTCCAATTATAAAAATGTGAGAGAGGGAATAAAATGACTTTCCCAAAATATAGGAATATTGAAGATTTAATAAAAAAATCAAATAAGATTTTATTTCGGAGTTTTCGGATATTTTATTTGAATTTAGGAAAATGTGCGTTTTTCAAAATTTCATTTAGGCCACAAATAAATGTTCATCTTGTCCGGATTGATTTTAGAAGCCGGGCAAAATTTATTTCGGGATTTTTGGAGTCTGTTTGGTATTTCTTTTAATCATTTTTCCGCGCATAATTATTTAAAAAAAACGAAACCGACTATGGGCCGTAACCGGTCAGGACTCCGCCTGACCGGGGCTTTATATAGCGCCGAGCCGGCCCAGCCCGAGGCCAAAGCCTAGCCGCCTCGAGCCCCGTGCCGCCCCAGCACGACCCCGCCGCCGCCAGCCGCCGCCGCCCCGCCTCGCCGCCGCCCCTCGCCGTCCTGTCGCCGCCGCCCGACCTCGTCGCCGGAGCCGCCGCCTCGCCGGAGCCGGAGGTAGCCGTCGGTTTTCTCGCGAAAAACCGTTCGGTTCTTCCGCGGTTTTTCGTTGGTTTTTTTAGATCCGTTTTTTTCGGTTTAGGTTAATTAGCGAGCGTTCGCTCGGTCGTTCGTTTTATTGAACGCGTTCGTCGTTTAGATCCAGTTAACGAACGTTCATTCGTTAATCCGTTCGACGTTTTTCTTTTCTCGGATTTATTCCGTGATTTTTCTGATCGCGATTTCTGATCAGATTTTCGAACTAGTATAACTTTTCGCTCGTTTATCGGAATCAGGCGATTCAAGCGCCTACAGTTTCGTCTCGAAATTCTCTTTCCGTTTAACCAACTCAAACAAGTTTTCTGTTTCTATAAAATTTAACCTAGGTCCAGATTAGTAAACGAAGTTTGTTTCATTCGCCGTTTGACTTTCGTTGCTTCGTTCGATTTGATTCTTTTTGCAAACCGGAGTTCTTAAGTTGAACTTTCTGGTTAGTTCTCTTATTTGAGTTTTACCCGTGCATTAGATGAGTACTTATTGTTTGCTTGTTTGTTTATGATAGAGTACCCGGAGTGCGTCGCTTGCTACTTCGAATCGCTAGGTTTCGCGGATCATCAGCAAGGCAAGTAACACTTTGATCATACCCCTTTTACCACCCAGTTTTATTGCATTAGATCAATCCTCAAACATTGCATGATTAGGATCTAATTAAATTGTGGGTATTGGGAAGTAGAAGAGGTAGTACCTATCACCTGTTTCATTATCAAACCTTTGGGAGTTACTTCTACGTTTGCTTATATTGCTATGCTATGCTTGTAGACGTGGATTGGGTTTGAGAGATATTCACGACAGATGTGAGATTGTTAGTTAATGGTTTACTTAAGGTGGCAACTAAAACTCACATCTGGGTGGATTGAGGTACCTGGGTATTCCAGGATTGCCTGTTTTTCTTTTTGGACCGCCACCCAGGTTCAAAGGGATCATGAGATTATTCATGCTAGAAACTTCCGTGTGCAGCCACAAGCTATTATGGGCTCTAGCATAGTTGATTAAGTTGTGTGAACTCTTGCAGTGGTAGACTAGCAGATGTAGGGGATGTAGGTGTACCGGTCTACCCATCGTAAGGTGCTAACGCTTCTGAAAGACTGTGTCTCGGTCATCCGTTTCTCAAACATCATGTAGTCCGAGAATCAAGCGGAGGCGATCGAGTCTTGTGGGGAAAAGTGCGCAAACCTCTGCAGAGTGTACAATCTAATCATGGTTAGCCGTGTCCCCGGTTATGGACATCTTGAGTATCTAGTACTTGGATTATCATGTGAATCTCATCATATTACTTTAATTAATCTTGTTGGGTTAATGATGATACTTAATTGGGATTGAGATGCTGTCAACCATCTCAATGTTTAACAACCACCATGATAGTTAAATAAATTTATTCCTTTGCAGTAGGGAAAAACTGGCTTTTCGCAAAACTGTAACCATAGAGCTTTCTACCAGCCATATATGCATGTAGTATAGCATTATTATGTTCATTATCCTCTATGTGTTACATTGCCAGCATATTCCATGTGCTGAACCGTTCCCGGGCTGCAACGTTTCATGTTGCAGACTTTTCAGACGACGAGTAAGGTGCCTTAGGTCGTGGTCTTATACTCAGTGATGCCGTTGGCGTTGATGGACTCACTATTCTTCCAAGTCTTCCGCTGTTATCGTATTAGATGGCCTTAAGCCATATTTATCATACTTATTCTCTTTTGAGATATTCGTTGTAATAAGTGTGTGATTGCTACTCTGTTATAAATCCTCCACTTGTACTGTGCGTGTCAGCATTACTGATCCAGGGATGACACTGGTGCACAGCAGCACAGACTGTTTGAGGTCTGGTCGCTACAACCTCGACGAAGGTAAGGAGTCAGGTATAACACCTAATTTTGATTGTGTTAAATCTTTTATGGATACCGATGCTTTCCGTGAATTTAGCACTAAATATGGACTTGACTCTGAGATAGTAGCTTCTTTCTGTGAATCCTTTGCTACTCATGTTGATCTCTCTAAGGAGAAGTGGTTTAAATATAATCCTCCCATTGAAGTAAAGTAGTTTCACCTATTAAAGTTGAAGAAAAGACTATCACTTATAATGATCCTGTCGTTCCTACTGCTTATATTGAGAAACCACCTTTCCCTGTTAGAATAAAGGATCATGCTAAAGCTTCAACTGTGGTCAACAAAAGTAACATTAAGACACCCAAACCCCCTGAGCAAATTAAAGTTGAACCTAGTATTGCTATGGTTAAAGATCTCTTGGCTGATAATATTGATGGGCATGTTATTTACTTCTGCAATGAAGCTGCTAGAATTGCTAGACCTGATACTAAGAATAAACATAGACCTGTTGTAGGCATGCCTGTTATTTCTGTTAAGATAGGAGATCATTGTTATCATGGCTTATGTGATATGGGTGCTAGTGCAAGTGCAATACCTCATTCCTTATACAAAGAAATTATGCTTGATATTGCACCTGCTGAGTTAGAGGAAATTGATGTTACAATTAAGCTTGCCAATAGAGACACTATTTCACCAGTTGGGATTGTTAGAGATTTTGAAGTCTTGTGTGGGAAAGTTAAATATCCTGCTGATTTTCTTGTTCTTGGTTCCCCACAAGATAGCTTTTGCCCCATTATATTTGGTAGACCCTTCTTGAATACTGTTAATGCTAAGATAGACTGCAAAAAGGATGTTGTTAATATTGGTTTGGGGGATATGTCTCATGAGTTTAATTTTGCTAAATTTCGTAGAGAACCCCGTGATGAGGAACTACCTAGTAAAGATGACATTATTGGTCTTGCTTCTATTGCCGTGCCTCCTAATGATCCTTTAGAACAATATTTGCTCGACCATGAAAATGATATGTCTATGAATGAAAGAAGGGAAATAGATGAAGTATTCTTTAAACAGGGACCTATTTTGAAACACAACTTGCCTGTTGAAATCCTAGGGGATCATCCTCCACCCAAGGGTGATCCCGCGTTTGAGCTTAAACCATTACCTAATACTCTTAAATATGCTTATCTTGATGAAAAGAAGATATATCCTGTTATTATTAGTGCTAACCTTTCAGAGCATGAAGAAAATAAATTATTGAAAACTCTGAAGAAGCACCGTGCTGCTATTGGATATACTCTAGATGATCTTAAGGGCATTAGTCCCACTCTATGCCAACACAAAATAAAATTGGAGAAAGACGCTAAACCGGTCATTGATCACCAACGACGGTTAAATCCTAAGATGAAAGAAGTGGTAAGAAAAGAAATACTAAATCTTCTGGAGGCAGGTATAATTTATCCCGTTGCTGATAGTCAGTGGGTAAGTCCTGTCCATTGTGTCCCTAAGAAGGGAGGTATTACAGTTGTTCCTAATGATAAAGATTAATTGATCCCACAAAGAATTGTTACAGGTTATAGGATGGTAACTGATTTCCGTAAATTAAATAAAGCTACTAAAAAGGATCATTACCCTTTACCTTTTATTGATCAAATGCTAGAAAGACTATCCAAACATACACATTTTTGCTTTCTAGATGGTTATTCCGGTTTCTCTCAAATACCCGTGTCAAAAGAGGATCAAGAAAAGACCACTTTTACTTGCCCTTTCGGTACCTTTGCTTATAGATGTATGCCTTTTGGTTTATGTAATGCACCTGCTACCTTTCAAAGATGCATGATGGCTATATTCTATGATTTTTGTGAAAAGATTGTTGAGGTTTTCATGGATGATTTCTCCGTATATGGAACTTCTTTTGATGATTGCTTGAGCAACCTTGATCGAGTTTTGCAGAGATGTGAAGAAACTAACCTTGTCTCGAATTGGGAGAAGTGCCACTTTATGGTTAATGAAGGTATTGTCTTGGGGCATAAAATTTCTGAAAGAGGTATTGAAGTTGATAAAGCTAAAGTCGATGCTATTGAAAAGATGTCGTGTCCCAAGGACATTAAAGGTATAAGAAGTTTCCTAGGTCATGCCGGTTTTTAAAGGAGGTTCATTAAGGACTTCTCTAAAATTTCTAGGCCTCTGACTAATCTCTTACAAAAAGATATTCCTTTTGTCTTTGATGATGATTGTGTAGAAGCATTTGAAATACTTAAGAAAGCTTCGATTTCTGCACCTATTGTTTAGCCACCTGATTGGAATTTACCCTTTGAAATCATGTGTGACGCTAGTGATTATGCTGTAGGTGCTGTTCTAGGACAAAGAGTTGATAAGAAATTAAATGTTATCCAATATGCTAGTAAAACTCTAGACAATGCCCAGAGAAATTATGCTACTACTGAAAAGGAATTTTTAGCAATTGTATTTGCTTGTGATAAGTTCAGACCTTATATTGTTGATTCTAAAGTAACCGTTCACACTGATCATGCTGCTATTAAATACCTTATGGAAAAGAAAGATGCTAAACCTAGACTTATTAGATGGGTTCTCTTACTACAAGAATTTGATTTGCATATTATTGATAGAAAGGGAGCTGAGAACCACGTTGCAGACAACTTTTCTAGGTTAGAGAATGTTCTTGATGACCCACTACCTATTGATGATAGCTTTCCTGATGAACAATAAGCTGTCATAAATGATTCTCGCACTGCTCCACGGTATGCTGATTATGCTAATTATATCGTTGCTAAATTTATACTACCTAGTTTCACATACCAGCAAAAGAAAAAGTTTTTCTATGATTTAAGACATTACTTTTGGGATGACCCACACCTTTATAAAGGAGTAGATGGTGTTATTATACGTTGTATACCTGAGCAATAACAGGAACAGATCATACGCAAGTGTCACTCCGAAGCTTATGGAGGACACCACGCTGGAGATAGAACTGCACATAAGGTATTGCAATCCGGTTTTTATTGTCCTACTCTCTTCAAAGATGCCCGTAAGTTTGTCTTGCCTTGTGATGAATGTCAAAGAATTGGTAATATTAGTAGATGTCAAGAAATGCCTATGAATTATTCACCGTTATTGAACCATTTGATGTTTGGGGCTTTGATTATATGGGACCGTTTCCTTCCTCTAATGGGTATACACATATTTTAGTTGTTGTTGATTACGTTACTAAGTGGGTAGAAGCTATTCCAACTAGTAGTGCTGATCATAACACCTCTATTAAGATGCTTAAAGAAGTTATTTTTCCGAGGTTTGGAGTCCCTAGATATTTAATGACTGATGGTGGTTCACATTTTATTCATGGTGCTTTTCATAAAATGCTTGCTAAGTATGATGTTAATCATAGAATTGCATCCCCTTATCACCCGCAGTCTAGTGGTCAAGTAGAAATTGAGTAATAGAGATCTCAAATTAATTTTGCAAAACACTGTTAATAGATCTGGAAGGAATTGGTCCAAGAAACATGATGGTGCATTATGGGCCTATAGAACTGCATATAAAAATCCTATGGGTATGTCTCCGTATAAAATGGTTTATGGAAAAGCATGTCACTTACCTCTCGAACTAGAACATAAGGCATATTGGGCCATTAAAGAGCTCAATTTTGATTTCAACCTTGCCGGTGAGAAGAGGTTATTTGACATTAGCTCACTTGATGAATGGAGAACCCAGGCCTATGAGAATGCCAAACTGTTTAAAGAAAAAGTTAAAAGATGGCATGACAAAAGGATACAAAAGCGTGAGTTTAACGTAGGTGATTATGTTTTGTTATACAACTCTTGTTTAAGATTTTTTGCAGGAAAACTTCTCCCCAAATGGGAAGGTCCTTACGTTATCGAGGAGGTCTATCGTTTCGGTGCCATAAAAATTAACAACTTCGAAGGCACAAATCCAAAGGTGGTGAACGGTCAAAGAATCAAACATTTTATCTCAGGTAATCCTATAAATGTTGAAACTAATGTTATTGAAACCGTAACCCCGGAGGAATACATAAGGGACACTTTCCAGAACGCTTCAGACTCCGAAAAGGAATAGGTATGTGGTATGGTAAGTAAACCGACTCCAGAACAGTTCTAATGGTAAGTTTTCTCCGTTTTGGAATATTTAAGAAAATAGGAAAATAAGAAGTAATCCGAAGAGGACATGAGGCATCCACGAGGGTGGAGGGAGCGCCCTACCCCCCTGGGCGCGCCGCCCTGCCTCGTGGGCAACTCGTGTGCTCTCCGGACTCCGTTTTCTTGCACGATACATCTTTTGGTCGATAAAAATTCATTATATAATCTCCCGAAGGTTTTGACCACCGTACCGCGCAAATATCCTCTGTTTTTGTTTCGAGTTGTTTCTGCTGCAGATTAGAGCAAGATGTCTTCTCAAGAATCAGTCGGGGAGAGCCGGTGTCTAATCCGACACCGGGACCAAGAGCAAACAGTGGTGCTGACCACTTTGGGCCATCAACGGAGGAAGAGATGGAGGCCGACTTGAAAAGGACAGATGCCATGGAGGAGGACCAAGAAGTTACTTCCCGTTTCCGAGCCGGATTCACGATGGGGGAACTACAGACCTCAGCCATTCCAACCTCGGTCATCCCTTCCAATGTTAAATTTCTCTCTTATGAAAATATGAAAAAGAGTGTTACTTGTTCTCCCAGAGCTATGCAACATCCATGGGTGAAAGGAGCTTTAACCGTCACGGGTAAGCTTCGTAAGGAAATAATGGATCTGAAGCAACAAGTCAATAAGCTCGAGGAAGAGAATCATATCCTGAAGGGCATCATCGCCAAGAATATCACATAACCACCTCTGAAGAAAGAGATATCATCATATGGGTATGGGCACTCCCCTTGGCAACTGCCAAGCTTGGGGGAGGTGTCCCAGTATCGTATCACCATCACACTCCTATCTTCACCTTTTTCTTAGTTCGATCCTTTTGGTAACATCTTGATCTAGTAGAATAAAGTTTTAGTATGATTTAGTTTTGAGTTTTGCTTTACGAACCTTCTATGTAATCGAGTCCGTGAGCTATATATAATAAAGATTAGTGTTAAGTCAAGGGCTTGGTTATCTTGGTATGATCTTGAGAGAATAAAAGAAAGAATAAAAAGAAATAAAAGATCATATTGATCTTATGGAGAGTAATGACTTCACATATAAAGAGTATGATGAATAAAAGTTGTTGAGAGTTGACAAACATAGTTTTGGTCATCGTTGCAATTAATAGGAAGTAATAAAGAAAGAGAGGTTTTCACATACAAATATACTATCTTGGACATCTTTTATGATTGTGAGCACTCATTAAAGTATGAAATGCTAAAGAGTTCATGTTGGACAAGGAACAACGTAATGGGTTATGTTTTCTTATATCTGAAATAAAGTATATTGTCATGGATCATCCAACATGTCGAGCTTGCCTTTCCCCCTCATGCTAGCCAAATTCTTTGCACCAAGTAGAGATACTACTTGAGCTTCCGAATATCCTTAAACCCAGTTTTGCCATGAGAGTCAACCATATCTACCTATGGATTGAGTAAGATCCTTCAAGTAAGTTGTCATGTTGCATGCAATAAAAATTGCTTTCTAAATATGTATGATCTATTAGTGTGGAGAAAATAAGCTTTATACGATCTTGTGATAGGGAAGCAATAAAAGTGACGGACTGCATAATAAAGGTCCATATCACAAGTGGCAATATAAAGTGACGTTCTTTTGCAATAAGATTTCGTGCATCCAACCATAAAAGCACATGACAACCTCTGCTTCCCTCTGCGAAGGGCCTATCTTTTACTTTTGTCTTATACCTTATGCAAGAGTCATGGTGATCCTCACCTTTCCTTCTTACATTTTATCCTTTGGCAAGCACCTAGTGTTGGAAAGATCCTAATATATATATATATATATATATATATATATATATATATATATATATATATATCCAATTGGATGTAAGTTAGCATGAATTATTATTGTTGGCATTACCCTTGAGGTAAAAGATTGGGAGGCAACACTATAAGCCCCTATTTTTCTCTGTGTCCGATTAAAATTCCATACCCGTAAGTATTGCGTGAGTGTTAGCAATTGTGAAAGACTAAATGATAGTTGAGTATGTGGACTTGCTGAAAAGCTCTTATATTGACTCTTTCCAATGTTATGATAAATTGCAATTGCTTCAATGACCGAGATCATAGTTTGTTAGTTCTCAATGAAGTTTCTGATTCATACTTGACATTGTGAATAGATTATTACTTTAGCATAAGAAATCATATGAAAATATCCATATATGTTGCTGTTATTAGAATGATCATGATGCCCTCATGTCCGTATTTTATTTTATCGACACCTCTACCTCTAAACATGTGGACATATTTATCGTTATCGGCTTCCGCTTGAGGACAAGCGAGGTCTAACCTTGGGGGAGTTGAAATGTCCATTTTTGCATCATGCTTTTATATCGATATTTATTGCATTATGGGATGTTATTACACGTTATGTCACAATACTTATGCCTATTCTCTCTTATTTTACAAGGTTTACATGAAGAGGGAGAATGCTGGCAGCTGGAATTCTGGGCTGGAAAAGGAGCAAATATTAGAGACCTATTCTGCACAACTCCAAAAGTCCTGGAACTTCACGGAGGCACATTTTGGAATAAATAAAAAATACTGGAGAAAGAGTCAACCAGAGGGGGCCCACACCCTGGCCACGAGGGTGGGGGCGCGCCCTACCCCCTGGGCGCGCCCCCTGCCTCGTGGGCCCCTGGCAAGCCTCCGGTGCCCATCTTCTGCTATATGAAGTGTTTGACCCTGGAAAAAATCATAAGAAAGCTTTCGGGAAGAAACTCCGCCGCCACGAGGCGGAACCTTGGCGCAACCAATCTAGGGCTCTGGCGGAGCTGTTCTGCCGGGGAAACATCCCTCCGAGAGGGGGGAATCATCACCATCGTCATCACCAACGATCCTCTCATCGGGAGGGGGTCAATCTCCATCAACATCTTCACTAGCACCATCTCCTCTAAAACCCTAGTTCATCTCTTGTATCCAATCTTTGTCCCAAAGCCTCAGATTGGTACCTGTGGGTTGCTAGTAGTGTTGATTACTCCTTGTAGTTGATGCTAGTTGGTTTATTTGGTGGAAGATCATCTGTTTGGATCCTTTATTCATATTAATACCCCTCTGATTATGAACATGAATATGATTTCTGAGTAGTTACGTTTGTTCCTGAGGAGATGGGAGAAGTCTTGCTATAAGTAGTCATGTGAATTTGGTATTCTTTCGATATTTTGATGAGATGTTTGTTGTCTTTCCTCTAGTGGTGTTATGTGAACGTCGACTACATGACACTTCACCATTGTTTGGGCCTAGAGGAAGGCATTGGGAAGTAATAAGTAGATGATGGTGTCGGATCTGGGGTTCCGGCAAAACCCTTAAGGTTCGAACTCTGGGGTGCGCGCAGAGATTTCCTCCCTACCGATCTACGCCCTAGCTTGCTAAGATCTCGCGGACGAACCCGACGAACTCACAACGCAAAGACACAAGATTTATACTGGTTCGAGCCACCGTTGTGGTGTAACACCCTACTCCAGTGTGGTGGTGGTGGATTGCCTCTTGGGCTGATGAAGAATAGTACAAAAGGAAGAACAACCTCCTGAGGTTGAGGTGTTCTTGTGTTTGGTGTGGCTAAAGGTTGGCTCTCGATCAGATGAGATCCAGTTGCCCGCTTGTGAGCTCTCTACTTCCTGCCTCTATTGTGATCGCTAGTTCTACTTATATAGGCCCTGGTCCTCTCCCCAAATATTGAGCGGGAAGGGAGCCGACAACGGCGGCCAATTTGAAAGGGAACATCTAGTACAAGCTATCCTGACAAAAGCGGTCTTCGCCTGCGAAAGGCCTCTGGTGATGACGCCGTCTTGGGCTCCATGGTGACCTCCGTCCTGCTGGCCTGCTGGTCTTGGTCTCGTTGCATCGATATGGAAGCCTTTGCCTGATGCCTCGGTACTCCGCGCCTGCGCTTGCCCCCTTGGCACCAAAGAGGAAACAAGGACGCTGCGTGCGCTGGCGCCCACCTGGCGCCCGCCTGGTGTCGATCGTCATGGCTCACGTCACGAGAGCCTCGTGAGGCTTGCCCCGCCTTGATATCTCCGCTCCTTGCGAGGCAGCCTGGTGAGGCCGCTCCTGAGGAGGTCTTGCGTCGTCCGCCTCGCGAGGCTTGGCCCCTCGCGAGGGGTCTTGAATGCTTTGTTGATGAAGATGGGTTGTACAGGCCTGCTAGCAAAGCCACGCCGTGGGCCGCAAGCAGGCAAGTCTGGGGACCCCCGTTCCCAGAATGCCGACAGTAGCCCCCGGGCCCAAGGTGCGCTCGGGCTTGGCTTCGGGGCGAAGCCAAAGGTCAAGTACGGAGCACCGCAGGCCCCAAAAGCCTGCGGCCTTGGTCGACGCGTGGCGGTTGATTGGACGTGGGCGTCTCCACTTCCCCACGCTGCCTTGGCAACTGCTCGATTTGAGAAGTCCCTGCGACATGCAAGGAGAATCATCATTACCTGTGATCGTGGGAGGCGCCGGTTGGCCTTCTTCCGCTATAAATGGGGAGCGGGCGGAGCCCCCGTCGCCCATCTCCTCTTGGTTCACTTGCTTCTTCCTCCTTACACCATCGCTAGTAGCAATGGTGCCATCGAAGAGGTTCTCCGACGCGGAGAAGGGCAAGGCCCCTCGGGAGGGGCCCGTCTCCCCGGCGCCCAAGCGGGGACGTGGCCGTCCCCACAAGCATGCCGCGACCCCCGGCTCTCGGGGTGGCGCCGCAGTGCGCGGCAGGAGTCGCTCTGGTCGCGGCAGTCCTATCGATGAGAGGAGACGCGCCGTGGTTGCGCGACCTCCCCGACCGCGGTTCCATGCGTCAGAGGTGCTGCCGGAGTTTGTTGTCTGGTTGGAGGATCCGGCCGGCAGCTGGCTCCGACTCCCCCGCTTCTTTGCCGACGAGCTGCCGGCCTTCGGTCCAGGCGGGCTCTGGCTGCAGGCAGACGGTTGCTGCAGCCGGGCTTCTTGGGTCGCGTCAAGGTCTCCGTCGCGGGAAACTTAGCTCTGGCCCATGGTTGGCAGATGTTCGCCCGCGCGCGCGGCCTGGGCAGGCGGTGCACCCTCCACTTCAAGTTCGACGGCGACGCGACCCTCTTCGTGAGGGTGTTCGGGGAAGACAGTCGCCACGCCGGATGCTGCCCCGAGGTGAACGACGGCGAGGAGGTGCTCGGCCTTGGCAATGGTCGCGACGAGGAGGAGGACGAACCCGCCGGCCGTGCCTCGTCTGGCTATGGTGGCTCCTCCCTTGGCGACAGTTCCAGCAGCGGCGGCCTTGATCAGCCGCCACGCCGCCGCGCCCGCTTCGAAGGTGGTAGCGGGTTGTCTCGTCGCCGCGCATCGGTGAAGCGCGAGGAGGGGTCCGACTAGACCCGGGACGTTGCCAAGGCCCTGCCCCCGTTGGCTGCACAAATTCATTAGGGAGTTTGCCAAGAGATTTGTCGTTCACCCAAGCCTTGACCCGGCGCTTTGTATCGTGGTACCCGTGGGGCACGGATTAGGAGAGATGCGCCAGCTTTCGGGCTCGAACGAGGGTGGCTCGCGAGAAGGCAGAGAGAAGAAAAACAGTCGCCTCGAACGAGGGTGGCTCGCGAGAAGGCAGAGAGAAGAAAAACGCTCGCGAGGGCACCTGCCTAGCCCCCCTCGTGAGGTATGCGAGAGAAAGAACACGAGGAAACCAAAGCCGGAAAATGCGGTAAGAGCCGAGGGAATCGAATCAGCAAGGAACACCAAAAGCAAACTTCGATTAAGGAAAAGCGAGCCAACTACGGGAAGCAAATGAAAAGCCGCGTCCGGCACCTAATCTAGTCTTCAAGTCTTCTCACCTGCGCGGAGCTAAGTGCTGCCACTAGGCGTGGGAGGGAGCCCCAGGGCCTGAGGCCGGCGCTTCTGAGACTCCGGGGCGTGTACAGCCCCACTCATTATTATGTGAGAGTGTCACGGGCGGCGATTTTTCACAGGCACCGGGCCTTCTTCACAGGCTCTGGGCCTTTCTTCACAGGCTCTGGGCCTTGCTTCATGGGTAGAACTTCCGGAGGTGCTGGATGTTCCAGGCGTTCTGGATAGGTATCCCGTCCTGCGTATCCAGGCGCGTGGCGCCAGGCCTGGAGACATGGACGACCCTGAACGGGCCCTCCCACATGGGTGAAAGCTTGTGCAACCCTTCCCTGGAGAGGACCCACCTTAGTACGAGGTCGCCCACCTCGAGCGTCCTGGAGCGGATGCTGCGGCAGTGGTACCGCCGCAGCGCCTGCTGGTACCTTGGCGCCCTCAGTGCAGCTCTGCGACGGCGCTCCTCCCCCAGCACGAGGTCCATCCCCCGCGTGCGTCCTGCTGTGTTTCATCGAACGCCAGGACCCGTGTGGAGCGATGCTTAACCTCGTGAGGAAGGACCGCTTCAGCTCCGTAGACAAGGAAGAATGGGGTCTCGCCTGTTGGTTTGGTGGCGGTGGTGCGAATAGACCATAGCACGGACTGGAGCTCATCGTGCCAGCCCCTGCCATAGGCCTCGAACTTCTTCTTGAAGGTCCTGGTCTTGAGGCCCCTCAGGACCTCCGCGTGGGCGCGTTCGGCCTGACCATTGCTCCTGGTGTGCGCCACCGAAACGTAGCAGATCTGCGTTCCAAGGTTAGCACAGTAGGTTTTGAAGAGGTTACTAGTGAACTGCGAGCCGATATCTGTGATGATGCAGTTGGGGACCCCGACGCGGCTCACGAGGCCCTTGATGAACTTGATAGCAGAGCCAGCTTTGATGGTACGGACGGCTTCTACTTCCGCCCACTTGGTGAACTTGTCGATGGCGACGTAGAGGTAGCGGTAGCCCCCAGGCGCTCGAGGGAACAGGCCCAAGATGTCCAGCCCCCAGACCGCGAATGGCCACGTGAACGGAATGGTTTGGAGGCCCTGAGCCGGCTGATGAATTTGCTTGGCGTGGAACTGGCAGGCTTCACAGGACTTCACCAGCTCAGCTGCGTTGTTGAGCGCAGTGGGCCAGTAGAACCCACTGCGGAATACTTTGCTGACGAGGGTCCGTGATGACGAGTGGTGCCCGCAGTCCCCACCGTGTATGTCAGTTAGCAGCTCCTTCCCCTGGTCCCTGGAAATGCAGCGCAGGGAAACATCATTTGGCCGCTTCCTGTACAACTCACCATCCTGGATGCAGTACGTCGTGGCTTGCCGAACCACACGCTCTGCATCCTCCTCATTCTCTGGCAGCGCCCCTTGCATCAGATATTCCTTGAATTCCTTGGTCCAGCATCCCTCCTGAGGTTCGAGCACCAAGAGCAAGCGAGCTCCTGAGGTCGGGCCACAGGCTGGGGCTCCTGAGGCTGGAGGCTGTGGGAGCTCCTCCCGAGGCTGAGCCGTGCTTGAAAGTGGTGGTGTCGCCGATGGCTTGAAGAGCCGTTCCTCAAAGACACCGGCCTCTTGTGGCTGCCGCTTGGATGCTCTCCTGGCGATGTCGTGAGCTTCCTTGTTGGTGCCCCGGGGCACATGCTGCAGCTCCAGGCCCAAGAACTGCTTCTCCATCTTGCGCACCTCCGTGAGGTATGCCTCCATATGCTCGTCATTTGGCTCGTATACTTTGTTGGAGAAGTTGACGAGGAGCTGCGAGTCGCCTCTAATGGTAAGGCGCTTCACCCCCAGAGCTGCCGCGGCCTTCAGGCCAGCTATGAGGCCTTCGTATTCCGCGATGTTGTTGGAGAGCTTCTCGCCCTGCTGAAAGCAGAGCTGCACGGCATAGTAGAGCTTATCCTGAGTGGGCGAGATGAGTACTGCTCCAGCCCCTGCGCCCTGGTGCGTGAAGGCGCCATCGAAGTACATGACCCAACCGTCTGGTGCCTCACTTCCTCGCGAGGTGGACCGGTCTTCGCCTACTTCAAGTGTCGGGACGTCTGTCCATTCCGCCACAAAATCAGCGAGCGCGGCTCCCTTGATGACCCTTTTAGTGCTGAACTCTAACTAGAATGCTTGCAGCTCGATGTTCCACTCGGCGACCCTTCCAGCAGAATTGGGGCTCCTGAGCACCCTCTCCAATGGGTAGGCTGAGACAACCTTGATGGGGTGCCCCTGGAAATAGTGCCGCAGCTTGCACGAGGCCACCAAGAGTGCGAGCAGAAGCTTCTGAGGCATGGGACATCGCGCCCTCGCATCTCGCAACACGGTGCTGACGAAATACACCGGGTGTTCGATGAGTGCTGGCGCGGTGTCTGGGCTCGCGTCTTGCGGAAGTTGAGACGCCTCGTGAGGTGACGGGACTCACGATGTCTGATTGTTTGCGGGAATTTTGGCGGCGTCGTCCTGTTGAGCTTGGTCTTCTGTCGGCGCTGCCACGGCTCTTGCGGCGCCTTCCTGATCTTGCATTGCTTCAGTTGTAGCCCGGTGCAGCGCACCCTTGGCTTGGTGCTCCTCCCAAACCGCTACCAGTGCTGCGCTGGCGGAGTACGGGGTAGCAGCGAGGTAGAGTACTAGGGGCTCGAAGGGTCGTGGCGCTACCATCACCGGAGGGCTGGTCAGGTATCTCTTGAGGTCTTGAAAAGCTCGGTCGGCCTCCTGGGTCCACTCGAATGGGCCCTTCTTCGTCATCAGCTTGAAGAAGGGTAGGGCGCGTTCCCCTAGCTTGGAGATGAAGCGTCCCAACGCAGTTACCCGGCCAGCCAGTTTCTGCATCTCCCTAAGGGTCTGCGGCGGGCTCATGTCCTCGATGGCCTTGATCTTCTCTGGATTCGCCTTGATCCCTCTCTGGGACACGAGGAAGCCCAGCAGCTTGCCGGAAGGGACGCCGAACACGCACTTCTCCGGGTTAAGCCGCAAGTTCAGTTGGCGCAGGCTCGCGAAGGTCTCCTCCAGGTCTTGAATCAAGGTCCTTGCCTCCCGAGACTTCACCACAATGTCGTCGACGTAGGCCTCTGTGTTTCTCCCGAGCTGCCGCCCCAAGGCGATGTGCATCAGTCGCTGAAATGTTGCGCCCGCGTTGCGCAATCCAAAGGGCATGCAGGTGTAGCAGCACACCCCACACTGGGTCAGGAAGGCTGTCTTCTCCACATCTTCCACCGCCATCTTGATCTGGTGATATCCTGAGAATGCATCCAGGAAGCACAGCAGGTCACACTCGGCGGTGGAGTCGACGATCTGATCGATGCGTGGGAGCGGGAACGGATCTTGGGGGCAGGCTTTGTTAAGGTTGGTGAAGTCGACGCACATCCGTTCCTTCCCGCCCTTCTTCGGCACTACGATGGGGTTCGCCAGCCATTCGGGATACTGAACCTCGCGAATGGCACCCGCCGCCTCCAGCTTGCGGGTCTCTAGGACGATGAAGGCCTGCTTCTCAGTGGACTGCCGTCTCGCCCGCTGCTTCATGGGGCGTACATTGGGGCATACCCTTAAATGATGCTGAATCACCTCTCTCGGGACTCCTACCAGCTGATTGGGCTCCCACGCGAATATATCCTTGTTTGCGTGCAAGAACTTCACCAATGCTTCCTCTTGACCTTGGTCGAGGCTGGCACCTATGGTAAAGGTGGCTCCTGAGGGCCCGTCCTCGTTGACTGACACCTGCTTGGTTTCCGCCTTATCTTCTGTGATCAACTGCTTCTTCTTGGTCGGTACGGCTCCCATGGGCTTGGAGGTGCCCGCGTCAGCAGGCTGCGCCACCGCGGTGGTTTTGAGGGTGAGCTTGAGCGCTGCCAGGGCCTCCTTGGCGTCCCTTTGACAGTGAGGACGCCCTTGCTCCCAGGCATCTTCATGAGATTGCAGGCCGGATGAGTCGCTGCCATGAACTGGGCCATACCCGGGTACCCGAGGATGGTGTTGTACGGGAGGCCGATGCGGGCGATGTCGAAGTCGACCAACTCGGTGCGGTAGTTGTCGCGCGTGCCGAAGGTGATGGGAAGGCGGATCTGTCCCAAAGAGCGGGCAGTGCGATCACCAACTCCTGAGAAAGGCTGGCTGAGGCTGAGCCGCTCGAGTGGCACGTGAAGAAGGCCGAAGGCCTCCACGGAGAGCAAGTTGAGGCCGGCACCGCCATTGATGAGGGTCTTCGTAACAGCCACGTTGCAGATGGTGGGCGTGCAGAGCATTGAGAGCATGCCCGAGCCGGCGGCGGAGTCAGGGTGGTCCCCTGAGCCGAAAGTGAGGTCGGCCTCCGGCGCAGCCCAACCCAGCGGAGCCCCCGGGCGCTTGGAAGCGGCACCAATCTGGGGGAGGAACGGCTTGACGTGGCGATCTGAAGGCAGCATAGATACGTCTCCGTCGTATCTATAATTTTTGATTGTTCCATGCCAATATTATTCAACTTTCATATACTTTTGGCAACTTTTTATACTATTTTTGGGACTAACATATTGATCCAGTGCCCAGTGTCAGTTCCTGTTTGTTGCATGTTTTATGTTTCGCAGAATATCCATATCAAACGGAATCCAAACGGGATAAAAACGGACGGAGCTTATTTTTGGAATATTTGGAAAATCTGGGAGAAAGATCAACGCGAAACAGTGTCCGAGGTGGGCACGAGGTAGGGGGCGCGCCCCAGACCCTCGTGGTCCACCCGTAAGGCGGTTGATGCCCTTCTTCGGCCGCAAGAAAGCTAATTTTTGTTTAAAAAAATCATGGCGAAGGTTTCAGCCCAATCGGAGTTACGGATCTCCATATATATACGAAACGGTGAAAGGGCAGCACAGGTGAACGCAGAAACAGAGAGGGACAGAAAGACAGATCCAATCTCGAAGGGGCTCTCGCCCCTCCCACGCCATGGAGGCCAAGGACCAGAGGGGAAACCCTTCTCCCATCTAGGGAGGAGGTCAAGGAAGAAGAAGACGAAGGGGGCCCCTCTCCCCTTCTCTTCCGGTGGCGCTGGAACGCTGCCGTGGCCACCATCATCATCACCGCGATCTTCACCAACATCTCCGCCATCTTCACCAACATCTCCATCACCTTCCCCCTCTATCTACAGCGGTCCACTCTCCCGCAACCTGCTCTACCCTCTACTTGAACATGGTACTTTATGCTTCATATTATTATCCAATGATGTGTTGCCATCCTATGATGTATGAGTAGATTTTCGTTGTCCTATCGGTGGTTGATGAATTGCTATGATTGATTTAATTTGCTTGTGGTTATGTTGCTGTCCTTTGGTGCCCATCATATGAACGCGCGCGTGGATCACACCATAGGGTTAGTTGTATGTTGATAGGACTATGTATTGCAGGGCAAGAGTGACAGAAGCTTCAACCTAGCATAGAAATTGATGCATACGGGATGGAAGGGGGACCAATATATCTTACTGCTATGGTTGGGTTTTACCTTAATGAACGTTAGTAGTTGCGGATGCTTGCTAATAGTTCCAATCATAAGTGCATAGAATTCCAAGTAAGGGATGACATGCTAGCAGTGGCCTCTCCCACATAATACTTGCTATCGGTCTAGTAAAGTAGTCAATTGCTTAAGGGACAATTTCGCAACTCCTACCGCCACTTTTCCACACTCACTATATTTACTTTATTGTGTCTTTACTTTAACAGCCCCTAGTTTTTATTTATGCGCTCTTTATATTCTTGCAAGCCTATCCAAAACACCTGCAAAGTGCTTCTAGTTTCATACTTGTTTTAGGTAAAGCGAATGTCAAGCATGCGTAGAGTTGTATCGGTGGTCGATACAACTTGAGGGAATATTTGTTCTACCTTTATCTCCTCGTTGGGTTCGACACTCTTACTTATCGAAAGAGGCTACAATTGATCCCCTATACTTGTGGGTTATCAAGACCTTTTTTCTGGCGCCGTTGCCGGGGAGCAATAGCGTAGGGTGAATATTCCCGTGTGTGCGTGTTTGCTTTATCACTAAGTAATTTTTATTTGCTGTTCTTACTTGTTATTTATCTTTAGCTATGGATATGGAACACGAAATACCAAAAAAATTAGGTGTACTTGCTGCTCATGGAGATGGGGAACCTCCTAAAACCCTCGATGTTGGTTATGCGAAAGATATTATGTACTACTTTGATAATCCTGAGAAAACCCCATTCAACTATGTAATGGGAGTAACGTTGGATCAACGTGCATACTTTAGGGATTATCGCTTGACTCAAAAAGGGAAACTATTATGGGATCAAATTCATATATTGAAGTGGTATGCTAGGCAACTATGCTTGAGTTATGATTATACTTGTTGCTCTAGGATGAAGGCTCCATACCTTCCCTTTTCATGCAAATTTAATGATAATAAAACCTTAGCTTCTTATGCTAATGGTATATATGATTACTATGATGTGGAACAAATAGAAGAATTTGTTGCTTTTATGGGTGCTTATGAAATTGAATCTATGTTTAAGGAGTTTGAAGATTTTGATGATGCTGGTTATAGACCTGAAAATTTAGCTATCCTCAAATATTGCTATGAGAATTATGAATACAATTCCTATATTAATGCACTTATTGAGAAAGTCTCCGCTGTCCAAGAAGAGACTAATATTTTGCAGGAATCTATGGAAGAAGAAATTGATGAAACTGTGAGCTCATTGGATGAAAAAGATGAGGAGGAGAGCGAAGAACAAAAGGAGGAAGAGCGGATTAGCTACCCGTGCCCACCTTCTAATGAGAGTAACTCTTCAACTCATACATTGTTTAAATTCCCTTCATGCTTACCAAGGATGATTGCTATGATAATTGTTATGATCCCATTGATTCTCTTGAAATATCCCTTTTTGATGATGCTTTCTATGCTTGTGGCCAAGATGCCAATATGAATTATGCTTATGGAGATGAACTTGCTATAGTTCCTTATGTTAAACATGAAATTGTTGCTATTGCACCCACGCATGATAGTCCTATTATCTTTTTGAATTCTCCCAACTACACTATATCGGAGAAGTTTGTGCTTATTAAGGATTATATTAATGGGTTGCGTTTTACTACCACACATGATGATTTTGATAGAGATAATATGCATGTGCTTGCTGCTCCTACTTGCAATTATTATGAGAGAGGAATTATATCTCCACCTCTCTATATTTCCAACACGATAAAATTGCAAGAAACTGTTTATACTATGCATTGGCCTTTACTATGTGTGCATGAATTGTTCTTTTATGACATGCCGATGCATAGGAAGAGAGTTAGACTTCGTTGTTGCATGATATATGCTGCCTTGTGCTCATTACTAAATTGCAAATCATTGTTAATTAAAATTGGCTTTGATATACCTTGGGATCCGGGCGGATCCATTACTTCAGCACTATATGCCTAGCTTAATGGCTTTAAAGAAAGCGCTGCCAGGAAGACAACCCGGAAGTTTTAGAGAGTCATTTATTTCTGTTGAGTGCTTTCATATAGATTAAAAACAACAAAAATAAATAGGGGAACCCAAAACTTTTTCAAAAAGGAAAGTGAAAGTGAGAAAGACAAGCATTGTTGAAGTGGGAGAGCTCCTTGAACTTTGTTCATGCTCACGGAAACTTTGTGAATCTTGATTACAGAAACTTTTCAACAAAAATAATTATCCCCTTGTACAATTCCATTGTATTATAAAAATAATGTGCCAAGGTTTGCCTTTAGGATGTTTACAATGCTTGTTGGTTTGTGCGGTGCAGGACAGAAACTTTGGCTGTAGTGCGCGAATTTTAATTTTTTACTGGAATGTCAAATGGTTCTGATTCTTTTTGCACTGTCTTTCTATACAAATTGTTTATTTTTCCTAGTTTTTGCAGAATTGTTCAAGTATCACAAGTATAGTGAATGTTCAGATTGTTACAGACTCTTCTGTTTTTGACAGATTCTGTTTTGGATGCATAGTTTGCTTGTTTTGATGAAACTATCAATTTATATCAGTGGATTAAGCCATGAAAAATTTATATTACAGTAGACACAATGCAAAAATAAAATATTAATTGGTTTGAAACAGTACTTAGAGTGGTGATTTGCTTTATTATACTAACGGATCTTACCGAGTTTTCTGTTGAAGTTTTGTGTGGATGAAGTGTTCGATGATCGAGAAGGTTTCGATGTGAGAAGAAGGAAGAGAGGCAAGGGCTCAAGCTTGGGGATGCCTGAGGCACCCCAAGTAAATATTCAAGGAGACTCAAGCGTCTAAGCTTGGGGATGCCCCGGAGGCATCCCCTCTTTCTTCAACAAATATCGGTATGTTTCCGGATTCGTTTCGTTCATGCGATAGGTGCAAATCTTGGAGCGTGTTTTGCATTTAGTTTTCATTTTTTTTTCTTTTATGCACCGTGCTGGTATGAGATAGTCCTTGGTTGGCTTTATAGAATGCTTCATGTGCTTCACTTATATCATTTGAAGTTTGGATTGCATGTTTCTCTTTACTTAGACAACCGCCATTTCTAGAATGCTCTTTTTCTTCACTTATGTTTGTTAGAGCGTGGGCATATCTTTTGTCGAAGGAATTAAACTCTCTTGCTTCACTTATATCTATTTAGAGAGATGACAGGAACTGGTCATTCACATGGTTAGTCATAAAATCCTACATAAAACTTGTCGATCACTGAATATGATATGTTTGATTCCTTGCAATAGTTTTGCGATATAAAGATGGTGATATTAGAGTCATGCTAGTGGGTAGTTGTGGATTAGTAGAAATACTTGTGTTGAGGTTTGTGATTCCCGTAGCATGCACGTATGGTGAACCATTATGTGATAAAGTCGGAGCATGATTTATTTATTGATTGTCTTCCTTATGAGTGGCGGTCGGGGACGAGCGATGGTCTTTTCCTACCAATCTATCCCCCTAGGAGCATGCGTGTAGTATGTTGTTTCGATGACTAATAGATTTTTGCAATAAGTATGTGAGTTCTTTATGACTAATGTTGAGTCCATGGATTATACGCACTCTCACCCTTCCATCATTGCTAGCCTCTTCGGTACTGTGCATTGCCCTTTCTCACCTCGCGAGTTGGTGCAAACTTCGCCGGTGCATCCAAACCCCGTGATATGATACGCTCTGTCACACATAAGCCTCATTATATCTTCCTCAAAACAGCCATCATACCTACCTATTATGGCATTTCCATAGCCATTCTGATATACATTGCCATGCAACTTCCATCATCATCATATACATGACTTGAGCATTTATTGTCATATTGCTTTGCATGATCGTAAGATAGCTAGCATGGTGTTTTCATGGCTTGTCTGTTTTTTTGATGTCATTGCTACGCTAGATCATTGCACATCCCAGTACACCGCCGGAGGCATTGATATAGAGTCATATCTTTGTTCTAGATATCCAGTTGTAATATTGAGTTGGAAGTAAATAAAAGTGTGATGATCATCATTATTAGAGCATTGCCCCAGTGAGGAAAGGATGATGGAGACTATGATTCCCCCACAAGTCGGGATGAGACTCCGGACTTTATGAAAAAAAAGAGGCCAAAGAAGCCCAACAAAAAAATAAAAAAATAAAAAAATGTGAGAAAAAGAGAGAAGGGGCAATGTTACTATCCTTTTACCACACTTGTGCTTCAGAGTAGCACCATGTTCTTCATAGAGAGAGTATCCTATGCTTTCACTTTCATATACTAGTGGGAATTTTCATTATAGAACTTGGCTTATATATTCCGATGATGGGCTTCCTCAAACGCTTGAGAACTTCATGAGCAAGCAAGTTGGATGCACACCCACTTAGTTTTCAGTTTGAGCTTTCATACACTTATAGCTCTTAGTGCATCCGTTGCATGGCAATCCCTACTCACTCACATTGATATCTATTAATGGGCATCTCCATAGCCCGTTGATACGCCTAGTTGATGTGAGACTTTCTCCTTTTTTATCTTCTCCACATAACCCCCACCATCATATTCTATTCCACCTATATTGCTATGTCCATGGCTCACGCTCATGTATTGCGTGATAGTTGAAAATGTTTAAGAACATAAAAAGTATGAAACAATTGCTTGGCTTGTCATCGGGGTTGTGCATGATGTGAATATTTTGTGTGGTGAAGATGGAGCATAGCCAGACTATATGATTTTGTAGGGATAACTTCCTTTGGCCATGTTATTTTGAAAAGACATGATTGCTTTATTAGTAGGCTTGAAGTATTATTGTTTTTATGTCAAATGATAGACTATTGCTTTGAATCACTCGTGTCTTAATATTCATGCCATGATTAGATACATGATCAAGATTATGCTAGGTAGCATTCCACATCAAAAATTATCTTTTTTATCATTTACCTACTCGAGGACGAGCAGGAATTAAGCTTGGGGATGCTGATACGTCTCCATCGTATCTATAATTTTTTATTGTTCCATGCCAATATTATTCAACTTTCATATACCTTTGGCAACTTTTTATACTATTTTTGGGACTAACATATTGATCCAGTGCCCAGTGCTAGTTCCTGTTTGTTGCATGTTTTATGTTTCGCAGAATATCCATATCAAACGGAATCCAAACGGGATAAAAACGGACAGAGCTTATTTTTGGAATATTTGGAAAATCTGGGAGAAAGATCAACGTGAAACGGTGTCCGAGGTGGGCACGAGGTAGGGGGCGCGGCCCACCCCCCTAGGCGCGCCCCTGACCCTCGTGGTCCACCCGTAAGGCGGTTGATGCCCTTCTTCGGCCGCAAGAAAGCTAATTTTTGGTAAAAAAAATCACGGCGAAGGTTTCAGCCCAATCGGAGTTACGGATCTCCATATATATACGAAACGGTGAAAGGGCAACAGAGGTGAACGCAGAAACAGAGAGAGACAGAAAGACAGATCCAATCTCGGAGGGGCTCTCGCCCCTCCCACGCCATGGAGGCCAAGGACCAGAGGGGAAACCCTTCTCCCATCTAGGGAGGAGGTCAAGGAAGAAGAAGACGAAGGGCCCCCCTCTCCCCTTCTCTTTCGGTGGCGCCGGAACGCTGTCGTGGCCACCATCATCATCACCGCGATCTTCACCAACATCTCCGCCATCTTCACCAACATCTCCATCACCTTCCCCCTCTATCTACAGCGGTCCACTCTCCCGCAACCTGCTCTACCCTCTACTTGAACATGGTGCTTTATGCTTCATATTATTATCCAATGATGTGTTGCCATCCTATGATGTATGAGTAGATTTTCGTTGTCCTATCGGTGGTTGATGAATTGCTATGATTGATTTAATTTGCTTGTGGTTATGTTGCTGTCCTTTGGTGCCCATCATATGAGCGCGCGCGTGGATCACACCATAGGGTTAGTTGTATGTTGATAGGACTATGTATTGCAGGGCAAGAGTGACAGAAGCTTCAACCTAGCATAGAAATTGATGCATACGGGATGGAAGGGGGACCAATATATCTTACTGCTATGGTTGGGTTTTACCTTAATGAACGTTAGTAGTTGCGGATGCTTGCTAATAGTTCCAATCATAAGTGCATAGAATTCCAAGTAAGGGATGACATGCTAGCAGTGGCCTCTCCCACATAATACTTGCTATCGGTCTAGTAAAGTAGTCAATTGCTTAAGGGACAATTTCGCAACTCCTACCACCACTTTTCCACACTCGCTATATTTACTTTATTGTGTCTTTACTTTAACAGCCCCTAGTTTTTATTTACGCGCTCTTTATATTCTTGCAAGCCTATCCAAAAACACCTACAAAGTGCTTCTAGTTTCATACTTGTTTTAGGTAAAGCGAACGTCAAGCATGCGTAGAGTTGTATCGGTGGTCGATAGAACTTGAGGGAATATTTGTTCTACCTTTAGCTCCTCGTTGGGTTCGACACTCTTACTTATCGAAAGAGGCTACAATTGATCCTCTATACTTGTGGGTTATCAAGAGGTGCTTGAGAGCCGCCCAGCAGGGCCGCGACTTCATGGTGTGCCGGTACCGCGTAGCGAGCAGTGAGGAGGTCGCGGAGTTCCCTCCAGGATGCCACCGTGGATCCAGGGAGATTGAGCAGCCAGGGGCGTGGCTCGCCGGCGAGGGCCATGGGGAGCCAGTTGGCCATGACCTTGTCGTCGCGTCCGGCCTCGAGGACGGTCTCCTCGTATGCCAACAGGAAAGCTGACGGGTCTGTCGCGCCGTCATAGCGCGGCGGCATCTCCGGCCTAAACATGGGTGGCCATCGCACCTGCCGCAGGGCGGGGGCCAGGGCTCGGAGCCCCTGGCCCCGTCGTCAGCACCGGCCGCTGGAGCAGGTGGCGGGGCACCTCCCATGGGGGCGAAGTGCGGTGGCGCAGAGCGTAGGCTGGTGGAGAGGAGCTACGGCGCACCCGTACCTGGTGAGCCAAATGTCAGATCTGGGGTTCCGGCAAAACCCTTAAGGTTTGAACTCTGGGGTGCACGCGGAGATTTCCTCCCTACCGATCTACGCCCTAGCTTGCTAAGATCTCGCGGACGAACCCGACGAACTCACAACGCGAAGACACAAGATTTATACTGGTTCGGGCCACCGTTGTGGTGTAACACCCAACTCCAGTGTGGTGGTGGTGGATTGCATCTTGGGCAGATGAAGAACAGTACAAAGGGAAGAACAGCCTCCTGTGGTTGAGGTGTTCTTGTGTTCGGTGTGGCTAAAGGTTGGCTCTCGATCAGATAAGATCCAGTTGCCCGCTTGTGAGCTCTCTACTTCCTACCTCTATTGTGATGGGTAGTTCTACTTATATAGGCCCTGGTCCTCTCCCCAAATATTGAGCGGGAAGGGAGCCAACAACGGCGGCCAATTTGAAAGGGGACAACTAGTACAAGCTATCCTGACAAAAGCGGTCTTCGCCTGCGAAAGGGCTCTGGTGATGTCGCCGTCTTGGGCTCCATGGTGACCTCCATCCTGCTGGCCTGCTGGTCTTGGTCTCGTTGCACCGATATGGAAACATTTTCCTGATGCCTCGGTACTCCGCGCCTGCGCTTGCCCCCTTGGCACCAAAGAGGAAACAAGGACGCTGCGCGCGCTGGCGCCCGCCTGGTGTCGATCGTCATGGCTCACGACACAAGAGCCTCGCGAGGTTTGCCCCGCCTTGATATCTCCGCTCCTCGCGAGGCAGCCTGGTGAGGCCACTCCTGAGGAGGTCTTGCGTCGTCCGCCTCACGAGGCTTGGCCCCTCGCGAGGGCCCCTCGCGAGGGCCCCTCGCGAGGGGTCTTGAATGCTTTGTTGATGAAGATGGGCTGTACAGGCCTGCTAGCAAAACCACGTCGTGGGCCACAGGCAGGCAAGTCTGGGGACCCCCGTTCCCAGAACGCCGACAGATGGGTTGCTAGAGTGATAGAAGCTTAAACCCTAGTTTATGAGTTGCTTCGTAAGGGGCTGATTTGGATCCATATGTTTCATGCTATGGTTAGGTTTACCTTAATACTTCTTTTGTAGTTGTGGATGCTTGCAATAGGGGTTAATCATAAGTGGGATTCTTGTCCAAGAAAGGACAACACCCAAGCACTGGTCCACCCACTTACCAAATTATCAAAGTAACGAACGTGAATCATATGAGCGTGATGAAAACTAGCTTGACGATAATTTCCATGTGTCCTCGGGAGCGCTTTTCTCTATATAAGAGTTTGTCCAGGCTTGTCCTTTGCTACAAAAAGGATTGGGCCACCTTGCTGCACCTTATTTACTTTCATTACTTGTTACCCGTTACAAATTATCTTATCACGAAACTATCTGTTACCGATAATTTCAGTGCTTGCAGAGAATACCTTACTGAAAACCGCTTATCATTTCCTTCTGCTCCTTGTTGGGTTCGACACTCTTACTTATCGAAAGGACTACGATAGATCCCCTATACTTGTGGGTCATCAGTGTGCCGGGCATCCTGCAATATACACTACAAAAAAAGACACATCCGTGACATTTTGGGCGGAACGAAAAAAATTTGTCATACTTATGACACTTCTATGACGATAATTGTGACAAAACCTGGTATCATCATAGATGTGGTGGGCTCTTACTTCTATGAAAAAAATCATGACAGAAAATGGGATTTTCTTCCTGGGCGGGCCGGAGACGCGGCTGCATGACATTCTTTGGGCCGTCCATGACGGAAAAAACCGTGGTAGAAGCGAGGGCGAGGAAAATATCGAGGAGTTCCCGATTACGATGGGTGGTCGGGGGCCGAGCGATGCGCGTTTCTCTCATACATACGCGCGTGCGTGCGAGGCATTGGGCTCTAACTGAACCCGAGCAAGGCGTTGGGCTCTAACTGAACCCGAGCGATTGCACAGCAGGCTACACGTTACTGAACCCGAGCGATCGATCGATCCCTTTCCGTTAACTGAACCCGAGTGTGATTCCTTCGCTACTGCTGCTAACTGAAGCCGATCGAACACTGCTGCCTCCTTCCCTGGATGAACAGGGAGTGTTGTTGAGGGGGTTTGGATGAACAGTTCCCTGTGGGGGGTTGGATGAACAAGAACCCGTGGTAGTAGAAGCCGTTGCCGCTGGATGAACACTACCCCGATCGATCGAGCCGGTGGATGAACAGGACCCCGTGGATGGCTGGATGAACATGACCCCGTGGAGGGCTAGTTGAACAGTAGCCGGTGGAGGGCTGTTTGAACAGTAGCCGGTGGAGGGCTGGATGAACAGTAGCTCGTGGAGGACTGGTTGAACAGGACCCCCGCGGAGAGGGCTGGTTGAACAGTAGTCGGTGGAGGAGCGCGCGCTGGAGGCTGGATGAACAGGAGCCCGTGGATGAACAGTCGCAGGTGGAGGCTGGAGGAGGTCGATCGTGGATGAACAATAGCCTGTGGAGGCTGGAGGAGGTCGACGGTGGAGATTAATAGTATCCCGTGGAGTCCCGTTTCGCGGTACGCCACCCCCTCCTGATGAACACGACCCCCGTTTCGACCGTAGCGCTCCAACACAACTCCGTTTCCTCTGTTTTGCGGTACGCCACACCCCTCCCGATCAACAGGACCCCATTTTCACCGTAGGAGGTCCGTTTCCTCCGTTTTGCGGTACGCCAGACCCCTCCCGATGAACAAGATCTCGTTTCCACCGTGGCCGGTCGAACACAAGGCCGTTTCCTCTGTTCTGCGGTACGCCAGGCTCGTTTCCATCGACTGTTCCGTCCAAGCCGGTTGGCTCCCGATGAACAGCACGCATTCCGTTGCCTCCCGATGAACACGACGCATTCCGTTGCCTCCCCATGAACACGACGACGACGCAGTGTCTCCATTCCGACCCAGCCACAGCCATGTACACGAGCCCTGGCCGTCCGTATGCACGAATAGGCGTTCGAGACCCCGCCCGTATGTATGTACGTGGCCGTATTTACTTTCTTGCACCCTGGCCGCTGTACGTACGTGTACATGGTACGTGTGCGCCTCTACTACCACACATGCCCTTCCTTACACGGCCACGGTTCATCGCTGCAGCCTAGAGACAGACCAATCGACCAGTATGTGCGTACACATTCGCGACCAGAATGACAATGCTACGTACGCTTCGACCGGGTGGGTCCCGACTGTCAGGCACTTCCTTGCGTGCGAAGATGTAGCTGGTGGGTCCCAGCAGTCAGGGGGCGAATCATTTTTTTTTGCCCGTAATATGGACGCACTTCCTTGCGTGCGAAGATGTAGCTGCTGGGTCCCAGCAGTTAGGGGGGGATGTTATTTACACGAAATACGGTGGCCCGTCTGGTGGGTCCCTGCTGTCAGGTGGAGGAATCATTATTTTGCGCGTAATAAGGAGGCATTTCCTTGCTGCGGCCGTGGACCCAGCTGTCAGCCTCTCCATGTACAGTACTCTTCTGATGGAAGTCGTTCGTTGACCACGCCGCGCCGAGAGCACCAGGGCAGTGGACGACGGCGAGGCCTAGGAATGGGACGACGCGGAGCCGGGGAAGACACGGCAGTGGATGGCCACTCGGAGGGGAGTACGTGGGTTGACTGCTTCGACTGCGGTGTGAGGCTGCCGTCGCCGGGGAATACCAGGAGGTGTTGGTGAGTATAGAGGGATGGCATGGCCAGCGGTGGCAGCATAGCCGGACACGGGAGGCAGGAGCAGGCGGCACGGCCGAAGCTTGTTTGGGCGGCTGGAGCAAGAAGACCAGAGGTTGAAGAAGCACTACGCCCGTTGGATGGACATCGTACGATCACTGGATCAAGAATCGTTCATATTTACTAAGTTGACAAAGCCCTCCGTCCCTGTCATCTTAGCAGGCCCACAAGTCAACCTCCCATATGGTGGGTCCCAGCTAGCATGAGGGTATTCATTTTGTTGTGCGTAATAAGGAAGCACTTCCTTGCGTGCGAAGATATAGCTGGTGGATCCGAGCTGTTAGCGGCGGGAACTTTTTTTCGGGAAATACAGAGGCCCTTTCGGTTGGTCCCAGATGTCAGGTGGAGGAATCATTATTTTACGCGTAATAAGGTGGCATTTCCTTGTGTGCGGCCGTGGACCCAGCTGTCAGCCTCTCCACGTACAGCCCACGTCCGATGGATGTCATTCGTTGACCACGTTGACCACGCCGCGCCGAGAGCACCAGAGCGGTGGATGACGGCGAGGCCTAGGAAGGGTACGACGCGGAGCCGGGGAAGACGCGGCAGTGGATGCCCACGTGGAGAGGAGTACGAGGGTTCACTGGTTCGGCTGCGGTGTGAGGCTGCCGTCGCTGCAGAATAATAGGGGGTGTGGGTGAGTAGATGGATGGCCTGGCCAGCGGTGGGAGTAGTAGGGGGCGGTGAGGCCTCTGCGGCAGCACAACCGGCCACGGGAGGCGGGAGCAGGCGGCACGACCGGTGCTGCTTTGGGCGGCTAGAGCAAGAAGACCAGAGGTTGAAGAAGCACAACGGCCGTTGGATGGACATCGTACGGTCACTGCAGCTAGACTCGTTTATAATGACTAAGTTGACAAAGCCCTTGGTACACATCAACTTAGTAGGCCCATAGGTCAGCCTCCAAAACGGTGTGCCCCAGATGTCAGGGGGAGGAATCATTTTTTGGGTGGCTGAAGCTAGAATATCCGAGACTAAGGAAGAAGCACGACATCCGTTGGATGGACATCCAACGGCCACTGCTGCTAGAACCGTGTGTTGACTATAAAGCCTTGCATACGCGTCAACATACTTTTTTTAGGGGACGCCTCAACATAGTAGGCCCACAAGTGTGTGGCAGAGAACTTATATCCCATTTGCGATTTGTAAGAATGTACAGCCCATTTTTTAATTCTAATGGAATTTACTACAACCCATTTACAGTTTGTTAAAAGTACAGCCCATTTTCTAGCAAGGACAACGATTAATAATTTCAACCAACCGTTCAAAACAGAATTCAAAAAAATTCCCACATTTTGATGGGATACAAAATATTTTTATCCCGAAATTTCTAGTCAGATTAAATACAATTTCACTATAAATTTGGATTACGTAAAAATCCAACGAAACATTGCGCACGCAAAAATTAATGAAATTAAAAATTTCAACTTCCAAAAATAATATTTTATAAACTAATTACGTGTTTGGTGCATTTTTTTATAGTTATTGCCCGGTTTTTATAATTACATCCCATTTAATATTTATTAAAGCCGATTTTCCTGTTAAGCCTAAAACATCCCTCCTAGGAAAGATTTGCTGCCCAGCGGGGCGGAGAATAACAAGTTGACCTTGCCTGGGTATTCCTAAAAAAGTATAGCTGGGCTAGCCATTTTCAGCTTGAAAAAAATTAATATCTGGGCTGGATATGTGGCCTGGGCTAGACGGGCCACAGCCCGCCCAGTTAATACCCTGCTCTCCTGTGAACAACAACAAAAACATCGCTCAAGAGAAACTCTGCAGGCTGACACCTCAAAAACACAAATACTACTCGAGCTGCTTGGTCCCAGCTGTCGGCCGTTCCTTGTGCAATTCTCTCATTTATTGACTACATAGGTTGACAATGGTGTGGGACAGTGATGTCAGGAAACCAGGAGGAAGCAAAAAAATAGAGGCACTTGCATACGTATGGCTATGGCCCTAGTGGGTCCCTACTGTCATCCAGTCAAAATAAAGTCATCTCCAGAATCCTCATGTTTGTTGACCATGTTGACAATTCTCGGCGCCACGGCGAGTGCAACAACTCGAAGGATGACGGAGAGGGTCTCGCGGGCCCTACGGATGGTCTGATACAGCGTCCGCTGCTCATTCGGGAAGCCAAGATCATCGGACACCTATAAGCACCTTCGAGAGACTGCGACGGCATGAAACGGTAAGGCGGCGCTTGGGAGCTCTGGTTTATTTCACACATGTATTAAGATAAAAGTGTAATTTACTCGTCATCAGAAACAACGCGTAAAATACAGGCGTGATGAAACCGAGGCCCCGAGGTCTGTAAGTAAAACCGGCGGGTTACGGGTGTAATTTGAGAGACCAGTGTATATTTTACTAGTCAAAATCGACCAACCAAGCGCTTTGCCCGAGACCATCTGCTTTTATTTACAAGCATCAGTTTTACAAGCGGTTTTGGTTGGAAAACGACGATCCAGTCACGGCCTAAGATGATGAGGTTGTCGGGAAATCATATGGTTTCACCTCTAACCTACCCGAGTTGTCGTATAGGCTATAAATGAAACATAAGACAATGAATTTCTTAAGCACAGAAACAACAGCAGAGGATGATCTTCTTAACATGACAATCACGGGCATTAGATCAACATGCAAAACAATATGAAGCATTATTCTCAGGAGGCATGGTGAACAACTTGTGATGCCGCATGCCACAGCATTCCAAGCTCAACTTTGCAATCAAACTCACAAGGCCTGGCATTACATAGAAAACATTCAGAACAAACTCTTAAAATATCTTACATAAGTCAACATTCATGTGACTATGCATCTCAACAGAGTAAATATTTACTTCTGAACTGAAGACAGGAATAGGAAGAAACGATCGACGTTGCTCACAGCAAAGGGCGTCCCACTCAAAAATATCGAATGCATGTCTTCTGGCTAACATCAATGAGCAAAAATTGACAAGGTTTTCCAATTCCAATATATTAAACTAATGTCAACTTTGACAAGCTCTTCCCATTCAAAATATGTAATGCCTATGATTGTAGAACGAGCAAGGTTTGTCATCAGTTTGTCATCTGATAGTCCGGTGGCTCAAGGTGACGACGAATGATTAGAGAACCATTCGATGTATTGTGCATGATGAAGTATTATGGAGGACACGAACCATCTGAACATTTTGTGCAGTTCCACTAAAATCAAGCTGAGCATCCCTGTGGATTTCGTATTTATATGCTGCCAGAAAACAAAGACACATCAGCACACACATGAATATTGGCCCCAGTGTCAACCCACCAATCGGTGGACTAACAAACTGAAAGTACGGTAAACAAATTACCATACCCAGATGCCCCATCATTGTTGCTAAGAGTGACATTGACAGACTTGGAGTCCTGTCCTGGCTTCTTGGTACTTGTTTGGGCACTTGTTTGCCCAGTGTTCCTCCGAACCACAAGTAAAGCAGCCATCTCTCTTTTTGTCTTTCTTCTTACCCTTCTTAATGGCCGACACTGGCAGCACCATTCAAACATATAGTCCGGTGGCTCAAGGTGACAACGAGTGATTAGACAACCATTCGATGTATTGTGCATGATGAAGTATTATGGACGACACAAACCATCTGGACATTTTGTGCAATTCCACTAAAATCAAGCTGAGCATCCCTGTGGATATCGTATTTATATGCTGCAAGAAAACAAAGACACAACAACACACACATGAATATTGGCCCCAGTGTCAACCCGCCAATCGGCGGACTAACAAATTGAAAGTACGGTAAACAGATTACGATACCCAGATGCCCCATCATTGTTGCTTAGAATGACATTGACAGATTTGGAGTCCTGTCCTGGCTTCTTGTACTTGTTTGGGCTCTTTTTTCCCAGTGCACTCCACGTGTTGTAGAGTTTCCTACGCTCTCTGCAGACTAGTCATGTCACCAGCGTCTACTAATACTCTGTAAAGCTTCTCGATCATTCCTTGTGTAATGTAGCACAAACAGTGACTGCTTCTTTCTGCAAAGTGGTAAGACCAACTAGACCCACTAATGCAGCAGCTTGCCTTAGACACATTGGCTCCTTTTGTGCAGTTCAACTAAAATCAAAGTCGGGATAAAACCGAGCTTTAATTTTGATATCCATGTAAGAAACAATAGGTATAAGGGAAACAATTACTGAGAAATAATTGGTTGATGACTTGTACTCCGAGAAGAAAAACATCTACTGATATACCTTACCTTAATGGGGAACAAAGCGGGAGAGTAGCAATTCTCAATCAGTGTGATTCATTCATATTAACTGAGACATTACCTTAACAATGCCTGGTTTCAACATGTATAAAGAATGACAAAGCAAAAAAGTATCATTCCTAAAACAATGCAACTGATTCATTTTAACAGAGACATTATCTTAACAATACATTGGTTAAACATGTAGAAAGAACTACAAAGCAGGATAGTACCATTTGTAAAACAATGTAACTGATATATAATAACAGAGACATTATCTGAACAATACATTTCTTAAACATGGACTCCGGCCGATCCCTAACAGAAATGGTACTCCCGCCGATCCCTAACAAGTGTTGCAGTTTTGAACTAAGATTCAGTAGTTAATTCTGAGGAAAGTAGTTACTGACCTTTCAAGACCAAGATTTGAAACAACTCTTGAGGAAGATCTAAAAGAGATCTCAACACATATAATCTGGTCCCATTTTCTGCAGTTCCACCAAAATTAAGCGAAGCAAAATGTCGCAATAGCAACAAGTTGAATAGATATCCGTGTTTTAATAGAGGAAAAAAAGGAATCAATTACTGGCCACTAAAGGAGGATGAAACATGCGGCCACAAAAATGGTAATCCTGCCAATCCCTAACAAGTGTTGCAGTTTTGAACTAAGATTCAGTAGTTAATTCTGAGAGTGGCATTGCTTAATTTTACCAACGGCATTAGATTAACAAAAAGCATAAACAGTTCCAGGGGAGAGTGGGCGCAACAACAACATGTGCTTCCATCTACTTATAAAGGGGGTGATGCAGAGTTTGCTATAGCACTGAGATCAAGTAAAGTTTGCCAACACGAATAGGAAATCCAATCTCGTTTTGTGCAGTTGCACTGAAATCAAGTAAAGTCATCGGTGTGACATTTAAGTTTGCTATAGCAACAAGTTGAATAGATATCCCTGATTTAACAGAGGCAAAAAAGGAAACAATTACTGCCAATAAAGGAGGATGAAACATGCGGCCACAAAAAGAAGCATCTACCTTATCTTGATGGAAAACAAAGTATAGGATAGTAGCATTTCTAAAACAGTTGCATTGATTCATATTAACAGAGAAATTCTCTTAAAACAGTTGAGTAGTTAATTCTGAGAGTGGCATTGCTTAATTTTACCATCAGCATTAGATTAAGAAAAAGCACAAGCAGTTCCAGGGGCGAGTGGGCGCAACAACACCATGTGCTTCCATCTACTTATAAAGGGGGTGATGCAGAGTTTGTTGTAACAAAGCAACAAGCATCATGTCTGGGTTGGTACCATTTTTGTTCACTACTTAATGGGAAAAGAGAGCAATACAATAGCTTCAATTCAACATTTATTTAAAAAAGTACCAATACAAGTAGCACAACATCACAAAACACACTGCACGATCATGTCGATGAAGGCAAGTACCAACCTGTCATGACGCACACAAGATCACCTACGAATCTGCCAACACGAATAGGAAATCCAATCTCGTTTTGTGCAGTTGCACTGAAATCAAGCAAAGTCGCCGGTGTGACGTTTAAGTTTGCTAGGCAATAAGTTGAATAGATATGCATGTTTTAACAGAGGCAAAAAGGGAAACAATTACTAGCCAATAAAGGAGGATGAAACAAACGGCGATAAAAAGATGCATCTAACTTATCTTGATGGAAAACAAAGTAGGACGGTAGCATTTCTAAAACGGTTGCATTGATTCATATTAAAAGAGACGTTCTCTTAAAACAACATTCGTTAAGAATGTAATTTACTTTTAACAGTGGCATTGCTTCAATTTTCCAGCAGCATTCTTAGATTAACAATAGCAAAATAGTTGTATGGGACATGACATGGGACATGGGACATGCCAGCACCATGTGCGTCCACACGTATAAATGGGTGATGCAGAGTATGTAGCCAAGAAGCATATCTGCGTTGGTCCCATATTTGTTCTCTTTGAAACTTTTTCCTATGTGAGGGCAGCAAATCTAGTCCTGCAAACTACCCGACCCCCTAGTTTCTTTCCCTTTTCAACAAAGAGTTCAGTTCCTTACAGATGTTTGTACTGGGTTACCCCCTTTTTCCCTTTTCGACCAACAAAGCGGCTGGATAGCTAGTCTATACTACTTTCCCTCCCTCTTTTCCTCATTGAACCACGTCCTAGATTCATGCTCCACCCCACCGCACCCTTCTTTCCTCTTTGAACCAAGACCTAGATTTGACTACAGAATCAAAAAAGATCCGCATGCAGCTAGAGCAATGACGGTTTCAAAGAAACTTATACCTTAGGGTTGTCAGGATGTGGCAAGGAGTGCGGCGGCAGGCCGGATCTGCCCACACTACGTACGGCAGCGAGGAAGAAGGGGTCGGTGGCCCTCCCGCACAGGCGCTGGGTGAAATAGAAAAGCGCAGCCGATAGTGGATTGCCTCCCTCGCCGAAGGCGATAGAGTGAACACTGCACCTCCTCCCCTTCCCGGTGCGACGGGATCCGGACGCTGTAGGGGAACGCAGCAGAAAACAAAAAATTTCCGACCTACGCACCAGCCCAGGACCACTATGGAGACTGCATACATGGTTTGATCTTTTTCGTTACCGACTCGTAGCGCAGCGGGAAGTAGAGTTGATGACGATCGGCGGTGCAGATCCCCGCAGCTAGGATTTACAACCTCCCAACCGCGAGGATGTATACCCTCATCTGCTCCTCAGACAGCCCTCCGGGAGGCGGTCGAACAGCCCCCCGGACGGTGTCGCGGACAGCCCTTCGGGAGGACCTTCAAAACTCGAACGGTCACTCGGACAGCCCTTCGGGAGGACCTTCGAAACTCGGACGGTCACACGGACAGCCCTTCGGGAGGCACTCACGAACTAAGACCGAAACTACGATCTCTCTACAGAGTTGCACACATACGGTGTCATCTATCCGGCAGGGCTTCGCCGTCCAGAACTAGTTCCTGCCGGAACCCAGACAGCCTTACGGCTCTACGAAACTCTTTTCGTGGGAGGGAGAGAAGAAGCTAGATAATGCATGGCATGTGTATGAGAGCAAGGGATGAGTGTGGAGGGCTGCCCCTCCACCTCTATTTATAGGAAATCCCAAGGGGGTAGGGTAGTTTCACAAAAAACCCAAAATGCACATGAATGAAGTCCTTCCACAAGGACCTAGGAGTGAAACCAAGGAACAAGAGGGTCCCCAAGGGGGGATACCCCATGTGGCCGGCCACACCCCCATGAGGGGCCCAAAAAATGGCTCCTATCCATCCATGTCATCCCCAAGATCTTTTGGAGCAAAGCCCCAAAAGGTGGCTTTCCATAAAGTAACCATAAAGCTGATTTTCACTATTCACGACGACATTTTTCAGCGTCTGATCGAACTGAAAATATTTATGTGGGCTAAGAACATTTCCAGTACCCACTAAAATGATTTTCAACGCGTTCCGAAACAATTCCGGTTTTAGTGATTTTCATCTGCGAAACGCATCTGAAGTGGCTCCGGCAGCTCCGGAACATTTCCGGTTTTTATCTCATAAAATTCCAAAAAGCTTCCAGAATGATTCTGGCATCCTCCAAGAATTATCAGGCATGTGCCGAAACCAATTTGACTTAATGGTGTAACCCGAAACAACTTTTCGGTATCATCGAAACTTATCCGATGACCTCTCTCTGCGGTACGATTCTGCTGTCCGAAACTTTTCGGTGTCCGAAACTTTTTCGGTGATTTTCTCTCAGACTCCCTATCTAGTATTCAGCAGATAGATGACCCTTAAGCGTGATGACCCTTAAGCGTGTGACCCTATAGGTTCGGTGAAGTATAGACATGACCCGGAACCCCTTCCGATCAATGATCAACATCGGAGCCGTGGACACCCATATTGACCCCTATACCCACACGAATAAATATTCGAGTGAACCTCCAGTTGCCGTGTGCTATTCCTGTTGCTTCGCGATATGTTACAAATACCCGAGGTGAGACATGTTGGCATTCCCGTGGATCAACAACTTTTCCACTATGCTAGTTACCTCGTTACCGGTATTGTTCTCTTTTCTCGTTATCGTGTTCCGGCATCCCCGTGATCAAATCACAAAGTGTCTGGCCAGACGATGATGGATACCGTAACACCGAGAGGGCCCAGAGATATCTCTCCATCGTCGGAGGAGCAAATCCCAATCTTGAGCTATCAAGTTACTTGACACACTTTTCCATGAACCCGTAAGCCGCCGTAATAGCCACCCATTTACGGATGACGTTTAACAAACCCCAAAGTTCATGAAGCAAGCATGAAGAAACTCGATACTCTCATGGTCTAAGGAATCATGCAAACGTTAACCATCTCTGTGTTATGTACCAATAAACTTGTGACGAATGAATCTCATAGCATAACATCATGCCGGGTCGATTCAACACAAATGTTCTCTTAACATTATGCCCTCAAGGTTGCTGACATAGACATGCCCATGATCAGGAAAACATAACCATCATGCAACACTTGAGCTAGTCTTAGAGGCCAGACTAGGAATACATTTTACCGTTTATTATTCCACACGTGCATATGAGTCTTCCTCCGAGCCTCGTGGTTATTGCAGACTCGAGAACCATAGCAGTTCTAGCATGGAACATAAACATAATTATGAACTCGGAGATAAATAATATCATTTATTATTGCCTCTAGGGCATATCTCCTACAGACGCCTCCTTCGCCAGCTATGAGGGGGGTGAGAGAGACAGAGGCCACAATGCAGTCTTGTTTAGATCTGGTGAAGAGGGTGAGAGACTGTGAATATAGCAAACCCTAGCAAAGGAACATTGAGCCTCCAGCATGTATATATATGTAGTGCACCGAGAGTGTGGAGAGTGCAAACCCTAGTGAACAAGCGCTGAGGCTCCTGCTTATATAGTGTACTACACATATACTGTATTACGGACTAAGCTCCGGTGCCTTAACTGCACTATCCTTTGGCTGTATGACAGGTGGGCCAGCCACATTTTGGGCCCATCTGTCATACATCCAAAGGCAGGTGCACTAAGTCAATGAAGCTGCGTCCATATAGTACTCATGTATACTACTAATATATAGTGGAGTGGTTTTCTTATTCTCTCCATAACAATCGTTTTAAATTGTGTAAGTACGAAACAAAACTCTTTATTTAACGTACCAGTGAAGAAAACTACTACTTTCGATGAACTAACGATCCACGCGTCTTGGTCGCACTTCCTGTCCTTCACGTGCGGTACACTACCATCCCTTAAGTGAACAACCACACATGCACCAAATTATCGGAAACGTGTGAGAGTGGGTACAAATAAAGAATTTTAATTTCAATTATCGAAAAGGTTTGAGAGTACGTACAGTTTACCCTCTCTCAATAATTATGGTTTGTTGTGTTCACCCTAAACTTGGTCAAACTTTACAAAGTTTGACTTCAGTCAAATCTAATATGCAGAGTAAATAAAAATGGAGGGCTACTACGTCCATCCGGGTTTTTAGTCCACACCATTTTTTAAATCAAAGTTAATAGCTGGACAAATAAAATTACAGGGGAGCTGAAGAAAAAGTTGTGAGAAGGCTTAGAAATCAATACAAAACTTATGCTCGTAGTACCAACGTCGATCCTTCTTCGAGGAAACATTTGGTTCATAGCCAATTGTGTGATAAAATTGCACCAACGTGAAAGACGGCTGCGTCTCCAATGCAACCAAGGTGAACTGATGAAGGGTATCATCTTTGTGGGTAACAAGCAAAGAGCACTAATGGAAGACAACTTGTTTTTCATGGAAAATCGATCAGCTTGACCAGCCGACGCAACCATGAGGCGCAACCATGAGCATCGATAGGTCATCATGGTGATGCATCATCCATTTGGCATCAAGTTTGGGTGAGGAACCTATGAAGTTCGACAAATCCTCATTGTGGTCTGTTTCTTCTCATCAATCAAGCTTGAGGAAGGAAGAACCACGTGGCAGAGGACAGTGAGGCGGAACAACAATGGCCATCCAATTTTGTGCAGTTCCACTAAAATTGAGGAAGACATGCCCGGGTATGGAGATACGCATCATTGTTTCGAAAAATATAAAAAAGGGATATAGTGTTGTTACTTTGTTTTGGCAGTGGTACAAGATTAACAACGACATCTCAATTGTCAATAAGAATTAATGAAAAGTACACCAACAAACAGAAGCATCATGATTATCTTGATGGGAACTAAACCAGGATACCCGAGAAAAAAAGCATTTCTTCATTTAACCAGTGATAGTATTAGATTAGCAGCAACAATAGGAGCATATGGACAATGACCGCACAACCACCATGTACTTTTTGTCGAAACAACATGTATACCTCCACCGAGGTATAAATTAGGACAACTTTTCGAGTGGCATTTCCGCTATAATAGTAGGTGATGTTGGACCAGCCGACGAACCCTAGCTACTATACATGGGGAGCTGGGGAGTAGTCACATAGAAGAAAATCCGCATGCAGCGACCTGGGGAGCTGGACCAGTACAAGAAGTTATACCTCAGGTGGGCGAGATGTCGCTTAGGCGGGCGGGCGGGATCTGCCCACACGATGGCAGCGAACAAGGGCGCGGAAGACCTTCGTCTGCGCCAGCGCCGGCTCCGAGAGGACGGTGCGCATTGGTTTCCTCCATCGCCAACAGCGACAACGTCAACCTGCACCTCCGCACCTCCCGCAGCGGACGGGATTTGGCCGGATCTGTGACCACTAGTGAGGAGAGAGATAGAGTGGACACTGTCATCTTGTTTTGATATGGAGAGGGTGAGAGAGCGAGACGCGAGAAACCCTATCAAACAAGAGGCTATATATACAATGGAGTAAAAAATCTCTCCATGGCAGTGGTTTTAAATAGAATACGCGCGTTCCCGGAAAAAAGAAACGAAAACTGGCAGACAATTTTTATAACGTACCAAGAAAGAAAACTCGATCAAAAACACGCCCCCCCTTCCAGGTCGCGAGAGTCGTCGCGCACACACACATAGACATAGATGCATCTGAGGATGGCTGGGTAAAACTGAATACGGATGGTTCCTTCTTGCCTGAGAACGGAACTGCTGGTACATGCATGATACTAAGGGATCATGGGGGTGCTATAATTTTCTCTTCATGTAGAAGCTTGTGTTATTGCGCGAACGCACTGGAAGTAGAATTGTTGGCCATCAAAGAGGGTTTGTCGCTCGCATTGCGGTGGAGTAATCTTTTTTTTACCCACACACCGTATTTCTATGGTAAATTATGTTAATACAATAAAGTACATGGGGAGTCTAAGCTCCAAATATCAATATCGAGACCGACTGCCTTGAAGCTACAAATATAGTGAGAATTAGGAATGAAGATCTTGATTGATCTTGGTTTGGTTTTTTGGTGCGTGAGATTAGATCGCTCATGGCACTCCGAAATACTTGTATTGCTCATGTTCGACGAAACAAAAACATTGTCAGTCATACTTTAGCTCATTATGGTAGGACTAGTGGTCGTATCGCTGTTTGGCTAGGTTCAGGCCCTGATGGCATTGTCGACCATTGTAACTCCGAGTGTAGCCTGGCTACGTGAGTAATACAAGTTTGTTCCCGCAAAAAAAGGACATAGACATGCATATCCGTGTTTACGTAAAATTCCACCTCCATCTCCATCTCCAATCATGTTTGTCCAACTGGCACATCATTTACGTTGTTAATTATATACGCAGCAATATCAACGTACAACATCTCTTGTTTGCGGGCGTCCGGACCGCTGCCACGCCCGCTCCTAACCAACCCAAACCCTCTTCATCACCCGCGCGTGCTTCCCACCCGAAACGGTCAGTGCCGCATTCATGCCCGGCCATAGCGGACGCGACCTCTCACTGGCGCCAGCATTGAAGCGGCGCGCCAGCTGAGAGAGCGTCGCCCGCGCCGCTTCCCGGTGCACGCGACTGCTCCGCGTTCAAACGTCACAATAGCCGGCCACAACATGCATGTAAAAAGTTCTTGGGAGTCCATGCTACAGCTAGCAGTCCTCCCCAACTCGTCAATCTCTTCTAGTAGTGCTAGTACTCCATGGCGCGATCCATCGACAAGCAGGCGGGAAAGTTATCGTATACTCGGTTTGCGGTGAGTGGCATGCCGAGCGACCGTGTGGAGTGGAGCCGTGGAGGAGGGTGAGACACGAACGCGACAGACGTGATTTAAACATTGGTTTTGCTCGGGGGCGCGATCCAACGAAACGAAACGTTGGTTTCTCTCCGTTTCCATTTTTTCTGCGGAAAAACGGAAACTTTCCACTCCATTTTCATTCCTACTCCAAGGTTGCCCCATTACAACATTCCATCAAATACAAAGGAAAACTAACACGCATGCTGATGCATCTCAATGATTCACAGATCATAACCAATTTTTATTTCACAACTAACAACAAAAGTTGTGAGAACAAAAGAAAAACTACTGATGGGGTCACTACGACTTAAACTCTAAACCCTAAATAGGATTTAACTTCCTGGCTAGGTAGAACCTGTCGAAGGAAAGACGGCTGGCACCCTCGGGTCATACAATGCTTTTGTGCAGTTCCACTAAAATCGAGCTGAGCATCCCTAATGGCAAAGATATTGAAGAAGTGTGATCAGAATAATAGTACTGGCACTAGTTCATGAGACATAAACTCATCACAAATAGAAGCTGGTAGAAGTAGAGAAAGATCGACATGGAGATGGAGCTACGTAGGGAGCTGCGGCAGTGGAGCAAGCCGGCTCCAAAAGGAAGATGTACTACTACCTGAGACGTCGGACTGTAGCTAGAAGGGCGGTTGGGATGCAGCGACTGTCGGTTTTCTCCCTCGCCGATGTCGACCGTGTCTACGCAGAACATTGTTCCCTTCCCCCAGCGGCGGGACCAGGACGGATATGTGACCAGCGGTGTGGCCACCATCGTTCTATGCTTGTGAAGAGAGCAACCCAAGCAAGCAGGCTTGTAGCTTAGGCTCCTGCTAGTGTATATATAGTGGTTTTCTTTTTCTCTCCATATCAACCATTTTATATTGTGTACGTGTCATTGAAGAGTGAAATGATGGTTGCTTCTTCCGACTAACTTACTATGTGATTTGACTGCTCCTTAGTGGCCCCTACACGTACTCCCCCCACATGTATGACCATTCCTGAGTCTCACTTGTACTTATCTCTATTTTCTTGCATGACACGTGAGTAGACAGGATGCGCATAGAGGAATTTTGTTATTGCACGTTGTTATGTAGTACTGTACTACTAGTACCTACTCCCTCCTTCCGGTTCACTACTGGTACTCCCTCCGTCCTGGCTTATTGGTCCACTTTGTACTCAATTAATGGGCTCGTTTTCCTCAAGAAATTGTCTTTACCAACGTATTAATATCGGGAATGCATGCGTGAACAACGAATGATTAAACCTTGCATGCACCATTTTGACAAAGCATTGACTTGTGGTCATGTGAATGTAAGGGACTACAACCTCGTGCATGCATGCAACAGTCACACGTACACATGCATGCAACCTCGTGAAGAGAGCAACCTAAGCAAGCAAGCTTGTAGCTTAGGCTCCTGCTAGTGTATATATAGTGGTTTTCTTTTTCTCTCCATATCAACCATTTTATATTGCGTACGTGTCATTCAAGAGTGAAATGATGGTTGCTTCTTCCGACTAACTTACTGTGTGATTTGACTGCTCCTTAGTGGCCCCTACACATACTCCCCCTACGTGTATGCAACAATAACACGTACACATGGACGCAAAAACGTGCGCGACGCCCTAATGCATGCATGTCCGAGCACACGACGGAACACACACGGTCACGCTCAAGTGCTCAACCTACACGTGCATGCACACACATACTCAGCCAGGGTGAGCTAGTGACCGTATAAACACTGGAAAATGTATATATTGAGCGCAATGAGCGTATTATGAAGTCCACTGACTGTATTTTTACAGATATACAGTGACAGACAGTGTATTTATCTCGTTTGAAATTAAGCCATATTAACTGGAAAGGAGGCAGTATGGACTAGCATTACTTTGTTGTGTCCCGTCAACTTGCCGAACGAGGAGAAGCTTGCAGGACGGGAGAAGCTTGCGCGCGGTGGCTCGCAGGACATGAGAAACTTTTGACTAATCCAAGCTCTCCCTCGCTCAGGCGGTGGACGTGCAACAGTTAATTCAGTGTCAGATTGCCAGAAGCATACACTATACTAGTACTAGTATTATTGTTCGACTTCCCGAAGAGGCGAACAGCCAAGCGCAAAGTTTACTAGTACTAGTACTACTGCTATAGATGTATGTACTATACTATACTAGGAACCGGATGGAGGAGCGTCTGCACTCTTATTATATTTTAAAAATGTGATAAAGCAATCTTCAACACATTTGGTTCTCTTTGAGGGTTCTCGCATGTGATAATGGAAGTTGATTATATGGAACACTCGCCACAATTCTCGCTTAATTCTGGCTCAGATCCTTTTACAAATAGGAGCGCTCGGTAATATTTCCTCTTTTTTTGCTATTCAGCATGTAAACAGGTCAGCAAACCTTGCGGCGCATCTTTGTGCAAACCGTGCTTGCTGCACTTTGAATGTGGCCGAGAGCTGGCTTGATGAAACACCTCGCTTCCTTCTTCTTTTTTTGCAGGGTACCTCGCGTTCTAGTGACCAGTCTCTTGGCTGATCGTCCTAAGAATGCTTATATATGAATAAAGCTCTCTCATTTACCCGCAAAAAAGATTAAGCCATATTAACCAAAAAGGAGGGAGTATGGACTAGCACTACTTTTTGGTGTGTCCCGTCAACTCGCAGAACGAGGAGAAGCTTGCAGGACAAGGTGAAGCTCGCTTACGCCTTTTTACTAATGCAACCTACCCTCGCCAAGGCGGTGGACATGCAGCAGTTCATTCGGTGTCAGATTGCCACAGGCATACACTGTAGTACCCAACATGCGGAGTACCATCATTGTTCGACTTCACGAAGAGGCGAAGAGCCAAGTGCAAGGTTTATAGTTGTACGAGTAGTACTACTACTAGAACCGCATGGTGAAGCGTCTATACTCTTATTTTATTTTAATCTCTGATAAAGTACACATTTATTCGGGAGAAGGGCGGAAAACGGCAGCCCAATGGTAGTGTTAAAAACCATCGAACATGTAATGATGATATCGATCAACCATGCTCGAATATATCTTGGCCTCCGTGTGAGCCTGTCTGTGTGTTCTCGCTCCTCGTCTCTCTCAAGGAACAACGAGTGGGCAATTTTGCCATCAACTGAGATCAGTTTGCTCACACTCCGGTCCCACATGTAAGTGATATGCCAAGAGGAAGTGCATTGACCGACTGGCCATACGCGTACTTGGTTTTGCACCTTCAGGCCATGCTTGGAATGGTTGTATTTCAATACAGAGGCGTATAACTTACACCTGTAAGTTACTGGCCGCTGTGAAAATTCCAGCCGGAACTGAAACGACGGGCGCATGTGTTTATTTTTTACAAGTGTATTCAAAAGAGAAACGGTGATCCAAACTGGGCCTCATACAACTCCTCCCTCTGTCACAGTTTACAGGGCGCGCTTCATTCTGATGCATTTCTCTCCATGCATTTCCACTAGCAGAGAGACTTTAGAGCGCATTGATGGTTGCTTCTTCCGAGCAACTTACAGTGGGAAAGGTGGGGCTTATGATTTGACTGCTCATTACTACTCACTATTAGTGTGGTGCAACAACCGGGCTGAGTCTCCCATGCGGTTGTGCACTACTCCCTCCGTTCTTAAATATACTATGGAGTATTTGTCTTTCTTGAGATTTCAACGTGTGACTACATACGAAGCAAACTGAGTGAATCTACACTCTAAAATATGTCCATTTGAAATTTGTAAAAAGACAAATATTTAGGAACGGAGGAAGTAAAAATTTGTGCATGGCACATGGACCCGGATGCTGAAGAGGCTTCTGGAAATGCTATCAAGATTCCAGCATTTGTTTACATAATTGACGTACTATACAAATAATTTTCCAGCGACATGAAATTGTACAATGCTCTGAGCTTTCAACTTTGTTTCGTGTGTCTTGCCATCGATGCTCTTTCGGAAACAATAAAAAACTAACTTCCTTGCTAATGCATCTCAATGATTAGCAGATCAGAGCTAATATTTACATCCCAACTGAAGACAAAGTTGTGAGTAGGTGTTAAATTAAAATTGATCCATGCTTTCATTGGTAGGAACGTCCCCCCAGCTCTGTCTACATCAACAAGGCATGTTGGGAAAAAAGTAGCTGTCTGGAGCATGCACCATTCCGATCATTTTGTGCAGTTCCACTAAAATAGAGCTGAGCGTCCCTGTTCCAAAGATATTAAGTGTCATTACGATAATAGAGGACTGCTGATGAAACAATAAACACACAAATAGAAGCCGGTCACCTTTGCAGTCTCTCTTAAGACTAACTAGTTGGAGAAGATTAAGCAAATAGTTGGAGAAGATTAGGCTCGGAGTTGGATGAGGAGGATAGAGCAAAACCAATCTCCCTTTGTGCAGTTGCACTGAAATGTAGACGTTGCCCGTGTGACATTTTAGTACAACTGCACAAAACACTCTTAAGAAAAAAGTGATTTGTGCACTTCACCAAAAGGTCGCAATAGCAACGAGGTGAAATGGATAGCCCTGTTTGCAAAAAAAGAGGTAGAAAGGAAACAATTACTAGCCAATAACAGTTGATGACACATGCGACGACAAAAAAGAAGCATATTCAATGTCGTAAGGGAAGATAACAACCCGGTTGTGTTTCTGTAAAATGGTGTGAGGACGAGATTGCAATATGGAAAGTATGCCGGGCGAGCTATGTTTTCCGCAAAGAACTATGTTAGATCCACATGCAGCAACGTGGGAAGACGGGCAGTGGAGCAAGGCCAGAGGGGATACCTGGGGGTCGTCGGGATGTAACTAGGTAAGCGGCGGCGGGCGGGATCTGCCCATACTGCGGCAGCGAGCAGGTGGCGTAGGCCCGACCGCACCGGAGCTTGGTCAGAGAGAACGGCGGGTACCGCAGATCGGGACGTGCTGCCTCGGCGCCGTCGAACGAAGAAATGATGCACATCCTCCCTTTCCGCCGGGGGACAGGATGCGGCCGGATCAGTGACCAACAGTGAGAGAGAGGCCACCGCCACCTTGTGTGAGATACTCTGAAGAGAGACAAACCCAGGCAGGCAGACTCCATTGTATATAGTGGAGCGGACTACCCTTTTCTCCATAAAATTCGTTTTATATTCTGTGTACGTGCCATTGAGCCATATAACTTTATTTAAAAATAACGCGCCAACGCATCAAGTCGAACTTTGTTTCGTGCACGCGTGGTACACGACCTCATAGGTAAACAACCGCTACACGCGTTCAAATTAGCACGTGGGCTGCCATTTCGTACAGAAATGAGCTCCACCGTGTACCCGCGCAGGTGTGGCTGGGCATGAAGCGTGAGTACGTGCACCTATTATCTTCGTGTACGTACACCACCTACATGGGGTTGTGTGAGAGAGATACACATGTAGAGAGATATAGTGTGTGGGTTCGTGGGTGTTTTTTTTTGGGGTGTCAATCAAAAAATGTAACATATGCAATGTGTGTGAAAATAGAGACCTGGATATATCATATATATACAGGGGGCGATCATGAGAAGAGAGTGGAGTTATCATCGGCTTGAGGTATCCATAGAATCGAAGAGAGGGATGATGTGTGTGTGTGCGCGCGCGATCGATAAAGTGTGTCGTCGAATTTGTGTGTGCCCACGTCAAAGATATAGGGCGGCCGGCCTACTGGAACGTGAGAGTGGACAGGTGCAGTTTGTCTCTGTGGCATGGATACCTACCTACAGCACTCGACTATCGATGTGTGGTGGGGGAGGCCTTATTAACTATAGAGGTACAATGGCTGGTATATGTGTGGAGGAGGAGAGAGGCCTACCTTATGTATTAAGGGAGATCGATCGGCATCCATGCATATGTGTGGGAGAGGAATAAGGTTGGGAGAGAGACAGAGCTAGAGTGTTGGAGGGGGTGGTAGTGGAGTTGCTTCTAACAAATGGTGGGAGAGGCTTGCTAGACAAACGGAGGGCACGCCTGCAATATCAATAAAAGAGGGGATGTCTACTTGTCTTTGCGCGTGCGTGTGAGAGACGGGTCAGAAGGCATGCACGAATGATGAGGGGGGACGATATGGCTGTGGTAAGCAGACATAACTACATAGGAAGATTAATCGTCCTTTGTCAGAGAAAGGAGAGACATAGCTTGTGAGGTACATCGATCGATGGGTGGGGGTAAAATAGTTAAAGTCGACCAAGGTATATGTAGGGAGATCGATTGGTATACATGCATGTATGTGTTAGAAGCAAATAAGGCGAGGGGAGAAGGATAGAGAGAGAGGGATGCATCTAAGAGGTGGTGCGAGAGGCATACTATATCGAGGGGGAAGGAGTGTGCGAGTATGAGATTGATGAAAAGAGTGGTGGGAGTGAGGCATGCACGGTGAGAAGATAAGAGGGGAAGCTTCGGTTTGTGGTAGGCACACCTGGCTAGAGTGGCATATCGATCGATGTGTGCCGTAAAGAAGGAGCTGGGGGGCCTACACACACCGTGGGTGAACGACCTAAAGTGAAAAGACGAATTTGCGCGATGAAGCTAGAGAATGCTGAGGGAGGGTGAGAGGGATGCGGGCGTGTGCATGCACGAGAGAAAGTTAGCGCTAGCTACAAAGATAAGAGGATTGTGTGGGTGTAAAAGATGAATAGAGATCGTAATTCATTATAAAAGCGAATTCTGATATTTGAAGAATTTATCATAGTGTTTTAAACCGACGCATGCGTGAATATATATAACAGTGATACACATGGTGTGGTTATGAACATGTTATACTACATATAATATATTTTATCTCTACTCTTATAAAAAACAGAGTTGTTGATGATGGTGTGCCTGCCATCCTGCAATATAGGCCGTCTGATTTATATCTGACGGATAGGAAGGAAACTATGGCAATTTTGAAAAAATATACCCACGCCCCTCTCCATATTTGCAAATAAGGCCTCCCCTTGATCATGTTGATGTTCCGTGGAACACATGGGCATCTTGCTAGTACTACATATAATATATAGAAAATTGATTGTAATTTGGGCTAATGTGTGGCTTTTGCAGCTCAGGGCTAAATACTTGTCATAATGTAGGGGGCGGGGCACTATACTTTGTGTGATAAACACGGTGTACGTATGGAACATGGTTTAGATTATGAATATATAGTTAGTACATCAAATGTACTATTATTTGGAATCAACATCAAGTGTATTCAAAAGATTGAATTCGAGTTCGTATAGTACACATAGTTCATATCTATCTCTATAGTAATCATGTAGTGTGTTGTTAAGTTAATACACGAATGATGGTTGAAGTTGGCAACAATCATGATTGTAGATTCTTATTGAAATAGAGAAACGAATTCAAATTCAGTTCGAATTGCAGCGGTAGTATAGACATTTGGAATGCACTAAAATGTTGGCATGAGTAGGTTACATGCATTATACAACCAGCGAAATTTTTTAATTGGATATAACATGGATCCATACTCCCTCCTTCCATCTATAGAGGGCCTAATGCATTTTTTAAGACCGTCTTTGACTATTGACAAGATTAATAGTACGTGACATGCACAATGTGAAAATTATATCATTGAAAGCTCCTTTCACACACGAATTTAACGGTGTGTTTTATGTAAGTCGCATGTCATATATTATTGCTCAAATATTTGGTTGGTCAAATTTTGCCTCGAAAAACGCATTAGGCCCTATATAGATGAAAGGAGGGAGTAGCTTTGAATAGCATTTGTATAGTAAAACGGGACAAGACTCTCTCTATGTGTGGTGTGAATAGTTTTCATTTTTTTCATTTTTTTTCGTTGAGTGAAGTGCGAATTGATTTGGTACGTACAAGTACAATATTACACATTAGGCTTGTCCCTAAAATTCAACCCGCTCCTTGTTATATCTCAAAAATTCTGATATCATGCTCCCAAAACTGGCGCCTTCACAACCCGCGCCTTGCTATCCCGAAATTACAACGCGCGCGAAAACTCCCTCCAGCTGCCAAATCCCGACACGCGAAATCCCCCTTCTAACCCTGAGCCGAAAGGGCCGCTAGTTCAAATCGGTGGGGGTACTTTTGTAACACACCCTACATTTTGGACAAGCGTGTCCCTAAGTCATGGTTCCCCCCTCCCATTGCCTCCTTTTCGCCATTCGAAATCTTGCCGCCACAACCTCTCCGCTCCAGCCGCAAAACCCCACCCTCCTCCGTCCGCCACCTCACAGCTGCCCAGCCAGAGCCTCTTCCCCGACGACGTCGTCCACCGCAACAGCTCGACGTCCCTCATCCGCCTCCTCGGATGAGGATCCGTCATCCATCCCGTCGTCCCGCCGGTTCAGCCGCCCCGTCCTCCACCTCCAAGGAGCTGCTCCAACGATCGCCTCGTCTATCGCGGCTGCTCCATCCCCACAGCACCGACTTAACCTGCTCCACCGGAACCGCAGCATCCTCGCCAACTCCTCGGACAAAGCCGAGGCCTACTCGGCGCCACCAAAGAGGTTGTACACTCATCGCATCGCACCTTCTCCTTAACTTGACCTCCCGGCGCCGACGGTGCTCCATCCCGCACCCCCATGGAGTGGCTACCTCGAAGCCGGCGCCACGGGCGACATCTCCACGGCGGCTCTCCCTAGTGCGAGGCCCCTTCGGCGGCGGTGGCCATACTAGCCGGATCTGCTGCTGTCGCGCGGTCGCTCGCGCTGCTGCTGCTGCCCGGGTTCTCGCTCGCTCGCGCTGCTGCTGCTGCTCCGGCTCTCGCTCGCTCGCTCACTCACACTGCTGCTCTCCCCCTCGCTCGTGCTGCTTCTCTGCTCCGATTTAGCTACACTTCAGTTAACTGAATCGACTTTTGGGTTAGTCAATTTTCAGGGGGTGGTGGGTCTCGCCGGAGTTAAGGAAGAACCACCCGCAGCGGGGAGGGGGGCTCGCCGGAGAGGTACCCCACTATGCATCTTAGGGTTTTGGGTGGGGTGCTGCTCACCGGTGGTGGGGGCGCGGTGGTGGGGCGGTGGCATGGGGATCGCCAGAGAAAAAGCTTGGCGCGGGGGGGGGGGGGGCTAGAGGGCTGGCCGGGGCGGCGGCGGACCAACGGTGGGGAGTTGTTTCGGGGCGGCGAGGCGGCGGCGGGCCGGCGGTGGGGACTTGTTTCGGGGCGGTGGGGACTTGTTTCGGGGCGGCGAGGCGGCGCGGGGTTCAGCCGGTGGTGGCTGGCGGCTCAGAGGGGTGCAAGTTGAAGATGAACTGCAGGCCCTCCATAAACTATCCCATGTGAAGTGCCTCTCTGCTACCATTGCGTTCAGTTTCGACAGTAACATTCGGATTCCACAGTAAATTTCAGTTTCGACAATTAAGTTCAGAGTCAACAGTTTTTACCTCATCTGTTGTAGTCAGGTAGTTTTTTGTTATGTAAATTTTACATCTATCACTTTTTGGTAATGCATTTTACATCATCTATTGGAGATGCTATTAGAATCCCACTTGAGATTAACAATGTCTGTCTTGTGTTGCTTCAGCCTTGACATCTTACAGCTCACCGGAGCTGCTCCAAGGACGGAACGATCCATCACAACAGAGCAGTGCCCTAGACACCGTCTACAGATTCCTCAGATCTTCCTCCACACCTCCGACAGCCACCTCTGCCTCAACTTCTTCAGCGACCAACCCAGTGATGCTGAGGTCGACACGGCTACGGCAAAGAGGTTGTACACTTGTCACATCACTTATTACTCTACATTCATGTCGATCCATTAGGGCTATTGTGGTTCAACGGAAAAACATTGCAATAGGAAATTTTCCTATGGCACTCTACTATTCAATTATTCATGCATTTTGTTGAAAGGAATGGAGCAAAACATCCACCTGGACCTACTTTTCAAAATCCTATGCATGAAAACAAGACCAAGTGCATTAGTGGCAGAATAACATTCTAATTGTACACGCTTTCATATGGTTTCACTTTATTTTGGCCATGTTTCTTTGCATTCCTCTGCTCCTCCTTTTCCTGTGAACCAAACACCCAAGTTGACAGAAATCCAGTGTTCACAAATGCTCTGTTTCCCATGTGCATTCCTATCCTATTCCGGTGTTTTTCCTCCTATACCTGCGTTTTTAGAATCATGCAAGCCAAATGAGCCCTTACAGAATTACGTCAGTTATAGGTAGGTGTCGAAGAAAACTTTGTATGGTTTGTCCTGCTCCTGCCGCGACGTCGTCCACCTCACCTGAGTTGCTCCATCGACAGAAGCATCCACCAAACCAGACATCACAAGTCCTGACCGTCTTTCGCCGCCTCAAATCTCCTTCCCTGCCGCCGGCACCCACCGCAACGGCATCACCATCATCGACTCAGCAGATGAACCTGAGGAGTACACGGGTCCACAAGAGAGGTCGGACTCTTTTTTTCTGCTTATGTTATGCATTGCTTAATACTATCTGCTACTTTATTGTCTTGTTCACCTCTTAGACTCCAAGTCAGGTCCAAATTGATGTTCAAACTTGAGTACTAAATTAGTTGTGGGGCACATATCGAGGCAACAATGAATAGTATCTATGTCTAATATCTGGTTCACCTAGGGTATGCCTATGTTGTTCATCTTGGGTGGCAAACAAATAGTAAAGCAATCATCATCTGTTTTTTTATTAAATTAAAGCAATCATCAGCCTGCTATCATTATTTTTGGATCCATCCACTGGTTGTTACCATTACTCTAGATTGTTGCCATTACTCTATATTTCTGCATGCTCTCCTTACATAATCTCACTATATATTTTTTGTATGCATGTCAGATATTGTACACAGTCATGCTGAACATGTAGAGAGAAAGAGAAGAGTTTTGCGTGGCAATGGAATGTCATGCAGATATAGCTCCATGGTAGGTTCAATGGCAAACCCTCCCCCCCTCTCCAGATTGTAATCCAGAGGAAGATATCTGTTCTGAGGCGGATTCAGACGCAGCTGACCACTCCTATTTACCCCTCAAGGTGTTTGCTCTAACTTGGCATGATGATGTTAGTCATACCATGCATATGTTGCCTTGCAGTGCCTACTTTCGACATCATATATGTCATCTGCTTAGTTTAGACATGTTCTGTAATGCCACCTGCTTAGTTTCAATATCATATATGGGAATTATGCAATGCCATCCTGTTTAACCAGGCATCATATATTTGAATGATATCTAGACCATCCTTTTCTTCATTAAATTTCCATTTGTCGACAATGTTTGTACATTAAACTACTCTTCCTGTGAATCAGCCATTTGAGTGGGTGATGGAAAAATCTGGAGTGAAAACAAGGCCTTCAGAGCAGACAGTGCTACCTGTCGAAGCAGATCTCTTGCTGGGTCCCGATAGCTCCTCAGAGATGGATTCAGAGACAGATGACCAGTCCTATTCCCCCACTGAGGTGTATTCTCTAACTTGGCACAGTTCTACTGCTCATATCATGCATATGGTGTCTTGCATTGCATAGTTTAGACATCATATACACAATATTCAACACCATGTTCTTAGTTCAGACATCATATATGTGAATGCCCTCCTCTTAGCATATAAATCACATATGTGAATTAAATCGTGTGATCCTGGTTACTTAGATAACATGTATGTGAATGATGTCATGCGATCATGTTTAGTTAGTCATCATATCTTTGAATTATGTTATGCTATGCTATCCAGTTTAGATAGACATCATATATGTGAAATTATGTCATGCTATCCGTTTTAGTTAAACAATATACATGTCAATTATTTAATGCCCTCTTTTTTCCACACTATCTATTGCATCTGTCTCTCATACAATGTCTGTACATTCAACTATGTTTCCTGTTTATCAGCCATTTGAATTGGAGCGGGTGATGGCAGTATCTAGCGGAGTAAAAACACGGTCTTCAAATAAAACAGTGCTACCTCTTGGTGGAGATAGCACCCCGGTTGTACATGCACGAGAACCAGCCCTACCACACATAACCCAGACTCTCGCAGATTTTACCCCTACTGCGATGGACAGAGAACCAGCTTCACCCAATCTAACCCCAACCCCAGCAGATAGTAACCAGTTCCTGTTGACACAGCACCATCTCCACCACAGAGCTCCCAAACAAGAGCAGTTAGTAAGGCAGCTCCAGTGCCCAAAGCGCCAGTACTATCACGGCGAACACCAACTCCACCAGTTAGTACACCTATTCCTGTGGAGGAAGCACAACCAGCCATTCATAGTTTAGCATTTATCGCATTTGATGTTGTTAAATACTATGTGTGTATCTTCCCATCATGGAAATATTATACTCAAGATGAAGGAAAATGCCAGTTGTAGGTGTTTCTCCAGGAGTTATGTGTAAGTAATGTTATTCATGGCAATTACTTTGCTTTGTCCCATACATTCTACCTCCATGATGGTTATAATACAACAAATTTTCCCATTTTCTCTATAGAGAAGGACCGATTTGGAAACTCAAGATGAGGTAACCTGTGCCAATACCTCTGCTATCTTCAAGAATGCTTGGTGGCGGTATCGGAATTACCTGAAGAAAACGTACTTCACTGGCAAAGAAACTCATCAAATTCCCTTACGTTCTCTTGAGACACATTTACTGGACGATGACTGGGAACGCCTTGTTCTTTACTGGTCCCGAACCAAGAATGTGGTCAGGTCTATGAGCTCATTTTATTTTAAGTACTATATGCTTGCGTCTTACTATACTCTGTTCATGTAGAACAAGTGCTTAAACTTGAAGAACAACTGTTCTCATTTAAGATTCCATTGCTATCGTGCATACTGCTTTGCTCTTGTATCACTGTATTTACTCATACAAACTTATTTTTAAATTGAACTATCCAATGGAAACTCCAATGGCACAACAGATATGTTTACGCATGTTTCTTTAACAGGTTTGCTCTTATAAATAGCTCTGTTGATTTCAATTTCAATTGTGTATACAGTTGACTACTCATATCATGCACATTACTAGCATCATAACAGGGCCAATAGTGTTGTTGTACATGTAGACCCGTGGTACCCATCTGAAATCTTGTTGTGCCGTTTAGTTTCCCACGCTTTGTATTCTTTCAGTGCTGCTTTCTCTTGAACTGATATGATTTGAACCGTGTATCTATTTTGATTTGGCAAGACAATGCAGTGACCATAGGACATAGATATATGTTTGTTTGATGCTTTTATAATGTTCTACTTGGCAATAGAAGACTTGGTAGTTTAATCTTGTCCACCTTACTAATGAACTGGTTCACCGAAATGAGTTTCATATACTAGTACATGCTAAACCTGATATGTGTCTGCTTGTTTCTTCTTTTAGAATGCTGATAGAATATTGGGGAAGAGTGCCTTATTTAACAATCATAAAGGAAGTAATGCAGATAAGGTTCAGGATCGTGATACATCCTTGTTGGTCTACAACAAAGCTGATAAAACAGCTAAGGAAAACTATCTTGAAGACAGTGAGGCAACCCCAAAGTCCTGTCTTGGTTTATTGTTCGAGTTACTGGCCACTACCGCTTGCACAAGCTATTCAAACTCACTGTCTGAATCAGTTCGGTTTCTTGAGTCTCAACTACAAGCTGAAAGACATCGATCAGTTGTGCTGCGACAAGAAGCGGAAGGACGGTGGAAGTCCCTGGAGCATTCAGATGCATACTTTCTGGTGCAACAGCAAGTGTTGGAGGATTTTAGCGCCAAACAGGACAAAGCTAATAAGCTTGCTAAGCTTATTGCCAGCATGGTGGATACCCAGCATAACATTTCTTGAGCTCTTCTGAAGTTGTTTCAGTTATGGACTTGTTTGGCTGTTGCGTTTATTTGCACTGGTGGCCAATTTTGACGGCCAGTGTATGTAATATGCTGCTTTGTTCCCCATATTTGCATTGGTGGCGAACTTTGATGCCCAGTGGATGTAATATGTGCAATAGCTGTAATAGGCTGGCGTTAGTTGCTTGCTTATTTATTTCCTTATTGTCTTGTTTAGTTGTTTGCTTGTAGTCACTACAGTTCCTTTTCCGCGTTTTTTAGTGGCCACAATAACCTAGTTTGGTAACTAGGCCACAATAATCATGGCAACACACGGACTGTTGTAACCATGGGCCTCCTGCGGGCCGTAGGATCCGTGGGCCTTCTACGGGTCGTAGGATCCATGGGCCTTTTACGGGCCATAGGATCCATGGACTTTCTACGGGCCGTATGATCCATGGGCCTTCTACGGGCCGTATGATCCATGGGCCTTCTACGGGCCGTAGGATCCATTGGCCTTTTATGGGCGTATAATCATTTCGCCAAACATGGGACCTACTATTCGTGGACCATAACAGGCCGTTAAAAGGCCGTATTTGATAACGCTATGAAAACTGCCCAACGGGTTAACGGGCCACAAATGGGCCGAATGTAACCACGGGCTGTATTTGGCCCACAAACGGAACAGGCCAGTAACGGACCGTATCTAACCGAATTCTAGAAATGAGCCCAAGAATAAATGGGCCCTTAGAAGGCTGAAAGTTAAGACGGGCTGGAAACGGCCGACGGAATAATGGGCCGTTAATGGGTATAAAGCTATACACTGTTCATTATGGGCCAGTTTCATCCCGGGCCTTTAATGGGCCGAGAGTTACAAAGGGCCTCATATGGGCTGAAAGACATCATGGGCCATACATTGGACGGAAGTTACAATGGGATGGAATCATATTGGACGGCCCAGATGAAGCTACTGAGCTTAATTCCGATAGGCCGTAACGGGTCGGTAGTAAGCGGGCCGTAAATGGGCTATATACGAACAGGCCATTAACAGGCTTTCCGTGGGCCAGCCCGTTACCTTTTGACCAAGTTAAACGGGCCGGCCTTTTCACCGGAATGGGCCTCTGTTGGGACGTGCCACGTGTCTATGTATCATAGGTGCCTCCTGTCCAATGAGTGGATGACATCTGTCCGAATGTTGAGCCGACACGTGTTTCCCCCGGCCAATGGAAATTTTACACATGGAAAATTCCCATTCGTCCGGGCTCTTAACAGGTTATCGGATCAAAAACCGGACACGATAGCTTAACGGCGTCCCGTTACGATGGATGCCACATGTCGGTCACCCTTGATGAAAGCACTTCTATGACGCGCGATTTATCATCATGGAAGTGGACACTTCCGTGATGATAATTTTGGTAATGTCATGGAACACTTCTACGACAGCACAGGTATGACTATCTTGATTCTATAATAAATTTGTCATGGATGTACATGCATGACGGAAAACGTGATCTACTGTGACAAACACGTATCATCACGGAAGTGTATTTTTTTGTAGTGATAGGTCGTCCGATTTATATCTGCCGGATAGGAAGGAAACTATGGCAATTTTGCAAAAAGATACCCACACCCCTCTTCACATTTGCAAATAAGGCCTTCCCTCGTTCATCCTTTTCTCCCACAAGATAAACTACTCATACAAATTCATCTTGATGTTTCGTGCTACACATGGGCATCTTGCCATGTGTGTGTTGTGTTTGTGAGAGAGGGAGAGAGGAGGACGGAGTGCATGTGTGACAAAGACACAAAGAGTGTGTGTGCGAGAGGTATCAGCTTAAAATGAGGCGATAGTGTGTGTGTGCATGATCGAGAGGGCGTGTCTCAAGAAGGGACGAAAAATCTACATAGATACAAGGAGCGCGAGAGAGACATGTACGCGATAGTGGAAGCACGAGTGTGCAGGTGTATAAACCTATATGGAGGCTTGTCGATAAATGATGTGAGAGAAATACGAGTAGGGGGTGCGAAAGCGAGAGTTTTGTGGGTGAGAGAGAGAGAGAGAGACGATAGTCGGGAAGGGGAGTGGAAGCAGGAGTTGTGTGTGTGTGTGAGAGAGAGAGAGAGAGCAGGGGGGAGTTTGTCTGATCGATAAAAAAATGAATAATGTCAGTTTTATAACTGGGATGGAGAAGGAAAGGAGACCGCAACAAATGTTGTGTCTGCGAGTAATTTTAGTGGTATGAGTCATATCTAGAGACATATAGGGTGTGTGAGAGAACCCCATAGAGAGAAAGACAAAGTGAAAGACGAGTGAGACTGTGTGTGGCGGTGAAAAATAAAGCTTAGGTACCTAGTGATACCAGAGAACGGTAGAGACATGAGAGATAATGAAAACCGTGTAATGTATAATGATAGGGAGAGTGTGACACTTCTCAAGGAAGACGTCGAGAGACCATCTTTGCGAAGATAGCAGAAACATGAAGTGAGCGTGCGGGTGAGCTGGAGAAAAGAGAATGATAGCTACATGAAGGAGCATGCGAGGGAGATGGGCGTGAAAGGAGTCAACATAAAAGTGTCGGATTTTGGGTTCCGGCAAAACCCTTGAGGTTCGAACACTGGGGTGCGCACGAAGATCTCTCCCTACCTAATCACGCCCTCACTCTCACCGCGATCTCAAAGCCTAGCGCATCGAACCCACAGAAAGAGAGACACAAGAGTTTATACTGGTTCGGGCCACCGATGTGGTGTAATACCCTACTCCAGTGTGGTGTGGTGGATTGCCTCTTGGGCTAAGGATGAACAGTTACAAGGGAAGAACAACCTCCTGAGGAGAGGTGCTCTTGTGCTTGGTGAACTTGTGTGTGGTAGAGGATGATCTGGATGATCCCCCCCCTCTATGGTGGTGGCTAGTCCTACTTATACAGGCCCTGGTCCTCTCCCCAAATATTGAGCGGGAAGGGATCCAACAACGGACAAATTCGAAGGGAGACAACTAGTACAAGTTATCCTGACTAAAGGTGGTCTTTGCCTGCCAAAGGCTCTGGTGGTGACGCCGTCTTGGGCTGCACGGTGACCTCCATCCTGCCGTCCTGCTGGTCTTGGTCTCGTTGCACCGATATGGAAACCCTTGCCTGATGCCTCGGGACTCCTCGCCTGCGCTTGCCTCTTTAGCACCAAAGAGGAAACGAGGACACTTCGCGCGCTGGCGCCCGCCTGGCTCTAGTCGTCATGGCTTGCGTCACAGAAACCTCGCGAGGTGTCCCTTGCCTTGATCTCTCCGCCCCTCGCGAGCCTGCCTGGTGAAGCTGCCCCCGAGGAGGTCTTGTGTCGTCTGCCTCGCGAGGCTTGACCCCTCGCAAGGGTCTTGAGTGTTGCTGGTGAAGATGGGCCGTACAGGGCCGCTGGAGGAGTCACGCCGTGGGCCGCAGGCAGGCAAGCCTGGGGACCCCCGTTCCTAGGACGCCGACAAAAAGGGATTCAAATATTTGAATTCGAGATGATGATACATGTAATTCATACTCGTACCAAAATTGATCTATCAAACATGCATACTCATATGAATTCACACGCATCTATGTTATTTAATATGTAGATATTACTGATCCATACATTTTAGTAGAACATAATTTGGTTTAAATTTTTTGAATTCAACCTTATGATTTTGAGATCATTGTATTTGTAAATCATATTATATACATATAAAGGAGCAGAATTCTTTGTTGTTCTTTTGAAATTATATAAAAAATGATGTATATAGAATTTTATTCCAATCGCAAATGGATCCTGCCCGAACAAAAATAGAATACAAATTGGATTCGAATTGAGTTGGCACGGTAAACGTGCACTCTTGCTCTGCAAAAATTTGAATGAAGCGGGGAAAGTCACAGTAACCGCCCAAAACCAAATCTGCGAGATGGAAATTACTTCCTATCCCTGACACGCAAAGCCTATCGGCTCGATTTCTATAGGTTTCGATAGGGGTAGGTTTGTAATTTCACTCAAACATGACATAACCGCCTCTCACCCGGAGTCATACACGGTGGGCGCCAAAACACAGTGTCTCCTCGGCCAAAATCGACTCCCTCCCCGATTCATACACGGTGGACGCCAAGAACAAACTCTCGTCGGCAAATATTCGGTGTATGCGAGATTACCGTCCTATCCCCACCCGACTAATATTGCTGTGATGTAGGAAATATTAAACGGGGGCTAAGTTTGTAAATTTCCTCCCATTTGAGACAAGCGCGCCCTGAAGACATGGTTCCCTCCTTCCTCTCTCCCTCCATTTCCCCATTCGTACTCCGTGGGCACCAAAACACCCTCCCCACCCCAGCCTCCTCCGTCTGCCACCCCATCCACCGCTGTCCTCCTCCACCATGCCGTAGCTGATACCCCGACACCGTCGTCCATTACAAAAGATCGACCTCTCTCATCCATGGCTTCGGACCGGGATCCTTGCATCCCGTCCTCTCGCTTCATCCCCGCTGTCGTCCACCTTGCAGCACCCCGCCGCCACCGTCTACCCTCCTAGATCTGCTTCCACGCCGCCGACAGCCATCGCTACCACAGCACCGTCAAATTCTCAGCAGATGCATACACGATGCCGCACCAGAGGCGGTACTCTTTCGTATCTGCTGAACTTATTTATCGCAGCAAGAAAATAGATTGCCACTGCTTTACTCTGATTTCTTGTCCATCACTTACTTGCTAGTTGAAAGCAAACATTGGTTGCGAAGTTGCGTTTGTCTGGTTTGCACCTTCAGATCCGCCATGGCACGCTCAACACTATACTTGCAATGCTTATGGTTTTCCCCTTTTATATTCCACACTAATTAAATGACAGTAGACTAAATTTCAAAATTGGGTCAGTCGATTTTTCAGAGCTTGCCGGAGTTCGCCGGTGCGAAGGAAGGGGCTCGGGTGGGGACGGTGGTTGTGGGGGCGGTGGTGGGGCCTCGCCAAACGAAGAAAACTCAACGCGGGTGGGGGCGGCGGTGGGGGTGGGGGTGGTGGAGGAACACAGGCGGTGGGGGCCGGTGGTTCGGCCGGTGGCCCGTGCGGTGTTCTGTATGGGAAGAATCAGAGACGAAGAAGAAGAAGGGTTAGGAGACGTGGGATCTTCATCCAACCGCCTGAAATGGTCGACTGGCCCAAATGATAAAAGGCACGCGACTTGCATGCAGACATGCCTTTATATTCAGTACCATCATCATACCTTCTTAGCACTGCTCCTGAATCCATCAAGCTAAACAGCGTGCCACTCATAATTTCAAACTTGTTGCTCAAATACGAATCTGATATGATGCTGATATTACTAAAACAGATAACACTTAATTGGTCAGCTAATGTTCCTACTTTACTTTCGAAAAGCACGTGCACCACATATAGAGAGACAGCAGGGAGTTGCATTCTTAATGCGATCTGGTTCATCATGTGTGGGCACTGCACAACGAACATTTTATTATCCAAAATCTGCTTGCTCTTCTTTCGCATGTTCCTCTTCTGTTCTTCTTTAATAAGTACTCTCCACGTTCCTAAATACAAGTCTTTGTATAGATTCCACCATGGACTACATATGGAGCAAATTGAGTGAATCTACACTCTAAAATGTATTTGTATACATCTGTATGTGATCCATAGTGGAAATCTCTACAAAGACTTATATTTTGGAACGGAGGGAGTATGATAGTAGTACAGTATGTTCCTTGTAGTGAAGATGAGCAGGGACATTTGTAGTATAGAGGTCTATACGGTCGGTTGTGATGGACACTTTGAACTCTTCGGGCCTCTTTGATTCGTAGGATTTTGTAAACATAGGAATAGGATTTGTAGTGGCCTGCCCACTTGAATCCTATAAGATTAGCAAGGAAATGCGGGGAGCTGTGTCGCCTTTGAGAGTTACACTGATATTAACAGTACCACACCTTCAGTTGGAGAGAGCTGGTATCCGAAGCCTTTCTAGCCGTACCGGCAATACTAGCACATATATTCTAGCAAGTTCCACTTTGCTGATTTTACTCCTGATGCTTACGGGTTTCCCGTTATATCTACACTATGATCTGTGTAGCTGCTATGTGTCGGCACTAGCAGCAGTCCACTCCTGAAGCTAAACAACACACCAATCATAAGTCCAAAGCTTACTTCTTCAAATACGAATTGTGATATGATACTAATATATAGTTAACAGACACACATTTAATTGGTCAGGTAATGCTCCCACTTGATTTTCCAAATGCATGTGGCCACATATAGAGAGACAGCATGGAATTGCATTTCTTTGGGCGTTGTGATTCATCATGAGTGGGAAACCAACATTGTATGCAATGAAGCGGAACCTCAAGAATATGCTTCCCCTTCTGTTGTTTAACATGTTCCTCTTTTGTTATTCTGTATTTAGTACGTACAGTATGTTCCATTTCCGGAAGGGGCGCAGGGACATCTGCAGTCAACAGCTGATAGAGCTGGCATGTACGTGATCAATAGGATTTCAATTAGTAGTGGCAATTCAACACCGTATTTTCCAGCCAGTTCCACTTTCCCGATTTATATATCGTGGTTATGGTGTACCCCTTTTATGTACACTACGATCTGCCTAGTTGCTATGTGCTCTTGTTATCATGGTTTGGCAATAAACTCTCTATACAGTATATTATGAACCTATCATCTGCCAACTATCCTTACTTCTGGAACCTATATTTTGTGTACTTGTGCCAGATTATATTAATGCACGCACCATATTACAGCACACATGAGCACTCTCATCAGAATTCGGTGATAGCACACAAGGGTTCACAGGGGCGCCCCTATTAGAATATCCTCTACATTACAAATATAATCTCACTACTATTTATGTTTTCATGGTTCTCAGATATTATACGTAATTACAGTGAATATCAGAATCCACGCATCAGAAGAATATTGTGGAACACTGCAACGACTTACAAAATTGGCACCAAGGCATTGAGTGCCATTCTGGATGCAATGAGACTCATACGCTCCCCACTTGTAGATTCTTGTTCAGAATATGATCCTAATGTTCTAACCTCGAGGAGTCAAAGGCAGATGGCCTGTCCTGTTCACCCATCAAGGTGTTTGTTCTAATTTGGCAAGGTTTTATTGATTGCGCGTATCTTGCATATGTTGTCTTGCATTTCTTCTACTTTGTTGCACCGCCATCCACTTTGTTTACTCGTCATATATGTCAAGATGCCATGCCCATGCATCCATTATCAATACATATTCCATTTGTCATCATACCATGTTTTTTCACTCAAATGATGTTCTTGTGCATCAGACATCAAAAAGGAAGAGGGTGATTGCCGAACCTGAAGGAGCACCAGCAAAGTCCTTGAAAAACGTGGTGGTGCCGGACACAAAACGTAGGACCGACTCCAGCAGACTGTACCCATTCTTCACTGGCCACACCACTAGCCCCAACACACAGGACCTGCACTCCAGCAAAAGGTATGCCGATTTCAGTTGCCATGGCACCAGCCGTACCATAGAAAAATCCCACTCCAGCAAAAAGTACAGCAAGTCCACCGGCCGAAGACCTGTCCCAACTGCAGAGACGGTCAATTCCTGTAGATTGGAACCCCATTCCAGTTATTCCCAGTTTTAAAGACAATGCTTTTAATGTTGTTAGGGACTACGTGCATATATTCCCATCATGGGAAAATTATAGTGAAGACAAACACCATTTTCACATCTTCCTGTCCCACTTACGTGTAAGTGCTATTATTCATGGTGATTATTTTCCTGTTTTCTGCTGATTGAACACATCAATGATTTACATTACATTGTTGTAAGTAGGCGAGGGTCAATCTGGATAGTCATGACGAGCAAAGCTTGCATGCGCTTTTCAAGGAAGCATTGCAGTAGTATCGGTGTTACCTGAGGAAATCACACTTTGATGGCAAGTCTATAAACGAATTTCCGGTGAAGTCTCATGTGCTAAATTTAGAAGACATTGAATGGAAAAACCTTGTTATGCACTGGTCTCATTCCCAGGATGAGGTACTGTCTATGGTATCACATGACAATTTGAACTTCTACTTTTTTGCATGTGCCTTACGGATCTTTTTTACAGGAAATCAGCTCGAAGAAGAATTCCAGTTTGAAAAGAACGACAGGATATCGCAAATATGCTGCCCACTGCTTTGCTCTTGTTAGTACCTGTTGTCCTGTATCACTGTACTTGCATTCATGCCTGGTTCATTATGTGACAGCAGTATGCATGATAGCTTGCTTATCAATTGTTCTCTCCAAATTATCTGATCTGTATGAATGGTTACATTAGTGTAGAATATATCCAATGCCAATGAAATTTTTTAGCTCTGCATTGTTCTTGTAAGTACTTGTTGTCCTTTATTAGTGTACTTATATTGACATGTAGTTGTTCATGTACCATCACTCTACATCTTATTTTCCTTTGCCCTCCATTTTCTACGCATCAGTTCTATATTTACTCTTACCATAAGGTTGGATAACACCGATGGTCCTGAAGAAGTTTAGCTCTGCATTGCTCTTGGTTGTACCTTTTGCATGTATCACTGTACTTACATTTATAGCTACTTGGTTATGTAGCGTCACTCTTCATCTTATCTTAAATATTCTCCATTTTTTCTTATATTATCACATCTATATTTACTCTTAACAAAATGTAGAATAAATGCTTATGAAGAAGATTATGTGGTAAACTTCTTGAATTGCCCCCCCCCCCATCAGCATGGACAAGGGCTTTATAGAGCCTGTCTTCACCAATAATGTAAGTTTGTCCTTCTCAAGCCTTCAAACTTTGTTGTGTATATTTGGTTGGGCATCACTGCAACAGCTGTTTATTTTTGGTGTTTGCATCAAATTGCATGTTTAAAGTTTATTATGTAGTTCATAAACAAAAGTTTGTCCTTCTCAATTTAAGTTTTCAGTTGTACAACCAAGTTCCTTCTTCATACCATGTAAATTAAACTATACAGAGCAAGTGATCTTCTTTTGCACTTCATGTATGCTTCTGTTCTTGATCCGTAATCCAGTGGTGTGGTGAACCTACCCACTACAGCACAATGCCATATTCTGCAATGTCTTAACTATGAACAATGTCATATCATTCTACTATTATTTAAACCGTCTCTTTATTTGCCAATCTGAAATGGGATAAATTGACAGCACACTAACCATTGATACTTATAAGTTGATCTGTAATCCAGTGGTGTCATGAAGCTGCCAACTCCTTCACAATGTCATTTCCTGCCATGTCTTAACCTGAACAATACCATATTGTGTCAATGCTATTTTAAACTGTGTCACTTTATTCATCAGTAAGAAATGTGATGAATTTCAGCACTGATATATGTGCAAAACCTGTCATCTGTCTGCTTGTTTATCTTTCAGAGTGACGAGGATATAAGAGTGAAACAAGCGCAGTCTCATCAGCTTGCTCAGCTGCTTGCGCTGCAGCTTCCGAGCAGGGCTAACCTTTCTTGAACTCTATCGAAGTGTTGTTGGTTTTGTATATTATTTTGTCGGCGTGTTTATTTGCACTGGTGGCGATCTTTGATGCTCAGTGTATGTAATCTGCTGTCTGCTTGTGCTTTATTATCATAGTGGCGAACTTTGATGCCCAGTGGATGTAATATGATGTAATTTCTTTATTGTATAGTCTAGGTTTTTCCTTATTCATGATGCTACAGTTATTTTACTGTATATATATCTTGTCTTCGCAGTAAACCAGCCAAACCGTAAAATTATGGTACATAATCGGGCCGTCGTGCAAATCACTACATAATCTGTCCGTTAACAGGCCTAAATGTAAACTGGCCCACTAGTAGATTTTGGCCTCTAATAGGCCGAGTAAACCGCCGGCCCTATTTTCGCAAGAAAACTCTATGGGCTTTTAGGAGGCTGAAAAGTAGGTTGGGCCTGAAACGTGCCGAACAGCTCACGGGCCGGCAGCAGGCCGAAATAGACCCCGGCCCATGATTGTGCCAATCACATCACGGGCCGTTAATAGGCCAAAATTGTCTCGGTCCATTTTTGGCCCAGTCAGATTATCGGCTGTGAGCAGGCCGGATGCAAACCGGGCCGTAGTTAGGCCCAACTATATGACGGGCTTTTAACAGACTGAAATAAATATAGGGACGAAATGTTAAACAGGCCTTTAACAGGCCGAGACTAATATCAGGACGAATTACTAAATGGGCCTTTAGCAAGTGGGCCCAAAAGCATAGCGTCTAGTTGACGGGCCGAATCTGATATGGGCCAAAATTTAGCCCAAAGCCTCTTAAAGGGCCGGATCTGATCTGGGCCGTAATTTGGCCTAGAACGCGGTAGGTTTTTAACGGGCCGGATCTCATATGGGCCTTTATTGGGCCCAGAACGTGGCAGGCTATTAATGGACCAGATCAAATATAGGTCGGCATTTGGCCCAAACATGGCAGTCCGTTAACTGGCCGGCCCATCAGTGTCCTCGGAATCTTGTGGGCCTTTAGCTGGGCCGGCCCATTATGGTCGGCAAAATCTCATGGGCCTTTAGCTGGGCCGGCCCATTATGGTCGGTGAAATCTCATGGGCCTTTAGTTGGGCCGGCCCATTTAATCTTTATGGGCCACTTTTGGGCCGGTCCACGTGTCAACATATCATAGGTGCATCTCGCCCATTGGATGAGTGACACATGTGCCGACGCGGAGCTGACACGTGGTTCCGTCGGCCAATGAGAATTTTACACATGGAAAATCATCATTGGTCGTCGTTGTTAGCGGGTTATCGGATCCAAAACCAGACCCGATAGCTTAACGGTGACCCGTTACGGTGGATGCCACGTGTCGGTCACCCTTGACGAAAGCACTTCCATGACGCGGCATTTATCGTCATGGAAGTGAACACTTCCGTGATGATAATTTTGGTAATGTCATGGAACACTTCTACGACAGCACAGGTATGACTATCTTGATTCTGTCATAAAATCGTCATGGATGTACATGCATGACAGAAAACGTGACCTACTGTGCCAAACACGTATCATCACGGAAGTGTCTTTTTTTGTAGTGAAAGGAATTTGTGGCGCCGTTGCCGGGGAGGATCTTCATCATAACCAGGTTCCTAATCACAAATATCATCTCCTCGCAATTGACCTTATTTGCCATTTGCCTCTTGTTTTCCTCTCCCCCACTTCACAAAAATTTGTTGTTTTATTCGCCTCTCTTTTTCCGTTCGTTGTTTTCTCGTCAGATCTATCCTTTGCTTGCAATCATGAGTGATTTCGGTATGGCACCACCAGATGATGGCCTGACTCCTAAGACTGGATGTACAGGCAATCTGGATGCTAAAACTTTTATCTTGGGGCAAGGGAACGTTATGGGAAAAGAATGTATCCAAGAATTTTTCAATTGTGTTGGGAATCTTAGTCTTGATGATGCTCCTATACTTAAAACTACTAGATCTTATGCGGATGTTATTTTAGCACTAGTTCTGTAAGTTGAAAGTAAATTTATTCATACCCATCCTACCTTGCAAAGATTGTTTTTTGAGCTCCCCGATATAAAGAATCCTAGGACTAAAAAGTTGGCCACTCTCATTCTTATGAATGAGTTTGACTACATAATTCGGGAAGCTAGAGAAATCTTTGACTTTTATGGTATGAATCATGAAAAACTTGTGATAGATGGAATTCTTTACAATAGTGACTATGCTTTGAACATTTTCTTGGGATAATAAAATCTTTGATGAGCATCTTAAGAAGGAAGTCCCCGTTCTAGACATAATCCAACAAGTTTTTAATAATGTTAATCAACACTACTCTTGGATTGTTGCGGGAAATCAAAAGGGTTATGATGAAAACCAACTAAGGATTGCTAAAATTTCCATGGATAATATGTTTTATGTTGTGTTTACAAAGCCCCATGATGAAAACACCTCTAAGAAAACTAAGAAAAATAAAGATGACAAAACTTAGATCCTTGCTTTATGCCTAGCTAAGGGTGTAAAACTATAGCGCTTGTTGGGAGGCAACCCAATGAATAAAATTTATTTTTGCTTTTTGCTTTATGTTCTTGTGTGTTTACACAATTATGCTACTGTTATGATTGTGTTTTTTATGTTTTAATTAGTGTTTGTGCAGAGTAGAACCGATAGGATCTTCTTGGGTGATAGTTGTTTGATCTTGCTGAAAAAGACAGAAACTTTGCGCTCACGAAATTAATTCTCATTTTTATTAAGAAAGAGCTTTTGCCCTGATTATTTTTTCAGAAGATTAATATAGAAATTTCTCAGGTCAACCTTTTTTTCAGAATTTTTGGAGTTCCATAAGTTATTGTTTAAGTCAGATTGCTACAGACTGTTCTGTTTTGACAGATTCTGTTTTCTTTGTGTTGTGTGCTTATTTTCATGGCTCTATGGTTTTATTTGATGAGTTTTTGCCATAGAAAAGTTGGAATACAGTAGATATAATACAAAAACAAAATATGAATTGGTTTGATACAGCACTTATAGTAGTGGTTTACTTTCTTTCACTAACGGATCTCACGGAGGTTTTGTTGAGTTTTGTTTGATTGAAGTTTTCAAGTTTTGGGTTATCTAACGATGGATGAAAGAAGGATAGAAGAGCCTAAGCTTGGGGATGCCCCGGCATCCCAAGCTATTATACAATAATGAGCAACCAACTAAGCTTGGGGATGCCCCCGAGTGGCATCCCCTCTTTCTTCTAACGACCATCGGTATTTTACTCGAGACTATATTTTTATTCGTCACATGATATGTGTTTTGATTGGAGCGTCTTGTATGATATGAGTATTTGCTTTTTTTATTTTGTGTTTTAGGTCATCATTCCTTGCTGGACACACCTATTTGAGAGAGCCAAAATTATGTCATGACTTGTTAGAATTGCTCTCTATGCTTCACTAAAAAAATTATGAGCAATGGACTTGCTCTAGTGCTTCACTTATATCTTCTTGAGCACAGTATGCTTAGTATTTTTGAAGAATTTCTCTCTTGCTTCACTTAGATTTATTTGAGAGTTAGTAAAATTTTGAAGAAATTCTCTCTTGCTTCACTTAAATTATTTTGAGAGAAAGAAATTTTGTTATGCTCGTGATCTTCACTTATACTTGTTTGAGCTTATGAAAAACAACACATGAAAATTAGTCACAAAGTGATAGATATCCAAGAAGGATAAAGAAATAAAAAATGTCATGAAGATCATTGGACAAAATAAACTTGATTCTTAGTAATAGTTTTGAGATATGATGATGTGATATGTGAGTTATGTTGGTGAGTAACTGTGCTCTAGTAAGAATATTGGTGTTAAGGTTTGTGATTCCCTATGCATGCACGAAAGTCAATAATCATGCAATGAAAATTATATCCTACTTGTGGTGCATTATTCGGTGTTAATTATGCTTAATGCTTGCTTATGAGATTATTCGTTTTTTGGTAGGTCGCTTCCCAATCTTTTGCTAGCCTTCATTTTGCACTAAGTATGACCTCTACTTGTGCATCCAAAATCCTTTAAACCAATTTTGCCACATGAGTCCACTATATCTACCTATATGCGGTATTCTTTTGATGTTCTAAGCAAATTTGCATGTGCCATCTCTGATTTTCAAAATAAACTTCTCTTTTGTCTGTTTGTTTCGCTCGCGGAACGGTAACGGGTGGCTAATATTTTCCATGCTAGATGTGTTTTTCTCAAGATGACTGTTTATTCACTTGTCATTGCACGAGAGTAAGGCAAAGGTATTAGGGATGCCCAGTCTCGAAATGCAAAAAAAATTGAATTTACTTTATGTTGTCAAATAATAAATTCATTGGAAAGTGTTGGTATGGAGGCACCCGTGGATACGGTTAGCCATGGAAAGTGAAGGTATGGTGGAACAAGGAATAAACTTTATTTTCTGTTTGGGAACCGCCTATGGCATATCTAACAAGGAAAGTGTTGGGAATTCTAAGTCGTTTTCGTTGGTGGGATGGATACACCTCCCAAAATGTTTTTATCTCTAAGTTTTTTTGCTTTGAGCTCTGGCGCCTCTACAAATCCCTACTTCCCTCTGCGAAGGGCCTTTCTTTTACTTTATGCAATTTTTATTTTTGAAATTTGAGTCTCCATCTTCTCTTATAAAAGCACCAACTAGGAGGCAATTTTATCGTACTTAAGTATTGGGTGTAGTTAATATTCTAGTGTGTTTCATGAATGGATCAATGTTTGAGCATGATGGGCTACGGATAACTTACTTTAGCGTTGATATTTTGAAAGACATGGTTGCTTGTTGATATGCTTGAGTATCTAAATTATTATGTCAAAACTAGACTATTGCTTTGAATCATATAAAAGTCCAAATGTCCATGCTATAAAGAAAAGAATATGATATGACATGATAGACAACACTCCACATCAAAAATTCTGTTTTTATCACTTACCTACTCGAGGACGAGCAGGAGTTAAGCTTGGGGATGCTGATACGTCTCCAACGTATCTATAATTTTTGATTGTTCCATGCTGTTTTATTATCAATCTTGGATGTTTTATAATCATTTCATAGTCATTTTATATCATTTTTTGGTACTAACCTATTGACATAGTGCCAAGTGCCAGTTGTTGTTTTTTCCATGTTTTCTGCATCACAGAAAATCCTTATCAAACGGAGTCCAAATGCCACGAAACTTTACGGAGATTTTTTATGGACCAGAAGGAAGAAGTTCGGCCCTAGTAGCACCTGGGGGGAGTCCCGAGGAGGGGACAACCCACCAGGGTGCGCCAGGAGGCCCAGGCGCGCCCTGGTGGGTTGTGCCCACCTCGGGTGCCCCTTGGACCGCCTCTTTGCTCTATAAATACCCCAATATTCTAGAAACCCTAGGAGAGTCGACAAAATATTCATCCAGCCGCCGCAGAGTCCAGAACGACCAGATCCAATCTAGACACCATCTCGGATGAGGTTCACCACCTCCATTGATGCCTCTCCGATGATGCGTGAGTACTTCCTTGTAGACCTTCGGGTCCGTAGTTAATAGCAAGATGGCTTTCTCTCTCTCGCTGAATTCACAATACAATGGTCTCTTGGAGATCCATATGATGTAACTCTTTTTGCGGTGTGTTTGTTGCGATCTGATGAACTTTGAGTTTATGATCAGTCATATATTTTTATATCCATGAAAGTTATTTGAGTTTCTTTGATCTCTTATAGCCTCGTATTTATTCACCGATATTTGGGTTTTGTTTGGCCAACTTGATCTATTTATCTTGCAATGGGAAGAGGTTCCCGCTAGTGGGTTCGATCTTACGGTGCTCGATCCCAGTGACAGAAAGGGAATCGACACGTATGTATCGTTGCTACTAAGGATAAAAAGACGAGATCTATATCTACCGCCATTTAGATAAACAGATCTTGTCTACATCATGTGATCGTTCTTATTGCATTACTCCGTTTTTCCATGAACTTAATACACTAGATGCATGATGGATAGCGGTCGATGTGTGGAGTAATAGTAGTAGATGCAGGCAGGAGTCGGTCTACTAATCTTGGACGTGATGCCTATGTATTGATCATTGCCTAGATATCGTCATAATTATTTGAGGTTCTATCAATTGCCCAACAGTAATTTGTTTACCCACCGTTTTCTATCTTTCTCGAGAGAAGCCACTAGTGAAACCTACGACCCCAGGGTCTTATTTTTCATATATTTGCTTGTGATCTAATTTTTCCTTGCTTTTATTTTCAGATCTATTAAACCAAAAATACAAAAATACTTTGCTGCAATTTTTCCTTATTTATTTTATTTGGCGTTCGATCTATCAATTTACTACAAAATTATCTCACGTCCGTTTGCCTATCTTCAGGCGTCGTACCCCGAAAGGGATTGACAACCCCTTTAACACGTCGGGTTGCGAGGATTTGTTATCTATGTGCAGGGGCTGTTTACGTTGTGATTGCTTGGTTCTCCTACTGGTTCGATAACCTTGGTTTCATATTTGAGGGAAATACCTACCGCCACTATGCCGCATCATCCCTTCCTCTTTGGGGAAATACTGATGTAGCTTCAAGCGACATCATGCATCTCCATAGATAGATCTTGCGTGTGCGTAGAATTTTTTTTGTTTTCCATGCAACGTTCCCCAACACGGATTGCATCGTCAGTGGGTGTACAACGGCTCGAGGTGCAGGGAGATTCCAACCTCCCCGTCTCTCAAGTCAATGATGAATTCGATGCCAAAGACCCAAAAATGGCGGCGTACTGGAACGCCGTCTTAAAAATATCAGCTTGGTTCGAAGGGTTAGAATTTCACCATGTCTCTAGAGACAGCAATCAAGCCGCGGATGTCCTCACCCGAATGGGTGCTAAACGCAACCCATTGCCAAAGAAAACCTTCCTGGAACGTCTTTTCAATCCATCCGTGGTGTGGCAAGACGGGGACAAGGATTCGGCAGCCAATGGCCCAGGCCAAATCATCCCTCCAGCCTTTGAGCCAGAAGACGATATCATCGGCGGCTCATCACTTGAGGAAACACCTTTGGCTCACAAAATCATGGTCGTAATTGTAACATAGACTAAGCCCTTCCTAGCCTACCTGCTATGACAGGAGCTCCCCAATGATCAAACTGAGGCATGACGCATAGTTCGGCGCTCCAAAGCCTACAAGCTCCATGAGGGCGAGCTGTACAAGAAAAGCACTACCAGAGTCTTACAGCGGTGCATATCGGAAATGGTGGGCGGCAACTTTTTGCAGAGATACACGCTGGCATGGGCGGCCACCACGCGGCAGCTCGGGCCCTGCTAAGCAAGGCCTTCCAAGCAGGGTTTTTCTGGCCCACTGCTCGCGCGGACGCCCATACTTTAGTCCAACATTGTGTCGGATGCCAACTTTTTGCAAAAGAAAGCCATATGCCCCCCACGGCAATCCAGACTATACCAATTACCTGGCCCTTTACAGTCTGGGGGCTGGATATGGTCGGACCACTTAAAGGGGGAAACAAGAAAAATAAATACCTGCTGGTCAGTGTCAATAAATTCACTAAATGGATCAAAGCAAAGCCAGTAACCTCAGCAAAGTATGGACCAGTTATCGACTTTATATCGGCGTGGTACACCGTTACTGTGTCCCTCACAGTATCATAACGGATAATGGATCCAATTTCACGGCCCAGGAAGTCAAGGACTGGTGCACCAACATGGGCATCAAGCTCGACCACGCTTCGGTGTACCACCCACAGACCAACGGTCAAGTCGAACGGGCCAATGGACTAATCATGAGTGGCATAAAGTCTCACCTAGTCCGTTCCCTGAAACAATCTGATTGTCACTGGGTGGAGGAGCTTGACTCCGTACTATGGGGACTGCGTACTACCCCCAACCGATCAACGGGAAACACGCCCTTTTTCATGGTGTATCGTGTAGAAGCATTCCTCCCTTGTGATATTATCCACGACGCACCTAGAGTGCGCATGTACGAGGAGGAAGCTGATGTCTGCTAGACTACGTCGGTATTTTCCTAAAGAGGAAGGGATGATGCAACACAGCGACGGTAGGTATTTCCCTCGGTGATGAGACCAAGGTTATCGAACCAGTAGGAGAACCAAGCAACACTACGTAAACAGCACCTGCACACAAATAACAAATACTCGCAACCCGACGTGTTAAAGGGGTTGTCAATCCCTTTCGGGCAACGCCGCCAGAAATTGGCAAACAGACGTGAGAGAGTTGTGATAATTTGATAGATCGAACGCCAAATAAAATAAAGTGAAGCAAGGTATTTTTGTATTTTTGGTTTAATAGATCTGAAAATAAAAGCAAATAAAATAGATCGCAAAGGCAAATATATTAAAGAAGAGACCCGGGGGCCGTAGATTTCACTAGTGGCTTCTCTCGAGAAAAATAGAAAATGGTGGGTAAACAAATTACTGTTGGGCAATTGATAGAACTTCAAATAATCATGACGATATCCAGGCAATGATCATTATATAGGCATCACGTCCATGATTAGTAGACCGACACCTGCCTGCATCTACAACTATTACTCCACACATCGACTGCTATCCAACATGTATCTAGTGTATTAAGTTCATGGAGAAACGGAGTAATGCGATAAGAACGATGACATGATGTAGACAAGATCTATTTATGTAGAAATAGACCCCATCTTGTTATCCTTAATAGCAACGATACATACGTGCCGGTTCCCTTTCTGTCACCGGGATCAAGCACCGTAAGATTAAACCCATCACAAAGCACCTCTTCCCATTGCAAGATAAATAGATCAAGTTGGCCAAACAAAACCCAAATATCGGAGAAGAAATACGAGGCTATAAGCAATCATGCATATAAGAGATCAAGGAAGACTCAAATAACTTTCATGGATAAAAAGATAGATCTGATCATAAACTCAAAGTTCATCGGATCCCAACAAACACACCGCAAAAAGAGTTACATCATATGGATCTCCAAGAGACCATGGTATTGAGAATCAAACGAGAGAGAGGAAGCCATCTAGCTACTAACTACGAACCCGAGGGTCTACAAAGAGATAGGTTGAGGAGAAAGAAAGGAGAAAACTAAAGAGAAAGATGGACAGTAGATTGACAGTATCCGAATCAAATAAGAAAAAAACGTAGCTATTTCATCAAATCCCGATTGTGTGGGGGTAGAGGAATTGGTCAACTCATCAGGCTCATGACCTGAAGACTGCAGGTTCATGGAATAGAAAGAACGCGAAGCAGCAAGCAAGGGATGAGCGCTTTGTTGCGCCTGCGCATACGTTTTCTTGCTGGGTCGGTTTGTTTTTGGGGGTGCCGCTTTCCTAATCAAAAGATAGGAGAGCACCCCTTCTCCCGAAGTGTTCCAATTTCTGGCCTTGCACCGACCATCCAACGGACCATGGACTAAACGGCCACTATGCTCTTTCCTTCCTTCATTCGGTGACGCACAGAGGTGGCAGACCAGAACTACTCATGAACCCTCTGTGATGGTGTCTAGATTGGATCTGGTGGTTCTGGAACTCGCGGCGGCTGGAATTGATTTCTGTCGACTCCCCTAGGGTTTCTGGAATATTGGGGTATTTATAGAGTAAACAGGCGGTCCGGGGGGCACCCGAGGTGGGCACAACCCACCAGGGCGCGCCTGGGCCTCCAAGCGCGCCCTGGTGGGTTGTGCTCCCCTCGGAGCAGCCCCCAGGTGCTTCTTCCGCCCACTGGATGTCTTCTGGTCCTAAAAAATCCACAAAAAGTTCCGCTTCGTTTGGACTCCGTTTGGTATTGATTTCCTGCGATGTAAAAAACATGCAAAGAACATCAACTGGCACTTGGCGCTATGTCAATAGGTTAGTACCAAAAAATGATATAAAATGACTATAAATTGATTATAAAACATCCAAGAATGATAATATAACAGCATGGAACAGTCAAAAATTATAGATACGTTGGTGACGTATCAGCATCCCCAAGCTTAATTCCTGCTCGTCCTCGAGTAGGTAAATGATAAAAATAGAATTTTTGATGTGGAATGCTGCCTAACATGTCATCTCATATTAGTTTCTTTGTAGCATGGACATTTGGACTTTTATATGGTTCAAAGCAATAGTCTAGTTTTGACATGATAACTTAAATACTCAAGCATATCAACAAGCAACCATGTCTTTGAAAATATCAACGCTAAAATAAGCTATCCCTAGCCCATCATGCTCAATCATTTGTCCACTCATGAAACACAGTCGTATGTTAGCTACACCAAATGCTCAAGTACGACCATAGCGCCCCCTAGTTGGTGCTTTATAAGATAAGATGGAGACTCAAATTAAAAAAATTTGCATAAACTAAAAGAAAGGCCCTTCGCGGAGGTAAGTAGGGATTTGTAGAGGTGCCAGAGCTTAAAGCGAAAATTGAGAGATAAAAACATTTTGAGAGGCATACTTTTCGCACCAACAAAAACAACTTAGAGCTCCCAACACTTTCCATGCTAGATATATCATAGGCGGTTCCCAAACAGAAAATAAAGTTTATTCCTTTTTCAACCACACTTTCACTTTCCATGGCTAACCGTATCCACGCGTGCCCTCCATACCAACACTTTCCAAGGAATTTATTATTTGACAACATAAAGTAAATTCATTTTTCATTTCGGGACTGGGAATCCCTAATACCTTTGCCTTACTCTTGTGCAATGACAAGTGAATAAACACTCATCGTGAGAATAACACATCTAGCATGGAAAATATTGGCCACCCCTCACCGCCTCGCGAGCGCTACGAGCACACAGAAGAGAAATTTATTTTGAAAATTAGAGATGGCACTTACAAATTTGCTTAGAACGGCAAAATAATACCGCATATAGTTAGGTATAGTGGACTCATGTGGCAAAACTGGTTTAAAGGATTTTGGATGCACAAGTAGTGATCATACTTAGTGCAAAATGAAGGCTAGCAAAAGATTAAGAAGCGACCAACCAAGAAATGAATAATCTCATAAGCGAGCATTGAGCATAATTAACACCGAATAATGCACCACAAGTAGGATGTATTTCATTGCATAACTATTGACTTTCGTGCTTGCATAGGGAATCACAAACCTTAACACCAATATTCTTACTAAAGCATAATTACTCATCAACATGACTCACATATCACATCATCATATCTCAAAACTATTACAAAGAATCAAGTTTATTTTGTCCAATGATCTTCATGAAAGTTTTTATTATATCCTTCTTGGATATCTATCACTTTGGAACTAATTTTCATGTGTTTCTTTTGATAACCTCAAACAAATATAAGTGAAGATCATGAGCATAATATTTCTTTCTCTCAAATTAATTTAAGTGAAGCAAGAGAGAATTTCTTTAAAAAAAATTCTAAATCTCAAATAAATCTAAGTGAAGCAAGAGAATATTTCTTCAAAAATACTAAACCACACCGTGCTCAAAAATATATAAGTGAAGCACTAGAGCAATTCCATAGCTCATAAAAATCTAAGTGAAGCATAGAGGGAAATTCTAACAAGTCATGGCATAATTTTGGCTCTCTCAAATAGGTGTGTCCAGCAAGGAATCAAGACTTAAAAAGCAACACAAGAAAAGACCCATATCATACAATACGCTCCAAGCAAAACACATAGTATGTGACGAATAAAAATATAGCTTCGAGTAAAATACGGATGGTTGTTAGAAGAAAGAGGGGATGCCACTCGGGGCATCCCCAAGCTTAGTTGCTTGCTTCTCTTTGAATAATAGCTTGGGATTTCCATGGGCATCCCCAAGCTTAGGCTCTTCTTACTCCTTATTCCTTCATCCATCGTAACATCACCCAAAACTTGAAAACTTCAATCACACAAAACTCGACAAAACCTTCATGAGATCTGTTAGTATAAGAAAACAAATCACTACTATAAGTACTGTTGCAACCCATTCATATTTTATTCTTGCATTATATCTACTGTATTCCAACTTTTCTCTGGCAAAAAAATTTCAAAGAAAACCATGGAATCATCAAGACAAGCACACAACGCAAATAAAACAAAATCTGTCAAAAACAGAACAGTCTGCAGCAATCTGGATATTTCGAATACTTATGAAACTCAGAAAATTCTCAAACATTAGGACGACCTGTGCAATTTGTATATTAATCTTCTGCAAAAAGAATTGGTATTTTATCACGCTTCTGTTAAAAATGAAAATTATTTACGTGAGCGCGAAAGTTTTTGTTTTTCAGCAAGATAAAACAACTATCACCCAAGGAGATCCTAAAGGCTTTACTTGGCACAAACACTAATTAAAACACAAAAAACACAATAATAACAGTAGCATAATTGTGCAAACACTCAAGAACAGAAAGCAAAAGGCAAAAATAAATTTTATTCATTGGGTTGCCTCCCAACAAGCGCTATTGTTTCACGCCCCTAGCTAGGCATAAAGCAAGGATCTAAGTTTTGTCATCCTTGTCCAACTCTTCAATCAAACACTTAGAATTCCTCAAAGATTTATCATAAAGATTTTCAATGACAATACTCCTAGGAACAAATTTAAAGAATTCATTCTTGCCCAAGGGATCTCTTATAACTTCAACAAAATCCGGGTGAATACTAATCATCTTAAGATCTTCTTTACTATTATTATTAGAAGTTGCATCCTTGTTCTTAGTGACTTGAGTAGTCTTGCCAATCTTTACGGGAGTTTTTTCAATAGTTTTAGCGGAAGGAAAAGCCGTACTTAAATTACTAAAGATTTCTTCCAGTTTATCGATCCGAGACGGGCTTTCTTCAATTCTTTCATGAATCATGGTCCCCTTTTCTTTTAACAACTTAAAAAATTCTACCGCTTTTGACCGAAACTTAGTAGCAAAATTATGCATGCTTTTATCCAAATTTTCAATGTGTTCTTCAATAAGCATTTTCTTTTCAATAGCATCTAATCTTTCCATGACATGCTCAAGAGTCAAAGGTGTTTCATTAATCATAAGAGGTGGTGAGCCTACCAAATTTTCCATAGCATTAGAAGCATCAAGAGAGGGACACATCATGATATTTCCACCGGTAATCGTATCAAGGACGAATCTATACCAAGTGGTGATGCCCACATAAAAACAGCAAAGAAGAACAACGGTAGATTGCTTACGGATAGATCTATTATGAGCGTTGCAAATCCTATACCAAGCATCTTTTAAGTTCTCCCCTCCCCTTTGTTTAAAGTTGAGAACCTCGTTCTCGGGAGTGTGCTCAATAGAGAAAGAACTATCCATGACGACAATAACAGCAAACAAGATTGCACACAAAAATAGATCCGACAAGAAAACGGCAAACGAAAAAGAGGGCGAATAAAACGACAACTTTTTGTGAAGTGGGGGAGAGGAAAACGAGAGGCAAATGGCAAATAATGTAAATTGCGAGGAGATGAGATTTGTGATTAGGAACCTGGTTGATGTTGATGATGTCTCCCCGGCAACGGCGCCAGAAACTCCTTTTGATGTCTGCTAGACTACGTCGGTCCCCAAAGAGGAAGGGATGATGCAGCACAGCGACGGTAGGTATTTCCCTCAGTGATGAGACCAAGGTTATCGAACCAGTAGGAGAACCAAGCAACACTACGTAAACAGCACCTGCACACAAATAACAAATACTCGCAACCCGACGTGTTAAAGGGGTTGTCAATCCCTTTCGGGCAACGGTGCCAGAAATTGGCAAACGGATGTGACAGAGTTGTAATAATTTGATAGATCGAATGCCAAATAAAATAAAGTGCAGCAAGGTATTTTTGTATTTTTGGTTTAATAGATCTGAAAATAAAAGCAAATAAAATAGATCGCAAAGGCAAATATATTAAAGAAGAGACCCGGGGGCCGTAGATTTCACTAGTGGCTTCTCTTGAGAAAAGTAGCAAATGGTGGGTAAACAAATTACTGTTGGGAAATTGATAGAACTTCAAATAACCATGACGATATCCAGGCAATGATCATTATATAGGCATCACGTCTGCGATTAGTAGACCGACTCCTGCCTGCATCTACTACTATTACTCCACACATCGACCGCTATCTAGCATGCATCTAGTGTATTAAGTTCATGGAGAAATTGAGTAATGCAATAAGAACGATGACATGATGTAGACAAGATCTATTTATGTAGAAATAGACCCCATCTTTTTATCCTTAATAGCAACGATACATACGTGACAGTTCCCCTTCTGTCACTGGGATCAAGCACCGTAAGATCAAACCCATCACAAAGCACCTCTTCCCATTGCAAGATAAATAGATCAAGTTGGCCAAACAAAACCCAAATATTGAAGAAGAAATACGAGGCTATAAGAAATCATGCATATAAGAGATCAGAGAAGACTCAAATAACTTTCATGGATAAAAAGATAGATCTGATCATAAACTCAAAGTTCATCAGATCCCAACAAAAACACCGCCAAAAGATTTACATCATATGGATCTCCAAGAGACCATTGTATTGAGAATCAAACGAGAGAGAGGAAGCCATCTAGCTACAAACTACAGACCCAAAGGTCTACAAAGAACTACTCACGCATCATCGGCGAGGCACCAATGGACATGATGAACCCCTCCGTGATGGTGTCTAGATTGGATCTGGTGGTTCTGGAACTTGCGGCGGCTGGAATTGATTTTCGTTGACTCCCTTAGGGTTTCTGGAATATTGGGGTATTTATAGAGTAAACAGGCGGTCCGGGGGGCACCCGAGGTGGGCACAACCCACCAGGGCGCGCCTGGGCCTCCAGGTGCGCCCTGGTGGGTTGTGCTCCCCTTGGAGCAGCCTCGAGGTGCTTCTTCGGCCCACTGGATGTCTTCTGGTCCAAAAAATCCAGAAAAAGTTTCGCTGCATTTGGACACCGTTTGATATTGACTTCCTGCGATGTAAAAAACATGCAAAAACAGCAACTGGCACTTAGCACTATGTCAATAGGTTCGAACCAAAAAAGATATAAAATGACTATAAAATGATTATAAAACATCCAAGAATGATAATATAACAACATGGAACAATAAAAAATTATAGATACGTTGGAGACATATCAGAAGCCGAGTTGGATCGCTAGGATGAACTGGATGCCTTGGAAGAAGAGCGAGATGTAGCCCGGGCTTCTTCCACATTTTACCAACAGCAGGCCTGATGCTACCAGAGCAGGGAGGTCTGGGCAAAGACGTACAACGTCGGCAAACTCGTCTTCCGTCTCCATGAGAAGCAAAAGAACAAGCTCTCACCTAAATGGGAGGACCCTTTCATAATCGATGAAGTGCTAGCAGGAGGAGCATATCGTATTCGCAACCTAGCAGCGACCGCCTCGAACCAAACCCCTGGAACGCAGCTCGGCTTCGAGGCTTCTACGGCTAGTACGGCCATGTCAGTTCCACTATTCTTTTCTTTATTGTAATTCTTTCTCTTTACTCCTGGGGAGTTAGCACCTCCCGGGCTCTGTCCGGATAAACCAAACTGTGTTTAGGCCCCTCTTAGTACACATTTTCAAATGTACTACCCAGATTTACCTGGGGGCTCCTTTAAAGCAGCCAATCAATATACTTTTCATGCACATAATCGTCTCTGTCGTGTTTGCACTCTCCCGAATAGTTTTTAAGCCATCATATGCACCGACTTGACTTAAGGTTTTGCCAAGCTGGGTTGCCTGGATCCTGTGCTTACCCCCTACGTTCTCGATTGTTCGGCTAGGGGGTAAAGGGAACACCTCTGCGATTGTTCCGGCCGGGTCAGCCGCGTACGTACCTCAGACGGGTGAAGCCGAAAGCTAGCATTCTTAAGAACATAATGGGTCGGTGATGAGGGATATTATAATAATTTAGGTGTTCGCCACCAAAACTTGGGAATTCGGTCCCCGTACCGCTTATTCTCGCATACTTCAGGTATCCGAATACAACGTCTCTGTTTAGCAAGACGACCCTAAAGAAAGGAACCCATGGATGAACTATTTTCTTCAGAAGATGTTTCTTATGTTAAAAAGTAATATAACATAACTCTCCGCACGCATTTTTGTCTGTTTGTACCAAAAGGCCGGATTGCCTAGTTACCTAAAGTGCTTTCCTGTTACCTCAGGTCACATAGTACGAAACGCTCCCCGACCACTGGCCGGGGAGGCAGAAGTCGATGGCCGGTTAAGACAACATTTACAATCGGATCGAGAATGTTTGAGATAAAGTACGTCGATACATAGAGTCAAACAACTCACTCTTTGTCCACGTTGTCTATTAAGCTATCTAGGGCACAGTCCTGTTGGGAGAGTGGAGCTGCAGGCATCACTCGGTCATATACCAAATGAAAAGGTATTTCTTGCCCATCCGGTCCTAATAGTCCAACACGAGTCATCCGCTTTGGCTCGAGTTTAGTGAATCGGGTCTTGACCATAGACCATGCTTCTTGCGCCCCCTCCTGACACGTCGATATCCTCCATAACTCAAAGCGTCGCTGAGCTCCTTTAAAACGATTAGTCAGTTCGGCCATATCATCTGGCGCCATCTCGGTCGTGTTGGGGAACGTAGTAATTTCAAAAATTTCCTACGCACACGCAAGATCATGGTGATGCATAGCAACGAGAGGGGAGAGTGTTGTCCACGTACCCTCATAGACCGAAAGCGGAAGCGTTATAACAACGCGGTTGATGTAGTCGTACATATTCACGATCGACCGATCCTAGTACCGAACGTACGGCACCTCCACGATATGCACACGTTCAGCTCGGTGACGTCCCACGAACTCACGATCCAGCAGAGTGTCGAGGGAGAGCTTCGTCAGCACGACAGCGTGATGATGGTGATGATGAAGCTACCGGTGCAGGGCTTCGCCTAAGCACTACGACGATATGACCGAGGTGGATTATGGTGGAGGGGGGCACCGCACACGGCTAAGAGATCAATGATCAACTTGTGTGTCTATGGGGTGCCCCCTCCCGCGTATATAAAGGAGTGGAGGAGGGGGAGGAGGCCAGCCTCCTAGGCACGCCCCAAGGGGAGTCCTACTCCCACCGGGAGTAGGATTCCCACCCCCCCTTCCCTAGTTGGATTAGGAGAGAAGGAAGGGGGAGGAAGGAGGAAGGAAAGGGGGGCCGGCCCCCTTCCCAATTCGGATTGGGCTTGGGGGCGCGCCCCCTCCTTTGCTCCCTTCCTCTCTCTCCCACTAAGGCCCAATAAGGCCCATATACCTCCCGGGGGGTTCCGGTAACCTCTCGGTGCACCGGTATATGCTCGATCTCTCCCGGAACCATTCCGATGTCCAAATATAGTCGTCCAATATATCGACCTTTATGTCTCAACCATTTCGAGACTCCTCGTCATGTTCATGATATCCGGGACTCTGAACTACCTTCGGTACATCAAAACATATAAACTCATAATACCGATCGTCACCGAACGTTAAGCATGTGGACCCTACGGGTTCGAGAACTATGTAGACATGACCGAGACATGTCTCCGGTCAATAACCAATAGCGGAACCTGGATGCTCATATTGGCTCCTACCTATTATACGAAGATCTTTATCGGTCAAACCGCATAACAACATACGTTGTTCCCTTTGTCATCGGTATGTTACTTTCCCGAGATTGGATCGTCGGTATCTCAATACCTAATTCAATCTCGTTACCGGCAAGTCTCTTTACTCGTTCCGTAATGCATCATCCCGTAACTAACTCATTAGTCACATTGCTTGCAAGGCTTATATTGATGTGCATTACCGAGAGGGCCCAGAGATACCTCTCCGACAATCGGAGTGACAAATCCTAATCTTGATTTATGCCAAGTCAACAAGTACCATCGGAGACACCTGTAGATCACCTTTATAATCACCCAGTTAAGTTGTGACGTTTGGTAGCACACAAAGTGTTCCTCCGGTATTCGGGAGTTGCATAATTTCATAGTCATTGGAACATGTATAAGTCATGAAGAAAGCAATAGCAATATACTAAACGATCAAATGCTAAGCTAACGGAATGGGTCAACTCAATCACATCATTCTCTAATGATGTGATCCCGTTAATCAAATGACAACTCATGTCAATGGCTAGGAAACTTAACCATCTTTGATTCAACGAGCTAGTCAAGTAGAGGCATACTAGTGACACTTTGTTTTGTCTATGTATTCACACATGTACTAAGTTTCCGGTTAATACAATTCTAGCATGAATAATAAACATTTATCATGAAATAAGGAAATAAATAATAACTTTATTATTGCCTCTAGGGCATATTTCCTTCACGTCGGCCACAACGCCTTGACCATGTTTTTCATAGCTTTTCGAGCTTTCTCATGAACCACAGACAGTTCCTTTAAGAGATTCCCGCCAAAGTAATTGACCTCTTCTCCGGGCTGCTCAGTCAGGAGACCTAGCACAAAGCATGGCATGTCTTTTACACTCAAGCATTGCGTGTCTATGTACATTCAAAGCTTAAATAACACTTAATGAACATGCCGCTTTTTAATCTCTGGTTCTCTTCAAGAGCCTGTGCCAATTGAGTTTTCAAACTCTCAACTTCTTTGGCCTGTTGTTGGTTCTCTGCCTTCAGTTTGTTGTTCTCCTCATGGCTTCGTTTCAGCACCCGAAGACCGGCATCATGCTGTGACTCGGCATACCATTGAGACTCTTTGGTGGCTTCCAGGTCCTTTTGTAGTTGACCTACGGATTCAGCTCCTATAAACAAATCCGGTGTCAAACAGGGTACCTGGGCACAATTCATGCACATTTAAAAAATAAAAAATAAAAAATCCCCACCATGGGCTTCGCTGGTGAACTTCTTCACCGCCTCCAATTCGGCTTTTGCATTAGCCAACTGCGTTCGATTTAAATCAAGGTCCTCGGCCAATATTTTTGTTCTCGTCCCTGGCGGCCTGCAGAAAACCACGACTACATGTCGTCACAGACCATTTATTCGGCCGTTCCGCCTGAATTTAGGCTCAGTGGCTACTGGGTCAAGCATGTATGTCCGGTTGTCGAATCCTATCCCTTACCTGCATATTGCTAGATAGAAGGATGGCAATCCCCTCAAGGCCTGTTCGGGCTGCTCCAAAGTATGCGTCTACCAAATTAAAGGCGTTGAATTTCTAATCGAAAAAATGACATGACGCAGGGATTCCTTCCATCGCCGATGATTCATCACACTCTCGACTTCCTAATTGGTGACCGAAACATCCTCAGGATCCTCTACGGGCTGGCCTGTGGTGGAACCCCCCGCATGGGCGCCTGCCTATGCTGAGGATCTCCGATTGCGCCCTGACACCTCCTCAATGTTTTCGGACGGTGGGGGTTGTTTTTCTCCTACAGGCCCTCGGGAATGCCAATAGAGCCCATAGCGGCGAAGTAAATAAGGATCCGGTTGTAATCTCAAAATACATTACCTTTTTCCCGAAGGTATGGTTAATGTGTCCCCCACAGCAGCCTTGCGCTCGGAAGCTCTGTTGTTGGCTGGGATCGGCACGGTCCCCGTCGATGTTCGGCGTGAGGTACGGTGACCCTTGGGAGTAGAAGTCAGCATACTTGGAGTGGCGCAAGGTGATACGTATCCAACGTATCTATAATTTTTTATTGTTCCATGCTATTATATTATCTGTTTTGGAAGTTTAATGGGCTTTAATATGCTTTTTTATATTATTTTTGGGACTAACCTATTAACCGGAGGCCCAGTGCCAATTTCTGTTTTTTGCCTATTTTAGAGTTTTGCAGAAAAGGAATACCAAACAGAGTCCAAACGGAATGAAACCTTCGCGATGATCTTTCTTGGACCGAAAGCAAACCAGAAGACTTGGAGATGAAGTCGGAGACGCAACGAGGCGGCCACGAGGCAGGAGGGTGCGCCCAGGCGGGGTAGGCGCGCCCCCCACCCTCGTGGGCCCCTCGTAGCTCCACCGACGTACTTCTTTCGCCTATATATACTCTTATACCCTAGAAACCCCATGGAGAGCCACGAAACCACTTTTCCACCGCCGCAACCTTCTGTACCCGTGAGATCCCATCTTGGGGCCTTTTCCGGCGATCTGCCGGAGGGGGAATCGATCACGGAGGGCTTCTACATCAACACCATAGCCTCTCCGATGAAGCGTGAGTAGTTTACACAGACCTTCGGGTCCATAGTTATTAGCTAAATGGCTTCTTCTCTCTCTTTGATCCTCAATACAAAGTTCTCCTCGATGTTCTTGAGATCTATTCGATGTAATACTCTTTTGCGGTGTTTTTGTCGAGATCCGATGAATTGTGGATTTATGAACTTGATTATCTATGAATATTATTTGGTTCTTCTCTGAATTCTTATATGCATGATTTGATATCTTTGCAAGTCTCTTCGAACTATCGGTTTAGTTTGGCCTACTAGATTGATTTCTTGCAATGGGAGAAGTGCTTAGCTTTGGGTTCAATCTTGCGGTGTCCTTTCCCAGTGACAGTAGGGGCGGCAAGGCACGTAATGTATTGTTGCCATCGAGGATAAAAAGATGGGGTTTATATCATATTGCTTGAGTTTATCCCTCTACATCATGTCATCTTGCTTAATGCGTTACTCCGTTCATATGAACTTAATACTCTAGATGCATGCTGGATAGTGGTCGATGTGTGGAGTAATAGTAGTAGATGCAGAATCATCTCGGTCTACTTCACATGGACGTGATGCCTATATTCATGATCATTGCCTTAGATATCTTCATAACTATGCGCTTTTCTATCAATTGCTCGACAGTAATTTGTTCACCCACTGTAATAAATGCTATCTTGAGAGAAGCCACTAGTGAAACCTATGGCCCCCGGGTCTCTTTCTTATTATATTGCATCTCCCTTATTTACATCGCATCTTGTTTACTATTTTGCAATCTTTACTTTCCAATCTATACAACAAAAATACCAAAAATATTTACTTTACTATCTTTATTAGATCTCACTTTTGCGAGTGACCGTGAAGGGATTAACTACCCCTTTATCGTGTTGGTTGCAAGGTTCTTGATTGTTTGTGCAGGTACTAGGTGACTTGTGCGTTGTCTCCTACTGGATTGATACCTTGGTTCTCAAAAACAGAGTTTACTTACGCTACTTTGTTGCATCACCCTTTCCTCTTCAAGGGAAAACCAACGCATGCTCAAGAGGTAGCACAAGGCAAACGCATCGTTTGAGAAGAGGCCTTCTTGCTATTTACAGCGAAGGAAGGGAGGGGCCCAGGGTGATCGACTATAAGGGCCACCTTGGAACCGTGATACGTCTCCAACATATCTATAATTTTTTATTGTTCCATGCTATTATATTATCCATCTAGGATGTTTTATATGCATTTATATGCTATTTTATATGATTTTTGGGACAAACCTATTAACCTAGAGACTAGTGCCAGTTTCTGTTTTTTCCTTGTTTTTGAGTATCGCAGAAAAGGAAAACCAAACGGAGTCCAATTGACCTGAAAATTGACGGAGATCGTTTTTGGACCAAAAGAAGCCCACGGAGCAACGGAGATGGGCCAGAAGAGTCCCGAGGCACCCACGAGGGTGGGGGGCGCCCCCCTACCTCGTGGCCGCCTCGAAGACCCCCCTGACTTGTTCCCGACGCCAAAACCTCTTATATATACCCAAACTTCCAGAACATAACCTAGATCGGGAGTTCCGCCGCCGCAAGCCTATGTAGCCACCAAAAACCAATCGGGACCCTGTTCCGGCACCCTGCCGGAGCGGGGATCCCTCACCGGTGGCTATCTTCATCATCCCGACGCTCTCCATGACGAGGAGGGAGTAGTTCACCCTCGGGGCTGAGGGTATGTACCAGTAGCTATGTGTTTCATCTCTCTCTCGTGTTCTTGAGGTGGTACGATCTTGATGTATCATGAGCTTTGCTATTATAGTTGGATCTTATGATGTTTCTCCCCCTCTACTCTCTTGTAATGGATTGAGTTTTCCCTTTGAAGTTATCTTATCGGATTGAGTCTTTAAGGATTTGAGAACACTTGATGTATGTCTTGCATGTGCTTATCTATGGTGACAATGGGATATCACATGATCTACTTGATGTATGTTTTGGTGATCAACTTGCGGGTTCCGTGACCTCGTGAACTTATGCATAGGGGTTGGCACACGTTTTCGTATTGATTCTCCGGTAGAAACTTTGGGGCGCTCTTTGAAGTACTTTGTGTTGGTTGAATAGATGAATCTGAGATTGTGTGATGCATATCGTATAATCATACCCACGGATACTTGAGGTGACATTGGAGTATCTAGGTGACAATAGGGTTTTGGTTGATTTGTGTCTTAAGGTGTTATTCTAGCACGAACTCTATGATAGATCGAACGGAAAGAATAGCTTCATGTTATTTTACTACGGACTCTTGAATAGATCGATCAGAAAGGATAACTTTGAGGTGGTTTCGTACCCTACCATAATCTCTTCGTTTGTTCTCCGCTATTAGTGACTTTGGAGTGACTCTTTGTTGCATGTTGAGGGATAGTTATATGATCCAATTATGTTATTATTGCTGAGAGAGCTTGCACTAGTGAAAGTATGAACCCTAGGCCTTGTTTCCTAGCATTGCAATACCGTTTACGCTCACTTTTACTACTTGCTACCTTGCTGTTTTTATATTTTCAGATTACAAAAACCTATATCTACCATCCATATTGCACTTGTATCACATTCTCTTCGCCGAACTAGTGCACCTATACAATTTACCATTGTATTGGGTGTGTTGGGGACACAAGAGACTCTTTGTTATTTGGTTGCAGGGTTGTTTGAGAGAGACCATCTTCAACCTACGCCTCCCACGGATTGATAAACCTTAGGTCATCCACTTGAGGGAAATTTGCTACTGTCCTACAAACCTCTGCACTTGGAGGCCCAACAACGTCTACAAGAAGAAGGTTGCGTAGTAGACATCAAGCAGTTTCTGGCGCCGTTGCCGGCGATGTTAGTGCTTGAAGGTATATCTTTAGATCTTGCAATCGAATCTTTTAGTTTCTTGTTTTATCACTAGTTTAGTTTATAAAAGAAAACTACAAAAAAAATATGGAATTGAGGGTGCCTCATATGCTTCATCTTTTTAATATCTTTCATGAAAATAAGGATTCCGATAATTGTGCTCAAGTGTTGGAAGAAGAAGTCTATAGAATGTTTGGCACTAAATATTTGAATGATGAGCATGATTGAAATGTTGTTAGTATGAATTCCTTGAATATCCATTATGCTAATCATATGCAAAGCCACAAGCTTGGGGATGCTATGTTTGATGAAGATGATATGTTTTGTCCCCCAAGTTTTGATGAGCAAATTTATTATGATGATAGCATGCCTCCTATTTATGATGATTATATTGATGAAAGTGGGTTTGGAAGAGTTTCAACTTTAGGAAGTAATGATCCCACTATTTTGGAGGATGTTGAATATTATTGTGATAATTATGAAAGTGGATTTGGAGAGGTCATGACTTTATTTAGTGATGAATCCACTATTTCGGAAGAGGTTCCAATTGATTATGAGAATAAAGTTGCTATCTATGATGATTATTGTGATGACATGTATGCTATAAAGAATAATTATAACCATGAAACTTGTCATCATGATTTTAGTTTTCAATTGGAGTATGCCTCACATGATAGTTATTTTGTTGAGTTTGCTCCCACTACTATTCATGAGAAGAAATTTGCTTATGTGGAGAGTAATAAAAATTCTATGCTTGTAGATCATGAAAAGAATGCTTTATGTGATAGTTATATTGTTGAATTCATTCATGATGCTACTGAAATTTATTATGAGGGAGGAATATATGCTTGTAGGAATTGCAATAATATCATGTTTCCTCTCTATGTGCTTAAAGTTTTGAAGTTATGCTTGTTTTGCCTTCCTATGCTAGTTGATTATTGTTCCCATAAGTTGTTTGCTCACAAAATCCCTATGCATAGGAAGTAGGTTAGACTTAAATGTGCTAGTCATATTCTTCATGATGCTCTATTTATGTTTCAATTCTTATCTTTTATGTGAGCATCATTGAAATCATCATGCCTAGCTAGGGGCGTTAAATATTAACGCTTGTTGGGAGGAAACCCAATTTTATTTTTGTTCCTTGATTTTTGTTCCTGTTTAGTAATAAATAAATAATTTAGCCTCTGTTTAGATGTGGTTTTATGTTTTAATTAGTGTTTGTGCCAAGTAGAACCTTTGGGAAGCCTTGGGTGAAGTATTTGTGATCTTGCTGTAAAAAAAACAGAAACTTTAGCGCTCATGAGATCAGCTGCCATTTTTTACTGGACAGTGCTTTTAGGTTGATTCTTTTTGAAGATGATTAATAGACAAATTCCTCAGATCCACCAATTTATTTAAGAATTTTTGGAGTTACATAAGTATTCGAATGATACAGATTACTACAGACTATTCTGTTTTTGACAGATTCTATTTTCTATGTGTTGTTTGCTTATTTTGATGAATCTATGAGTAGTATCAGAGGGTATGAACCATAGAGAAGTTGGAATACAGTATATTACACCAATATGAATTTAGACTGAGTTCACAACAGTACCTAAGTGGTGGTTTATTTTCTTATACTAACGGAGCTTACGAGTTATCTGTTGAGTTTTGTGTTGTGAAGTTTTCAAGTTTTGGGTAAAGATTCGATGGACTATGGAATAAGGAGTGTAAAGATCCTAAGCTTGGGGATGCCCAAGGCACCCCAAGGTAATATTCAAGGACAACCAAGAGCCTAAGCTTGGGGATACCCCAGATGGCATCCCCTCTTTCGTCTTCGTTCATCGGTAACCTTACTTGGAGCTATATTTTTATTCACCTCATAATATGTGTTTTGCTTGGAGCGTCATTTTATTTTGTTTTGTTTTGCTTGATGTTTGAATAATATCCCAAGATCTGAAATTCTTAAAAGTTAGAGAGTCTTCACATAGTTGCACAATTATTCGACTACTCATTGATCTTCGCTTATATCTTTCGGAGTAGTTTGTCGTTTGCTCTAGTGCTTCACTTGTATCTTTTTAGAGCACGGCGGTGGTTTTATTTTGAAGAAATAGATGAACTCTCATGCTTTACTTATATTATTTTGAGAGTCCTAAACAGCATGGTAATTTGCTTTGGTTATGAATTTAGTCCTAATATGATGGGCATCCAAGATGGATATAATAAAAACTCTCATATAAAGTGCATTGAATACTATGAGAAGTTTGATTGCTTTGATTGTTTTGAGATATGAAGATGGTGATATTAGAGTCATGCTAGTGAGTAGTTGTGAATTTGAGAGATACTTGTGTTAAAGTTTGTGATTCCCGTAGCATGCACGTATGGTGAACCGTTATGTGATGAACTCGGAGCATGATTTGTTTATTGATTGTCTTCCTTATGAGTGGCAGTCGGGGACGAGCGATGGTATTTTCCTACCAATATATCCCCCTAGGAGCATGCGCGTAGTACTTCGTTTCGATAACTAATATATTTTTGCAATAAGTATGTGAGTTCTTTATGACTAATGTTGAGTCCATGGATTATACACACTCTCACCCTTCCACCATTGCTAGCCTCTCTAATACCGCGCACCTTTCGCCGGTATCATACACCCACCATATACCTTCCTCAAAACAGCCACCATACCTACCTATTATGGCATTTCCATAGCCATTCCGAGATATATTGCCATGCAACTTACCACCGTTCCGTTTGTTATGACACGTTTCATCATTTTCATATTGCTTTGCATGATCATGTAGTTGACAGCGTATTTGTGGCAAAGCCACCTTTATAATTCTTTCATACATGTCACTCTTGATTCATTGCATATCCCGGTACACCGTCGGAGGGATTCACATAGAGTCATATTTTGTTCTAAGTATTGAGTTGTAAGTAAATAAAAGTGTGATGATCATCATTATTAGAGCATTGTCCCACTGAGGAATGGATGATGGTGACTATGATTCCCCCACAAGTAGGGATGAGACTCCGGACGAAAAAATAAATAAAAGAGGCCAAAGAAGCCCAAATGAAAAGAAAAAGGAAAAAGAGGCCATAAAAAAGGCCAAAAAAACAAAAAAAGAGAGAAAAAGAGAGAAGGGGCAATGTTACTATCCTTTTACCACACTTGCGCTTCAAAGTAGCACCATGATCTTCATGATAGAGAGTCTCCTATGTTGTCACTTTCATATACTAGTGGGAATTTTTCATTATAGAACTTGGCTTGTATATTCCAATGATGGGCTTCCTCAAAGTGCCCTAGGTCTTCGTGAGCAAGCGAGTTGGATGCACACCCACATAGTTTCCTTTGTTGAGCTTTCATACACTTATAGCTCTAGTGCATCCGTTGCATGGCAATCCCTACTCACTCACATTGATATCTATTGATGGGCATCTCCATAGCCCGTTGATACGCCTAGTTGATGTGAGACTATCTTCTCCTTTTTGTCTTGTCCACAACCACGATTCTATTCCACACATAGTGCTATGTCCATGGCTCACGCTCATGTATTGCGTGAAAATTGAAAAAGTTTGAGAACATCAAAAGTATGAAACAATTGCTTGGCTTGTCATCGGGGTTGTGCACGATTTAAATATTTTGTGTGATGAAGATAGAGCATAGCCAGACGATATTATTTTGTAGGGATAACTATCTTTGGCCATGTTATTTTGAGAAGACATGATTGCTTTGTTAGTATGCTTGAAGTATTATTGTTTTCATGTCAATATTAAACTTTTGTTTTGAATCTTATGGATCTGAATATTCTTGTCACAATAAATAAGATTACATTGATAAATATGTTAGGTAGCATTCCACATCAAAAATTCTGTTTTTATCATTTACCTACTCGAGGACGAGCAAGAATTAAGCTTGGGGATGCTTGATACGTCTCGAACGTATCTATAATTTTTTATTGTTCCATGCTATTATATTATCCATCCAGGATGTTTTATATGCATTTATATGCTATTTTATATGATTTTTGGGACTAACCTATTAACCTAGAGCCCAGTGCCAGTTTCTGTTTTTTCCTTGTATTTGAGTATCACAGAAAAGGAAAACCAAACGGAGTCCAATTGACCTGAAAATTGACGGAGATCGTTTTTGGACCAGAAGAAGCCCACGGAGCACCGGAGATGGACCAGAAGAGTCCCGAGGCACCCACGAGGGTGGGGGCGCGCCCTACCCCCTGGACGCGCCCCCTACCTCGTGGCCGCGTCGGAGACCCCCCTGACTTATTCCCGACGCCAAAACCTCTTATATATAGCCAAACTTCCAGAACATAACCAAGATCGGGAGTTCTGCCGCCGCAAGCCTCTGTAGCCACCAAAAACCAATCGGGACCCTGTTCCGGCACCCTGCCGGAGGGGGGATCCCTCATCGGTGGCCATCTTCATCATCCCGGCGCTCTCCATGATGAGGAGGGGGTAGTTCACCCTCGGTGCTGAGGGTATGTACCAGTAGCTATGTGTTTGATCTCTCTCTCTCTCATGTTCTTGAGGTGGTACGACCTTGATGTATCGCGAGCTTTGCTATCATAGTTGGATCTTACGATGTTTCTCCCCCTTTACTCTCTTGTAATGCATTGAGTTTTCCCTTTGAAGTTATCTTATCGGATTGAGTCTTTAAGGATTTGAGAACACTTGATGTATGTCTTGCATGTGCTTATCTATGGTGACAATGGGATATCACGTGATCTACTTGATGTATGTTTTGGTGATCAACTTGCGGGTTTCGTGACCTTGTGAACTTATGCATAGGGGTTGGCACACGTTTTCGTCTTGACTTTCCGGTAGAAACTTTGGGGCACTCTCTGAAGTACTTTGTGTTGGTTGAATAGATGAATCTAAGATTGTGTGATGCATATCGTATAATCATACCCATGGATACTTGAGGTGACATTGGAGTATCTAGGTGACATTAGGGTTTTGGTTGATTTGTGTCTTAAGGTGTTATTCTAGTACGAACTCTATGATAGATTGAACGGAAAGAATAGCTTCATGTTATTTTACTACGGACTCTTGAATAGATCGATCAGAAAGGATAACTTTGAGGTGGTTTCGTACCCTACCATAATCTCTTCGTTTGTTCTCCGCTATTAGTGACTTTGGAGTGACTCTTTGTTGCAAGTTGAGGGATAGTTATATGATCCAATTATGTTATTATTGCTAAGAGAACTTGCACTAGTGAAAGTATGAACCCTAGGCCTTGTTTCCTAGCATTGTAATACCGTTTACGCTCACTTTTACTACTTGCTACCTTGCTGTTTTTATATTTTCAGATTACAAAAACCTATATCTACCATCCATATTGCACTTGTATCACCATCTCTTCCCGAACTAGTGCACCTATACAATTTACCATTGTATTGGGTGTGTTGGAGACACAAGAGACTCTTATTATTTGGTTGCAGGGTTGTTTGAGAGAGACCATCTTCAACCTACGCCTCCCACGGATTGATAAACCTTAGGTCATCCACTTGAGGGAAATTTGCTACTGTCCTACAAACCTCTGCACTAGGAGGCCCAACAACGTCTACAAGAAGAAGGTTGCGTAGTAGACATCAAACCGTCAAGGCTCTCCTGGAAGAAAACCCCATCCTCAAATTCAATGGACATCTCCAGGTCCTCGTGAAATCCTGGATCGTCTTCGCGGGAATGATCCTCCGGTTGGGGGGCGGACAGTTAATGCTCTGTACCTGGCACCTCCAGTTCTCTTCAGAAGAAACAACACGGCCGATCAGTATACGGACGTAATGTCTGGGCTGTAATACAAACATTAGCTTACCCATTCAATGTGATTGTAGTTCGAGTAGCCGTTCCAGTTCCTCGAGCGGGCAAATTCTTCTTCTTCTTCTCCTTTAAACAAACCTGCTAATATAGCAGCCATCGCTGCTGGGTTGTCCGGCCCCTGCCGCTTATAACGGGTTGTGTCACTTGTCCCGTTGTAGCACCACAGGGGGTCCATCCTTTGCTTAAGAGGTTGCACACATCAGTCGATTGTTGTGTCCATCACGTCAACCATATTTAATTTGCTGTGGGCCAGTAGTATCACCTTGGCAGCCAAGCACTATACTTCGGCGGACTCTCCTTGGGAGGGGCTTTTCGGCCGCCAGTTGAACCGCTTCTTTAGTGGGGCATCCGAGTACTCGGGCAGACCCCTCCGAACTGGATCGGATAGGGGGCGTCTTCAATGTAAAACCACTCCGAGGTCCATTCTTCGGAATCTTTCTTTGGGGTCCCGATGGGGTATCCCATGCCGGCTATACACCATACTTCAGCTCCTCCTACCTCAAAAATTGATTCCCCTGTGGGTGCGAGGGGCGAGGCAGAAATACTTCCTCCATAACTTGAAGTGAGCCACCCAAGAACATCTCGCAAAGGGCAACAAAGCCAGAGATATGCAATATTGATCCAGGGGTACGGTGATGGAGTTGGATCCCATAAAACTCCAGCAAGCCCCTCAAAAAATGGTGAACGGGGAATCCCAGACTTCTCGGAAGGAAGGACACGAAACATACCCTATAGCCCTTACTCGGGGTAGGAAAATTCTCCGCGAAAGCTTTGCCATTTGCGGAAGTCAATCCGGCACGGAGAGGCACAAGATCTGAGGCTGGGAGGTACACTTGTCGCTGGAGATCACATAACTGAAGGCGGGAGACTGAGCAGCTGGACCAGTCGTCCGGGAGTTGGTCGTGAGGGCGTGAGGATGAACCGGGGGCGCCAGCCATTTGCCCTAAGGTTTTTCTGGACAAGATTGGATTTCTTTCTTGGGGATGGATGGGTCACTCGATGCACCCCTGTCCTATTTAATAGGTGTATTCTCTGGTCCCAGGAGGGCGTTTTTGTAAAAAAGGGGCGGGAAGGTTGTTCACCTCCTGGCAAACACAAAGAAATCGAGGGTCCCCTTGACAGAGTTGAGACGGGGGGACTACTACAATTTGACCGATTAAGAGGTTATCCACAGCCGAACTGTTAGACCGGTCGGACATGTAGAAGATGGGGAACTCACCTCGCAAGCTGAAGACTTTGGGATGCACCGAGTGATCTACAGTTATGAACTCCAACGTTGGAGGCACGTTCAGGGGCTACTGATGGAGTCCTGGGCTAGGGGGTCCTCGGGTTATCAGCCCATCTCTTGTGGGCCGGATTACGGGGCGGCACTGTATCTGGATGGGAGATCCTCATTATGCCTTGGTGTGTACCACAAGTCAAGATGCTAGATTCGGTGTTCTTGTTCCCTTGATGTAACCAACTATGTGTAAACCCTAGTACCCCTGGTGTCTATATAAACTAGAGGGTTCAGTCCGTAAAGGTGAGAGAACATTCATTATTCTAGCCTAGGGTTTAGCTCATCTGATCTCGTGGTAGATCGACTCTGTAATCCTCATATACACAAGCAATATAATCAAGCTGGACGGAGGGTTTTACCTCCTAGAGAGGGTCCGAACCTGGGTAAAATAATGTGTCCCGCATCCATTGTTCCCCATCGATCCAAGATCCATAGTTCGGGGCCCCCTATCCGAGATCCGCTGGTTTTGACACTGACACCTCCATCGGCGGAGGAGAAAATCGTAGATGGCACGCTGCCCCGCGACAAAATTTCGGTTCGCCGCGGCCATGGCCGCCACGGCCTCCTCGCTTGTGCGCTCGCTGTAGATCTGGCCCTCCGCCAACCGGTGCTGCTCCAGGAGGAACATGTTGTACTATTGTTCCTCCTGCGCTTCCTGGAACGCCGACAAAGGCGCCGACGCATGCTACACCTCCGCCATGGCAGCATTGAAGTGTGCCTACGCCTGCTCCATGGTGAAGCCGACGTGCATAGGAGGCGCCGGAGCCGGGGCGGAGTCGTCGGAGCCCGTCTCCATCGTGGTGTCGCCCTCGTCGTCGGAGACCTCGGGCAAGCTTTCCAGCAAGCCGGCATCGATCCGCCTGGCACGGCGGCTTTGCCAGGCGGCGGCAAGGGCGGCCACCGCGTGCTTCATCTCCGGCGATAGACTGTCTCACAGTGCTTCCCCATTGGCGGTCATGGCGGATGCAGTGCGATGGAGGAGGATGTGAAGGGGCTTGTGTTGTGCTCTGGAGTTAGCTGGGTGTGGCCGCCTTTATATAGCGGATTTCGGTGAGGCGAGACGTCCGAGTGCGTCAATGCGTGGCGCGGAGTGGGTTTCTCGGCCGGCGAGTCTGCTTAATGGCGGCATACAGACGGACAAACGCATTGAACGAGCGTGGTAGATATCCTTCCCGTCCCGTCCAGTCACTCATCTCTGGCATTGAACAGGCGCGGACATCGGAGACGCGTTGCGTGCAGCGCCCTCGGCCGGCGCGCCGCTTCAATGGCGGAGGCAGTGAGAGGTCACGGCCGCCCTAGGCCGTTTTCAATGTTCAGCAGCATGAATGCTGGTAGCTGGCACAGGGCGGGAACGCGCGCGAGCGAGGGAGGAGTTTTGGTGGGTTAGGGCGGTCAGAAGCGAGAGTGGGATCGGTCCGGACTCCCCAAACCTCCCCCACGTATGTCTTCGATTTGCGGGAGAAACGTGTCCAGACCCCCTTGGAGACCCGACACAGGACCGTGATGGATGGCTTCCATGGTCCGGACAGTGCGGCCGAGATGGTTACGCGAGGTTTATAGGTTCGTCTTGGAGATGCCAAACCCTCCTCTCCACCACTCTTCTTCTCACTGTTCTACGGTCCAGACAATGCGGTCAGGTTTACACGCGTTAAAAGATCGACAGGTAACTCGAGCACCGGAGATCGGTAAGAGATAGACAGGTAACTCGAGCAATGGAGATTTATAAGACTGTTCCTCGTCTCCCTGTCCCGTGGCGCGTCACCCGGGTGGACAGAGGTGCAGTGCAGACTTGTTCGCCCGCTACGGCCACGCATACCGCTACGTGCGTGTCACATCCTCCTCCGACGATCCATCCGCGACGGACGGCCATGGCCGCGGCTTTCGGCGCGCTCGAATGTATTGATCCGCGCTTGGGCCCCGGCGGCGCCCGCTGCGACGTGGCCAATCCGCACGCTGCCCGTCCGGGTCCTTCATACTTTTGACTCCCTGCTTTTTGTTGTTAATCAATCATGGAGCCGGTAGTTTGCTTTGCGCATCGCCGCAGGCACGTAATCCTTTTCACCAACCCTGGTAGGCTGCTACTGTCAGGCCCGGCACACGAACTGCGCGTACCGTGGCAAGAGTGAAATACGCATATGAACGGAACGGTAGAGCAGATGTAAAGGAATTCTCCGAAGCTACGAACGATACGTATCATGTGAACAAAGTAGCTAGCGCTGACTGAGGAGCAAATTCTGCTAGAATGGAGCAGTTCATCCTGTTATTGAGGGCAGCAAATTTTGAACGTACGTAATTCCAAATCAGTTTCGTCCACTGACTGAGCGATATAATAAAGTAGCCCCCAGCCAAAATAATACAGTAGTAACAATAAAGTAGTCCCAGCTAAACCACCCTCCACATGCTTTGAGAAATTTGTTACTCTGGTCATCATGCAAAAGCCATTTCTTATCCAGCGGCCAATTGCACCATGATAGCGCTGGATTTTCGAAATCTCTTCCAAGGCCCGGAATAAATAAGCCGCGAAGGCCCCTTCCTTTTGACAAAATTTGATCTCGAGGTGACAGCATGCATGCACGCACCCAATCTTGTTTGGAACGGGTAGTATTATTGTCATGATCATTGCGTCATTGAGTGGAGGAAAACCAATCCCAGCGCTTTGTCTCAGGAGCTGATTCAGCCCCTAGCGCAAGTTCCAGCTAGGTTCCAGGCCAGCGATGCGTCCGGTTTTTAGTGGTACGGCTGCCGAATTATAGGACTTGTGTCTGATCTTGATGGTGGTTACTCTGAATCTGGATTGCTTCCTCCGGACAGCTGCTTCCCTCCCTATATGGCTGGAGGAGAAGAAGACGATCAATCCGTTGTCAAATCATGTGTTCCACATTTTTCCTTGTCAGGGATATGAATCAAGAGCTACAGCAGGAGGGGGCAATTTGTCCTACAGGCATTATGTAATTTATTATTGTGATAATTGCATTGCGATTTCAGTTATCGGTTAAATATGGAGGCGCTAAGCTTCCGCTCCTGCCGCCGCCGCCGCACCACCGCCGTCGCCGCCCCTAGCCGCGCCGCCGCCGCACCTCATCTTTGCCGCCGCTGCCTTCCTACAGCTGCCGCAGCTTCTCCTCCCTCCCACAACCCTAGCCACTTCCCCTCATCGCCATGGCCTCACCCGGTTCATCCACCTCTAGTTCCACCAACAACAACCCGTTTGCCGGTCCCGATCCCGTCCTCATCCGCGATCCTGACATCCATCCCCGTGTCCCCGTGTGCCTTGATTACTCCACCTCCACCTACTATGCATGGAAAACGTATTTCTCTCTAGTGTTCCGCAAGTATCATCTTCATGATCATGTCGACAGTTCCGTTGATTCCAGCCTCATGCTTGGTGATGACGAGTGGACGACCATCGATGCTACGCTCATTCGTTGGTTCTACCTCACCATCTCCCGTGATCTCTTCCACACGGTGGTCACCGACGGGGATGACACCCTCGCCGTTTGGACCAAACTCAATGGGCTCTTCACCGACAACCAACTCCAACGCCGGGTTTTTCTTCAGCAAGAATTTTTTGGGTCTCATCAACTTGATTCATCCATCGATGGTTATTGCATGCGTCTCAAGAAACTTGCAGATGAGCTCCGTGACCTTGGTGAAACCATCTCCGACGACCTCCTCCTCAGCACCCTCACCGCCGGGATCAATGAGGAGTTCGGCAACGCTGCCTCGAACCTCACCTTGATCCCGGAGCCAACCTTTCCCAAGGTCAAGGCTTATTTGCGTCCGGAGGAGCGTCGCATGAAGATGGCGAAAACCAGGGCCACCCATACCGCCCTCATCGCCGGGACCTCCCGCGGCGGCCCGCCACCGCCGTCTCCGCAGGCGCCCGCCGCGCCGCGGTTCCCTCCACCGGCGGTTTCCTACGGGCAGTACCTGCCTCCCACGGTCTTCTTCCAGGGGCCGCCGCCCCAGCCGGCCTCCTCTGATCGCCGCTGTGGTGGGTGATACGTCCATTTTGCATCATGCTTTTATATCGATATTTATTGCAATATGGGCTGTTATTACACGTTATGTCACAATACATATGCCTATTCTCTCTTATTTTACAAGGTTTACATAAGGAGGGAGAATGCCGGCAGCTGAAATTCTGGGCTGGAAAAGGAGCAAATATTAGAAACCTATTCTGCACAACTCCAAAAGTCCTGAAACTCCACGAAAGTCATTCTTGGAAATAATAAAAAATACTGAACAGAAGAAATACGTCAGGGGGGCCACCACCTGCCCACGAGGGTGGGGGGCGCGCCCCCTGCCTCGTGGGCCCCCTGTTGGCTCTCCGGTGGCCATCTTGTACTATATGAACTCTTTCGTCGAGGAAAAAATCATAAGCAACCTTTCGGGACGAAACTCCGCCTCCACGAGGCGGAACCTTGGCGGAACCAATCTAGGGCTCTGGCAGAGCTGTTCTACCGGGGACACTTCCCTCCGGGAGGGGGAAATCATCGCCATCGTCATCACCAACGCTCCTCTCATCGGGAGAGGGCAATCTCCATCAACATCTTCACCAGCACCATCTTCTCTCAAAACCCTAGTTCATCTCTTGTATCCAATTCTTGTCTCCAAGTCCGGGATTGGTACTAGTAGGTTGCTAGTAGTGTTGATTACTCCTTGTAGTTGATGCTAGTTGGTTTATTTGGTGGAAGATCATATGTTCAGATCCTATATGCATATTAATACCCCTCTGATTATGAACATGAATACGCTTTGTGAGTAGTTACGTTTGTTCCTGAGGACATGGGAGAAGTCTTGCTATTAGTAGTCATGTGAATTTGGTATTTGTTCGATATTTTGATGAGATGTATGTTGTCTATCCTCTAGTGGTGTTATGTGAACGTCGACTACATAACACTTCACCATTATTTGGGCCTAGGGAAAGGCATTGGGAAGTAATAAGTAGATGATGGGTTGCTAGAGTGACAGAAGCTTAAACCCTAGTTTATGCGTTGCTTCGTAAGGGGCTGATTTGGATCCATATGTTTCATGCTATGGTTAGGTTTACCTTAATACTTTTGTTGTAGTTGCGGATGCTTGCAATAGAGGTTAATCATAAGTGGGATGCTTGTTCAAGTAAGAACAGCACCCAAGCACCGGTGCACCCACATATCAAATTATTAAATTACCGAACGCGAATCATATGAACGTGATGAAAACTAGCTTGACGATAATTCCCATGTGTCCTCGGGAGCGCTTTTCTCTATATAAGAGTTTGTCCAGGCTTGTCCTTTGCTACAAAAAGGATTGGGCCACCTTGCTGCACTTTATTTACTTTTGTTACTTGTTGCTCGTTACAAATTATCCTATCACAAAACTATCTGTTACCACTTATTTCAGTACTTGCAGAGAATACCTTGCTGAAAACCGCTTATCATTTCCTTCTGCTCCTCGTTGGGTTCGACACTCTTACTTATCGAAAGGACTACGATAGATACCCTATACTTGTGGGTCATCAAGACTCTTTTCTGGCGCCGTTGCCGGGGAGTGAAGCGCCTTTGGTAGGTGGAATTTGGTAAGGAAAAATTTATATAGTGTGCTGAAATTTACTATCACTTGTTACTATGGAAAGTAATCCTCTGAGGGGCTTGTTCGGGGTATCTTCACCCTGACCAGTAAAGCAAAGAGTTTCTCCTCAACCTACTGAACCTACTGAAAATGAAAATGAAAATGTCCACTTTGAGATTCCTTCGGGTATGTTAGAAAAACTGCTAGCTAATCCTTTTGTAGGAGATGGAACAAAGCACCCTGATGAGCACCTAATATACGTGGATGAAGTTTGTGGATTATTTAAGCTTGCAGGTATACCCGGTGATGTTGTTAAGAGGAAGGTCTTCCCTTTATCTTTGAAGGGAGATGCATCGACATGGTATAGGCTATGTGATGATACGGGGTCATGGAACTATAAACGATTTAAATTGGAATTTCATCAGAAATTTTATCCTATGCATCTTGTTCATCGTGATCGTAATTATATATATAATTTTTTGCCTCGCGAAGGAGAAAGCATCGCTCAAGCTTGGGGGAGGCTTAAATCAATGTTATATTCATGCCCCAATCATGAGCTCTCAAGAGAAATAATTATTCAAAATTTTTATGCTCGGCTTTCTGAAAACAATCGCACCATGCTTGATACTTCTTGTGATGGCTCTTTTATGATGAAGACTATTGAATTCAAATGGAATTTATTGGATAGAATTAAACGCAACTCTAAAGATTGGGATCTCGACGAAGGTAAGGTGTCAGGTATGACACCTAAGTTTGATTGTGTTAAATCTTTTATGGATACCGATGTTTTCCGTAAGTTTAGCACTAAATATGGACTTGACTCTGAGATAGTAGCCTCTTTGTGTGACTCTTTTGCTGCTTATGTTGATCTCTCTAAGGAGAAGTGGTTTAAATATCATCCTCCCATAGAAGTAAAAGTAGCTGCACCTATTAAAGTTGAAGAAAAGACTATCACTTATAATGATCCTATTGTTCCTACTTCTTATGTTGAGAAACCACATTTCCCTGTTAGAATAAAGGATCATGCTAAAGCTTCAACTGTGGTTCGTAAAAGCAATATTAGAACTTATACACCTCCTGAGCAAGTTAAAGTTGAACCTAATGTTGCTATTGTTAAAGATCTCTTGGCTGATAATATTGATGGGCATATTATTTATTTCTGCGGTGAAACTGCTAGAATTGCCAAACCTTGTGCTAAAGATAAACATAGACATGTGGTAGGCATGCCTATTATTTCTGTTAAAATAGGAGATCATTGTTATCATGGCTTGTGTGATATGGGTGCTAGTGTTAGTGCAATACCTTATGACTTATACAAAGAAATTATGCATGATATTGCACCTACTGAGATAGAAGAGATTGATGTCACAATTAAACTTGCCAATAGAGATACTATTTCACCAATGGGAATTGTAAGAGATGTTGAAGTCTTGTGTGGGAAAACTAAATATCCTGCTGATTTTCTTGTTCTTGGTTCCCCACAAGATAGCTTTTGTCCCATTATATTTGGTAGACCCTTCTTGAACACTGTCAATGCTAGGATAGACTGTGAAAAGGATGTTTTTTTTGTTACTATAGGCTTGGGTGATATGTCTCATGAGTTTAATTTCTCTAAATTTAGTAGACAACACCATGAAGAAGAATTGCCTAGTAAGGATGAAATTATTGGTCTTGCTTCTATTGCCGTACCTCCTAGTGATCCTTTAGAACAATATTTGCTAGACCATGAAAATGATATGTTTATGAATGAAAGAAGGGAAATAGATGAAGTATTCTTTAAACAGGAACCTATCCTGAAGCACAATTTGCCTGTTGAAATCCTAGGGGATCCTCCTCCACCCAAGGGTGATCCCGTGTTTGAGCTCAAACCTTTACCTGATACTCCTAAATATGCTTATCTCGATGAGAAAAAGATATATCATGTTATTATTAGTGCTACCCTTTCAGAGCATGAAGAAGAGAGACTATTGAAAACTCTGAAGAAGCACCGTGCTGCTATTGGATATACTCTTGATGATCTTAAGGGCATTAGTCCCACTCTATGTCAACATAAAATAAATTTGGAAGAAGATGCCAAACCAGTTCGTGATCATCAACGAAGGTTGAATGCCAAGATGAAAGAAGTGGTAAGAAAGGAAATACTAAAGCTCCTTGAGGCAGGTATAATTTATCCCGTTGCTGATAGTCAGTGGGTAAGTCATGTCCATTGTGTCCCTAAGAAGGGAGGTATTATTGTCGTACCTAATGATAAAGATGAATTGATTCCGCAAAGAATCATTACAGGTTATAGGATGGTAATTGATTTCCGCAAATTAAATAAAGCTACTAAGAAAGATCATTACCCCTTACCTTTCATCGATCAAATGCTAGAAAGATTATCCAAACATACAGATTTTTGCTTTCTAGATGGTTATTCTGGTTTCTCTCAAATACCTGTGTCAGCCAACGATCAATCTAAAACCACTTTTACTTGCCCTTTTGGTACTTTTTCTTATAGACGTATGCCTTTTGGTTTATGTAATGCACCTGCTACCTTTGAAAGATGCATGATGGCTATATTCTCTGACTTTTGTGAAAAGATTTGTGAGGTTTTCATGGACGACTTCTCCATTTATGGATCCTCTTTTGATGATTGCTTGAGCAACCTTGATCGAGTTTTGCAGAGATGTGAAGAAACTAATCTTGTTTTGAATTGGGAAAAGTGCCACTTTATGGTTAATGAAGGTATTGTCTTGGGGCATAAGGTTTCTGAAAGAGGTATTGAAGTTGATAAAGCCAAGGTTGATGCTATTGAAAAGATGCCATGTCCCAAGGACATCAAAGGTATAAGAAGTTTCCTTGGTCACGCCGGTTTTTATAGGAGGTTCATTAAGGACTTCTCCAAAATTTCTCGGCCTCTGACTAATTTATTACAAAAAGATATACCATTTGTCTTTGATGATGACTGTGTCGAAGCATTTGAAATACTTAAGAAAGCATTGATCTCTGCACCTATTGTTCAGCCACCTAATTGGAATTTACCCTTTGAAATTATGTGTGATGCTAGTGCTTATGTTGTAGGTGCTGTTCTAGGACAAAGAGTTGATAAGAAATTAAATGTTATTCAATATGCTAGTAAAACTCTAGACAATGCTCAAAGAAATTATGCTACTACTGAAAAAGAATTCTTAGCAGTTGTACTCGCCTGTGATAAGTTCAGACCTTATATTGTTGATTCTAAAGTAACTATTCACACGGATCATGCTGCTATTAAATATCTTATGGAAAAGAAAGATGCTAAACCTAGACTTATTAGATGGGTTCTCTTGCTACAAGAATTTGATTTGCATATTGTTGATAGAAAGGGAGCTGAGAACCCCGTTGCAGACAACTTGTCTAGGTTAGAAAATGTTCTTGATGACCCACTACCTATTGATGATAGCTTTCCTGATGAGCAATTAAATGTCATAAATGCCTCTCGTAGTACTCCGTGGTATGCTGATTATGCTAATTATATCATGGCTAAATTTATACCACCTAGTTTCACATACCAGCAAAAGAAAAAGTTTTTCTATGATTTGAGACATTACTTTTGGGATGACCCACATCTTTATAAAGAAGGAGTAGATGGTGTTATTAGACGTTGTGTACCTGAGCATGAACAGGAACAGATCCTACGCAAGTGTCACTCCGAGGCTTATGGAGGACACCACGCTGTAGATAGAACTGCACATAAGGTATTGCAATCTGGTTTTTATTGGCCTACTCTCTTCAAGGATGCCCGTAAGTTTGTCTTATCTTGTGATGAATGCCAAATAATTGGTAACATTAGTAGACGTTAAGAAATTCCTATGAATTATTCACTTGTTATTGAACCATTTGATGTTTGGGGCTTTGATTATATGCGACCTTTTCCCGCCTCTAATGGATATATACATATTTTAGTTGCTGTTGATTACGTTACTAAGTGGGTAGAAGCTATTCCAACTAGTAGTGCTGATCATAACACTTCTATTAAAATGCTTAAAGAAGTTATTTTTCCGAGGTTTGGAGTCCCTAGATATTTAATGACTGATGGTAGTTCACATTTTATTCATGGTGCTTTTCGTAAAATGCTTGCCAACTATGATGTTAACCATAGAATTGCATCTCCTTATCACCCGCAGTCTAGTGGTCGAGTAGAATTGAGCAATAGAGAGCTCAAATTAATTTTGCAAAAGACTGTTAATAGATCTAGGAAGAATTGGTCCAAGAAACTTGATGATGCATTATGGGCCTACAAAACTGCATATAAAAATCCTATGGGTATGTCTCCGTATAAAATGGTTTATGGAAAAGCATGTCAGTAACCTCTCGAACTAGAACATAAGGCTTATTGGGCTATTAAAGAGCTCAACTATGATTTCAAACTTGCCGGTGAGAAAAGGTTATTTGACATTAGCTCACTTGATGAATGGAGAACCCAAGCTTATGAAAATGCCAAGTTGTTTAAAGAAAAAGTTAAAAAATGGCATGACAAAAGGATACAAAAGCGTGAGTTTAATGTAGGTGGTTATGTATTGCTATACAACTCTCGTTTAAGATTTTTTGCAGGAAAACTTCTCTCAATGGGAAGGCCCCTACGTTATCGAGGAGGTCTATCGTTCCGGTGCCATAAAAATCAACAACTTCGAAGGCACAAATCCGAAGGTGGTGAACGGTCAAAGAATCAAACATTATATCTCAGGTAATCCCATAAATTTTGAAACCAATATTATTGAACCGTAACCCCGGAGGAATTCATAAGGGACACTTTCCGGAATGTTTCAGACTCCGAAAAGGAATAGGTATGTGGTACGGTAAGTAAACCGGCTCCAAAACAATTTTTATGGCAATATTTCTCCGTTTTGGAATATTTAGAAAAATAGAAAAATACGAAGCAGTCCGGGAAGGACACGAGGCCTCCACGAGGGTGGAGGGCGCGCCCTACCCTACTGGGCGCGCCCCCCCTACCTTGTGGGCACCCCGTGTGCTCTCCGGACTCCGTTTTCTTGCACGATAGATATTTTGGTCAATAAAAATTCATTATATAATCTCCCGAAGGTTTTGACTCCTGTATCACGCAATTATCCTTTATTCTTGTTTCGAGCTATTTTCTGTCAGGGTTGTCAAGGCCAGGCATCATGTCGTCCCCCTCCTCCAACAATGGGGACAACGATGCTTGGCTAATGAAGATAGAGCTGAAGAGGGAAGAACCCATGGAGATCAACAAGGATGAAGGGATCAAGAAGGCCACGAAGGATCAAGCTCCGGCGGCAGAAGACATCCTTCAACTTGATCATAATCTTCTTACCCCAACTGAGATCGAAGCTTTCAAGATGATTGAGTTAGCTCGTATACAGAACAAGTATCTCACACGTGAAAATATTTTGTTGAAGGAGCATATTGTTGCACTCAAGGGCATTATCCCCAAGCTGGAGGATCTCTTACGCTCGATGTGCGACTATCCATCATCACCCCCATCCTCTTCACCAGCAAAGGAAATATAATCACATGGGTATGGGCACTCCCCTTGGCAACTGCCAAGCTTGGGGGAGGTGCCCCGGTATCGTATCACCATCACACTCCTATCTTTACCGCTTTCTTAGTTCGGTCCTATTAGTAGTATCTTGATCTAGTAGAATAAAATTTATGGCATGGTCTAGTTTTGAGTTTTGCTTTATGATCTCTCTATGTAGTCGAGTCGGTGAGCTTTATAATAGAGATTAGTGTTGAGTCAAGGGCTTGATTATTTTGCCATGATCTTAAGTGAAGAAAAAAAAAAGAGAAAAGAATAAAAAGAAACAAAGAGATCATATTGATCTTATTGAGAGTAATGACTTCACATAGGAAGAGTATGATGATTAAAAATTGTTGAGAGTTGACAAGCATAGCTTTGGTCATCGGTGCAATTAATAGGAAGTAATAAGGAAAGAGAGGTTTCACATATAAATATACTATCTTGGACATCTTTTATGATTGGGAGCACTCATTAAAATATGACATGCTAAAGAGTTGATGTTGGACAAGGAAGACAACGTAATGAGTTATGTTTTCTTATATCTGAGATAAAATATATTGTCATGGATCATCCAACATGTTGAGCTTGCCTTTCCCCCTCATGCTAGCCAAATTCTTTGCACCAAGTAGAGATACTACTTGTGCTTCCAAAAAACCTTAAACCAGTATTGCCATGAGAGTCCACCATATCTACCTATGGATTGAGTAAGATCCTTCAAGTAAGTTGTCATCGGTGCAAGCAATAAAAATTGCTCTCTAAATATGTATGACTGATTGGTGTGGAGGAAATAAGATTTATACGATCTTGTAATGTGGAAGAAATAAAAGCGACGGACTGCATAATAAAGGTTCATATCACAAGTGGCAATATAAAGTGACGTTCTTTCGCCTTAAGATTTTGTGCATCCAACCCTGAAAGCGCATGGCAACCTCTGCTTCCCTCTGCGAAGGGCCTATCTTTTACTATTATCGTCTACCTTATGCAAGAGTCATGGTGATCTTCACCTTTCCTTTTTACATTTTATCCTTTGGCAAGCACAGGGTGTTGGAAAGATCCTGACACATATATCTAATTGGATATGGGTTAGCATGAATTATTATTGTTGACATTACCCTCGAGGTAAAAGGTTGGGAGGCGAAACTATAAGCCCCTATCTTTCTCTGTGTCCGATTAAAACTCTGTAACCACAAGTATTGTGTGAGTGTTAGCAATTATGAAAGACTAAATGATAGCTGAGTATGTGGACTTGCTGGAAAGCTCTGACATAGACTCTTTCTGATGTTATGATAAATTGCAATTGCTTCAATGACTGAGATTATAGTTTGTTAGTTCTCAATAAAGTTTTTGATTCATACTTGGCATTGTGAATAGATTATTACTTGAGCATAAGAAATCATATGACTATATCCATTTATGTTGCTGTTATGAGAATAATCATGATGCCCTCATGTCCGTATTTTATTTTATCGACACCTCTACCTCTAAACATGTGGACATATTTATCGTTATCGGCTTTCGCTTGAGGACAAGCGAGGTCTAAGCTTGGGGGAGTTGATACGTCCATTTTGCATCATGCTTTTATATTGATATTTATTGCAATATGGGCTGTTATTACACGTTATGTCACAATACTTATGCCTATTCTCTCTTATTTTACAAGATTTTCATAAGGAGGGAGAATGCCGGCAGCTGGAATTCTGGGCTGGAAAAGGAGCAAATATTAGAGACCTATTCTGCACAACTCCAAAAGTCCTGAAACTCCACAAAAGTCATTATTGGAAATAATAAAAAATACTGAACGGAAGAAATACATCAGGGGGGCCACCACCTGCCCACGAGGGTGGGGGGCGCGCCCTACCCCCCAGGGCGCGCCCCCTGCCTCGTGGGCCCCCTGTTGGCACTCCGGTGGCCATCTTCTACTATATGAAGTCTTTCGTCGAGGAAAAAATCATAAGCAACCTTTCGGGACGAGACTCTGCCGCCACGAGGCGGAACCTTGGCGGAACCAAACTAGGGCTCCGACAGAGCTGTTCTGCCGGGGACACTTCCCTCCGGGAGGGGGAAATCATCGCCATCGTCATCACCAACGCTCCTCTCATCGGGAGAGGGCAATCTCCATCAACATCTTCACCAGCACCATCTTCTCTCAAAACCCTAGTTCATCTCTTGTATCCAATTCTTGTCTCCAAATCCGGGATTGGTACTAGTAGGTTGCTAGTAGTGTTGATTACTCCTTGTAGTTGATGCTAGTTGGTTTATTTGGTGGAAGATCATATGTTCAGATCCTATATGCATATTAATACCCCTCTGATTATGAACATGAATATGATTTGTGAGTAGTTACGTTTGTTCCTGAGGACATGGGAGCAGTCTTGCTATTAGTAGTCATGTGAATTTGGTATTTGTTCGATATTTTGATGAGATGTATGTTGTCTATCCTCTAGTGGTGTTATGTGAACGTCGACTACATAACACTTCATCATTATTTGGGCCTAGGGGAAGGCATTGGGAAGTAATAAGTAGATGATGGGTTGCTATGGTGACAGAAGCTTAAACCCTAGTTTATGCGTTGCTTCGTAAGGGGCTGATTTGGATCCATATGTTTCATGCTATGGTTAGGTTTACCTTAATACTTTTGTTGTAGTTGCGGATGCTTGCAATAGAGGTTAATCATAAGTGGGATGCTTGTTCAAGTAAGAACAGCACCCAAGCACCGGTCCACCCACATATCAAATTATTAAAGTACCGAACGCGAATCATATGAACGTGATGAAAACTAGCTTGACGATAATTCCCATGTGTCCTCGGGAGCGCTTTTCTCTATATAAGAGTTTGTCCAGGCTTGTCCTTTGCTACAAAAAGGATTGGGCCACCTTGCTGCACTTTATTTACTTTTGTTACTTGTTGCTCGTTACAAATTATCCTATCACAAAACTATCTGTTACCACTTATTTCAGTACTTGCAGAGAATACCTTGCTGAAAACCGCTTATCATTTCCTTCTGCTCCTCGTTGGGTTCAACACTCTTATTTATCAAAAGGACTACGATAGATCCCCTATACTTGTGGGTCATCAGTGGGCGTCGCGGTCGGAAGGGCAACGGCCAAGGCGGTCAGCCTCGTCAGCAGCAGGCCTCCGTGCGCTGGGCCGCGGCCCAAGACCCGTGGACGGGCCTGGTTCATGCGTACAGCATGCCAGTGCCACGTCCGCCCGCTCCCGGCCTCCTGGGCCTGCGTGCCGCCTCTCACCGGGCGCTGATCGCCGCGTCGCAGCACGCGCCGTACGCCGTGCTCCTGTCAGCGTCGTACGTCGCGCCCGCTAGCGCCCTATGCTGCGATGCCGTACGCCGCACTGCCGCCGGCTCCTTACGCCGCGACGCCGTACGCCGCGCTGCCGCCGGCCCCTTACGCCGCCCAACCGTCGGCGCCCCCACTCCCGTCCGCTCCGTGGGATCCGGCCCTCCTTGCGGCGCTCCACTCCGCCCCCTCGCCGGCCAACTACACGGGTGGCCGCGATTGGTACATGGACACCGGCGCCACCGCTCATATGGCTGCCAACCCTGGTACTCTCCACACTTCTTATCCCGTCCATACTTCCAATCGCATTACCGTCGGTGATGGATCATCACTTCCCATTACACATATAGGCCATGCTTACTTTCCGTCTACATCCACACCGATATTGTTATCTAACATACTTGTGTCTCCCGACCTCATTAAAAATCTTGTTTTTGTTCGTTCTCTTACTCGTGAAAATCCTGTTATCGTTGAATTTGACATGTGTGGTTTTTCTATCAAGGACGCCCGTACCCGGATGGTGCTCCACCGATGTGATAGCCCCGACAAGATCTACCCGGTCCACCCACCCGCCTCCACCAACACATCTCCGGTCGCCCTCTCGGTCGGTGTGGACCTTTGGCACGCTCAGTTGGGACATCCCAACGACACCACTCTTCGTCATATTCTTCGGAGTTTTTCTTTCACTTGTAATAAGACCAACGGCCACATTTGTCATGCGTGTCGTCTAGGCAAACATACTCGTCTTCCCTTTAGCACTTCCTCTTCAGTTGCATCGTATCCATTTGAACTACTTCATAGTGATGTGTGGACTTCTCCAGTTGCGAGTAATACCGGCTATATTTACTATCTCGTCATTTTGGTTGATTTTTCGCACTATGTGTGGACCTTCCCGTTGCGGCGGAAATCCGATGTCATATCCATTCTCACCGCCTTTTACTCATATGTCACCACGCAGTTTGGTCGCTCCATTCATGCCATCCAAACCGACAATGGGAAGGAATTCGACAACCTTGCGGTTCGAAATCTCCTCGCCACACATGGGACGATCTTTCGTCTCACTTGCCCCTATACCTCGCAACAAAATGGGCGGGCCGAACAGGTCCTACGCACTCTTAATGATTGTGTCCGCACCCTATTGTTCCATGCTAATGTGCCACCCCGCTTCTGGCCCGACGCCCTCGCCACCGCATCACTTCCTATCAACATTCGGTCATGCCGTGTTCGCGGCAACTTTGCACCGCACCACCTGCTTTTAGGGAGCCCGCCATCCTATGACGACCTTCGCATCTTCGGGTGCCTTTGCTACCCCAGCATTGCCTCTACCACCCCTCATAAACTTGCTCCTCGCTCTCTCAACACCCAAGGCTACCGCTGCTACGACCCTATCTCACACCGTGTTTTCACCTCTAGACACGTTTACTTTGATGAAAGGATTTTTCCGTTTAGCAGGTACCACCGTCCGAATCGCCGACGACTTCACCACCGGCTCCTGGCGACTCGGCTTCGCGCTCCCTTGGTGCGCATGCGCGCCCTCGAGCCCACGTAGGGCCGCCTCCTGGCTTTGGCCCCCTGCCCCGCTCGAGGGCTGCGGGCTTGGTGCCTGGCCCCGCTGCTTCGGCCGACACCGCGGCGCCCCCGACACCTTTTCTTCAATGACAACGCTCGCGTCAGCGCCTGCCTCGCCACCCGCGCCTCCGGCGCCTTCCGCCCGGTCTCCTGCGCCGGGCTCTCCGACGGCCTCACCCATGATGACCGCGTCGGGCTCTCCGACGGCCTCGGCCGCGACGACCGCGCCAGCCTCTCCAGCGCCCGGGTCGCCCAGGTCCACGCTGGCCTCTCCCGTGCCCTCGGCAGGCTCGTCCGCAGTGGGCTCTTCTTCATCCGCTTCGCCTGCTACCGCCCCGGACTTGCCGCCTCCCCGCATGGTGACTCGTGCCCGGACCGGTGCGCTCCGCCCGAGTCAGTGGTACTCCGCCGACGAGTATCTTCTTGCGGCTTCCACTATAGCTGGCCAAACGGGCCGGCCCGGCCCGGCACGGCACGGCCCATCTTAATCGTGCCTGGCACGGCCCGGCCCGCCGAGGCACGATTATTATACGGGCCGTGTCGTGCCGGCCCGCGTGCTGCAGCCTGCAGCCCAGGCACGACCCATATGCTAATCGGGCCGGCCCACCGGCATGCTAGGCCCGCTAATCTGCCTCCTATTTTGCGCACTAGGCATTTTTTAGCCTATCTTTACCTCTTAGGCCACCTTAGGATACATAAAAAATAAAAAAGATAATCGGGTCGTGCCGTGCCGGGCCCGCGTGCTCGGCCTTCAGGCCCAGGCACGGCCCCTGGCGTGCCGCATGCCGGGCCTAACCCATTTAGCACGTGTCGTGCCGTGCCAGGACCGTGCCGTGCCGGCCGTGCTACCGGGCCGGCCCAGCTATCCCGACCCGTTTGGCCACCTATAGCTTCCCCCTTGGCACCGTCTCCCCTCCCATTGTCGGCTCGAGCAGCTCTTCGTGACCCTCATTGGCTCGCCACGATGCAGGAGGAGTTTGACGCTCTTCAACGCAACCGCACCTGGCAGTTGGTGCCTCGGCCACCGCACACTAACGTGATCAGCGGCAAGTGGGTCTTTCATCATAAGACTCAACCTGACGGGACCCTTGAGCGCTACAAGGCTCGTTGGGTTGTTTGTGGTTTCCGCCAGCGTGCCGGTGTGAACTTCACCGACACCTTCGCCCCGGTTGTCAAACCGGGCACCATCTGCACTGTCCTGCAGCTGGTCGTCTCTCGCGCTTGGCCCGTCCACCAGATGGACGTCTCCAACGCGTTCCTTCATGGCCATCTCGCCGAGCAGGTCTACTGTCAGCAACCCATCAGCTACGTCGACGCCACCCAGCCGGATCACGTGTGCCTGCTCTCGCGCTCACTCAACGGGCTCAAGCAGGCCCCTCGTGCTTGGTACCAGTGTATTGCTACATTCCTTCAGCAGCTTGGCTTCCAAGCTACTCGCTCGGATGCCTCTCTGTTCGTTTACCAGCACGCTAGTGGGACGGCTTATCTGCTGCTCTACGTCGACGACATCATCCTGACCGCTTCCTCGACCGAGCTTCTTCGTCAGCTCACGGCTCGCCTCGGCACCGAGTTCGCCATGAAGGACCTCGGCCCTTTGCACTACTTCCTCGGGATCGAGGTAGTGCGGCGTGCGGACGGGTTCTTTCTTCATCAGCAGCAGTATGCCCAGGAGTTACTCGAGCGCGCCGGCATGCTTAACTGCAAGCCTGCACCTACGCCTATCGACATGAAGGCCAAGGTCTCCGCTCTTGAGGGCACTCCGGCACAGGACGCCGCTTTCTACAGGTGCTCTTCAGTACTTGACACTCACTCGGCCCGACTTGCAGTACGTAGTTCAGCAGGTGTGCTTACACATGCACGCTCCACGTGATTCTCACTGGTCCCTGGTGAAGCGGATCCTTCGTTACATCCGCGGCACCATGGCTCTGGGTCTTACGTTGACGGCGTCCTCTTCCACTGACCTGGTGGCTTACTCAGATGCCGACTGGGTTGGCTGCCCAGACACTCATCGCTCCACCTCCGGCTACTGCGTCTACCTCAGACCCTCTCTCATCTCGTGGTCGTCTAAACGACAACCCATGGTGTCCAGATCGAGTGCCGAGGTTGAGTACCGCGTTGTGGCCAATGCTGTTGCCGAGTGTTCCTGGTTACGGCAGCTTCTCCAGGAGTTGCACCTTAGCGTGGCCAAGGCCACCGTTGTCTACTGCGACAACGTCTCCGCCGTCTACCTCTCCGCCAACCCCGCTCATCATCGTCGCACGAAGCACATCGAGCTCGACATTCACTTCGTGCGTGAGCAGGTGGCTCTCGGCCACATTCGGGTCTTGCATGTTCCCACTGCTCAGCAATTCGCCGATGTTATGACCAAGGGGTTACCGACGACTACATTCGAGGAGTTTCGGTCCAGTCTATGTGTCACAGATGCCGTATCGACTGCTGGGGGTGTTGAATATATTTTGTATAGGCAGTATATCGCATGTATATGTAGGATCATTTCCTACCTAGCCCCACCTCCTAGTTTGCATGTATAGTCAAGGCCGTGGGCTACTCATTGTAAATATATACGTGTGTGTATGCACCCAATTAATTGAGAGTTGCATTGCCAAACAATAAAAGATGATGACTGTGACGTGTGCATAACTACGACAAGCCATAATTTTTCTCATCTACGGGTGTCAAGTTTGTGTCCGTGACCAACTGACCATGTAGGCTGGTGGTGCTGCGGCAATGTAGCGGGTCGAACGCCAGCGGCACCATTCCGTAAGAAGTTGAGATACCATGTCGAGAAGGAAGAGGAAATGCAAGCAAATCTGGAACGATCATCAACCCCAATCAAGAACCGGGCCTCAAACAAACAAGAGAAAGAGATCCACGTCAACAGAAAGAAGAAGGGTGGGGCGTTGCCATCAGACCCAACCGTGCGCGCAAGACGTGCGGGTCACCGCAACCCCACGCAGGCACCCACCGCCCACATGCCCGGATTTGACCGCCATGCCGAGCACCGGATCCTCGCCGTGCCGGCCGCGCGCGACTTGCCACGCCCAACGTGCGCTACTACACCGCGCACGTACCACGCTGCTGTTGCGTTTGTGCCGCTCGACTGACGTGAGAGCGGTGTGCGCCTTTGGCCGCTTGTTCACTCGAGAGGGGGACGGTGGTCGCCGTCAGATCAGCTGGCTGGCTAGCTCGCCCGTGCGGGGAACGGGATTTGGGGGCCGCTACAGGCCAACGGTGGTTTAATGCCGCGCCCGTGCGCGCCCCCGTCCCATTCCGTTCCGTCCAAGTGGGGCTTGCCTTGCTTGTGTCTGCGGCCTGCCCCCGTGATGGTATCGGTGAAACCGGGATCCCGGCGGGTTCTCCTGCGTCATGCATGCAGTGCTGCAGGTATGTTGTGCAGCTGACTTCTCACGGGCTATTACTGGTTATCAATTTTGCTCGGAATTTTTCTTACGGCCAATCTACAGAAGATCGTGGATTCTGGAGCGACGGGGTCATGTCTCATGCTAGAGTAGGTTTTTTTTTCGATAAAGGACATTTCATTGAATTGATATATCGAAATGATACAATCGCATCTAAAGAATGCCCGGCTTCTGCATAACTCGATGCACACAGCCAAGAAGTCCAACCGACCCAAAAAATAAAAACATTTTACAACTTAAAAAGGATAAATAAGTCCAGCCTATGATGTGGCAGATCCTATCCGGAGATCACACCGCCATCCATGGGGGGAGAAAATCTCCCTGGCCGTATGCTCCAGCCGCGTAGACGCCATCATAAAAAGGTCTCTGTCCTCCGGTCTTTACAGGATAGACCAAGTACGGAGCTATCACGTACATACATGAATAACCTGCATAGGAGATGAAACACATTTTTTTATTAAAAACCACATCATTCCTGGTAAGCCACAATGCCCAGCATAAGGCAGCCGCCCCCACAAGAATATGTGCAGAAAATTGTTTATCAATACCCCTCAACCAATTGCCGAACATGTTACGAGCACTACGTGGTGGGTATAAATTTAAAGCTACTTGAACTATGGCCCAAACCGCCCGAGCGAACTTACACTCAAAAAATAAGTGCTTAATAGACTCGTCATGTTGGCAAAAGACACACGCCTTGGTGCCTTGCCAGTTGCGTCGTGCCAGGTTATCTCTAGTTAAGATTACCCCTCTATTTAGGAGGAATATCTTCACTCTTAGAGGGATTTTAAACTTCCACAATTTCCTGTTATCAATCGGAACATCACAATGAACCATTGCATCATACATGAATTTGACTGTAAACTTGCCATTTTGATGCAAATTCCATCGAAAGATGTCCGATTCATCTGACAGCTGAATAGCCTTTAGATGTATGAGTAGCTCATTCCAAGCTGTCAGGCGAGGTCCTAATAGGTCCCTACCGAAAAAAATATCAAGGTTTCTACGGGAAGTGGACGACGTACACGCAGCAGCAGCAGCATAAATTCTTGGCTTCAGGTGGTGCTCTGCCTGGCTGACATGATGAGGGAGAGTGTGGGGTCGCCTCATCTTTCAGATGCGACTAGACAACGAGCCTAGTACGTAGTGTACTCTCCAACGCATCAAAAGGCCATTTAATTTACCTCCTCTCTTTTTCCTTCTTAAAAACAAGAACTTCATTCCCCTTAATTAACATGCACAATCACGTCTGCGTCGTTAAGATGCCATTGATAATTATATCTCAGCCTTAAAAAACATTGATTTTTTTAAATCGCGTATTTTGGTGTGGTCTGAAATATTTCGAATCCTGAATTTCGAGTCAGACTCAAACTAATTTCAAAATAAATTTAAATTAGGTTAAAATCTAAAGAAATTTGAAATCACAAATTCCAGAAAAAAACTGAAATTTCGCATATTCCGATGAGGCCCGGAACTGTTTTGTTTACGAAATTAAAAACCTTGTTTCTTCCTAATATAGTCATTAAGATGCCATTGATAATTATATCTCTAGAATCTAAGCCCACTCATCCATTTTTCTTTGAGAAGATCTAGCTCATATTATCCATGTCTAGTGCAGAACTCGGCGCCGTAAGTCCATTTTTCCTTCACGGGTACGTCCAATCTTTTGTGATAGAAACATATATGATGTGGAGATAGACTATTTCTCCATATGGTTCCAGTAATCTATAGACGATGCATGCATGTAGTACGTACAGTAGAGTTCTAAAAGAGAGTCCGGTCCACTAATATGATTGATGTGCATGATTAATTGGCGGCCTTGAAGAAATTATAAAGTAATGCAGCTTCTTTACTTACTAATAATAATCATATCCGTGTGGAACCATTCTTGAATTGTAATCGTGTCACCTGCCCTGGCTTTTGTTCTCTTTTCCGGAGGGGGGCCCTAGCTTGCTTCTTTTGTGAGTGGGAGTGAGGTGCTTATGAAATTCAGTCACAAGAGACAAGCAGGCATGGGCTAAGTGTGGGGGGCAATAGGTTACACGCAAGATGACAATGGCCAATATTTAAGCATCAAAATGGTTCTCTTCCCTTTCACCTTTAGTGCGTTTGGAACTTTTCACCATCACAGGCCTCCCATGATTAGGTCCTACTATATTCTATCTCATGTTTCTCCGGAAACTAATGGTGGTTGTGGCAAAGGTAATCATACCATTCGTTCGTGAGGATTCTTTGAACTAGTTGATTGACCTCGGCGTTGCACTATTGGTCCTTGATTGTTTGGATTAGTATAGTATTCCTGCCAAATATCCGCGTTTTGCCAGGTTAATTCCCCGACAGCAAACTGAAAGCTCGAAAGTTTTGGAATTCCTGACGAAAGATTGCCCTAGATCGTGGTCCAACAAGAACAAGAAACATCGTGGACCAAACTCACCCGGAAGCACAGAAACGTGGATGTAGCCACATTTTCGTGGTGGTCTAGTGTGCACATTTACTCTGCCGTACGAGGCCCTGATGGATCGTGCGGCCATGCATCCATCGATGCAACATAACCAGGATGTCGACCACGCGCGAATTCACAATCGATGTGTGTTTATTATACACGTAACAAAACAAAGACAATACGTAACCGTTCAATCAAGTAAGCTTGGATTCTTGACAAGAAACGGCGAAGATTTATGCATGCGTGCGTGCGCGCTGCTGCTTTACATCGCGGTCACGACGTATGGTTGGGACGTAGCAATCCACGTCGCCGTCGAGGCCGCGCTCGAGAGGGGGCAGGAAGGGCGCACGCGGCCCCGGCGGAAAGCGCCGCTGCCGCCGTGTCCCGGCGCAGGGGTCGCCGTCGGCCGCGCACATTGCGCGGACAGCGGCGTGGCCGGAGCAATCAGAGCGCGAACAGGTCACTGCTCACGGCAACCCGCTGCACGGCGGGCGACCTGTGCCCAGCCGTGCGCGCGCGTGCATGTTCGATTCAATCGGTTGGTGTTGGCGTCGTTCAGAATTAAAGACGCGCCGGGCGCGCTCGTGCGCACGCATGCATGCACGCCCGTCCGTGGTTAGCAGCAGTCCCTCTCGCGGCGGTACGAGGGATGGATGCCAGAATGAAACAAGGCGGGCATGCATGCAGCTGAGCTGCGTGATGGGCGTCCTTGATGGACAGCTTAATTGACGTGCAGCGCGGCAGGTGACGAGCTTTGAGCGCGCCAACCCCCTTCTCCTATCAAGTTTTCTCTTCTATCAGCCTATCAGGGATGGATGGATGGATGGGTTGATGGACGGAGTGGCTCATTTGGCAGGCATCTGTTGATGCTAGTTGTGAGGTCAAATCAAGTGGCATGTTCAGTGCGTCGTGGACTCTGTTGAACCCTAACAATGTTTTTTTCCGTTCTAATCAAAGCCCTAAGAATGTTTAGCTAGTGCTACTGTTTCCCCTAACCTTAACAGTTGCGCAATTGCTAGTTTGTGTACTTTTTGGCCTTTTGAGTCCCCATCAAGCATGCATGACCAGTTCCCAAAGTGACGGGCAATTGTTTTAGTTCCCTCTAGGAAAGGGGCTCCATCAACATTTTTTTTTTCAGCTTGCTTTCGGCGAGTGTGAAGTTTATTCGCCAGTAACGGGCAGTGTTCATAAAGGATACCTCGTCCTACACCAAAGATACTCCCTCCGATTCTTTTTCTTCCGCGTATAAGAATTGTCTAAAGTCAAACTTCGTAAAGTTTGACCATATTTATATGAAAATATATTAATATCTACAATACTAAATTTATACAATATAAAAACTAAAGTCATTGACGCATCTAATGTTGTTGATTTTCACATTCTAAATGTTGGTATTTTTCTTCATAAATTCGATCAAAGTTTACAAGGTTTGATTTCAGGCAAACCTTATATACGAACTAAAAAGGACCGGAGGGAGTACCACTTCATTTAACTCGGGACGTTGGTTATTTCCTGTTCCACACGTTGGGGCCTGCCTCCATCGCAGGCGCCTGCACGCAAGCTATAGCCCATCCGTGCCGTACATGCGGAAGCTAGATCCTACTGCTACCCCGGACGGTAGACACATTAAAGCTACCATCTGATTCCCATGAATGAACAACGGACGATTCCAAGAAGATAAAATGGAGTACGAAAATGGAGTATTGGGGCAAGCCCAGGCAGCAGCCCGGACCGGGCGCCTCAGACTCCGCACCGTCCCATGACCTGTCTCTCCACATAGTCGTCGCATCTCGCATCCCCTCTCCTACCACCTCCACTAGTCTATTGCCAACTCGCGCGCACCCAGCTGTGCGCGTGCACTGGCCTCGCCTCGATCTGCCTGCGGTTCAGCGTGGCCTGCCTTCCGAGGCCTGCACGCAGCTTAAAATTCTCGCCGTTGCCGTTGTCAGTCAGTGACGACTAGGATATCTCTTCTTCAGCTCATAGTGTATGTTAATCTTGAGATCTCACAAGTGTTCCCTAGTTTTTCGCCAGGGTGATCGGTCGTGTTGGCCTTTCATGTACGACGCTCCTCGGCGAGTACCGAAACCAGGAGCTGGATTTTAATACAACGGGCTGCTCGAATCTGCCGGTGCGTGACTCTGACGCGTCTCCGGACTAGTATAATTTTCGAGCTGGTTTCCTGCGCGCTGTGCACATGTGACATGGCACATACAAGTACGTACTTCCTTCATTTCATAATATAAAAGTGCTTTTTACACTAGGATAGTTTATTAGCTCCAACTCCAGCCAGCTCAAGCATGGAACAAACCAACGGCACGTACTAGCAAGCTGGCACGGTATAGCATATCGAATATCCCAAATTGCCAATGCATGGATCAGGATGATCGGGGGCTAGCAGTATAGTATGAACCAGTGTAATTGCCAAATGGCGTGCGAAAAGCAATTGTGCCCGTACAGTAACAAGATATGATCGCTGCTTGGCATTGCAGTCAAATGGCCTCGAGAGCCGGTAAACCTTTTTAACCTTATTCTATGTGTCCGGCGTCCATTGTTTTTCTTGGCCAAAATATTGTGACAGGACAAGATGCATGAAACCAGCATTATATTGGACTACTAGCCGTGCTAGGTTGTACGGACCGATTCAACAGATCTAGCATCCATACAGCTTGACCGTACATCCAAGTACATCGTACGTTGTACACATGAAATGAACCAAACAGATGCATGCATCAGCAGGTTTCTTTGTACAGTAACTTTTTGGTTGTGCATTGATACTAGCAGGGGGATTTGGACTTTGGAGCAAACGATGGAATGAGATCACTAGTAGAAAAAGGCTCATTTGTCCTGGTTACGGAATCGGGACAAAATGGGTCGGTACTAAAGCCCAACACGTTTAGTCCCGGTTCGCCTACGAACCGGGACAGATGGGCCTCCGTGCCCGCTGTGGCTTGTCCACGCAGGAGGGCCTTTTGTCCCGGTTGGTAGCACCAACCAGGACCAAAAGGCATCCACGCGTCAGTAGTTCAGGGCTGGGGTTCTTATTTTTTTAGGGGGGGGGGGGGGGTTGGGGGTTTTGACGGTTTTATAGGGTTAATTTAGGGGTTTCATATATCGTGTGAGCTAGCTAATAGAGAGAAGTGTCATCTCTTATCTCCGTGCTTGGTTGACGCCACGTACTATACGTATAGAGAGGACTCGACACGCTAGCTAGTAAGCAAATAAAGGAAACCATTAAGTATAGAAGATCGTCATGAACATATACAGAGAGAAGTGATCGACCTCTCCTTCTTCGAGAGATTGGTCGAACAACAAGTTTTCGTATATCTATCCGACGCTACTAGCTACATATATACAATATAAGATCTCTTACAATCCCCTAACATCTGAACTCAAGTTTCACATGGTATTCTCCGACTTTATTGATGACGTGGTCAAGAAAGAATCCCGCCAATTCCTCTTGAATTGCTCGTATGCGATCTTGTGGTAGGAGTTCATTCCGCATCTGCCACGTCTAATTTGAAGAAGGGGGTCAATACATATATATGAATGAAACTCAACACAAATGATGGTAATAAAATGAAATTGTGAATATTATTGCTTACGCACTTCAAATTGTCTTTTAGAGTAGCCCCGCTTATTCTTGGCCGTCGCGTTGTAAATGAACTCGCAAACGTAGTATCCACAGTAATTATTCCCGGGTTCCTGCCACAAGCACTTTACGAGAAATAGAGGTCAATCAAATTGATAATGAAGCATTACAAATGGTATTGATGAAAGTAGCTAAAATCAACAGGAGATGCGCGGAACTAGCTAGCTAGTAGTACTTACTTTCGGGTGTGTAAATCGCAGCTCCCCCGGCAGTCCCGGAGCTTGTGCTGTGAATACTTTCCAAACCCTGCGAGACAAAGAAAACAATTACTTGATATCAGGAAATGAACAAAGTTGCCGATATGGTGTGATAATGATCGATTGAACTTACTTCTCGAGCATTTTAGTCATGGCCGCATACTCCTCGGGATCTTTTTGTCTCGAGTCTAAGACGGTTACTAGTCCCTGCTCAAGTTTAATCTCTAGGAGAATAAAGTGGAATCTGCGCACGCATGCATAACTCATCAGTTACATTACTATAACCTCAAGTAATAAGGGAAACCGAATATGCACAAGACAGTAACACTCACTTGAAGTTGTAAGGAAAGAGTATTTTATATTTGTTTTGATTTTGAAGCAACGATCATAGCAAGTTGGCCTCGGTTAGTTTGGCATCATATTTAACCGTCCATTCCTCTATGAGATTTGTGTTAATGAACCCAATATCATAGATTTCTGCCTTTCTGCATTCGACGATCTTCAATCTGCATAATATAGTGAGGATAATTATATATACATGCAATGAAAGAGCTTAGCTATATATAGAGACTTAATTACAAAAGTAGTACTTACAGACAGTAGCAAGTGACGATTATTTTATCGAGGGCCTTTTGATTGAAAAACTGGAAGAACCCTCAAATGGAACAGACAACAGATCAATTCCAACGAGGTCGTGCTCCTCTTTAACTCTCAGCGTCAAAGTATCCTTCCCAGACTCGCTGCAGGTTTTCATGTACCACTCATGGAATCTTTGCATCATCGTTGTTAGAGGAGGATGACCAGGTTTGACGAGAGGCTTCCCCTCCCAGTATTTGAAATCGTCCACCTCCATTGTATCAAAATGTGCATCGTCGGGCAGGTAATCTCCAGGACTGGTACCGGGCACCATCCTCGGCTGATTAGCGATGATATCGCTAGACACCTTGAGCGGGGGGCACGATTGGTTCGCTTGTTCGCCGAGCTGGGGATTTTTTCCCACTTCTTCGTTTTGCTAACCTTCGATCACTGCAAGTACTTCCCGACCGCTTCGCTTCGATATATGACCTTTCAATAATGCGCTCATAGTTGGTTTGCGGCGGAGACGGTGGTGGTCGCTTTAGGGCATCAACAGTGCGTTGAACTTTCACGGAATCTATCTTCTCCTCCGGAGGTGGATGCCTCATAGCTCTTCATGTTTCAAAGAAGTCCGTCACTTGGGCTTTACAGATCTTCGTGTTTTCCTCCTCGGTCATCTCGTATGATAACTTCTCTAGAGGCTTGAGAGATGGACCGAATCTGTATTGCCTCCCGCCTCTGGCTGTACTGCTAGACGCCGGAGCAGCCGGAGCGGCTGCAACTGTCTTCTTTCGTTGCTTACGAGGCGGAGAAGAAGGAGGCGGAGTGCTACGACGCGCCGGAGCGGCGGCGGCTGTCTTCCGCTGTTGCTGACGAGGCGGAGGAGGAGGCAGGCTGCTCAGACGCGCCGGCGCAGGCGAAGAAGGAGGCGGAATGCCACCACGCGCCGGAGCAGCCGGAGAAGGAGGTGGAGTGCCCTGATCACTCGCCGGAGGAGGAGGCGGAGGAGGAGGTGGAGTGCTCTAACTCGCCGGAGGAGGCGTCCAGTTCGGAAGGTTGATGAGCTCCTTCCGCCATAGACATGGAGTCTTCAGAACAAGACCCAGCTGAGTCTCCCCTTCACCGGTAGGGTGGTCAAGCTCGAGATGCTCAAATCCCTCCGTTATTTCATCGACCATCACAACAGCATAGCCTTGTGGAATCAGAAGGCAGTGAAAAGTTGCGCCGGGTACAGGAGGTGCAACAGAGCCGACAGCCGCCTTGACTTTGAGGTGCTGCCATTGCGCCATAAGGTGGCAATCATGAGCCTCTGTGATAGCATCCACGGGGTACCTGGGAGCCGTGAAGTCAGGCTGCTGAAGGAGCTCGGTGGAAGCCACGCTGCTTCTCTGCTGAGATGGCGGGGTAGCTTCTAGGGTACCTCTGGCAGGTCGCTGGCTGTGAACTGCTTGTTCCTCTAGCGCTCGTACCCTTACATTCAGCTTCTGTAGTCCAGTTTGCTCCACTTTCCTCTTCCTATCCCGGGTTTGTAACCGCCTGCGTCGGGAAACCCAACCTTCCACCCAACGGAGCCTGCCATGCCTCGTGTCCGTCCAGGGTGCTCAGGATTGCCGAGGGCCTGTGTGAGCTTGTTGTTCTCTCTGTCGGAAACGAACGTCCCCTGTTGCGCTGCGGTGATATACTCCTGAAGCTTCTTGACGGGTATTTCCAGTTGCTGGTTCATCCAAACGCACTACAAAAAAAGACACTTCCGTGATGGTACGTGTTTGTCACAGTAGGTCATGTTTTCTGTCATGCATGTACATCCATGACAATTTTATGACAGAATCAAGATTGTCATAACTGTGCTGTCGTAGAAGTGTTCCATGACATTACCAAAATTATCATCACGGAAGTGTCCACTTCCATGACGATAAATCGCGCGTCATGGAAGTGCTTTCGTCAAGGGTGACCGACACGTGGCATCCACCGTAACGGGTCGTCGTTAAGCTATCGGGTCCGGTTTTGGATCCGATAACCCGCTAACAGCCCGGACTAATGAGGATTTTCCACGTGTAAAATTCTCATTGGCCAGAGGAAACACGTGTTGGCTCACCGTTGTGACAGATGTCATCCATTCATTGGACAGGAGACACCTATGATGCGTCGACATGTGGCACGACCCAACAAAGGCCCATGCCGGTGAAAAGGCCGGCCCGTTTGACTTGGTCAAAAGGTAACGGGCCAGCCCACGGAAAGCCTGTTAATGGCCTGTTCGTATATAGCCCATTTACGGCCCGCTAACTCACGGCCCGTTACAGCCTATCGGAATTAAGCCCAGTAGCTTCATCTGGGCTGTCCAATATGATTCCAGCCCGTTGTAACTTCCGGCCCATGTATGGCCCATGATGTCTTTCGGCCCATACGAGGCCATTTGTAACTCTTGGCCCATTAACAGCCCGTGGTGAATCTGGCCCGCAATGAACAGTGTACCCCTTTATACCCATTAACGGCCCATTATTCCATTGGGCCGTTTCCAACCCGTGTTATCTTTCGGCCTTCTCAGGGCCCATTTATTCTTGGGCTCATTTCCAGCATTCGGTTACTTACGGCCCCTTATTGGCCTTTTTTGCTTTTGGGCCAAATTCAGCCCGCGGTTACAATCGGCCCGTTTGCAGCCTGTTAATCCGTTGGGCCGTTTTCATAGCGTCGTCCAATACAGCCGATTAACGATGGCCCGTTATTGTCGGCCCATGAACGAACGATTCCAAATCTAGCCCGTTTATGGCCCATAATGTGGTCTGTTATTGGCCCATGTTTGGCCTATCGATCATACAACACGTAGAGGGCCCATTGATGCTACGGCCCGCAGAAGGCCCATTATTTCTACGGCCCTTAGAAGGCCCATTGTTTCCACGGCCCGTAGGAGGCCCATGGTAACTACAGTAAATATGTAGCCCATGGTTATTGTGGCATAGTTTTAAAAAAATAGGTTATTGCGGCCACTAGCAAACTGCGGAAAAAGAACTACACTGACTACAAGCAAACAAATAAACAAGACAACAAGGAACTAAATAAGCAAGCAACTTACGCTAGGCTAGCACGGCTATTACACATATTACATCCACTGGGCATCAAAGTTCACTACTAGTGCAAATAGAGGGAACAAAGCAGCATATCACATACACTGGTCGTCAAAGTTGGCGACCAGTGCAAATAAACGCCGCAGCAAAACAAGTCCAGAACTGAAACCACTTTAGAAGAGCTCAAGAGACAATATCCTGGGTACCCATAATGCTGGCAAGATGCTTAGCAAGCTTATTTAACTTTCTCTTGTTTGGCGCTTAAATCCTCTAGCGTTTGCTGTTGCACAAGAAAGTATGGATCTGAATTCTGCAGGGACTTCCTCAGTCCTTCGGCTTCTTGCCGTGGCACAACTGACTGATGCCTTTCAGCTTGTAGCTGAGACTGAAGAAGCCGAAGTGATTCAGGCAGCGAGGTCGAAGAGCTTGTGCCAGCGGTACTGGCCAGTAACTCGAACACTACATCAACGCAGGACTGTGGGGTTTTCTCACTGTCTACAATATCGTTTTTATCACCTTTCTTGGAGACCAACAGGGTTGTCTCACTATCTTGAACCTTATCTGCATTATTTTCTCTACCATTGCATAGTGCGGTGCTCTTCTCCAATATTCTGTTCGCATACTACAAGAGAAACAAGCGGACACATCACAGGTTAGCATGTAGTATACCAAACTCATTTTGGTAAACCGGTTCAGTAGTAAGGTGGACAGGATAACAGCATGAAACAAACATATACTCCCTCCGGTCCTCTTTACTTTGCGTCGAAGATTTTTTTTGTTTTCCCCGTATTAGTCTGCGCGGTAGGATCTTCTAGCCATTCTTTCCTATTTCTACCCCTAATTATTTGCTTTGCATGCAACTGTTCGCATGCGTTTGGGAGGGAGAGGCGCCTGTGCGGCCAATTGATTTGCATGCGGCCTTCGCGCGGGAGTAAAATACGGCTGCATGCGGCCAGTCTGTTTGCAGCAGTAAATATAGCGCTGCAGCTTTTTCCATGCAGACAAAGGGGCATACTAGTCCAAATTCATCCACAAAATTCTCACCTTGGTATGCGGGTCAAGATTTATACGCAAACTATAGAGGACCGGAGGGAGTATCTATGTACTATGGTCACAGTATTGTCCATATCATTCTAGTTTATGTTGCCAAATTAAAATAGAGACACAGTTCAACTCATATATTTTGAAGACACAACATCATAGACAGAATAGAAGTGTGAGAAACTACACAGCATTGGCAAAACTTGTAATTTGCATCACATGAGAACATAACTGTTTATACAACTGAAACTGAAATCAACATAGAGCAAGAAGTTAGAACAACAATCCAGTTAAAGAAATAGGTTTAAAACATACCTGTTGCGCCATTGGAGTTTCAATTGGATCCTTCATATTCGAAAGTAGTTGGTATGAGTAAATACAGTGATGCAAGAACAAAGGAGTATGGACCATAGCTACAGAATCTGACCTGAGAACAATTGCTCTTCTGCTTTAAACGTGGAGTTTGGGTTTGCTATGGTGGTCTTCGTGCTTTGGGCACTGCAGTTGCTTTACAAACTGCTCGTGTGGGGGTACTCTATGGTGGACATGGTGCTTTGTCAACTAGAAGTGGATTACTATCCGCTAAGGTTGGGGTTAGATGAGTTGTAGCTGGTTCTCGGCCCAACGCTGTAAGTGTGCAATCTGGAAGAGTCTCGATCATGTGTGGTGGGGCAAATTTGTTGCCAGTACAACCATGGTTCTATCTGCATCGACGGGTAGCACTGTCTTTTGTGAAGAACGGGTTTTTGCTCCCTTAGATACTGCCATCACCCCCTCCAATTCAAATGGTTGATAAACAAGAAAAGAAATTGAACGTACAGACATTGTATGATAGACAGATGTGGTAATTCACATATATGTTGTCTAAGCAAACATGACAGCATGACACAATTTCACATATATGATGCCTAACTAAACAGGATAGCATGACACAGTTTCAGATATATGATGGATAACTTAACAGGATATAATGGCATAATTCAACATATGATGAGTATCTAAACAGGATGACATGACAAAACTATATGATATCTTTCTAAAATAGGTTGGGATGAAATAATTCACATAAACGTTGTCTAAGTATACAGGATGGCATGATATAATTGACATAATTGATTCATATACTAAGCAGCTGGCACTCGCATGTATGATCTCTAAACTAAGCAGATGGAATTCAATATTGTGCATATGATGTCTAAACTAAGCAATGCAAGACACCATATGCATGATATGAGAAATATAAACATTGCAACTTAGAGCATACACCTAAGGTGGATATAGGACTGGTCATCTGTCTCTGAATCCTCCTCTGATGAGCTCCCTGTAACCATCGAGATATATGCTTCAACAGGTACCATTGCCTGCTCTGAAGACCTTGTTTTCACTCCTGATTTTTCCATAACCGGCTCAAATGGCTGATACACATGAAGATTAGTTCAATATACACAGATTGTCGACAAATGGAATACGTAATGAAAAAAAGATGGCATGAGATAATTCACATATATGATGCCTGGCTACATGGCGGTGCATAATTCACATATATGATATCTGGCTGAAAAACATGGCATTGCATAATTCACATATCTGATATAGAAAGCAAACAGGAGGCATTCACACAAAGCATGTCTAATCTAAGCAGATGGCATGGCAATGCAAGATACCATATGCATGTTATGCGCAATATAACCTTGCCAAGTTAGAGCATGCACCTCGGGGGGGGGGGGGGTACGACTGGTCATCTGTCTCTGAATGCTCCTCTGAGGAGCTCCCTGTAACCATCGAGATATATGCTTCAACAGGTACCATTGTCTGCTCTGAAGACCTTGTTTTCACTCCTAATTTTTCCATAACCGGCTCAAATGGATGATACACATGAAGAGTAGTTGTCGGTGTACAAAAGTAGGGGCTCTCCTTTTGACCCCTTTACTTGTGCACGGGCAGTCAGAGCCGCGCGCCGGGCCACACGAAGCAGGGCAAGGGAGGGAAGCCGGAGAGAAGCCGAAGTACAAGACAACCAAGGCAACGCCAAGGCCAATAACACAAAGAAGCAGAAGGACGAAGCAGGCTCCCCCGGCAAGATCCTTGCCGGGGCAGCCTCAGCAGCCCCGAGAAGATCCTTGCCGGGGCGGCTCGCCCACACCAGCTGAGTGAGCCACCCTCAAGCCCAAGGGCTCCATCTCAACCAACCACGTTGGAACTAGGGCTCGGGAGGCACTTCCGTGGTGGCATCCAGATCTTTGTAAAGACAAGGAGTGTCGAAGATCAGATCAGGATTGAAAGACGACGATCCTTGGCAACATCCTTTCCGAGGAAAGCCACAAGAACCCCGGCAAAATCCTTGTCGGGGACGACAGCGCGCCACGGCAAGACCCTTGCCGGGCCACCCGGCAAGGCTCTCACCGAGGACGCCAGCGGGGCCACTGCCAGGCCCGCACCAGCCAGGTCTCCACCGCCGTTCGCATGCAGCTGCCAGCCCAACCAACTGGGCAGGCACCTGCGTGGCAACATGCAGCTCCCAGGCCAACTCATTAAGCGCCTGCGTGGCGGCATGCAGATCTTCGTGAAGACCCTACCACCGCGCCACCTCAGCTGCCTGCCTGCCTACATGGCACCGCACGCATCACTGGCCAGGGCGCGTGTCGAAGCGAGGAGGAGTGGCGGCGGACGGGACGGGCCTCGCCCCCGTCGTCGATAAAGCTAGGGGACACCTCAGCGGCGCATTAAATGCGTCTTGTCCTGTAATCCAAGCGATAGGCTCGTAGCACTGTATGCCTTTCCACCTCCTGTGTGCCACTGTGGCAGCCCCTTTCGACTATAAAAGGAGGCCCATGGCGTACTGGAGAGGGATTCGGCTCTTTTGAACCACGCAGCCACCGCAGCTAGTTCACGAGCTCAAGAACACTCAATACAGCCACCAAAGCAGGACTAGGGTTTTACGCATCCTCGCGGCCCGAACCTGGGTAAACAATCCTTGTGCTGATTACTAATCCTGCTCTTCTCGCAACCCCGCGCCCCGGCAACCGTAGTAGAGATTCTTGTGATCCCATAGGTGTCGTTCCACACCGACATCTTTGGCACGCCGGGTAGGGGGCGCAATTGTGAGAATCTGGTCTAGTAGTTAGCCTAGCGGTTCTTCATCGCCATGGCTCCCAAGAAGAAGACGGCCATGGCGATCGGCTCGTCGGGGGCCGAACGGCCCATGCCAGGGCGGGCGAGCAGCGGCCCGGTCACGGACAGAACCCGAGCCACAGTCCACGAGCACCAGCATCGCCCTGGCAGTCAGAGCCTGGCGAGCGGCGCCGTTCGTGCACCAGGCGACGGGCCGCACGCTACCAAATCCAAAGACGGGGCTGGCCCCTGCAGGCGGCGCGGGGCCCTCCAGGAGTGTCGTTGTGCCACCCACGGGCGGCGCAGCAACCTCCAGGACGCCCACGCCGGCGACCACTGCGCGCTCTTCCCACGGTGTGCGCGACGAGCAGCGTCACCATACCGGTGACCCTGGACACCGCCGTGGGAAGAGCCCTGTGCATCGTCCGCGGGACGAAGGAGTTCAGCATGTCCGCCGAAGTGCTGGCGAAAATGGCGCGCAGCCGCTGGGTCGTGATAGAGCTCCTTTTAACCTGGTTAGAAGTCGAAGCGCGCCACGGTCCACGCAGCTGTCGCCGCCACCCACGCCAGCAGAAGCTTTTGCGCGCGCGCAGCCGCTCCTCGACTTCCCCCCTGCTGCGAAGAAGCTCGACGAGTGGAGGGGCACCATCCGGAGCTTCGTCGCAGTCGCCAACAAAGATGATCCGCGACCGGCGGGACCCTCGGGCCGGCGCTCCACCGAGCCACCGCATGCCAGTGGTGGGAGGACCGGGGGTGCTGCGGTCACGGTGCACTCTCCTCCTCCTCGCCAGCCGCCGCGGTCGTCGGCTCGTCGTGACGACACTTGTGATAACATCTCTATAGCGTCGTCCGACCCGCGGACCCACCGCGACCAGCGCCAAGTTCTTCGAGAACGAGCTCACAAAGATGCTCGAACTACTATCAAGCGTCGGCGTGATACACGCCACCAGTCGGACAATCGGGCGGGACCCGCTATGGACCACCCAGCACCGGGGGGCTCCGACGGCCTACCTTACGAGGTGGGCTGCCCAGCCTTTACCCGCGAGTTGCGGCAATTCCAGTGGCCGTCCCACCGCACGTTCAAGCCCGACGTCGCCGAGAAGTACACTGGCAAGACCCATCCGTCCGAGTTCCTCAGCATCTACACCATGGCGATGCAGGCTGTCGGAGCTCGCGATGACAAGGTGCTTGCCAATTACTTCCCGTTAGCACTGAAGCCCAATGTTATGTCTTGGTTGATGCACTTGCTGGCGGATTCCATTTCTTCTTGGTCGGATCTGTGCCATGAGTTCGTTGGCGCCTTCACTGGAGGCCACCAAGCTCATGGCCAGGCCAGTGATCTGCATATCATTCCCCAGAAGGAAGGGGAAACCCTACGCAAGTACATCCAGAGATTCAGCCGGGTGCAGTACAACATCCCCGACGTTCATCCCGCCGCTGTGATCAGTGCGTTCCATCAGAACGTGCGCAACCGCAAGATGTGAGAGGAGTTGGCGATGACCAAGGTTAAGGATGTGGTCGAACTCTATGTTCTGGCCGATAGGCGCGCCTAGGCTGAAGAGGGAAGGAAATATCCCGACGAAGACGCCGGCGCAGAAACCGACTCTACTGATGAAGACACCGCCACCCCAACGAAGAAGGGCCGGCGTCGCAATAGGAAACACAAGGGCAAGGCCGTGCTTGCCGTTGAAGGATCTGACGACACCGGCGCTGCCAAGAAGGTCAAGGCAGACGACCCCGGCAAGGAGATTCCCGGGTGCGTCGCCTATCGGGCCTTAGCGGCTGCCGACAAGCCAGGGAGCTCCGGCAAGCAGTACTGCAAGATCCACCGCACCAAGGGCCACGACCTCCAGAACTGCCGGCAAGTCGAGCTGCTTCCTGAGAAGCAGAAGGCCGAGTATGAGAGGCGGGACAAGGAGAAGGGCCAGGACGGTGCCGAGGGATCCGGTAAGAAGCGTGGCGGCCGAGGAGGCCGCCGCGACAAGGACAGCCAGCAAGAGAGGCCCGCCCGGGGCCGTGACAAGAAGCAAGAAGACGATGATCATGACGAGGACGACGAGTCCGGCGAGCAAGAGTTCCAGAAGGCTACAGAGGCCACGTGCGTCGACGGTGGCGCCTCGCTGCATACTTCTCACCGCCAACTCAAGCAGTGGGCGCGCGAGATTACAACAGCAGAGCCGTCGTTCGACGCTCAGAAGCCGCTGAAGTGGTCCAGCACGCCCCTCATCTTTGATGCCGAGGACCACCCTGACCGCACAACCGTGGTCGGGTGTTTGCCGTTGTTGCTTTCGCCAACAATACGCAACCTCAAGGTGAACAAGATGTTGGTCGACGGCGGGGCCGACCTGAACTTGATCTCGCCCGTCGTGATCAAAAGGCTGCAAATCCCTGATGGAGACCTCGAGGAAACGGGCACGTTTCAAGGGGTCAATCCGGGGAGGAGCCAGCTGAAGGGGAAGGTCACGCTGCCCGTGGCGTTTGGAGGGGAGTTGAACCACAGGACGGAGAGGATTGTCTTCGACGTGGCCGAGATCCCCTTGCCCAACAACGGGATCCTCGGCCGCCCAGCACTAGCCAAGTTCATGGCAGCGTCGCACTACGCCTACAACATGCTAAAGATGCCCGGGCCGTTGACCATCATCTCTGTCCCCTCCGACAAGAAGGACGCGTTGATTTGCGCCGACCAACTCTACCGGGAAGCAGTTGCAGCAGCTGCCGCCAACGCACTTGCTCCTGCCGCTGAAGCCCCGGGAGGGAAGAAGAAGCCCGGTAAGACCTCTCGCACCCACTCCGGCAAGCGCACCTCCTCGGAGTGTTGTGCTACTGTCGAGGACGTGCCAAAGAGCTCTATCGGCAAGAACAAGAAATCCAGAGCTGAGCCACCGCAGACCAAGAGGGTGTCCGTCAGGGAGGATGGCACGGGAGGGGCTTTCACCATAGGCTCCACCCTCGATAGCAAATAGGAAGGCGCGCTCGTCACCTTCCTACGGGCGAATGTCGATGTGTTTGCGTGGCAAGCATCCGGCATCCCCGGTGTTCCCAGGGAGGTGATTGAGCACCACCTAGATGTATGTCCTCGTGCGCGGCCCGTCAAGCAGAAGGTCAGAAAGCAGGCTCTGGAGAGGCAGGAGTTCATCACAGAGGAGATCAGGAAGTTGGAAGCGGCGGGTTTGGTGAGAGGAGTGCTCCACCCGACGTGGTTGGCCAATCCGGTAGTGGTGCGCAAGACAAATGGGAAGTGGAGGCTGTGTATTGACTACACAGATATCAATAAGGCTTGTCCTAAGGACCCCTTCCCGTTGCCGCGCATCGACCAGATTGTCGACTCCACCGCCGGGTGTGATCTGCTATCATTCCTCGACGCCTACTCGGGCTACCACCAAATATTCATGACGAGAGAAGATGAAGAGAAGACAATATTCATCACCCCATGTGGTACGTATTGCTTTTTACGGATGCCTTTCGGGTTGAAGAGTGTTGGCTCGACGTTTGCAAGAGCAGTCCAAATTGTTTGAACCCCAGCTCCATAGAAATATGGAGGCATACATGGATGACATAGTGGTCAAAACCAAGGACGGGGCAACTCTTGTGCAAGATCTGGAAGAGACATTTGCCAACCTGCGCAAGATCAACCTTAAGTTGAACCCTGAGAAGTGTGTCTTCGGCGTTCCGTCCGGCAAGCTTCTCGGATTCTTTGTGTCGCAGCACGGGATCGAGGCAAACCCAGACAAAATCAAGGCTATTGAACAGATTGAGGCACCCAAGCGGATCAAGGATGTGCGTCGGCTCACCGGCTGCGTCGTCGCCATGAGCCGATTCATCTCCTAGTCCATCGAGCGCGCCCTTCCATTCTTCAAAATCTTGAAGAAGGCAGGCCTGATGGAGTGGACTCCAGAAGCCGAAGCAGCGTTGTAGGATCTGAAGGAATACCTTTCCTCCATGCCAATACTGGTTGCGCCTAAACCACAAGAGCCGTTGCTGCTGTATCTAGCGGCAACGAATCAACTGGTCAGTGTCGCACTGGTGGCACAGAGGGAGGTCGACAAGGAGGCAGTGGCGACGGCAGAACCAGCGGACGGCGAGCCAAAGATTCCCCCGGCAGGACCTGGTGCCGGCAAGTCAAGGCCCCCGGCAGAGTCTGACGCCGTCGGGGCAACACCCGCACAGTCAAGCAAAGTGGTGCAGAAGAAGAAGATGATGCATCACCCGGTTTACTTTGTCAGCTCCCTCTTGCAGGGGGCTAGGTCGAGGTACTCCGGTGTGCATAAATTGCTCTTCGGCCTCCTTATGGCCTCGAGGAAGCTGCGTCATTACTTCCAAGCCCACGAGATCACTGTCGTCACCCGCCTCCCGCTACAACGGATACTGCACAACCCAGATGCAACCGGAAGGATTGTGGAATGGGCCTTGGAGTTGTCGAGCTTTGGGTCAAAGTTTGAAAGTACCTCAACAATCCAGAGCAGAATCTTGGCAGAGTTGATTGCGGAATGGACCTCAACACCTGATGAAGAAATCCAAGAGACCGCTCTCCCCGGCAAGGAAGCGGACCGCGACTGGATCATGTACTTTGATGGGGCCTTCTCGCTGCAAGGCGCCGGTGCCGGTGTGCTGCTTGTCGCACCCACCGGAGAGCACCTCAAGTACGTGATCCAGATGCACTTTCCCAGGGAGATGTCCACAAACAACACTACTGAGTACGAGGGGCTGCTTGCCGGTCTCAGGATCGCGGCAGACCTCGGGGTGAAGAAGCTCATCGTCAGGGGTGACTCGCAGCTTGTCGTCAGACAAGTCAACAAGGATTACCAGAGCCCATTGATGGAGGCCTACGTAGATGAAGTGAGAAAGCTGGAGGAGCGCTTTGACGGTATCCAAGCGGAGCACATTCCTCGAGCGGAGAACGACATTGCCGATTACCTGTCGAAGCGTGCTGCATTCAAGCTACCCGTGGAACCAGGTACCTTTTTGCTCCAGTTAACTCAGCCATCCGTCGAACCATCAACGGGGTGGAACAAGCGGAGGAAGTCAGGTCCCGGCAAGTACTTTCCCACCAAGCCCCCTGGGGCTGCCGGCAGGGATGCCGCCATGGACGCTGAGCCTGCCAAAGAGCAACTGGCTCCGGCAGGGCGTCAAGCCCTGGCCGTGGAGACAGCCGCTCCTATGGCAGAGGAAATGCCTTTGGTCCTTGCCGTCGAGCCCTAGGCTCCGGCGTGGGCGCAGCATACGGTCCGATTCCTCCAAACAGGGGAACTTCCTGAGGAGCAGGAAGAAGCGGAAAAAGTAGCCCGTCGGTCTGCCCTGTACCAGTTCGTCGATGACGTCCTGTACCGGAGAAGGCCGAACGGTGTGATATTGAAGTGCATCCGCCGGGAGGAAGGACTGGAGCTGTTGGCAGAGATACATGGCGGCATATGTGGCTCCCACATAGGGTCGAGGGCCCTTGCCGGCAAGGCGTTCCGACAAGGTTTCTTCTGGCCCACCGCCCTCCAGGATGCGACGACACTAGTAACCAAGTGTGAAGCGTGTCAGTTCCATTCAAAGAAGCTTCATCAACCAGCTCAAGCCCTTCAAACGATCCCTCTCTCCTGGCCATTCTCGGTCTGGGGGCTCGACATACTAGGCCCTTTCCCCCGTGCCGTCGGGGGCTTCTAGTACTTGTACGTTGCAATCGACAAGTTCACAAATTGGCCAGAGGTGGAACCAGTGAGGAAGGTGACAACACATTCAGCCGTCAAGTTCTTCAAGGGACTAGTCTGCCGTTTTGGTGTGCCAAACAGAGTCATCACCGACAACGGCACGCAGTTCACAAGCCACACCTTCATGCAGTACATTCAAGACCTCGGCAGCAAGGTCTGTTTTACTTCCGTGGCACACCCCCGGAGCAACGGCCAAGCAGAGAGGGCGAATGCTGAAGTGTTGCGAGGCCTGAGAACGAAGACCTTTGACAGGCTGCACAAGAGCGGAAGGCGCTAGATTGATGAGTTGCCGGCGGTTCTTTGGTCGATCAGGATGACGCCAAATCGAGCCACCAGTTAGACACCCTTTGCCCTAGTATATGGGGCGGAGGCAGTTCTCCCCACGGAACTCATATATGGGTCACCTCGAGTGCTCGCTTATGATGAGCTTGAGCAAGAGCAATTGCGGCAAGATGACGCGATGCTCCTTGAGGAAGATCGTCTTCAGGCGGCTGTGAGAGCAGCATGCTACCAGCAAGCCTTGCGCCGCTACCATAGCCGCAAGGTTCATGCCCGAAGCTTTGAGGAAGGAGACCTTGTTCTTCGGCGCGTTCAGTCGGCCAAGAATTCCAACAAGTTGACGCCGAAGTGGGAAGGCCCTTATCGGGTAATACAAGTCACCAGGCCTGGCGTAGTCCGCCTGGTGACCGAAGATGCCGTTCCAGTGAGTAACTCCTGGAACATCGAGCATCTTCGCAAGTTTTACCCATAAGGCGCGGCTTGCCGGGCCCCCCGACAAGCCACCTTTTGTACAAGCCTTGCCGGCAAGGCATGTAACCCTTTGTACAAAGCCAGGCGCAGACCCTGAGCACAAATAAATGAAGCGCTGGCGCCCTAAGTTATAGCATGCATGCTAAGTCAAGTCTCTTCCTTGGTTAGGGTTGATAGTGCTTAGCGGCGACTAACCCCTAGCCTAGAGGTCGAGTGCGTGTCTCTCTGTTCTTTTCTGTCCTCCTTTGGTTCGCAGGGCACATGGGCACTTCTGCTGAGCTACTTGGAAGAAAAGGAACAGACCGGCGTCCCGACCCCGGCAAACAAGAGTTGCCGGGGGCTGCAAGTACAAGGATCCAACCGCGGCAAGACAAGTTTGCCGGGGGCTGCAGATCCAGATAAGTTTTCCATCCTCTGTCATGCATTTCGGAACGGAACTGGGCATGTGAAACCTCGTTTTATCTCCAGGCTACCGTGCTCCCCTCTTTTTCTATACCTAAGGATTATCTCCTGGGTCCGGACTTGGTTGTAGCCGCGACAGCAAGGAGATAGAACGAGGAGCCTAAGCCCACTTCATCCCTGCCTCCGCCAAGGGCGCGAGAATGGTCGAGCGAAGTGAGGGGGACGGCAAGGCCTGTTGCCGGGCAAAAAACGTTTATCTTAAATAGTAACAAGGATTCGCTCGTTGTCGTGGGGTCCACCCATGAACGAAAACCCCGGCAAACATCCCTTTTTCATTAAAAAAACATCCCACACTGGTACAGTCCGTTCGGAATGAAAAACATGAGCAAGGGGATTACAAGTTCTAAATTTAACGAAGGCCCGAAGGCTTACAAACTAAAAAAGAGATGAGATGCCCATAATCCCTTTCTTGTCCCTCTCCTCAGGAGGCAGGTCAAGGAGGCGAAAGGGCAAAAGGGGCGCCTAGGCGAGCTATGAGCAGCAGAAAGCACCAAGAGAACACCTCGGTGGTTACCCAAGGGTGGGCCGGAGATGACGGTGCCGGGAAAGGAGTTGGAAGACGAGGCGGCAGGACGCCGGACACGCGACGAAGGCATCGGTGTATGCGTACTCCGAGTTGACGGCCTTGCCGCCCGCCCTCTTCCTCTTCTGTAGCCTCCCAACGCCAGCCGCCCAAGGAGACGGCCCCGAGAAGTTCAAGGAGCTGGCCCCTCCCACGGCAAAACTCCGCCGGAGGAGCGGCCAGGTGCAGATGCTGCTGTTGCCGTACCCGCCCAGGCGCGAGGCGTCCGACGCCTAGTCGGACTCGTCCCCGTCATCTGCCCCGCTGTCCTCCTCGTCACTTTCGCTCGAGGAAGAGCTTCCATCGTCGGAGTCTCCGTCGAGGAGCTCTCCACGCAGCACTTCATGCGAGTTCCAAACTCTCCGAAGACCTTGACGGAGAGCAACCCGTCCTCCATTAATTTGAAGTATCGGACGAGCCCCGCCGTCAGGCTGTGGATGCGAGCGAACGTCTTCCATCCACGGCGGAGGTACATGACCCGAGGAGCCGGGAAGTCGACGTCGACCCGCGTGCCCCCATTCCCACAGCCCCTCATGTGCAACATGAGGGTCTGGGGGGGGGGCACGCTCCATCTCCCGAGCAAACGGGGCGGGAAGACGAAGACGACGACGCGGAGGCCGGCGCAGCCTGATGAAGAACTCGCGGGGCTGGTCTCCAACGTGGCCCTCCATCGGGAAAGGCATCATTGGCGGGGGCGAGGCCGGCGCGCCGCCCCGTCCTCCTATTCCCCGAGCACCATGCCTCTGCCACGGCTTCACCCACGGCCTCGCCCCTCCCCCTTCCCCTCGCGGCCGGCTCCACCACCGCGGGCTCAGGAGGAGGAGGGACGCACTGTCGAGCGGCGACCCTCGCCGCCACCGTCGAGGGACCGGGGTTCCCTTTCTCCATGGCGGATGAGAGGAAGAAGCAGAAGCAGGAGGAGATAGAAGATAGAAGAATGCGGCATGCCATCCCCCTTCCCTCTCCTTATAAAGGGGTGGGGTCGGGGCACGGCCGCCCCGCTCGGCCAATCCAGCCACCACAGGTGCAGCGAATCGAGATCGACCCGCTGCCCCAACCAGCGACGGCCCGGTTTCCCACCTCCACCGCTTGCCACCCCAGGCGCATGAAGGACGCGTGGCGAACGTGCCGAACCAAGGGGATGGGTGAAGCGACCTCTCCCCACCCCATGATCGTGGGGTGTGGACGCCTTGAAGACCGCAACCCGGCCCCATTCAGTAAATGGGTCGCGCCTTTACACCTCTCCCTCTTCAAGGGGAAGGCGCGAGCCACCCCTGTACCGTGATGTGACGCATGCCTGCGGAAACCGCCCCACGCATGCCACCCACATCACACACGCCCCATTCCCACGTCGCGCACTCAACGCGGGTCATGGGGAAGCACAGCGGGCGAAGAGTTACTGCGGTGAAAATCCGCCCCGCCTGCCCGCGCATCGTTTTGGGCCTGGCCCAACAACGTGTCGCGCTTATGTGTGGCCTAGGCCCGGGGGCTCCTGTCGGTGTACAAAAGTAGGGGCTCTCCTTTTGACCCCTTTACTTGTGCACGGGCAGTCAGAGCCGCGCGCCGCAGCCACACGAAGCAGGGCAAGGGAGGGAAGCCGGAGAGAAGCCGAAGTACAAGACAGCCAAGGCAACGCCAAGGCCAAGAACACAAAGAAGCAGAAATACGAAGCAGGCTCCCCCGGCAAAATCCTTGCCGGGGCAGCCTCAGCAGCCCCGACAAGATCCTTGCCGGGGCAGCTCGCCCACACCAGCAGAGTGAGCCACCCTCGAGCCCACGGGCTCCAACTCAACCAACCATGTTGGAACTAGGGCTCGGGAGGCACTTCCGTGCTGGCATGCAGATCTTTGTAAAGACAAGGAGTGTCCAAGATCAGATCAGGATTGAACGACGACGATCCTCGGCAAGATCCTTGCCAAGGAAAGCCACAAGATCCCCGGCAAAATCCTTGCCGGGGACGATAGCGCACCACGGCAAGACCCTTGCCGGGCCACCCGGCAAGGCTCTCACCGAGGACGCCAGCGGGGCCACTGCCAGGCCCGCACCAGCCAGGTCTCCACCGCCGTTCGCATGCAGCTGCCAGCCCAACCAACTGGGCAGGCACCTGCGTGGCAACATGCAGCTCCCAGGCCAACTCATCAAGTGCCTGCGTGGCGGCATGCAGATCTTCGTGAAGACCCTACCACCGCGCCACCTCAGCTGCCTGACTGCCTACATGGTGCCGCACGCATCGCTGGCCAGGGCGCGTGTCGAAGAGAGGAGGAGCGGCGGCGGACGGGACGGGCCTCACCCCCGTCCCCGATAAAGCTAGGGGACACCTCAGCGGCGCATTAAATGCGTCTTGTCCTATAATCCAAGCGATAGGCTCGTAGCACTGCATGCCTTTCCACCTCCTGTGTGCCACTGTGGCAGCCCCTTTCGACTATAAAAGGAGGCCCATGGTGTACTGGAGAGGGATTCGGCTCTTTTGAACCACGCAGCCACCGCAGCTAGTTCAGGAGCTCAAGAACACTCAATACAACCACCAAAGCAGGACTAGGGTTTTACGCATCCTTGCGGCCCGAACCTGGGTAAACGATCCTTGTGCTGATTACTAATCCTGCTCTTCTCACAACCCTGCGCCCCGGCAACCGTAGTAGGGATTCTTGTGATCCCATAGGTGTCGTTCCACACCGACAGTAGTTCTATATACACAGATTGTCGACAAGTGGAATATGTAATGAAAAAAAAGATGGCATGAGATAATTCACACATATGATGCCTGGCTACATGGCGGTGCATAATTCACATATATGATAACTGGCTGAAAAACATGGCATTGCATAATTCCCACATACTCCCTCCATTCCTAAATATTTATCTTTTTAGAGATTTCAAATGGACTACTACATACGGACATATATAGACATATTTTGCTGCGTATGTAGTCACTTGTTGAAATCTCTAAAAAGACACATATTTAGGAACGGTGGGAGTATGATATAGGAACCAAACAGGTGGCATTCACACAAAGCAAATCTAAACTAAGCTGATGACATATAAGATGAATAATGTAAGCAATGTGAGGCGCCATATGCATGATATGACCAACATCAGCATGCCAGGTTAGAGCAAACACCTCAGGTGCTAAATAGGAGTGGTCGGCTCCCTCTGAATCCCCATCTGAATAGTTATCTTCCTTTGGAATACAATCTGGAATGGCAGGAGGGGGGGGGGCACTTCGCCCACCATGGAGCGGCGTCTGCATGACATTGTATTCCCACAAAACGCTCTTCTCTTTTTTTCTCTACATGTTCAGTACGATTGTGTACAATAACTGACATGCATAATAAAAAATTAGTTAGATTTTGTAAGGCCTAAGGGGTGCATGCAGAAATCAAGACTGATGGTAGCAAACGAGTGGATAGATCCAAAACTAATGATGGCAGGTAGATTATAGCTTCAGTTAAAAAGATAGACAATGGATCATCTACTGTTTGTTGCCCACCCAACATGAACCACATAGAAGACCCCAGATGAACAAGATAGTAGACAGATACTATTCGTTGTTGCCTCGATATGAGACCCACGTGCATTTTAAAACTCAAGTTTGAACGATAAAGTAGCAGGTAATAATAACCGATGTATAACGTAAGCAAACATGAAAGACTGCGACCTCTCTTACGGAACTGTGTAGTCCTCAGGTTCATCTGCTTAGTTGATGATGGTAATGCAGTTGGCATGGTTGCTGGCAACGGGGAAGATGATCTGAGGCGGCAAAAGAAAGTTTGCAGGGGGAATCTCTGCTGCAGTGAACGCTTCTGTCGATGGTGCACCTCAGGTGGGGTGGATGACGGCACGGCAGGAGCAGGACATAACACACAGAGTTCTCTTTGACGCCTATCTAAAAATGAAGTAAATCTGTAAGGGCTCCTTAGAATTAGAGGATTATATAAACGCAGGGATAGGAAAAACACAGGAATAGGATAGGAATGCACGTGCAAAACAGAGCATTTGGAAACATAGGATTTCTGTGAACTTCGGTGTTTGGTTCATATGAATTGGAAGAACACAGGAATGGAGAAACATGGTCAAAGTAAAGTCAAACCACGTGAAAATGAAAAAAATAAGAATCTTATTAAGCCAGTAGTGCAATTAGTCCTGTTCTTCATGCATATTAATTTGAAAAGGACGTCCAACTAGATATTAAAATTCCTACCATTTTTCATTGAAAGAGACACCAAAGGAAAAAAATCCTTCAGTTTTGCTTTGCTCCACTCCTAACCAAATGCATGAATAGTAGTACCATAGTAGTTCCATAGCAAAGGATCCCTGAGGGATCGACATGAATGCATAGTAACAAAGTGATGCAACGAGTGTACAACCTCTTTGGCATAGCCTTGTCGACCTCATCATCATTGGGTTGGACGTGGAGGGTGGTGATGCTGGTATGACTGTCGAAGGCGGGGAAGAAGATATGAGGCCTCTGGAAACGGCGCCGAGGGTACTGCTCCGCTGTGATGGACGGTTCCATCGTTGGAGGAACTCTAGTGAGGTGTACGGCGGCGAGGCTGAAGCAGGACAAGACAGACAACGTTAATCCGAAGTGGGACTCTAATATCATCTGCAATAGAGGATGTAAAATACATCACCAAAAAGTGCTAGATGTAAAATGCATCAGCCGCGCCATGGTCGCTCCGACAGATGCTGTAAATACTGTTTACTCTGAACTTAACTGAAGAAACTGAACTTTACAGTCGAAACTGAATTTTACTGTCGAAACTGATTGAACTAGTAGAAGAGCATTGATAGATGTTTAGGGCGTTCGAGCACTAGTAGCAGAGAAGCGGTGATCTAAATCTGCAGACGCTCAAGCAGGAAACACACTAGCAGAGAGCAAGTCGTGCAGTAGAACCGCGAGCGAGTGCTAAAGTAGCAACTCCTGTAGCTGCCGGAGGTCGTGCAGCAGTAGCAGCAGCACGAGCGAGAGCAAGAGTAGAGAAGCAACACAAACGAGAGCAAGAGCAGAGCAGCAGCGCGACCGACAGCAATAGCAGAGCAGAGCAGCAGCACGAAGTGGTCGCCGAGGAAGCAACGACATGGGGGAGAGACACTGTGGATGAAGTGGTCGGCGACAGCGCTGTCGATGGAGACCCGCCATGGCTGCTCGGTATCGAGCACCGGCAGCCCCGTGAGATCGAATAAAAGATAAAATGCATCGGTGAGTGCAGAACCTCCTTGGTGGCACCGAGTTGGCCTCGGCTTCATCGGGGGAATTGGTGAGGGTGCTGCGGTTCCGGTGGGGCAGGTCAAGATGGCACTGTGGGGATGGAGGTGGTGCGATAGATGAGGCAAACATCAGGGCAGCTCCTTGGAGGTGGAGGAAGGGGCGGCTGATCCGGCGGGACGACGAGATCGACGACGGATCCTCATCCGGTGCGGTGGATGAGGGACAGCGAGCTGTTGCGGTGGACGACGTCGTCGGGGAAGAGTCTCTGGCTGGGCGGCGGTTGGGAGGCCGACCGAGGAGCGTGGGGTTTCGTGGGTTTTAGCGGCCTCGGTGTACGAATGGGGGGAGGAAGGGGAAGGTAGGGGGAGCCATGGCTTAGGGACGCGTTTGTCCGAAATGTTGGGTAAGTTACCAGCGTACCCCCACCGGTTTTGACACCGCGACGTCGAGCCGACATTTCCGGCTGAGGGCTAGAAGGGGGATTTCGCGTGTCTGGGCTGTGGGAGAGATTTCGGATGAGGAGGGAGTTTTCGCATGCGTCGAAATTCCGGGATACCAAGGCGCGACGCGGGTTGAAGAGGCGGGAGTTTCAAAGCAGACGAGACAAAAGATACTCGAGCTTAAAATTTCGAGATAACAAGGCGTGGATTCATTGTTCGGCAGAACAAACTTAACATGTACAAAAAACAATTCATACAAGACACAAGAGAGTCATGTCCCCTTTTACTATATTGCTATAAATGTCATTGAGAAAACTACAAGAAAAATGTAAAAAATTTGGGAGAACAAGATTACCCTATACAGTACCAAATCGATTCGCACTTCCCTCAACAAGAACAAAAAACAAATCAATTCCCACCAAAAGAAAGAGTCAGGTCCATTTTTATATAATTACAAATGCCAGGATCTCGAATTTTAATTTTTGAATCCACGTTATGTTTAATTCGAATATATCGTTAGGTGACCTTGCGGTTTATAATGGATGTAGTCCTACATTTTGATCTTCCATCATATATGAACATTTTACTCCACCCTATGAACATATATATTGTCGTCTACCATATGGACTAAATTTGAATTAATTTTCCTTATTTGAATACGATTGTTGTCAAGTTATACAATCATTTAAATATTATCTTGATAACAAAAAACACGCATATAGCCGTAATCATATTTCACTATAAACTACATGTAACATACGATCTCCAATTCAAATATGTGTATCCATTTTATGTTGAATTCAAATCAGAGTACATTGGTCTAGGTGGCAAGATGTTCGGGATAATCTAAACCCTGTTTTCATATGTATATAATTCCTGGTTGAATTGGGACAAGTTTTTGTATAAGCTTCTTGCAAAACCGGAGATTCTCTCAACAAGCCTCGTGGTTCCGAGAGGGAACGTGTCGCCTTTGTGTGCGAAACAATATACGCTGCCTCCCCCTAGATTTTCTTTACAAAGGCAACATAGAACTATATGAGTGCCCTGTTAAATTTTTGGAATTATTCCGGGTTCGTTTGGCCTTTTTTATACATTAATTGAGTTTCTGGACATTTAATATGCATAATCCAAATTTGAACTGCAAGCACATGTTCCGGTGCACCAAAGTTGGTTGAAAAATCACATCTGTGTCCTTGGGTGAATTTCTAGGTACCATGCAAGAAATGGGAATGAAATTCAAACATCTGGGCGTCGTGACTAGGCCGAGAATGTGACGCCCCCGATTCAATCGTACACTAATCATGCACGCAAATGTGTATGATCAAGATCAGGGACTCACGGGAAGATATCACAACACAACTCTACAACATAAATAAGTCATACAAGCATCATAATACAAGCCAGGGGCCTCGAGGGCTCGAATACAAGTGCTCGATCATAGACGAGTCAGCGGAAGCAACAATATCTGAGTACAGACATTAGTTAAACAAGTTTGCCTTAAGAAGGCTAGCACAAACTGGGATACAGATCGAAAGAGGCGGAGGCCTCCTGCCTGGGATCCTCCTAACTACTCCTGGTCATCATCAGCGGGCTGCATGTAGTAGTAGGCACCTCCGGTGTAGTAGGAGTCGTCGTCGACGGTGGCGTCTGGCTCCTGAGCTCCGGCATCTGGTTGCTACAACCAGGTAGAAGGAAAGGGGGAAAAGAGGGAGAAAAGCAACCGTGAGTACTCATCCAAAGTACTCGCAAGCAAGGAGCTACGCTACATATGCATGGGTATATGTGTAAAGGGCCATATTGGTGGACTGAACTGCAGAATGCCAGAATAAGAGGGGGATAGCTAATCCTGTCGAAGACTATGCTTCTGGCAGCCTCCATCTTACAGCATGTAGAAGAGAGTAGATTGAAGTCCTCCAAGTAGCATCGCATAGCATAATCCTACTCGGCAATCCCCTCCTCGTCGCCCTGTTAGAGAGCGATCACCGGGTTGTAGCTGGGACTTGGAAGGGTGTGTTTTATTAAGTATCCGGTTCTAGTTGTCATAAGGTCAAGGTACAACTCCGGGTCGTCCTTTTACCGAGGGACACGGCTATTCGAATAGATAAACTTCCCTGCAGGGGTGCACCACATAACCCAACACGCTCGATCCCATTTGCCCGGACACACTTTCCTGGGTCATGCCCGGCCTCGGAAGATCAACACGTCGCAGCCCCACCTAGGCACAACAGAGAGGTCAGCACGCCGGTCTAAATCCTATGGCGCAGGGGTCTGGGCCCATCGCCCATTGCACACCTGCACGTTGCGAACGCGGTCGGAAGCAGACCTAGCCTAGCAGGCGTTCCAGTCCAATCCGGCGCGCGCCACTCAGTCGCTGACGTCACGAAGGCTTCGGCTGATACCACGACGCCGAGTGCCCATAACTGTTCCCGCGTAGTTGGTTAGTGCGTATAGACCAAATGGCCAGACTCAGATCAAATACCAAGATCTCGTTAAGCATGTTAAGTATCCGCGAACGCCGACCAGGGCCAGGCCCACCTCTCTCCTAGGTGGTCTCAATCTGCCTGTCGCTCCGCCACAAAGTAACAGTCGGGGGCCGTCAGGAACCCGGGCCCACCTCTACCGGGATGGAGCCACCTGTCCTTTCAGCCCCCTCATCAGAATCACTTGCGGGTACTCAACGAGCCGACCCGACTTTAGTCACCACATGTGTTATGTATATAAATTATATAGTATATACCCGTGATCACCTCCCGAAGTGATCATGACCCAGTAGTATAGCATGGCAGACGGACAAGAGTGTAGGGCCACTGATGGAACACTAGCATCCTATACTAAGCAGTAGGATAGCAGGTAAGGGTAACAACTGTAGCAACAATGACAGGCTATGCAACAGAATAGGATTAACCGAAATCAGTAACATGCTACACTACTCTAATGCAAGCAGTATCGAGAACAATAGGCGATATCTGGTGATCAAGGGGGGGCTTGCCTGGTTGCTCTGGCAAGAAGGGTTCGTCGTCGATGTAGTCGACCACAGGGGTACGGGCATCGGTCTCAGGGTCTACCGGAAAGAAGTAACGAAGGGGTAACACAATAAATAACAGAGCAATCAAAGCATCACAAAGCATAACATGACAAACGCGGTGCTAGATGTGCCCTAACGCGGTAGTAGGTGATATCGGCAAAGGGGGAAAACATTCGGGAAAGTGTTACCGGTGTTTCACGTTTTCGGACAGATGAACCGGAGGGGGAAAGTTGCGTGTTTGCTATGCTAGGGATGTGTGACAGGCGAACAGGCTGCGTATCCGGATTCGTCTCGTCGTTCTGAGCAACTTTCATGTAGAAAGTATTTTCATCTGAGCTACGGTTTATTTTATATGATTTTCTAAAGTTTTCAATCATTTCTAGAATTTATTTAATTATTTTAATTCAACATTATCCAGAATAGTGCATGATGGTCAAACTGACGTGTGGGTCCCGCATGTCATACTCTGTTTATTCTAATTAGGATCTAACTAATCTAATTATTGTTTAATTAATTAACAATAGTTAATTAGGTTAACTAAACATGATTAATTAAGTTAATTAATTAATTAAATTTATTATTATTATTTAAATCTTTTTTTAAACATTTCAGGGGCGTGGGCCCCGAATGGCAGTGGCCTATTAGGCCAAACGGGCGCTGGTGCTTGCGGTTACGGGCTGCGGGCGCTGGGCGCGAGCGGCGCCCGACCAGGCAAGGACCGAGCGGCGCAGATGAGCTCCGGCATCGGGCGACGACCGGGGCCACGGCGAGGCCAGCCGGGAACGGCACCGGCGAGGCCGGCCGAGTGGCGGCCTGCAGCAGAGGACGACGGGGGGGGGGGGGGGGTCACGCGAGGGGGTGGTGGAGGCGGCTGCGGCCGGAGACGAGACCACAGCAGGGCAGGGAGCCAAGGCGGGCGCGGCAGAGGGGGCGAAATCACTGCGGCAGCAGGAGGCGACCACAGGGGCGCTCGAGAGCGCGGACGGGCGCGGGCACGACGCGGTGAGGGAGAGTGAGGACGAGAGGGAGGGGCTCACTGGGGCCGTAGGGTAAGGGGCAGCGTTGCTCGGGGCGGAGGACGGGGACGAGGCCATCGACGGAGAGGACGACGAGGAGGAGGTTGACGGGGGGGGGGGCGTAGATCCGATGAGGGGGTTGTGGTAGAAGAGCTCCGGTGGGGGGGGGGGTTTAACCCAGCGAACGGCGACAACAGGGTGGTCCTCCTTGCGGCGGCGGTGGGCGACGGTGACGGTGAAGGGTCGCGGCAACGGGGTCGGGGCTCCCTTCCGTGATCCAGAACATGGGGGGGCGAAGTGGGGAATGTGGGGGAGTGTGAGGGAGAGGGGCTAGGGTTTCGGTAGGGTGGATAAGGGGAGTGGGGTTGGCCGGCCTGGCGGCCCAAAGGACAGATGGGTTGAAGCCCAGTGGGACATGGGGGCTTCTTTCTATTTAGTTTTCTTTTTCTTTTTATTTATTTATTTCTTTCCTATTTTATTTTAGTTACATTTTATTTCAGTTTTAGTAAAAATTATCACTAACACCTAAATTGGTACTTTTAAATAAACTACTGCCACATTAATTCTTATCCCAACTAAAATAGTTTAATATTTTATAAAATTCAAAAGGCATTTATTTAATTATTTAACCTACAGTTTTAATTATTTTGAACACTTAATCATTTTATTAAATTTAAGTTTCTTCACCACTATTACCCAGGATTTATTTAACACATTTACAACATTTTAGTTTTCACTTTTGAAAACTTTAACTGTTCGACTTGATCTTAAATTTGAATTTGGATCGGTTCTAAACTAGAATGAGATTAGCAACAGTAATCGTGGTGACGTGGCATCATTACCAGAGGGTTACTCTAGCTTGATTACCCGGGCGTCACAGAGAACATGGAGAAACTTGGTTTTTAAATTAATGTAAATCCAAAACTCGCCTGGAAATCATGAAACTTGGCATGGTGTCATGTCATGGCACTAACATGCTATGGTAAAAAATTGGGCCAATTTGGAACAAGATTTGGTAGAAGCTTCTTGCAAACCGGACCTTCTCTCAAGAAGGCTCGTGGTTCTGAGAGGGAACATGTCACCTTTGCATGTGAAACGATATACGCTGCCCCCTTGAGTTTCTTTACAGAGGCAACATAGAAGTACATGAGTGCCTTGTTAAATTTTGGAATTATTCCGGGTTTGTTTGGCCCTTTTATACATTAATTGATTTTCTGGTCATTTAATGTGCATAATTCAAATTTGAACTACAAGCACATACTCCCGTGCACCAAAGTTGGTTGAAAAATCACATGTGTGTCCTCGGGTGAATTTCTAGGTCCCATGCAAGAAATGGGAATGAAATTAAAACATCTGGGCATCGTGGCTCGGCCGTGAACATTGAGAAACTTGGTTTTAGAATTCTTGTAAGTCCAAAGCACGCCTGGAAATCATGAAACTTGGCATGGTGTCATGTCATGCTACTACCATGCTGTGGTAAAAAAAATTGGCCGAATAGGAACAACTTTTGGTACAAGCTTCTTGCAAACCGGAGCTTCTCTCATGAAGGCTCGTGGTTCTGAGAGGCAACGTGTCACATTTGAGTGCGAAACAATATATTCTGCCCCCCTTGAGTTTCTTTATAGAGGCAACATAGAACTACATGAGTGCCCTGTTAAATTGTGGAATTATTCCGGGTTCGTTTGTCTTTTTTTATACATTAATTCATTTTCTGGTCATTTAATGTGAATAATTCAAATTTGAACTACAAGCACATGCTCCCGTGCACCAAAGTTGGTTGAAAAACCACATGTGTGTCCTTGGGTGAATTTCTAGGTCCCATGCAAGAAATGGGAATGAAATTAAAACATCTGGGCATCGTGGCTCAGCCATGAACATTTAGAAAATTGGTTTTAGAATTCTTGTACATCCAAAACACGCCTGAAAATCATGAAACTTGGCATAGTGTCATGTCATGCTACTCCCATGCTGTGGTAAAAAAATTGGCCGAATAGGAACAAGTTTTGGTACAAGCTTCTTGCAAACCGGAGCTTCTCTCAAGAAGCCTCGTGGTTCTGAGAGGCAACGTGTCACATTTGAGTGCGAAACAATATATGCTGCCCCCTTGAGTTTCTTTAGAGAGGCAACATAGAACTACATGAGTACCCTATTAAATTTTGGAATTATTCCGGGTTCGTTTGGCCTTTTTTATACATTAATTGAGTTTCTGGTCATTTAATGTGCATAATTCAAATTTGAACTACAAGCACATGCTCCCGTGCACCAAAGTTGGTTGAAAAACCACATGTGTGTCCTCGGGTGAATTTCTAGGTCCCATGCAAGAAATGGGAATGAAATTCAAACATCTTGGCATCGTGGCTCGGCCGAGAACATTGATAAACTTGGTTTTAAAATTCTTGTAAATCCAAAACATGCCTGAAAATCATGAAACTTGGCATGGTGTCATGTCATGGTACTACCATGCCCTGGTAAAAAAAATGGCCGAATAGGAACAAAATTTGGTAGAAGCTTCTTGCAAACCGGACCTTCTCTCAAGAAGGCTCGTGGTTCTGAGAGGGAACGTGTCACCTTTGAGTGCGAAACAATATACGCTGCCCCCTTGAGTTTCTTTACAGAGGCAACATAGAAGTACATGAGTGCCTTGTTAAATTTTGGAATTATTCCGGGTTTGTTTGGCCCTTTTATACATTAATTGATTTTCTGGTCATTTAATGTGCATAATTCAAATTTGAACTACAAGCACATGCTCCCGTGCACCAAAGTTGGTTGAAAAATCACATGTGTGTCCTCGGGTGAATTTGTAGGTCCCATGCAAGAAATGGGAATGAAATTAAAACATCTGGGCATCGTGGCTCGGCCGTGAACATTGAGAAACTTGGTTTTAGAATTCTTGTAAATCCAAAACACGCCTGGAAATCATGAAACTTGGCATAGTGTCATGTCATGCTACTACCATGCTGTGGTAAAAAAAATTGGCCGAATAGGAACAAGTTTTGGTACAAGCTTCTTGCAAACCGGAGCTTCTCTCATGAAGGCTCGTGGTTCTGAGAGGCAACGTGTCACATTTGAGTGCGAAACAATATATTCTGCCCCCTTGAGTTTCTTTATAGAGGCAACATAGAACTACATGAGTACCCTGTTAAATTGTGGAATTATTCCGGGTTCGTTTGTCCTTTTTTATACATTAATTGAGTTTCTGGTCATTTAATGTGAATAATTCAAGTTTGAACTACAAGCACATGCTCCCGTGCACCAAAGTTGGTTGAAAAACCACATGTGTGTCCTCGGGTGAATTTCTAGGTCCCATGCAAGAAATGGGAATGAAATTCAAACATCTGGGCATCGTGGATCGACCGAGTACATTGAGAAGCTTGGTTTTCAAATTCTTTCAAATCCAAAACACGCCTGAAAATCATGAAACTTGGCATGGTGTCATGTCAAGGTACTACCATGCTGTGGTAAAAAAATTGGCAGAATAGGATTAAGTTTTGGTATAAGTTTCTTGCAAACCGGAGCTTCTCTCTAGAAGGCTCATGGTTCTGAGAGGGAACGTGTCACCTTTGTGTGCATAATTCAAATTTGAAATAGAAGCACATGCTCCAGTGCACCAAAGCTGGTTGAAAAATCACATGTGTGTCCTCGGGTAAATTTCAAGGTCCCATGCAAGAAATGGGAATGAAATTCAAACATCTGGGCGTCGTGGCTCGGCTGGAAACATTGAGAAACTTGGTTTTTTTAATTCCTATAAATCCAGAACACGCATGAAAATCATGAAACTTGGCTTGGTATCATGACATGGCACCAACACGCTGTGGTAATTTTGTTGTCTGATTTGCGAAGGCGCACACATTAACAATCAACAAAATCATTTTGGAAGAAGTGTTGTCACGTTACAATCGGAAACACAAGTATTATTGAAACCATGGGCGTTCTATTTACCATTTACTTGCCGCCACACATCCCCTTTTTTTATTAGTTAGGAGGCGCTGTGCAGGGTAGCTATTTGAGTACGGGAGGCGTGCGATCAGACCCCTGCGCGTGCTTATCGGGAGGAGAGCCCTTTGACCTCCATCTGCCGTCCACGTCTCTCCCAAGGTCTCCATTAATGGCGCCTGAGCCTTTGTTTAATGGCGTGGCAATGTCTCACTCGACTAAAATTTAAGAGAGAAAAAAGAAAATCTGAAAAGAAAATTTTGCACGGATCTTGATGTAAGATCTGACGGACCTATATTGCATCTACTGCGACTTATAGCAAGACGGATGAATATATATATATAAGGACGACGAGAGTGGATAACAATAGTCTTACATAACTAGGAAGATAATTAAAAAAGCCACATACAGCTATATCCGAAATACACAAGGGCAACAGAAGAAGGAAGACGCATACAACGATCTGGCTCGCTGATCTCTACTTTCTTTATGCACTGCAGGTCGCGGAGACTAGTTCTTGCGACGAGCGGCGATGATCTCTTTCATCAGTTTCATGTCCTTAATACGCTGCTTGGCAGCATCCACGGATTCCTCCACCAGCCTGTTGCGCTCTATGCGGAGCATGGCATTCTCGTCCATAAGTTTCTTGATGATGACGCCCGTCCTCTGCAACAAGGCAGCGGTCTCCTCTGCCTGCTTCGCCCTTCCAGCGATCTTCGCCCTCAGCAGGTCGCGCTCGGCCCGGAGCTTCGCATTGCCCTCCCCAAGTTGCCGGATGACGCCGGTAGCCTCGTCCTGCAACCTCGCTCAGTCGGAGATCTGATCCATCTGGCTATGGACCATCGCATACATACGCCTGTAAGAGTCCTCGCCTGCCCGCGAGAAATTTTCCCAGGCCTCCGCGGCACGGCGGGACCTCCGTGCTGCTTCGGCGGCGCGGCGGGACATCTCTGCTACTTCCGTGGTGTGGCCGGACCAGTCTGCTACATCGACGGCGCGGCGGGACCTCTGTGCTGCTACTGCTGCGCGCCTGGACATGTCGGCTGCTTTCGCGGCGAGCCAGGACATCTCTCGTGCTTCCTCTTCCATGCTCGCCTCTCCTTGGTGGAAATCTCTCGACCCAGAACTCACGCTGGCCATGGCTTGATTGACTTGATTGTTTTTTGTGGATGAGGAGTTGAGGAGGAATGTGCAGTCATCTTGGCATAGTAGTAGTAGTATTTATAACCGAGTACTACTAATACGCTCCTAAGTGGGAAACCATTTAGGTTGTGATCAGTGTGAACAGGTTTGCAATTAAATATAGCGTGGTAGTAGTAGTAATTTGGAATGTGACGAGACACACTCAAAATTTATTGACGGTTCTAGTTTCGAAGTGCGACACTATTCCCGGATGGCGTAACGTGGGCACGTGTTCTCGGCCGTGGTGTAGCATACGCCATGGTACTAGTTCTTTTTCTACTGCTGTGTACGTGCAAAAACTGGCACCATCGGATACATATCTTACGCTTATTGGGGCGTTCGACCGGAATAGCCTCGTGGCGAGCTATAGACTAATCTTTTTTTAGACGCATTACACCTATCTCTCGGGACTTCTCGCACGCACCATCAGTGCTCCCTAGGTCGATGCCACCCACATACACTTGTACTCTGAGTTTAGTACATTATACAGGAATCGAAGAGGTGCACGCACGCACTCGTCCTCTCTCACACACGCATCTATAGCTACGAATTGTAGTGTTCTCAACCATCCGATTGTCTCTATCATAGGTTTCACGTTGCTCCTTGGCCTTGAGATTGAGAAATTTAAAACGCGGAGGCTAAGATGCAGGCGCGAGGTTTTGGTTCATGTGCGGGCCGCACACGGCACCAACACGACACGAGCCTCGTCTTCCTGGTGCGCATGCAGTCGGGTGAGTTGTCCAAGCATAGACACAACAAGGTCCTTTTCGAAAAAAGACACAACCAGGCCCTCATTGGTATCCGCGCCTCGACTTTTTTTTGCGGGTGATCCGCGCCTTGACTTAGCCTGGTCATAGTGGAGAGTAACATAGACTAGTTACTAGTCTATGTTACTAGTACCTTCATAGTGGGTAGTGTCATATATGTGATAACATAGTACTACATGTCTTCATTTATTACTTTGTAGACTCATTTTGCATTGGAAAGCGCTATGTTACTCTATTTGCCTCTCTCCTCTTTAATTACTTGCCACCTCATCATTTTTACTTACGTGGCATCTATGTTACTACCTATGTTACTCCTACTATGACCAGCCTCATGCGCAGAGAAATTAGGATCGGAGGGAGTACTACTAGTAGTACTACTTTAATGTGTCGCGTCAACTCGCACAAGTATGCGACACTTTCTGAACAAACAAGCATATAAGTTGTTATACTTACTTCTTATAAGCAGTTATACTTCTTACCCAAAGGATCTTTATATCCAACAGACACAAAACATCCGTTCGACTGTTGGAAATTCCTTTAACTGCTGATCTGATGTCGAAGTAATTACTGCATCGCCACCAAAGCCCACCATCTCTTAAGCTAAAGTAGACCAAGCTAACCCCTATATGAGCATATTACTAAGATAAACAGAAGGCACTGTAGAATCATTTAGGACGTGAGCTTGTCAATCTGAATGTCGAGGGACACCAGCTTAGCCCCGGCACTTAGAGTAGTGATTTGCTTTATTATACTAACGGATCTTACCGAGTTTTCTGTTGAAGTTTTGTGTGGATGAAGTGTTCGATGATCGAGAAGGTCTCGATGTGAGAAGAAGGAAGAGAGGCAAGAGCTCAAGCTTGGGGATTCCCGAGGCACCCCAAGTAAATATTCAAGGAGACTCAAGCGTCTAAGCTTGGCGATGCCCCGGAAGGCATCCCCTCTTTCTTCAACAAGTATCGGTATGTTTTCGGATTCGTTTCGTTCATGCGACATGTGCAAATCTTGGAGCGTCTTTTGCATTTAGTTTTCTCTTTTCTTTTATGCACCATGCTGGTATGAGATAGTCCTTGGTTTATTCATAGAATGCTCGATGCACTTCACTTATATCTTTTGAGTATGGCTTTATAGAATGCTTCATGTGCTTCACTTATATCATTTGAAGCTTGGATTGCCTGTTTCTCTTTACATAGACAACCGCCTTTTGTAGAATGCTCTTTTGCTTCACTTATATTTGTTAGAGCGTGGGCATATATTTTGTAGAAAGAATTAAACTCTCGTGCTTCACTTATATCTCTTTAGAGAGATGTCAGGAACTGGTCATTCACATGGTTAGTCATAAAACCCTACATAAAACTTGTAGATCACTGAATATGATATGTTTGATTCCTTGCAATAGTTTTGCGATATAAAGGTGGTGATATTAGAGTCGTGCTAGTTGAGTAATTGTGAAATTGAGAAATACTTGTGTTGAGGTTTGCAAGTCCCGTAGCATGCAGGTATGGTGAACTGTTATGTAACGAAGTTGGAGCATGAGGTGTTTATTGATTGTCTTCCTTATGAGTGGCGGTCGGGGACGAGCGATGGTCTTTTCCTACCAATCTATCCCCCTAGGAGCAGGCGCATAGTACTTTGTTTCGATACCTAATAGACTTTAGCAATAAGTATGTGAGTTCTTTATGACTAATGTTGAGTCCATGGATTATACGCACTCTCATCCTTCCATCATAGCTAGCTTCTTCGGTACCGTGCATTGCCCTTTCTCACCTCGAGAGTTGGTGCAAAATTCGCCGGTGCATCCAAACCCCATGATACGATACGCTCTATCACACATAAACCTCCTTATATCTTCCTCAAAACAGCCACCATACCTACGTATTATGGCATTTCCATAGCCATTCCGAGATATATTGCCATGCAACTTCCATCATCGTCATATACATGACTTGAGCATTTATTGTCATATTGCTTTGCATGATCGTAAGATAGCTAGCTTGATGTTCTCATGTCTTGTCCGTTTTTTGATTGTCATTGCTACACTGGATCATTGCACATCCCGGTACACCGCCGGAGGCATTCATATAGAGTCATATCTTTGTTCTAGATATCGAGTTGTAATAGTGAGTTGTAAGTAAATAAAAGTGTGATGATCATCATTATTAGAGCATTGCCCCAGTGAGGAAAGGATGATGGAGACTATGATTCCCCCACAAGTCGGGATGAGACTCCGGACGAAAAAATAAAAAAATAAAAAAAGAGAAAGGCCAAAAAAAAGAAGGCCCAAAAAAGAGAAAAAAAGAAAACAAAAAAATGAGAGAAAAAGAGAGAAGGGGCAATGGTACTATCCTTTTACCACACTTGTGCTTCAAAGTAGCACCATGTTCTTCATATAGAGAGTCTCTTGAGTTATCACTTTCATATACTAGTGGGATTTTTCATTATAGAACTTGGCTTGTATATTCCAACGATGGGCTTCCTCAAATGCCCTAGGTCTTCATGAGCAAGCAAGTTGGATGCACACCCACTTAGTTTCAGTTTGAGCTTTCATACACTTATAGCTCTAGTGCATCCGTTGCATGGCAATCCCTACTCCTCACATTGACTTCAATTGATGGGCATCTCCATAGCCCGTTGATTAGCCGCGTCGGTGTGAGACTTTCTCCTTTTTTGTCTTCTCCACATAACCCCCATCATCATATTCTATTCCACCTATAGTGCTATGTCCATGGCTCACGCTCATGTATTGCGTGAAAGTTGAAAATGTTTGAGAAACGTCAAAAGTATGAAACAATTGCTTGGCTTGTCATCGGGGTTGTGCATGATGTGAATATTTTGTGTGGTGAAGATGGAGCATAGCCAGACTATATGATTTTGTAGGGATGAGCTTTCTTTGGCTATGTTATTTCAATACAACATAATTGCTTGGTTGGTATGCTTGAAGTATTATTGTTTTTATGTCAAAGGATAGACTATTGCTTTGAATCACTCGTGTCTTAATATTCATGCCATGATTAGACATATGATCAAGATTATGCTAGGTAGCATTCCACATCAAAAATTATCCTTTTTATCATTTACCTACTCGAGGACGAGCAGGAATTAAGCTTGGGGATGCTGATACGTCTGCGTCGTATCTATAATTTTTGATTGTTCCATGCCAATATTATTCAACTTTCATATACTTTTGGCAACTTTTTATATTATTTTTGGGACTAACATATTGATCCAGTGCCCAGTGCCAGTTCCTGTCTGTTGCATGTTTTATGTTTCACAGAATATCCATATCAAACGGAATCCAAACGGGATAAAAACGGACGGAGCTTATTTTTGGAATATTTGGAAAATTCCGGAATAAGAATAAACGCGAGACGGTGACCGAGGTGGCCATGAGGCAGGGGGGCGCGCCCCTGACCCTCGTGGGCCACCCGTAAGGCGGTTGATGCCCTTCTTCGGCTGCAAGAAAGCTAATTTTTGGTAAAAAATCACGGCGAAGGTTTCAGTCCAATTGGAGTTACGGCTCTCCATGTGTGTGTGTGTGTGTGTATATATATATATATATATATATGAAACGGTGAAAGGGCAGCAGACGAGAACGCAGAACCAGAGAGAAACAGAGAGACAAATCCAATCTCGGAGGGGCTCTTGCCCCTCCCACGCCATGGAGGCCAAGGACCACAGGGGAAATCCTTCTCCCATCTAGGGAGGAGGTCAAGGAAGAAGAAGAAGAAAGGGGGCCCCTCTCCCCCTCTCTTCCAGTGGCGCGGGAACGTTGCCGGAGCCATCATCATCACCGTCATCTTCACCAACAACTTCACCACCATCATCACCAACTCTTCCCCCCTCTATGCAGCGGTGTAACCTCTCTCTTACCCGCTGTAATCTCTACTTAAACATGGTGCTCAACGCTATATATTATTTCCCAATGATGTATGGCTATCCTATGATGTTTGAGTAGATCCATTTTGTCCTATGGGCTATTTGATGATCAAGATTGGTTTGAGTTGCATGTTTTATTATTGGTGCTGTCCTATGGTGCTCTCCGTGTCGCGCAAGCGTGAGGGATCCCCGCTGTAGGGTTTGCAATATGTTTATGATTTGCTTATGGTGGGTGGCGTGAGTGACAGAAGCACAAACCCGAGTAAGTAGGTTGTTTGCGTATGGGATAAAGGGGACTTGATGCTTTAATGCTATGGTTGGGTTTACCTTAATGATCTTTAGTAGTTGCGGATGCTTGCTAGAGTTCCAATCATAAGTGCATATGATCCAAGTAGAGAAAGTATGTTAGCTTATGCCTCTCCCTCAAATAAAATTGCAATAATGATTACCGGTCTAGTTATCGATTGCCTAGGGACAAATAACTTTCTCGTAACAAAAATCTCTTTACTAATTTAGTTGTGTCTTTATCTAAACAGCCCCTAGCTTTTATTTACTCGCTCTTTAATTTCTTGCAAACCTATCCAACAACACCTAAAAAGTACTTCTAGTTTCATACGTGTTCTAGGTAAAGCGAACGTCAAGCGTGCGTAGAGTTGTATCGTTGGTCGATGGAACTTGAGGGAATATTTGTTCTACCTTTAGCTCCTCGTTGGGTTCGACACTCTTACTTATCGAAAGAGGCTACAATTGATCCCCTATACTTGTGGGTTATCACACCTCCGGAAGAGCTGTGGCCTCAGGCCAAACCCTCCGGCTGGGCGGCTTTACCATGACCGCCCGCTCGACTGTCAAACCGATGATGACTTCTCAAGTCATCAAAAATCGTCTCCGTGTTGAATCCGAATACTCCAAAAAGATGGATCCGGCGGAGTTGTCGTCTATAAACAAACTCCTGGATCGCATCGCCGCCATGAGGGTCGCTATATACTATGATCAGATTGGGCTTAAACCCGATCCAAGAGAAATCAAATCTCCGCCGATCACCCATCAGATAGCGGTCGCAGAGGAGGAAAACAACAACTCCTCCCTTATATTGAAGACGAGTTATGTTCGGATTTCCGAGCTCGAAGATCCGGACACCTGTCTGCGGGATGACACTCCCGGTCCTCCGAACCTAGAATCAGGTGTATAGCCTGGAAAATCATTTAACATCCTGGAGCCCGAACTAATAAGCTCGGAAGTTCTTCAAACTCCGGACTCCAAGTTGGGTCAGGGTTCGGATTTAAAGCCACCCACCCACCATAAGCAATATTCGACAAGCAATTCCGGTCCTTCGGATATATGCGACCTCATGTACGTACGACAGCAGTCTCAGGAAACAGTCCATCACTTTTGGGCCAGATTCCGCCTTGTCGGGGAGGTGCCTGCAGGCGAAGTAAGTGCCCCAACCCCAAATCTTTCCTCTAGTAGGCTGACATCTTTGGTGCAGACGGCCCATCGGAGCTCCCCCCGTTCATGGGCGGATCTAGCTCGCCCCGCGAGGCCCCGGCTCTGCTCCATCATTGTTGCGCCAGGCGACCCTGTTGAAGCTCCTGGCGATGGTCAGGCACACGGGATCTGCCACTCGCCTGCCCCGCCTCCCCGCGATGCGAGCCGTGAGTGGACGCTGGTGCTCTCTCGGTGTGCTCGGACTCTGGCACGTCACCAGGCAGATCAACCACAGCAGTGGGCAGAGATCCTTCACAGCTGCAGCTGCGCCGTGATGAGCACCCTGCACTCTCCCCTGCCGAGGCATTCAAGAGGCGCATCGGGAACTGCTGCACCCGATGTCTTGGCTCCAGACACAAATTCTACGAGTGCCGGGACCCTCAAATTTGCTACACCTGCAAGCGAGCGGGCCATCTAGAGCGTGAGTGCCCTGCTCGTCAGCTCAAGCACCCTGTTTTGGCTCCCCCTCCGCCTATCGCCGCTGCCACCACCACAGTCTCTACTTCCGCGAGCCCGCCGGTGGCGCCCATCGCTGGTGGTCTGACGCCTTCCTACCGCGCCGCTGTTGAAGGAAGCTCGCAGGGCCACCGCTCCGTAGCCCCAAGGGCTGCGGTGGACATGCCAGGCACAACACATCGCAGGCCGGCCACCTCGACCTGCTTCGTGGTCAGCAACCCGGCGATGGAGGAGTCCTACCGCCTGCGCACCACAGCGCTATTGCTCACCGCCTCCGGCCCTTCCTCCGGCATCTCTGTGGATATGGTGGCTGAGGCGGTGGAGCACGACCACAGCTTCCCGCGGCACGACATCAACGTCGCCCCCTGTTTTCCGGAGGACTTCCTGCTTGTCCTATCGGAGCGTCATCAGCCCGACCTCATCTTCGAGCGGCGCCAGGTGGTGGTTGCCGGTGTCAAGTTTCTGCTGCGGCCCTAGTTCCCACCGCCGGGCAGCAACATGGTTTGGCTGTACTACTACAGGGTCGCCATTGACCGCCTCCCTCTCAATGCTTGGGACTGGGACAATGTTCAGGAAGTCATTGGCAAGCAGTGCAAGCTGGACCTCATCGAGCGACAGTCGATTACCAAGACCAACCGCTCGGCCCTCTTCGCTTGGCTCTGGACCTGGGACCCTAACCTGATCCCCCGGGCTTCAGATTTCAACATAATCAACCGACCGGACATTCTAAGGCCACGAGGATCGCTGCCGGAGGGCACACCTGTGGAGCAAGGAAAGGAAGGGCCTCACTTCCCCGTGCTCATTCATCTGGATGTGGTCAAGGACTACACGCTAGTGGAAGACGAGGATCAGGAATGGCCACACATCTACAAGCACAAAGGATGGAGGATGGGCGTCAAGGACGGCGAGGGCAGATCCCGCGCTGCGGCGCCGGCAAGCTCCTTCCAGGCCGGCCGCCATGATGATGATGCAGATGATGGCCACAACAAGGGCAGCAGACATCGGGGAAAACACAGCGGAGCGCGCACCGGTTTCTGGCAAGGTTTGCGTGACCGCGCACACTGCCGTGACACTGTGGCCCGTGCTCCGGAGCCCCGCCGTTACCGGCGACACGAAGCTGGCCAAAGTTCCGTACCGGCGGCGGCCTGCCTGACTCCGATGAGGCGCGAAGGGGTATGGCTAGGTGAAGAGGACAGGGCCAGGCATGCCCAGCCCGACCAGACTAGAGCTTTCGTCACCCCCTCTCTGCAAGTAATTCACGAGACTGGGCCAAGGGGACAAGTCGGTCAGCAGGGCTCTGAAGATGACTTTAGCGGACAGGCCGACCAACAGGGCTCGGAGGATGTCCTCAGCGATGCACAGAGCGTGTTGGCTGCGCCGGTCACCTCTGATGATCATGTTGAGCCATCGCAGCTTGCTGATCTGCCTCCGGAGGGGCTTGCTGGGCGTGCCTTAGCCCACATCCAGTTCTTGGAAGAGGCTCATGAGGATAGGCCAACGGATGAGGGCCACCACTTCAGCGGCACGCTACCGCTGTATTCGCCTCCTCAACATGTTTTTCAGCCTTGGCACAGGAATGGTCAGCTCTGGGCCATCTTTAGTGGTAACAGTGCGGCGTCCATCACCGCAGCAGGCGTGAGCTCCTTCTTCAGCCATGGGCCACCCTCCTACGACCTGCCACCACTGCCTGCCGCCCGGCCGCCTCTGTCTCTGCCGCTGGGATCGTGCGCTCCGCCGTGTTGGGAGTGGCCTGCAACGCCAACTCCTCCGGTGTCTCAAGGATGGGAGATGCCCACCCCAAGCTGGGGACCATGCTGGTTGCCGAGCTGGGATGCGGCCCAACCTGCCATGCCGCTGGCCGAGCCTACCTGGGCCACGGGACCTGAAGTAGTGTTTGGCCCAGGAACTGTTGTGTGCTCCTACCTAGCCTGAAGATACCTTATCCCATGTTCAATCTATGGAAGAGAGGCGTGCTAGAAAGGCCCTTGCTGATGCCAACCTGTCCGGCCCAGGGCTGGTCGCTGCCATAACAGAACGCATCTCTACTCTTCATATTGACGAACAAAGAGCATTCATCAGCAAAATCACCTCGCTGTTGTCCACTTCCATCCTGAGCCCCCGGTGCGGCACACCTCGATTTGCCGCAAGCTCAAGAACCACTTGATCGGGGCCATCAAGACACCAAGGCAGAGCGCACGCTTGCTACGTTTGCAATCCAACTTCTCGTCCTCCAGGAGATCGCAAGCAGAAATCTGCATCAGGCTTGGCTTCATCAAGCGGGAGGCGGACTTCAACGACGACACGCTACTCGCCTACCTCAACTTCTTCCATGAGCCCATGCCACCGGAGAATGTGGCTAAGCTGGCGGAGATCGCCGGTGTGTCATCCCTGTCGCAGCTGCGCCTCCCGAACGCTGAGCTGCAAGCTATCCTCGAGGAGCTCTCGGTCAGGGCTTCTTGATGCTACCGCAAGCCCATGCCGCGCTGCTATTGTTTGTTTGTTGTTGTCCCAGTTTCCATGATTAGTCAAACTCTGAACTTTCGGTTTGTTAGGTGGGCTGCACACTGCCGTTGCGCCATTTGCGTGTGTTATGAACTAGTTTGTGTGGATCAAGGCTTGCTCTGGCAAGTGGATCCCTTCTGTAGATTTGCTAAGTTATCCAATGAGTGACAAACTTGTTTTTTTAAACTGGAATGTGCGAGGGCTCAATGATAGGGCCAGACGTGATGCCTCCCGTGCGCTTTGCCTGTTCGATCGTAAGCCTGTAGGAAACGAAATTATCATCCTACTTGGTTGCTGATCGCATTGAAATTGTCGGCCCACGCTTTGATCACCATGTGTCTCTCGACGCCGATGGAACACACGGTGGCATCTTGCTGTGCTGGTGCTCCACAGACTTTGCGGCCAGTAGACTGGACGTAAGAACATACACAACTACAGCAACATTCTCTCCGATAGATGGTGGCACGCCTGGACCCTAACAACGGTGTATGGCCCGCATGATGATCAGCGCAAGAGCGAGTTCCTGGCGGAACTTGCCTCTATCCACAACACCATGATGGGGCTGTGGATCCTAATCGGTGACTTCAATCTCATTACGAATCCGCAAGACAAGAATAACTCGCGAATTTGCCGCCGTTGGATGAACAAGTTTAGGCGTACCCTAAACTCCGCAAGCCTCCACGAAATCCCTCTGATTGGGCGCAGATTCACATGGAGCAATGAGCAAGCTTCCCCTACCCTCGTGCGCCTTGATCGGGCCTTCTGTAATATTGATTGGGAGTTGATCTTCCCGATGGCCAAACTCCTTCCGCAATCTTCTGCAATATCCGATCACTGTCTGCTTATGTTAATCAACGACAGAATCATCAAGACCAACAAGCGCTTCCATTTCGAATCCTACTAGCAGTTCATTGAGGGGTTTAGAGAGGTGGTGGACAGTTCCTGGGCCATGGACGCCGGATCTTCTTGCCCACTAACTCGACTAAATAACAAGTTGTGGTGGCTCAGCAAAGCTCTAAGAGAGCGGAGTAAAAGTATTGTGGGAGATATACAGAAGCAATTCAGGCTGGCTAATGAGCTGATTCTACAGCTAGATAAAGTGCAAGATCTGTGGGCTCTTACCACAGAAGAAAGCAGTATGCGTGAAAAACTTAAATCCCGTTCGATGGGACTGGCCGTTCTGATCAAGATCAAGCGGCGACAACAAAGCAGATTGCTTTGGCTGAAAGCAGGCGACGCCAATACAAATTTTTTCCAGTGGAAGGCTAATGCGCGCCACAAGAGGAATACCATCCATGTGCTGCACGGTCCACATGGCCCTGTCTCGTGGACGGATGATATGACGGACCTTGCCCATGAACACTTTACACACATCTTCGGTACCAATAAACACATATCGGTTGCACTGAATTGGGATGAATTAAGTGTCGAGCAAGTGGATATCAAAGAGCTAGAGTAGGAATTAACGCTTGAAGAAATCAAGAGGGTGGTGGATGCGATCCCGGCCGACAAGGCACCAGGGCCCGATGGATACTCGGGTAGCTTCTTCAAAGCTTGCTGGGACACGATTAAGGGGGACCTGCTTGCGGCCCTACAACAGCTATTCCGAGTGGATAGCCGAGGTCTGGATCGAGTCAATCACGCACTCCTCGTGCTCATTCCCAAGAAGCTACGTGCAGATACCCTACAGGATTTCATACCGATATCATTATTACACAGTGTTATGAAAATCTTCTCCAAAATCCTTGCTCTACGGCTCGCTCCAAAGCTCAACGCTCTGGTGGATCAATGTCAGAGTGCGTTCATTAGTAAACGCAACATACAGGAGAACTTTCTACACGTTCAGAACACTGCAAGACCATTCCATAAGACCAAAAAACCTGCTGTTCTTCTTAAGCTAGACCTGGCAAAAGCTTTTGACTCAATTTCTTGGGCCTATCTTCTGGACATGCTCGAGGCAAGAGGCTGTGGCCAAAGGTGGAGGGAATGGATTGCCATGCTTTTACACACCTCCGCGTCGAGGGTTATGATCAATGGGTAGCAATCAGAGGTCATCCACCACCAGAGTGGACTACGACAAGGGGACCCCATCTCCCCGTTTCTGTTCATACTCGCAATGGACCCACAGCAAAGAATGATGTCCATGGCCACAGACCAGGGTTTGTTATCTAAGGTTCCGAGACGTAGAAGGGTACCACGTTGCTCCTTCTACGCGGACGATGTGGCGCTCTTCATGAATCCTTCGAGGGTGGACGCCAGCATGATCCGCTTGTTGCTGGACTGCTTCGCATCGGCCACGGGCCTCGTTACCAACATGGACAAGAGTTCTGCCCTGCCTATTCACTGCGGCATGCTAGACCTTCCACAAATTCTTTTGCCGCTAGGGATCCCGATCAAATCATTCCTGACGACATATCTTGGCATGCCCCTCTCACTTCGGAACCTGACCAAATTGGATCTAGACCCCTTCCTCATAAAATTTGGAAATAAAGCTATTACTTGGAAGGGCGAATTAATGGCAAAAAGCGGCAGACTGGTGTTGCTAAAGACGGGGCTGACCTCCCTGGCAATATATATGATGACCGTGCACAAATTACCAGCCTGGCTGCTAAGGCGCATGTTGATGATTTGTCGTTCTTTGCTTTGGAATGGGGACAACACATGCAATGGTGGGAATTGCAGGGTGGCCTGGAGTTTGATCTGCCGCCCAAAACACCTGGGCGTACTTGACTTGGCCAAATTTGGTCGGGCCCTTAGGCTTCGTTGGCTTTGGTTGGCATGGCAACGCCCGCAACGGTCGTGGGTTAGCTCCCCTCTACCCTGCTACAATGAGGAAAGGCAGCTCTTTGCGATGGCAACAAAAATATCAATTGGAGATGGCCGAACGGCAAACTTCTGGAATGATTGCTGGATGAATGGATCATGCCCGAAGACGATTGCCCCGTCGCTATTCCGGATCTCGACGAGGAAGAACCACTCGGTCTACGATGCACTGAGGAACGAGAGGTGATTGCACGACCTCTCTCGGGATCTCTCCGAGCACATGATATCAGAGCTCACGGAACTAGCCCCACGACTTGACAATGTGGAGCTGCTTGAGGGTCAAGCTGACACCATCAGCTGGAGGTTTGAGCAAAACCAGGAGTACAGCGCTAGCTCGGCCTATCGCCTACAATTCGTCGGATCAATTCCCATGGATGGTTACAAAATGATTTGGTCCGGATGGGCCCTGGCAAGTGTCGTTTCTTCATATGGACTGTCATGCTTGGCAGAATTTTAACTGCTGATGCACTCTTGTGCCACGGATGGGTAAATGACTACTTCTGCCCGCTTCGTGAACGGAGCTTGGAAACCCCATCTCATCTCCTCATCGAGTACCCCTGGTCAAGAACCATTTGTGAGTCCTTCGCCAGGCTCGCAGACATGCCTGCTCTTTGCCCGGCGAATTGGACAGGGGACTCCAAGTTTGCGACCTGGATCCAGAGATGCTACGACAACACAATGAGGGATAAAAAGAAGGGCATGCTCTCCTTAGTGCACATGATTGCTTGGGAAATATGGCAGGAGCGGAATCGACGAGTCTTCCAAAAGATATCCTTGACTTTGGAGAGCTTCAGTCGCAAGATTAGAGACGAGATTAGACTGTGGAATCTGGCAGGTGCTGGGATTCCATTTGATCCGGGCTGAGCCCTCCCTCAACCCCCTTTCTTTGGTTCTTCCTTTTCTCCTCTTCGTGCTTAGTTTTTTTGCTAGGCGCCTGCCCTCTTGGGGTATCTCTATACTTTGTTATCCTCTTTTGATCAATGAATTTGGCAAGCTTTGCCAACATTAAAAAAAAGACTCCCCCTTGTCAAAGACAAGATTAAAGATTGCCGCGACGAGGACGTGATTGCATTATTCTGCAATAATTGCACGGACGAAGGAATCCTCAACGCCATCAACTGCCGTAGCGTATTACACTTCGCTGACTTGGCATACATAGTACAGAAGTACTACGCAATGGAAAGCGCCTGGAAAACTCAAACAGCTCGCTGGGAACCACCGGTCTCCACTCAACCCCTCGGGCGAGCAAAAAGGATGCACCCTCGCAGGGCACCCGACCCCATAGTGAAGAAAACTAAACTCACTACGGGACGCGGAACCGTTCTGGAGGGATGGCTCGATAGGCCATGCAAAATACACATGACACCAGATACTGTACCAACCCACAACCTTAGAGCATGTTGGATACTCCGGCAAGTGGCCAAGAGCGGCGAGGATATCCTCACCAAAGACACCTCAGAGCAACACCCCCTGGAGGACGAAGACCTCAGATTATTGACGGTCTTTGAGACTTTCGCTTCAAACAATGGGCGCAAGAGGGCACTCCGCGACCTCGCCGAAGTCTGCCAAGTCGTAGGAATAAACCCCTGGAATGACACGTCCATAACTTTCAGTGCCATGGATGAACCAAACTTCCGGTCAGCCCGGGCACCAGCGCCTTGGTCCTCAATCCAATTGTTGATGGCTTTCGGCTCACTAAAGTGCTCATGGACGGCGGCAGCGGGCTAAACCTCATCTACGAGGACACACTCAATAAAATGGAAATAGACAGGAGCCGCATCGAGCAAAGTAATACGACCTTCCGAGGAATCATTCCCAGCCGGGAGGCGCGGTGCGTGGGGAAAATTACACTTGATGTGGTATTCGGCACGCCGGAGAACTATCGGTCCGAAGAGATAACCTTCCAAGTGGCCCCTTTCAACAGCGGATATCACGCCCTGTTGGGGCGAGACACATTCACACGCTTTCAAGCCATACCTCATTACGGGTATATGAAGCTCAAGATGCCCGGGCCCAACGGTATTATCACTCTCGCCAGCGATCCGGACATAGCCCTCCACGCTGAAAACAAAACCGCATCCCTAGCCCTCGAGGCACTGTCCGAGGCCCTCATGACCGAAGAGTTAACCGCACTACGCTCCACGATGGATAGGGACGACGTAATCCTTGATAAGTGGCCCAAATCCACCTCTTACAAACCAGCAGACGAAATGGTCAAATTTCAAGTCCACCCGACGGATCCTAAGAAGACAGCCGCCATCGGGGCACAGCTGGACCCAACGGTTGATGCCACACTACGAGCGTTCCTGCGCGAGATCTGGGACATATTCGCCTGGCACCGTTCAGATATGCCAGGAATCCGGCTGGCCGAATACAGCCTCAATATATTGAAGGGATATAAGCCGGTCAAGCAAACACTGCGGCGCTTTTCCGAACCCAAATGACAAGCTATGGGGGAGGAGCTAGCCAAGTTAATCGAGGCCAGATTCATTAGAGAAATAAAACACCCGGACAAGCTAGCAAACCTGGTGATGGTGCCAAAGAAGGACAAATCCTGGCTCCTGTGCGTTGATTTCAAAGACCTCAACAAGGCCTGCCCTAAGGACCCCTTCCCCCTCCCCCACATCGATCAGATTATTGATGCTACTGCAGGACAAGACTCACTGTGTTTCCTCGACGCATACTCCAGATACCATCAAATCAAAATGAAGGAGTCCGATCAAGCCGCAACGGCATTCATTACCCCATACGGGCCTTTCTGCTTCAACACTATGCCCTTCGGGCTTAAAAACGCCGGCGCCACCTACCAATGCATGATTCAAACATGCCTGGAGAAAAAAATCGGCAAGACAGTTGAAGCATATGTGGATGACGTCGTCATCAAGACTAGGCACATCGAGTCATTAATAGAGGACCTGCGTCTCACATTCAACAACCTCCGTACATATGACATCAAGATCAATCCGGAAAAGTGTGTTTTCGGCGTTCCCGCTGGAAAACTGCTGGGCTTCATCGTTTCCAGTAGAGGAATTGAGGCAAATCCAGCCAAAATCCGAGCTTGTTCACAATTGGCTACACCAACAAACCTTAAACAGGTCCAAAAACTAGCTGGATGCATAGCAGCTTTAAGCTGCTTTATCTCTAGATTAGGAGAGAAAGCATCGCCATTGTATCGCCTTCTCCGACGCACCGACCACTTCGAGTGGACGGATGCGACAACGGTCGGACTGGAAGAAATAAAGGCTCTTTTAGCGAGCAACCCAATCCTGGCCGCGTCGAACGTCGGCGAACCGATGTTATTATACATCTCCGCAACACACCAGGTGGTGAGCGCGGTGCTCGTCGTTGAGCGAGAGGAGGACGGACACAAGTTCCCACTTCAGAAACCGGTATACTACGGATCTACTGTCCTCACACCATGCAAATCCCGGTACCCTCATTACCAAAAGATAGCATATGCGGTCTTTATGGCATCCCGGAAGCTGCGACACTGTAACATCCCAAAATTCTAAATTTTGGAATGTTATAATAAATAGATAGATTTGATTGTTTGTTTGATTCTTGTGTGATTAATTGACTGAATGTGAGTGAAATTCGAACTTTTTGAAAGTTAAATGAGAGGGAATAAAAAGGACTTTCCCAAACTTTCATTTTGCATGTATGATCTTCGTGAATTCAAATTCTTTTCAAATACAAAACCCTAGAGAGAAGATGACATGACTTCTTCCATTTAAATAAATGAAAAGGGATTTGAAAGGATTTGAATTTTATTTGGAAATGTTTTCAATTCAGAAAACTTTAAGCAACTCAATGATTTTCATGAGAGAAGATAAAATGACTTCTTCAAAACATATGAAATATGAGTTGGAAGTTTAAAAGGATCAAATTTAAAATCCTTTTGAAATTATTTTCAATTTGGAGTTATTTGATTTTTAGTCAAATTATTTTTCTCCAAAAATAAAATATATGGAAACTAGGGTAACATGATTCCCTACAATAGAAAATTGGAGATAAATAAATTTGACATCATTTTGGTATTTTTAAAATGATTTTACTGGATTTTAGTAGGGCAGTAGCACCCTTTGAATTACTTGAATTTTTCTCGATTTTATTTGACTTCACAAAAATGTCCACGTTGTAGAAAATCTTTTTCTAAAGATTTTGATATATTATATACCTATATAATATTTTATTTTAATTTTCCTTTGTTTTTACTGTGTTTGTCTGTGTTTTAAAAACAAAAACAAATCTCTCTTCCGCCGACTGGGCCGGCCCAGCTCCAATCGGGCCAGGCCAAGGCCCAGCCCAGCCGCGCCGCTCATCCCCGAGCTCGGGACGGAGTCCCGAGCCGCCACGCCGCCGCGCCGCCATGGGAGGCCGTGCCGCCTCCGGCCTCCTCTTGTCCCCTTCTCCAAGCCTCGCGCAGGACCCCCCACTCCTTTTCGCATCTCCGCCGCGCTCGCCTGAAGCCGCCGCCGCCGGCGAGATCCATTGCCCTGCCCCGCACTCCACCGTCGCCGCCGACCGCCGACCGCCGCCGGCGCCACCATCGACTCCGCCGCACCGCGCCGCCCCTCCCCGACTGCTCCGCTGCCCTCCTCGACCACCGGAGCCGCCTCCCGGCGCGTAGCCGACGCTGTTGCCGCCATCTTCCACGTCGCCGGCGAACGCCGTGGTAACCACCGCCTCCCGTCCGTTGGATCTGGATCGAACGATCCAGATTTCGTTTTGTTTTTTTATAAACGTTTTTTTATTCGATGAACGTTCATTAGTTAGGGTTTGCACCGAACGGTTTTTCGTTCGTTAGCATTCATTAGCAAACGTTTGTTAGATAGCCTTTTCGTTTTATTTTATTTCTGCCAGGGACCCATCTGTGAATAATTTATTTACAGATTAGCCCCTGATCTTCAAATGTCTACAACTTTTTACTCGTTTATCCAAATCCAACGAAACCAATGCCCACTTCTTTGTTATGATCTCCTCTATCCAGTAATCCAAATCAAACATGTTTTTGAAATTTTAAAATTTGAATTAGATCAGATTTGAATTTGAATCTTCTTTTGATCGTAACTTGAGTTTCGTAACTCTGATTTAGTTGATTCTTTTTGCAAATTAAAGCTCTTGACCTAAACTTTCTGATAAGGCCAAATTCATATAATTTTGGTACTGTTAGAAATTGTTTTATGTTGCAAGAGTTATTTGCTTGGTTTTGATGTTTTCTGAACTGTATTCTTCGTTCTTCCCGATCTTTTGAGTGATTGCTTATGTGTGGTTACTATTGCTTGCTCACGATAGATTGAACGGAGCGTGACGAGTAGAACTATCAAGAGTTATGAGTGCGAATCATCTTCATCAACATGGCAGGCAAGTTCACACTTTGATCATATCCCTTCCATACCTAGTTTTTATGCATTAGTTTCACCCTCAAACATTGCATGAGTAGGATTGATAACATGTGGGTATTGGGAAGTAGTTGATGAGGTAGGAACCTATTGCCCTGCATTCAAACCTTGGGAGTTACTATTACGCTATGCTTATACTGCTATGCTATGCTCGTAGAGGTGGATTGGGTTTGAGAGTTTTCCATGACAGATGTGAGATTGTTAATTAATGGTTCAACTTAAGGTGGCTACTTTAATTTACATCTGGGTGGATTGAGGCACCTAGAGAACCCAGTGTTGCCTGAATTTTTGGATATCCCGGAGTACCCGTGTGATTATCCTATGGACCGCCACCCAGACTCAAAGGGATCATAAGATTATTCATGCTAGAACTTCCGTGTGCAGCCACAAGCCATTATGGGCTCTGGCATAGTTGAGTAAGTTGTGTGAGCTCTTGAAGAGGTGGACTAGCAGATGTAGGGGGATTGTAGGTGTAACGGTCTGCCCGGAGTAGAGAGTAAATGCTTCTGAAAGACTGTATCTCGGTCATCCGTTTCTCAAACATCATGTAGTGCGAGAATCAAGTGGAGGCGATCGAGTCTTGTGGGGAAAAGTGCACAAACCTCTGCAGAGTGTATAAACTAATCATGGTTAGCCGTGTCCCCGGTTATGGACATCTTGAGTCTCTGGTCTTTGGATATTCATATTGATCTCATCATGTTACTTTAATTAATCTTGTTGGGTTAATGATGATACTTAATTGGGATTGAGATGCTGTCAACCATCTCAATGTTTAACAACCACTATGATAGTTAAATAAAATTTATTCCTTTGCAGTAGGGAAAAATTGGCTTTTCGCAAAAACATTATAACCATAGAGCTTTTCCACCAGCCATATATGCATGTAGTGATAGCCTTTGTTCATCATTTCTCTATGGTGTGAATTTGCCAGCATATTCCATGTGCTGACCCGTTTTCGGGCTGCAACGTTTCATGTTGCAGGATTCTTACGACGAGTAAGTGATACGTTAGGGTTACGATTTCTACACTCAACTTTGCCGTTGGTGTTGATGGGAATCCACAACCTTGTTACTTCCACTATTTGGATTGAGGTAATAGTATTTACGTTACTTTATACATGTGATTTACCTCTGTTATAAATCCTCGAGTACTGTGTGTGTCAGCATACCGATCCAGGGATGACACTTAAGCACAGAGACTTGATCCATTCAGGCCGGGTCGCTACAAGATGGTATCAGAGCACATGTTGACTGTAGGACGTGACCCTAGAAACTGGCAAGCCCATAGGAAGGATTTTCTCTAAAAACTTTCCTTTTCAAAAAGATCTTTTACCTCTCTCCTTTTCTGAGTCTTATTCAAATATTCCCTTTTAGTGAGACCATACCCCTTTCCCCTTTTGACCACACGAAGATTCAACTGATGAGACCACTCCAAGAAGGACAAGATATCGGACAACCAAGACCACTTCGGAATGAAGAGTATTTTATCGAGCATTGCTATAATAATGGAAACTACAACGGTTGAAGACTCCAAAGACTAGGAGAATTTGAAGGCGCTGAAGAATTTCCAGATTGGTATAGGAAGGCTACACTTATGGATTTTGTCAGACTATGGAAGCCGTCAATACCCGAGGTCAAGGTGTGTCGGAGAAAGACCGGAACATGGAGAGTTAGAAACTCAAAGTTTTGTCAAGAAAAGCCTAAGGCATGAGATATCAACTATGGAATGATAGCTCACGGAAATGACAAGAGCAGAAACACGGTTATCCATGATGTCATCGCTCGCTTATGCTATTTTCACCGTGCTGAGTTAAGCATGCATATGCATGGAAGGATTGGATGGTAGAAGGCTGATGCAACACCTATCAGCAAGATGAAGTTTTAACCTTAGCCGGTGTATCACCAGGATCTGGAGTATTACATCAAGAAGTTAAGATGGACCTGCAGGAATAGTATTTGATAAGGAAGCGTTTTGTGAAGAACTCAGGACCCAGAAGCTGAAAGTAGCCAAGCTAGAGGAGCAAAACCTTCAGACATCAAAGATTCGTCTGGAACTGAAGGACAGTAGGATCATGGTTCATGCCAAGGATGTTGAAACCCAGAAGTTTGGAACGCAACTCCAGAAATATAAAGGACGTCACGAGAGACTTCGCGTCAACAGAGATGATCTGGCAAAAGAACTTGAGAAGGACAAGTCTGATCGGAAGAAGCCATTGGAGGCATGAACAAGACTTGAAGAGTTTGGCGACGTTGAAGATTTATTGACCTCTGGAAGACCAAACCCCTGTTATATACCTACATTAGATGCGACGATTGTGAGCTGTCCTTTGTTTGATGTTTTTCCGACAGCCACAAATAAAAATCTGTCTTTTCAAAACCATTGTTTGTATTGTGTGCATCCCTCTCGATCTCTCTTATCCCACCCCAAAACCCATGGACCCAATAGAGGATGAATGGAGATGAACCCATATTTTTTTGGACCGATGATTCAATTGGAGATGGACTGATGGATTCAGAACATGGATGATCACATGAAGAATAACCCTATAGCCGGAAAAGATATGGCGCAGCATGCTCTTCAGTGTTTTGAAAGAGGTGCTGCTACTTTGTGGAGGATGTACCAAACCATCAACGGATGGCAAGGAGTAACCACTTGGAAAGAATTTAAGTTGACTTTGCCAAAGTCTTGGCTTGTGTCCCAGAAATTGAGGCCTTATGGAAAGGATATGAAGAAACCTTGTGCACACAAGCTTTGTGGAGAAATAGGATACAACCATAAAGAAAACAAGGACGAATACCCTCATAATCGGAGGATTACAAAAGGAGTTAGCCGAGGATCTCAGGGAACTTCGGTTGGAGATTGTTCTCATAGGTTTCGTTGCAGCAAGGGAAGTTCAGTCTACATTGTTGGGAAAGATCCGTGAAGCTCAGAAGGATGACAAAGAGATTGCCGAGATAAAAGTGAGAATGAGCAAAGGAAAGGCCAAGGATTTTCGTAAGGATGAGCACGACACCTTATGGTTCGAGGACCGTGTATATGTGCCCAATAATGCCAAGATCAGGAAGTTTATACTTTAGGAGGCTCATGACTCACCATACTCGATTCGCCCTGGAAACACCAAGATGTATTTGGAGTTGAAGGAGCGTTTTTGGTGGACTGGTATGAAGAAGGATATTGCGGAGTATGTAGTCATAGGTGATGTATGCCAGAGAGTACAGGCAGAGCATCAGAAGCCAGCCGGATTACTACAGCCTATGCCGATACCCGAATGGAAGTGGGATAAGCATGGCATGGATTTCATTACCGGATTTCCCAGTACCCGATCGGGATATGATTCTATCTGGGTAGTAGTTGATTCGCTTGACCAAAGTGGCTCACTTTATCCCAGTGAAAACCACCTATACAAGTGCGAAGTTGGCCAAGATATATTTGACCAGGATCGTATGTCTGCATGGAGTTCCGAGGACCATCGTATCAGATAGAGGAACACAGTTTACCTCAAAGTTTTGGAATCAGCTGCACCAGACTTTGGGTACCAGGCTAGAGTTCAGTACAACCTTTCATCCGCAGACAGATGGATAGACCGAGAGAGTCAATCAGATTCTGGAGGACATGTTGAGAGCGTGTGCGCTAGATTATGGATCTAGTAGGGATGATAATCTACCTTACGCGGAGTTCTCATACAACAACAGTTACCAAGCCAGTTTGAAGATGGCCCCTTTTGAAGCTTTGTATGGGAGAAGGAGCCAGACACCGTTGATTCGGGATGAAGTTGGAGACCATCAGTTGTTTGGACCAAATGTGATCAAGGAGTCAGAAGAGTATGTTAAGTTGATTCAAGATAGGCTGAAGGTAGCTCAGTCCAGGCACAAGAGTTATGCAGACTCAAAAACGCAAGGAGGTAGTCCATGAAATTGGAGACAGAGCATGTCTTCATGTGTCCCCTCTGCGAGGAATTAAACGATTTGGAGTTAAGGGAAAGTTAGCCCCGAGATTTGTAGGACCATAACGAGTTTTGGAGCGTATGGGAGAAGTGGCCAACAAGTTGGAGTCACCCGAAGGACTGTCAGGAGTTCATGATGTGTTTCATGTTTCCCAGTTGAAGAAGTGCCATGCAGAGATGGCCAATATTCCCCTGTAAGGACGCTTGACCCCTGGAAAACACAATGATATTCCACGGAGTGAATTTCAGACAAAATTAGTACGAGTTTTATCTCGATATGTGGGATATCCCCAGAAATATGAAGAGATGAAGTACTGTTGGATATAAAGGAGGTAGAATTTTGGTGATATGGATCAATGGAAATTCCATGATGAGTCTGAGTAATCATGTCGTAGTTTGGTACCAATAGAAGGAAGAGAAACAGTACCATTGGATGGATTTTAAGTATGCTAGGAAGTTGGATGTTGGAAAAATGATCAGTTGCCCCGATGATGAGTTCAAGGTTTGCAAGTGATGAGATGGGCCATAACCCACAGGCTCCAGGACCTGCCAAGAAGCAAGCACATTCTTGCTGAAGGAAAAACCCTGGAAGAAGTTACGATTTTTATCGATAGATGATTTTATAGGAGTTTACGTAAAACCTGAGAGTTGTGAAGAAACGATAGATGTTTGTTTGGCTTGCAGAATCAATGGATTTATCCGAACTTGGTTCGTTGACAAGAGAAATTCTGCAATGTTTGTGTGGATGACCGAGTGTTAGAATGCGAGATTCACTAAACCATGTACAAGGAAATGATTTGGGTGCGGGATGGATTGATCACCATACCGACTTACTCTTATTGTTCACCTTGCTATACGGGATGGTAAATCTGAGTGACTTACCTATAGTAGAGAGACGACGGTGTTAAACCTTGTTTGAACCTTAGAATGGTATAAGAATGTTTCCCTTGTACACGGCGGTTGTTGCCAATCGTAGGTTATACGGTGAGGATCAACCAGACCCATTTCCTGCAGGAGAAACCATAAATGGTTGACCACCATGAGATATCGATAGTTGTTTAGTATTGGCGCCAGACCCGTCAGCTAAGAAGACCCAGTCTCGGAACAACCTTACCAAGAAAAAGGACAGAAGTATTGAGGAAAAGGTTATGCCACTACCGGAAGAGCCCAGAGAAGGAATTTTCCCGAGAATTTAAGAAGACCGGCCCCGTCAAGAATAAGGATGGAGTATATGAGTACTGATGGGACCATGACAATGTTTCTAAGGGTGGTAGCACCCCAGACCCCCTGGGATGATCGATGGATTTTGAGAAGACCCCAAACCTAACCTATTTCTTGCTAGCCTCTCCGAATCTCGAGGACGAGATTCCTTTTAAGGGTGGTAGGTTTGTAACATCCCAAAATTCTAAATTTTGGAATGTTATAATAAATAGATAGATTTGATTGTTTGTTTGATTGTTGTGTGATTGATTGACTGAATGTGAGTGAAATTCGAAATTTTTGAAAGTTAAATGAGAGGGAATAAAAAGGACTTTCCCAAACTTTCATTTTGCATTTATGATCTTCGAGAATTCAAATTCTTTTCAAATACAAAACCCTAGAGAGAAGATGACATGACTTCTTCCATTTAAATAAATGAAAAGGGTTTTGAAAGGATTTGAATTTTATTTGGAAATGTTTTCAATTAAGAAAACTTTAAGCAACTCAATGATTTTCATGAGAGAAGATAAAATGACTTCTTCAAAACATATGAAATATGAGTTGGAAGTTTAAAAGGATCAAATTTAAAATCCTTTTGAAATTATTTTCAATTTGGAGTTATTTGATTTTTATTCAAATTATTTTTCTTCAGAAATAAAATATATGGAAAATAGGGTAACATGATTCCCTACAATAGAAAATTGGAGATAAATAAATTTGACATCATTTTGGTATTTTTAAAATGATTTTACTGGATTTTAGTCGGGCAGTAGCACTCTTTGAATTATTTGAATTTTTCTCGATTTTATTTGACTTCACAAAAATGTCCACAACGTAGAAAATCTTTTTCTGAAGATTTTGATATATTATATACCTATATAATATTTTATTTTAATTTTCCTTTGTTTTTACTGTGTTTGTCTGTGTTTTAAAAACAAAGAAATCTCTCTTCCGCCAACTGGGCCGGCCCAGCTCCAATCGGGCCAGGCCAAGGCCCAGCCCATCCGCGCCGCTCGTCCCCGAGCTCGGGACGGAGTCCCGAGCTGCCACGCCGCCGTGCCGCCATGGGAGGCCGTGCCGCCTCCGGCCTCCTCCTGTCCCCTTCTCCAAGCCTCGCGCAGGCCCCCCCTCATAAAGCCGCCGCCCGGGACCCCCCCTCTCCTTGTCGCATCTCCGCCGCGCTCGCCTGAAGCCGCCGCCGCCGGCGAGATCCGTTGCCCTGCCCCGCACTCCACCGCCGCCGCCGACCGCCGCCGGCGCCACCATCGACTCCGCCGCACCGCGCCGCCCCTCCCCGACTGCTCCGCTGCCCTCCTCGACCACCGGAGCCGCCTCCCCGCACGCAGCCGACGCTGTTGCCGCCATCTTCCACGTCGCCGGCGAACGCCGTGGTAACCGCCGCCTCCCGTCCGTTGGATCTGGATCGAACGATCCAGATTTTGTTTTTTTTGTAAACGTTTTTTTTCCGATGAACTTTCGTTAGTTAGGGTTTGCACCGAACGATTTTTCGTTCGTTAGCGTTCGTTAGCAAACGTTTGTTAGATAGCCTTTTCGTTTTATTTTATTTCTGCCAGGGACCCATCTGTGAATAATTTATTTACAGATTAGCCCCTGATCTTCAAATGTCTACAACTTTTTACTCGTTTATCCAAATCCAACGAAACCAACGCCCACTTCTTCGTTATGATCTCCTCTATCCAGTAATCCAACTCAAACATGTTTTTGAAATTTTAAATTTGTAATTAGATCAGATTTGAATTTGAATCTTCTTTTGATCGTAACTTGAGTTTCGTAACTCCGATTTAGTTGATTCTTTTTGCAAATTAAAGCTCTGGACCTAAACTTTCTGATAAGGCCAAATTCATATAATTTTGGTACTGTTAGAAATTGTTTTATGTTGCAAGAGTTATTTGCTTGGTTTTGATGTTTTCCGAACTGTATTTCTTCGTTCTTCCCGATCTTTTGAGTGATTGCTTATGTGTGGTTACTATTGCTTGCTCACGATAGATTGAACGGAGCGTGACGAGTAGAACTATCAAGAGTTATGAGTGCGAATCATCTATTGTCCTGCATTCAAACCTTGGGAGTTACTATTACGCTATGCTTATACTTCTATGCTATGCTCGTAGACGTGGATTGGGTTTGAGAGTTTTCCATGACAGACGTGAGATTGTTAATTAATGGTTCAACTTAAGGTGGCTACTTTAATTTACATCTGGGTGGATTGAGGCACCTAGAGAACCCAGTGTTGCCTGAATTTGTGGATATCCCGGAGTACCCGTGTGATTATCCTATGGACCGCCACCCAGACTCAAAGGGATCATAAGATTATTCATGCTAGAACTTCCGTGTGCAGCCACAAGCCATTATGGGCTCTGGCATAGTTGAGTAAGTTGTGTGAGCTCTTGAAGAGGTGGACTAGCAGATGTAGGGGGATTGTAGGTGTAACGGTCTGCCCGGAGAAGAGAGTAAATGCTTCTGAAAGACCGTGTCTTGGTCATCCGTTTCTCAAACATCATGTAGTGCGAGAATCAAGCGGAGGCGATCGAGACTTGTGGGGAAAAGTGCACAAACCTCTGCAGAGTGTATAAACTAATCATGGTTAGCCGTGTCCCCGGTTATGGACATCTTGAGTCTCTGGTCTTTGGATATTCATATTGATCTCATCATGTTACTTTAATTAATCTTGTTGGGTTAATGATGATACTTAATTGGGATTGAGATGCCGTCAACCATCTCAATGTTTAACAACCACTATGATAGTTAAATAAAATTTATTCCTTTGCAGTAGGGAAAAATTGGCTTTTCGCAAAAACATTATAACCATAGAGCTTTTGCACCAGCCATATATGGATGTAGTGATAGCCTTTGTTCATCATTTCTCTATGGTCTGAATTTGCCAGCATATTCCATGTGCTGACCCATTTTCGGGCTGCAACTTTTCATGTTGCAGGATTCTTACGACGAGTAAGTGATACGTTAGGGTTACGATTTCTACACTCAACTTTGCCGTTGGTGTTGATGGGAATCCACAACCTTGTTACTTCCGCTATTTGGATTGAGGTAATAGTATTTACGTTACTTTATACATGTGATTTACCTCTGTTACAAATCCTCGAGTACTGTGTGTGTCAGCATACCGATCCAGGGATGACACTTAAGCACAGAGACTTGATCCATTCGGGCCGGGTCGCTACAAACACTACTTCCAAGAGTGCTCGATCATGGTGGCTTCCAAAGTACCACTCAATGACATAATAAACAACCGCGACGCCATTAAGCTCCTGCCATTCGACATAACATACAAACCATGCTATGCCATTAAATCCCAAGTATTGGCTGACTTCGTCGCCGAATGGACAGAGGCCGAACTCCCTAAAGAGTACGACACATATTCCAACTGGGTCATGCACTTCGACGGCTCTGAAATGCTGGCCGGCTTAGGAGTGGGCGTCGTCTTAGCGTCCCCCACTGGAGACATAGTCAAGTACGTGCTCCAAATATTATACACAGACTCCAACAACGCAGTCGAATACGAGGCCTTATTGCACGGTCTTCGGACGGCTGCCTCCATGGGCATACAACGCCTGGAGGTGCACGGGGATTCAAATCTCGCAATATCCCAAATAAATGGAGACTTCGACGCCAAAGATCCGCAGATGGCGGCCTCTCGCAACGCCATACTCAAAATATCAGCTAGGTTCGAGGGACTCGAGTTTCATCATGTGGCTCGAGAAAGTAATCAAGCGGCGGATGTCCTTGCTCGCATGGGCGCCAAGCGTGACCCCGTCCCGCCTAACATCTTTCTGGCAAGGCTCTTCAAGCCATCCGTGGTGTGGCAGGGTGAGAGCAGCAACACCAGTCCGGATCCGATTACACCCCCAAATTCCGTAATACCGATATTATCGGGGCTCAGCCACCGAAATAACATCATCGGCCCATCTAATAATGGCAGTAATTGCCCCATGGACTGAACCCTTCTTGGCCTATCTTAATAGGCGAGAGCTCCCTGAGGACCAGAATGAGGCTCGCTGCATTGTTCGGCGCTCGAAAGCCTACAAGTTCCATGACGGAGAGCTCTACAAGAAAAGCGCTACCGGAGTCCTTCAAAGATGTATCTTCGAAGAAGAGGGACGGCAGCTCCTGGCCGAAATCCATGCTAGTCTCGGCGGTCACCATGCCGCGGCTCGGGCCCTCGTAAATAAGGCCTTCCGTACAGGCTTCTTTTGGCCGACAGCCCGAGCAGATGCACAGGACCTTGTCCAACGTTGTGTCGGATGCCAGCTTTTCACCAATCAAAGCCATATGCCACCTACCACTCTACAAACAATCCCCATTACTTGGCCTTTCGCGGTCTGGGGGCTTGATATGGTCGGACCCCTTAAAGGAGGAATCGATAAGAAAAAATATCTGCTAGTCATGGTAGATAAATTCACCAAGTGGATAGAGGCCAAACCAGTTAAAACGGCCGAAGCCGGACCGGTGATAGACTTCATATCCGGTGTCGTGCACCGTTATGGTGTCCCACACTGCATCATCACTGATAATGGCTCCAATTTCACAGCCGATGAAGTGAAAACCTGGTGTGCTAAACTAGGCATTAAGCTCGATTACGCCTCGGTCTATCACCCACAAACAAACAGTCAGGTCGAACGAGCTAATGGTCTTATCATGAGTGGCATTAAGCCTAGACTAGTGCGGTCGTTGAAAGAATCAGACAAGCACTGGGTTGAGGAGCTCGACTCTGTACTCTAGGGGCTGCGGACCACGCCCAATCGCACTATCGGATACACACCATTCTTCATGGTGTACGACACAGAGGCCGTTTTGCCCTGCGACATCATTCATGAGTCACCTCAAGTGCGCATGTATGAAGAGAGAGAGAGGCCGAGCTGGATCGGCAGGACAGTCTAGATACCCTGGAGGAGGAGCGCGACGTTGCAAAAGCACGTTCTGCATTCTATCAACAACAGGTTCGCAGATACGAAAGCAGAGAAGTGCGGGCCAAGACTTATAATGTTGGTGAACTCGTTCTACGCTTGCCAGAAAAGAAAAAGGACAAACTCAAGCCCAAATGGGAGGGTCCCTTCATCATAGAAGAAGTTCTCACTAGAGGAGCGTACCGCCTGCGTGATGCATCGGACAATCGCTTAGAGCTGAACCCGTGGAATGCCGCCAGACTCCGAAGATTCTAAGCCTAGAGCCATACTCTTTGTTCGTCTTCTTCTCCCTTTGTTCCCATTTTTTCTCTCTTTACCTTTTTTTCGGCTCTATAGCTCTTGTGCGGCTAAACCGCACACCTATGACGTACACATCCTTAAATGTATACGCTCATGATACCTGGGGGCTTCTTTTACAGAAGCTTATTATTATTATTATTATTATTATTTTCCGAGCATCAAGCTCCCCGCATATGTGTCCTTTCCTCATATGTACCTTTTCTTTGCCATTATATGCACCGTTATGACTTAAGTTTTTGCCAAGCTGGGTTGCCTGGCTCCTGTGCTTATGCCCTATGTTCCCGTTTGTTCGGCTAGGGCATAAAGGGAGCACCTCTGCGATTGTTACAGCCGGGTCATCCGGACTTGTACCTCAGACTGGGTGAAGCCGAAAGCTAGCGTTCTTAAGGGAATATTCGGTCGGCGGACTAAAGACGTTTTACCCTCATTACACTATGAACCCCCAGATGTTACGTATACTGCGATTTTTCAATCACAATTCGGGCATGCACAGTAACGCATGTTCACCCAGGGAAAGGAACCCTTAACGGAACTATTCTCCCTGGAAGATGTTTCTTAAAATTAAGAAGTAATATAACATAGCTAGCCGGATACAACTTGTCTGTTCAAGCAACTATGACCCTTACGCCTGGTTTCCACGCATACCCCGGTCTATATTGCCGCTCCGGTATTCGGAAACACTCCGCACCTTCGGGTCCAGAGGTCGAAGCGAAAAGGTCTGCCATGACAATCCTTTTACAATCCGGCTAGGGACAAATTTGTCAATTGAAGTACATAGTCACTTGGACTCAAAAACTTCTTCCTCTATGCCGTCTAACAGGCTGTCTAGCTTACAATCCTGTTGGGAGAACTTGGTGGCTATCTTTACTTGGTCATATACCAAACTCACTGGAATTTCTTGTCCATCTGACCCCCGAGGTCCGACCCGGGCCATATGATTCGGATCAAGCTTGGTGTACCGTGTTTTTACCATGGCCCAGGCCTCTTGCGCACCTTCTCGGTAGGCCGATATCTTCCATAATCGAAAGCACCGCCGAGCTCCCTGGAACAACTTCACAAGCTCCTCCATACTTCCTGGAGGGGAGGCGGATGGCCACAAAGCCTTGGCAATGCTCCGCATTGCTTTCCGAGCTCGCTCATGTACTTGGGACAGCTCTTGCAGCAGATCGCCTCAAGATCCGGACATTTCCTCTTCGGGACGGCCAGTCAGCATACCCACAGACATAAATCTGTCAGCTAATTTTTTCGCTGAATTACACGGAGGCAAGTTCAAAAGCATACTGAATATGCCGCCTCGTAGCCTCCTATTTTCCTTCACGGCGTCAGCTAGCTGGGCTCGTACATCTTTTAGCTCCTCGCCCAGCAGGGTGTTGGAATCCTGCAGCTTGTTCTTCTCAGCCCTGACCCACGTCAGCACACGCTCGCCTGCGGCTAGTTGCCTTTTGGCCTCTTGTTCACCAGCCTACGCGACTTTCAGTTCCTCTTTCAGTTGATCCGCTTATCCTGTCATCGGAAATGCAACAGTATTAACATTACTGGTACATGATTATAGTTTTTCTGAATGGAGGGTAACATTACCAGGCGGTGCCTCCTTGGACTTCTCCAGTTCGGCGGTAACAACAGCTAGCTGAGTCCGCCACTTTTCCAGCTCATGAGACAGCATGTTGTTCTTCTCTGTGAGTAACTGATTATACAATGATCCTTAAATCAGTTGTTTCAACTATTTCAAGTCTCGGGGGCTACTGGTACATGATTACCAGATCTGTACAATGCGTACTTACTCGCTTATCTTTCAAATACTGGTCAGTGGCTCTGGTAAGCCCATCCCGAGCAGCTCGGATGTACGCATCAGCCGAGCTGAAGGCGTTGAACGCCTCTTTAGCAAATCCGGGGTCACGAAGAGCGGCCCTCCGGCGCCGATGATTCATGGCGCTCTCCACTTCAGAGTTCGTGACGAATACATTATCCGAATCCTCTGAAGGAGGACAATCTGGCGTCGCTCCCGTGTCAGCCCCCGCCCTAGAGGCAGGATCTGGAACCTGACTGATGGAGGCGCAACCGGCAGGATCCCCGGACATAGTCCACCAAATACTCTTCCTGATAAAACACAGCGACAGTGTCACGGTTCGATGTGACTGCCAGGGGGCATGTTTAAAGTCATACCTCTTTGATGAAGGCTCGGCAACGTTGTCATTTGCCTTCCTCTTCGAAGACCCGCCCGGCATAGGCGCCGCTCTCTTATGAGATGCCGCTGGTTCGGCATAACGCGCCGAGCGCCTCCCCTTTGGAGCACGAGATAGTGCGGTGGGTGAGGCATAATGAGGAAGCTCTTTCGGGGGAGATGTCTCCTGGCTACTTACATGTGAGGCAGGAAGGAGGCCAGGATAATCGGCCACGATGGCCACTTCTGTGCCAGCATAGCTCGCCTGGTAGAAGACTCCCTCTTGGAGTTCTACAAATATGTCTGGATCCTCTTCAAATCCGGGATCGAGATCTCTGTTATGGTCCTCCGTGGAGCGGGGCTATGAATCGCGCGATAGCCTTCCGCCATTCCTGTTAAAAATGGACGGGTAAATGTCAATTAAACATGACTCAGGGAAAGGATTGAGTAAGGAGGTGGGATTAAAACTCACCTAGCTAGGGGGATTGTACATGGAGAATCCCTCTTGGCGCTTAAGGTGAGTAAACTCCTCTTTCTCCCCTTTATAAAGATCGGCCAATATTGTGGTCAGGGCGGCAGGGGTGTCCGGACCTTTCCGTCCGCAGCGCGAGGCGTCATCTTCCCCATTGTAGTGCCACATAGGGATCCCTCTGAATTGGAGTGGCTGAACACCTCGCACTATGGAAGTTGCTATTACCTCCATTATTGATAATCCGGACTGGGCGAGTGTCCTTATCTTGCCCATTAATTGTTGGACTTCTGCGCTATCCTCCTCCTAGAGGCTCTGAGGACGCTAGCTGTGGCATTTCCTTAACGGAGCGCTGGAAAATTAGGGAAGGCCCATTCGGACTGGGTCTGGGAGAGCGACATCTTCAATATAAAACCACTCCGAGAGCCACTCTTCGGATGCCTTCTTCGGCGTGCCGGATAGGTATCCGGTCCCTGCTATACGCCATATCTCGTTACCGGCCACCTCGAATACGGATCCTTTTTGGGTACGAGGGACGAGGCAGAAAAGTTTCCTCCATAGATCAAAGTGGGCCTCGCAGCCCAGGAATAGCTCGGAAAGAGCGATGAAACCCGCGATATGCAGGATGGAGGCCGGAGTGAAGTTGTGCAGTTGGAGGCCATAGTACTCCAGGAGGCCTCGGAGGAAAGGGTGGATTGGAAACCCGACACCTCTTATTAAGAAGGATATGAAGCACACTCGCTCCCCCCTGGTCGGATTAGGGAAATTTTCCGCCAGGGCTTCGCCTGTAAAAGAGGTTAATCCTACCAGGACGGGGACTAGATCCGCGGGGGGAAGGAATCCCTGCGTTTGAAGCTTACTCAGCTGGTCCTGGGATACTGAACATTTCTCCCAATCACCTTTTTCGGAGCCATGGGGGCGGGAGGAAGAACTGGGAAGCTAGCCATGCTGGAATGGTTTCTCCTAGCAAGCTCTAAGGATTTTCCGCCTGGTGTGGGATGGCATTTGAGATCCAACCAACTTAAATATACGCCTTTCTTACATGGCCAGGGTGGTATGTGCAAAAATACTCTGACCTTTCGTGTTCGCTTGACATGTGGAAGCCGAAGCAATGGAGGCGCAGAAGCCGATGGGTACGACATTAAATGGAAAGCCAAGTATAATTCTTCGGGTCAGACGCTTTGAAGTATTTGGAGGAAGAACCCGCCTTGCAATGCCGAAGACTATCAGCGCGCCGGACACATCGTCATTGAAGTCTGGTTCGGGGGCTACTGAGGGAGTCCTCGATTAAGGGGTCCTCGGACGTCCGGCCTGTATGACGTGGGCCGGACTCATGGGCCATGAAGATACAAGATAGAAGACTTCCTCCCATGTCCGGATGGGACTCTCCTTTGCGTGGAAGGCAAGCTTGGCGTTCGGATATGAAGATTCCTTCCTCTGTAAACCGACTCTGTGTAACCCTAGGCCCCTCTAGTGTCTATATAAACTGGAGGGTTTAGTCCGTAGAGGCAATCACAATCATACATGCTAGACATCTAGAGTTTAGCCATTACGATCTCATGGTAGATCAACTCTTGTAATCCTCATATTCATCAAGATCAATCAAGCAGGAAGTAGGGTATTACCTCCATCAAGAGGGCCCTAACCTGGGTAAACATCGTGTCCCCCGTCTCCTGTTACCATCGACCTTACACGCATAGTTCGGGACCCCCTACCCGAGATCCGCCGATTTTGACACCGACACCGACCAGCAGCTTGGGCAGAACTATGAAGAAGGTCAGCTCGTGCACGGTGACGTCGCCAGGATCCTTGCTGCTTGTCACCTCCATTTCCACCTTGACGGCGTCGGTCCTGCCTTTGGGCTCCCCCGGCGGGCCGTTCGCCCACAACTTGGCCATGTAGTGCGGCAGTGAGGACGACCCTACTCTGACGCAGACGACCGACACGGCGATAGGCGTGCCGATGACGAGCACGCCACCGACCAAGAAAAACGCACGGCTGTCCTCCTCCGCGAACAGCAAGAGTCGTGGCTCCGACAGTGGCACTTGCAGCTGGAGCACCTTGCCGTACTGGATCCTGTGCACGGGCATGGGATGCACGGTGCTGATGTGGTGGGAGAGCGCCGGTGGCAGGCCTTCGTAGCCACTGACGGGCACGGGGCATTTGCAGGGCGCGAGCGGACACACGCTCTGGTGATCGGCGAGCTTGTGGTAAATGATGTAGAGCCCACAACCTTCGTGCGGGCACTCCACCCTCACCGAGGAGAGGACGGCGCCCACCGCCGTGTTCCGCACGTCGAAGCCACTGCCGCGCTCGCAGTTCGGGCACTGCTGCTAGTTCCCGGGGCGCTCGACGCGGCAGTCCGCGCAGGCCAGGTGCCCTCCCTTGTACTGCACAAAATAATCGAACAACACATCAATCAAGAAACCTGCACCTTGCTCGATCAGCCAAACGGATGAGGTGTATTCGAACCTCATACACTGGAAGCCTCAAGGGGCGGAGGCACAAGGGGCAGTGGAGCAAGGTGAGGTCCATCGAGACCATAGAGAGCTCCATCGTCGGGTCCTGTTCCGTCTGGATGATCTTGCCCTCCTCGTGGACAACCATCTCTCGCTTTATTAGGGCCGGGGCATTACAAAGCTTTACCGTCACATATTCATACTACTTCAAGGTGCATTAAATCAACACATGCAAGTATCAAAAGGAGAGTCACGGCATGCATGCATGCGTTGTAATTAATGCACCGGTAAACGCAAATTATTGAAATATATTGAGTGCAGTGCTTTGATGTGTCGCGTCAAGCCGTACAAGACCGAGAAGTTTGATTACTACAACGCCCTCTCGCCTTAACCGCACCTGCCTTTGGTTGCATCACAGGTGGGCCACCCACCTGTAGGGCCCACCTGTCATACACGCAAAGGCAGGAGCAGTAAGTCAATGAAGCTGCGTCCCTCCCTCGCCCATGAGCGTGGTGGCTGGCAGTACAAGGAGAAGCTTTCGTTCGCTACACGCTCTCCCTCCCGCACGCGGTGGACATGCAGCAGTTCAATCAGTGTTAGATGGCCAGAAGCATACTGTAGTACTCCTCCACTGCAGTAGTACTCTATCATTGTTCAACTTCCCGGAGAGGCGAAGAGCCAAGCGCAGCCCGGACGCTCGTGTGGCAGTTTCATGTGTAGAGTAGTCTAGGATAGCGTGTACCATGCGTGTAAGCTTAAAATCATTGGGGTCGGCTCCATGCTTTTTTTATTAAAATACTCTTCTGGCCCTACTTGTCATCCTGGTGATTGTAGTTTGCACGCTCATCTAGTCAAGATAGGAATATATATTTTGATTTGTGGTGGGGTAAATGTTAGAGGTTGCCGCAAATGGAGTATTGTACACTACGGGTCTTTCAGCCAAGTTTAGAGGCAACCATGTGGGGCCAGTGCTATGATGTGTCACGTCAACTCGTACAACAAGGAGAAGCTTGATTTTACTACTACACGCCTTCTCCCTTGCCCATGCGCACGGTCGCTCGCAGACGAGGACATGCTTTTGCTTATAGTAGTAATACTACAACAAGCTATCCCTCCCGCTCGCGGTGGACGGACATGCAACAGTGGATTCGATACTGTAGAAGCAGTAGTAGTAATATCATTGTTCGTCTTCTCGAAGAGGCGAAGAGCCAAGCGCAACCCGAACGTGGCAGTTTCGAACCTTGGAGCACGCATATAGCCAGGCTCTTGCATGAGACAAAATAGCTATGTGAGCCCACTATTACTTGCTAGTATAGCCCTGTAAACCAGAAAGGAGTATTTGCCTTTCTAGAGATTTCAACAAGTGACTAGACTACATCGAGACAGAGTACATATGGAGCAAAATGAGTGAATCTACACCATAAATAAATACGGAGTTCTCTTGTTTTCCTCTCCGCCTTGGTCACGGTGCACAATAGGCACCATAGGCACCTCGTCGTCGACGGGAACGTCTCCTGACACGCGATAGACGCGAGCGGCAGTCGCCTCCATAGGTCCTTGAATGCCAAGGAGGGAGAGGGTAGCGGTTCCCGAGACGTTGAACGGTCAATGATTCATCCTCAATTACATGCAGAGGGAATTAATTGGAGAAGCAGAATAGAGCCAGCACGATGTGAATGTAACAGAGTTTGGATTCTCATATAAAGGCGCCCGACCACTCCAATCCATCTACTCCTAGTCTCTGTGCAACACTGCTCACTCCAATCCAAGACCAAGTGACCAGAAGCCAGAAGCACCTATGGAGGCGATGGACGCGAGCGGCAGTCGGCTGTGCCAAATCATCCAAGGCGCCGGCCTGCGGCCCCGCACCACGCAGTGTTTCCAGACGGTGCTGGCGATCGCCAGCGTCATAGCCCTCACCGAAGCTTGCATCGCCTCTTGCATGGACGACATGATGGTCAACTCCATCCGCAAGTTCACCGTCGTCAAGAAGCGCGCGGACCACCTTGCCGTACTGCTCTAGCCCGCGCGCCCAGGCTCCTCAATGCCTGCCACCCTCATCGGCCTCCATGGTGACGAACTCTTTCAAGCCCTGGTGGTCCTGCAGGTGTCGGAGGTCGCGATGAAGAATGTGCACCTCGCCATGAAAGAAACAGTCGAGCTGCACATCCACGTCTACGAGGAAATCATCTACAAAGGCCACTACAAGGCCAGCGAGGACCGAAAGAAGTTGGCCTTCTTCCAGCGGCTGGAATCTTTGGACGCCATTGTTCATAAGCACATCGACCTAGCCATGAAAGCCGCTGCTACTTAGCCGCGTCCGTGGGCCGGCGCCCTGAGTCGAGGAGGTGGATGTCATCGATGGATGCATCTCTTCTTCTTGCCTCCTGTAACCAGCACTACTTCGCCTCGTGGCCTTAATTTTTTACTAGTATAGGAGTATATGGCATTTTTATTCCAGTCGTAACATTTTCACTATGAGGTGGGGCCGCAGTTGAGCAAACAGACCATCGACAAATCCCCACCCCGCCCACCGGGCGTCGGCTGAGTTTAGAATTAGAAGAGAGAAACGAGGGAGAAGAGCTAGCTATAGCACGGATGCTCTTGTCAGATGGGACTCGCGTTGATAGAATAGGAGCAATGAGCACTCGTACCTCCTTTTTTTAGGGAAAAAGTAGTCGTATGTCTAGTACTACCACTAGTTGGGTGCGTGCGACCTATACCTGTCATCACTTTAGGTCTCCTTTTCGAACCGCAGCTACGCTTCACCGTACATATTTTTCATGCATTTATCCTCCTATATGTACTCCTAGGCTATTTCTATGTGCTCCCTTTCGCCGACATGTGGGACATAGAGCATCTGGGTTGTAGTGCATGCACGACTCGGAGCATATGCTGGGGTACTTTACATTTTGGACTTCACGAATTACATGCAAACCCCCCGCAGAAGAATAAATAAATAAATAAATTACTACATGAAAACGGATTATTTTCATAGAAACCGGAGCACGTTCATTAAATTTTGGACATAACACGTTTATAAGAAACTACCGGACCTAAACCAGTCTAAGGGCCTCTTTGATTCACAGGATACTGAAAACACAGAAATGGGGAAAGTATGATTGCGATGAACCAAGACGAGGAGAACTCTAACTCAGTTAGAGGTTAGAGTTAGATTCAAAGAGGTGTATGGATGGCAGGGTTAGATTGACAATAAATGTTCTTTCTAAATCATTTGACTACTTTGGACCCTATTTCCTGCCGGATTTGGTGTTGCCGGCTCTTGTGTGGCCTCCTCCCGCTCACAATTGACATAAACGAACCATCTTTACAAATCAAGCATGCAAAACATGATAAATTTTACTTTGTCCATACAATTGAGATATCCCACTTAAACAAACAAGGCCTCAATCAAGCTTCACAAAAAAACACACTCCATGAAACAAAGCATGAGCTAGCTCATCACGGAAGTCATTCACGATAGGGAGGGAGCCCGGAGCCCCTCACGCACCCAGGGAGGAGCTCGTCATCGTCGCTCTGGAGCAAGGCTCCGTAGAGCCCAAGCCCCGGGAACCCCTCCGACGCCGGCGCTTACGAGTTGAGGTCGACACCAGCATGGGTAGCAGGGCCACTTGCTGATGACTGCGAACCGAACCTTTGGGCCTCTAGAAATAATGCAAGCCTGGAACAGAAATACCTAGAAAGGTGAACTGAATCTTTGGGCCTCTAGAAATAATGCAAGCCTGAGACTGAAATACCTAGAAAGGTGAACTGAATCTTTGGGCCTCTAGAAATAATGCAACCCTGGAACTGAACTACCTAGAAAGGTGAACTGATTCTTTGGGCCTCTAGAAATAATGCATGCCTGAAACTGAAATACCTAGAAAGGTGAACTGAATCAAAGATTTATTACCTCCTCAAGCAGCATCAAACAATTCCATGCGTGCACCACAAATCTATACCAAGTTTAATCAGTATCTACTATTCCAAATCAGAATTAGCGCTAGAGCGAGCAAGATCAATGATATGGCTGTGAGTCAGAGAAGGAACGAACAAACTCACCCCTCTCACGACCTCCCTAGTAGATGCGCCGCCGCCGCGCATGACAGAGGGAGAAAAACGACCGGTGAAGGGGGAGCGGGGCGAGCTCCGAAGGCCAGAGGGAGAGGGCGGCCGGAGGGGGGCGGCAGAGGCCGGAGGGAGAGGGTGGCCTGAAGAGAGAGAGGGCGAGCGGCGGAGCGGCGCTTGGGCGGGTGATCCGATAGGGAACAGGGAGGAGTCGTGCGAGGGGGGCGGAGGGAGCGATCTTGTGCGGGCAGTGGAGATTTTTTTAGTTCTCTTTTAGTGGGCCTAAGGAGAACTAACCCAATTAGAACCTCTCCACCGGGCTAGTTTTACTAGCTCGGTTAGAGAAAACTAGCTCAAACTAACCCCTCATGTTTGGATAATTTGAGGCTATTTCAACCCAAACTAGCTCTAACTCAGGGATCCAAAAAAAGAGGACTAGTACTGTACATGCTATAGTCTGGACCGTAGCACATTGTTTTTTATGGCCATATAAACACATTGTTTTCTACTGCCGATTCACTGGGCTGCCATGGTTCGCACTCCTCTGCCGTGGTTCGCACTCCTCCTACGTACTTCGCCGACATGTGGGAGAGCCACCATCCGGGTCAACGTGTCATGCACCAGATTAGAGTGCGGAACGGAAGGGGGGCATCACCCCGGTCGTACCGCCAGTAATTCATGACTATAGTGAGTAGTCATATCACAAGTATTTCCAGCAGTAACGCGCCGTCAAATCGCACAGCCTGACCTTTCCAGCAGTAAGTAAGTTGAATCCGCTACTCCCTCACCCTCCTCGCCTCTTTGTCAAACCGCCTACGCAAAAACTGCCGCGCGTACTGCCCGGGAAAAGCCCCGCCCTCAACTTTTAACTACGCGAAAATAGTTCGAGCTTGTTCGTTCTATATAAATACTAGTACTGTGTGTTTATTCACCCGTGGGGTTGTTCAATGAATGGAGGGGCCGAGGAGCACAAGTGAACAATACTACTAGTAGTAGTAGTAAGTAGGAGTCATATAGTTACTCACCTTAAACAGAGAGTTTCTTTTCTTTAATGCCATGTACACAAATTGAAACACTTGTTGTGGAGAGAAAAAGATAATCACACCACTATATATGTACGCCGGGGCCTGAGCTCTTGCTTTACTAGGGTTTCTCTCTTCATTCTCTCATCCTCTCCAGATCTAAACAAGACAGCGGTAGCGACATTTTCTCTCTGCTCACTGCTGGTCACAGATCCGGCCAGATCCCTTCGGCTGGTGTGTGTACAGGACTAGGTGCATCGTTCACGCGGTCATCGCCGGCGAGGGAGGAAACCCACAGCTGCCGGAGGGGCCCGATCCTCTGCCCGTGTCGTTCTCTCCGACACAGCGCCGGCTCGGGAGGTCCTCCGACCCTTCTTCCTCCCTGCCGTATTGTGCGCAGATCCGACCTGCCGCCGCCGACATCCCGACGACCCTCAAGTATAAGTTCTTCGAAAGCAGCCTTGCTCTACTGCGCCAGCTCCCCACGTGTCTGCATGTGCATCTTTTTCTACTCCCATCAGCTCTTCTAAAGCCACCTAAATTTTTAGTATTATTAGAGGTAAAGCTACTTCATGCATTCGAATCTAGGACTTGGTTCAAACAACAAAGAAAGTGGGGAAAGTTGTAGCATGAATCTAGGACTTGATTCAAAGAGGAAATAATATGGTGAAAGTAGTAGAGACCGGATACCCAACCGGTCTCTTGGTTGAAAAGGGAAATAATGGGAAGACGCAGTACAAACTAGATAAGGAATAGAAATATTATTGGTTGAAAAAAGGATAGAAAGTGGCGGCTGGTGGACAAGTAAACAGAGTATGTCCAGGATTAGATTTGTTCCCCTCACATAGTAAAAGGTCTCCAGGATTAGAATTGCTGCCCTCATAGTAAAAGGTCTCCAGGATTAGATTTGCTACCCTCACATAGTAAAAGGTCTCCAGGATTAGATTTGCTACCTTCACATAGTAAAAGGTCTCCAGGATTAGATTTGCTGCCCTCACATAGTAAAAGGTCTCCAGGATTAGATTTGCAGCCCTCACAGAGCATGAACAAACTCGGCATCACCACTTTATGCCTCCTTGTAGGTACATTGTGCTGATGCGTCCACTGTCGCATGTCCTTATACCAACCTTTTGCTGTTGTTAATGTAAGGGCGCATGTATAATGAAGCGATCACACTGTTACTTTAGGGACATGTCTAACCAGTGTTATTGTTAATCTAATGCCTCCAGTGATATGATGCAATTAAACTGTGTTACAAATGATACTCCTGTTGTTTTCCCCAGTATGATAAGTAAGTTGCTCCTTTACGCTGCTGAGTGTCCTGGTGTCCCCACGGTCCCATGCCCTTAAACCAACTCTTTAGCTGCTGTTGATTTACTGTATCTGGTAAACAAGCAATGCCACCATTAAAGTAATCCCATATTTGACGAATGTCATTGTTGATCGTAATGCTTCCGGCAACATGAAGCATTGCTGATGTTTCAAAATTTCTACTGTCCTTGCGTGATTGCCATGAACATAATTAAGATGCTTCTTTTCATTTCGTGTATGTTTCGTATATTCTTATTGACCAGCAATTGTTTACATTCTATCTTTTTGTGCAGATAGGGATATCCATTTCACCTTGTTGCTATTGTGACCTTTTGGTGAACTGCACAAAACACTCTTCTTTTGAAATGAGTGTCTTGTGCAGTTCAACTAAAATGTTATGTGGGCAACATCTCTCAATTTTGGTGGAACTGCACAAAATGGTGATTGGAGTTTCCAATATCTCCGTCAAATTCTGCTGATAATCTCGTGCAACATTTTATTAGCCTTTGCAAGATGAGCCGTCACTGTCACCACAATGGCACTTTCTTTTAGTGGAACTGCACAAAAGGATTAGCAGATTATAGTTGCACCTTACATGAGCAGGACAGCCAACCTTAATGTTCCTCAATTTTAGTGCAACTACTAAAGAACCTGCCAGCTCACGAGAGCAAGTACTTCTTGCTAGCTGAATGATGCAATCTTTGCTTCATTTTAGGTGAACTATAGAAGAAGGCGCATGAATTGAATCATGGAAGTCCAGGCAGGCCTCATCCGAGTGGAGCTGCAGGTTGAGTTCAAGGAGTGCCACAATTATAGTAATCAGGCTCTTCTTATTTGTGCTGTGCAAACAGTAATACTCAACTACAGATGTTGTGACGGTCAAGAGCATTCGCCAAGTTCTTCGGTTGTATGACACGGCTAGCCAAGATGGATTTAATCAGGATATTCACTTTATCAAAAGGCTCTAATGGGTTGGTTCTGATTCTTGCAAGCTGGGAATCAATGAGATGTGTAGGCATATTTGTTGTACTTATTATTTGAATCTTATTTGTTGGTTATGAATCTTGCAAGTTGGGAATCAATGAGATGTGTAGGCATCTTTGTTGTACTTATTATTTGGATCTTATTTGTTGGTTCTGAATCTTGCAAGCTGGGAAACACGACATGATGATGCAGAGGACAACAACCATAACAAACAGTTCAAACTTGGTAGTATCTGTGTGAAAATGCGACAAATGTGCTGATCGTGTGCGTCCTGAAAATAATAATTCTAATTATTATGCATGTTGATCCTGTGGCACTGATAAAACGAGCCAATGCATTGCTTGTTTTAAGTATAAATTTCTATTAAAGCTAACTAAATTTAAGTAAAGTGACCACTAACTCTTGTTAAGTTGTTTCCTCCCCACTGACAGCTGGGACCCACCGGTTGTATCTTCGCACGGAAGGAAGTGCCTCCTTGTTATGCGAAAAAACCATTCCTCCCGATGACAGCTGGGACCCAGCAGATTTGGTGGCTGACTTGTGGGCCTACTAAGCAGACGTGTACGCGGGGCTTTGTCAACTTAATCAACAAATGATTCTAGCAGCTAGACCGTTGGATGTTAATCCAACAACCGTGCTCCTTCTTCAACTAATGTTCTTCCTCCTGTCTCCCGTGGGCAGCAGTGCTGCCGCGCACCCAAACCAGTCAAGTTTCCCACTCCTCTCCATCTGCGACTCCACTGCCGCGTCTTCCCCATATCCGGGTCGTTCCAGTCTGGGGCCTCGCCGTTGTCCACCGGCCTTGGTGCACTCGGCACGGTGTGGTCAACGTGGTCAACAACCAAGAGTCATCGGAAGATGACTATACGTGAGAGGCCGACAGTGGGGACGCAGCACTCCCATGGACGCATGCATGCAACTGCATCCTTTTTACCCTAAAAATAATGTTTTCTCCCCCTGATTGCTGGGACCCACCAGCTACATCTTCGCACGCAAGGAAGTGCGTCCATATTACGGGCAAAAAAAATGATTCTCCCCCCTGACTGCTGGGACCCACCAGCTAGATCTTCGCACGCAAGGAACTGCCTGACAGTCGGGACCCACCTGGTCGAAGCGTACGTAGCGTTGTCATTCTGGTCGCGAATGTGTATGTACATACTGGTCGATGTAGAGGCGCGCATGTGTCATAGTAGAGGCGCGCACGTAGCATGTACACGTGCGTACAGCGGCCAAGGTGGAAGAAAGAAAATACGGCCACGTACGTACATACGGGTGGGGTCTCGAATGCCTACTCGCGTATACGTATGGCCAGGGCTCGTGTACATGGCTGGGTCGGAGCAAAGAAGCTGCGTCGTCATCGTGTTCATGGGAAGGCAACCGGCTGGGTCGGAACGAAATGCGTCGTCGTGTTCATCGGGAGCCAACCGGCTTGGACGGAACAGCCGATGGAAACGAGGCCTGGCGTACCACAGAACGGAGGAAACGGCCTTGTGTTCGACTGGCCACGATGGAAATGGGATCATGTTCATTGGGAGGGGTCTGGCGTACCGCAAAACGGAGGAAACGGACCTCCTACGGTCGAAATGGGGTCCTGTTGATCGGGAGGGAAGTGGCGTACCGCAAAACAGAGTAAACAGACTTGTGTTGGAGCGCTATGGTCGAAACGGGGGTCCTGTTCATCGGGAGGGGTGTGGCGTACCACAAAACGGGACTCCACGGGATACTGTTCATCTCCACCGTCGACTGCCTCCACGGGCTATTGTTCATCCACCGTCGATTGCCTCCACGGGTTCCTGTTCATGCACCGTCGACCTCCTCCAGCCTCCACCTACGACTGTTCATCCACGGGCTCCTGTTCATCCAGCCTCCACTGCTCCTCCACCGACTACTATTCAGCCAGCCCTCGCCACAGGGTCCTGTTCAACCACCCCTCCACGGGCTACTGTTCATCCAGCCCTCCACCGGCTACTCTTCAACCAGCTCTCCACCGGCTACTGTTCAACTAGCCCTCCACGGGGTCCTGTTCATCCAGCCCTCCACGGGATCCTGTTCATCCACCGGCTCGATCGATCGGGGTTCTGTTCATCCAGTGGCAACGACCTCTACTACCACGGGGCCCTGTTCATCCAACCCCCCACCGAGAAATGTTCATCCAAACCCCCTCAACAACGCTCACTGTTCATCCAGGGAAGGAGGCAGTAGTGTTCGATCGGCTTCAGTGAGCAGCAGTAGCTTATGAATCACTCGGGTTCAGTTAACAGCAAGGGATCGATCACTCGGGTTCAGTAACGCGTAGCCTGCAGTGCAACCGCTCGGGTTCAGTTAGAGCCCAACGCCTCGCACACACGCGCGTACGTACGGGAGAAACACGCATCGCTCGGCCCCGACCACCCACCGTAACCGGGAACTCCCCGATATTTTCCACGCCCTCGCTTCTACCATGGTTTTTTCCGTCATGGACGGCCCAAGAATGTCATGCAGCTGCGTCTCCAGGCTGCCCAGGACGAAAAGCCCATTTCCTGTCATGATTTTTTGTCATAGAAGTAGGACCCCACCACATCTATGATGATACCGGGTTTTGTCACAATTATCGTCATAGAAGTGTCATAAGTATGACAGGAAAAAAATCCGTTCGGCCCAAAATGTCACGGATGTATCCTTTTTTGTAGTGTTGTTTTAGGGTCCAGGGTTCCTCCAACCCCGAAGAACCAAGTCCTTGAACGGCCCAAGTCCTTGAACGGTCTGGCCAGTTCAATGTCTCTGGTTCGACCCCTTTATCAAGCAGGTCATTCTTGAAGGAAATGTGCCCTAGAGGCAATAATAAAGTTATTATCTATTTCGTTATATCATGATAAATGTTTATTATTCATGCTAGAATTGTATTAACCGGAAACTTGATACATGTGTGAATACATAGACAAACAGAGTGTCACTAGTATGCCTCTACTTGACTAGCTCGTTAATCAAAGATGGTTATGTTTCCTAGCCATAGACATGAGTTGTCATTTGATTAACGGGATCACATCATTAGGAGAATGATGTGATTGACTTGACCCATTACGTTAGCTTAGCACACGATCGTTTAGTATGTTGCTAATGCTTTCTTCATGACTTATACATGTTCCTATGACTATGAGATTATGCAACTCCCGTTTACCGGAGGAACACTTTGTGTCCTACCAAACGTCACAACGTAACTGGGTGATTATAAAGGTGCTCTACAGGTGTCTCTGAAGGTACTTGTTGGGTTGGCGTATTTCAAGATTAGGATTTGTCACTCTGATTGTCGGAGAGGTATCTCTGGGCCCACTTGGTAATGCACATCACTTAAAGCCTTGCAAGCATTGCAACTAATGAGTTAGTTGCGGGATGATGTATTACGGAACGAGTAAAGAGACTTGCCGATAACGAGATTGAACTAGGTATTGAGATACCGACGATCGAATCTCGGGCAAGTAACATACCGATGACAAAGGGAACAACGTATGTTGTTATGCGGTCTGACCGATAAAGATCTTCGTAGAATATGTGGGAGCCAATATGAGCATCCAGGTTCCGCTATTGGTTATTAACCGGAGACGTGTCTCGGTCATGTCTACATAGTTCTCAAACCCGTAGGGTCCGCACGCTTAACGTTTCGATGACAATTATATTATGAGTTTATATGTTTTGATGTACCGAAGGTTGTTCGGAGTCCCAGATGTGATCACGGACATGACGAGGAGTCTCGAAATGGTCGAGACATAAAGATTGATATATTGGAAGCCTATGTTTGGATATCGGAAGTGTTCTGGGTGAAATCGGGATTTTACCGGAGTACCGGGAGGTTACCGGAACCCCCCCGGCAACATAATGTGCCTTAGTGGGCCTAGGTGGAAAAGAGGAGAGGCGGCTAGGGCTGGGCCGCGCGCCCCTCCCCCCGAGTCTGAATAGGACAAGGAGAAGGGGGCGGCGTCCCCCTTCCTTCTTCTCCCTCTCCTCTTTCCCCCCTCCCAAGTCCTAATCCAACTAGGAAAAGGGGGGGAGTCCTACTCCCGGTGGGAGTAGGACTCCTCCTGGCGCGCCCCAAGGCTGGCCGCACCTCCCCCCCTTTGATCCTTTATATACGGGGGCAAGGGGGCACCCCATAGACACAACAATTGATCATTGATCTCTTAGCCGTGTGCGGTTCCCCCCTCCACCATATTACACCTCGATAATATCGTAGCGGTGCTTAGGCGAAGCCCTGCGTCGGTAGAACATCATCATCGTCACCACGCCGTCGTGCTGACGAAACTTGTTTTTGCAGGGCATGTTGTGATGTGATATGGTCAAGACATGATGCTAAATTTTATTGTACGAGATGATCATGTTTTGTAACTGAGTTATCGGCAACTGGCAGGAGCCATATGGTTGTCGCTTTATTGTATGCAATGCAATCGCCCTGTAATGCTTTACTTTATTACTAAGCGGTAGCGATAGTCGAAGAAGCATAAGATTGGCGAGACGACAACGATGCTACGATGGAGATCAAGGTGTCGCGCCGGTGACGATGGTGATCATGACGGTGCTTCGGAGATGGAGATCACAAGCACAAGATGATGATGGCCATATCATATCACTTATATTGATTGCATGTGATGTTTATCCTTTATGCATCTTATCTTGCTTTGATTGACGGTAGCATTATAAGATGATCTCTCACTAAATTTCAAGATAAAATTGTTCTCCCTGAGTATGCACCGTTGCCAAAGTTCGTCGTGCCCAGACACCACGTGATGATCGGGTGTGATAAGCTCTACGTCCATCTACAACGGGTGCAAGCCAGTTTTGCACATGCAGAATACTCAGGTTAAACTTGACGAGCCTAGCATATGCAGATATGGCCTCGGAACACTGAGACCGAAAGGTCGAGCATGAATCATATAGTAGATATGATCAACATAGTGATGTTCACCATTGAAAACTACTCCATTTCATGTGATGATCGGTTATGGTTTAGTTAATTTGGATCACGTGATCACTTAGATGATTAGAGGGATGTCTATCTAAGTGGGAGTTCTTAAGTAATATGATTAATTGAACTTAAATTTATCATGAACTTAGTCCTGATAGTATTTTGCAAATTATGTTGTAGATCAATAGCTCGCGTTGTTGCTTCCCTGTGTTTATTTTTGATATGTTCCTAGAAAAAATTATGTTGAAAGATGTTAGTAGCAAAGATGCTGATTGGATCCGTGATCTGAGGATTATCCTCATTGCTGCACAGAAGAATTATGTCCTTGATGCACCGCTAGGTGACAGACCTATTGCAGGAGCAGATGCAGACGTTATGAACGTTTGGCTAGCTCAATATGATGACTACTTGATAGTTTAGTGCACCATGCTTAAACGGCTTAGAATCGGGACTTCAAAGACGTTTTGAACATCATGGACCATTTGAGATGTTCCAGGAGTTGAAGTTAATATTTCAACCAAATACCCGAGTTGAGAGATATGAAGTCTCCAACAAGTTCTATAGCTAAAAGATGGAGGAGAATAGCTCAAGCAGTGAGCATGTGCTCAGATTGTCTGGGTATTACAATCGCTTGAATCAAGTGGGAGTTAATCTTCCAGATAAAATAGTGATTGACAGAATTCTCTAGTCACCATCACCAAGTTAGTAGAACTTCGTGATGAACTATAGTATGCAAGGGATGACGAAAGTAATTCCCGAGCTCTTCGTGATGCTGAAATCGACGAAGGTTGATGGTTGATGAGACCACTAGTTTCAAGAAAAGGGCAAAGGGAAGAAGGGGAACTTCAAGAAGAACGGCAAGCAAGTTGCTGCTCAAGTGAAGAAGCCTAAGTCTGGTCCTAAGCCTGAGACTACCCCAAGTATTTGGTGGATAAGAAGGATGGAAAAGTGAACAAAGGTATATTGGATATACATGTTATTGATGTGTACTTTACTAGTGTTTATAGCAACCCCTCGGCATTTGATACTGGTTCAGTTGCTAAGAGTAGTAACTCGAAACGGGAGTTGCAGAATAAACAGAGACTAGTAAAAGGCGAGGTGACGATGTGTGTTGGAAGTAGTTCCAAGATTGATATGATCATCATCGCAGACTCCCTATACTTTCGGGATTAGTGTTGAAACTAAATAAGTGTTATTTGGTGTTTGCGTTGAGCATGAATATGATTCGATCATGTTTGTTGCAATACGTTTATTCATTTAAATTAGAGAATAATTGTTGTTCTGTTTACATGAATAAAACCTTCTATGGTCATACACCCAATAAAATGGTTTGTTGGATCTCGATCGTAGTGATACACATATTCATAATAGTGAAGCCAAAAGATGCAAAGTTAATAATGATAGTGCAACTTATTTGTGGCACTGCCGTTTAGGTCATATTGGTGTAAAGCACATGAAGAAACTCCATACTGATGGGATTTTGGAATCACTTGATTATGAATCACTTGATGCTTGCGAACCGTGCCTCATGGGCAAGATGACTAAAACGCCGTTCTCCGGAACTATGGAGAGAGCAACCGATTTGTTGGAAATCATACATACAGATGTATGTGGTCCGATGAATATTGAGGCTCGTAGCAGGTATCATTATTTTCTGACCTTCACAGATGATTTGAGCAGATATGGGTATATCTACTTAATGAAACAGAAGTCTGAAACATTTGAAAAGTTCATATAATTTCAGAGTGAAGTGGAAAATCATCGTAACAAGAAAATAAAGTTTCTACGATCTAATCGTGGAGAAGAGTATTTGAGTTATGAGTTTGGCCTTCAGTTAAAACAATGTGAAATAGTTTCACTACTCACGCCACCAGGAACACCACAGTGTAATGGTGTGCCCGAACATCGTAACCGTACTTTATTAGATATGGTGCGATATATGATGTCTCTTACCGATCTACCACTATCGTTTTGGGGTTATGCATTAGAGACAGCTGCATTCACGTTAAATAGGGTACCATCTAAATCCGTTGAGACGACATCTTATGAACTGTGGTTTGGAAAGAAACCAAAGTTGTCGTTTCTTAAAGTTTGGGGTTGCGATACTTATGTGAAAAAGTTTCATCCTAATAAGCTCAAACCCAAATCGGAGAAATGTGTCTTCATAGATACCCAAAGGAGACAGTTGGGTACACCTTCTATCATAGATCCGAAGGCAAGACATTCATTGCTAAGAATGGATCCTTTCTAGAGAAGGAGTTTCTCTCGAAAGAAGTGAGTGGGAGGATAGTAGAACTTGATGAGGTAATTGTACCTTCTCCCTTATTGGAAAGTAGTTCATCGCAGAAACCAGTTTCTGTGACGCCTATACCAACTAGTGAGGAAGTTAATGATGATGATCATGGAACTTCAGATCAAGTTATTACTGAACCTCGTAGGTCAACCAGAGTAAGATCCGCACCAGAGTGGTACGGTAATCCTGTTCTGGAGGTTATGTTACTAGACCATGACGAACCTACGAACTATGAAGAAGCGATGGTGAGCCCAGATTCCGCAAAATGGCTTGAGGCCATGAAATCTGAGATGAGATCCATGTATGAGAACAAAGTATGGACTTTGATTGACTTGCCCAATGATTGGCGAGCCATTGAGATTATATGGATCTTCAAGAGGAAGACGGACGCTGATAGTAGTGTTACTATCTACAAAGCTAAAATTGTCGCAAAAGGTTTTCGACAAGTTTAAGGTGTTGACTACGATGAGAGTTTCTCACTCGTATCTATGCTTAAGTCTGTCCGAATCATGTTAGCAATTGCCGCATTTTATGAAATCTGGCAAATGGATAAACAAAACTGTATTCCTTAATGGATTTCTTAAAGAAGAGTTGTATATGATGCAACCAGAAGGTTTTGTCAATCCTAAAGTGCTAAAAAAATATGCAAGCTCCAGCGATCCATCTATGGACTGGTGCAAGCATCTCGGAGTTGGAATATACGCTTTGATAAGTTGATCAAAGGATATAATTTTATACAGACTTGCGGTGAAGCCTGTATTTACAAGAAACTGAGTGGGAGCACTACAGCATTTCCGATAAGTATATGTGAATGACATATTGTTGATCGGAAATAATTTAGAATTATTCTGCAAAGCATAAAGGAGTGTTTGAAAGGAGTTTTTCAAAGAAAGACCTCGGTGAAGCTGCTTACATATTGAGCATCAAGATCTATAGAGATAGATCAAGACACTTGATAAGTTTTTTCAATGAGTACATACCTTAACAAGATTTTGAAGTGGTTCAAAATGGAACAGTCAAAGAAAGAGTTTCTTGCCTGTGTTACAAGGTGTGAAATTGAGTAAGACTCAAACCCGACCACGGCAGAAGATAGAAAAAGAATGTAAGTCATTCCCTATGCCTCGTCCATAGGTTCTATAAAGTATGCCATGCTGTGTACCTGATCTATTGTATACCCTACACTGATTTTGGCAAGGGAGTACAATAGTGATCTAGGAGTAGATCACTGGACAGTGGTCAAAATTATCCTTAGTGGAATAAGGATATGTTTCTCGATTATGGAAGTGACAAAAGGTTCGTCGTAAAGGGTTACATCGATGCATGTTTTGACACTAATCTAGATGACTCTAAGTCTCGGTCTAGATACATATTGAAAGTAGGAGCAATTAGCTAGAGTAGCTCCGTGCAGAGCATTGTAGACATAGAAATTTGCAAAATACTTACGGATCTGAATGTGACAGACCCGTCGACTAAAATTATCTCAAAGCAAAACATGATCACACCTTAGTACTCTTTGGGTGTTAATCACATAGCGATGTGAACTAGATTACTGACTCTAGTGAACCTTTTGGGTGTTGGTCACATGACGATGTGAACTATGGGTATTAATCACATGGTGATGTGAACTATTGATGTTAAATCACATGGCGATGTGAACTAGATTATTGACTCTAGTGCAAGTGGGAGACTGAAGGAAATATGCCCTAGAGGCAATAATAAAGTTATTATTTATTTCCTTATATCATGATAAATGTTTATTATTCATGCTAGAATTGTATTAACCGGAAACTTGATACATGTGTGAATACATAGACAAACAGAGTGTCACTAGTATGCCTCTACTTGACTAGCTCGTTAATCAAAGATGGTTATGTTTCCTAGCCATAGACATGAGTTGTCATTTGATTAACAGGATCACATCATTAGGAGAATGATGTGATTTGACTTGACCCATTCCGTTAGCTTAGCACACGATCGTTTAGTATGTTGCCAATGCTTTCTTCATGACTTATACATGTTCCTATGACTATGAGATTATGCAACTCTCGTTTACCGAAGGAACACTTTGTGTGCTACCAAACGTCACAACGTAACTGGGTGATTATAAAGGTGCTCTACAGGTGTCTCCGAAGGTACTTGTTGGGTTGGCGTATTTCGAGATTAGGATTTGTCACTCTGATTGTCGGAGAGGTATCTCTGGGCCCACTTGGTAATGCACATCGCTTAAAGCCTTGCAAGCATTGCAACTAATGAGTTAGTTGCGGGATGATGTATTACGGAACGAGTAAAGAGACTTGCCGGTAAAGAGATTGAACTAGGTATTGCGATACCGACGATCGAATCTCGGGCAAGTAACATACCGATGACAAAGGGAACAACGTATGTTGTTATGCGGTCTGACCGATAAAGATCTTCGTAGAATATGTGGGAGCCAATATGAGCATCCAGGTTCCGCTACTGGTTATTGACCGGAGACGTGTCTCGGTCATGTCTACATAGTTCTCGAACCCGTAGGGTCCGCACGCTTAACGTTTCGATGACAGTTATATTATGAGTTTATATGTTTTGATGTACCGAAGGTTGTTCGGAGTCCCGGATGTGATCACGGACATGACGAGGAGTCTCAAAATGTTCGACACATAAAGATTGATATATTGGAAGCCTATGTTTTGATATCGGAAGTGTTCCGGGTGAAATCGGGATTTTACCGGAGTACCGGGAGGTTACCGGAACCCCCCCCCCCCCGGCAACATAATGGGCCTTAGTGGGCCTAGGTGGAAAAGAGGAGAGGCGGCTAGGGCTGGGCCCCGCGCCCCTCCCCCCTAGTCCGAATAGGACAAGGAGAAGGGGGCGGCGCCCCCCTTCCTTCTTCTCCCTCTCCTCTTTCCCCCCTCCCAAGTCCTAATCCAACTAGGAAAAGGGGGGGAGTCCTACTCCCGGTGGGAGTAGGACTCCTCCTGGCGCGCCCCAAGGCTGGCCGCACCTCCCCCTCTTTGATCCTTTATATACTGGGGCAAGGGGGCACCCCATAGACACAACAATTGATCATTGATCTCTTAGCCGTGTGCGGTGCCCCCCCCCTCCACCATATTACACCTCAATAATATCGTAGCGGTGCTTAGGCGAAGCCCTGCGTCGGTAGAACATCATCATCGTCACCATGCCGTCGTGCTGATGAAACTCTCCCTCAACACTCGGTTGGATCGGAGTTCGAGGGACGTCATCGAGCTGAACGTGTGCTGAACTCGGAGGTGCCGTGCGTTCGGTACTTGATCGGTCGGATCGTGAAGACGTACGACTACATCAACCGCGTTGTGTTAACGCTTCCGCTTTCGGTCTACGAGGGTACATGGACAACACTCTCCCCTCTCGTTGCTATGCATCACCAAGATCTTGCGTGTGCGTAGGAATTTTTTTGAAATTACTACGTTCCCGAACAATTCTCAGCCTTGTCCCACAACGGCCGGGCTTTGAGGTAGCCACCTGACCCCGTGTGATGGTGATGCTCCTTCTTTGCAGCATTCATCTTCTTTGTCACTGACATCTTCTTACTCTTCTCCGATGTCTTGTGGTCCACAAATGCGGGCCTGTGATCTCTTATCTTCTCAGATCAGCCGGTGAATTATGGAGTCTTCTCTTTGTCGAAAAACTTTGATTTCAACTCATTCTTCCACCTCCTGAGTAGGTTTGCCATCTTCTTAAGAGTATGAGCCTTGACCAATGGCTCTATAACTGGCTTATCCGGATCCTGCTCTGGCGGTAGGGTGAAATTTGCCTTCAGCACGGTCCAAAGATCATGTTTCTGTCTATCGTTGACATAAGACACTTGAGGGTCTTCGCTCTTAGGCTTATTCCATTGCTGGATGCTGATCGGGATCATGTCCCTAACAAGAACCTCGCACTGATCGGAATGTCCCTTGATTGCTATGATCGTGAACCTTTCATCCTGGCGCAACTTTATCTTCGGGCCTCGTCTCGTTACCGAAGTTTGGCTCGATCCGGAGGGCTAGAAAAGAAGAAAGAAGAGAGTTAATATGTGTACATACCAAAACAATTAATGCATCAATTAGCTAGTCAGCACAGGCTTAATTAATATATATACCTCGCCGGACTTTGCACCAGCTCCTTCCTCCGTTCGCTCACCGGAGCCGTCATCACGGTCTCCTTCTTCCACCGGCATTCTGTCACCGGGGCCATCATAATCATGTCCTTCCGCCTCCATTGTTCAATCATCGGAGCCTTCTTCACCCTCTCCTTCCAGACCATCGGTGTCATTGAGATATGACAAGACATCACCTTCGCCGTGGATTATGTCCCCCAACAACTGTTATGCTTCCAAGTCTCGATGCTCCATAGTTTATGCAAATATTACAACATGGCAATTAATATACAAACATGACAGATGGATATATTAGTGGCAGACGACAACGCTTCTAGGGTTTGGGGTGGCCTCGACGACAACGCTCTTTTAACTTGGTAAATTTGGGTGGCCTCGACAACGCTTCTAGGGTTTGGGGTGGCCTCGACGACAACACTCTTTTAAGTTGGTAAATTTGGGTGGCCTCGGCAACGCTTCTAGGGTTTGGGGTGGCCTCGACGAAAACGCTCTTTTAACTTGGTAAATTTGGGTGGCCTCGGCAATGCTTCTAGGGTTTCAGCCGGACCGCCTCTCTCATGATCGTCGACGTCCAGACCGACAAGGAATTTAACAAAATGGCGCCATTCTGGATGTGCAGAAGATGGTCCATATTTTCCCGATATCATCTACCCTTCTATATGTCACGTTGTCTAGTGTCAAAGAATTCAAGAAAACCATGACTTCATCATTAGCCAGAAATAACAGGTGTATAATGGTCTGAAGCTCTTCAAAGTTGTATTGAAACGGAGTTCCCGATAGAATAACTCGCTTTTTGGTACAAACTTCAGCAAGAGCCTTCCGAATATCGCTATTTGGAAGGCCTTTGCTGAAATTCGTACCAAAAGGCGAGTTATTCTATCAGGAACTCCGTTCCAAAACAACTTTGAAGAGCTTCATAGCATCATACGCCTATTACTTCCAGCTAATGATGAAGCCATGGATTTCTTCAATACTTTGACAAACAACGTGACATATAGAATAATATATATATATATATATATATATATATATCGATGAGATCAGAAAAAAATTGGATCAAATTGTGCACATCCATAATGAGGGCATTCTTGATAAATCTGGACCCTCGACCCCTGGACGACCCTCGACCCTTGACCCCTCGGCGACCCTCGACCCTGTACACTAGTTCACGACCCTCGACCACTCGGCGATCCACGACCCTCTACCCTAGTTCCCAACCCTCGACCCCCTCATGTCATGTTTGTCCAGTGTCAAAGAATTCAACAAAACAATGTCTTCATCATTAGGCGAAAGTAACAGGCGCATGATGGTACGAAGCTGTCCAAAGTTATTTTGGAACGGAGTCCCAGATAGGATAATTCATTTTTTGGTACAAAGTTCAGCAAGAGCCTTCTGAATATCGCTGTTTGGAAGGCCTTTGCTGAAATTCGTACCAAAAGGCGAATTATCCTATGCGAGACTCCGTTCCAGAATAACTTTAGAGAACTTCGTACCATCATGCTCCGGTTACTTCTGGCTAATGATGAAACCATGGATTTCTTCAATACTTTGACACAAGGCAACCTCTCGACCCCTCGGCGATCCTCAACCCTCGACCCCTCGACGACCCTCGACCCCTCGACGACCCTCGAACCCTCGACCCTAGACCCCTCGATCACCCTCGACCCTCGGCCCTCTACCCTAGTTCCCGACCCTCAATCCCTCGGCGGTCCTCGACACCCTCGTTCCCGATAAAAATTAAGAAGAGGAACAAGAAGAAGAAAAAGAGGAGAAGAAGAAAAAAAAAGGTGAAGAAGAAGGAATAGAAGAGAAGAAGAAAAATAGATTTTTAATCTATTTTTTCTTCTTCTCCTCTTTTTTTCTTCTTCTTCTTCTCCTCTTCTTCTCTTCTTCTTGTCCTTCTTTCTCTTCTTATTTTTTCTCCTCTTCTTCTCTTTTTTCTCCCCTTTTTCCTCTCCTTCTTTTTCTTCCCTTCTTCCTTCTTCCTTCTTCCTAGATAAAACTTTTCTAAAAATGTAACTTTTGCATATATAAAAGTTTTTTTGCTTCTTCTTCCTTCTTCCTTTCTTCCTAGTTAGATGTATAAAACTTTTCTAAAAAATGTTATCGGGAGGGGGTATATCGACCCCCCCCTCATGTCGAAGTTATCGGGGAGGTGTTATATTGACCCCCCTCATGTCGAAGTTATCGGGGAGGGGGTATATCGACCCCCACCCCCTCATCATGCATATCTAGCTACCACATACATATATACATTGAAAAAATTAGATATATGCAACAAAAACATTAATACACAAATGAACAAAACATATATATATATATATATATATATGAACGAAAACATGCTCTGAACAAAAAAATACATTATGAACATCTACATACATATAGCCACATACATACATATATACATTATATATATATATGAACAAAAAATTAATCTAATAAAAAATAAAAAAAACAGAGATGGAACGGCGCGGCAGCTCACAGCTGGGGCGGCTGGCGATGGCGACGGCAGGGGCGGCAAGGGCGCCGGCACGCGGGGGCCGGCCGAGGCAGGGGCTCGGGCGCGGGCAGGGGCCGGCGCGGCGACGGCATGGTCGGGGGAAGGGGCGCTGGGCGATGACGACAAGGAGCGGGGAGCAGGCGGCGACAGCGTCGAGGGCTCGGGGCAGTGGCGGGGCGGCGACGGCGTCGGGGGCAGGGGCGCGCGCGGCGATGAGGGCTCGAGGCAGGAGCGCGACGACGATGTCGGAGGCAGGGCGGAGCTGCGACGGCGTCGGCGTCGGAGGCAGGGGCGGCACGGCGACGGCGTCGGAGGTAGGGCGGCGCGGCGACGGCGTCGGAGGCAGGGCGATGACGGCGACGAGGAGCAGTGCTGGGGCATCGGGCACGAACTGGCGATGGAAATCTGAAAATTTCCTAAGTGCTGGCTTATATAGCAAAGGCTTTGGTCCCGGTTCGTGCCACGAACCGAGACCAATGCCCCCCTTTAGTCCCGGCTGGTGCCACCAACCGGGGCCAAAGGTCTCTTTTCAGCAGCCCAAAGGGCGGGAAACAGAGACCTTTGGTCCCGGTTGGTGGCACCAAATGGGACTAAAGGGGGCATTGGTCCCGTTTCGTGCCACCAACCGGGACCAAAGGTGGGCACTGGTCCCGGTTCGTGCCACCAACCGCGACCAATGGCCTTGCACAGCGGCGTGGTGGTGGGAGTTTAGTCCCACCTCGCTAGCTAAGAGAGATCCGCACCTGTTTATAAGGTGCGGTGCGCCTGAGCTACCGAGCTCCTCTCTAAAGCAGGCTTACGGGCCTAACATCTATGTGCATGCATATGGGCCTACTGGGCCTTCTGCGGGCCTGAATCGTGGCCCACCTGGATGGCTGGGTTTCTAATCGTATTCACGCCGTGGTGGCCCAGTAGGTGGCATTTTTTATTTTATTCCAGCTTTTTGTTTTGTTTTTTGCATTATTTATTTTCTTTTGTTTTTTGCTTTTAGGTCAGAAAAATTATAAGCTTTCTGTTAGTGCCATTAGTTTTCAAATTTGAATAGTTTAAATTTGAATTCTTTGAAATTTGTGTGCATTTTTATTATTTTTTCCAGTTTTTTTTGTTTTTTGCATTATTTTTTTCTTTTATTTTTTGCTTTATTTTTTTCATTCTTTTTTGCTTTTAGGTCAAAAAAAATAAACTTTCTGTTAGTGCCATTAGTTTTCAAATTCGCATAGTTTAAATTTGAATTCTTTGAAATTTGCGTGAATCACTAGTTTGTGATTAACTTTACTATAAATATAGATTTTGGAGTGATTCTTTTTCCTGCTATTTAATATTACTATGTTTTATCATTATATTCAAAAATAGTTTTTGTTATTTTAGTTTCTAACAAAAAAATCTTTATGATAATTCTTTTTGCTATTAAAGTTTCTAACAAAAAAAGTTCTTTATGAAAATTCTTTTTGCTTTAAATGTTTTGAACAGAAAATACTTTGATAATTTTAGTTGCATAAATTGTAGTTTATTATTTTTGCTATTAGAGTTTCATAAAATTTTTCTAGTTCATTCTTTTTTATATTAGTTCATTCTTTGAGCTAAATCACCTTGAAATTGAAAAGCACTTCAGATGAACTCCGAAGAGGGTGAAAATTGGCATGGTATCATCATTTCACGCACATAGCATGTGTTAAAAAGTTGAGAGGGTTACGGCAAAAACTGTATGCCCTTTGTGTACAAAATGGACAATCTCTTTCGAAGTATGAGGGTTTCGGACGAAAACCCATCTGTTACAAAGGGATTTCATTTCTTCAACTTATTTGAACTCCAGACTTTTTGTGTGTTCAAAATGCACCATTCAAAGCCACATCATCAATTTTCAACCCTTTCTGACTTCATTTGTTATTTTTCATGCATTTACTGATTTTTTTGAGCTAAATGACCCTGAAATTGAAAAGCACTTCAAATGAACTCTGAAAAGGTTCAAAGTTGGCATGGTATCATCATTTCACCCACATAGCATGTGCTAAAAAGTTGAGAGGGTTATGGCAAAAACTGGATGCACTTCGTGTACAAAACAGACAATCTCTTTCGAAGTATCAGGGTTTCATACGGAAACTCGTCCAAAAGGCATTTCATTTCCTCACATGTAACTGCAGTGATATTCTAGATCAAAGGCATCATCATAATAGTTGTGGAGAAAAAGTCTTCACTTATTCTTCGCTTATGTCCTTTGCTTATTGCACCGTAACCATGGATATTCTTCATCGCTTAACAGGGTGCTTGGGTCAGCCTTGACTTTGAAGGGAGGAATTTCATGAAACTTTTCATAATCTTCAGACATGTCTGTCTTGCCCTTCAATCCCACGATGTCTCTTTTTCCTGAAAGAACTATGTGGTGCTTTGGCTCATCGTATGATGTATTCGCTTCCTTATCTTTTCTTTTTCTCGGTTTGGTAGACATGTCATTCACATAGAAAACTTGCGCCACATCATTGGCTAGGACGAATGGTTCATCTGTGTACCCAAGATTGTTCAGATCCACTGTTGTCATTCTGTACTGTGGGTCTACCTGTACCCCGCCTCCTGACAGATTGACCCATTTGCACTTAAACAAAGGGACCTTAAAACCATGTCCGTAGTCAAGTTCCCATATGTCCACTATATAACCATAATATGTTCCATTTCCCCTATTGGTTGCTACATCAAAGCGGACACCACTGTTTTGGTTGGTGCTCTTTTGATCTTGGGCGATCGTGTAAAATGTATTCCCATTTATCTCGTATCCTTTGTAAGTCAATACAGTCGAAGATGGTCCCCTGGACAACGAGTACAGCTCATCAGAAACAGTGTTGTCACCTCTAAGACGTGTTTCCAACCAACTGCCGAAAGTCCTGATGTGTTCACATGTAATCCAGTCATCACACTGCTCCGGGTGTTTGGAGCGCAGACTGTTCTTGTGTTCATCGATATACGGGGTCACCAAGGTAGAGTTCTGCAGAATTGTGTAGTGTGCTTGAGACCAAGAATGCCCATCCCTGCATATTATTGAGTCCCCTCCAAGCGTGCCTTTTCCAGCCAGTCTCCCCTCATACTGCGATTGAGGGAGACCAATCTTCTTAAGGCCAGGAATGAAGTCAACACAAAACCCAATGACATCCTCTGTTTGATTGCCCATGGAGATGCTTCCTTCTGGCCTAGCGCGGTTACGGGCATATTTCTTTAGGACTCCCATGAACCTCTCAAAGGGGAACATATTTTGTAGAAATGCGGGGCCCAGAATGACAATCTCGTCGACTAGCTGAACTAGGACGTGCGTCGTGATATTGAAGAAGGATGGTGGGAACACCACCTCGAAACTGACAAGACATTGCGCCACATAACTCCTTAGCCTTGGTAGGATTTTTTGTATCGATCACCTTCTGAGAGATTGCATTGAGGAATGAACATAGCTTCACAATGGCTAATCGAACGTTTTCCGATAGAAGCCCCCTCAATGCAACCGGAAGCAGTTGCGTCATAATCACGTGGTAGTCATGAGACTTTAGGTTCTGAAACTTTTCTCGGCCACATTTATTATTCCCTTTATATTCGACGAGAAGCCAGACGGGACCTTCATACTGAGCAGGCATTCAAAGAAGATTTCCTTCTCTTCTTTGGTAAGAGCGTAGCTGCCAGGACCTTCATACTGCTTTGGAGGCATGCCATCTTTTTCGTGCAAACGTTGCAGATCCTCCCGTGCCTCTGGTGTATCTTTTGTCTTCCCATACACACCCAAGAAGCCTAGCGGGTTCACGCAGAGGTTCTTCGACATGTGCATCACGTCGATTTAAGAGCGGACCTCTAGGTCTTTCCAGTAGGGTAGGTCCCAAAATATAGATTTGTTCTTCCACATGGGTGCACGTCCCTCAGCGTCGTTCGCAACAGATAGTCCGACGGGACCCATTCCAAAGATTACGTGTAAATCATTGACCATAGGATGTACGTGATCACCGGTACGCATGGCGGGCTTCTTCCGGTGATCTGCCTCGCCTTTGAAATGCTTGCCTTTCTTTCGACATTGATGGTTGGTTGGAAGAAATCAACGGTGCCCCAGGTACACATTCTTCCTACATTTGTCCAGGTATATACTTTTGGTGTCAGCTAAATAGTGCATGCATGCGTGGTATCCCTTGTTTGTCTGTCCTGAAAGGTTACTGAGAGCAGGCCAATCATTGATGGTTACAAACAACAATGCATGTAGGTTAAATTCCTCCTGTTTGTGCTCATCCCACACAGGTACACCGTTTCCATTCCACAGCTGTAATAGTTCTTCGACAAATGGCCTTAGGTACACATCAATGTCGTTGCCGGGTTGTGTCGGCATTCTGGGAACGGGGGTCCCCAGACTTGCCTGACTGCGGCCCACGGCATGGCTCCTACAGCGGCCTGGTACGGCCCATCTTCACCAGCAAACACTCAAGACCCTCGCGAAGAGCCAAGCCTCGTGAGGCAGACGATGCAAGACCTCCTCGGGGGCGGCCTCACTAGGCGGGCTCGCGAGGAGCGGAGAGATCAAGGCAAGGGGCACCTCGTGAGGTTCCCGTGATGTGAGCCGTGACGACCAAGGCCAGGCGGGCGCCAGCGGGCGCAGGGTACCCGTTGCCTCTTTGGTGCTAAAGGGGCAAGCGCAGGCGAGGAGTCCCGAGGCATCAGGCAAAGGTTTCCATATTGGTGCAATGAGACCAAGACGAGTAGGATGGCAGGACGGAGGTCATCGTGGAGCCCACGACGGCGTCACCACCAGAGCCTTTGGCAGGCGAAGACAACCTTTTGTCAGGATAGCTTGTACTAGTTGTCCCCCTTGAAATTGGCCATTGTGGGATCCCTTCCTGCCTAATATTTGGGGAGAGGAGCCGGGCCTCTATAAATAGGACTAGCCACCACCGTAGGGGGCAACTAATTCAGCCCCACGGGATCATTCAGACCATCCTCAACCACATAAGCTCACTGAGCCCTAGAACTCCTCTCCTCAGGAGGTTGTTCTTCCCTTGTACTTGTTCATCCTCAGCCTACAAGGCAATCCACCACACCACACTGGAGTAGGGTATGACACAACATCGGTGGCCCGAACCAGTATAAAATCTTGTGTCCCCTGTTCTGCGAGTTCGACGCGCTAAGCTTTGAGATCGTGGCGAGCGTGTGAGCTAGGGGAGGGAGAGATCTTTGTGCGCACCCCAGTGTTCAAACCTTGAGGGTTTTTTCGGAACTCAAAATTTGACATTTGGCGCGCCAGGTAGGGGTGCGCTGAAGCTTGCCTTCCATCGATCCGCGCTCCACCACGTCCATGGCAGACGCGCGCCGAGCTCGCGTCGAGCGCCGGGCCGCCCTGGCCGCCCGTGTCGCTCAGACGGCCCCTATCAGCGGGCCTCCCCGTCGTTCTCCATCACCCGCCGCCACCGGCCTGATGGGAAATGAGCAGCAAGCATCTTTGTTGCACCCCTTGGTGTGGCGGCACGGCCGCACCGCTACTCCATCACAGACTCCGGCCGGTTCATTGTCCCACGCTCGTCGCGCGCCCACAGACACGCAGGCCGCGCTGCTCATGGCACGCGAGCTCCTGCGCTACCGCCCAGTCAACGACCTCTACGAGGACTGGCTGGACCGCATCGCCGAGCTCGTCAGCTCCGCTGGGGGCTCGCCTGCCCCGTCTCTCTCGATACCTCTCCCTCCTCTAGACGCGGGTGACGTAGCCCACGGAGCGCCTCCGCCACCACCGCACCAAGACGGCGCCCTGGCGCCAAGGCGCGTGGCCCCTCGGCACGACCGACCGTGCCGGGCACCCGCGCGAGAAGAAGGAAGCTGCCAAGAATTTCCCCGGCTGCTAGAAAACGCTCATGCACTCCCGGCGCCACCACGACAGGACCGTGTGCCGCCTGCGGTGGCGGTGCACGAACATCAATGGCAGGATCCTGTGGCACCCCGGCTCAGAGCGACCGGTTTACCATGCATTGCCAGCCCAGAGACCATGTCTTCTGGCAACACACAACATCTTGGTACAGAAAACAACCGCTTTATTGATGCTAGTGGATCAGAGTTTATATTACAACAGATGTCGAGGCCAAGCAGCACGCTCGGTGCGGCTGAACAATATGTACATTATTTAGTGAACATAAAGGGGCCTCGATCATAACAACTACGCGGCAGCGGAACGACGTCGTAGCGGACACTCCATATCACAGGGACACCGATGTGGACACGATCTAGACTCGAGCAGCACTCCTTTCCAACGAGACTTTCCTGAAATCTGGCATGACACGCCAGGTTAGTACATTGAATGTACTAGCAAGCTCACAACATGCATAATCATAATGGCAAACAATATCATGATAATTAACCAATTAATAATAATGCAACACTATATGTCCAACATGCTGTGATCATGCTCGAACATCCCTCGGGACGGGCTTATGAACCGTGATCATTCTCGGATCACAAACAAACCACCATCGTGGTCTTGTCAAGAGTAACTCGTGATCCTTACGGCGATCACAACCACGGCCAATATTTGGTCCCGAACATCTCGATGGCCTTTCAGCCTTCATCAGCAATGCAAAGTTCATAACTTAGTGTGCAAATTTTATTAAACATTGACTCACGGTGGGACCTACTATGAGGCGTCTGTGACCGTGGACTCGGCTATCGATAGATTATACACTCTGCAGAGGTAGCACACTGTACCCACACCACGGAACCCATGGCCTCGCACTCCCATTCGGGTGGACCAACGGCATTCCGACAAAACCCTTCCATTGCCATGACACTCTCCCGGCCACTCCCACCCAATCCCCAACGGGCTAGTCCTGGGTGGCCCCGTGTCTACCAAAGACACAACGACCACCGTCGTGGCCAAAACGATCCCACTCGGGGACCCGGTACCATAATCTCAGCAACGGGCACACAAGGTTATGCCTACTTACCGGGCCAGGGTAAGCATGCCATAACCTTCCCTAGTTGGAGGCACCGGCCAGAGGCAATGTCAATGGACCGAATCAAGGCCTTCCCACAAAGGCAAATGTGTTTGCATTCGGAAAAACTCGATTCAGCGGTACCATGACCCAGTCAACGATATATTCAAGTTGAGTTATATTCAGGTTCAACTTAAACGAAAATGACCGGTGTCATAGCATGCCATGAAATGCAAAACTACACATGCATCACATATTAACGAAAATGACTGATGTCAACCATATTCACACTAAGCATAAACATCAACAACTTATATTACTTTCCTAGTCAGGGTAACTCACACGTTAACCAAAATATTTTGCAGCAAGTTTTATTATTTTCTCATGCAAGAAAGTAACTTCGATTAATTTCTTACATGCAGAGCAAAGATTATATCACAAACAATTCCTAATTTATTTACCAACCAAGTTAGGTTCAAACATTCTGTAAGTCAAGTAAAATGGCTAAACAAGTACTCAACAGAATATTTTCTAGCAAATTTTACTATTTTATTTATGCAAGAAAATAACTTCAAGTAATTATTAACATGCATAACAAAATTATTTTTTATCATCACCACAAATAGATCTTAGCTTTGCTTTACCAACTAAGCTAGTTTCAACATTCTGTAAATCAAGCATAATAACTAACAAACACTTAACAGAATATAAATAACACAATAGTTATTTAAATGCATGGATTAATCATTTCATTCAAGTAAGAAAATCATAAATATTGAAATGACACCATGAAAATGTTGATGTGGCTTGCCTTAGTGCAGATGAGGTTCACAAGCCTTCTGGTGATCCTCAAGACAAGCCTCACCCTCTGAAAATAATTTTAAGCACAAAAAGAAAATATCAAGAACACTTCTGAAAATCGCCAGAAATTCTAAATAGCTCAGAAAAATCTCATCTATGGTGAGCTGCTAGATTTCTTTGCAAAGAACAAAATGCAAAAAGAATCAATTCATTTGGACTTATGGTTGAAGAGGTATGGCTGTTTGAAACGTTCTGTAAATTCAAATGAATCCGAATAAAAATAAACAAACTGGGGGGGTGACGTCGAAGGCGTAAAGCCCAGGGGCGCCACCACTCGTACCGCTTCGCGCGCGTACAGAGTGGCTGACTAGCGGGCCCCGCTAGTCAGATGAGGAGGAGGGGGAGAAGGAAACAGAGGGAGTCGCGGCTTTGCCGGAGCTCTCGCCGGCAACGAGGGCTCCTTGGCCAAAACGAGAGGGAGGTATGGAGAGAGGGGACGGAGGCGCACCTGCCCGTACCCGTAGCGTAGCTAGGGGTGGTCGGACGGCGTCGGAATCGACCTCACAAGCGGAGGCAGAATGCGGTGGTTGCCGGAGATGAGGAAGACAGCGAGCAGAGGCAACTCCAGGGGCTACAGGGGGACGGGATGGCTTCACCGGAGAGAGGCGGAGGCCCTGGAAGGGTCGCCCTGGCCTGGGAGGGGCTGGAGCTACCGCGACGACCAGAGGGGATCGCCGGCGAGCTCGAGCTCGAGGACGGCGGCCCGCGGCCTGCCCGGCCGGGCTACGGTTTCCTACGCGCTTGTGGGGTGTGTGGGAGTGGTGGATGGTGCTCGAGGAGGCTAGGGGTGGCTCCATTTATAGGCGAGCGGAGAGGGGGGTTCGGGCTCCGCCGGTGGACACCTGTCCACGGCACCCGGCGACGAGCGGCGTCAGTGAGAGGGGGAGAAGGCGAGCAGCCCACGCGGTGACTGTTGGCGAACGGGGACGAGCACAGGAACGAGGAGAAGGCGACGAGCACAGTGCGCACCACACTGTTGGGTTGGCCGGACCGTGCCCGTGCTCGCTGCGGTGAGCTCCGGCGTCGGCGAGCGCCAGAGGGAAGTTAATGGCGTTGAGACAAGGATGGTGGCGAAGTTTGGCACGCTCGGGCAGACGGGGGAAGCGAGCACGCGCAAACAGAGTGCTCGGCGGCACTCAGAGCGCGTCGACACGCAGGCATGGCATGGTGGACACGCGTGGTCACCGCGCGAACTCTTCCCTCAGGCCAACCTACGTCCAAAAATCATGTCTGGCATGTTGTTCATGGTGGTTTTGAATTTTAGCACGTTTTGGTTTGGATCCAGGTGCAGTAGAGGAGTTTTTACATGCCAAGTAAGTTTCTGGTCATTAACTTTGAGAGGATACTGAGGTAAAATGGCGGGGAGTTGGGGGCTGTGCTTTGGAGGTTAGCCATGATCTACTAAGGTGAAGATGCACAAGAAAACCCAGGCACAATGGAGCAAGTAAAATGGTAGTTGTTGTAGAAACCACCATTTCTGTCCAGAACAGAAAATATTTTCTGTAGCAAAAATATTCCAAAAAGTGATGAAATATTTTTGCTTAGGAAGGTGCCCTAGGTTTCAAAGAATATTTGTGAATTATCTCATATTTTTCTAGGCCATAAAAATTGGGGTTGCTTTGGAGCATATTGAACTAGCTAGGGTTTTTGAGAGAAAAATGAATATTTTTCATTTAAGAAAAATATTCCAAAGATTATTTTGGGGTGGATCAGAAGAGGAATGATGATTACGGAGGGAAATGAAGCACTTGGGTAAAAGCCAAGGGTACCCAAGTGTTTAAGTCCATATGAAAAGATTCAAAAACTCCAAATTTCAAATTGACTCCAAATGAAAATCAAGCAAATGAGAGAGGGCAAAAACCAGGCTGTCACAAACCTCCACCACTTAGAATGAATCTCGTCCTCGAGATTCGGTTGCTTGGCAAAACCACTCTGGATAATGTGACTGTAGAAATTCTTCCCGCTCCCAAGTTGATTCTGACTCTGTGTGATGCTCCCACTGAACTTTGTAAAATTTCCTTTCTTTACTGTGAGTGACCCTTTCCATCTGATCCAAAATTCTAAACGGTCTCTCTTCATAAGTTAAATCATTTGCCAACTCTACCTCAGCCATAGCAGTCCTTTTCTCAGGCGGGGATATGCATCGTCTCAATTGTGAAACATGAAACACGTTGTGCACGTCTGCCAATTCAGCGGGTAGCTCCAACTGATATGCAACAGTGCCCACTCGAGACATAACTGGAAATGGACCAATAAATCTGGGTGCCAACTTTCCACGAGTCTGAAATCTCTTGACTCCTTTATAGGAGTGACTCGGAGGTATACGTGTTCTCCGGGTTCAAAACTGATCTGTCGGTGCTTTGCATCATAATAACTTTTCTGTCGAGATTTGGCCAATTGCAATCTGTCTCTGATTTCCTTAACTTGTTTCTCAGCTTCCATCATGAGATCTGTTTCGAAGATACGGCTATCTCCAGTTTGAGACCAATTTAAAGGAGTGCGGCACTTACGGCCATACAGAGCTTCATACGGTGACATTTTTAGACTTGTCTGGAAGCTGTTGTTATAGGAAAACTCGGCATATGGCAAGCGGTCTTCCCATTTAGGTCCTTGTGCTAAAGCACAGGCTCGCAACATATCTTCGAGTATTTGATTTACCCGTTCTGTCTGTCCATCCGTCTGAGGATGATAAGCAGTACTATATTTCAATGTTGTCCCCAAGGCTTGATGGAGGCGTGACCAAAAAGCGGAGGTAAACAGGGAACCTCGGTCGGAAGTGATAGTCCGGGGTACTCCATGCAGACTGACTATTCTGGATACATACAGCTGTGCAAGTTGATTTGCTCTGTATCTGGTGCTGATCAGAATGAAGTTAGCAACCTTGGTTAGGGTGTCCACTATGACCCAGATTGCATCATTGCCTCGCTGAGTCTTAGGCAATCCCGTAATGAAATCGATACAAATGTCATCCCATTTCCATTGTGACACCGGCAGCGGTTGGAGGAGTCCGGCTGGCTTCTGATGATCTGCCTTCACCTTGTTACATATGTCGCAACAGGCCACAAAATAGGCAATGTCTTTCTTCATTCCATCCCACCAGAATATTTGTCTAAGGTCCTCATACATTTTCGTACCTCCCGGTTGAATGGAATATGAGGATTCGTGTGCTTCTGACAGGATTTTCTTCTTTAAGTCCGGTTGATTGGGTACACAAATCCGTCCACGGAATCGGAGGGTACCGAATTTGTCCTAGGAGAAATCTGGGGTCTCCTCTGCCATCTGGCCCTTGGCACGCTTTTGCAGCTTGGTGTCAGCTGGCTGGGCCTTGTGGATCTCTTCCTCAAGTGTGGGGGTAACTTCCAAAATATTAGCGAGGCCAGCATCTAGTATGACCAGGTTGAGCTGAGCGATCTCCTCTTGGAGTTCGGGAGGCAAGGATTTCAATACGACATTTAAGCTGACGGGCTTTCGACTAAGTGCATCGGCAACCACGTTGGCCTTACCCGGGTGGTAATTTATTCCAAGGTCATAATCCTTGACCAACTCTAGCCATCTTCGTTGACAAAGGTTTAAATCTGGCTGAGTAAAGATGTATTTGAGACTTTTGTGGTCGGTAAAAATTTGGCACCTTTTTCCAATGAGGTAGTGTCTCCAAATTTTTAGCGCATGAACCACCGCAGCCAATTCCAAATCATGAGTAGGATAATTTCCCTCATGGGGTCATAGCTGTCGCGATGCATATGCTACTACCTTGCTGTCTTGCATAAGTACGCAACCAATGCCTTGCCTGGAGGCGTCACAATACACATCAAAACTGCGATAAATGTCTGGAAGAGTCAATACCGGTTTGGTTGTCAGCCGTATCTTTAGCTCATTAAAACTTTTCTCACAGTCCTCCGTCCATTCAAACTTCTTATCCTTTTTGAGCAGCTCCTTCATGGGTTTAGCAATCTTGGAAAACCCTTCAATGAAACGGCGGTAATATCCAGCTAATCCGAGAACTCCAGATCTGCGTCACGGTCGTGGGCGGCACCCAATCGAGCACATCCTTTACTTTGCTTGGGTCCACGGCTATACCTTCGGCGGATAGTACATGTCCGAGAAACCCAACTTCCTTGAGCCAAAATTCGCATTTACTGAATTTGGCGTATAGCTGATGGTCGCGGAGTCGTTGTAGCACTGCTCGGAGGTGATCCTTGTGCTCTTCTTCACCCTTGGAGTAAATGAGGATGTCATCGATGAAGACTACCACGAATTTGTCGAGGAAGTCCATGAATACTCTGTTCATCATATGCATGAAGAAAGCAGGGGCATTGGTGAGACCAAAGGACATCACGGTATATTCATAAAGACAGTACCGAGTAGTGAATGCAGTCTTAGGAATATCTTCCTTTTTAATCTTGAGATGATGGTATCCGGTCCATAAATCGATCTTAGAGAATACTTTAGCCCCACTGAGCTGATCAAACAGATCATCAATCCTTGGCAGCGGATATTTATTTTTGATGGTGACCTCATTCAGCTGGCGGTAATCTACGCACATGCGGAGACTGCCATCCTTTTTGTCCACGAAAATAGGAGGTGATCACCATGGTGAAGAGCTGGAACGAATATATCCTTTCTGGAGCAGTTCATCAAGCTGTTTCTTTAGCTCCACTAATTCTGATGAGGGCATCCAGTAGTACTTCTTGTATAACGGTGCAGTTTCGGGCACAAGATCTCTTGCAAATTCCAGCTCCCGATCTGGTGGCATGCCTGGCAGTTCTTCTGGAAATACATCAGGGTACTCGCTAACCACAGGGATTAATTCCAACTCAGCCACAGCGGTGAAAACCAATTCTTGCTTGGGTATATTTTTGCGAGCATAGAATTTAGTAGTCTGCCCATTCAGACTAGTCAAAGTGACTTCTCATGTTGCGCAGTTTATGCAAACTTGATATTGGGTCAACCAATTCATACCCAATATAATATCCAACTTTTCAGACTCAATGATTATCAGAGAAGTTGGAAAGTAGACTCCGTTGATATTGATTTCCAGATCACGGCATACCAGATTGCTCTTGATTAAAGATCCCGGGGTTTGTACCAGCATATTTTTGCCCAAAAGCGTACAAGGAAATTTGTTTTGGGCAGCAAAACTCTGAGAAATAAAAGAATGGGAAGCCCCAGAGTCAAATAAAATTACGGCAGGTATGTCATTAACAGAAAACATACCAATGACGACTTCTGGGTTCTCTTGGGCTTCATCGGCTGAGATATGATGCACGTGCCCAGTGAAGTTTTGCTGGGTCGGGCATGACTCCATAAAGTTGACTTGTGGCCTGATTAGGGCATTCGCCTTGTTGTTCTTGGGGCACTGTCTGGCATAATGTCCGTTCTGCCCACAACTGAAGCAAGAATTATTGCGCTGACGCTCCTCATGCATTGGGTTGGTCACGACATTCTTGACTTGAGTGGTGGTCTTGTTAACATTGTGTTGCCAATTTGGCTTGTATTCCACCTGAGTCTGCTGCCAGGTACGAGCCTTTTGCACTGGTTACCCATCCTTCTTTGGCTCAAACTTACGCTTGTTGTCGTTGTTAACAGGCCTATTATCTGATATAAGCTTGTGCTCCCGTTCAGCAATGAAAGCCTTCTTCACCAGAGTTTGGAAATCTGGGAAATCAAGCATACTGAGGGTACACAGGAGTTGCGGATTTAAGCCTCCAAGAAATCTGTTGATCTTCCTTTCTTTGGTGGCCACGTCATAAAGAGAGTAACGGGCCAGATGATTGAATTTTTGCAAATATTCACCTACAGACTAATTTCCTTGGACGAGTGCGAGAAATTCACGCTGCTTAGTCTTCATAACTCCAGTAGGGATATGATATGTCCGGAACTGATCCTTAAACTTTTCCCAGGTGATTTCTTCTTCAACAGGCCACATGGCTTTTGCATTTTCCCACCATATGGCAGCGGCGCCTTCAAGGTAATGAGTTGCAAATGGAACTTTATCATTTTCTTCAGTACGAGCAATCTCAAGCTTTTTCTCAATGGTACGCAACCAATCGTCTGCATCCAATGGGTCAACAATCTGACTGAAACTGGGTGGCTTGGTCCTTTGAAAATCTGACAGCTTGGAGTAATGACCGTTCTGATTTCCATTCTGTCCAACCATAGCTTGCACACTTCTTAATATTTCGATCAGATCGTTGTTCCTTCTTTCCTCAAACATACGCAGAATTTGCTCGGTGGAGGGCGGATTTGGCGGTGGAGGCGGTGGCGGAACGTACGGCTTGGGAGAATGTCCTGCCTGTCGTGCGGAACGACGAACAGGAGTTCCCTCACAAACGTTGCTACTGCTGCCTCCCCGCATCATTCTATTGTGGAGTTTTCCCAAGACAACGCAATCGAGATGAGAAACATCCAAGAATAAATTTGGGGAAAAGCCAGCAACAAATCCCGGAAGAAAAAAAAAGAAAAAAATACGGCGAATAAAGTCCCCACATAATTATACATAGACTCATACATGAAAGATAAACAACACGCCAGGTTCAACTACTCTCATACATGCAACGAAACATCATGACTCGTACGACTACATCCGTACATCATCCGGACGACTGCGAATACTCAAAGATACTACTGCTCTGCTGGTGCTGCGGTGTCCTCCCCTGAAGCGGTCTCAGATCCTGAACTGACGGGGTTAACGGAAACCTTCGGGTTAAAGGTAACACGAGGGCGCTGCCTCGAGGGCTCTCCCTGAGGGGCAGGGGTAGGATGAACCATCGGGGCTACAGGAGTAGCGAGAAGTGAAACCCACTCGGCAGGAGTACTGAGAGGATTCACGGCCGAGACGCCCGTGCTACTCGGAGGAGTAACCGGTGAAATAGGGGAACTAGAACTAGCTGGAATATAAGGGGTAAATCCCAGAGAAGATGGAGTAGTGGCAGATCTGGTAGTGACTAAAGCAGCGGCTAAAGCAGTACGGGCACGAGTCAGCTCTCGAGCCAGCTCGTGGATCATAAGATAGCTAGCAGTGACATACCGAGCAAGGTGGCTAGCAACACTATCAGACTCCGGATCAATGATAGGGAAACGGACACGACCATTGTCGTGCAGAGAAGGGTAGTAATAGAAACCTGGGTGGTTCTGCATTCGAACCTCGTTGTAGCGAAGCTCGACAAGGACCTCGAATACAGTAAACTGGACAGCCTGAGAAGCGGTGGAGGCATAACCGCTCCGAGAAGTACGAGTGTAAGAGCTGGAATCGGAACTAATGCGCAGAGTGACCACTGCGTGATACTCATACACTGAATCAGCTAGACGCTCCCGGTACACACGATAGACTGGGTCGTCTCCGAGAGGGTACAACCGACGCCACACGTTGCGAAGGAGGTGCGGTGACGTGTACGGCATCAGCTGCAACTAGCACGAATACGGCACCGGAGCCATCTACACTCACAACCATTAGCAGGTTAGCATAAAAATATAAACCAAATACATGCAATGCAACAACTAGCTACAATTGCTACCGGCACTCAACTTAAACTCGTATCTAACGTCTAGTTAACACGTCGTAGTCTAGCGTGGCCTACAGTCAGCGCGGCTCTGATACCAGGCTTGTGGCACCCCGGCTCAGAGCGACCAGTTTACCATGCATTGCTAGCCCAGAGACCATGTCTTCTGGCAACACACAACATCTTGGTACAGAAAACAACCGCTCTATTGATGCTAGCGGATCAGAGTTTATATTACAACAGATGTCGAGGCCAAGCAGCACGCCCGGTGCGGCTGAACAATATGTACATTATTTAGTGAACATAAAGGGGCCTCGATCATAACAACTACGCGGCAGCGGAACAACGTCGTAGCGGAAACTCCATATCACAGGGACACCGATGTGGACACGATCTAGACTCGAGCAGCACTCCTTTCCAACGAGACTTTCCTGAAATCTGGCAAGACACGTTAGGTCAGTACATTGAATGTACTTGCAAGCTCACAATAGGCATAATCATAATGGCAAACAATATCATGATAATTAATCAATTAATAATAATGCAACACTATATGTCCAACATGATGTGATCGTGCTTGAACGTCCCTCAGGACGGGCTTACCAACCGTGATCATTCTCGGATCACAAACAAACCACCATCGTGGTCTTGTCAAGAGTAACTCGTGATCTTTATGGAGATCACAACCACGACCAATATTTGGTCCCGAACATCTCGATGGCCTTTCAGCCATCATCAATAGTGCAAAGTTCATAACTTAGTGTGCAAATTTTATTAAACATTGACTCACGGTGGGACCTACTACGAGGCGTCCATGACCGTGGACTCGGCTATCGATAGATTATACACACTGCAGAGGTAGCACACTGTACCCACACCACGGAACCCATGGCCTCGCACTCCCATTCGGGTGGACCAACGGCATTCCGACAAAACCCTTCCATTGCCATGACACTCTCCCGGCCACTCCCACCCAATCCCCAACGGGCTAGTCCTGGGTGGCCCCGTGTCTACCAAAAACACAACGACCACCGTCGTGGCCAAAACGATCCCACTCGGGGACCCTGTACCATAATCTCAACAACAGGCACAGAAGGTTATGCCTGCTTACCGGGCTAGGGTAAGCATACCATAACCTTCCCTAGTTGGAGGCACCGACCAGAGGCAAAGTCAATGGACCGAATCAAGGCCTTCCCACAAAGGCAAATGTGGTTGCACTGGGAAAAACTCGATTCAGCGGCACCATGACCTAGTCAACGATATATTCAAGTTGAGTTATATTCAGGTTCAACTTAAACGAAAAAGACCGGTGTCATAGCATGCCATGAAATGCAAAACTACACATGCATCACATGTTAACGAAAATGACTGATGTAAACCATATTCACACTAAGCATAAACATCAACAACTTATATTACTTTCCTGGTCAGGGTAACTCACACGTTAACCAAAATATTTTGCAGCAAGTTTTATTATTTTCTCATGCAAGAAAGTAACTTTGATTAATTTCTTACATGCAGAGCAAAGATTATATCACAAAAAATTCCTAATTTCTTTAGCAACCAAGTTAGGTTCAAACATTCTGTAAGTCAAGTAAAATGGCTAAACAAGTACTCGACAGAATATTTTCCAGCAAATTTTACTATTTTATTTATGCAAGAAAATAACTTTAAGTAATTACTAACATGCATAACAAAATTATTTTTTATCATCGCCACAAATAGATCTTAGCTTTGCTTTACCAACTAAGCTAGTTTCAACATTCTGTAAATCAAGCATAATAACTAACAAACACTTAACAGAATATAAATAACACAACAGTTATTTAAATGCATGGATTAATCATTTCATTCAAGTAAGAAAATCATAAATATTGAAATGACACCATGAAAATGTTGTTGTGGCTTGCCTTAGTTCAGATGAGGTTCACAAGCCTTTTGGTGATCCTCAAGACAAGCCTCACCCTCTGAAAATAATTTTAAGCACAAAAAGAAAATATCAAGAACACTTCTGAAAAACGCCAGAAATTCTAAACAGCTCAGAAAAATCTCATCTTTGGTGAGCTGCTAGATTTCTTTGCAAAGAACAAAATGCAAAAAGAATCAATTCATTTGGACTTATGGTTGAAGAGTTATGGCTGTTTGAAGCGTTCTGTAAATTCAAATGAATTTGAATAAAAATAAACAAACTGGGGGGGTGAGGTCGAAGGCGTAAAGCCCAGGGGCGCCACCACTCGTACAGCTTCGCGCGCGTACAGAGTGGCTGACTAGCGGGCCCTGCTAGTCAGATGAGGAGGAGGGGGAGAAGGAAACAGAGGGAGTCGCGGCTTTGCCGGAGCTCTCGCCGGCGACGAGGGCTCCTTGGCCAAAACGAGAGGGAGGGATGGAGAGAGGGGACAGAGGCGCACCTGCCCGTACCCGTAGCGTAGCTAGGGGTGGTCGGACGGCGTCGGAATCGACCTCGGAAGCGGAGGCAGAACGCGGTGGTTGCCGGAGATGAGGAAGACGGCGAGCAGAGGCAACTCCACGGGCTCCAGGGGGACGGGATGGCTTCACCGGAGAGAAGCGGAGGCCGTGGAAGGGTCGCCCTGGCCTGGGAGGGGCTGGAGCTACCGCGACGACCAGAGGGGATCGCCGGCGAGCTCGAGCTCGAGGACGGCGGCCCGCGGCCTGCCCGGCCGGGCTACGGTTTCCTACGCGTTTGTGGGGTGTGTGGGAGTGGTGGATGGTGCTTGAGGAGGCTGGGTGCGGCTCCATTTATAGGCGAGCGGAGAGGGGGGTTCGGGCTCCGCCGGTGGACACCTGTCCACGGCGGCCGGCGACGAGAGGCGTTAGTGAGAGGGGGAGAAGGCGACGCAGCTCACGCGGTGACTGTTGGCGAACGGGGACAAGCACGGGAACGAGGAGAAGGCGACAAGCACAGTGCGCACCGCACTGTTGGGTTGGCCGGACCGTGCCCGTGCTCGCTGCGGCGAGCTCCGGCATCGGCGAGCGCCAGAGGGAAGTTAATGGCGTTGAGATGAGGATGGTGGCGAAGTTTGGCACGCTCGGGCAAACGATGGAATCGAGCACGCGCGAACAGAGCGCTCGGCGGCACTCAGAGCGTGTCGACACGCAGGCATGGCATGGTGGACACGCGTGGTCACCGCGCGAACTCTTCCCTCAAGCCAGCCTACGTCCAAAAATCATGTCTGGCATGTTGTTCGTGGTGGTTTTGAAGTTTACCACGTTTTGGTTTGGTTCCAGGTGCAGTAGAGGAGTTTTTACATGCCAAGTAAGTTTCTGGTCTGTAACTTTGAGAGGTTACCGAGGTCAAATGGCTGGGAGTTGGGGGCTGTGCTTTGGAGGTTAGCCATGATCTATTAAGGTGAAGATGCACAAGAAAATCCAGGCACAATGGAGCAAGTAAAATGGTAGTTGCTGTAGAAACCACCATTTCTGTCCAGAACAGAAAATATTTTCTGTAGCAAAAATATTCCAAAAAGTGATGAAATATTTTTGCTCAGGAAGGTGCCCTAGGTTTCAAAGAATATTTGTGAATTATCTCAGATTTTTCTGGGCCATAAAAATTTGGGTTGCTTTGGAGCATATTGAACTAGCTAGGGTTTTTGAGAGAAAAATGAATATTTTTCATTTAAGAAAAATATTCCAAAGATTATTTTGGGGTGGATCAGAAGGGGAATGATGATTAGGGAGGGAAATGAAGCACTTGGGTGGAAGCCAAGAGTACCCAAGTGTTTAAGTCCATATGAAAAGATTTAAAAACTCCAAATTTCAAATTGACTCCAAAGGAAAATCAAGCAAATGAGAGGGGGCAAAAACCAGGCTGTCATAGCTCCGCCGCTGCAAAGGGCCCCGGTGGCCACCGCAGGCTGCCGCGCCTTCACTCTGGAGCTGCATAGCCTTGGCTGGCCAGGCAAGTTCGAGCCAGACCTTCCTCCTCGCTACGACGACACCCCCGACCCTGCGGAGTTCTTGCAGCTCTACGAGCTGAGCATCGAGGCGGCCAACGGCGACGAGAAGGTCATGGCGAATTGGTTCCCCATGGCTCTCAAGGATGGTGCTCGCTCGTGGCTCCTTAAATTGCCCCCGGGGTCGATCTCTTCCTGGGGTGTGACGCCCCCGATTTGACCGTACACTAATCATGCACGCAAATGTGTACGATCAAGATCAGGGACTCATAGGAAGATATCACAACACAACTCTAAAACCATAAATAAGTCATACAAGCATCATAATACAAGCTAGGGGCCTCGAGGGCTCAAATACAAGTGCTCGATCATAGACGAGTCAGCGGAAGCAACAATATCTGAGTACAGACTTAAGTTAAACAAGTTTGCCTTAAGAAGGCTAGCACAAACTGGGATACAGATCGAAGGAGGCGCAGGCCTCCTGCCTGGGATCCTCCTAACTACTCCTGGTCGTCGTCAGCGGACTGCACGTAGTAGTAGGCACCTCCAGTGACGTAGGAGTCGTCGTCGGCGGTGGCGTCTGGCTCCTGGACTCCAGCATCTGGTTGCGACAACCAGGTAGAAAGGGAAGGGGGAAAAGAGGGAGAGAAGCAACTGTGAGTACTCATCCAAAGTACTCGCAAGCAAGGAGCTACACTACATATGCATGGGTATATGTGTAAAGGGCCATATCAGTGGACTGAACTGCAGAATGCCAGAATAAGAGGGGGATAGCTAGTCCTGTCGAAGACTACGCTTCTGGCCATCTCCATCTTGCAGCATGTAGAAGAGAGTAGATTGAAGTCCTCCAAGTAGCATCGCATAGCATAATCCTACCCGGTGATCCTCTCCTCGTTGCCCTGTTAGAGAGCGATCACCGGGTTGTATCTGGCACTTGGAAGGGTGTGTTTTTATTAAGTATCCAGTTCTAGTTGTCATAAGGTCAAGGTACAACTCCGGGTCGTCCTTTTACCGAGGAACACGGCTATTCGAATAGATAAACTTCCCTGCAGGGGTGCACCACATAACCCAACACGCTCGATCCCATTTGGCCGGACACACTTTCCTGGGTCATGCCCGGCCTCGTAAGATCAACACGTCGCAGCCCCACCTAGGCTCAACAGAGAGGTCAGCACGACGGTCTAAACCCTATGCGTGGAGGGGTCTGGGCCCAACGCCCATTGCACACCTGCACGTTGCGTACACGGCCGGAAGCAGACCTAGCCCCCTTAATACAAGCGCGAGCTTACGGTCCAATGCGGCACGCGCCACTCAGTCGCTGACGTCAAAAAGAGCTTCGGCTGATACCACGACGTCGAGTGCCCATAATTGTTCCCACGTAGTTGGTTAGTGCGTATAGACCAAATGGCCAGACTCAGATCAAATACCAAGATCTCGTTAAGCGTGTTAAGTATCCGCGAACGCCGACCAGGGCTAGGCCCACCTCTCTCCTAGGTGGTCTCAACCTGCCATGTCGCTCCACCATAAAGTAACAGTCAGGAGCCGTCAGGAACCCAGGCCCACCTCTACCGGGATGGAGCCACCTGTCCTTTCAGCCCCCTCATCAGAATCACTTGCGGGTACTCAACAAGCCGACCCGACTTTAGTCACCACATGTGTCATGTATATAAAGTATATAGTATATACCCGTGATCACCGCCCATGTGATCACGGCCTAGTAGTATAGCATGGCAGACGGACAAGAGTGTAGGGCCACTGATGGAACACTAGCATCCTATACTAAGCAGTAGAATAGCAGGTAAGGGTAACAACTGTAGCAACAATGACAGGCTATGCATCAGTATAGGATTAACCGGAAGCAGTAACATGCTACACTACTCTAAGACAAGCAGTATAGAGAAGGAATAGGCGATATCTGGTGATCAAGGGGCGGGCTTGCCTGGTTGCTCTGGCAAGTCGGAGGGGTCGTCACCACCGTAGACGTACTGGGTAGCAGCGGCGTCGGTCTCGTAGTCTACCGGAGAAGGAGAGGGGGAAGAAACAGTAAATACGGAGCAAACAAAGCATCACAAAACATAAGGAGGCAAAACGCGGTGCTAGGTGTGCCCTAACGCGGTAGGAGGTGATACCGACCAAGGAGGGAAACATCCGGGAAAGTATCCCCGGTGTTTCACGTTTTCGGACAGACGGACCGGAGGGGGAAAGTTCCATGTTCGCTATGCTAGGAACGTGTGGCTGACAAACGGACTACATATTCGGATTCGTCTCGTCGTTCTGAGCAACTTTCATGTACAAAGTTTTTCCATCCGAGCTACGGTTTATTTTATATTAAATTTTAAAGATTTAAATCATTTTTAGAATTTAATAAATTAATTTAATTCGAAATTTAATTAATGCCTCAGCATGACGTCAACATGACGTCAGCAGTCAACGTTGACCGTTGACCTGGTCAACCTGACAGGTGGGTCCCACCTGTCAGGGACTGTTAGCTAATTAACAGTAGTTAATATTAATAGGATTAATTAAGTTAATTAATTATCTTAATTAATTATCTTTATTATTTATTTATTTTTATTAATTTAATTTTTTTAAATCTTTTTTTATTAAAACGTTCTCTGGGCGGGGCCCACGTGTCATAGGCACAGGGGGCCTTAGCGGGTTAGCGGGCAGGAGGGCGACGGGCAGGCGCCCGTTAACGGGCGAATCCGGGCGGCCGCCTTAGGCGCGCGCGCCAGCGCCGGCGAGGTGGGCTGGGCGCCGGCTACAGGCGAGAGGGGAGGCAGGCCATGGCAGGGCAGGGAGCCAAGGCGGGGCGTGGCAGTGGGGGTGAGCCGCGGCGGCAGAGAGCGGAGCCGACGTGGTGCGTGCTCGCGCAGCGAGGCAGAGGCGAGGCCAGGAGGGCGCGGGCGGAGCGAGGGCGGGGGGGTGTGACGCGGCAGGGCTAGGCGGGGTAGCGCGGTGGAGCACACGCGCGGGGACGAGCGGGCGGCAGAGGAGCAGCATCAGGGGGGCCGGGGCGCGACGGCGGGCGCGGCCGAGCGCGGCCTCGCGGGGAGGAGGCCGCGGCCGTGTGCGCGAGCGGGGGGGGAGGAGGAGAGGGAGGCCGTGGCCTCACCGTGCGGAGCAGGGGTCGGGGCACTGGGCTTGACGGAGGTCGGGGACGACGGCAACGTTGGGGAGGAACTCCGGCGAGGCGGCGTTCCGGGCGGCGAGGGCGCAGTCGGTGGTGAAGCTGTGGCTAGCACGAGGCCATTGGAGGCAGCGGCGCGGGGCACGGACGGGGCGCCGAGGCCCAGGATGACGACGTCGAGGTGGCGGGGCGCCGGTTCGGTGTCGGGGGGGCGTCGGTCGTCGGCGAGCGTCGGGGCGGCGGCGGGATTTGCTGCCCCGATCCAGAGGGGATCGGGGGAAGAGGAGGGGCGAGAGAGAGACATGGGGAGTGGGAGGGGAGTGTGCGGTCGTGGGGGGTTAGGGTTTCGGTCGCCCAGGGGTTATGGGGAGTGGGGGGCCGTCCTAGTGGCCTGGATGGCCAGTTGGGCCATTCGGCCCAGGGAGAGGGGGGGTCTTTTCTTCTTTCTTTTAATTTGTTTTATTTTCTGTTTTGCCTTTATCCTTTTATTTATATTACCTTTTCTATTTTAGTTTTGTTTCCTACTAATTTTAGTTTTAGTAAAATATACTCGTAGCATCTAAATTAGTATTTCAACTTAGTCCATAGCCACAAATAGTCTAGTCCTCAAATAATTTAGTTTGACATTTTATTAATTACAAAAGGTATTTAATTAATTGTTTTTACTGCTGTTTTATTCATCTTATAGTATTTAAGAATTTTATAAAGGTGTGGTTTCTCCACCATAATTACCTATGCAATATTTGGTTCACTCCGAACATTTTAGTTTTAATATTTGAAAACTTTTATTGTTTGCTTTTATTTAAATTTTGAATTTGTTTCAGTTCTGAACTATCGAGGGTTCATCAACAGTAACCGTGGTGACATGGCATCATTAGCGGGGGATCCCTGTAGCTTAATTATCCGGGCGTCACAATTCTCCTCCACTACAAGAAATCACGTCCCGAGATTTAAGAGGTATGGTGAGAGGGAAAAGACTTGGTTATGAAGTTCCATCGAGTCTTCCCGATCTTGGTTGCCCTTCTCGAACAAGTTGATCCCTCTCGTTGATGTCTTCATTTCTCTGCTTTAGGGCGTCATGATGAAGCCGTCATCCTTTCTTCGGAGTTTTCATGGTACTTACGAATAGGGTAGAAAGGGGGAAATGATAAGGACATATGTTAGTGAGGACTGACAATCGGTAATTACCTCAGGGAATGAAACTCAAGGTATCTCTCGAGTTGAAATTCAAGAAATTCATCGAGAGCAAAGTAAGAAGGTGCCATAAGAAGTTTCAAGTGGATAGGCAATCGTTCGTTGCCTGTAACATAGTGTGAAAGGGGTTCAGAGCAATGGGAATAAGTATTGTGTATGATACCAGAATTTATGATCTTTCGAAAGGTGGCTCGTGAAGTACTTACGAAGCCACGCGTGAGGAATAACTTTGGCCACATAGGTGTACAGGAGAGTCAGGTTTTTGATCCTGTGGAACTGTGGGTTATGGACCCACCATGTGGGTTAAAAGTAGGAAGAGGGGTGACGTCTTGCATGATCATGTAAGCAAGGCATGTCAGAGAATAACCGATCAGTTATGTTGGCAGCATCGTTGGTACCAAGGGCGAGGGACGAAGAGAACCATTTTCCTGCTCGTTGAAACGAGGCGGACCAATAGGCAAAGTTCTTGTCCATCGGTGGTTACCGGAATGTCACCAACAATAGTAACAGGGTCTTACTGACAGAGTTGTACACCGAGGTGTTTGCACAAGCAGGGAATTAATACTGCTTAGATCATAATGATCACCAGAAACGTTAAACCAACCAATGGAAAGGAAAATATGATTATCAGATTAAACAGAACAATGGAAAGGAAAATGTGTTTAAACACATATTTCAGGGGTATATCCTTCCCAAGGACAATGGTTAGAAGAGAACCATTTAGGTTAGGGAAGAGGAAGTTCAGGACATTACCCAAACAACGGTGTTTGAATAATTGATAACGAAAATTTAGCATTGTGCTTCAAATGTTTTTATTGAAGATCGGAGTACCACAGACATGCTTCGAGATAGCATTGATATGGTCTTCAAGCAAAGGTCGGACTTGGATAAACAAAGGATCCATTTTAGAATAAGTCTTACAATTCCCTCATGAAAGAATGGATAACCTTGCAGAAAAGGAAACTATAACGATAGGTCCTCCGCCCAGGTGTACCGGGCATGACATCACCTTACCGGGTCATGTGAAGAACAATGTTATAACTCTTCGAAATATGTCCCCACCATCATATCTAACCGAGATCCAGATCTGATTGGCGTCGGGATACCGCAGACTCGGGATGCCTGAGAAGAGAGGTGCAACACAAATTGTCGAGAAGACATTGTAAGATTCTCGGGAAATGAACGATCGAAGCGAGTTCCGAAACAAGAGTTCATCATTAAACCAAGGAGAGGATGAGGGGGTGGCTGATGGACTCAGCGACAATTCCTCGAGATTTCCAAAAAGAAGGATTTCCACACTTATGTGAACAAGGAGATAACATTTGTTAGATCAAATGATATAATGAGGTATGCTCGAGGAAAACATACACAATTAAACATTGGTTGAAAGGTGCACCCGAAATATGGGCATAGGTAGAATGATCAATCTTAGAATGGTGATTCGATAACCAATGGTCTAAGAATGAAATATTGACCATTAACTTCAAAGCAATAGGGTTGCTAGAAGTTTTGAAGTCGCACATCATAGTTCAATTGTCAGTTTTCCGGTTAGAAACAACACGGGGACCAAGAAAGAATGGTGATGGTGAGAAGTATCACTGTACCAAGAATTCTTAAGAGGTGGAGTAATGCTCACGACATTCTTGACATCAAAGATGGTAATACTCCACGGTAGAACATAACATAGGTTGGATAGCAGGGAAATCAAGATACAACACAAAATACAAGTTTGTGTTGAGGGGAGGCAAGAATGTTGTCGATGATAACACAATTCATCGAGGGGCAAGGATGGTATTTCTCATCCTGAATTTCGACACACAACTTGGAAGAAGTCAAATTGTTGACAATGTTCACGACAAATTTGTCGAGAGGTTTTCAAGATGATGTAATTGATCGACGATGATATCAAGTCAAAGGAATGATGAAAGCGAAAGGTTATTGGAACCACGGGTAGGGCACAAACTCGAAATCAAGTTTGCTGTTCAAGGAGAAGTGATATGACGAGGAAGATCGACGCAAGATTAGCTCACTGTCGAAATTTGTGCGCTGGGAAGGTCCAGGTAGCACAGTTAAAATCGGCACGATAATGACATAGCCGAGCAGGCTAGGAATGACTTGAAGGATTATTAAACTCGTAAGCCACAAAAATTACTTAGAGTTATTGAATCGGAGTGCGGAATTGATTCACTTATCGGTGTCTTTGAGGGGTTCTAACAACTCAGAACCCGTTGGAAAAATGGAATCGGCAAGAATATTAGTTGATGAAGAACTCATAAGAAGTTAAGTAGTTCCTTGGCATTCTCGAGATACCAGGGGGGTAATACTCGACGACAGACCAAAGTAGAGGTTGGACGGGGGTATTGCGCTGCAGAGGACAAGTGCTTAAACTTGCACGAGAAATGGTATTTAAAGGAGAACATGGTCGGAACCACGATTGCAAAAGGATCAATACACAAATACTAGAAGATATCATATCAAGGAAATAGTTATTATTACAAGAAGCTTCTATGATAGGATCTACATCGTGTCCATGGGCATGAACACAAAGTTCAAGGTTGACTCCCACTTCTCCAATGCATACCCTTTCATTCACTTCTCGCGTTTGATGAAGTTGCAGTGTTGAAAATTTTTATTTGGCAAAATACCAGAAGAGTATGACTCGTGAAAACTTTCGAGCTCACACATATTAAGGAAGGCATAGGTTCAAGCCATTGGGGCTTCTTAGAACGTATACCACGAACTTCAGAAGTAATTAACACAAGCTCAAAAGTAGAGCATGGTTGACAAAGCAGAGGATACAATTTACCAGAGGCATTATGTATCCGAGAAGAGAACTTCCAAAGTGATTGAATATGAAGGACGTTGTCGGATAAAATCCAACAAGGTTCTGATGGTCCATAAAGGATCTGATGTGAGTATCGACACACAACCAGAGGTAGAATTAATGCAAAGACCTTGGATTATAGAAACAACTAAGTAACTTAGAGCTCAATTGCAAAGGAATTATGATTTACAAAGCGAAGGATCAGAAACAGACGCTCTGATCTAGGATGGATAAGTTCAATAGACATAGGGGCAAAATCGACGACAATTTGATTGGCGAGAACCAGCTCACGTTTCAAATGACGTCTGAGCCGGAAGGATGAATTCTAGGCTCTGATTGAGGATTGCGAGCATTCGCAACAGATTGAATCAACGGACTCAAAATGATAATGACAAGAGATGCCAATAAGATTACGAGACTTAAGATTAATCATAATGCAAGTAAGCAAGAATTTCAAGAGCAAAAGGCTCCTGAGGATTTTCGGAAGATCGAATGGTATTTTGAACACTTTTGTGAAATACTTGAATCAACTGGGGATGAGCGGATACTCGCTAAGTGCGAGAATTATCCGTAAGGGTATTCAGGTGACAAAGAACAGCAAGGCAGTAAGCTCAAAGGATTCTCGGAACAACAGAGAGAATTTCGGGGTATCTTGTAATAACAAGATCAACTGGGAAACATTGTATGAATGGCGAGTATACGTGGTTATCCATAGGAGTTCATCGATGAAAGGGAATTGCAAAAGCGATGAACACAAGTTCTCGGGTTATCAGCGGAGAGTATCTTCCGGGTCTTCACGTGCAGGAGACGATCATCAGTAATAAGGGGCTCTCCGGGTGAAAGTGATAACGAGATCCTAATGTTAGATTTAGTAAAATTCAATTAACCTGAATAGAAGAGAGATCAGAGTCCCAGAGTATAGACAAGGAGTAAAAGATCCTAATACCACCCAATGGCGACGTGGGCCCGTAAGCCACACAGCCATGTTAGTAAAAGTTTAGCAATGACTAGACTCAACTTCGGCCAAGGAGTTGGAAAGGGGGATTCCTACAGGCAGTTGGGTCTGATACCAACTTGTGACGCCCCCGATTTGACCGTACACTAATCATGCACGCAAATGTGTACGATCAAGATCAGGGACTCACGGGAAGATATCACAACACAACTCTAAAAACATAAATAAGTCATACAAGCATCATAATACAAGCCAGGGGCCTCGAGGACTCGAATACAAGTGCTCGATCATAGACGAGTCAGCGGAATCAACAATATCTGAGTACAGACTTAAGTTAAACAAGTTTGCCTTAAGAAGGCTAGCACAAACTGGGATACAGATCGAAGGAGGCGCATGCCTCCTGCCTGGGATCCTCCTAACTACTCCTGGTCATCGTCAGCGGACTGCACGTAGTAGTAGGCACCTCCAGTGTCGCAGGAGTCGTCGGCGGCGGTGGCGTCTGGCTCCTGGACTCCAGCATCTGGTTGCGACAACCAGGTAGAAAGGAAAGGGGGAAAGAGGGAGAGAAGCAACCGTGAGTACTCATCCAAAGTACTCGCAAGCAAGGAGCTACACTACATATGCATGGGTATATGTGTAAAGGGCCATATCAGTGGACTGAACTGCAGAATGCCAGAATAAGAGGGGGATAGCTAGTCCTGTCGAAGACTATGCTTCTGGCCATCTTCATCTTGCAGCATGTAGAAGAGAGTAGATTGAAGTCCTCCAAGTAGCATCGCATAGCATAATCCTACCCGGCGATCCCCTCCTCGTCGCCCTGTTAGAGAGCGATCACCGGGTTGTATCTGGCACTTGGAAGGGTGTGTTTTATTAAGTATCCAGTTCTAGTTGTCATAAGGTCAAGGTACAACTCCGGGTCGTCCTTTTACCGAGGGACACGGCTATTCGAATAGATAAACTTCCCTGCAGGGGTGCACCACATAACCCAACACGCTCGATCCCATTTGGCCGGACACACTTTCCTGGGTCATGCCCGGCCTCATAAGATCAACACGTCGCAGCCCCACCTAGGCTCAACAGAGAGGTCAGCACGCCGGTCTAAACCCTATGCGCGCAGGGGTCTGGGCCCATCGCCCATTGCACACCTGCACGTTGCGTACGCGGCCGGAAACAGATCTAGCCCCCTTAATACAAGCGCGAGCTTACGGTCCAATGCGGCGCGCGCCACTCAGTCACTGACGTCAAAAAGAGCTTCGGCTGATACCACGACGTCGAGTGCCCATAACCGTTCCCGCGTAGTTGGTTAGTGCGTATAGACCAAACGGCCAGACTCAGATCAAATACCAAGATCTCGTTAAGCGTGTTAAGTATCCGCGAACGCCGACCAGGGCCAGGCCCACCTCTCTCCTAGGTGGTCTCAACCTGCCCTGTCGCTCCACCATAAAGTAACAGTCGGGAGCCGTCAGGAACCCAGGCCCACCTCTACCGGGATGGAGCCACCTGTCCTTTCAGCCCCCTCATCAGAATCACTTGCGGGTACTCAACGAGCCGACCCGACTTTAGTCACCACATGTGTCATGTATATAAAGTATATAGTATATATCCGTGATCACCGCCCAAGTGAACACGGCCTAGTAGTATAGCATGGCAGACGGACAAGAGTGTAGGGCCACTAATGGAACACTAGCATCCTATACTAAGTAGTAGAATAGCAGGTAAGGGTAACAACTGTAGCAACAATGACAGGCTATGCATCAGTATAGGATTAACCGAAAGCAGTAACATGCTACACTACTCTAAGACAAGCAGTATAGAGAAGGAATAGGCGATATCTGGTAATCAAGGGGGGCTTGCCTGGTTGCTCTGGCAAGTAGGAGGGGTCGTCAACACCGTAGACGTACTGGGTAGCAGCGGCGTCGGTCTCGTAGTCTACCGGAGAAGGAGAGGGGGAAGAAACAGTAAATACGGAGCAAACAAAGCATCACAAAACATAAGGAGGCAAAACGCGGTGCTAGGTGTGCCCTAACGCGGTAGGAGGTGATACTGACGAAGGGGGGAAACATCCGGGAAAGTATCCCCGGTGTTTCGCGTTTTCGGACAGACGGACCGGAGGGGGAAAGTTCCATGTTCGCTATGCTAGGAACGTGTGGCTGACAAACGGACTACGTATTCGGATTCGTCTCGTCGTTCTGAGCAACTTTCATGTACAAAGTTTTTCCATCCGAGCTATGGTTTATTTTATATTAAATTTTAAAGATTTAAATCATTTTTAGAATTTAATAAATTAATTTAATTCGAAATTTAATTAATGCCTCAGCATGACGTCAGCAGTTGACCGTTGACCTGGTCAACCTGACAGGTGGGTCCCACCTGTCAGGGACTTTTAGCTAATTAACAGTAGTTAATATTAACAGGATTAATTAAGTTAATTAATTAAGTTAATTAATTATCTTTATTATTTATTCATTTATTTTTATTAATTTAAATCTTTTTAAATCTTTTTTTATTAAAACGTTCTCTGGGCGGGGCCCATGTGTCATAGGCACAGGGGGCCTTAGCGGGTTAGCGGGCAGGAGGGCGACGGGCAGGCGCCCGTTAACGGGCGAATCCGGGCGGCCGCCTCAGGCGCGCGCGCCAGGGCCAGCGAGGCGGGTTGGGCGCCGGCTGCAGGTGAGAGGGAAGGCAGGCCATGGCAGGGCAGGGAACCAAGGCGGGGCGTGGCAGTGGGGGTGAGCCGCGGCGGCACAGAGCGGAGCCGACGCGGTGCGTGCTCGCGCAGCGAGGCAGAGGCGAGGCCAGGAGGGCGCGGGCGGAGGGAGGGCGGGGGGGGTGCGACGCGGCAGGGCTAGGCGGGGCAGCGCGGTGGAGCACACGCGCGGGACGAGCGGGCGGCAGAGGAGCAGCATCAGGGGGGCCGGGGGGCGACGGCGGGCGCGGGCGAGCGCGGCCTCGCGGGGAGGAGGCCGCGGCCGTGTGCGCAAGCGGGGGGGAGGAGGAGAGGGAGGCCGTGGCCTCACTGTGCGGAGCAGGGGTCGGGGCAATGGGCTTGACGGAGGTCGGGGACGACGGCGACGTTGGGGAGGAACTCCGGTGAGGCGGCGTTCCGGGCGGCGAGGGCGCGGTCGGTGGCGAAGCTGTGGCCAGCACGAGGCCATTGGAGGCAACGACGCGGGGCACGGACGGGGCGCCGAGGCCCAGGATGACGACGTCGAGGTGGCGGGGCGCCGGTTCGGTGTCGGGGGGCGTCGGTCGTCGGCGAGCGTCGGGGCGGCGGCGGGATTTGCTGCCCCGATCCAGAAGGGGATCGGGGGAAGAGGAGGGGCGAGAGAGAGACGTGGGGAGTGGGGGGGAGTGTGCGGTCGTGGGGGGCTTAGGGTTTCGGTCGCCCAGGGGTTATGGGGAGTGGGGGGCCGTCCTAGTGGCCTGGATGGCCAGTTGGGCCATTCGGCCCAGGGAGAGGGGGGGTCTTTTCTTCTTTCTTTTAATTTTGTTTTATTTTCGGTTTTGCCTTTATCCTTTTATTTATATTACCTTTTCTGTTTTAGTTTTGTTTCCTACTAATTTTAGTTTTAGTAAAATATACTCGTAGCATCTAAATTAGTATTTCAACTTAGTCCATTGCCACAAATAGTCTAGTCCTCAAATAATTTAGTTTGACATTTTATTAATTACAAAGGTATTTAATTAATTGTTTTTACTGCTGTTTTATTCATCTTATAGTATTTAAGAATTTTATAAAGGTGTGGTTTCTCCACCATAATTACCTATGCAATATTTGGTTCACTCCGAACATTTTAGTTTTAATATTTGAAAACTTTTATTGTTTGCTTTTATTTAAATTTTGAATTTGTTTCACTTCTGAACTATCGAGGGTTCATCAACAGTAACCGTGGTGACATGGCATCATTAGCGGGGGATCACTGTAGCTTAATTATCCGGGCGTCGCATGGGGTGAGATGCGCGACCGCTTCGTCGCCAACTTCCAGGGCACTCGCGACCGCCCTCCGGCTGCGGGTGACCTGCGCCGCATCAAGCAGCAGCCAGGAGAGACCTTGCAGAAGTACACCCAGCGCTTCAACAGCGTTCGCCTCAAGATCCCCATGGTGACGGACGAGGCCATCATCTCAGCGTTTTCCGATGGCGTCCGCGACGTCAAGATGAAGGAGGAGCTCGCCATCCACGAGGAGCTATGCATAGCACTGGAGTTGTTCAACATGGCGACCAAGTGTGCAAGAGCCGAGGAGGGGCGTCTTTCCCTCCTCGAGCTCCCTGCCGCCGACCTAGAAGAGAAGAAAGCCAAGGCCAAAGACGGGAAGCGCAAGGGAGAAGCCGTGCTCGCAGCGGAGCCAGACACGAAGCACGGCCGGGACCACCCCGAGTCGTCCAAGAGCAGCCGTCCATTCTGCGCCTTCCACAACGTACACAGCCACAACACCAACGACTGTCAGGAGCTCAGGGCCATCCGAGATGGACTCTTCGGTCAACGCCCCGAGTGCAATGACCGGGGCTACGACCGAGGAGGAGGACGCTGGGACAACCGCGGCCCCCGCCAGGAGTGGCGCGACCAGCCTCGTGAGGACCGCTGGAGGGACCAGCCTCGCGAGGATCGCCCTTAGGGCAATGTTGGTCTCTCTACAGGCGAGATGGCCGCGGTTGCTGATGACGACGTGGCCGCGCGCAATGGCTTGCATCTTGGGCGGCGCTCACGCCCCAGCTTCCCAGCGCATGTTCAAGTAATTCTCTCGCGAAGTGAACGCAGCCCTTCCCAGGCTCGAGGCCACGCACCCACTCAGGTGGTCCAAGTGCGCCATCACCTTCAGTTCATCGGATCAGCTCAAGTGTGCGGCCACCGCTGGCACCCTCCCGATGCTCTGCTCGCCCGTCATCAGCAACGTCAAGTCACCAAGACCCTCATTGACGGCGGCGTAGGGCTCAATGTCCTGTCCGTCGAGACATTTGATAGCCTCCAAGTGCCATACGATGAGCTACAGCCTACCAAACCCTTCTCAGGAGTGACCGACGGCTCTACCACCCCGATAGGGCAGGTCCATCTCCCTATCACCTCCGGCCAGCGCGACAACTACCGCACCGAGCTCATCGACTTCGACGTCGCCCACATCCGTCTGCCGTACAACGCCATCCTTGGGTATCCAGCATTAGCCAAGTTCATGGCGGTGACCCACCACGGCTACAACGTCCTCAAGATGCCAGGAAGCGACGGAATCATCACAGTCCCCTGTGAAGAAAGATATGCGGTGTGCTCCCTGGAGCGAGCCTTCCAAGCCACAGCAATCGAAGACCCCAACAGCGAGGGCATCCAGTACCCTCCTGAGGCCATCCCCAAGAAGAAGAAGCAACTACTCCGCACAGGGCCTCGGGAGGGAGGCATCTCCAGCGGCACCGCCTCAAGATCAGCACCCGCACCTGGGGCGCCTCCCTCCCTTGCATAGGAAGGCGCGCCCGGCGCCCTCCTCGGGCGAGGCTCGGGGGCTCTCTTCTGGAGGGCCTCAGACCTAGCCAACCTCACGAGGGAGGCGCTCGGGCACCACGTGGAGGCGTGCTTCGCGGCACGTTTCCCTCAAGAGGGCACTAGGCAAGGAGCGCCCGGTGCTCAGGAGTTCGTTGACAAGGCCACCCAGGAGCTTCAAGAAGCAAGGACCATGCGCAGCGGCCGCCGTCCACCTGGTGCAGCTCCCCATCAGGCAAGGACGGCGGGCTGCACGTCTGCATCGACATTCCAGGGCTCAATAGAGCCGCGTCTCAGGAGCGCTTCTGGCCTTCGCGCGTTGGGCGTTGCGAGGGTCCACCCCACAGCTACGTCCGCATGCCATTTGGCTTGCTGAACGTGGCGGCCGCCTACCAGCGTCATCTACGGAGCATCTTGGCGGCTCAGGAGGCCAGGCATCACGCAGTCCTGGCGGAGATGGAGACGGTCCTCAAGGAACCACCCGAGCCCCCAGAGCCTTTGGAGGCTCAGGGCCCTTGCGGCTCATGAGGAGCGGCTTCTTCATCGCGTGCCTTCGGCTACCTCAACCCTCCTTCAACAACGGAACCAGGTGACATTTTCCAAGTTTATTCAGCTGGGAGCGCCCCTCAGGCTGCATTATTCCCAGGCCGCACGGGCCTGCCCCTACGGCATGTATCCTTTTGCATTTTTAGCTCGCTTTGTCGAGGGCGCCACCCGGGCTGCATCATCCCCATGCCGCTCGGGTCCATCCCAGTGGCATCTATCATTCTTGCATCTATCTGAGTTAGCTTGTTCCCCCGCATGAGTTACCTACGATTACCACCTGCCTGCCCGACACTACGATGCCACGAACGTCGCACGCCCTAGCAAGCCTACTCACGACCGCCTCATGATGGAGGACTGGCACGGCGTCTGTGCTCGGGTCCGTCCCTCCAGCGTCGCCAAACCCAAGAGGCTGAGCTCTGGCTCGCGGGCCCGCTCCCGTGTACGTCACCTCCCATGGCCCTTGGTGCCTTGTTCTCGCATGAGCTGGTCATGGATGGAGAGGCTAGGGCGCGCGACCCAGTGCCTCGCCACCGCGGGAGCCGTGCGCCGGTCGTCTTTCTTCAGGATTCTTTGCATGAGAAGTCTAGGCACGGCGTCTGTGCTCGGCTCCGTCCCTGCAGCGTCGATAAACCCAACGACTGAGCTCTGTCTGGTGTGCCGGCCCCGCTCACGTCACCTCCTGGGGTCGTTGGTGTCTGGCCTTCTCATGTGATCGCCTCGAGAGATTCGCCCGACGCAGGTTGCCTAACCATCTTGCAGGACCATCGCAACCGTCAGGAATCAAGAACAGGCGAACCCGCCTTGAGGTAGGGCCTCGTGAGTCCCGCGCTGGCTCACGAGTGCCCAGACACACCTTGTCCAGCCCTGCCGTGCAAGCCACGTGTCAGGGCGGGGCTGTACACGCCCCGGGGGCTCCACTCAAAGGGAGCCCTCACCCACGCACCAGTGGAAGCACCATACTCCGTGCTGGCAGTCGACACGGTCGAGGAGCGGCTATGCCGTGCAAGTGCGGAAGTGCTATGCTCCGTGCTGGTGATAAACAACTGAGGGCGGCCCCATGGCCGTACCAACCTCAGGGAGCCACCCGGCTCAGTGTCCGGCCTCACCGCAACGCTTTCCCCTCGGGAGAGCCGCGCGAGGGGGCTGGGCACGGGGGCTGCGCTCGGGTCACGCCCAAGCGTACGCCGCCCTACCAGGTCTCGCAGACCTGGTCGTCACGCGCCCTCCCGAGCGGAGCCAAGGTATGAAGGTCGTTTGAACGTCAAGGGGGACTCCTGAGCATCGCGACTCAGGAGCCTAACTGGCCACATAGCCCCTCACCCCTTGGTCTCGTCCTGGTGATCCGGACGACCCAACGGCGATTGAGGTATGCGCGGGGTCGGGCCTTGCCGATGTAGAACACTAGGCCTATTCCTGCATCTCCTTTCTGTAAGCTGTTTGTGCGTCAAGGGGGACTCCTGAGCATCGCGACTCAGGAGCCTAACTGGCCACGTAGCCCCTCACCCCTTGGTCTCGTCCTGGCGATCCGGATGACCCAATGGAGGCTGAGACACGCGCGGGGTCGGGCCCTGCCGACGAAGAACACCAAGCAAACGGGAAGGAAATCGCAGAATCTCAAACAAATGTTACAAGACATATTGTTCTCCTAGTACCAAACACAAGTTTAGACGCCTCCACGAGGCATGGTGCATGTTGCAGAAGCAAAACAGGAAAGGAGCCGCCAGCAAGCCATCTCGTCATCCCTGGACGCCGCCGTCGCTTGCAAGGGATGCCCCTTCCACAACAGCGTTGCCCTCACCTGCGCCGCCCGCCGGAGTTGCAGGTTCAGCAGCACCACCAGTTGAGGGCGCAGGGTCAAAGGCGCGGAACTTCTTCAGCAAGGCCTCCACCTGGCTCTTCACGGCTTCGGCAGCAGCTATGCAGCGCTCGTCGTCCACGGGCTCGAGCAGCTCGTCAAAGTCGGCGTCAGGATCGCGAAGATGAAGGTGGCTGAGTACGCGCGTCAGTGCAGCCGAGGAGAGTGCGCGGGCTTCCCCCTCCACCAAGGGGCTGATCCCGTCCATGACGCCCTCAAGGGCCTCGACCAGATGAGGAAGCAGCTGGGCGGGGCCCTCGTCGTCTGTCGCCAACGGCTCCTCCAAGCCCTTCTTGTAGAGTGCCCGCAACGCCACACGGGATTTCTCCTCAAGGGACTTGAACGCCATGCGGTCCTCAGCCAGGACCTTTGCCTTGGCTTCCAGTTCGGCCTTCTCTGCCTTCATCTCCTGCTCCAGCTTCTCCAGCCGGCTGCGCTCCGTGGCCTGCGCCTTCGCCAATTGCTCCAGCTCGGCGTTGCGACCCATGACGGCGTCCTCTCGGGCCTTCATCTTTCCCTCCTCCGTCTGGAGGCCTCGAGCCTCGGCCGCACGCTCGTTGCGCGTGGTCTCCAGCTCAGTCTCCAGCGACCGGCAGCGATCCTAGGCAGCCTCGGCGTCTTTCCACGCCACCTCGCAGGTGGCCGTAGCTTAGGCGACAGCCTGTTTCTCCTTCTCAGAGGTCGCCACGGCCTGGCTCAGCACCGCCTGGACGGACGCATCGGAATGAAGCCAGCCAGAGGTCAGCTCCAGGCACCCGGCCACCAGGCGACGGTCAGGGCCTTGAAGATCCTCCCGCAGCGGGTCAGCGCAGAAAGAGCGTGCTCCAGGACGTCAGGCGAGGCCGAAGGATTGTGAGCTCATGGTGAGGCGGAAGAAGGAGGCAACATCGTCAAGACCTGTAGGTTGAGGGCAGTTGAGGAAGAAGCCAGGAGCTCTAGAGCCATCGGGGCCTCGGCCGGCGGGCTAGGGATGAGCGCCTCAGGAGCTGACGAGGCCTTGGCGGGTGCCCTCTCCTGGGGGCGCTCCCCTGGGCCTCGCGGGGATGACCGGGCCGGAGAAATGCTGGTGCCATCGCCGCCCTTCTGCACCGGAGGAGGTGCGGTCGTGCCAGGCTGCGCGGCCCCTGAGGGCGTGGCCGCCCCTTTCTTCTTCTTCTTCTTCGACGACGATGTCGCCCTATAAGATAAAAGAAGAAGCATCAGGAAGCCGCAACAGGAGCAGGAACAAGGGCGAGGTCAGGGCTGGAAACTCACTGGTCCACGGCGGTGTAGTCCCGGCGCCTCTTCAGAAGTGCGAAGCTTAGGGGCCTCGCGGCCTGGGGCGCAGGCGCACGGTCCCCGGGAGTCTGCGAGGCCGAGGTGGCCCCGGGCGGCGGCGAAGCGGGGGCGTCGCCCCGAGAGACCAGCGACGACCTGCTCTTCGTCGGGACACCGGACGACGACTTCCCTGAGGGGGAAACCCTGGGCCTCGTCGTAACCCCAGCGGGACTTCCTTCGCCAGGTGGTCGTCGTCGTCGTCGGGCAAGGCGCGAAGAAGATCAGCCTTGCGTGGAGGGGAGGTCTCCCCAGACCCTTCCAGGGTGGTTGCCGAGTCCTGCTCCTCCTCCTCGTCGGAGGACACCACCACCGGAGTCGCCGTCACCAGGACATCAGAGGGTGTAGGCGGCACGAGCCCACGCCCATCAAAGACGGGCATGGCGGCAGCGACCTCCGCCCCATCCGGCGGCAGTACAAGGGAACGAAGGATTCCAGCGGGTACCCTTGGTCGTCCCCAACCAAGGAGCGGAGGGCCGAGCCCAACTCCTCGGCAGAAAGGGCCTCCGCACGCAGGTGGAGGTCGTCTCCTTCGCCTCGGAGCTTCCACAAGGGGCGCGAGCGCGCTTGAAGGGGAGCCGCGCGCTGCGTCATGAATTCTTTGATGATCATAGCCCCCGTCAGCTTCGCCGCCCTCGAGTCACCAGGCTTCAGGTCGGCGGTCATCCTCTCCAGCACCTGCGCCGCCCGAGGACCGGTGAGCTTCGCGCGAAGCCACCCTTCTTGGGACACAGGCATCTCCGTCGGCAGCACCAGCCGAGGGTGGGAGCACTTGGCATCCATCAAGACCCACTTGCTCCTGAAGCCCTCGGCCTTCTTCCCGGCCTTCTAGATCGTGTTGGTCCTGTTGGCTGCAACGAAGCCAACGCACCCCGAGAAGTGGCCCTCCTTGATCCGGAGGAAGAAGAAGTGGCGCGGCAGTGCCACGGACGGCATCACTCCGACGTATGCCTCGCAGTAGAAGGCGAAGATCGACAGGAGGAGGATGGAGTTGGGATGAAGATGGAGGGCGTGAATCTTATAATGGCTGAGGACAGAATAGAAGAAGTCGGAGAAGGAGGGAACCAACCCTGCGACGACGCTGCTCATGAAGAAGGGGTAGAAAGTGCTGCCCGAGTCCTCCGGCTCAGCGGAGCTGGCCCGGAGCGCAGTCTTCCTCTTCTCATCACCCTCCACCGTCATTAGGAGCACGGCGGCAAGGTTCTTCTCCGAGACGCTCGGCGCACTGAGCGCCGGCTCGTACCAGGAAGGCGGAGGAGCAACCCGAGCTTTGTTGGGCGCCATTGGCAGCAGGCTTGAAGGAGGATCTGGGCGGATCTGGAGTCTTTGGAAGCGAAGAGCAAGAAAGGGGATTTGGAGCAAGACGAAGGAGAGCAATGAAGGCAGCGCAGCCTGCGCCAGCCTTTTGTCAGTCGGGCAGTTGCCGAGGCAACGCGGGGAAGCGGAGACGCCCACGCCCCGTCAGTCGCCATGCGTCAATCAAGGCCGCAGGCGGTTGGGGCCCGCGGCGCTCCGCACTTGCCCTTTGGCTTCGCCTCGAAGCCAAGTCCGAGCGCGCCTTGGGCCCGGAGGCTATTGTCGGCATTCTGGGAACGGGGGTCCCCATACTTGCCTGCCTGCGGCCCACGGCGTGGCTCCTGCAGCGGCCTGGTATGACCCATCTTCACCAGCAAACATTCAAGACCCTCGCGAGGCGGACGACGCAAGACCTCCTCGGGGGCGTCCTCACTAGGCTGGCTCGCGAGGAGTGTAGAGATCAAGGCGAGGGGCACCTCATGAGGTTCCCGTGACGTGAGCCGTGACGACCAAGGCCTGGCGGGCGCCAGCGGGCGCAGGGTACCCGTTGCCTCTTTGGTGCTAAAGGGGCAAGCGCAGGCGAGGAGTCCCGAGGCATCAGGCAAAGGTTTCCATATCGGTGCAACGATACCAAGACCAGCAGGACGAAGGTCATCGCTGAGCCCACAGCGGCGTCACGACCAGAGCCTTTGGCAGGCGAAGACCACCTTTTGTCAGGATAGCTTGTACTAGCTATCCCCCTTCAAATTGGCCGTTGTGGGATCCCTTCCCGCCTAATATTTGGGGAGAGGACCCAGATCTCCATAAATAGGACTAGCCACCACCGTAGGGGGCAACTGATTCAGCCCTAGGGGATCATTCAGACCATCCTCAACCACACAAGCTCACTGAGCCCTAGAACTCCTCTCCTCAGGAGGCTGTTCTTCCCTTGTACTTGTTCATCCTCAACCTACAAGGCAATCCACCACACCACACTGGAGTAGGGTATTACACCACATCGGTGGCCCGAACCAGTATAAACTCTTGTGTCCCTTGTTCTTCGAGTTCGACGCGCTGAGCTCTGAGATCGTGGCGAGTGTGTGAGCTAGGGGAGGAAGAGATCTTCATGCGCACCCCAGAGTTCGAACCTTGAGGGTTTTGCCGGAACCCGAAATCCGACAGGTTGCTTAGGGCCTTGGATGAGAACTGGCATCATAATGAACTTCCGCTTCATGCACATCCAAGGAGGAAGGTTATACATACATAGAGTCATGGGCCAGGTGCTGTGATTGCTGCTCTGCTCCCCAAAAGGATTAGTGCCATCCGTGCTTAAACCAAGCCATACATTTCTTAGGTCACCTGCAAACTTAGCCCAGTACTTTCTCTTGATTTTTCTCCACTGTGACCCGTCAGCGGGTGCTCTCAACTTCCCGTCTTTCTTACGGTCCTCTCTGTGCCATCGCATGAACTTGGCATGCTCATTGTTTGTGAACAGACGTTTCAACCGTGGTATTATAGGAGCATACCACATCACCGTGGCAGGAACCCTCTTCCTGGGGGGCTCGCAATCAACATCACTAGGGTCATCTCGTCTGATCTTATACCGCAATGCACTGCATACCGGGCATGCGTTCAAATCCTCGTACGCACCGCGGTAGAGAATGCAGTCATCGGGGCATGCATGTATCTTCTGCACCTCCAATCCTAGACGGCGTACGACCTTCTTTGCTGCGTACGTACTGTCGGGCAATTCGTTATCCTTTGGAAGCTTCTTCTTCAATATTTTCAGTAGCTTCTCAAATCCTTTGTCAGGCACAACATTCTCTGCCTTCCACTGCAGCAATTCCAGTACGGTACCGAGCTTCGTGTTGCCATCTTCGCAATTGGGGTACAACCCTTTTTTGTGATCCTCTAACATGCGATCGAACTTCAGCTTCTCCCTCTGAGTTTCGCACTGTCTCCTTGCATCAACAACGACCCGGCGGAGATCATCATCGGGCACATCGTCTGGTTCCTCTTGATCTTCAGCTTCTCCCGTTGCAGCATCACCGTATTCAGGGGGCACATAGTTGTCATCGTCCTCTTCTTCTTCAATGTCTTCCATCATAACCCCTATTTCTCCGTGCTTGATCCAAACATTATAGTGTGGCATGAAACCCTTATAAAGCAGTTGGGTGTGAAGGATTTTCCGGTCAGAGTAAAACTTCGTATTCCCACATATAGGGCATGGACAGTACATAAAACCATTCTGCTTGTTTGCCTAAGCCACTTCGAGAAAATTATGCACGCCCTTAATGTATTCGGAGGTGTGTCTGTCACCGTACATCCATTGCCGGTTCATCTGCGTGCATTATATATAATTAAGTATGTCAAAAACCATTACAGAACATCATGAATAGATAAGGGACCAAATTAATAGAAGTTCATCATCACATTAAAACCAAAGTACATACATAGTTCTCATTTAACAATATATAGCTCTGCAGAGCATCTAATTAAACCATACATTGAAACTATGTAAAACATTTCAATGCAACAACAAATGCGATCAATCGCAACCAAGGTAACAATTGATCCAACGGCATAATGATACTAAGCATCGGTATGAATGGCATATTTTCTAATCTTCAAGCGCATTGCATCCATCTTGATCTTGTGATCATCGACGACATCCGCAACATGCAACTCCAATATAATCTTCTCCTCCTCAATTTTTTTTATTTTTTTCTTCAAGTAATTGTTTTCTTCTTCAACTAAATTTAACCTCTCGACAATAGGGTCGGTTGGAATTTCCGGTTCATATACCTCCTAGATAAATAAAATCTATGTCACGTTGGTCGGCATAATTGTCATAAACAATAAATGAACCAAATAGTTATAGAAGATAATATATACCACATCCGAATCATAGACAGGACGAGGGCCGCCAGGGGCGGATACCGAAACCATCGCACTATATAATAACAAGCAATAATAAAAGTAAGAAAATTAGACAAGTATCTATCTAATCATACAAGTAAGATTTTTTTTCTCTTTTAGAAAGAAGATAAGAATAAGAGGCTCACCACGGTGGTGCCGGCGACGAGATCGGCGCGGGCGATCGACGGTGGTGTAGACGGGGATGGGACGCGACGGACCGCTAAATCTAGACAAATCTTGAGAAAAATGGAGCTTAGAGGTCGAGCTTGGAGAGGAGAAAGTTTAAGTAGTGTGGCTTAGGCATTTCATCGAACACCTCATGTGCATAGGAGGTGAGCTAGACCACCACAAAGCTTTCCCCTCGCCGGCCAGAAAAACAGAGCAGTGGAGTGCTCTACCCGCGGGCGAGGGATATATATAGCCACCTGGTCGCGGTTCCAGCCACGAACCGGGACCAATGGATGTGGGCCAGGAGCGAGGCCCATTGGTCCCGGTTCGTGTCTGGAACAGGGACAAAAGGGTCCAGACGAACCGGGACCAATGCCCACGAGGCCCGGCCGGCCCCTTGGGCTCACAAACCGGAACGTATGCCCTTATGGATCCCGGTTCGTTATTAAACCGGGACTAATGGGCTGGTCAGGCCTGGACCAAAGCTCTGTTTTCTACTAGTGGACGTGTCCACGTTAATTCATGGCTCGGGAGTATGGATGCCTGAAAGCGGCAACTCGTATCGTCGTTTTGATGTTGGACTACAAGTCTACAACTACAAGGCAGGGACACTTGATCTGGCTTGCTTTCTGAATCATGCTGTACGTATGCATGAAGTGCATACATGGCAGGAGTACATACTAGACGATGGAATGTTTTTCCGGCGTGATGTTCATGAAGTTAAGAATCGAGAGAATCCGTGCTTCCCGCGGCTAAAAAGCTATGTTAATCCTCGCCTATGACATCGATCGCGCAACGACCAGTAGGTAGTATACCGCTACCTGATTTGCGATCGACGGGACAGAGCAGCTATATAGTACAGTAGTAGTATGAGAGAAGACGTAGCAGAATTTTTTGTTGCGTCGTCAAAGACTGAAAATGGCTCAAACCCGTGTGTGGGTTGGTGCGATCGAGAGGTAATGGACGCACGCAACAATCTGCATGCAGTCCTGCACGACGAAGGTGGTCGCGGCCTTTTCATAGTATGGTACTCCTAGCAGCAGAAGCGTAGCGCTCGGCACAGGGCTATTGAATCATAATCGGCACATGCATGCATCTCCTGCCCTCCTTAGCTTTGATAATCTGGTCAAACCCTTCAACAGCTCACGGCCAACTGACTGACAACCAGGAGAAGAGACGAGGCGAGATGAGATCCACCCCACTGACACCACACGCACAGTATGTTATCGCAACTAACGCTCACGCGGATGCCTGATTTGCTGGTGTTCTTAAACTACGGCTCCGTTTCATAATATAAGAACGTTTTTAACACTAGACTAGTGTCAAAAACGTTCTTATATTATGGGATGGAGTGAGTACTTATCAGTAGCAGCCCAACTAGATGAAGGCGTGTATTTCCTTTTGTCATTTTTGGGACCGTTAGATGCTTGGTTTGTTTAACACTCCTGTCCGACTACGTACGTGAGGTGGCCATGGCCAATGAGCGCTCTCCCGGTCAAAAGGAAGAGCAACTCCCATTAGATGCATGATGATTTTTGTCATATTGGACTAGTATAAGTGGGAAGAGTACCGTGCCGTGCATGCATAATAATGCTTTCCGCGACAAGACGAGCATCAATCTGCATATAAAAGAAGAAAACTAGCTTTGTCCTCTCCTCGACCCTTTGTTAGCCGCCGCAGTTTCCTCGCTAGATCGGGGTTCGATCGATTTGATTGGATGACACGTGGGGCACACAAGATTACTTCTACTAGTACCGATTAGTTAGGGTTTCATATCGTGACGCCGCAACAGCCGGGCCTCTGCTCCCACCGACAGCTAACCTGGCGTCGCACGTGCAGGGCGGGACATGCGCCATGACTGGGTCTGGGTGTACGTACTCAGAGGGGGGTTCCACACGTGTGTGCATGGATCTGGATCGGATGATGATGATCGACGCACGCACCCGGGCTGATTGGAATCTTGCGACCGGCCGTGGTGGCGTGCGTGCTTGCATCGGTGCTGCATGCCTCGCAGCGCACCCCGGAGGCCCAAGGCGATGCATGCATGCATCATTGCCTCGATTGGACACATGCAATGCGAGCAAACTGGCGCCGTGTTTGACTCGAACAAGGCAGATTATTAACCCACCACCCACCAGCCGCGAGTGTCTGTCTGTCACTCTGCACGTCTACATGGCTCGTGCACAGCCACCTCAGGAGGTGACAGTACGTACCGTAACACGGCAAGGGCTGGACCATCGATCTGCACCGCGCCAATCGCCACGCATGGATATGCGCAGTATGCTCGGCGCATGGTGGGCATGCGTCATCAACCCGCGCGCTTGCTTGGGCGATGGATGCATCATGCTCATGCATGCGTGGCCTGGGAGCAGTGGTACAGTACGTTGCTGGCCGCCCAAGAGGAAGAGTGGCCAGGCCAAACCTGAGGAGGAACAGAGTGACAGACACGCGGAGCACAAAACAGTGACAGTACAAAGTGGCGTGCCATGCGATACAATGTTACTCCGTCTGTCCTATAGCTTGAAAACGTTCTTATATTATGGGAGACGGAGTAGTATATTTGCCTCGTACGAAACGACTTACGGGCTCTCTGTTCGCTAAAGGCGCGGGACATGCTGCGTCTCGGCGAGGAGCTAATTTTCACCTACGGCAGATGCTGCGTGGCTTATCTGGTTTGAAGCCAATATTTAGCATGTCAACTGTTGGTAAGTGTGCTAAAAACAACTGTTGGCAAGTCTAAAATATGGGGTATTAATTGGTTGGCTTCCGACTGATGCATGTTGAACAGTCGTCAAATGCACATTGAACATTTTCGTAAATTCACGGTGAATTTTTTTAATACATGGCGAACATTTTTTGTATGCCAGAAACATTTTTTGAAATTTGTATGAACAAATTCTTTAGACTTATGAACATTTATTAAATACACAGTGAATTTTTATATATGTCACAAATATTTTTTAAAATTGCAAATAAAGATTCTTTAGATTCATAAACATTTTTTAATATTATCGTGAGCAGTTCTTTTTATGTGTGAACATTTCTTTAAATATCATGAACATTTTTTTGAATGGAACGAACAATTTCTTTAAAATGTCCGAAAATTTATTTAAGTACTTCGTAAAAAAAGTATAAATACATTTTTATTACCTTTCCTAAAATATAGTAAAATCAGAAAAAGACTATAAGAAGAAATAACTACAAAACGGTTTATGTTGTACCAAGCTAACTACCGTCGCTCTGGGCCTAACACAATACAGCGCTTGCTGCACGGCAACGCGCGCGCCTGCCTTGCTAAAAGCGAGACATAGACGCACCCCTACTTCATGGAGCATGCAGTAATCTATTTATTTATTGCGAAAAGGATCAAATCTATTGCAAAGATTCATCAGAAGTACAAAGCATCTCAAACATAATAAAAACTAGTAGAATGTCCGTGCGTTGCTACGGGCTACAACCCATATAAATGATTCGAACAAATGAATAAGGTCGTCTTGAAGGTCGAAGCTCATTTCTTCCTCATACGTCCGGATGTGTTCCAACATCAAACGGGGGCACAGTGGGCTCTCCAAAATCCAACCATCTGGACAGTCCAGACTCTCCCAAATCCAGTTCATGAGGCGTCACGCTCACGCGCTGTCACAAAAAAAGCTACAAATATAAAATGTTTGTTCAAAGCATGAAAAATGTCAACGTTTCTCTCCTCTTCTCTCCCTTGCGCGCACTTGCCTGATTCAATGTACAAATTTATGTATCCATTAGAGAAGATAAAAAAGAGAGCCCCCTCACTTTCCATCTCTAATACCAAACATAAGTCTACATTTTCGTATACATCAGGTACATCTCCAATAGTAAGGTCGAGATGCGGTAATCTTTAGATCATATGAACCAGCCGTGGCCTCCACAAGTATCCTAACTATGTGATACTTTCTCACACTAACAAACCAACAAAATTATCAAAGAGCACACAAATTCACCCTTTCTCATCACTATCTTTCCACAAACAATAGAGGGGAAGCCATCATCTGCATGTGTGGCATAATCAATCCTTTCTCAGCAGATTCCTTTTCTCATCATCCCCCAGGGCTGAGGAGGCTCTTTTTAACAAAGACTCTTTGAGAGGCAAAATAACCAAAAAATAAACTATTTTTTACATAATCATAATAAAATAAATGACGAGTTTTGCAATGATATCTTAGTGATCATGAAATAAGCTGGGCCCAAATCCCAAACTTTCATAAGGGATGTAGAAGATTCCCGTCATGTAAACACCTATATTGTGACACCTCATAATGTATATTTTGGTAGCTCCATTCCAAATGTATGAAAGTTCAACTCGCCGGTCTTGTAACACCGGCAGAGCAATTTTTTATCCGGCTTAACTCTTAATGGTTCCACCATTTTCTCTGTTACATTTGTCTCAGCTGTAAGTACAATACATCAAGTTACAGACGACAGTTGGCATTATTAAAATCAGAGAAAAATCCATCGTCCTAAAAGCTTTTGAATAGTATATATAAAGTGCGCCTGATAAGGAAAAATTAATTTATTAATTACGGAAAAGAAAAAAAATCATGAAATGATTTTTGAAACAAAGTTGACCTATTTTGGTATCCGTATAAAAAGTTAAGCGCGGGAATAAACTTCCGTTGACCTCAAAAAAAGAAATCCTAGTAGAAACCTAATGAACAGTCACTTGTATATAGTGTTGTTTTTTGTTTTCGTCGTGTTGAAAAGTATTCCTTCATGAAACTTTTTATACGTGTACAACGTCTGGTCATATATGTTTCCAGAAATTTTCAAGATTTTTTGACATTTTTTCAAGTCCTTTTTTTGCATATTGGGTGCACCTACAGCTGAGTGCACCAAGTTCTACCAAGTTACTATTCGTACGTAAGATGAACTGCTTCTCACCATACTTTTGTTTCCAGTAAATTGAGTTGATCATCTTCAACACAGGTCTATCTCAAAGAAGTAAAATTACAACACATTTCATTTATAATGTAAATCTGCAGAAAATACGAACTATCGCAAAAGAACACGAAAATGGCACTGATCGTAGCTCATGATAAACGAGCTCAAAGATTAGATCCATATAAAAAAATAAACATCTATAGTATTGTCGGTACCACCTATCGGCTCAATTATATGAAAGATAGAGCACACTAGTAGAAAACAGGGCTTTGGTCACAGGGCAGTATTCACATTAGTCCCGGTTCAGTCACGAACCGGGACTAATGTGAGCATTCGTCCCGGTTCGTGCGGCTAAGGCATTAGTCCCGGTTCACCTGGGCCCTTTAGTCCCGGTTGGTGCCACGAACCGGGACTAAAGGGTGCGATGCCCATTGGTCCCGGTTGGTGGCACCAACTGGGACTAAAGGTTAGACCTTTAGTCCCGGTTGGTGCCACCAACCGGTACTAATGGGCTTTGAGGCATTAGTACCGGTTCATGGCACGCACCGGTACTAAAGGTCCCATTTTCAAACTCTACCCCCCCGGACCGCCTTTTCAGTTTTAGAAAAAACAAAAGAAAATGATGGAAATGTCAAAAAATAAAATAAAATAAGTTTCCCATGTGATATGTGGTCTAGTTGTTGGGAAAATTTACAAATATGAATTTCGACTTTATTTGCAAAATCTCTCTGGAATTTGTAAAATGGGCATAACTTTTGCATACGAACTCGGATGAAAAAGTTTTTTATATGAAAAATCATCTATTCGAAAAGTTACATCCAAATTTAACGGGGGGAACCCCGTTAAACATTTTCAAAATCCTCAAAAACCTAACAGAAAAAAAGTTACGGGGCTTTTAAGATCTAGAGTGGAAAAAATCGAAAAAAATTCAAACTTACTAGTGGCGCACCATTTGCTAGGTGCGCCACTAGTAACAGAAAAAATATAGTTTCAAATTTTTTTTTGGAAAAAATGTGGTCAAATCTGGTCAAACTGTGGTCAAACAAAACAATGGTCAAACTAATTATTCTAGAATATTAGTGTTACTAAATAATTATTTCAGTTATTTTGAATTTTGGTCAAATCTGGTCAAACTGTGGTCAAACTGTGGTCAAACAATGGTCAAACTAATTATTCAAGAATATTAGTGTTACTAAATAATTATTTCAGTTATTTTGAATTTTGGTCAAATCTGGTCAAACTGTGGTCAAACAATGGTCAAACTAATTATTCAAGAAATATTAGTGTTACTAAATAATTATTGTTTTTTAAAACAATAGTCTCAAACTCAAACAGTGAAATGTGTCACTTCATGCTCAAGCAAAAATCCTGAGGGTTAATAGGATTGACATCTTACTATTGTCAGGAAAACAACAAGTGCAGGCTTGGAAACGAGGGAGAATAGAACCCGGAAGTTAAGCGTGCTCAGGCTGGGGGAGTGGGAGGATGGGTGACCGTTCGAGAAGTTAGATGATTTGGAATGATGAAGGGTGATTAGAGATTAGAGGATAAATTGAGCAGTGATGAGGGGTGATGATTAGAGATTAGAGGTTAAAATAATTCAGAAATTTGAAAATAAAAAAAAAATCAAAAAAATCATAAAATTTCCTTTAGTCCCGGTTGGTGTTACCAACCGGGGCTAAAGGTGGAGCTCCACGTGGCCGCGGCCTTTAGTCCCGATTCGTGTAAGAACCAGGACTAAAGGGGAGAGGAATTAGTAACGACCCTTTAGTCCCGGTTCAAAAATCGGGACTAAAGGGCCTTACCAACCGGGCCAAAAGCCCCTTTTTCTACTAGTGGCAACAATTAACCAAGCTGGAATCCCAAAGAAAATTTAACCAAGCTGGTGAAGGAAATATGCCCTAGAGGCAATAATAAAGTTGTTATTTATATTTCCTTATATCATAATAAATGTTTATTATTCATCCTAGAATTGTATTAATCGGAAACTTGATACATATGTGAATACATAGACAAAACCGAGTGTCCCTAGTATGCCTCTACTTGACTAGCTCGTTAATAAAAAATGGTTAAGTTTCCTAACCATAGACATGTGTTGTCATTTGATGAACGGGGTCACATCATTAGAGAATGATGTGATGGACAAGACCCATCCATTAGCTTAGCATAATGATCGTTAAGTTTTATTGTTATTGCTTTCTTCATGTCTTATACATATTCCTCTGACTATGAGATTATGCAACTCCCGAATTCCAGAGGTACACCTTGTGTGCTACCAAACGTCACAACGTAACTGAGTGATTATAAAGATGCTCTATAGGTGTCTCCGAAGGTGTTTGTTCGGTTGGCATAGATCAAGATTAGGATTTGTCACTCCGTGTATCGAAGAGGTATCTTTGGACCCTCTCGGTAATGCACATCACCATAAGCCTTGCAACCAACGTGACTAATGAGTTAGTTACGGGATGATGCGTTACGGAATGAGTAAAGAGACTTGCCGGTAACGAGATTGAACTAGGTATGATGATACCGACGATCGAATCTCGGGCAAGTAACATACCAATGACAAAGGGAATAACGTATGTTGTCATTGCGGTTTGACCGATAAAGATCTTCGTAGAATATGTAGGAACTAATATGAGCATCCAGATTCCGCTGTTGGTTATTGATCGGAGATGTGTCTCGGTCATGTCTACATAGTTGTCGAACCCGTAGGGTCCGCACGCTTAACGTTCGATGACGATTTGTATTATGAGTTATGTGTTTTGGTGACCGAAGATTGTTCGGAGTCCCAGATGAGATCACGGGCATGACGAGGTGTCTCGAAATAGTCGAGAGGTAAAGGTTGATATATTGGACGATTGTATTCGAACACCGGAATGGTTTCGGAGTGGTTCGGGTATTTTTCGGAGTACCGAGGGGTTACCGGAACCCCCCGGGGAAGTAATGGGCCTTAATGGGCCATAGGTAGAGTGAGGGGAGCCCGCAAGGGGTGGCGCCCCCCCAAAGGGAGTCCGAATTGGACAAGGGGAAGGGGGCGCTGCCCCCTTTCCTCTTTCCCTCTCCCTCTCCCTCTCCTTCCCTTTTCCTCCTCCGAAAGAAGGAAAGGGGGGGGGGCGACTAGGATTGGGAGTCCTAGTCGGTTCCCCCCCCTTATGGTGCGCCCCTTGGCCAGCCTCCTCCCTCTCCTCCTTTATATATGGGGGCAGGGGGCACCCCAAAGCACACCAGTTATTCTCTTAGCCGTGTGTGGTGCCCCCCTCCACAGTTTACTCCTCCGGTCATAGCGTCGTAGTGCTTAGGCAAAGCCCTGCGCGGATCAAGACTTCGAGGGACGTCATTGAGCTAAACGTGTGCTGGACTCGGAGGTGCCGTACGTTCGGTACTTGATCGGTTGGATCGCGAAGACGTTTGACTACATCAACCGCGTTAACCTAATGCTTCCGCTTTCGGTCTACGAGGGTACGTGGACACACTCACCCCCTCTCGTTGCTATGCATTTCCTAGATAGATCTTGCGTGATCGTAGGAAAATTTTGAAATTGCATGCTACGTTCCCCAACAGTGGCATCCGAGCCAGGTCTATGCGTAGATGATATGCATGAGTAGAACACAAAGAGTTGTGAACGATAATAGTCATTGTGCTTACCACCAACGTCTTATTTTGATTCGGCGGTATTGTTGGATGAAGCGGCCCGGACCAACCTTACATGACCACGTTCATGAGACCGGTTCCACCGACAGACATGCAACTTGTTTTGCATAAAGTTGGCTGGCGGGTGTCTGTTTCTCCAACTTTAGTTGAATCGAATTTGACTACGGCCGGTCCTTGTTGAAGGTTAAAACATCACACTTGACGAAAAATCGTTGTGGTTTTGATGCGTAGGTAAGAACGGTTCTTGCTAGAAGCCAGTAGTAGCCACATAAAACTTGCAACAACAAACTTGCTCATGTCACATATTATGATTGCATGTGATGTTTATCTTTTATGCATCTTATTTTGCTTAGTACGGTGGTAGCATTATAAGATGACCCCTCACTAAATTTCAAGGTATAAGTGTTCTCCCTGAGTATGCACCGTTGCTACAGTTCGTCGTGCCGAGACACCACATGATGATCGGGTGCGATAAGCTCTACGTTCACATACAACGGGTGTAAGACAGTTTTGCACGTGCAGAATACTCAGGTTAAACTTGACGAGCCTAACATATACAGATATGGCCTCGGAACACCGAGACCGAAAGGTCGAACGTGAATCATATAGTAGATATGATCAATATAGAGATGTTCACCATTGAAAACTACTCCATCTCACGTGATGATCGGACATGGTTTAGCTGATAGGGATCACGTGATCATTTAAATGACTCGAGGGATGTCTATCTAAATAGGAGTTCTTTAGTAATATAATTAATTGAACTAAATTTATCATGAACTTAGTCCTGATAGTTTTTGCATATCTATGTTGTTGTAGATCAATGGCCCGTGCTACCGTTCTCTTGAATTTTAATGTGTTCCTAGAGAAAGATAAGTTGAAAGATGATGGTAGCAACTACACGGACTAGGTCCGTAACTTGAGGATTATCCTCATTGCTGCACAGAAGAATTACGTCCTGGAAGCACCGCTAGGTGCAAGGCCTGCTGCAGGAGCAACTCCGGACGTTATGAACGTCTGGCAAGCTAAATCTGATGACTACTCGATAGTTCAGTGTGCCATGATTAACGGCTTAGAATTGGGACTTCAAAGACATTTTGAACGTCATGGAGCATATGAGATGTTCCAATAGTTGAAGTTAATATTTCAAGCAAATGCCCGAGTTGAGAGATATGAAGTCTCCAACAAGTTCTATAGCTGCAAGATGGATAAGAACGGTTATGTCAGTGAACACATACTCAGAATGTCTGGGTACCATAACCACTTGACTCAGCTGGGAGTTCACCTCCCGGATGATAGTGTCATTGAGAGAGTTCTTCAATCACTGCCACCAAGCTATAAAGGCTTCTTGATGAACTATAATATGCAAGGGATGGATAAGAAAATTCCCGAGCTCTTCACTATGCTTAAGGCTGCAAAGGTAGAAATCAAGAAGGTGCATCTAGTGTTGATGGTTAACAAAACCACTAGTTTCAAGAAAAAGGGAAAAGGAAAGAAGGGGAACTTCAAGAAGTATAGCAAGCAAGTTGCTGCTCCCGGGAAGAAGCCCAAGTCTAGACCTAAGCCTGAAACTGAGTGCTTCTACTTCAAAGGGACTGGTCACTAGAAGCAGAGCTGCCCCAAGTATTTGGCGGATAAGAAGGATGGGAAAGTGAAAGGTATATTTGATATACATGTTATTGATGTGTACCTTACTAATGCTCGTAGTAGCGCCTGGGTCTTTGATACTCGTTCTGTTGCTAGTATTTGCAACTCGAAACAGAGGCTGCAGATTAAACGAAGATTGGCTAAGGACGAGGTGATGATGTGCGTCGGAAATGGTTCCAAGGTCGATGTGATCGCTGTCGGCACGCTACCTCTACATCTACCTTCGGGATTAGTTTTAGACCTGAATAATTGTTAATTTGGTGCGAGCGTTGAGCATGAACATTATCTCTGGATCTTGTTTGATGCGAGATGGTTATTCATTTAAATCAGAGAATAATTGTTGTCCTATTTATATGAGTAAAATCTTTTATGGTCATGCACCCTTGATGAGTGGTCTATTTTTGTTGAATCTCGATCGTAGTGATACACATATTCATAATATTGAAGCCAAAAGATGCAAAGTTAATAATGATAGTGCAACTTATTTGTGGCATTGCCGTTTAGATCACATTGGTATAAAGCGCATGAAGAAACTCCATGCTGATGGGCTTTTGGAATCACTTGATTATGAATCACTTGATGCTTGCGAACCATGCCTCATGGGCAAGATGACTAAGACTCCGATCTCCGGAATAATGGAGCGAGCCACTGACTTATTGGAAATAATACGTACTGATGTATGCGGTCCAATGAGTGTTGCGGCTCGCGGCGGGTATAGTTATTTTCTGACCTTCACAGATGATTTGAGCAGATATGGGTATATCTACTTGAAGAAACATAAGTCTGAAACATTTGAAAAGTTCAAAGAATTTCAGAGTGAAGTGGAAGATCATCGTAACAAGAAAATAAAGTTTCTACAATCTGATCGCAGAGGCGAATATTTGAGTTACGAGTTTGGTCTTCATTTGAAACAATGTGGAATAGTTTCGCAACTCACGCCACCTGGAACACCACAACGTAATCGTGTGCCCAAACGTCGTAATCGTACTTTATTAGATATGGTACGATCTATGATGTCTCTTACCGATTTACCACCATCGTTTTGGGGTTATGATTTACTGACGGCTGCATTCACGTTAAATAGGGCAACATCTAAATCCGTTGAGACGACACCATATGAACTGTGGTTTGGCAAGAAACCTAAGCTGTCGTTTTTTAAAGTTTGGGGATGTGATGCTTATGTGAAAAAGCTTCAACCTGATAAGCTCGAACCCAAATCATAGAAGTGCGTCTTCATAGGATACCCAAAAAAACTGGTTGGTACACCTTCTATCATAGATCCGAAGGCAAGATCTTTGTTGCTAAGAATGGATCCTTTCTAGAGAAGGAGTTTCTCTCGAAAGAAGTGAGTGGGAGGAAAGTAGAACTTGATGAGGTAATTGTACCTTCTCTCGAATTGGAAAGTACTACATCACAGAAATCAGTTCCAGTGATGCCTACAACAATTAGTGAGGAAGTTAATGATGATGATCATGAAACTTCAGATCAAGTTACTACCAAACCTCGTAGGTCAACCAGAGTACGTTCCGCACCAGAGTGGTACGGTAATCCTGTTCTGGAAGTCATGTTACTAGACCATGACGAACCTACGAACTATGAGGAAGCGATGATGTGCCCAGATTCCGCGAAATGGCTTGTGGCCATTAAATCTGAGATGTGATCCATGTATGAGAACAAAGTATGTGAAGGAAATATGCCCTAGAGGAAATAATAAAGTTGTTATTTATATTTCCTTATATCATGATAAATGTTTATTATTCATGCTAGAATTGTATTAACCGGAAACTTAGTACATGTGTGAATATACAGACAAACAGAGTGTCACTAGTATGCCTCTACTTGACTAGCTCGTTAATCAAAAATGGTTAAATTTCCTAACCATGGACAAGAGTTGTCATTTGATGAACGGGATCACATCATTAGAGAATGATGTGATTGACTTGACCCATCCGTTAGCTTAGCACGATGATCGTGTAGTTTGTTGCTATTGCTTTCTTCATAACTTATACATGTTTCTATGACTATGAGATTATGCAACTGCCGAATACCGGAAGAACACTTAGTGTGCTATCAAACGTCACAACATAACTGGGTGATTATAAAGATGCTCTACAGGTGTCTCCGATGGTGTTTGTTGAGTTGGCATATATCAATATTAGAATTTGTCACTCCGATTGTCGGAGAGGTATCTCTGGGCCCTCTCGGTACTGCACATCACTATAAGCCTTGCAAGCAATGTGACTAATGAGTTAGTTGCGGGATGATGCATTACGGAACGAGTAAAGAGACTTGCCGGTAATGAGATTGAACTAGGTATTGAGATACCGACGATCGAATCTCAGGCAAGTAACATACCGATGACAAAGGGAACAACGTATGTTGTTATGCGGTTTGACCGATAAACATCTTCGTAGAATATGTAGGAACCAATATGAGCTTCCAGGTTCCACTATTGGTTATTGACCGGAAGCGAGTATCGGTCATGTCTAAATAGTTCTCAAACCCGTAGGGTCCGCACGCTTAACGTTCGGTGACGATCGGTATTATGAGTTTATGTGTTTTGATGTACCGAAGGTAGTTCGGAGTCTCGGATATGATCACAGACATGACGAGGAGTCTTGAAATGGTCGAGACATAAAGATCGATATATTGGAAGGTTATGTTTGGACATCGGAAGGGTTTCGGATGAGTTCGGGTATTTACCGGAGTACCGGGGGGTTACCAGAACCCCCCGGGGAGTGTATGGGCCTTATTGGGCCTTAGTGGGAGAGAGGAGGAGGCGGCCAAGGTGGGGGCGCACCCCCAAGCCAAATCCGAATTGGGGTGGGGGGCCGGCCCCCCTTTCCTTCTCCCTCTCTCCTCCTTCCTTCTTCTCCTACTCTTACTAGGGAAGGGGGAATCCTACTCCCACCGGGAGTAGGACTCCCCCCTTGGGCGCGCCATGAGTGGACCGGCCCTCCCCTCCTCCACTCCTTTATATACGGGGGAGGGGGCACCCCATAGACACACAAGTTGATTGTTTAGCCGTGTGCGGTGCCCCCCTCCACAGATTTCCACCTCGGTCATACCGTTGTAGTGCTTAGGCGAAGCCCTGCGTCGGTAACTTCATCATCACCATCATCATGCCGTCGTGCTGACGAAACTCTCCCCCGACCTCAGCTGGATCTAGAGTTCGTGGGACGTCACCGAGCTGAACGTGTGCAGATCATGGAGGTGCCGTACTTTCGGTACTAGGATCGGTCGGATCGTGAAGACGTACGACTACATCAACCGCGTTGTCATAACCCTTCTGCTTTCGGTCTACGAGGGTACATGGACAACACTCTCCCCTCTCGTCGCTATTCATCACCTACATGGATCTTGCATGTCCGTAGGATTTTTTTGAAATTACTGCATTCCCCAACAGTGGCATCCGAGCCAGGTCTATGCGTAGATGTTATATGCACGAGTAGAACACAAAGAGTTGTGGGCGATAATAGTCGTACTGCTTACCAACATGTCATACTTTGATTCGGCGGTATTGTTGGATGAAGCGGCCCGGACCGACATTACGCGTACGCTTACGCGAGACTGGTTTTACCGACGTGCTTTGCACATAGGTGGCTGGCGGGTGTCAGTTTCTCCAACTTTAGTTGAATCGAGTGTGACTACGTCTGGTCCTTGTTGAAGGTTAAAACAACACACTTGCCGAAAAATCGTTGTGGTTTTGATGCGTAGGTAAGAACGGTTCTTGCTCAGCCCGTAGCAGCCATGTAAAACTTGCAATAACAAAATAGAGGACGTCTAACTTGTTTTTGCAGGGCATGTTGTGATGTGATATGGTCAAGACATGATGCTAAATTTTATTGTATGAGATGATCATGTTTTGTAACAGAGTTATCGGCAACTGGCAGGAGCCATATGGTCGTCGCTTTATTGTATGCAATGCAATCGCCCTGTAATTGTTTTTACTTTATCACTAAGCGGTAGCGATAGTCGTAGAAGCAATAGTTGGCGAGACGACAACGATGCTACGATGGAGATCAAGGTGTCGCGCCGGTGACGATGGTGATCATGACGGTGCTTTGGAGATGGAGATCAAAGGCACAAGATGATGATGGCCATATCATATCACTTATATTGATTGCATGTGATGTTTATCCTTTATGCATCTTATTTTTCTTAGTTCGGCGGTAGCATTATAAGATGATCTCGCACTAAATTTTAAGGTATAAGTGTTCTCCCTGATTATGCACCGTTGCTACAGTTCGTCGTGCCGAGACACCACGTGATGATCGGGTGTGATAAGCTCTACGTTCACATACAACAGGTGCAAGCCAGTTTTGCACATGCAGAATACTCGGGTTAAACTTGAGGAGCCTAGCATATGCAGATATGGCCTCGAAACACTGAGACCGAAAGGTCGAGCGTGAATCATATAGTAGATATGATCAACATAGTGATGTTCACCATTGAAAACTACTCCATCTCACGTGATGATCGGACATGGTTTAGTTGATATGGATCACGTGATCACTTTAGTACCTGATAGTATTTTGCATGTCTACGTTGTTGTAGATAAATGGCGCGTGATGTTGTTCCGTTGAATTTTAATGCGTTCCTAGAGAAAGCTAAGTTGAAAGATGATGGTAGCAATTACATGGACTGGGTCCGTAACTTGAGGATTATCCTCGTTGCTGCACATAAGAATTACGTCCTGGAAGCACCGCTAGGTGACAAACCCGCTGCAGGAGCAACACCAGATGTTATGAACGTCTGGCAGAGCAAAGATGATGACTACTCGATAGTTCAGTGTGTCATGCTTTACGGCTTAGAACCGGGACTTCAACGACGGTTTGAACGTCATGGAGAATATGAGATGTTCCAGGAGTTGAAGTTAATATTTCAAGCAAATTCCCAGGTTGAGAGATATGAAGTCTCCAATAAGTTCTATAGCTGCAAAATGGAGGAGAATAGTTCTGTCAGTGAACATATACTCAGAATGTCTGGGTACCACAACCACTTGACTCAACTCTTCCTGATGATAGTGTCATTGACAGAGTTCTTCAATCACTGCCACCAAGCTACAAAAGCTTCGTGATGAACTATAAAATGCAAGGGATGGATAAGACAATTCCCGAGCTCTTCGCAATGCTAAAGGCTGCGGAGGTAGAAATCAAGAAGGAGCATCAAGTGTTGATGGTCAACAAGACCACCAGTTTCAAGAAAAAGGGTAGAGGGAAGGGGAACTTCAAGAAGAACGGCAAGCAAGTTGCTGCTCAAGTGAAGAAGCCCAAGTCTGGACCTAAGCCTGAGACTGAGTGCTTCTACTACAAAGGGACTGGTCACTGGAAGCGGAACTGCCCCAAGTATTTGGCGGAGAAGAAGGATGGCAAAGTGAAAGGTATATTTGATATACATGTTATTGATGTGTACCTTACTAATGCTCGAAGTAGCGCCTGGGTATTTGATACTGGTTCTGTTGCTAATATTTGCAACTCGAAACGGGGGCTACGGATTAAGCGAAGATTGGCTAAGGACGAGGTGATGATGCGCATGGGAAATGGTTCCAAAGTTTATGTGATCGCCGTCGGCACGCTACCTCCACATCTACCTTCGGGATTAGTTTAGACCTGAATAATTGTTATTTGGTGCCAGCGTTAAGCATGAACATTATATCTGGATCTTGTTTGATGTGAGACGGTTATCCATTTAAATCAGAAAATAATGGTTGTTCTATTTATATGAATAATATCTTTTATGGTCATGCGCCCTTGATGAGTGGTCTATTTTTACTAAATCTTGATAGTAGTGATACACATGTTCATAGTATTGAAGCCAAAAGATATAAGTTTAATAATGATAGTGCAACTTATTTGTGGCACTGCCGTTTAGGTCATAGTGGTGTAAAACGCATGAAGAGACTCCATGCTGATGGTCTTTTGGAATCACTTGATGCTTGCGAACCATGCCTCATGGGCAAGATGACTAAGACTCCGTTCTCCGGAAAAATGGAGCGAGCAACAGACTTGTTGGAAATAATACATACTGATGTATGCAGTCCGATGAGTGTTGATGCTCGCGGCGGGTATCGTTATTTTCTGACCTTCACGGATGATTTGAGCAGATATGGGTATATCTACTTGATGAAACATAAGTCTGAAACATTTGAAAAGTTCAAAGAATTTCGGAGTGAAGTGGAAAATCATCATAACAAGAAAATAAAGTTTCTATGATCTGATCGCGGAGGAGAATATTTGAGTTACGAGTTTGGTCTTCATTTGAAACAATGCGGAATAGTTTCGCAACTCACGCCACCCGGAACACCACAGCGTAATGGTGTGTCCGAACATCGTAGTCCTACTTTATTAGATATGGTGCGATCTATGATGTCTCTTACTGATTTACTGCTATCATTTTGGGGTTATGCTTTAGAGACGGATGCATTCACGTTAAATAGGGCACCATCTAAATCTGTTGAGATGACACCATATGAACTGTGGTTTGGCAAGAAACCCAAGTTGTCGTTTCTTAAAGTTTGGGGCTGCGATGGTTATGTGAAAAAGCTTCAACCTGATAAGCTCGAACCCAAATCGGAGAAATGTGACTTCATAGGATACCCAAAGGAGACTGCTGGGTACACCTTCTATCACAGATCCAAAGGCAAGATATTCGTTGCTAAGAGTGGATCCTTTCTAGAGGAGGAGTTTCTCTCAAAAGAAGTGAGTGGGAGGAAAGTAGAACTTGATGAGGTAATTGTACCTTCTCCCGAGATGGAAAGTAGTACATCATAGAAGTCAGTTCGAGTGATTCCTACACCAATTAGTGAGGAAGCTAATAATGATGATCATGAAACTTCTAATCAAGTTACTATCGAACCTCGTAGGTCAACCAGAGTAAGATCCACACCAGAGTGGTACGGTAATCCTGTTCTGGAAGTCATGTTACTTGACCATGACGAACCTACGTACTATGAGGAAGTGATGATGAGCCAAGATTCCGCAAAATGGCTTGAGGCCATGAAATCTGAGATCGGATCCATGTATGAGAACAAAGTGTGGACTTTGGTTAACTTGCCCGATGATCGGCAAGCCATAGAGAATAAATGGATCTTCAAGAAGAAGACTGACGGTGACGGTAATATTACTGTCTACAAAGCTCGACTTGTTGCGAAAGGTTTTCGACAAGTTCAAGGAGTTGACTACGATGAGACCTTCTCACCCGTAGCGATGCTTAAGTCTGTCCGAATCATGTTAGCAATTGCTGCATTTTATGATTATGAAATTTGGCAAATGGATGTTAAAACTGCATTCCTTAATGGATATCTTAAAGAAGAGTTGTATATGATGCAACCAGAAGGTTTTGTCGACCCAAAAGGTGCTAACAAAGTGTGTAAGCTCCAGCGATCCATTTATGGACTGGTGCAAGCATCTCGGAGTTGGGATATACACTTTGATAGTGTGATCAAAGCATATGGTTTGATACATACTTTTGGAGAAGCCTGTATTTACAAGAAAGTGAGCGGGAGCTCTGTAGCATTTCTGATATTATATGTGGATGACATATTGTTGATCGGAAATGATACTGAATTTCTGAATAGCATAAAAGGATACTTGAATAAGAATTTTTCAATGAAAGACCTCGGTGAAGCTGCTTATATATTAGGCATCAAGATCTATAGAGATAGATCAAGACACTTAATTGGACTTTCACAAAGCACATACCTTGATAAAGTTTTCAAGAAGTTCAAAATGGATCAGTCAAAGAAAGGGTTCTTGCCTGTGTTACAAGGTGTGAAGTTGAGTCAGACTCAATGCCCGAGCACTGCAGAAGATAGAGAGAAAATGAAAGTCATTCCCTATGCTTCAGCCATAGGTTCTACCATGTATGTAATGCTGTGTACCAGACCTGATGTGTGCCTTGCTATTAGTTTAGCAGGGAGGTACCAAAGTAATCGAGGAGTGGATCACTGGATAGCGGTCAAGAACATCCTGAAATACCTGAAAAGGACTAAGGATATGTTTCCCGTTTATGGAGGTGACAAAGAGCTCGTCGTAAACGGTTACGTCGATGCAAGCTTTGACACTGATCCGGATGATCTAAGTCACAAACCAGATACGTATTTTTATTGAATGGTGGAGCTGTTAGTTGGTGCAGTTCCAAGCAGAGCGTCGTGGCGGGATCTACGTGTGAAGCAGAGTACATAGCTGCTTCGGAAGCAGCAAATGAAGGAGTCTGGATGAAGGAGTTCATATCCGATCTAGGTGTCATACCTAGTGCATCAGGTCCAATGAAAATCTTTTGTGACAATACTGGTGCAATTGCCTTGGCAAAGGAATCCAGATTTGACAAGAGAACCAAGCACATCAAGAGACGCTTCAATTCCATCCGCGATCAAGTCAAGGAGGGAGATATAGAGATTTCCAAGATACATACGGATCTGAATATTGCAGACCCATTGACTAAGCCCCTCTCACGAGCAAAACATGATCAGCGCCAAGACTCCATGGGTGTTAGAATCATTACTATGTAATCTAGATTATTGACTCTAGTGCAAGTGGGAGACTGAAGGAAATATGCCCTAGGGCAATAATAAAGTTGTTATTTATATTCCCTTATATCATGATAAATGTTTATTATTCATGCTAGAATTGTATTAACCAGAAACTTAGTACATGTGTGAATATATAGACAAACAGAGTGTCACTAGTATGCCTCTACTTGACTAGCTCGTTAATGAAAGATGGTTAAGTTTCCTAACCATGGACAAGAGTTGTCATTTGATGAATGGGATCACATCATTAGAGAATGATGTGATGGACAAGACCCATCCGTTAGCTTAGCACGATGATCATTTAGTTTGTTGCTATTGCTTTCTTCATAACTTATACATGTTCCTATGACTATGAGATTATGCAACTCCCGAATACCAGAAGAACACTTAGTGTGCAGTCAAATGTGACAACGTAATTGGGTGATTATAAAGATGCTCTACAGGTGTCTCCGATGGTGTTTGTTGAGTTGGCATAGATCGAGATTAGGATTTGTCACTCCGATTGTCAGAGAGGTATCTCTGGGCCCTCTCGGTAATGCACATCACTATAAGCCTTGCAAGCAATGTGACTAATGAGTTAGTTGCGGGATGATGCATTACGGAACGAGTAAAGAGACTTGCTGGTAACGAGATTGAACTAGGTATTGAGATACCGACGATCGAATCTCGGGCAAGTAACATACCGATGACAAGGGGAACAACGTATGTTGTTATGTGGTTTGACTGATAAAGATCTTCATAGAATATGTAGGAACCAATATGAGCATCCAGGTTCCGCTATTGGTTATTGACCAGAGGTGAGTCTCGGTCATGTCTACATAGTTCTCGAACCCGTAGGGTCCGCACGCTTAACGTTCGGTGACGATCGGTATTACGAGTTTATGTGTTTTGATGTACCGAAGGTAGTTCAGAGTCCCGGATATGATCACGGACATGACGAGGGGTCTCGAGATGGTCGAGACATAAGATCGATATATTGGAAGGCTATGTTTGGACATCGGAAGGGTTCCGGATGAGTTCGGGCATTTACCGAAGTACCGGGGGGTTACCTGGAACCCCCGGGGAGTGTATGGGCCTTACTGGGCCTTAGTGGGAGAGAGGAGGAGGCGGCCAAGGTGGGGGCGCCCCCCCAAGCCCAATCCGAATTGGGGTGGAGGACCGGGAGTAGGACTCCCCCCTTGGGCGCGCCATGAGAGGGTCGGCCCTCCCCTCCTCCACTCCTTTATATATGGGGGAGGGGGCACACCATATACACACAAAGTTGATTGTTTAGCCGTGTGCGGTGCCCCCCTCCACAGATTTCCACCTCGGTCATACCGTTGTAGTGCTTAGGCGAAGCCCTACGTCGGTAACTTCATCATCACCGTCATCACGCCATCGTGCTGACGAAACTCTCCCCCGACCTCAGCTGGATCTAGAGTTCGTGGGACATCACCGAGCTGAACGTGTGCAGATCGCGGAGGTGCCGTACTTTCCGTACTAGGATCGGTCGGATCATGAAGACGTACGACTACATCAACCACGTTGTCATAACGCTTCCGCTTTCGGTCTATGACGGTACGTGGACAACACTCTCCCCTCCCATTTCTATGCATCACCTAGATGGATCTTGCGTGTGCGTAGGATTTTTTTTAAATTACTGTGTTCCCCAACAGTATGAACTTTGGTTGACTTGCCCGATGATCGGCAAGCCATAGAAAATAAATGGATCTTCAAGAAGAAGACTGACGCTGACAGTAATGTTACTGTCTACAAAGCTTACTACGATGAGACCTTCTTACCTGTAGCGATGCTTAAGTCTGTCCGAATCATGTTAGCAATTGCCTCTTCCACGAGCAAAACATGATCAGCACCAAGTCTCCATGGGTGTTAGAGTCATTACAAAGTAATCTAGATTATTGACTCTAGTGCAAGTGGGAGACTGAAGGAAATATGCCCTGGAGGCAATAATAAAGTTGTTATTTATATTTCCTTACATCATGATAAATGTTTATTATTCATGCTAGAATTGTATTAACCAGAAACTTGATACATTCGTGAATACATAGACAAAACAGAGTGTCCCTAGTATGCCTCTACTTGACTAGCTCGTTAATGAAAGATGGTTAAGTTTCCTAACCATAGACATGTGTTGTCATTTGATGAACGGGATCACATCATTAGAGAATGATTTGATATACAAGACCCATCTGTTAGCTTAGCATAAAGATCGTTAAGTTTTATTGCCATTGCTCCCTTCATGTCTGATACATATTCCTCTCACTATGAGCTTATGCAACTCCCCAATACCGGAGGAACACCTTGTGTGTTATCAAACGTCACGACATAACTGGGTGATTATAAAGATGCTATACAGGTGTCTCCAAAGGTGTTTGTTGGGTTGGCATAGATCAAGATTAGGATTTGTCACTCCGTGTATCGGAGAGGTATGTCTGGGCCCTCTCGGTAATGCACATCAATATAAACCTTGCAAGCAATGTGACTAATAAGTTAGTTATAGGATGATGCATTACTGAACGAGTAAAGAAACTTGTGGCTAACGAGATTGAACTAGGTATGATGATACCGACGATCGAATCTCGAGCAAGTAACATACCGATTACAAAGGGAATAAAGTATGTTGTCATTGCGGTTTGACCGATAAAGATCTTCGTAGAATATGTAGGACCTATATGAGCATCCAGGTTCCGCTGTTGGTTATTTATCGGAGATGTGTCTCGGTCATGTCTACATAGTTCTCGAACCCGTAGGGTCCGCACGTTTAATGTTCGATGACGATTTGTATTATGAGTTATGTGTTTTGCTGACCGAAGATTGTTCGGAGTCCCCGGATGAGATCACAGACATGACGAGGAGTCTCGAAACAGTCGAGAGGTAAAGATTGACATATTGGACGATGGTATTTGAACACCGGAATGGTTTCGGAGTGGTTCAGGTATTTTTGGAGTACCGAGGGGTTACCGGAACTGCCCGGGGAAGTAATGGGCCTTAATGTGCCATAGGGGAGAGAGAGGGGAGCCTGCAAGGGGTGGCGCTCCCCCAAGGGAGTCTGAATTGGACAAGAGGGAGGGGGCGCGACCCCCTATCCTCTTTCCCTCTCTCTCTCCATCTCCTTCCGTTTTCCTCCGAAAGAAAAAAAGAAAATGTGGGGCCGACTAGGATTGGGAGTCCTAGTCGGTTTCCCCCCTTATGGCGCGCCCCATGGCCGACCACCTCCCTCTCCTCCTTTATATACAGGGGCAGGGGGCACCCCAAAGCACACCAGTTATTCTCTTAGCCGTGTGCGGTGCCCCCCTCCACTGTTTACTCATCTGGTCAGAGCATCGTAGTGCTTAGGCGAGGCTCTGTGCGGATCACATCACCATCACCGTCACCACGCCGTCATGCTAACGAAACTCTCTCTCGACACTTTGCTGGATAAAGAGTTTGAGGGACGTCATCGAGCTAAACTCGGAGGTGTCGTACGTTCGGTACTTGATCGGTTGGATCATGAAGATGTTTGACTACATCAACCGCGTTAACCTAACGCTTCCGGTTTCAGTCTACGAGGGTACATGAACACACTCTCCCCCTCTCGTTGCTATGCATCTCCTAGATGGATCTTGCGTGATCATAGGAAAATTTTGAAATTGCATGCTAAGTTCCCCAACAGCTGGTAGTAAAGGCGATATGAACTAAAGAGTTCATGTGGAATTTTTGACCCTGTGATCTTAAGGGCACAGTGAGCTGCAACCTGAACCCTATGGTTCTGCTCCAACCAAGCCAATTTGATGGAGCTGGTCTACATTGTTACCAATAATCGGTGAGCAGCTCAATCGTCTCCATCAACCTCGATGCAGGCCCCCTTTAAAAGGAAGTGATATGATCATGGTTGTTGTTGATCATAATAAATCAACTAATTAACCATTTCTCGACAGACAAAGAACGACGTGAATTGAAAGTACTATTGAATTTATAATGATTTAAATATTGTAAATTTTGACAGTGTGATCTGTATATGGAACTTGTGTTTGAAGCCAAGTATACTGTTGAATATGAAATCTGGCGTGCTTGTATGCGCCCTCAAGTTGAACTCTTACCCTATTGGAAAAACAAATGCAAGTTCATCAGGGGACTCAGATTCACATGGAACCTTATCAGTTTCATGATTTTCATCTACTTCAGATATGTATGAATGAAGATGGTTAGCACACTGAGAAATCCCTTATTACACTACTGGAATCAGGATCTTTGCCGTCAGCCAGAACAACAAACATGATCTTTGTCGTCAGCTCTTTGTTTGTCGTTAGCTCTCTCTCTCTCTCTCTCTCTCTCTCTCTCTACGCCCCGTGCCCGAGCCACCGCCGCCCCACGCCACCCCGCCCCCGTGCCACCCGGCAACCCCCTCCTCCGCCCCGCGCCACCCCCGTCAGAGCCGCACCCGCCCACGCCGCCGTCGACGCCGCACCCGACCCCGACGCCGTCACCGTCGACACCCCGGCCCGACCCCTCCACCGAGAAGGACGCCCAACCCCCTCTGCCTCCGACCCCTTCCCCGGCCGTCCCCAACACCGAGGTTCGCCACCCCTCCCTCTTCCCTCTCTTCTCTCTCTCTCTCTCTGACTGGTCTCTTTGCCGATCAAAGCTACGTAGGCACAGATCGACGAGGAGGAGAAGGGCTCCCTCCTCCACCCGGCCACCCCGGCGCCCCTCCAACGCCGGCTTCAGGCTGCTGCAGAAGATGGGATCCAAGTCCGGCAAGGTCCTTGGCAAGAACGAGCAAGGTTTCTTTCTTTCCTCTGCTCTCACCTGCTTGTTTACCCTCTCTCTAGGTTCGATTCAGTTCAGTGGTTCGACGTGTGGTTCCGTCAAGTGTTGTCAGTCATCATCACTCCATCGTCATCCTGTTCGAGCTCATCTGTTAGAAATTCGTTTGAAAAATTGACATGATTGGTAGAATCAGTAGCCCAAGAAGTATAGCAAGAGGCTGTTGTTGATGCCGCATACGCATGACCGATGGTGCCAATGTCGATTGCGCTGGTTTTGTTAGCTAACTGGCTGACCACCATGTTAGTTTCCTTGGCTGTGGTTTTGATGAATTTTATAAGCTTGTGTTTTTTAAGTTTTGGTTTACATTTAGTTTACTTTAGGTTTAGTTTACGTTAAGAAGAAATATGAAAAAATAAGAAGAGAAGAAGAAGAAGAGGAAGAAGAAGAAGTGGAGGAAGAAGAAGTGTATTTTTCTTAAGTGCACTGCTTATTTTTCAGTTTTTTTTTTGTTTTTCAGTTTCATGTAGCCGACAGGAGATTGTGTGAAATTGCCATGTTGTAGGTAAACACTGCCACACTTTGAATAAAAATGAGGATAACACACTTGATTTAGAACAGTTCGTGTAGAAAACTGCCATGGACCACAACGTCAAATCTGCTTTGTTCTTGAAATTTTTGCTATGTCACCTAGTACATTTCCGTGTAGTGCAATGAGAGTAGTTCCGCGGGGGTTTATGGCTGGTTACAAATTGAACCATATAGGCATGGTGAGGATATATATACTCTTTCATCTGATGATCAAGAATATATTAAATAACATGCTACTAATAAATCTTGTACTCAGCTCTAGTATGTCAACCTAGAGCCACCTAAAATATGCTCTGTTTTTTAGATTACTATGCTCTGTTTTCTAACATTTTCAGTTTTCTTTCATGTCTAAATAAATTCCTAGTTTTTAAGGGTGCCAATTTCCATTGCCAACTAACCTACGAAATTAATTAAGTGTTGTTGATGTTGTTGAGCACAAGTGCATTGCTTTTTTTCTCAGTTTTCTTTCATGTCTAAAAACATGGCTCTGTTCCAACTATTGCCAACTAACCTACCAAATTAATTAATTGTAGTTGATTATCTTCTACTCAAAACTTCTACTATTGTAATGTTATATGATAATGTTGTAAGGGCAGTAATTGGTCTCTTCTGCTGCTTATCAGAGATGGGGGGAGGCCGCCACCGCAGGCTGCGCTCTGCCACACCGGAGTACGACTTGGAAGGTTTCGAGTTCTTCACGATCATACTTGAGAATTCCTCCAGGAGGCAGGTATATAAAAGGAGAGATCTCCCCTTCACCCATCTCTTTATCATAACTCTGATGTTTGCTACATCACTCATTGAACCACGTTGCAGAGGCTGCCTGACACTTTTATGGAGATGCTGGACGGCCATCGGCCAAAGAATGTGAAGCTGCGACAGGCCGGCAGCGGGCTTCACAGGATTTGGGACGTGGAGGTGGTGATCAGGAACGACCACATGTACATGTGTCGTGGCTGGGAGTAGTTCGTCTGTGCCTACAACCTGCGGCACGGGTACTTCCTTGTCTTCAGGTACGACGGTGACGCCATGCTCACCATGAAGGTGTTGAACACGACTATGTGCCGCATGCGCTACCAGGATGACGACGATGCCAGTATGCTCTGCCTATTCTTCCTCTCCATTTGGCTTTGTCACACACTGATTGTTAAAAAAACTTTGTTGCATTTGGTCAGGCAATTGGAGCAGCAGCAACGACTCTGGCTACAACAAAAGCAGCAACAATTCTGGATACAGCGAAAGCAGCAGCGAGGATGATCCGGAATGGAGTGGGGAAGAAGAGGAGCAGAGTGGGGATGAGGAGGTGCAGCCTATTCTGTCTGACGATGACCTCGCGATGGTGATGGCTGACGATGGCCAAGCGATGGTGGTGGCTGACGATGGGCAAGAGATGGTGGTGGCTAACGATGACCTAGCGATGGTGCTGCCTGAAGATGACCTTGCTACCTCTTGAGGATGCGTTGGTTTCCCTTGAAGAGGAAAGGGTGATGCAGCAAAGTAGCGCAAGTATTTCCCTCAGTTTTTGAGAACCAAGGTATCAATCCAGTAGGAGACTGCACGCAAATCGCCTAGTACCTGCACAAACAATCAAGAACCTTGCAACCAACACGATAAAGGGGTTGTCAATCCCTTCACGACCACTTGCAAAAGCGAGATCTGATAAAAGATAATAAGATAAATATTTTTGGTATTTTTGTTGTATAGATTGGAAAGTAAAGATTGCAAGATAAATAGTAAACTAGAATTGTAGATTGGAAACTTATATGATGTAAAGTAGACCCGGGGGCCATAGGTTTCACTAGTGGCTTCTCTCAACATAGCATATATTACGATGGGTGAACAAATTACTGCCGAGCAATTGCTAGAAAAGCGCATAGTTATGATGATATCTAAGGCAATGATTATGAATATAGGCATCACGTCCGTGTCAAGTAGACCGAAACGATTTTGCATCTACTACTATCACTCCACACATCGACCGCTATCCAGCATGCATCTAGAGTATTAAGTTCATAAGAACGGGGTAACGCATTAGGCAAGATGACATGATTTAGAGGGATAAACTCAAGCAATATGATATAAACCCCATCTTTTTATCCTCGATGGCAACAATACAATACGTGCCTTGCTGCCCCTGCTGTCACTGGGAAAGGACACCGTAAGATTGAACCCAAAGCTAAGCACTTCTCCCATTGCAAGAAAGATCAATCTGGTAGGCCAAACTAAACTGATAATTCGAAGAGACTTGCAAAGATATCAAATCATGCATATAAGAATTCAGAGAAGAATCAAATAATATTCATAGATAATCAAGTTCATAAACCCACAATTCATCGGATCTCGGCAAACACACCGCAAAAAGTATTACATCGAATAGATCTCCAAGAAGATCGAGGAGAACTTTGTATTGAGATCCAAAGAGAGAGAAGAAGCCATCTAGCTAATAACTATGGACCCGAAGGTCTATGGTAAACTACTCACACATCATCGGAGAGGCTATGGTGTTGATGTAGAAGCCCTCCTTGATCGAATCCCCCTCCGGCAGATTGCCGGAAAAGGACCCAAGATGGGATCTCACGGGTATAGAAGGTTGCGGCGGTGGAAAAGTGGTTTCGTGGCTCCCCCTGATGTTTTCAGGGTATAAGAGTATATATAGGTGAAAGAAGTAGGTCGGTGGAGCTACGAGGGGCCCACGAGGGTGGGGGCGTGCCTACCCCCCTGGGCGCGCCCTCCTACCTCGTGACCGCCTCGTGGCTTCCTTGACCTCCACTCCAAGTCTCCTGGATTGCGTTCGTTCAAAAAAAGATCCTCACGAAGGTTTCATTCCGTTTGATATTCCTTTTCGGCGAAACACTGAAATAGGCAAAAAAAACAGCAAATTACACTGGGCCTTCAGTTAATAGGTTAGTCCCAAAAATAATATCAAAAAGTATATTAAAGCCCATTAAACATCCAAAACAGATAATATAATAGCATGGAACGATAAAAAATTCTAGATACGTTGGAGACGTATCAAGCATCCCCAAGCTTAATTCCTACTCGTCCTCGAGTAGGTAAATGATAAAACAAATTTTTTGATGTGGAATGCTACCTAACATAATTTTTCAATGTAATTCTCTTTATTGTGGCATGAATGTTTAGATCCAAAAGATTCTAGACAAAGTTTTAATATTGACATAAAAATAGTAATACTTCAAGCATGCTAACCAAGCAATTATGTCTTATCAAAATAACATAGCCACGGAAAGCTTATCCCTACAAAATCATATAGTTTGGCCATGCTTCATTTTTGTCACACAAAATGCTCCCATCATGCACAACCCCGATGACAAGCCGAGCAATTGGTTCATACTTTTTAACGCGCTTCAGCCTTTTCAACCCTTACGCAATACATGAGCGCAAGCCATGGATATAGCACTATAGGTGGAATAGCATATGATGATGGGGGTTATGTGCGAAGACAAAAAAGGAGAAAGTCTCACATTGACGCGGCTAATCAACGGGCTATGGAGATGCCCATCAATTGATGTCAATGCGAGGAGTAGGGATTTCCATGCAACGGATGCACTAGAGCTATAAATATATGAAAGCTCATCAAAAGAAACTAAGTGGATGTGCATCCAACTTGCTTGCTCACAAAGACCTAGGGCATTTTGAGGAAGCCCATAATTGGAATATACAAGCCAAGTTCTATAATGAAAAATTCCCACTAGTATATGAAAGTGACAAAATAAGAAACTCTCTATCATGAAGATCATGGTGCTATTTTGAAGCACAAGTGTTGAAAAAGGATAGTAACATTGTCCCTTCTCTCTTTTTCTCTCATTTTTTTGTTTGGGCTTCTTTGGCCTCTTTTTTATTTGGGCTTCTTTGGCCTCTCTTTTTTTCATCCGGAGTCTCATCCCGACTTCTGGGGGAATCATAGTCTCCATCATCCTTTCCTCACATGGGACAATGCTCTAATAATGATGATCATCACACTTATGTTTACTCATAACTCAGGAATTACAACTCGATACTTAGAACAAAATATGACTCTATGTGAATGCCTCCAGCGGTGTACCGGGATATGCAATGAATCAAGAGAGACATGTATGAAAGAATTATGAAGGCGGTTTTGCCACAAATATGATGTCAACTACATGATCATGCAAAGCAATATGACCATGATGGAGCGTGTCATAATAAACGGAACGGTGGAAAGTTGCATGGCAATATATCTCGGAATTGCTATGGAAATGCCATAATAGGTAGGTATGGTGGCTGTTTTGAGGAAGATATAAGGAGGCTTATGTGTGATAGAGCGTATCGTATCACGGGGTTTGGATGCACCGACGAAGTTTGCACCAACTCTCGAGGTGAGAAAGGGCAATGCACGGTACCGTAGAGGCTAGCAAATTGCGAAAAGGTAAGAGTGCGTATAATCCATGGACTCACATTAGTCATAAAGAACTCATATACTTATCCTATATACCTAAGAGATTCATCCCCACTAACCTATTTATCTAAACATGCAGCCTATCCACCTCAGCAATGTGCCACATCAGCAATTATCCATCCACCGCATGCATTCCGTTCGGGACCTCTCTTAGGTGTGAAACTGAGCGTTTCTCTCACGTCGGAATAGGAACGATCATTTCCCATGCATCGACGCTTGGCCGGCCACTAGGACCACTATCATTGCAATGATTTTATTGCCTAGCTAGCATTACGTGTGTTTAGTGAAGTCTTTCCCCCTTCCATCGCAAGTGTGACTTCTCTTCTTCCAATCATCTCCTTGATATAATAGTGGATCCACCTGATCGAGTCGACAAGCGCCTTTTGTCACCTTGAGTGTCGGGCTCTTTGCTCCCATCATCTTCGGAAGCTCCTGGGGACCTTCGCACCTACTTGATGACCAGTGCTTGCTCACATGCATAGCTCCATTCTCTGCCAACATCACCGCCGTTGTAGACCGATGTCAAGCTCGTGGTCGCCTCTGTTCTTCTCGGCTGCGGTTGCATGGTTTATCTGGTGAACCGCTGACCTTCACACACTTTCCTTTTTGTGTTCGGCGCTCCCTGTTGTCTTCATCTGAGATCTGGTCGGCGTTGGGCACAGGCACGCGCACGGCGGCACGGGTATGCCTCTATTCTCCCATAGTACGTGGCATCCACGGGAGAGCAGGCTGCAAACGGCGAGGCGGTCGACGCACAGCTCCGCCTCCGCACCGCCGCCGAACCGCACGAGGAGCCGAAGCGGCCGTTGGCGCCTGGGACGAAGGAGACGAGCAAGGGATGTCCGGAACCTGAGCCTTCCGACGTTGCATGGACGAAGATCGAGACCGTCCAACCTTCCCTGCCATGGTGCCGCTCCAGAAAGAGGAAGACGACGAGGGAGAGTAGTGGCAGGCACCCTCTGGCCAGTGGCGGCACAAGAAAGATGGCTCGGTGACAAGGGCGGCGGCGCGCTTGCGTGCGGCGGCGCACGACCACGACAAGAGGTTGGCGAAGCCGGGCACGCGCACCAGGATCTTCATTACGATGTCCTCCGACAGCCTCACCAGCCGGAGTGATGCGCGTGTGTGCATGCCACTTCTGTCACTAGCATGCGCACGTATGTATGTAGGCAATCATGATTAGTTCTTTGTTAACTACCCTAGGTTCGTAGCCATTGGACTCTGCTGTGAGAGATGCATGCTGTCAGACGAGATTAGCTACAAACCTAATTGGTATACATAAGAATAAGGCCGAAGAATATTATCTGAAATTCCAGCCCCCTCTAACCAGGCCATGTTTGAATGTCTTTTGTCAGGATTTCTCCTCAATTTGTTTATTTTAATTTGCTTATACTAAACTTGCTTTCTTCCTCGCAAAAAAACTCCATTTCTACTATATTTTGGGCTACTCCTATTGAATATTTGAACCATATAGTTTTGCTGAATTTAACTTCTACCTTTGCGTGCTAAAATTTCCCGCAGCAACGCATGGGGTATCATCTAGTTGCAAAAGTTTATTAGCCCTCGAAGCAAAGTACTACTACGCATGCCCCTAGAGGGATATATTGGTAGGAAAAGACCATCGCTCGTCCCCGACCGCCACTCATAAGGAAAGCAATCAAAGAACACCCCATGCTTCAAATTTGTCACACAACGTTTACCATACGTGCATGCTACAGGACTTGCAATCCTCAACACAAGTATTTCTCAATTCCACAATTACCCAACTAGCATGACTCTAACATTACCACCTTTATATCTGAAAACAACTATCAAGTATCATAGTATTCTATGCACTCTATATGGAAGTTTTTATTATGCCCATCTTGGATGCCTATCATATTAGGACTAATTTTATAGCCAAAGCAAATTACCATGCTGTTCTAAAAGACTCTCAAAATAATATAAGTGAAGCATGAGAGATCAATAATTTCTATAAAATAAAACCACCACTGTGCTCTAAAAGATATAAGTGAAGCACTAGAGCAAAATTATCTAGCTCAAACGATATAAGTGAAGCACATAGAGTATTCTAATAAATTCCAATTCATGTGTGTCTCTCCCAAAAGGTGTGTATAGAAAGGATGATTGTGGTAAACTAAAAACCAAAGACTCAAATCATAGAAGGCGCTCCAAGCAAAACACATATCATGTGGTGAATAAAAATATAGCCTCAAGTAAAGTTACCGATAGACGAAGACGAAAGAGGGGATGCCTTCCGGGGCATCCCCAAGCTTAGGATTTTGGTTGTCCTTGAATTTTACCTTGAGTTGCCTTGGGCATCCCCAATATTAGGCTCTTGCCACTTCTTATTCCATAATCCATCAAATCTGTACCCCAAAACTTGAAAACTTCACAACACAAAACTCAACATAAAATCTCATGAGCTCTGTTAGTATAAGAAAACAAACCACCACTTTAAGGTACTGTAATGAACTCATTCTTTATTTATATTTGTGTTAAACCTACTGTATTCCAACTTCTCTATGGTTCATACCCCTCGATACCAGCCATAGATTCATCAAAATAAGCAAACAACACACGAAAAACAGAATCTGTCAAAAACATAATAGTGTGTAGAAATCTTATTTGTTCGAATACTTGTGGAACTCCAAAACTTCTGAAAAACTAGGACAACCTGTATAATTTGTATATTGATCAACTTCAAAAATAATTGGTATTTTATCACGTTCTGGTGAATTTTAACAATTATTTTAGTGAGCGTAAAGTTTCTGTCTTTTTCAGCAAGATCAAACAAACTATCACCCAAGAAGATCCTATTGGTTCTACTTTGCACAAACACTAATTAAAACATAAAACCACATCTAAACAGAGGCTATATGAATTATTTATTACTAAACAGAAACAAAAAGCAAGGAACAAAAATAAAATTGGGTTGCCTCCCAACAAGCGCTATCGTTTAACGCCCCTAGCTAGGCATAAAAACAAGAATAGATCTAGGTATTGTCATCTTTGGTATGCAATCCATAAGTGGCTCTTATGATAGATTCATAAGGTAGTTTAATTTTCTTCCTAGGAAAGTGTTCCATGCCTTTCCTTAATGGGAATTGGAATATAATATTTTCTTCTTTCATATCAATAATTGCACCAATCATTCTAAGGAAAGGTCTACCAAGAATAATAGGACATGTAGGATTGCAATCTATATCAAGAACAATGAAATCTACGGGCACATAATTCCTATTTGCAACAATAAGAATGTCATTAATCCTTCCCATAGGTTTCTTAATGGTGGAATCCACAAGATGCAAATTTAAAGAACAATCATCAAATTCACGAAAACCTAGCACATCACGCAAAGTTTTTGGAATCGTGGAAACACTAGCACCCAAATCACATAAAGCATAACATTCATGATTTTTAATCTTAATTTTAATAGTAGGTTCCCACTCATCATAAAGTTTTCTAGGGATAGAAACTTCTAATTCAAGCTTGTCTTCATAGGATTGCAATAAAGCATCTACGATATGTTTGGTAAAAGCTTTATTTTGACTATAAGCATGAGGAGAATTTAACACAGATTGCAACAAGGAAATACAATCTATTAAAGAACAATTATCATAATTAAACTCCTTGAAATCCAAAATAGTGGGTTCATTGCTATGTAAAGTTTTGACCTCTTCAATCCCACTTTTACCAATTTTTGCATCAAGATCTAAAAACTCTGAATCATTGGGACGCCTTTTAACTAATGTTGACTCTTCTCCAGTCCCATCTTTATCAAGATTCATATTGGAAAACAAAGATTTAATAGGGGACACATCAATCACTTTTAGATCTTCATTATTATTGTCATGAAAACTAGAAGAACACGCTTTCACAAAGCAATCTTTTTTAGCACGCATCATAGCGGTTCTTTCTGTGCACTCATCAATGGAAATTCTCATAGCTTTGAGAGACTCATTGATATCATGCTTAGGTGGAATAGATCTAAGTTTCAAAGAATCAACATCAAGAGAAATTCTATCCACGTTCCTAGCCAACTCATCAATCTTAGGCAATTTTTCTTCAAGCAAAGCATTGAAATTCTTTTGCGAAATCATAAATTATTTAACACTACTCTCAAAATTAGAGGGCATGTTATTAAAATTTCCATAAGAGTTGTTGTAGGAATTACCATAATTATTAGAGGAATTACTAGGGAACGGCCTAGAATTAAAGTTTCCTCTATACGCGTTGTTACCAAAATTGTTCCTACCAACAAAATTCACATCCATAGATTCATTATTATGCTCAATCAAAGTGGACAAAGGCATATCATTAGTATCAGAAGAAACACTCTCATTAGCAAACAATTTCATAAGTTCATCCATCTTCCAACTCAAAACATTAATCTCTTCTATCGCATGAACCTTTTTACTAGTAGATCTTTCGGTGTGCCATTGAGAATAATTAACCATAATATTATCTAGGAGTTTAGTAGCTTCTCTTAAAGTGATTTCCATAAAAGTGCCTCCCGCGGCTGAATCTAAAAGATTTCTAGAAGTAAAATTTAATCCGGCATAATTTTTTTGTATAATCATCCATAAATTCAAACCATGTGTCGGGCAATTACGTATCATTAATTTCATCCTCTCCCAAGCTTGTGCAACATCCTCACGATCAAGTTGCTTAAAATTCATAATATCATTTCTAAGAGAGATGATCTTAGCGGGAGGAAAATACTTAGAGATAAAAGCATCTTTTCACTTATTCCGAGAATCAATACTATTTTTAGGTAAAGAAGAGAACCAAGTTTTAGCACGATCTCTAAGCGAAAACGGAGATAACTTCAATTTAACAATATCATTATCCACATCTTTCTTCCTTTGCATATCACACAAATCAACGAAGTTGTTTAGATGGGTAGCGGCATCTTCACTAGGAAGGCCAGAAAATTGATCTTTCTTGACAAGATTCAACAGAGCAGCATTAATTTCACAAGATTCAGCATCGGTAATAGGAGCAATCGGAGTGCTAATAAAATCATTATTGTTGGTATTGGAAAAGTCACACAATTTAGTTTATCTTGAGCCATAGTGACAAACAATCAATCCGACACACAAGCAAACAAGAAGTGAGCGAAAAGAGACGAACGAAAAAGGGCAAATAAAACGGCAAAGTTGAAGTGGGGGAGAGGAAAACGAGAGGCAAATGGCAAATAATGTAATGCGAGGGATAAGAGTTTGTGATGGGTACTTGGTATGTCTTGACTTGTGCGTAGATCTCCCCGGCAACGGCGCCAGAAATCCTTCTTGCTACCTCTTGAGCATGTGTTGGTCTTCCCTTGAAGAGTAAAGGGTGATGCAGCAAAGTAGCGTTAGTATTTCCCTCAGTTTTTTAGAACCAAGGTATCAATACAGTAGGAGACTACACGCAACTCGCCTAGTACCTGCACAACAATCAAGAACCTTGCAACCAACGCGATAAAGGGGTTGTCAATCCCTTCACGGCCACTTGCAAAAGTGAGATCTGATAAAAGATAATAAGATAAATATTTTTGGTATTTTTGTTGTATAGATTGGAAAGTAAAGATTGCAAGATAAATAGTAAACTAGAATTGTAGATTGGAAACTTATATGATGTTAAGTAGACCCCGGGGCCATAGGTTTCACTAGTGGCTTCTCTCAAGATAGCATATATTACGGTGGGTGAACAAATTACTGCCGAGCAATTGATAGAAAATCGCATAGTCATGATGATATCTAAGGCAATCATCATGAATATAGGCATCACGTCCGTGTCAAGTAGAACGAAACGATTCTGCATCTACTACTATTACTCCACACATATACCGCTATCAGCATGAATCTAGAGTATTAAGTTCATATGAATAAATTAACGCATTAGGCAAGATGACATGATGTAGAGTGATAAACTCAAGAGATATGATATAAACCCCATCTTTTTATCCTCGATGGCAACAATACAATACGTGCCTTGTTGCTCCTGCTGTCACTGGGAACGGACACCACAAGATTGAACCTAAAGCTAAGCACTTCTCCCATTGCAAGAAAGATCAATCTGGTAGGCCAAACTAAACTGATAATTCGAAGAGATTTGCAAAGATATCAAATCATGCATATAAGAATTCAGAGAAGAATCAAATAATATTCATATATAATCAAGTTCATAAACCCACAATTCATCGGATCTAGGCAAACACACCGCAAAAAGTATTAAATCGAATAGATCTCCAAGAAGATCGAGGAGAACTTTGTATTGAGATCCAAAGAGAGAAAAGAAGCCATCTAACGAATAACGATGGACCCGAAGGTCTTTGGTAAACTACTCACACATCATCGGAGAGGCTATGGTGTTGATGTAGAAGCCCTCCATGATCGAATCCCCCTCCGGCAGATCGCTGGAAAAGGCCCCAAGATGGGATCTCACGGGTACAAAAGGTTGCGGCGGTGGAAAAGTGGTTTCGTGGCTCCCCCCGATGTTTTCAGGGTATAAGAGTATATATAGGCAAAAAAGTAGGTCGGTGGAGCTACGAGGGGCCCACGAGGGTGGGGGGCGCGCCTACCCCCTTGGGCGCGCCATCCTACCTCGTGGCCGCCTCGTGGCTTCCTTGACCTCCACTCCAAGTCTCCTGGATTGCGTTTGTTCCAAAAAAGATCCTCGAGAAGGTTTCATTCTGTTGGATTCCGTTTGATATTCCTTTTCTGCGAAACACTGAAATAGGCAAAAAAATAGCAAATTGCAATGGGCCTTTGGTTAATAGGCTAGTCCCAAAAATAATATACAAGGTATATTAAAGCCCATAAACATCCAAAACAGATAATATAATAGTATGGAACAATAAAAAATTATAGATACGTTGGAGACGTATCAGGCCTCGCGATGGTGATGGTGCCTCACCATGACCTCGCGATGGTGGTGGCGCCGGCGATCCCACAGTCGGGCGACATGACCATGGCAATTGTGGTAGAAGAGTACATCCCACTGCCTCGCCACTCTAAGCGCATCAGGATGATGAAGGAGAAGGAGAAGAAGGAGGAGTGAAGTATGTCAGGTATATCAATTCTCCAAAATGATCTATACTTAGCCTTGTTTCCTCCGAAATGACCAAAGTTAGCTCTAATATGCTAAGTTGTCTCTAATATGCTTAGTTACCTAGGTTTTCTCAATAATGACATACACTTAGCTTACTTATGTAAAAAATGGCATAATTAGCTTACTTAGGTTTGAAATGGCATAACAATCTTGGTAACCTCATATATGTCATATAGTTAGGGTATATTCCTCGAAAATGACATAATAAGCCTAATTAGCTCCAAAATGATCAATTTTACCTAAGTTAGCCCTAAGTTAGTTCTAAAATGCTAAATTAGCTCTAATATGCTTAGTTACATGGGTTAGTTGAAGAAAGACCTATACTTAGCTTACTTATGTCAAAAATGGCATAATATGCTTAGTTAACTCAAAAATTGCATAGTTATCTAGGTTAGCTCCAAAATGACCAATTTTACCTAGGTTAGCTCCAATATGATCCATTTTACCTAGGTTAGCTCCCAAATGACCAAGTTTACCTAGGTTAGCTCCAATATGATCCATTTTACCTAGGTTAGCTCCAAAATGACCTATTTACCTAGCTTAGCTCTAAAATGACCTACACACGTAGCATTTTTACCTAGCTTACTTAGAAGAAGAAGAAGATAAAGAAGAGGAGAGGAGAAAAAGAAAGAGAAGATAAATTCTTCTTTTTCTTCTTCCTTTTCTTCCTTTTCTTCTAGCTAGTCTTCTTCTTGTTCTTGTTGTTGTTGTTGTTCTTCTTCTTCTTCTAACTTTCATTGTTCCCAATTTGCAGATTTGCTTTAGATGAGGAAGCTTGCATGGATGGAGTGTACTCTTCTCCTTGTGCTTCCTTTTTGTTTATGGAAACTTGTTGGAAACTTCTTTTGGATATGTATGTATATATGGATATGTTGTTGGAAACTTCTTTTGGATATGTATGTATATATGGATATGTTGTTGGAAACTTCTTGTTGGAAATCATTGTATGTTGGATATGTTGTTGGAAACTTGTATATTTCTTATGTTGCTGGAAACTTATTGTTGGTATGCTTGTTGAAATTATTTTGAAATGTGTGTGTATATATATATGTGTGAAATTCTGTGAAACTGAATGAATTTAAGAAAAAACAGGGGCTATACAGGCACTTTGCCGTCTGCTGGCAGACGGCAAAGAGCTTTGCCATCAGCCAGCTGACGGCAAAGCTGCCACGTGGCAGCTACCTGTGCAACCTGGAGGCCTATATGGTTTCTTTGCCGTCTGCCCGTAGACGGCAAATAACTTTGCATCTTTGCCATCTGCCAGCAGACAGAAAATCACACCGTTAACCCCCTAACGGCCATAAGCTGCCACGTGTGCCGTCCAGGACCTTTGTCGTATGCTGGCGGACGGCAAAGACCATTTCATCTTTGTCGTCCGCCAGCAGACGGCAAAGAGCCCTTAGTCGTAGCCTATTCAGCCAGACCTGTTGCCGTCCGCCAGGCGTGCCTTTGCCGTCAGCCATGGCAGACGGCAAAGTGCCTGATTCCTGTAGTGTTAGGACTACTTATTAGGTTCATGCATCCAATTTCCATCCATGATACGTGGATACTTTAAGTTAATATACACAACATGTAAATGATTGTATCCATTTTCTTCTCCTTTTAGATCGTGACATGTAGGAAATGACAACCATATGATCATAACTACATAAAGCAACATCAACTCAAATATCATTCTGCATCAAACATCACAATGATCTCCAGCCAGAATGTTTCCACTCACATCGAAACAATGACTAAGAATGAAGGGAGCCGAGGGGGATCTGTACTACCTACTTGATGACGGTGTCTAGCTGCTGGCCCTGCAGCATCTGGATAACGCTATGAAGGTAGTACATCAGGTACATTTTTTATTACATGTTTAACAAGCTATGAAATACATGAATACTTTTTTTGAGATTATGTTTTGATGCCTATTTTATTTTTCATACACATTGTACATTTTTCGTATACACAATGAACATTTTTTGTGCACATAATTAATATGTTTCAAATACATGATTAACATATCTTTAAATTGTTTTTATGTCTACTTTTTACATACACTTTGTACATTTTCTATACAAGAGGAGCATTAATTTATACAGGTTTAACAATGTTTTATGCACGAATTTTATATCACCAGCGTCTGGATAAGGCTATGGTGGTAGCACATCAGGTACATTTTTTACTACATGTTTAACAAACTAAGTACATGAATTTTTTGAAATATATGTTTTGATGCCTATTTTCTTTTTCATACACGTTGTAGATTTTTCATATACACCATGAACATTTTTTATGCACATACTTAATATTTTTCAAATACATGATTTACATTTCTTTAAATATGTTTTTTATGTCTACTTTTTTACATATACTTTGTACATTTTTTATAAACCAGGAGCATTATTTTATACAGGTTTAACATTGTTTTATGCACGAATTTTATATATTCTCCTCCCCTCGAGAAATAAACGAATATATTCTTACATATCATTCTCGCAAGCAGAAGAAGCTAGCATTCTTTGCACCTGCCTTGGGTCAAACATCTAAACACCGATTATTTATTTATTAAACACAGAGGAGAAGCACTTACTTTTGCTTGGCCAGGTTGGGCAATTTCCTCCCACTGTCCCACTTCCTCATTAGTTTCCATCATCTTTAGTCCAATTTCCTCGCAGTACAAGCAAAAAAATGTAGTGAGCGGAATGGATGGGGAAGAAAAGGAATGATGGAGAGTAGAACATACCCCTAGTGGCTGCCTGGCTGGTGAAGCGCCGGAGCAGTGGAGGCCTGGTCCTATACAGTCGGTGCGGATGGCTCTGGTGCATGAGATATGCCCGTGAGTGAGATACTGGAGGAAACTAAATCTTGTGCCATTATAACTGAAAATTTGGTTCCATGCAAAGCTCACTCACATTCAACTTCTAAGGTTCTTGAGACCATTTCTGCTGTTAATTGCTCTCTATCAGTTTAGACATCCCTAAGAATAAGATGTTGGAGAAATCTGAACTCAAAAGAAATGTCTCGGACATGGAAGAATTTAGTTTCCTACATCTCTCAATTTTCGAGCTAAACAAGTCATTTGATTTTTCTTGAACATTTTAGATTTATGATTTATGTAAAAATTATGAACAATAAATAATGCCTTGGGGGCTATAAATAATGTCCCTAGAACATTAATGACAATAACATTGTCGCAAAAGATAATACAATCGTCTCGCATACTGCATTTTGGATCTGGAGGACCTAGCTAAGTCAACCTTCGTTAATAACTTTGTCCTAAATACCAAGCCTCACTCAATGACGTTAGTGTGAAACATCCAATCATCCAACAGATCAAAAAGCTACATACATCCTTCAGTCCTATACCAATCAGCATCGAGAAAACACTACCATTCATACATACATACCTAAAATCAAAAGAAAGTCTGAGAACAGAGAACAACCGCTCATGCAAAAATTTAAATTTTGGTTCAGGAAGCGGGCGAGCTGCTTATCCATGTGCTCTCTCCAACTGTCCCGTGATAACCAGTGCCAACAACAACAAAAGCAATCAAGCAACTATCACAGGGTACATACAACCAACAAAAGGAGTGCTTACTTGGATTAATGGCACAAGGTTATGCGGAGAAAAGGGGTGATTATTGTGTCCCATAGTTGGTTGCATCCAGATCGAAAATGAGATCTTCGGGCAGAGAAAGGCACTCCAGGCAGTTACCGTTGGCTACTCGGTGGTATGGCGACCAATGCGACATGCTACCACCGGACGGACACGGGGAGGTGCGTGGCAGCAAGAGCCCGGTGCTGTCGGCTTCTTTGAGAAGATGGAGGCTGGAAGCTTCTTTGAGAAGATGGAAGTCGTCGGGCAGGAGGAGGCGACCGACGACGCTGACCATGGAGACGGGATCCGGCATCGGCAGTTGCCAGGTGCAAGTGAGTCGGCGAGCTGAGACGGCATGGTGGGGGGATTAAGAGCAACTCTAGCAGACCCCGCAAAGGCCGCAAACCCACATAGTTCCGGCGAGTATACGGGCTCGGCCCAATTTTACGGCCAGAACAGACCCCACATACTCGCCCGGCCCGTAAATTTTTTACCGTGGCCCGCAAACCGCCCGCCCCGACTAGTATATCTACGGGTTCGCGACGCGTTTGTGGGTCGAAATCCTATCCCCCGTCGCCGCCGAGCCCCGCAATTCCCCACTCCCCTCCCACATTTCTCGCCGCCGGCGAGCCCCTTCCGCCTCCAGCCGCCATGTGGGGACGCATGTGGAGCTCTGGACGCGGCTCCGGGAGCAGATCCGGCTACGGCAGCGACCCCGAGCGTGAGTGGCGTGTCCGTTCGGTCGGCGCGAGGAAGTGGACCAACCACGGCCTCTCGCCACCGCCGAGCTTCCGCGTCCGCGAGACGGACGAGTACGACCGTCGGTGCCACCAAGAGGAGCTCGAAGACCTCGTCTTCCAGCAGACGGTCGCGGCCAACCTTGTCACCAAGGAGAAGGAGGACGAGTGGTGGCGCGTCCGCGTGGAGTAGAGGGAGAAGTACATCGACCTCGGCAGCTCCGGTGAGGAGGGCTGAGCTCCTCCACGGCCTCGTCCATGACCGCGAGCTCGCCGCCGTGAGATCCCCACCCCCTCTAGTACTAGTACTGATGTAGTATGCAGTATGAACTAGTGTTTGTAGTGTTTGATCGTGTAAATATGTGTAGTATGTGATGAACTAGTATGGTGCAATTTCTCCCGCGAAACTGTTTTTTCGAATTATGCAGTTTCATCTACGGTTTCTGTTCGGCCGCGCTCGTTCGCGACCCGCAAACAGAATCTTCGTCAAACTGCAAACGCGTTTTGCGGGTCGGGATTTTGCGGGGTCTGCTAGAGTTGCTCTAAGGAGGCAGCTGCACGTGAAGATAGGGCGGTGTTCGAGGGATGGTAGTGGGGGTGTCATGCTCGTGCGAGTGAGATGGTGCAACGGCCTCGTGGGAGAGGAAGGGTGGCGGCCAAGGGACAAGCTGGGACTCTTCGGCCTCACCGCCCTCGCATAGCCTCTCAGTACCCGGGGCCGCGCTCGTCGTCGACGTTGGTAGATGGCGGCGGAGGTGGCTCCATGTGCAAGATGGCCATGGCAATGGCAACGATGGGGCAAGCTCCGCCGCAGGATAAGCGAGATAGACGCTGACCAACGCCGACATGTGCGAGCGGGGTAGCGGGTGACGCGCTAGCAGGGTGCGGGGAGGGGCCGAAGACTATGATGGAGGACCAGTGGTCGGGAGGCGGTGAGCCTGTTGGTGTTGTAGGGATGCGGAACCACTGGAGAATGGAGAAGGTATTGTGTGGTCTGGCAGTAGACATGGAGGATGGAGGCGCCGTGAAGTCTGGCGGGGAATGCGTGTGACGCTCCTTTTAGGGCATCTCCAACAAGTGTAAGATAGGTGTTGGTAAATTTGCCATCTAGAACATAGTGATGATGTGGCATGTAATAAATGTGGAGAGAGAGCAAAGTTGTATGTAGATTAACCAGCAACCTTTGCACAAGCTCCAATATGAAATAGAGAGCAATCACATTTATTTTTGGTAAACGTTTGGGCGCGGTGCGCGTTCGGCTGGTCGCTTCGCTCGCTCGCACGCGCTGGGCTATACCCACCAACGCCAAAGCGCCACGTGTTCTGTGGGTCCACACACATCCTTCCTCCTTTCTTATCCTCTCCCCCAAACGTGCTCCGCCATGGCCGCACTCCTCTCTTCCGCCGCTCGCCGCCATGGCCTGGTGCTCTTCACCCATCTCCCTTTCCACTCTCTCACCGATGACCCACGCCCACGGCTCTGCCGAATGCCCTCATGTCCAGAGGACATTGCTCCCAAATCCCACATCCCGCCATGGCTCGCCTGTGAGCTGCCACAAGGCCGGCTGGCCACGCGCGAATCAGGCAAGGGGCATGGTGCCAAGCTGCATCTAGGCATGGCTGCTAGGTGCGACCTGGCGCCTGACGAAGCTGCATCTTGCACACGGCCGTCGAGTTGCGACGGTCACCATGGGCGAAGCTGGGGAACCGTGCTCGCATTTGCTGCAACCCTTGAAAGGAAAAGCTTCAACTGTATCTGGAAAAGTTTCAACCAGCAATAGAGAAAGCTTCAACCGGGCACTACGCAGTGGAAAAAGCTACAAACGTTGACAAAAAAGCTTCAACCATTGACAAGAAAAGTTTCAACCTGCGGTAGACGAAGCTTCAACCTGGGCACCGTGGAACAAGAAAAGCTACAACCATTGACAGGAAAAGCTTGAACTTGTTTGAGAAAAGTTTCAACCGTCGTTTTGATAAAGCTTCAAACTGAGCATAGTGAAAACCAAAAAAGCTTCAACATTGCCTGAAAAGTTTCAACTGTATATGTGAAAAGATTCAAGCGGCGTTTGACAAAGCTTCATTCGAGCACAACGAAAAGGAAAAAAGCTTCATCCATTTTCCAGAAAAGCTTCAACCATTTGCCAGAAAAGCTTCAACAGTATACGTGAAAAAGCTTCAACCCGGGTGATGTAACGGCGGCCCGATCTTTCGATGAGAGTGGGGATAACTATCGATTTGGTGGATTTTGACCTTGACAATCCGGCTATACCGCACCCGACAATATGTCTCGACAATCGCTAAACCAATCTCCGATGGTTATTGACCTTGTCATAGGCACGATCAACCAGAACAACGAGGTTCGAGTTCCTACAACCAACTGAAGAACCAGCAAGAACGAAGGTGAATTGCAACTGCAATTGCGGATGATAAATTGACACGAACTAGATGAAAAGTTGGGGTTCCACTGTGGATCTTACAAGTCGGTAGTGCTACACGTCTCGTAGATGCGAATTGTAGCGAAAATTAGAGAATACAATAAAACCCAGGTCTAAACCCTAATTTAGTCTACTATTTATTAAGAGTAGACGTGCGGCCGCGTCCGTCGTTGTGTCCCATCCGGACTGTCGGTCGTGGTCCGGTTGCAGAGGCTGACGTGGCAGGCAGATTGCAAGACGGCGCGTGTGTAGAAGCACCTGGCGCAGCCAAAAAGTCCAAGGCCCACGTTCGTGGCTTATTTTGGCTCATTAACCCAAATCTGTTGTGTCCTTGTGCACTTCTTGCATGTGCATGCACGTGGCATGCTTGGTGAATGGAGAAAGTTGAAAGAATCGTTTGCCCCGACCCCCGCGTCGTCTCCTCCGAGGCAACTCGGGGGAAACCCTAACTGCCGCCGCCGCACCCCTCCTCCCCCCTCCCCTTCTCCTCCGCCGCCGCCAGAGGTGTGCGCCGGCGTGCGCTCGACACCGATGAAGGTGGCGGCGGGGGATCTGGCGGCTCCACATAGTGTGGAGGGCCTCGGCATCCGGGGCGGTGGCCCCGGTCGGAGAGCGCGGGGTGGCCCGGGCGGCGGGCCATTCCGGCTGGAGCTGGTGAGGCGCCTCCCTCGGTCTCGCGGGGGACGAGGAGACGTCGGTCCACGGTCGCTGGTGTGCGGCCTCCCCTGCGCGGTTGTCGCCGCCAGATGCATCTCATCCTCTCCGCCCCGATCTGCTCCTTCCATCGCCGGACCCAGGTCCTAGTGGCTTAGGCCATTCTTCCCGGGCGCCGGCGGCGCGGATCTCGCCGAGTGGGGTTGGATCTCGGGGAAACCCCTGGCCGGCGCAGCCACACCGTAGGCGACGCCCTGGGCGCCGTACCCTCCCTGGAGGTTGTGGTGAGGATCCTTCTCCCCCTCCTTCCGTTCCCTGCTAGGTGAAAGCCTAGGTCCCCTATTTCGGGCGGCGACGACACATCCGTGTCGTGTTCCTTCTTGGAGGCGTAGTCCGGGGATCGCAGGGGTGGCGAGAGAGTTGGGTTGTGGGCGTGATGGTGGCGAGAGAGTTGGGTTGTGGGCGTGATGGTGGCGGGTGGCAGCTTGGCTCGACGCTTCACTGCCTTTTCTTCGGTGGCTCGCTGTTACCCTTGTTGCTGCGACGGTGGCTGACAGCTCTAGCCCTTCGGTGCGGCTTAACCGCGGACGACGATGGTGCTCTGAATGGTGTGCTCTGAGCTAGCAAGTCTGCTCCTAGTTCTTTCTTCATGCGCAGCTTGGACGTCTTCCTCTGGGCTCTAGGGTGAACCGAGCTGCCGCCTGCCGGTGCGGCATCCTTCGAGCCAGGATGAGAGGGCAGGGGCCCTTTGCAGCGGCAGTTCCAGAGGAGTGTCAGTTTCTGTCTTCGAGTTTGGCTACGATCAGGAAGCTTGCACGGTGGTGCATCCTCTCAAGTCCGTAGTTTTGTCCAGTTGGTGTAGGTCGTCCTGTAGGGTGTTGGCTGCAGCATGGTGTGCTTGCTATCGCTGTTGCCTTTGAGTCTGTTTCGCTTTGCTCCTTGTATCAGCCGCTTGTTTCTCTTCTTGCTTTTCCTTGTAAGTTGGTGATCTTGTAATCCTGGCCGGTTGATGGCTTTGTTAATTCAAAGCCGGGCTCTTTCTTGAGCCTTCGTTCTAAAAAAACATGCTTGGTGAATGGAATTGATTCGGTGGTGGACATGCATGCACTGTTAATTCATCTGATTTGAATGCACAGTTGTTTCATCTCTAATCTCTCCTTTATTCCTGAGTACAAGCAAATCAGAACATGAATGTAGCATCGTACTTGCGTGAGTCAAATCATGTGTATAAAGGAGCCATAGTACCTGGCAATTTACTTGTCACGCACGCGCTCAGTCATAGAACCAAGTGGAATAACTGATGTAGGAGTTGCCACGGGTGTAACAGTAGAAGAGATGTCCTCATCACCGGGGGAACGTCGATGTTACGAGCGGACGACGGCGAGAGCTGCAGTGGCAGTACAGTGGTGCCGCAATGGGCGTGCTACAGCGACGGGCGGGGCTAGGTGATGCAAGGTGAGAGGCGGCGTCCGTCTTTGCTTTTGTTTTGCTACGAGCGGCGACGACATCCCGTTGGAGCCGGGCGACGATGGGCAGCGAGGCGGAGGGCGGCCAACTGCGATCTACAAAGGGCGAGGTGCGACCTGCTGCGAGGTCTGCAGCCGGCGAGGGCGGCCCGTGGTGTGGAAAATTACGCAAGAAGGGAGGATTTGGGGATCTCGCGGTGGTGGAAGACTAAGATGACGAGGGATGTGGGCTAGCTGGCAAATCGGGTGATAACAGATTCGCTAATCGTAGGACTGCGGTGTGGCCGGCACAAATTTGGGCCGGCGCGCTGGCGCCTATCAGCGCGCTTTATTTTCTCACCATCTATTGAATAACTTAGATACAACCTATTGGAATAGTTGTATGATAGCTTGTTGGTTGATGACATGGACTAACATACAATCTGTTGAAGACGCCCTTACGAAGTGCGTCGCGTCATGTGCAATCTAATCAGAGCAGATCCTAATTTGATTCTAAAAAAAGAGATCATGTCCTATTTGTCTTGGATATCTTCCGTACAGAAACACGGTAAGTTGAATGGCGATTTTCTGGGATGGATAGGAACAAATGAGACAAATCATCACCACAGACTCTCCTTTAATAGTATATAAAGATTTAATTATTAGGAAAGTACGGATCGTTGCGTTAGGAAAGTTGAGATTTGGAATTAATTACCAGCAAACTGGATTTTATTGTTTGGTAACGTGCTATTGGTTCCTACCGGTTTATAATGTGGCTAGTTAGGAAAGGTGAAAATGTTAGGAATTTTTTTATTGAAAGGGTAAAAAACCAATACGAAGGGGGGGTGGTGGAGGTGGGTCAAAAATAATCAGACGAAAAAAAACCATGGATGCAATCCTACCAACGGCTCCATTAGGACTAGAGACTACATCGAGGTTCTTGGACCATGGAATGATATTGCCACCACCGGAACGAGCCACCGACGCGCCGCTGTCCTTTTGGGTCATTTGGTGTCATTAGCTGGAGGATCTCCCACTTGAAGCAAGATAACATAAGCACAAGTATAACAAAAATTAGTAAATAATTTCTCCATTCTCGTAGCATTTGTTTGCTATGGAAAATCATAAAAAGAGAAGAAGAGGTGCTTAAATAAGAAATGTGAGTTTTTTTAGCAGGAAAAGGAAATGAGTGAACGATGGTGCTGGGATGGAGTGGAGATCCCTTAGGGATGTGCTTATCTCTCCTTGTAGGTTTGTAGCCGTGTGCCCCCATTGATGAGCAATATGCAGGGTTTGGAAACAAACTCATGCGAAAACAAGGGCGCACCTTTGTTTCGCCTATGCAAAAACTAGGGCGCAAAAAAACACTATGTCTCAGTTGACATGAGACGTAGGGCAGCCTTGTTGGGAAACGTAGCATGTAAGATCTATCTAGGAGATGCATAGCAACGAGAGGGGGAGAGTGTGTCCACGTACCCTCGTAGACCAAAGGGGAATCGTTTGACAACGCGGTTGATGTAGTCGAACTTCTTCTCATTCCGACCGATCAAGCACCGAACGTACAACACCTCTGAGTTCTGCACACGTTCAGCTTGATGACGTCCCTCGAACTCTTGATCCAGCAAAGTGTCGAGGGAGAGTTCCGTCAGCACGACGGCGTGGTGATGGTGATGGTGAAGTGATCCGCGTAGGGGTTCGCCTAAGAACTACGTGAATATGACCGGAGGCGTAAACTATGGAGGGGGGCGCCGCACACGGCTAACAGTGTTAGTTGTGTGTCCTAGCGGTGCCCCCCTTCATATATATAGGTTGGAGGGGAGGAGAGGCAGCAAAGGGGGCGCCCCAAGTAGGAGGAATCCTACTTGGGTGCCTCCCAATTCGGCCTCCCCCCTTTCCATATTCATCCGGAGGGGAAAGGAAGGAGGAGGGAGGAGAGAAGGAAGGGGGAGGCCGGATCCCTCCCCTTCCTTTCTCTCTTCTCCTCTTTCCTTCCCCTTTATTTCGGCCTACATAGGCCAGCCCCTTAGGGGCTGGTCTGTTCCCTTCTCGGCCCATTAGGCCCATGTAGTTGCCGGGGAGATGCCCGAAACCCCTTCCGGTGACCCGATATGTACCCGGTACCCCTAGAACACTCTCGGTGTCCGAATATCACCGTCCTATATATGAATCTTTACCTCTCGACCATTTCGAGGCTCCTCGTCATGTCCGTGATCTCATCCGGGACTCCGAACAACATTCGGTCACCAAATCACATAACTCATATAATACAAAATCGTCATCGAACTTTAAGCGTGCGGACCCTACGGGTTCGACAACTATGCAGACATGACCGAGACACCTCTCTGTTCAATAACCAACAACGGAACCTGGATGCTCATATTGGTTCCTACATATTCTATGAAGATCTTTATCTGTCGTACCGCAATGACAACATACGTTGTTCCCCTTGTCATCGGTATGTTACTTGCCCGAGATTCGATCGTTGATATCTTCATACCTAGTTCAATCGTGTTACCGGCAAGTCTCTTTACTCGTTCTGTAATACATCATAACTAACTTATTAGTCACATAGCTTGCAAGGCTTATTATGATGTGTATTATCGAGAGGGCCCAGAGATACCTCTCCGATACTCGGAGTGACAAATCCTAATCTCGATCTATGCCAACCCAACAAACATCTTCAGAGATACCTATAGAGCATCTTTATAATCACCCAGTTACGTTTGTGACGTTTGATAGCACACAAGGCATTCCTTCTGTATCCGGGAGTTGCATAATCTCATAGTCAAAGTAATATGTATATGACATGAGGAAAGATATAGCAATAAAACTGAACGATCAATATGCTAAGCTAACGGATGGGTCATGGCCATCACATCATTCTCCTAATGATGTGGTCCCATTCATCAAATGACAACACATGTCTGTGGTTAGGAAACTTAACCATCTTTAATTAACGAGCTAGTCTAGTATAGGCTTACTAGGGACACTGTGTTTTGTCTATGTATCCACACATGTATCAAGTTTCCAGTTAATACAATTCTAGCATGAATAATAAACATTTATCATGATATAAGGAAATATAAAATAACATCTTTATTATTGCCTCTAGGGCATATTTCCTTCAATCTCCCACTTGCACTAGAGTCAATAATCTAGTTCACATCGCCATGTGATTTAAGACCAATAGTTCACATCTTTATGTGATTAACACCTATAGTTCACGTCACCATGTGAACAACACCCAAAGGGTTTACTAGAGTCAATAATCTAGTTCACATCGCTATGTGATTAACACCCAAAGAGTACTAAGGTGTGATCATGTTTTGCTTGTGAGAGAAGTTTAGTCAACGGGTCTGCCACATTCAGATCCGTATGTATTTTGCAAATCTCTATGTATACAATGCTCTGCATGGAGCTACTCTAGCTAATTGCTCCGACTTTCAATATGTATCCAGATCAAGATTCAGAGTCATCCGGATCAGTGTCAAAGCTTGCATCGACGTAACCCTTTACGACGATCTCTTTGTCACCTCCATAACCGAGAAATATTTCCTTAGTCCTCTTAGGTAACTAAGGATAACTTTGACCGCTGTCCAGTGATCCATTCCTGGATTAGTATCGTACCCCTTTGCCAAACTCATGGCAAGGTACACAATAGGTCTGGTACACAGCATAGCATACTTTATAGAAGCAATGGCTGAGGTATAGGGAATGACTTTCATTCTCTTTCTGTTTTCTGCCGTGGTCTGGTTTTGATTCTTACTCAACTTTACACCTTGCAACACAGGAAGAACTCCTTCTTTGACCGTTCCATTTTGAACTACTTCAAAATCTTGTCAAGGTATGTACTCATTAAAAAATATTATCAAGCGTCTTGATCTATCTCTATAGATCTTCATGCCCAATATGTAAGCAGCTTCACCGAGGTATTTCTTTGAAAAACTCCTTTCAAACACTCCTTTATGCTTTCCAGAAAATTCTACATCATTTTCGATCAAAAATATGTCATTCATACATACTTATCAGAAAGGTTGTAGTGCTCCCACTCATTTTCTTGTAAATACAGGCTTCACCGCAAGTCTGTATAAAACTATATGCTTTGATCTGAAGGAAATATGCCCTAGAGGCAATAATAAAGTTGTTATTTATATTTCATTATATCATGATAAATGTTTATTATTCATGCTAGAATTGTATTAACCAGAAACTTAGTACATGTGTGAATACATAGACAAAACTGAGTGTCCCTAGTATGCCTCTACTTGACTAGCTCATTAATCAATGATGGTTAAGTTTCGTGACCATAGACATGTGTTGTCATTTGATGAACGGGATCACATCATTAGAGAATGATGAGATGGACAAGACCCATCCGTTAGCTTAGCATAATGATCATTAAGTTTTATTGCTATTGCTTTCTTCATGACTTATACATATTCCTCTAATTATGAGATTATGCAACTCCCGAATACCGGAGGAACACCTTGTGTGCTATCAAATGTCACAACGTAACTGGGTGATTATAAAGATGCTCTATAGGTGTCTCCGAAGGTGTTTGTTGGGTTGGCATAGATCGAGGTTAGGATTTGTCACTCCGAGTATCGGAGAGGTATCACTGGGCCCTCTCGGTAATGCACATCACTATAAGCCTTGCAAACAATGTGACTAATGAGTTAGTTGCGGGGTGATGCATTACGGAATGAGTAAAGAGACTTGCTGGTAACGAGATTGTACTAGGTATGATGATACCGACGATCGAATCTCGGGCAAGTAACATACCGATGACAAAGGGAATAATGTATGTTGTTATTGCGGTTTGACCGATAAAGATCTTCGTAGAATATGTAGGAACCAATATGAGCATCCAGGTTCCGCTGTTTGTTATGGACCGGATATGTGTCTCGGTGATGTCTACATAGTTCTCGAACCCGTAGGGTCCGCACGCTTAATGTTCGATGACGATTTGTATTATGAGTTATGTGTTAGTTTTGGTGACCGAAGTTTGTTCGGAGTCCCGGATGAGATCACGGACATGACGAGGAGTCTCAAAATAGTCGAGAGGTAAATTTTGATATATTGGAAGGTGGTATTCGGACATCGGAATGGTTTCGGGTGGTTCGGGTATTTTACCGGAGTACCGATGGGTTACCGTAACCCCCCGGGGGAAGTCATGGGCCTCATGGGCCACGGGAGATAGAGGGGACGACCCACAAGGGGTGCCCCCCCCCATGGGAGTCCGAATAGGACTAGGGAAGGGGGTGGCGCCCCCTTTCCCTCTTTCTCTCTCCCTCTCCCACTCCTTCCTTTCCCCCTCCGATGAAGAAAGGAAAAGGGGGGGGGGAATCCTACTAGGAGTGGACTCAGAGTAGGACTCCCCCCCATGGCGCACCCCTCTTGGCCGGCCGCTTCCTCCTTCCCTCTTTTATATAAGTGGGCAGGGGGCACCCAATAGCACATCAATTGTTCTCTTAGCCGTGTGCGGTGGCCCCCTCCATAGTTTACTCCTCCGATCATAGTGTCGTAGTGCTTAGGCGAAGCCGTGCGCGGATCACATCACCATCACCATCACCACGCTGTTGTGCTGACGGAACTCTCCCTCGACCCTCTTCTAGATCAAGAGTTCGAGGAACGTCATCGAGCTGAATGTGTGTTGAACTTGGAGGTGCCGTACGTTCGGTACTAGATCGGTTGGATCATTAAGACATTCGACTAGATCAACCGCGTTAACCTAACGCTTCCGCTTTCGGTCTACGAGGGTACGTGGACACACTCTCCCCTCTCTTTGCTATGCATCTCCTTGATAGATCTTGCATGATCGTAGGAATTTTGTTGAAATTGCATGCTACGTTCCCCAACAGTGGCATCCGAGCCAGGTCTATGCGTAGATGATATGCACGAGTAGAACACAAAGAGTTGTGGGCGATGATAGTCATCTTGCTTACCACCAACGTCTTATTTTGATTCGGCAGTATTGTTGGATGAAGAGGCCCGGACAAACATTACATGACCACATTCATGAGACCGGTTCTACCGACGTGCTTTTGCACACAGGTGGATGGCGGGTGTGTGTTTCTCCAACTTTAGTTGAATCGAATTTGACTATGGCCGGTCCTTGTTGAAGGTTAAAACAGCACACTTGACGGAAAATCGTTGTGGTTTTGATGCGTAGGTAAGAACGGTTCTTGCTAGAAGCCCGTAGCAGCCACGTAAAACTTGCAACAACAAAGTAGAGGACGTCTAACTTGTTTTTGCAGGGCATGTTGTGATGTGATATGGTCAAGACATGATGTGATATAAGTTATTGTAAGAGATGACCATGTTTTGTAAAAGTTATCGGCAACTGGCAGGAGCCTTATGGTTGTCACTTATTGTATGAAATGCAATCGCCATGTAATTTTTTTACTTTATCACTATACAGTATCGATAGTTGTAGAAGCAATAGTTGGCGTGACGTCAACGACGCTACGATGGAGATCAAGGTGTCAAGCCGGTGACGATGGAGATCATGACGGTGCTTTGGAGATGGAGATCAAAGGCACAAGATGATAGCATTATAAGATGATATCATGTCACATATTTTGATTGCATGTGATGTTTATCTTTTATGCATCTTATTTTGCTTAGTACGGTGATAGCATTATAAGATGATCCCTCATTAAATTTCAAGGTACAAGTGTTCTCGCTGAGTACTGATGTCGCTTGAAGCTACGTAGGTATTTACACAAAGAGGAAGGGATGATGCAGCACAGCGGCGGTAGGTATTTCTCTCATATATGAAACCAAGGTTATCGAACCAGTAGGAGACCAAGCAACACAATGTAAACAGCCCCTGCACACAGATAATAAATCCTCGCAACCCGACATGTTAAAGGGGTTGTCAATCCCTTCCGGGGTACGGCGCCTCAAGAGAGGAAAACGGACGTGAAATAAATTGTAGTAGATTGATAGATTGAACGCCAAGTAAAATAAATAGAAATAAAACGCAGCAAGGTATTTTTGTATTTCTGGTTTAATAGATCTGAATATAAATGCAAAGAAAAAGTAGATCGCAAAGGCAAATATATGAGAAAGAGACCCGGGGGTCGTAGGTTTCACTAGCGTCCTCTCCCGAGAAAAATAGCAAACAGTGGGTGAACAAATTACTATTGGGCAATTGATAGAACTTCAAATAATCATGACGATATCCAGGCAATGATCATTACATAGGCATCCAAGATTAGTAGACCGACTCCTACCTGCATCTACTACTATTACTCCACACATCGACCGCTCTCCAGCATGCATCTAGTGTATTAAGTTCATGGAAAAATGGAGTAATGCAATAAGAACGATGACATGATGTAGACAAGATCTATCTATGTAGAGATAGACCCCATTGTTTTATCCTTAGTAGCAACGATACATACGTGTCGGTTCCCCTTCTGTCACTGGGATCAAGCACCGTAAGATCGAACCCACTACAAATCACCTCCTCCCATTGCAAGATAAATAGATCAAGTTGGCCAAACAAAACCCAAATACCAGAGAAGAAATACGAGGCTATAAGCAGTCATCCATATAAGAGATCAAAGAAACTCAAATAACTTTCATGGATATAAAAAGATAGATCTGATCATAAACCCAAATTTCATCGATCCCAACAAACACACCACAAAAGAGTTACATCATATGGATCTCCAAGAGACCATTGTATTGAGAATTCAGAGAGAGAGAGAGAGAGAGAGAGAGATGAAGCCATCTAGCTACCGACTACGGACCCGAAGGTCTACAAAGAACTACTCACACATCATCGGAGAGGCACCAATGGAGGTGGTGAACCCCATCCGAGATGGTGTCTAGATTGGATCTGGTGGTTCTGGACTCTACGGCGGCTGTATCAATATTTCGTCAACTCCCCCAGGGTTTTGGGAATATTGGGGTATTCATAGAGCAAAGAGGCGGTCCAGGGGGCACCCGAGGTGGGCACAACCCACCAGGGCGCGCCTGGGCCTCCTGGCGCGCCCTGGTGGGTTGTGCTCTCCTCAGAGCACCCCCCAAGCGCAGCCAGGGCCCATTATGTTCCTTCTGGTCCAAAAAAATCTCCGTGGAGTTTCGTTGCGGTTGGACTCCATCTGATATTGATTTCCCGCGATGTAAAAAAACATGCAGAAAACAACAACTGGCACTATGTCAAGAGGTTAGTACCAAAAAATGATATAAAATGATTATAAAACATCCAAGATTGATAATATACCAGCATGGAACAATCAAAAATTATAGATACGTTGGAGACGTATCAGCATCCCCAAGCTTAACTCATACTCGTCCTCGAGTAGGTAAGTGATAAAAACAAATTTTTTGATGTGGAATGCTGCCTAACATGTCATTTAAATACTCAATCATATCAACAAGTAACCATGTATTTGGACTTTTATGTGATTCAAAGCAATAGTCTAGTTTTTACATGATAATTTAAATACTCAATCATATCAACAAGTAACCATGTATTTCAAAATATCAACGCTAAAATAAGTTATCCCTAGCCAATCATGCTCAACCATTGCTCCATTCATGAAACACACTCGCATATTAGCTACACCCAATACTTAAGTACGATCATATTGCCTCCTAGTTGGTGCTTTTGTAAGAGAAGATGGAGACTCAAATTCAAAATAAAAGTTGCATAAAGTAAAAAGAAAGGCCCTTCGTAGAGGGAAGTAGGGATTTGTAGAGGTGCCAGAGCTAAAAAAAATCCTACGCACACACAGGATCATTGTGATGCATAGCAACGAGAGGGGAGAGTGTTGTCCATGTACCCTCGTAGACCGAAAGCGGAAGCGTTAGCACAACAGGTTGATGTAGTCGTACGTCTTCACGATCCGACCGATCAAGTACCAACGCACGACACCTCCGAGTTCAGCACACGTTCAGCTCGATGACGTCCCTCAAACTCCGATCCAGCCGAGTATTGAGGGAGAGTTTCGTCAGCATGATGGCGTGGTGACGATGATGATGTTCTACCGATGCAGGGCTTCGCCTAAGCACCGCTACGATATTATCGAGGCGGCCTATGGTGGAGGGGGGCACCGCACACGGCTAAAAGATCAATGATCAATTGTTGTGTCTCCAAGGGGTGCCCCCCTCCCCGTATATAAAGAAGTGGAGGAGGGGGAGGGCCGGCCCTCTCTATGGCGCGCCCTGGGAGGAGTCCTACTCCCACCGGGAGTAGGACTCCCCCCTTTCCAAGTAGTAGGAGTAGGAGTCAAGGAAAGGGGAGAGAGAAGAGAAGGAAGGAGGAGGCGCAGCCCCTCCCCCTAGTCCAATTCGGACTAGGCCTTGGGGGGCACGCAGCCTCTCCTCTCTCTTTCCCCTAAAGCCCAATAAGGCCCATATACTCCCCGGCGAATTCCCGTAACTCTCCGGTACTCCGAAAAATACCCGAATCACTCGGAACCTTTTCGATGTGCGAATATAGTCGTCCAACATATCGATCTTTACGTCTCGACCATTTCGAGACTCCTCGTCATGTCCCCGATCTCATCCGGGACTCCGAACTACCTTCGGTACATCAAAACACCTAAACTCATAATATAACCGTCATCGAACTTTAAGCGTGCGGACCCCACGGGTTCGAGAACAATGTAGACATGACCGAGACACGTCTCCGGTCAATAACCAATAGCAGAACCTGGATGCTCATATTGGCTCCCACATATTCTACGAAGATATTTATCGGTCAAACCGCATAACAACATACGTTGTTCCCTTTGTCATCGGTATGTTACTTGCCCGAGATTCGATCGTCGGTATCTCAATACCTAGTTCAATCTCATTACCGGCAAGTCTCTTTACTCATTCCGTAATACATCATCCTGAAACTAACTCATTAGTTACAATGCTTGCAAGGCTTATAGTGATGTGCATTACCGAGTGGGCCTAGAGATACCTCTCCGACAATCGGAGTGACAAATCCTAATCTCGAAATACGCCAACCCAACAAGTACCTTCGGAGACACGTGTAGAGCACCTTTATAATCACCCAGTTACGTTGTAACGTTTGGTAGCACACAAAGTGTTCCTCTGGTAAACGGGAGTTGCATAATCTCATAGTCATAGGAACATGTATAAGTCATGAAGAAAGCAATAGCAACATACTAAACGATCGAGTGCTAAGCTAACAGAATGGGTCAAGTCAATCACATCATTCTCCTAATGATGTGATCCCGTTAATCAAATGACAACTTATGTCTATGGTTAGGAAACATAACCATCTTTAATTAACGAGCTAGTCAAGTAGAGGCATACTAGTGACACTCTGTTTGTCTATGTATTCACACATGTATTATGTTTCCGGTTAATACAATTCTAGCATGAATAATAAACATTTATGATGATATAAGGAAATAAATAATAACTTTATTATTGCCTCTAGGGCATATTTCCTTCAGTCTCCCACTTGCACTAGAGTCAATAATCTAGTTCACATCACCATGTGATTTAATACCAATAGTTCACATCACCATGTGATTAACACCCATAGTTCACATCGTCATGTGACCAACACCCAAGGGTTTACTAGAGTCAATAATCTAGTTCACATCGCTATGTGATTAACACCCAAAGAGTACTAATGTGTGATCATGTTTTGCTTGTGAGAGAAGTTTAGTCAACAGGTTTGCCACATTCAGATCCGTATGTATTTTGAAAATTTCTATGTCAACAATGCTCTGCACGGAGCTACTCTAGCTAATTGCTCCCACTTTCAATATGAATCCAGATTGAGACTTAGAGTCATCTGGATCAGTGTCAAAATTTGCATCGACGTAACCCTTTACGACGAACCTTTTTGTCACCTCCATAATCGAGAAACATATCCTTATTCCACTAAGGATAATTTTGACCGCTGTCAAGTGATCTACTCCTAGATCACTATTGTACTCCTTGCAAAACTCAGTGTAGGGTATACAATAGATCTGGTACACAGCATGGCATACTTTATAGAACCTATGGCTGAGGCATAGGGAATGACTTTCATTCTCTTTCTATCTTCTGCCGTGGTCGGGCTTTGAGTCTTACTCAATTCCAAACCTTGCAACACAGGCAAGAACTCTTTCTTTGACTGTTCCATTTTGAACTACTTCAAAATCTTGTCAAGGTATGTACTCACTGAAAAAACTTATCAAGCATCTTGATCTATCTCTATAGATCTTGATGCTCAATATGTAAGCAGCTTCACCGAGGTCTTTGTTTGAAAAACTCCTTTCAAATACTCCTTTATGCTTTCCAAAAAATTCTACATTATTTCTGACCAGAAATATGTCATTCACATATACTTATCAGAAATGCTGTAGTGCTCCCACTCACTTTCTTGTAAATACAGGCTTCACCGCAAGTCTGTATAAAACTATATGCTTTGATCAACTTATCAAAGCGTATATTCCAACTCCGAGATGCTTGCACCAGTCCATAGATGGATCGCTGGAGCTTGCATATTTTGTTAGCACCTTTAGGATTGACAAAACCTTCTGGTTGCATCATATACAACTCTTCTTTCATAAATCCATTAAGGATTGCAGTTTTGTTATCCATTTGCCAGATTTCATAAAATGTGGCAATTGCTAACATGTTTCGGACAGACTTTAAGCATCGATACGAGTGAGAAAATCTCATCGTAGTCAACACCTTGAACTTTGTCAAAAAAACTTTTTTTGACAAGTCTAGCTTTGTAGATAGTAACACTACTATCAGTGTCCGTCTTCCTCTTGAAGATCCATTTATTTTCTATGGCTTGCCGATCATCGGGCAAGCAACCAAAGTCCACACTTTGTTCTCATACATGGATCCTATCTCAGATTTCATGGCCTCAAACCATTTCGCGGAATCTGGGCTCATCATCGCGTCCTCATAGTTCGTAGGTTCGTCATGGTTAAGTAACATGACCTCCAGAACAGGATTACCGTACCACTCTGGTGCGGATCTCACTCTGGTTTACCTACGAGGTTCGGTAGTAACTTGATCTGAAGTTACATGATCATCATCATTAGCTTCCTCACTAATTGGTGTAGGAGTCACAGGAACAGATTTCTGTGATGAACTACTTTCCAATAAGGGAGCAGGTACAGTTACCTCATCAAGTTCCACTTTCCTCCCACTCACTTCTTTCGAGAGAAACTCCTTCTCTAGAAAGGATCCATTCTTAGCAACGAATGTCTTGCCTTTGGATCTGTGATAGAAGGTGTACCCAACTGTCTCCTTTGGGTATCCTATGAAGACACATTTCTCCGATTTGGGTTTGAGCTTTATCAGGATGAAACTTTTTCTTATAAGCATCGCAACCCCAAACGTTAAGAAACGACAACTTTGGTTTCTTGCCAAACCACAGTTCATACGGTGTCGTATCAAACGAATTTAGATGGTGCCCTTTTTTACGTGAATGCAGCTGTCTCTAATGCATAACCCCAAAACTATAGTGGTAAATCGGTAAGAAACATCATAGATTGCACTATATCCAATAAAGTACGGTTATGACATTCGGACACACCATTACGATGTGGTGTTCCAGGTGGCACGAATTTGTGAAACTATTCCGAATTGTCTTAATTGAAGGCCAAACTCGTAACTCAAATATTTGTCTCCGCGATCAGGTCGTAGAAACCTTATTTTCTTGTCACGATGATTTTCCACTTCACTCTGAAATTCTTTGAACTTTTCAAATGTTTCAGACTTATGTTTCATCAAGTAGATATACCCATATCTGCTCAAATCATCTGTGAAGGTCAGAAAATAATGATACCCGCCGC